>NC_135373.1:59967212-61362712 GCF_049243985.1 Paroedura picta | reverse complement strand
CTATACTATCTAGGAATGGATTTCCTACAATCAAGTAGAATAATAGAATCATAGAGTTGGAAGGGGCCACACAGGCCATCTAGTCCAACCCCCTGCTCAATGCAGGATCAGCCCAAAGCATCCTAAAGCATCCAGGAAAAGTGTGTATCCAACCTTTGCTTGAAGACTGCCAGTGAGGGGGGAGCTCACCACCTCCTTAGGCAGCCAAGTAGTCATATTAGAATGAAGAAGGGTTCTCAGCTTGCTTATTGGTTTGTTGTTTTCTTGCCACATGTACACACAAAGGTGATAAGCCATAGGTAGGCCCGTTGATGTGCAAGGAGGAAAAGTGGCTGCTATCCGTCAAGCCAGGCATGGCTACCCACAGAAATAGGTGTGACAGAAATAGGTCAACTGGCAGACTCCATGTGAAATCAGGAGCAAGAGGCCTTCAGCAAGAGGCCTGCTAACAGACACAGGTGCAATGCTATCATTTGCACAGAAGGGCAGGGCAGGGCAGGACATTCTATCACCACCTCATCCGATCACCACCTCTCCATTTGGGGACTTCCTTTAGGGTTTTGGGGATGGAGCTTGAGGGTGGTTGACCCATCATCGGGTGGTAATACAACAGTTGGCAGACATGTGGTCTCCACAAACTTTGTCACTCATGAGTCTATCCCCTCCCCCAGCAGGCTGGCTTGATGGGAGTTTCACCAGGCAACAGTCGGATTGCTTTATGCTGGATGCATCCACATGCTGTGCCAGTGCTCCTTTGTTTATTTCCTAATAAAGCTGCGGCAAATTTTCCACAGAGTGATTTGTTGTGTTGTATTTCCTCCCACACATTGTCTCCTCAATAGGTCGATGGTTCACAATCAAATGAAGCATACTTAACTTTTCTTTAACTCGAGACTACAAGAGTATTACTTAGGTGTGAAATGCTTTCTGCAAGATCTAGCTTTGAACTTCCTGTGCAATTATTTCTTGCTTTTTAACAAGTTGCAGATCACATTTATTACAATTGAATTTATGTGCAGAACATTTGAAAGATCTATAAGGCTTTTTGCACATGGGCATTTTACATTAGAATAATTAAAGTAAGAAAAGGCTGATGAGATAAAAACATTTTCCCCCCTTGGACTTCACTCAAGCATGCTCAGGAGACCCATCTTTAACACACTCATACCACTTTACAGTCTTTATATATTTAGGATATTCCTGCAGAGGATACATTAGCATTAAATATGTATGCCCTGTGTTCAGGAAAATAATACAAAAATAGACCTGGATAATAAAGCAGCTTTTCAGCTTTGTGCCACAATGGCTATTATATAGATACATACATAAACATACACATACCTCTAAAACAATTAAACACATTAATGTAATACATTAAGATGAAACATGAGTAATGCTTTGAAGTAGCATCATTGTTATTCCATTATAAATTTGAGCCATAGGATTGCACTTTATAAACTAACTTTTTAGTAAAAAATTAATCTTATTCCAATATGAAATAAATGCATATTCAGAGAGGAAATGGATAATTTTTAAACTACCTGTGATATTAACAGTGACCTAGTAACATCTAGATTACCTTATTGCAAATGACTCTACATGGGGCTGCCCTTGAAAACTGTCTAGAAATTGCAGTTGGTACTTGACTGGAACTGTCTATTTATTTAACATATGGTATGGCTACAACTTGATGTAGTGGTTGAGTGGAGAGTGGAGAGTTGGTTTGATTTCTTACTCCCCCAGCTGGGTGGCCTTGTGTCAGTCACAGTTCAGAGAGTACTTTCAGCCTCACCTACCTCACAAGGTACCTGTTGTGGGGAGAGGAAGGGTAAACAATTGAAAACTGCTTTAAGATTCCTTTGGGTAGTAAAAAGTGTGGTATAAAAAGCCAGATCTTCTTCTAATATAGTCAGGAGATCCTAAGACTGTCTGACTGCCAGGCAAGAGAGGTTGAAAGGTGGTATTCATTGCCTGACCCTGCATCACGATCCTGGTTTTCCTTGGACGCTGCCCTTCCAAATGCTAACCAGGGCTGACCCTGCTTAGTTTCCAAAATCTGATGTTGGGTTTGACTGGAATGGGTCATAGAGACTATATAACTTCATAATTGTTCAATCTACACTGGCTTTCCATTTGCTTCTGTGCTCGATTTAAGTTGGTCTTTAAAACCTTATATGTCCTAGGATCAACATACAATAAGGGCCACCACATTGTCCTATACAAAGCTAGCTCTAGCATTTTCATGGCAGACTCAATATGGGGTGGTTTTCCAGTGCCTTCCCCAGTCATTACCATTTCCCCCCAGCAAGCTGGGTACTCATTTTACCAACCTTGGAAGGATGGAAGGCTGAGTCAACCTTGAGCCAGCTACTGGGATTGAACTCCCAGGCTCATGGGAAAAGCTTCAGACTGCATGTCTGCTGCCTTACCACTCTGCGCCACAAGAGGCTCATACAGTAAGGATAACACCCCCCAAATTAGGTCATTATTTAATCACTCAATTAATAATCACAGAATCACAGAATCACAGAGATGGAATGGGCCACACAAGCCATCTAGTGCAACCCCCTGCTCTACGCAGGATCAGCCCAAAGCATCCTAAAGCATCCAAGAAAAGTATGTATCCAACCTTTGCTTGAAGACTGCCAGCGAGGGGGAGCTCACCACCTCCTTAGGCAGCCTATTCCACTGCTGAATTACTCTGACTGTGAAAAACTTTTTCCTGATAGCTAGCCTATATCGTTGTACTTGTAGTTTAAACCCATTACTACGTGTCCTTTCCTATGCAGCCAATGGGAACAGCATCCTGCCTTCCTCCAAGTGACAACCTTTCAAATACTTAAAGAGGGCTATCATGTCCCCTCTCAACCTCCTTTTCTCCAGGCTGAACATTCCCATGTCCCTCAACCTATCTTCATAGGGCTTGGTCCCTTGGCCCCAGATCATCCTCGTCACTCTCCTCTGTACTCTTTCAATTTTATCTACATCCTTCTTGAAGTGAGGCCTCCAGAACTGCACACAGTACTCCGGGTGTGGTCTGACCAGTGCTGTATACAATGGAACGATGACATCTTGTGATTTTGATGTGATGCCCCTGATTTTGATGTGATGCCCCTGTTGATACAGCCCAAAATGGCATTTGCCTTTTTTACCGCTGCATCACACTGCCTGCTCATGTTTAGCTTACAATCCAGAAGTACCCCAAGGTCTCGTTCACACACAGTGTTACCTAGAAGCGTGTCCCCCATCCAGTAGGCATGCTTTTCATTTTTCTGAACCAGATGCAGAACTTTACACTTATCTTTATTAAATTGCATCTTGTTCTCATTTGCCCATTTTTCCATTGTGTCCATTGTGTTCAGATCTCGTTCAACTCTGTCTCTGTCTCTATCTTCTGGAGTATTTGCCAGTCCTCCCAACTTGGTGTCATCTGCAAACTTGATGAGTAGTCCCTCCACCCCCTCCTCTAGATCATTAATAAATATGTTAAAAAGTATCGGACCGAGCACCGAGCCCTGAGGTACCCCACTACTCACCTCCCTCCAGTCTGATGAAACACCATTGACAACAACTCTTTGAGTGCGGCTCTCTAACCAATTCCCTTTGTAACAGCTCTTCAATGCTCACCTTTCTGTTGCTTGCAGCCATGTGTAAACAAAGCAACAAAGCAACAAATCAGGAGAGTTAATAAGGAATATATGTGGCAATTAGCCAAAAGTGGCTCATTGATTTTTATGAGGACACCTTAGTTTCTTTAGAGAAAATTGGAAGGCCTGCAAAAATTATAAGACCATGGTGCTCTGGCATTGGCATGTTCTTCAATGACACATTTGGTGAAAATTGATGCCAACAGCGTGGCTTAATGGATTTCTGATTACTGACAGGCAGACAATCTTCTATATGCAGTGTGTCAATGTCTAATATTTACCACTCTTTTGAAGAAACATTCATTCCCAATGACACTTGAAATGCACTGAAAAGAATGATTAAATTTCAGCACTGGAAAGAAACATGTGTAATAAATCAGTGCATCTCAATAGTAGAAGTGTCTGCTACAACATTTCCCTTGGCCAAATATTCTAACAACAGTATATCAGCAGGAGTACAAATAGAATGATGAGAGCCATACATACCAGTAATCAGTGCAGGAGGAAAAGCACAAATGGTACAATCAAGAGAATGACGTTACTGTAGTGTGGCAGAGATGATTGTTTGGCAGAAGCACTAACACATCAATGCCTCAAAATGAAGGCTGAGAAAGAAAGGAGGATCTCAGAGCTCAAAACAATTTTACGACTATAGATGTTTCAGCTCTTAAGGTAAAATGTGAGTTTAGTCCAGGGGTGAAATTCTGTCACAGGAAGATGGTAACCACATTCAGAGGAGGAGACCACCACTACCAATCTTTCATAAGGTATATTCAGTAAGTGATGCAGAATATAATTATTAATAAAGGCTGTATTTTATTGTTCTCTTTTTATGTGTACTCTTAATAGCAGTTCATTCATTGTGGACCTCCACATTGGGCTGGGTCTGCCATTCTCAGGACCTCACTCTTATGGAGTTCTTTCCTATCTTGGCAGCAGTCTGCATGTGTCAGGACAAGTTAAAAGAAAAGCAAGTTCTGCTCTGGTGTGATAATCAGGTGGTAGTCATAGTTATTAATTGCCAGTCAATCATACTCTGAGCAGGTCATATGGCTGGTACACAGGCTGGTTTTGACCAGTTTGGAGTTGTTTTTATTTTTTTTAATTTTTACATCACCTTCTCAGCTCAATATATTGCAAGTACAAGTAATGGCATTGTGGATGCCTTGTCTTGGTTTCATGAAAAAAGGTTCCGATTGTGGTCCACAGTGTTAACAACTAGCTGAATTGCTTCCCTAAGGTCTTATGGACACTTGGCAGTGATGGGTCTCTGGTCTATCACCCCTTCAATCAATTGTTCCTATGCAAGATATGTCTCATATTTTCTGTCTTTTACCATGTCCCTAGAAATTGCTAACCGTGGCCAGCTGTCAAGGCATTAGTAGTATAGTACCTAGCAAACCTTAGGGGACAGAGCTCACACCTAGGACTATAGGCATCCACCTATTGGTCATCTTCTTTTATTGTAAATCTGTGGGGTTCCACAACCCCTACCATTCTTTTCTGGCACAACAATAATTGAGGACTGGAAAAAGTCCTCCCAACCTGAGCCAGATACTCTCAGGCCCATCATGTTTTAGATCCTGGATCTTCATTCCACCTGCATTGGTCAGCTCTGCCCTGTCCAATGCACAACAGAATACATGGCAGTCTGACTAGCAATCTCCAATAATTTTCTTGTGCATGCTGGCATCTCATGTTTATCTTGGTTTACTAGAACCATGTGAGCTTACTTCGTTGCTCAAAGACTCCCTATGGGGGACTTGTTTGTACTCCTTTCATATCATGGGCACCACTTTAGCTCCAAAACTTAGGTTAACCCCGGGGCAGATCAGGGTCATTGGACACTGGCATTCTTCAGTTTAAAAGGTTTATGTGCACCCCTTCAGACCTAAGATAATGTACTAATATGTTTGTTTTTAGTGCCCATAGGTTCAAGTAGGTCTGTCTGGATTGTTGGGCACAGTATCGTGTATTGGGCAGGGGTCTATGAATCTTTCTCCAGCTGAAATGGCAATCTTTTCATGTCACCTACTTGAGGCACAGAGGAATGCATTGATCTGCTCTCCTCTCCATCATCTTGAACCACATATATGAGAGAGGGCCTCCAGACAACATCATCATCCAGCTCAGTAAAATAACTTTCCTGTCTCAAAATGGGCCATACTGGTGAAGACAGTGGTTGCCTATCTGGAAACCCTTCATACCAGATTGCCTACGATAATGCTGCTTTGTTCTGGACTGCTGGAGTGGCAGAAATGGCATGAGGCAATTTTACCAGACAAAGTGGACTTGGCCAGAAGACAACATCGCAGGTTATTGAGGCCTTTGGGGAACTGCTTATTAGACATTCAGACATCACGTTTAGACAGGCAGATCTCTTTAGGGCTGAAGGGGTTCATTTTTTTTTAATATGATAAAGACATCTGGCCCAATGGTATTCTTGTTGGTCTGCTGGACTGGCTACAGGTGTAGGAGCACTGGCAGGAGTGGTGCATGGTGTCACCCCGCTCTGTGGAAGCTTGGACACTGAGACTGATCCTTTTTTTTGTGGGGGAGGCCTAGCCTGCATGCCTGCCTCCCCTGGTTTGGGTACTCCCTTGTTGGAGATAGAGCCACTTAGCAGCAAGCCCAGCTTTGGAGCTGACCTCATCACCAGGCTGACCTCATCACCATAGAAAGGGGACTATGCAGTGGCTAGTGTCCACCTGGATCCTGAGGTCCTGTTACTCCATGGTACTATCCCCCAGCCTGCTGGGGGATTGTGGTTTTGGGGCAGCAGATAAGTCACCCGATGTTGGATCCATTCCTGTGCCTGTGCCAATGCTCCTTTGACTGTAGCCAATAAAAGCTGTGGCCATGTTTTCACTGATTCTGGGTCTTTTTGTGTTCCTTCTAGTGCATAGCCCCTCCTACCTCTTGGACTAGCAAGAAATACATTTTAAAAATGCCACATCATTCACCAAAAATCATGTGCCATTCTAGTTAAGTACTGTAGCTGTATGTACTGGAGGTTTTAGTAAAAAATTAATTTACCAACAGTACAAACCAAAACAGAGTTGTACCTTTCTAAACACTTTGGCTTCTAACAGGATGAGAAAGGTATAACTCTACATAATATTATGCCAACACAGGAGCTGATAAGTTCTCTCTCATTTGATCCAAGGGGAGATTTCCCAAGGGATCCAAAGCTTCTGGCCTCTTCCACCCCCAGGAACACAGGGAAGAAGATGAAGAAACCGCTCCTCCTACTGAAGTGCTTATCTGCCTTCTTTTTACCCCTTCCACTAACCTTGTCTCTTGCTTCTGGACCAATACAGAAACATCTTCCTTCAAGGAGCTACCATTTTAATCTCTTTTGGAGGGCAGCTATCTGCCAACAAATTTACCCTAAGGTAAACTCTAAAATGAAAAAAGATTTTTACCATCCTTCCCCAAACAACTTCCTGACATTATGTTGGTCTTACAACTTTCACCTAGAAACAAACAAACAACAATAATACCAAACTCATAATGTGTAATGCCATTGAGGCTGACATCGCATAAACAGTGGAATCCATTTCTTTCAACCCACCTCGGGCAGAAAGTGTCCCACTTTTCTGTGGAGAAAAGCAGTAAGACAGACAAGTGCATATGCATTCCCATATGTATTTGGAATTAAAAGGTCTTGGTGTAGAGAATCAAACATGCTTTTCTTTTTCAAATCTCATTCAACTTTCCATAAGTAATCTTAATTTTAAAATGTAGTGTAATACATCACAGGAAAACAATCTCTATGCTGAATACTGACAAAGAGATATTAATGGGACTGCTATTTAGTAACAGCAAGAGAGCATACCGTCCCATAAAAGGGTCCCCCCCCTTCTTCCTCTATTCTTCTTGTAAATTGAGTCCTCAATGTGTCCTTGGCACATGAAAAATCCCTCTGGCATGAGGAGACCAACAGGCATCTCTCTCCGATATTTTAAATGATAGTCATCTCAGCAGGTCCTTGTTGCCTCAGAGTGATGGCTCAAATTTGAGCAGAGTCTTATAAACAAATTTTTTTCACAAGAGTACTTGACAACTTCTTTTCCTTTTTTGTACTTTGGACAAGCCATTTACCTTTATTGGAAAGAAGTCTCCGTGGGGAATGAAAAGAGAATGTCCAGGTCTAGGATTCCATCATTCATCTTTTAGAGCTCTTCCAACAGATAGGACCCTGGTGGTTTCAAATAATTTACTATCACACTCCTGGTAGCTTAATCAGAATTTATTATCTCCCTCCCCCAACCACCACTATAAGAGTCTTGACTGCTGGGCTTGAACACTGATGCTACATTGTTAAGTTGATGAAGCTGGTAGAATCATGGAAGAAAACATTTGCCAGTAGCATTTGACCCTTGCTGCTTTGTAACAAGCAACCCTGCTGTGCCCAATATGCAAACTTGTGGCTATTTCACTTACTCACGAAATATTTACTTTTAAATTTAATCAATTATAGCTATCCATTATAGTTTTTTATATAAGTAAACATTCATAAAAGCTGCAAGCAGGTAGGATGGATTTTAACTGCCTGTCTTTTGTGACAAGAAATGGACATAAACAAATATATTCTAACTTATTGCCATCTGTAGGTCTATGAATATAGCAAGGGAAAAGGAAATTGAAAGTATTTAGTATGAAATAATAGGCTTTGAAAGAGATTCTAGTGCAACCCTTGGGCTTAATTCTCTCCCCCTCCCCCCCCCCACATTCAAATGCCACTTGTTGTTTGAGATAGGTCAAAGAAGAACTTACATATGATATCAATTTCATATATACTGTATAATCAAAAAGCAATCAAGCAATAATTTTAACCATAGGGAAAGGCCTTTGGGATTTATATACCCTGTTGCTAAGTAAAAGGAATTTCTGTCTTTATGACAGCACTGAAAATAAGCATGCACCTATTTATTTCACCTTAGGAACTTACTTTCATGCATGCTGTCATATACAATCAAAAAGAATTGTCTTAGCTTTGTGTTTCCCTTAACATATTATTGCAACCTAAGGAGAAGAGTCAAGTGCTATTGAGGGAATTTGTTTTCATGTTTCACTTGTTCAGCTAATGGGAGCATATTCCAAGCTGGTAATGTTGAAATTTTCTTTCTCTTGTCTTAGCGGTATAGCATAAGGCTGTTGCATTAAACAACATGTTTGTGCATGCACAATTAGGATGGGTGTATATATATGAGGGGACATGGTAAAAGTTTATAAAATTATGCATGGCACGTAGAGTTTTTTCTTCCTCTCCTGAGCTACTAGAACTCGAGGGCATCCAATGTTGACTTGCAGGCGGGCATATGTGGGCAAGGAATAAGTCTCACACACGATTAACTTTGGCAAATATGCCACAACTTTATTAACAAACCAGTGGCAAGGGAAAATAGAGCCTCCCTCACTATGCTTGGATCATCCGACCCAACTTTCTTCCCCCAGTGGAGCCCTGGGGATCCGGCCTAGTCCCCAGCCTGGCCTACAGGGTCCCCTTGCCACTGGGCATCTTCTCAGTAGAAAGAATCCAGGGAATGCATCAGGAGGTGTATACCTCCAGCCCATTCCCTTTCATCTGAGTCTACTGGAGCTTTCCTGGGTCAGCCCCACCCCAATCTGTAGCCTTTTAATAAGGCTCCTTATCAAGGGTGCATTCTACTCCTCCTCCGTATTTTCCTTTCATGGCTCATTCCCCTTGCCACACCCCCACAATTGTGACATTGCTTATGAACATGAGTAAAACCCAACAAACATCACGCATCCTGTTCCTCCCAAATGACAACATTCCATTCCACACATCATAACCAACAAGGTGGGTTGGAGGAAAGCTCCTCGCTTGGCCGCTGTGGGAAAAGAGGCCAGTCCCTTTGCATGTGGCACCTTTTAAGGATGCCACGTGCCCCCCACGCTTCCTCTCCCTATGTCAGGATGCACACAGCCTGTTTTGCTGCCCACAACACTCCATGGAGGAGCGCCTTCCTCCTCACCTGCCCGCCACCGCTTCAATGGCAGCCACCAGGTAATTTGCGGCCACTCTAAGCTGAAGTAGATTCAGGATGAATGAGGTAAATACTAATTAACACAGAAAATTATTAAAATGTGGAATTCCAGAGGATGTAGTGATGGCTACAGGCACAGAAAATTTTAAAAGGGGATTAGATAGAGTCACGGAGGACAGATCTATCAATGCTTAATAACCATGTTGACTGAGGGAAACCTCCATGTTCAGATGCACTAATCCTCTGATTTTCAGGCAAAATTGAGGGAAGGCATCAGCCTCTATGCCCCTGACCATCCAGGGTAACTGGTTGGCCACTGTGTGAGGTGAGATGCTGGACCAAATGGATTATTGGTCTGGTCTAGCAGGGCCCTTTGGGTTTGAAAAGTTCTTCCTGTCCTAAGTGCTATGGAGACCACTTCATTAAGTAGCTCAGTTTCTCCTCCTGGCATTCCCAGTATTCTCAGAATGTCATTGCTCAAGGGCCCTCACTCCACATAATATTCCCTGTTTTCATCTTGAAGGGTGTGTATGCGTACACTATAATTTGTGGCTATATATTGTTTACTTCCACTTTGGTTTCTCTTCAGATTGACGATTCTATGTATAAGACAGCAGCCATCACAATCAATCAATCAACAGACCATAATACATAGATGAATATCTTGCCCTTTACGGTGATGTGGTCTGGGACAATAAAAAAAGGAAATAACAAAAATCTATGAAATATTTATATTATATAGGCAGTAGAAAGAATCATGATTATCTTCAAAGAAATGTTCTGGGAAGGGGGTTGGAAAACATCCATGATCTAGTTCCCTAACATCT
The DNA here is from genome assembly GCF_049243985.1 of Paroedura picta. Classification (NCBI taxonomy): domain Eukaryota; kingdom Metazoa; phylum Chordata; class Lepidosauria; order Squamata; family Gekkonidae; genus Paroedura; species Paroedura picta. The sequence continues at coordinate 61,352,224 of NC_135373.1, read as the reverse complement.
CTGGACAGGTCTGACTACATTTGGTCTTACAGCTGACTTATACTAATTGATATCTTAAAAGAATAATTGCTGCAGATACAAATGAACACATGCACCTTTTATAATTTATACAATTCCCTGCACATCGTTGGTTAGAAGGCACAGCTACTGTCAATTCTTTTTTGTAGATGTTCTGAAAAGGGCAATGTATACAGAAGCACACTGGCTTGAAACCCTTAAATTCCTTTGAAGAAGAGCACCTGAAAGAAATTGACAGCACATTCCTGATTAGACTGCTTCAACTCAACCAATTTTTCATTCCCTTTACCTTTTTTTTTTTTGGTCATCAGGGAGAGGGGTTAAATATACCTCACATGCCATTCTTTGTAGAGTCAGCAGATTACGGAGCAGAGCTGTACTGCTTCTAGGGAGTGCACAAAATTCAGCTCTGCTAATGAAATCAAATGATCACTCCTTATGGGATTATCTGGATGGTAATTGAGCCCTCACTACTTCCAGATGACACCAACCTGTCAAATCTTCCCATCCCATTTTTTGTTATTAAAGAGAACTCACACAGTAAAGAGAATTCCATGCAATAAAGTCATATATTAACATGAACTTTGCCAGACAGGGTAAACTTAAAGGAATTTTCAAAGGAAAAGTACAAACATGAATTATCCTAGGAATGAAAATATAACTCTAATTATGATCAAGTTGCATGATATAAAGGTATCCCCTGTGCAAGCACTGAGTCACGTCTGACCCTTGGGGTGACGCCCTCTAGAGTTTTCTTGGCAGACTCAATACTGGGTGGTTTGCCAGTACCTTCCCCAGTCATTACCATTTTACCCCCCAGCAGCAAGCTGGGTACTCATTTTACCAACCTCGGAAAGATGGAAGGCTGAGTCAACCTTGAGCCGGCTGCTGGGATCGAACTCCCAACCTTATGGACATCGCTTCAGACACCATTTCTGCTGCTTACCACACTCTGCCTGATATAGTATGGATCAAATTTAGCAACTGGGTATGTACATTCTGCTATTTCTTTGACAATAATTGTGCAGCAGTACTATGTGGCAAGAGGAGAGAAGCAGGAGAGTCCATGCATCCAGCTTCCTGCTCTGCCTCCCACACATCAGGTCAATGTGATTCTTGCTTTCCAAACCTGAATGGGCATAGGATCAGGGAGAGGGAGACTTCACACAGCACACTTTTCTGTGCATAGTTGTTGATCCAGTTATGGATGCATGAATGGAAGGGTTTACATTTATGTATCACTTTTAGCAGTACTGGAATGACTGCTCTTAATAGCGCCCAAGTATATTTAAAAACAAACAAACAAAAGCAAAACTTATATTTGGCATTGCATGTACACAAAGCATAGCACCTTTCACAGGACTCAAAACTGTGAAGCTTTAATGCACATTTTCCAGGGTATGGAGAGTTCCATGGCTGACTAGTACATGGAGGGAAGACCTCTTAGGAAGTTTATATAAACCAGCCCATTGTCAAGATCTTTCCCAAACCAGACTCTTTGTATCCCATTTTCAGAGATGACGTGAGTGGCAACTAGAAACAATGACATTTTCAGTGGTAGCATCTTACCTTGTATTGTTCCTTGTGATTCACTACTTATACAACATTTTAGGTGCCAGATCAAAATATTTTATTTTTAACCATGCCCTTAATTTAGTTAGTTAGTTGATTTCTAGGCCACAGCTCCTTTAAACAGGGTGGTTTTATGTCTGCTTCTGGTCCAAGATTTGTTTTCAGAGTGCCCAGTGATTTTGGCTTTTTTTCCTTAACAATGTATGACTTTTGAATGATACTGTGCCACTTGTAAATCACCTCAAGCAGGACTCTGGAGAGGCAGCATATATATTTATAAATTAAATAAACAACCCCATTTGAATATCTTCATGGAAGAAAAGTGAGATATATAAATAAGAACAATAATAGCATAATATAAGAGAATATACTCTAATAGTAACAATAATATAAGAATAACAACAATCACAATTTCTCAAATATCAGGAGTCAAGAAAAGCATCAGGAACTTGTAAACCCAGAAGAGTGGAATGTGTTTATGTAACTTAAGTTTTGTCACCCCAAGCCTTAGATTGCTGTGATCTGAAATGACTCACCCATCTAAATATTCACATTCATATACTTCTAATATTTGTGTTTGAACCCTTTTGAAACTACTTATGCTTTGAATTAAGACTGCACTTGAACTGACTATACACATCCATTTCACTGTATTTACTGATAATATACAGACTCGAAAGAGCTTCAACCCATCTCAGTTATTTTCTGTTATGTACATACCACAAGGCAATAGCACTTGAATCTGAGACTGTGCACTCTACATAATTTTGTTGCCCACTTGAATACATTTACCCCTAGTTCAATGTTGCTGACTTTAGGTTGGAAAATTTCTGGTGATTTGGAGGTAAAGCATAGGGGGCAGGCAGAGTTGGGGAGGGACCTCTATGAAGAGGAATAACACCAGAGAGTTCACCTTCCAAAGCTACCATTTTTTTCCCAGGAGAACTTATCTTTGTAGGCTGTAGATCAGTTGTAATTCCAGAAGATATTCAGGCTCTACCTGGTGGTACACAACTCTACTTGCTGAATGCCGAGCTGGGCATACAAATAGGTGCTGCAGTGCTGGCTCTTTTTGTCATAGCCTCAAAGAAGTGACTTCCCAGTGCTATTCCTCCTTTGGGGGAATCTGGAGTTGGAATAAAACAGCTAATAAATGAAATCACATTTTAAAAAGTAGTCCTTTGCACTCAGGCCAAACTGCTGTACAAACATCCAGTGGTTGTGAACACTCTTTATTGAATCTGTGCCCAGAAAAGCAAACTCTTGACTTGAAGCAAAAGATTTCATTATTTGAGCAGAAAAGTACTCTTGGAAAAACATTGTCAAAACTGGGGCCAAAGATACAGGTCTTCACATGTATTCCCCAACCTGCTTCCTCCCTCCCTTGTGGGAATCCAGAAAGGCAGGAAACCGTCACATAACCATAACACTCAGATAAGGGATTCAACTCCAAGAACAAGGGGGGGAGGCAGAGCAGATGGGTAGGTTAGAGGTGAAGATGAGGGGAGGGGAGGAATGCAGGGAAGGGAAATGAGGAGCCATAAACAAAGCAAAAGGAAATAAGTTGCCCCCAAATCCTACTCTACATACCTAACTACATAAACATCACTAGATAATGGCAGAAACCATAATATGATCCTGAGTCAAACAGCTTAATACTAAACAATAGTCCCCTTGTCTAATTTCAGAATAAACACTCTGAAGAGGATGTTAGGATTTCTTCCGAATTAGTTCATTTTTAAGTTTCCTACAATCCAAAGTCATGATCTCATCATGTTATTTATTTAAATCATTCATATGCCATTCTTTATATACCTGCTCAATGTAGCTCACAAAATAAAATATTAAATCATAAAAACGTAACATTCATTAAAATTAGCAACCAATAAAAATCCTGCCAATTAAAGGTTAAAAAGCATAAAGGATATAAACCCAACAAACTATACAACAGAATCAAGCCCAGAAGCAAAAAAACAAAACAAAACAAAAAACTATTGACAGCCAAATGTATAATAAAAACAAATAAAAGATCAAACCCTTCATTAAAACCCTGGGTGAAAAAGAAAGATAACAGCCTGGCACCTAAAAGAGAGTAAGAGAAGTCAGATTTTAATTAGAATAATAGAGTCGGGTGGGGCCATTCTAGCCATCTAGTCCAACTTCATCAAAAGTAGGACTCAGATCAGCATTAACTAATGATTTCAACAGTAGGAACCAGAATTCTTTTGCAAAACAACAACTCCCCAGATCCACCAATTTGTGATGATATCAGCAGTACCTATGCATTCTTCTGTTAATATACAGTGGCAGAAATAGGTGTGCCAAACTCTAGAAATATGCTGGCAAACTTTCAGGGTGATTCCGCAAGAGTTTAATGTAGCAGAAGGCTTTCAAATTGTAAACGCTTCTAATTTGCAGTTCCACAAGACGTCACACACAATCTGCAACACTCCTGCAACCGTTCCGTGAAAAGTGATTCGTTGTAGCGCTTCTAGGGAAATCGGGAAAAGTGGATTCACCCTTCAAAAAGCGCTACACTCTTGCGAACACTCTGCAACACTAGCGAAAAAGACCTGTGCATTCTCATTGTTGCGGTTCCAACGAAGTCTCTCCTCTTGGCTGTCTCCTCCGAACTTCTGGCGAAGCAATTGCCATTTTTTCCCCTCGGAGCGAGCGGGGAAAGCAACGAACCAGTGAGGCTTCATTCACCCAGCGAGGCTTCTCCAGCTACAGTCCCTCTACAGAAGTGCTTTAAAGCTCCCCTAAGTCCCCAAGCACAACACAGCTCCCTGTTCGCCAGTTCCCTTTATTTTCGGCCGAATGCGGGGAGGGGGATTTTTTTTTCACTCAGAGGAGCGTGGTAACGATGAATCGCCAGCTAGATGGGTCTCTCTGTTGCAACGAATCAACGCATATTCGTTCCAACGTGTTTTTGTTTTTTTTAAAACCTGTGCTTAAAAGGAAAGGGGCTTTTCCGGAGCATGATAACAACCACCCATTGGTTGTTCGTTTGATTGACGGCCAGGGGCAGGACCAAGCACAGAAAAAATCGCTTCCTTTCTAGCGATTCCTGTGAGACCGGAAACCTGTGGGGAACGAATGAAATGCTACTGATTCCACTACAAATGCAGGTATGCGTAACGCCGAGATTCCACTTTTTAAAATAGCATTTCTGCTTTGTGGAACCAGTTGAGCCCCAGAATTAGCACCTGTTACCAGACTACAAGGATCATCCCCTTCCCCAGGAAAGTCACTGCTTTGAAGGGTGGATTCCATGTTACTATATCCTGCTGATATTCCTGCATCCCCCAAATTCAGCTTTCCCATGCTCCACATCCAAATCTCCAGGAATATTCCATGCCACAGTTTGGACCCCTAGGCAGAAATGAATACTTTTATGAAGAACAGACAGAAGCTCATGAATTCGTACAACCAAGTTGTTGATAACCATGGCTTTGTATTATTTTCCACTTCCCCATTGTAGTAATACACAGCAGTAATACTGAAAGTCCTTGTGCTTCTTCTCCTGTAACAAAATAGGCTATACATTTTGATTCATTTTAAACCAGATGACCAGTTCTTAAAAAGAATGCCCTCCCTCACATTCCATCAGACTCATGTCCTGCATGAATCCAAATTTAGGATCCAAAATTGTAAGTGGAAATTGTTTTTCTTAAGATTAACTCAACCTGAACCTGTTATAAACCTGATTTTAATCAATGTGAGTCATGGGAATGAAGTCAATGGAGTAATTCACATAAACTCTGCAAGACCAAGTCTAAATACCAATTCTATATATTCATGGTCTCAGCAGTGACAGAGAAGAGTGAAGAGTTGAGGAAAAGGGGTTCTTCACAAGAGATGGCTGGGCTAAGCTGTTATCACATCAAAAATTATCCTACATTTCTTTAATTTATTTCCTTTTGTGAACCAGAAATGCATGGCACAACAAGATAGAAAGCTGTCAAATTGCTTTTTATTGTATTTCGTTTGATTACGTACCAAGCCTACTTGCCTGCTTTATTGTATATGCAGCCATGAAGAAAAGTATTCTTCTCTTTAAAATGAAACACAAATAAGCAACAAAAATAGTACCTGAGACTTAAATGGAGGGATACAGCACTGCTTAACATAAAGAATGCCAAAGTGCTGTCTGTAGAAATGTCTGTGTACTCATTCGTATGAGAAAACTTTGATGTGGTCTTAAAGAAAAAACTGCAGTACAAAAATTATACCAGAAGTCATGAGCCTCATTGCCTTTGTCCAGAACTGGGCTCAAGTGAGGCAAGGAATAAGTATTATAATATTATCCTGTATTTCCAGTTGCTTTTAACATTATGGTAAAGTTTATTCCACCATGTAGCTAAATTGAAATTCTGATGTTTTCCCATCTAATGGACATTAGAATTGCCTGTGAAAAGCTCCCTGAATCTGCTATCTAAGACTCTAGGGAACTTTGTAGTCCTTAAGCTAGCCCTAGGCTCCATTATATTCTGAGTCATGTTTACAGGAAGTTTGTCTTTTTAGTACTGCCTTTGATGAAGTATCTGGGGAACATAGCATATGGTGAATACTTAAGCCTATTTTGACACTGATTTCATCTCATGGGGAGGAGACAAGTACATGGTCTGTGCTCACAGTTTTAGTAGTCTTCTGTTGGAATGTCTTCTCCAGTTACCTTAGATGTGATAATTCTCTGAATTTCATTGGTGGTGGTAGAAAGTGGTGTCGATTCACAGACAATATGTGAACACCCTGTAGGATTTTCATGGTGAGATATTACCAAAGGTGGTTTGATGTTGTCTACCTTTGCATAGTGGCCTTTAACTTCCTTAGTGGTTTCCCATCCAAGTGATAACCGGGACAAACCCTGCTTAGCTTTTAAAATACAATAAGATCAGGCTTGCCTGAGCCATCAAGGTCAGGGCCAGCCTTTATAGACAAGCTTGATAATGAGCATTCACTGGAATCACATAGAAAGTTTTGTTGTCTCAAAATATATATATTATTTTTTGTAGAAGAAGTATATTAAAGAAAAGTTCTCCCTTCAGGATCGTCTCCTTGGTGAGCTCTGTTGGGCTGTGAGTTTTAAACCAACCTTCCCACCAGAGCCCCAGATCAGCTTACAGGGATAATTCTCCTGACAGGATGAGCTACTTAGCAGGCTCAGTTTGGTAGTCAGGTTTAAATCAAGCTGCCAAGCAGAACCCCAGCTGCTTGACAGGCTCTTTGGGGCAGTCTGATTTAAACTGGGATGCCCAGCAGAGCCTATAGAGAGTAGTCTGCTTTAAAGGGTCTGTCTCAAAGAACCCCAGCTGAGTCTCTGCTGTTTGTTTTGTGGCTTTGCTGCTGCTTTTTTTCCTCAGTACTTTTCAATTTGGATATATTGAACCTGAAAAAATTCAGGATTTAAATCTAGTTCAGTTTGCCTTATGACAAGTACTGAAAATATATAGAACAGTCCAGGGAGGCAGAATAGGAAACTTTTCTGATTTTCCATATTCTGTACTAACAATAGCCTCTTGTCCAGAATATAAATTGCACATCCAAAAACTCAGATGTTGTGGCACATCCATTTCTTTAAAAATAACAAGCTCTTTAAAAAAACACAGTCAAAAGCTTTCCCATAATCGATGAAACACAAGCTGCATTTTCCCCCTGAAATTCTCCCATATATATTCCAGTAATCCAACTAAATTTGCAGTATGATTTCTAGAACCTCTTTACTTTCTGAATCCAGTTTGAATATCTGACATTTCTTATTCCACATATGGTAACAGTTATTCTTCTAAGATTTTGGAGTTTCACTTTACTTGCATGAGAAATTAATACAATGGTCTGCTAGTTGCTGCAGTCTTTGACATCTAATTTTTTTCAGAATTGGAATGGAGATATTTTCCAATCTGTGTGCCACTGTTTTGTTTACAATAGAAGGAACACTCCCCAGTGCAAAACAGCGGGCCTCACAGTGGCAGCAGTGGCACATCCTGAGAGCTGTGCTTGGCTCAGCAAGAGTGGGGGGGGGAGATGGCATTCCCCCTTCCACAATCTTAAAGCCCCCTCCTGAGCCAGGCAGGAACTTCTCACCACCACCTCCCCCCACTAAGCTGTCAATCCCACAGTCCACCTGCTGGAAGGTAGGTGGGCAAAGCAACAAAGCTGTGGGTGAGAGAAATGCCAATGGTGGGGGGAGGTGGGGAGATCCATGAGGGTGGTAGGTCAGAGGAGTGCCCAGGATGGGGGTAGATTGGCAAAGTGGTATGGCTGGGGTAGAGTAATGGAAAAACATGTGTGGCAAAAGAGAAAGGGTACACTGACAGATGTTAAGTGGGAGAAAGGAGGGAAGTAGGAGGTAGGTGGACAGAAAAGGGAAGGGGTAAATTGATGGAGAAGGAGAAAAAGGAGCAAAGGAGATGGGATAGATTTATAGAGAAGGGGAAGGGGAGAAAGTGGGGGTAGATTGTTAGAGAAGGAGGAAGAGGGAAGAAATCAAAGGGGGAAGTATCCTGTGGTTCCCTGCTTGTTTTCCTATAAAAATCAACAGTGGGTGACTAAGGGTACCACATTAAGGGGCACAAAGAATTGAACCTCTTGATCCCAGCCCACTTATAGAATCATAGAATCATAGAGTTGGAAGGGGCCACACAGGCCATCTAGTCCAACCCCCTGCTCAACGCAGGATCAGCCCTAAGCATCCTAAAGCATCCAAGAAAAGTGTGTATCCAACCAGTGAGGGGGAGCTCACCACCTCCTTACACTTGAAATAATAAGAACTACTTAAAAGATAGTCACCAGAAACTCCAATGCAGTTTTGATGCCAATAACTTTAAAAACAGCCCTTCCAGGCACCCCGCAGAAAGATTCCCCATAGGGAATAATGGTGCCAACAAATATTGGAATCCCAAAAGAGAAAGGGATACTGAACCAGTATTTGGAATCTTGATGACAAACTAGTATTTTGAACTTGGAAAATTGGGAATACCAGTCATTTTATCTCCTTGATATTCAGAAGCAAAAACAACAAAACATATTTTTGAGCCACATATCCCTAATTATTGCTCCTAGATAACATCTGTCTTCATGATGCTTAGGACTGAACTCAAGCTATGGCACATTCTTCATAATTCTGTGGTGGTGATCCCTTATTTTGTCATTCATAGAATGCTATACAGCAGATTCCCCCCAACACACACACACATTAACTAGGGTACCCCTAATTTGGCAAGTTGAATGATGACAGATTACACTGTAGTCACAAATTAATGGATAATTAAATCAATCCAGAGGCAGTCGCCTGGTTGGGTCCAGGGAAGTGTGAATGCTCGCCTAATGGAAAATCAACAATTTCATACTTCAGTTCTTTTTTTAAAGTTTGGATTTATGCCATCCTGATGAGACAACTTGTTAGTTTTTAATTTTAATTAGCCCTAGAATTCAGTCTCTTATCACCGCTGTTTTGATCTGGTCTATACACACCCTTCCTGAAAACTACCATTCTGCCATGAGTAACTGCACCATAATTTACAAGATAAAAATCTATGCGAAGAATTTATTAAACTTCTCTCCCTAACTTTCTTCAGCAATTCCATTAGTCTTTTATCTTCCAAAGGCCCAACTAGCTCCCTGACTGCTTTCCTGCTTAAAGAAAATGGTATTGCTTATCTTTTCAGAATTATGTTAATCATATTCTCTTTTACTCACCTTACCATAAGCACACAATTGTTTGCAAAGGGCTGTACTTTTCATTTTGGTAAGACTTCCTCCTTTTTATGGAAGTTTTATGACATCTATATGCCATTATGTGTTTCTGAACTGAAATGATCTTAAATTTGTTTTTCTAATCTAAGATATATATTCTAATCTAAGATATACATTCATATATTTGCTTTATTTTTGAGGTCTGTGTCTGAACCATGAAATGAATCTCAAACCTACACAATCAGATATGCCGGTTTGCAAATTGAACCTTTTTGTGCAGGTTCATGAGCCACTAAAAGTTCAAACCTCTACTTTTTGCTCCCTGTAGAAGAGGCAGGGACCAGAAAGCAGTGTTCTACATACCTCTGAGCCATTCAGATCCTTCAGTCCTGCTCACCCCCTTTGATTTTGCTCCCAGATTCTTTAAAAATCTATGGGGAGCTAAATTCAGTGCCATTCTGCACAACTGGCAATGTCACTAAATATGAGCGCTATTGAAAAGTGCTGCAATCAATAGTGGCGGGTCACGGTAATGCACACAGCTGTTTTTCACGGAAGAACGGCTCTCCCACTAGCGCTGTTCTTGTAACACACAAGTTTCCGGACTCGCCAAAATCACAACAAAGGAGGTGATATTTTTTCGCGCTTCCTCCCGCCCCTGGCAGTCAATCAAACAGAACAGCCAATTAACTGTTGTGTTCATGCTTCCCTTTTAAAATTGTTTTTTAAAAACATGAAAACACCTGTTGTTGTTGTTATGTGCGAAGTTGTGTCCGACCCATCGCGACCCCATGGACAATGATCCTCCAGGCCTTCCTGTCCTCTACCATTCCCCGGATTCCTCTACCATTCCCCGGAGTCTACCATCCCCCGGAGAAAACACCTGTAGCAATGCGTATTTGTTCATTCAATGTATCAGAAAGACCTTTTTCACTGGCATAAGCACTGGTGCTTAATCGTTTACACGCTTTTAAAGTAAAAAAAAAATCCCCCCCAGGTGCAATTTCTGGCCGAAATTACAGGCAGTGTCGAACAGGGGGCTGTATTGTGCTCGGAAACTTTACTGACAATTGCTTGTGGGGGGATTTCAGCCAAACAAGCATCGCTTATTCGTTGCTTTTGCCGGCTTAAGGGGAAAAAATGGTGATTGTGACGCTGGAAGCTCAGGTGCGAGAGCTGAGGGAGGGACATGCTTGCCACCACTATGTTGAGCACGTTTCTTTTCCGGATGCATTGCAGGCTGTTCTCAAGAGTTTTGCAGTTTTTTGTAGCGCTACAATTAAGCAATTTTTGTGAAAGTGTTGCAGGAGTGTTGCAGATTGTGTATGACGTTGTCCGTAATGTTAAAAAAATTAGTGTTACACAATGGTAAGACTTCAGCAACATTAATGCTGTGTGGAATGGCCCTCAAAGTTTAAATGTCTCCCAGCAGTTTTAACCCTGATTTCTGCTCCCTGTAGAAACTTGCAGGGAACAGAAAGTACTGAGTATTTGAGTTCTGCTCTGCCCTCTCAAAGCAACAGGGAGCAAATTGGGAGGGTTTAAATGGCTCATTTAACACTCTGGCTTTCTTCTCTGCAACTTTAAAGCAAGAGGAGTAAAAGCAAAGGGTTAAAAATGAGGGTGAAACCCCCCCCCCAGGGAGCATTTTATTCTCTCCTGTCTGCTGGCCATGGCCAGCAGAAATGGGAAGGTCACATGCCACCAGGAAGGCATTTCACCCATTCTATTTCAGCTTTGCTTTCTGCTCCCATGCAAAAAGCCATGGGAAGCTAAATGCAGGTATTAAATAGCTCCCAGACTTTTAATTTCTTTTTTTGCTCTCCATAGCAGTCAGAAGAAAGCAGAGCCATGAAACCCCTGATGTGTGCTGCCCATGAAAAGCCGCAGGGAGCAGGAAGCATGAATGGTTTAAATGGCTCAGAGCCAGCTTGGTTTGGTGGTTAAGAGTAGTGCTTCTAGTCTGGAAAAACAGATTTGATTGATTCCTCACTCTTCTATATGCAACGAGCTGGGTAACCCGTGGCCAGCCACAATTCTTTAAGGGCTCTCTCAGCCTCACCTACATCACAGGGTGTCTGTGGTTGGGAGAGGAAGTCACTTTGAGACTCCAGGTAGTTTAAAGCGGGGTACAAAAAAGCCTTCTTCAGGGACTGTAGCAGGGAGAGAATTGGGTGATACTGAGTGGGAAAAGCTGGCTGGATCCACCTACAGATTTTGTTTACTGGTTTCTTTAAAGTTCTTATATTTCCTCTTATGTTCAAGGTTGTTTGTATTGTACTGTACAAATGCCATTATACTTGTAACAGTGCAGAAATTTTAAATGAAAAGTCTTCAAAAAAAAAAAACCAGCCCTGAATATACAACCCATTGTCTCGTGCACAGTTGTGGGTATATGTCTCAAAATCTAAGGTGGGGATATCCTCTTGAAGTCTGATAACATTAGAAAATAGAAGTCCTTGACCATGGATTGCTCTAGTAATAAGTTTCCCCAGCTTGTAACATCTGAAAAGAGGTCTTGTGCGAGCTGACAAGGTCAGACACTACTTCTGAAAAAGGGATTATTACAAAGGATCTAGCACATGCTCCATTATTCTTCCTAAGAGAAGCATCTATTTTTGTGTGCAGGACTATTGGATCAGGGAGCCAGGGAATATGAGCAGAAGGCAATTCAAAGAATCTTCTTTAAAAATAATAATTCTTATATACTTATGTATAAAATGGTGGGCAATTCAGCTATAAAAACTAAGTGATTTATTATAGTGATATGGTGCGCAGGTGAACATATTTCTTCCTTTTACAATGGCACCATTAAGAAGTATTGCATCATTTATCTTATATGCCCTATAATGTTCCTCTTTCATTGCTGCTTTGCAGTCCAAAATGGAAAGTTTTTTTTTAAAGAAAGTTTGGGGTCTTTAAATAATGAGAACCTTTTATCACAATATGCAACAAAAAGAGACAGAGGAAAGTTTAGTACACTTTTGCATAGCTTTCTGCAAATAGACCACACAATGGGCCCAATTTATAATAGGAGGATTAAGTCATTGAAACATGTGAATTCAATGGGATTAAGAGAGCAATCCTAAACTGGTCTACTCAGAATCCTGCTGAGATCTATGCAGTGAGGCTTACTCCCGGAAAGAGTTTTTAGTTGTTCTGCATGGAAGTAAAAGAAAGAAAAAAAAAGAATTAAAATCATGGGAATTCATTTCTAAGGAGATGTTCACAATTAATATCATGGTTTTGCAAGGGGTTCAAAGGTATATTATTATATTTCACTTTTCTCTCCAGTGTGGACCTAGAAGAGAATCACAGAATCTAGTCTAATGCCCTGCCCAATAATCCTGAAACTGTTTATAACATAATAGAAGAAGAAGAAGAGTTGGTTCTGAGACAGCCCTGATATTACTGCTCAGTCATAACAGTTTTATCAGTGCCGTGGCAAACCCAGCTGGCTGCAGAATTGAACCTGGCATGCAAGATTAGAAGTCCGCACTCCTAACCATTACACTAAACTGGCTCTTCCTGCACCAATACTTCCCTCTTCCTATTTTTCCCTCACAGTAATCACCCTATGATATAGGTTAAGCTGAGAGAGGCAGATTATGTTAGCAAAGTTTAAATATGCAAAGAGGACAGAGCACCAGATTGCCTAAAATTAGTTTTATTTAGAAGATAACTTTCTATAGAAACAGGGTAGGGGGGATCCTAACTAACTGTTATTCTGTGTTCCTTCAGTCTGTTCTGGAGGCAAGCAGGGAGGAAGTGTGTTCAAAGAAGCAGGAAGTCTCAAAATGAATTAATTAGAACATAGGAGGACAGTATTTGAAAAATATTAAGAAGTTCCTAATCTAACTATCAACTCCCAAGCCCAACCTGCCATGGAATGAATACTGGATTCTTCCAAGAACGTCCTTTCACCATCACATGATGCCTCAGGGTGCTTGTCAATGTGTCCTGAGCAATTTAGCCAGCTTACTACTGTCAAGGGAGCCTCTTGTGACGCAATGTGGCAAGGCAGCCGACATGCTGTCTGAAGCTCTGACCATGAGGCTGGGGGTTCGATCCCAGCAGCTGGCTCAGCCTTCCAACCTTCCGAGGTTGATAAAATGAGTACCCAGCTTGCTGGAGGGTAAAACGGTAATGACTGGGGAAGGCACTGGCAAACCACCCCGTATTGAGTCTGCCATGAAAACGCTAGAGGGCGTCACCCCAAGGGTCAGACATGACTCGGTGCTTGCACAGGGGATACCTTTACCTTTTACTACTGTCAAGCAAATGATTTAGCCTAGCTTACCACCCCTCATTTCACATGCTGACTATAATAAGCAGCAGGGCCTGACACCAATCAGCCAAATAGATATCCTCTTCAGGGGAAAGGTGAACACTATCAAATTTATATAATTAAATGTAACATGGTATGATGTGCCGTGTTACAAAAAAAGAGAGAGAGAAAGAGGGAAGAAAGTCTAATGGAGGTATTGAGATGTGGTAAGTAATAATAATGATAATAGGTCTGACTTCTGGGAAGAGGGCAGAGTAGAATGAGCGCGTACTGCATTCTCTGTGAGCAGGTGAAACAAACCTAGGTTTTTGGGAATTGTAGATAGGTGGAAGGTACACAACCCACCCCTAAAGTACCCCCCAGTATCTGTTATTACCTGATGGTCAATCCTAAACTGGCAGGATCCGACAGGAACCCTTTGGAACAACGCAGACCCCTGGCAATGGATCTAGAACCCACATTCCCACCAAAGCTTTTATATCTCTTATTTCTTTTCTATATGTCTTGGTCCTATTCACTCTACTCCCGCCTAATATTGAAACTCGGCTTCACCATCCTGTAAGGTATTTACCAAAGCAAACTTACTGGTCAGAAGCACTGTGAGGCTCAGCAGACTGGGGGCTTCAAGCAGTGACCAGCTGCAGACCTACGCCGCCCTCTCTCCCTCCCTCTCTCCCTCTCTCTCTCTCTCCTTCTCTCTCTCAAACTTAATTTTTCCCCCAAAGGATGAACCTTAGACCGTGAGACATTGTTACAAGTTAATAGTAGATGAAGCTTCCTTCTGTCTTAAAGCCCCCCTACTCCCCCCAAAAATAAACCTGTCACGTAGGATGATTCATGAATTGTGTGCTGCTCTCTACAAAAAGCCTCTATATATTTAAGCTTAACAGTGCAGTGGGCATGTGTATTATTCATTAAATAATGTCTAACATCAGTTTGGTATATTGCTTAGAGTATTAGACTAGAAGTTTGGAGACCCAGGTTCAAACCCCTACTCTACCATGAAGCTCAAGGACCTTGGGCAAGTTGCTGTCTCTCCGTCTAACCTACTTGAAAGGGTGGTTGTTGTGAGGATACAACTGAGAAGGCGAAGGCAATGTACACTTGGTTGGAAGAATATTGAAAATATACCTGACTATCAGATAAAACCATCTCCCTCATGAGTATTTTTTTACATTGTCTATTTATTGAACCACCTTCTCCAAAGGAGAAAAAAAATACAAGTATTTAAAATTGGGTCACTGTTGGGATTCTTTGTTGCCAGGGCACTCTCATTGTCAATGATTCAAAACAGTTGTCAAGACTGTATCCACATTTAGCACTTTACGGAACTGTCAGCAGAGATTAGCAGCAAAACAAATGGAGACAGTATTAACTGGAAGGAATATAAATATGGCCAAGCAAGCCATAAGGGGCTCCACTTCAAAGATGATTCCTAGGATCTGTGACCAGAGACTTGTTATTGATGACGTTTTGACTGATGCTACCAAAACAGCCTATCTGGAGCCTAACAGAGCAGATCACAGTGCCCAGCACTTGTCTTTTGTGAATGAGCCGAGTTTCTTTACTGACGTTTGAGAGCAGCTAGCAGGGCTGCTAAGAGCACTTCCAGCATTCTGAATAAATCTCATACAGACAAGGGTCTATACATTGTAAAAAATGCATCAATTGAGTTATCAGTGGTTCAGGTGGAGTAAAGATTCTTGGACTGTGCATAGCCCTTGACCCCTGCAACAAACACTCTTATTCAGTTGCTAACTCAGGAAGAACTGTCAGTGTGGTTGGAAATGTCATTTATTGGTAGTTCTTGAGAGGACAAACCAACCACCAAAATCTTTTTTTCTTGGCAACTGGGAACTATTAAATGCAAAGGCCCAGAAAATGCATGTCATCTTCTGAATGAAATCATCTCACCCTCTGTCCCTGGATCCCATTATTGTTGGAATTCTAAAGTGTCGTTTGAAGGCTGAAGCGGGAAATGTGTGCCTCCTTCATGCAATGATGGGAAAATGTTTCTTCAAGAAATGGTAGTTACAAGTTTGTATAGTTGGTCATAGCAAGTGTTTGAAACCCAGGGCTACAAATTGTGATTATCCCCAAGCAAGCATGCTTAACTGGATTTTTTGACACATTTGCTCCTGAGCTATAATTTTGGAAGCTGCACTAGTCTGGAGTCAACTAATTGTTATATAATGTATGTTTAAATCAAATAGAAAAAAAATCATTAAACGCTGCAGTAATCAGGGTACAAACTACTATCTACAGCAAACAGTCATTATGGTATATACAAAACGGAAGGGAAATCATAATAACTTAATTCTGGTGCAAACTGATGCATCTTTAGCTGTCATCAAAAAGAGAATGGAGAGAGGCACATATGGACTTCCATCGGGAAAGGATTCCAGAGACAGGGAACAACAACAAAGAAGGATCTGGTCATTTCCAGTTACATTCCTGTGGCTGTGGCCCATGTGTACAGAAAAAAATCATGCTATGCACTCAGTCCTGATAAGCACAATCACCATTTCACCTGAAAGAGGCAATGCATGGATCTTCCACTTTAGTGCATGTGTACAAGACACCTGGGGGTTCTGTTAAATGTGTACTGAGGCAGAAAATCCATGTTTTGCCACATCCAGAAGTAATGATAGGAGGATTGTATGTAGTTAATTCAACCTATAAAAGTGGTCACAGCACCAGAAGCAGAATTACTGAAAAGTGCTTCTTTCTCCTGACACCTTCCTCACTCCACCCATTACATAGCCGTTAGAGTATTAGACTAGGATTATGGAAACAAGAGGGAACTCTTTACTCTTCTAGAAAGCTGATTCGCAGTGCCATATTAAGCAGTGTTACACCTTTCTAAGTCCTTTCCTTCCTTTTTGTTAAAACGTCATGTGGGCTGAAACAAAGCAACCAATCTTATAAAATCAGAACAAAGTTGCAAAACCCCTTGCTGCTCAGAAAGCAACATCAAAATAAAAATCAAATAGAAGTCAGATAACCTTATATTCAACAGTCACACAAGCATCCAAAATAAATGGGGAAAAGGGACAAGTGGAATTTATTCCTAGCTGCTTCTCTCATTGGGCAATCAAATACTATATGAGCTATGGTCTTGATTCTCCTTGTGGAAGATATTCTTTCTGAATAAGGTACCTGTGACTCTTTCCCATTTAACACTACAGTAGGCAAGGAGATCTTGCATGCCAATATGAAGTCTTGCCACAGCTTTGGAACCTTCACCATCTTCTGATGGAGTAACAGTGCAAGTGCAATGGGAGAACAGAGTCATTGAGTATATACATGTGATATTGTAATCCAGTACTTTAATAAGGGCTTTTATTAATTTATACACCTTATTGGTAGGTGGACTCACTATTGTGTTTGTTGGCAAATTTAAGTCAGACAATGTTAAGTCCATTAATTTATCCCATGATGATACAAATAAGTCATTATGAATAAGAGGTAATAAATTATGCCCCGGTTCAAATTTGGGCAACTTAATATTTTAAGGCTTAATATTATATTGTAAGACATGTCTCGAGACACATTTAGGAGTGCCTTAAATTAGCGGTCCCCAACCTTCTTGTAGTCGGGGACCACCTCTGAGGGTGGGAGAGAGCCGGTGGCCTGGCCACAGCAGCTGCACGTAAACGCGCACACGCAGTTGCCGCGCATGCGCGTTTTTGCCACTAGGTGGCACTAACGTGCATGCGCAGAACAGCCACACATGCGTGTTTTCGCCAGCAGGGGGTGCAAACACGCATGCACGGCAGCTCCGCGCGTGCGCGTTTGCGTCGCTGCCGTGCCAGCGGCTGCGCCTGCCTCTTCCCCCCTCTCGCTGCGGGGGGGGGAAGGCAGGCACGGCCGCTGGCAGCCCAGTACCATGGCCTTAACGGCCCGGTACCGGGCCGCAGACCGGGGGTTGAAGACCCCTGCCTTAAATCATTTATAAGAATTGTAATCACTGCTTATTAAATCCATCAAATACTGCCTTGATCCCTTTGATCTGAATTAGTGCACCATATAGTGACTGTGCTTCAATTTTTGCCATATAGGGTGAAATTGTTGCTGGAATATACTGTCTGTAAAAAAGAAACATCAAGTGACCACAGCTGATGGAATTGTCATTTTCATGAAAAGGTATTCATGCTATTTGTCTCAATCAATTCAATAAGCCTGGACCAGCCAGCAAACTGGGGGTCTCTCTTGCACTTCTTAACGATCGTTTCATAGTCACACTTCAAAGAGAGAATTCATTCAATTCCTCCTGGTATTGTACTTTCAAATTGCTGAAGGCCACATCTCAACATGCAACAGTCATTATAAAACTACTTGTTGTGAATAATATTTCTTGGGCCAAAGGTTTAATGTAGCATAGACAAAATAGCATAAATAGGCCAGCTAGTTTCTTTAAATTCTCCTGAACAGAGGATAATGACCTGATTCCCTCTTCTAACCAAGTACAAATTGAAGTTGAATAAGTCTCAGCTATGCTATCTCAAAGAATGTAATCTACAATCCTTTAATAAACTGTGTAGATTAAATTTTGTTCCATTGTCATCCCCTTGCCACACTGGAAAAATTAAGATCAATGGAAACTAATCATTCAGAAGATAATCATCAACCAAAAATAACAACTATTTTAAACAGATCTGGAGACAAAATAAAATCATCAATAATGCTAGCACCTGGAAAATTTATAAATGTATGATCACCTTTTCTAACCATTAATAAAGAACCCCATGAATGTTTGCAAGAGCAGATCTGAGGTGGCTGGCAGGTGCTGAATGTGCTGTTAAAAGTAGCCAGCAAGGCTGTGTGAAAGCAATATGTCCATTAGTTACTGACCTTGCATCCTGTATGCAAAACTGATTCTCCTGTCTTGGACTCTTCTTTTGGCTCTCCCCTTGAACTTGATGCCATGAGTTTAGACAAAGGGGTATTTGGATTTTAGATTGACATTCTAACAAATGCTAACAGCTATGTACTCCGTTTTTTAACCAGAAAATTCATACTTCTGGATCGAGGCGGCTCTGCTGTGTTAGTTCTACTAGATCTGTTGGCCGCATTTGATGTGGTCAACCATGAGCTACTAGCATGCTGCCTCGCCGGGACAGGGATAAGGGGTACAGCATTACACTGGATATACTCCTTCCTCCTAAACCAGATCCAGAGGGTGGCGTCGGGGGATGAGTTATCGAGTCTGTTTGGGCTCCCTTGTGGAGTTCCACAGGGCTCCGTGCTCTCCCCCATGCTTTTCAACATCTTTATGTGCTCTCTGGCCCAGCTGGTCAGGAGCCATGGCTTGGGTTGTCATTAATATGCCTCCAGAGATAGATTTCTGTAACTCACTCTACGCAGGCCTACCCTTGCTCCTGATCTGGAAATTACAGCTGGTGCAAAGTGCAGCTGCTAGGGTCCTCACAGGAACGTCTAGGAGGATCCACATGCAGCCTGTGCTGAGGCAGCTGCATTGGCTGCCGATTGCTAGCCGGATAAGGTTCAAGATTTTGGTTCTAACCTTTAAGGCCCTCTGTGGTCTGGTACCCACATACTTGAGGGACCGCCTGACACCCTATGCCACCTGCAGGGCCTTATGCTCTGTGGGAACAAACTTGTTGGTAATTCCCGGCCCCCGGGAGGCACGTCTGGCCTCAACCAGGGCGGTCCCTTTGCTGATTTAGAGGACTAGTGACCAGTTCAAGAGTTTGGCACAATTCCATAATCGACTGATTAAATTTCCATGCTCTAATAGAGATCAGAAGTTCATTTTCCATTGGGTCATTTCTCCTAATCGGTAGGCTTACTTTTGAGTGACTAGTGGCTAAACAGTCCTTTTATTGGTGAGGAACATTTGCCCAATTTGTAGTAAAAAAACTTCATGGTATTGGCAATTAATAAGTTACAATTAGTCAATAGAACAAAATAGTTAGTATGGTCATGAGTATATTTGACTTTTAAAGAAATTCCTATTACCGTATATACTCGCATATAAGCCGGCCCGCATATAAGATGAGGCACTTAATTTTACCGCAAAATCCGGGCAAACATTGACTCGCATATAAGCTGAGGGTGGGAAACGCAGCAGGCTACTGGTAAATTTACAGGGTGGCCTAAGTGCTTAATCCATGCTTAATCATCACAGGCTTTCCCATCCAGCCTCCTCCCAACAAGTACAGAAAGGTCAAGAGGATGAATACCTGCTGTTTTTTGTACCCCACTTTTCACTAACCAAAGGAGTCTCAAAGTGACAATGGTTAGCTGGGAGCAATTAGCTCACTTGGAAAGAGCTTAGTTTTTAAGATCTTTGCAGAAGGCAAAAGTTAACTGGAGGCCACTAGCTCACTTGCAAAGAGCTTAGGTTGCAAATGCAATGCTGCGATTGGCTGGCTGGGGGCAGGCTGTTAATCAGTTACCCGCATATGAATGGCCAAGGAGGTCTTTTAAGTGCTAAAAAACTGCTGGAAAACTCGGCTTATATGCGAGTATATACGATAACTCTTCCAAAGCAGCAATAGCAGTAGCAATAGAGTATAGAGTTTTCTTCCTTTAATTCCAGAATTGGGGGCTGATACATCTTTTTCCAAAACTGCAAAATTATATGATGTTAGAACAAAATAGTTACCAAAAATCATTTAATTTTTCCTGTTTACAAGTTAGTTGGGAGTCCGTAAAAAGGACACTCACTTTTCTTTCCTATTATCAAATTGTTAAAAGAAGGGAAGGCAAATTTACTGATATATGTATTTCTATCTAACTACCCCCATACACACACACCCTCACTCTAGCATGATGCTGAAGCCATCTTACAATTAGCTAAAGACTCAGTGTCAATTAGCTGGAGACTCAGCGTCAATATTATCAGCTCGGCATGACAAAACCCCATCACGCTTCTAAAACATCTGTGCTGATTTAGGTTTGCAAAACAAACAAGAAAATTAATAAGAAATGAAAGAAAAAATGCTTGGCAGGTCCCAGCCAATGTACAACCACTTTCTAAGTCAAATTAAATCAAAGGGCTCGGAAAGGCATGACTCTGCTCAAGATGGAACTTCAGATGACCTCAGATCAATCACTCACATGGTCTTTTAAACATACCCCTAAAGACTCTTAGGATGGCATACCTCCATTTTATCCTCATAAAAAAAAACCTGTGATTCAAGTTAGGCTCTCTGACCCAAGGTCACCCAGCATGTTTACCACACTATAACCACACTGGTTTCATATATCGTTTACAGGTGGCTGTTTCCTGAACCTAGATATTTGTATACTGGTATTAGGGGATATAAACTCATGTGCACTGACCTGAACCAGAAATACACCAAAATGTGATGTTGCAGATCTTCCCCTAAAATAGAACGGATTTTCACGTATGCTTCACAATGTGCCAGAATTCCGTTTGAACCCGACTCTGCTGTGAACAAAAGAACAAGCAATAAGTGTTTTTTTAATATTACAGTAATTAAAAAAAAAATATCTTAAAAATCAAAGTGACCATATTTTTTTTAAAGCTACATTCCTAAACTGATGCTATGAAGATAGAATCTTTACACTACATTGCCACCATTAAGTTTTTAATTAGCTGATTTTCGAGAAATGCACCTCCAGTGACACTATAAATTCCATACAAATTTTGCAGTTATATGCCAAGTGATTAAAATAATGTAATTTATTAAAGATCAACTTGAGTATTTTTGTCTGGATCCCTGAAAATATGCAGCCTCAACAATGTCATTTGTAACAATTAAACAATATTGATCTTGTTTTATTGTCGTACTTCATGATCTATCCCCTGGTTTCTTGTATAATTCCATCTTAATATTGCTTATAAAACCAGATGCATTATCTCTGAAAATAATTAACTTGTCTCATGTAAAGCTAATGTTGTTTATTGCACAGAGAATACTTGATTAGGAATGCCTTCTAGTTACATAATGGCATATGTACTTTATATTGCAGCAATGTGCTAGAACAGGAGGTAGTACACATAATTCAGAGTCCATAAGGAATGCAGTAGTAAGCATTAAAACTACAACATGAAGTTCTCTTTTCAGAGACAATCTTCCAGGACAAACGGTTGCTCTCTCACAACCAAACATCAAAGGAAAAATCCAAAGTGAAAATGAGCCAGTGTGATGTAGTAGTTAAGAGCGGCGGCTTCTAATCTGGTGAGCAGGGTTTGATTCCTCACTCCTCTATATGCAGCCAGCTGGGTGACCTTGGGCTTGTCACAGCCCTGATACTGCTGTTCTTACTGAGCAGCCCTATTAGAGCTCTCTCAGCCCCACCTACCTCACAGGATATCTGTTGTGGGGAGAGGAAGGGAAGGCAATTGTAAACTGCTTTGAGACTCCTTTAAGTGGTGAAAAGTGGGGTATAAAAACCAACTCTTCTTTTGAATTAGGATTCTAAGCTCAGCATCACTCACACTTGAGTTCTGCCAATTATGTCTCATTCTTCACTTTCCTAGATTCAGTATGATTTATCATGTCTCCTACTATGCCATCTATTTAAAGTTGGGGGAGAGCTATGTCCATTCTGGGTGGGAACTCTCATTATTATTTCTAACTTATGTTTGGTGTAGTGGTTAGGAGTGTGGACCTCTAATCTGGCATGCCGGGTTCGATTCTGCACTCTCCCACTTGCAGCCAGCTGGGTGACCTTGGGCTGGCCACGGCACTGATAAAGTTGTTCTGGCCGAGCAGTGATATCAGGGCTCTCTCAGCCTCACCCACCTCACAGGGTGTCTGTTGTGGGGAGAGGAAAGGGAAGGCAACTGTCAGCCGCTTTGAGCCTCCTTTGGGTAGAGAACAGTGGCATATAAGAACCAACTCTTCTTCTTCTTCTTCTTCTTCTTCTTCTTCTTTTTCTTTTTCTTCTTCTTCTTCTTCTTCTTCTTCTTCTTCTTCTTTCTTAAACATCTCCCAATGGCCAGCTGTCTGTTGCTCATAACTTTGTAAAATATACTTATTTATTATATTATATTATATTTTACAGTAATATAGTTTGTCTCACTTACTTGTAACTCATGGCAGATTACACAGAGCGAGTCAATACAATTGACAGGATAGTGCACACAGTAGGAATTAGGTTCTATAACCAATCTGAAGTCTAAAAACAGAACTGAAGCAAAGCATAAGTATTAGCATTATACATAGCACATTAAATGATGCAAAAATTACATATAGGATCCTAGTTTCAACAAACTAGTCCTGTCCGGGACTGCATGAAGATACAATTATTTTGCACTTATGGGAGAAGAGTGCACTTCAACTTCGACATTTGCATGGCATGTCAGTTGCACGATGTGGGCCTGTGACTGACTGTGCATTGGTGGGAAATAGGTGACATTCTAGATGGGAGTGGGGAAATCGGTGATAGGCAGGGCTACCAGACTGGCTATCACTTGGTTCTGCTCCACACCGAGCTTTTCAATGTGCCACACATGGCAGACAATATCAAAGTCACCATTAGGTGACAGTTGGATGCATGTGTAGACAGAGACATCAATATTAGTAACTAATGGTGGACTGAGCATGAAGTCAACAGCAGAGGATTTGGGACTCATGTATTTTCCATGTATGGCCTACCTTCTCCACCTCATTATTAAGAATGCTTGTGGTTAAGTTCTGCAGAGAAGCCCAGGTTAAAGGCTGGCATCCATGAGTTCGGGCATCTCCTCCAGAAAAGTTGGCATATCATTGTACAAGGGACATCCATTGACTGTGCAAGAAGCAGGCACTGAGAGGTGTGCAGGAGCACTGCCTGATTGGTGACATCTGCACTCACTAAATCTCCACCTGTGTCATGCTCCAGTTCTTGGTGGAGCAGAGGAAAGTGATGACTGCTCTGATCTCTGAGACTGGGGCCTTTCAGGCTGAGAGCTGCTCAGCCACAATGAGTATTTGACTATGTCTGTGGAAGTTCTTAAGCCCTTTAAGAGTTATATATAGATGCTCTTAACTGACATGGCAATCCTCATGAGGATTTGACTTCCTTTCTGGAGCCAGCTGCAGGAAGTGCAGACTTGGTTATCCCGGTGCATATGCTGCTGAGATAACTGTAAATTCAACTCAAGGCCTGTCTTCAGCCACTCACACAGTAGAAAGTTCTATATGTTGGTGAGCATGTGTGATGTGTACATGAAGGGCAGGATTGCAAAACAGGCTGATGAGCTCATTTGTTAGAGAGACAAGTGCTTCCACTGAGTTGAGTGCATGCAGGCCAAGAGGGGCACCTTGACATGAGCTGAGGAAGGCAGGGGCAAAAACAGCTCTGCTGCCATTCATTCCCACCTCCCCAGCTAGCCAGAATCCCCTGTGTGGACTCTGCCAGGAAGCATTGTGAGATGGGAGTCATTGGATGGATGTTGTGCCTCTCTTGGAACAGTAGGGCCATGAGACAGGACACAGCAACCGTGACAGTGAGGGTTTACCTTGTGGAGTCTTGCAATGAGACAGGACACATGAGACAGGACACAGCAACTGTGACAGTGAGGGTTTACCTTGTGGAGTCTTACCTTGTGGAGTCTTGTGGAGGCCACCTGTTCATTGAGGTACTGGATTGTGAAGGAGGAGGTCTGGCTGGATCTCTTTCCAGAGGCCCAGGAGCTCCTCTCATACATTGTCTGTACACATTGCTCATGCTTGCTCCCCTGGATTGTTGAGCAGTTGACCTTTATTTTTCACTTTTTGGCTACCTTGCCCTGGTCTTTGACGGTGACTAAGATGAGTAGCTATTTGTGTCTGCATCAGTTTCACAGTCTGTGCTGAGAAGTTAGGGCAAAATGTTCTTCTTGAAATTAAAATGAGAACTAGAAAGAAGTAGCAGGACCATTAGCACAGAAATGTGCCACCAATCTCCCCAGTGCCAGTCTGAATCTGAATCAACACACACCAAAATACCTCTACAAAACCCTGGCAGGAGTGCAACTGCAGCACAGGGTAATGTTGGAGGTTGAGATAAAATGGAGATTGAGATAAAACGGGCAGAGTTTGATGGTGAGACCTGTGTGAAACCAGGAGAATTCACAGGAACACCATACACAATGAAGTTTCTCCTTTGCAGGGGTGGGAGGTGGGAGAGCAAGAGCCTGTGAGGATGAAAGGCAGCTGCAGCACCATGATGGCTGATGTGCTTCTGCTAAGAGATGAGGATCAGGATGATCACAACCCCTACCTTCTCACTTTCTGAGGTCTACCCTGGGGAAATGTAGGTTTCTGCATGGTTGGGAAGAAAACAAAACATAATTTGTCTTCTGTGTTTGGGGTTCGCCTAGCAAATGTGCCTGCCCACCCTGCAGTTTTTGAGTGCTCTGCTGGGCTTCTACTGTACTTGCTTCCTTAGAAAAAAAATTGTGGGATTCTCAGGTGTGGCATTGCTTTGGACTGTTCTCTCTCTCGCTCTTTTTTTTCCATTGCACTACTGCCACATTGGCACCGGGGTTGTGCAATTGGGCAGTAAGCTGGACACATTGAACTGTTCCTGCTGTTGGGATGGCCTTGAAAAATGCCCCCCCCCCTCACTGCAGAGATTTTCTGGGACATTCTGCTGGGCTTATACTGCTCCCTAGCTATTTCTCCCTATAGGAAACAATGGAAGAGTCTCTTTTTTGGTGGAACTATAGAATTGGACCATCTGGTCCAATCTTTTTTCAAATTTATGGATGCTTTCGAGGAGAAACTCCAGAAGTTATGCTGCAAATCTGGTGCCTCGACCCCAAATCCTGATCCTACCAGACCACTGAATATACTTAGGCTAGATTTGCCATTGACATTATTGGCCTCTCAGAGCTGAATATGTCTTGTATTTCTGAATATTGCCAAATCTGAATACCAATACCGGCATTGATATTTGGGTATATTGGCATATACCAATATTTATCAGATCCAATATACTCAAATAAGAAAAAATAGCTTTTTCCCCCTTTTCTTTCTTTCTTTCTTTCTTTCTTTCTTTCTTTCTTTCTTTCTTTCTTTCTTTCTTTCTTTCTTTCTTTCTTTCTTTCACACATGCAGAAAGATCTTCAAAGAATTTCATGGGCAGATGCTATAGAACCTATATGCATATAGGCCGCCAGATGTTTGTTTTTGAAAAATAATATGTGAAGGGAGGGGACACAAATACAGCTATGGCCTCCTGCCTCCTGGAATTTTTGTATAGCCCATCTTTCTTGTTGAGACGCAAGGCAGTTGAAAAACATTTCAATTAGACCATTTTAGACTTCCAATAAACAATACAATAAGACTAGAATTACAGTTAGAAAAAATGCAAACATCAAAACTGTCTAAAGCATGAACATAAAGCAGGACATTTTAGAAGCTGGAGCTCACTAAAAAGGGGCCTTCAAGTAATGGATTGTCACTGGAAGGATTTTTCAATCCCAGAAGATTTATCTTTAAAAGCCTGTGACTGAATCACAAATAATCTAGTAAAATAAACTACCAGTTCTGGGGGGAGGGGGGGAGGGTTGCTATGACAAAAAGAAAAAGAATCACAAGCATGTTATAGTGCCCAGATACAACTGTTCAGAGTTGCCAAACATGGCAGATATTCAATAATAGCAAGGCAAATATGAAGGCAGGTATTTTTCCTCATGTCTGTTTGTTTCAGCACCTTTAAAACTTATGCTTGCTCTTTTCTCTATAGAAAAAGATAAAAATTCAATTGGATAGAATTTGAGTGAATTTTTGATTACTCTTTTGTAAGTACTCTGATACCTCAGAGAGAAGCATGAATTCATATGCCTGACAAATGTTCCAGGAAACCCCTATTCATTCTAAATGGATCTGTGGTCCTGCTGACTATACCAGCAGGACATATTTAATCTAAAATGTGACTTTAAAAAATAGAAATTATGCTGAGGGTTTTTTGTTTGTTTGTTTGTTTGTCATGGGAGGCATAAACTGCAAGGTTGACAAATTCCCATTAGATCCAGTGAAACTGGGATTTCTTACAGTTTAAAATACAGCTAATAGCAGCAGTAGAAGTAAGAGGAAAACAAAGAAGAAGAGAAGAAGAGTTAGTTCTTATATGCCGCTTTTCTCTACCCAAAGGAGCCACCAAGCCGCTTACAATTGCCTTCCCTTTCCTGTCCCCACAGCAGACACCCTGTGAGGGAGGTGAGGCTGAGAGAGCCCTGAGATTACTGCTCAGTCAGAACCACTTTATCAGGATTGTGGGAAGTTCAAGGTCACCCCATCTGGTTGCATGTGGGGGAATCAAACCCAGTTTGCCAGATTAGAAGTCTGTACTCCTAACCACAAGAGCCTCTTGTGGCGCAGAGTGATAAGGCAGCTGTCTGAAAGCTTTGCCCATGAGGTTGGGAGTTCAATCCCAGCAGCCGGCTCAAGGTTGACTCAGCCTTCCATCCTTCCGAGGTCGGTAAAATGAGTACCCAGCTTGCTGGGGGGTAAACGGTGATGACTGGGGAAGGCACTGGCAAACCACCCCGTATTGAGTCTGCCATGAAAACGCTGGAGGGCGTCACCCCAAGGGTCAGACATGACTCGGTGCTTGCACAGGGGATACCTTTACCTTTACCTTTTACTCCTAACCACTACACCAAGGTGGCTCTCTACACCAAACATTCAGGGCCATTCAGCTCAGAAAAAACAGCAGCATTAGGCCCGCACTTCCGGGAATTCCTCACCTGCTGGCTCCTCTACCTCCTTCTAGCGCATCTTGCTACTCTGCACGCCTGCTTGAAATGGCAGAAGAGGGGAACATGCTATACACGCTCCTCTTTCGCCTGTCAATCAAGAGAGGTGGCCAATCACCTTTCTTCCTCTTTTAAAGGGACCGCGATGCCAGCTCATTTAAAAAAAATAAAAGTTCTCCATTTAAACACCTATGCATGTATTCATAGATGCATAGACATTTAAACAGAGAACCTTTATTTTTTAAAAAATTAGCTGGCATCACGGTCCCTTTCATAGATGCATAGGACTTTTTAAACTGCCACCCCTCTTGGAATCCTGAGCCTTGGAGCTGTTAAATAATTTCTTCCCCTGTTTTTTTTTTTGGGGGGGAGGAGGAATGTTTTTCGTGTAAACTGGCAAGGAATTTTTTTTTCTCCTCTGCCTGGGCGATTGTGTGCCTATTTGTTGCCCCAGGCAGTTTTTTTTTTAATAGAAAGCCCCATTCCGGGTGAAAAGAGAGGGAGAAGGGCTCGAGGGTGGGCACTAGAGCTGGAGATCTCGCTATTTTGGTAACTCATGTGTCTTTTGCTGCTTGCTGGCTGCTTTCATCCTGCTAGCGCTACATGGCAGGAGTAATCGAGTTTATGTGATTCCCTTGCAAGCGCTTTAAAATGGAAGACGTAGCTGATGGTTTGCAGATGTAATGCTGGATCTTCACCTCATCATGCAAAACGCCAAAAATATGGCATTTACAAAAGGATTTCACTTTTTTTTACCAGGTGCGAAATGGCCCTCAGTTTCCCTCCACATTTAGTCCCTAAACAATGGAATTATGTTATGAGGAGCTGGGTAAACTTTCAAGGACAGGGAGAGAACGAGGGACTTGTGGTGTCCTGATGGCATGTTTACAGTTTACAAGATTACAACAGCTGAGAGTGATATAGTACATTAAATGTTGAACAGTGACTAGAGAGAACCAGTGTGGTTTAATGATTAGCATATTGGACTGGGACTTGTGAAGCCAAGGTAAACCTTCATTCCACAATGAAACTCAGTGGTTGATCCCTCTCAGTCTACCTCACCTCTAGACTACTCTGAGCTTGCTGGACAAAGAACAGGATAAAAATAGATAGAAAATGAAGTGGATCGAGTCAGATTTTTCACTTATTCTCCTCTAATTCCCCCTCCATACTACAGCCCCTATCCCAAATGATTTTTGTCCATGCAGATCCTCTGACACCTAGCACAGTCTGCTTGGTGGTCAAAGAGGACTCTCTTCCCTCCCTTTTCCATCAGAAGAAAAGTTGGTTGGATCCAGCTCAGAAGCTACATAATAGGCTCTATATGGCCTTGAGTGACTCAGTCCTACCTTATTATGAGATTAAATTAAAATAATCCTGAATTCCTTGAAGGAAATATTTTCAATATAATGAATAAAATAAGTACAGTGGATCAAGCATTAAGAAGACACAGAAGACAGCACACACTGAGGCCATGCTGGTTCCAAAGCAATGGCTGTTCTACCTTCTGCAATCATACGTTAGCTGTTGTCCTAAATCAGTGGAGTCATTTGTTTCCTCTTGTCCACATTTTTATTTCCTTCCATCTGGTAGATATACATGGCTGACATTTCAGAGGAGAATTGCCCATTGTTCTCTGCCAACAAGGCCACAGCACCCTTGGAGAAAGAGTCTTTTGTAAATCAGAAGAGCATGGATTAGAATAATAGAACAGTGACAAATCCCATCACATGAGTTTGTCAAATCAAAGAACACAGGCCACAATGGCAGTTAAATTTAAGCATTGTGGAAGGGACCAGACCCACATGGGTCTATCAGGATAACATGCATCCCTCTACAACAGGATTATATTTATTTGTTTGTAAATTATTTTTTAATATCTGTTGTCATGTTAGAAGGACAAATCATGGAATAGACAGTAAGGACAATCGACTCTGAAGATTTGGGAACCAAGCACTATATTTTAAAAAATAATCTGGGATCCAGCCAAATGCATATAATTAAGACTTTATTTATTTATTTATTTATTTATTTATTTATTTATTTATTTATTTATTTATTTATTTATTTATTTATTTATTTATTTATTTATCTATCATACTTATATATCGCCCTCCCCGGAGGCTCAGGGCGGTTTACATCATAACA
This sequence comes from Paroedura picta, assembly GCF_049243985.1. Lineage (NCBI taxonomy): Eukaryota > Metazoa > Chordata > Lepidosauria > Squamata > Gekkonidae > Paroedura > Paroedura picta. Next base: position 61,322,834 of record NC_135373.1, on the reverse strand, counting down.
GAGAACAATACATAAAACAGTCTGTAACATGTATAACTGATAACTAATAATTGTAACCAAAATAACAGCACAATATAACGGTATAACAATATAGTACTACAAACAGGTCCAGGGCTTATTGATGGGATTCTGAGGGGGGTGGTTTATTTATTGAATTCTGAGGGGGGGTGGGGGGGAGCAGGGGCCCTTGGTCGAATTCTGAGGGGGGGTGGGGGGGGGAGCAGGGGCCCTTGGTCGCTGTTGATTACGTCTGGTCTCAGCCAAATGCCTGGTGGAGGAGCTCCTTTTTGCAGGCCCTGCGGAACTTTATTTCTCAAAGTGTGAGGGGCCCCTTCCTCTGATGTTAGTTAGACCCTTTCTCATGACCTAGTTTTGTCCTTATTTTTATTCTTTATTTCAAATTTAGCACACTCCTTTTCAAAAACCTTTCATCGATCGGGGTAACTTAACTGTTAAATTTACATTAACCTCAAAACGCAGTTCAATAACTATTTTGGTTTTGCTTTGTCTTACTAAATAACTGAATCTTATATTTACAGAAATACATATCAGGTAATGTTAGGCAGCTCAGGAAAATTTCCACTTCTATGATATTGATACGCACAGACCTGGATGGCTTAAATATGGCCACAGCTTTTATTTAACACAGAATTGATTGGCAACAAAATAGGCATGATTTTGGGAGACAGCCTAACCAATGCTTTAACCACATTTTGGGCTTAGTGCACTGAGGTGCCACTTGACTCTTTCTCGGGACAGGTCACCCGAAGGCACTGAGCCTCCCCGAGGGAAGTGTTCCAACCTGATGTGTCAGAGAGAGGCGCAGACCTTGTCTGACACATAGGCCACCTGGCTCAGTGAGCATCCAGCCTTCCCATTCAGGTTGGCCTAGCTTGCTCCAAGCAGTCTCACAACTGCGATCCCAACATACCCAGTTTGATGCCCTCCTCGAACTACCCAAATTGGCTCTCTCCCCATGCCATTTCCACCCCTAAAAGCTGTGACAAACTGAACATTTGATAACAACAAGTAATCCTCAACTCACATAGCAGGGAGGGTGGGTGGGATCGGTCCGCTCGCTGGCTTGCCTTCCTGGGGAAAGAGGGAGGGCCCACGCTCGTCACGCCTTAAATAGGTGCGGCAAGCATGCAAGCGCTGCCTATGCTCGCGTGCCTCCCTCTCTTCCCCGCGTCCTCCCAAAGCTCCGAGGACGTAAGGCATCCCCTTCCTCCCTCCCCACCGCCTCATCAACAGAGGCTTTGGGGCCTAGGTAAGTTCCCCAGCCTCATTTAACAGTTGAAACTGCCTTGGTCTACCAAGGTTAGTCTTGCCTATTCTGACTGACAGTAGCTTTTTAGGGTCTCAGGCTGAGATCTTTCACATCATTTGCTACTTGATTATTTTAAATGGAGATGGAGATTCCAGTGATTGAACCTGGGACCTTATTTATGTGGGATACATGGCCTACCAGCTGACCCACATCATTTGCCTTATTCTGAGTCAGACCCTTGGTCTATCAAGGTCCGCTTTGTCTAGTCTGATGGGTAGCATGGTACTCTATGGTATTTCACATCACTTGCCACCCCACTTGCCACCCAAGCCTTTTTAACTTCAGATGCCTGTGACCTTTTGAATGCAAAGCAGACGTTCTGTCACTGAGCCACAGTCACTCTCTGTAATTGTTATGAAGCATTCAAGATAAGCCACAGAAAACTACAACAATTCTTTTTCAAAGTATATAAGCATTCCTCAAGACACATTCAGTTTTGCCTTGAGAGCTAGCATGATGTAAGGGTTAAAAGTGGCAGAATTTAATTTGGAGAACCTTGTTTGATTCCCCACTTTTCCACATGATGCCAACTGAATTATCCTGGGCAAGTCACAGTTCTCTCAGAGCTCTCTCAGCCCCATCTACCTCACAGGATGCCTGTTTTGGGGAAAAGAGCCAGTTAAAGTCTGTAAAACCTAGTTCAGAATGAACAGCGTGGTTCTTCAGGGTAACACCTCCTAATCAATCCAGAACATGCCTATCCTCCATTCTACCTCACAAGGAGCCCACTTGGTTCAGTTCTAGTACTTTCCCCTCATGATGCAATAACTGTACACACTGCCCCCGTAATTTGGATCTCACACATTCCATGAGAAAACTCACAAGTTGCCTTTTCCTATATTACCCTAGAACAGCAAAAAGCGGAAATGTCACTAATTTGCACATCCTCTACCTTGGAGCATGTGACAATACCTTTGATTTAAGTCTCAGCTATGAATGAACTATGCACCTTTCAAAAACAGGCACTTTTATTTGGGGGTTCAGAACAGGGCTCCTGCAGTTTTAGTGGCACAGAGATACACTAACACAAAAATCACTGCCATTTGTTGAAGGGGATTCACGGGAACAGGCAGGAAAGCATCACATGTAAAGTGACAGCAGCATCCAAGCTACAAGTACAGTATCTGTAATAGATGCTCTTCAAAGCTGCCACTCTGAGCCCTGTGAGAGCAGTCTGAAAGAAAAGAACTCCATTAGATAGGAAGTCATCTATTCAATGCTTAGTCAAGGGGAGACTCTAAAACAGAGACACAATGAATCAATGACATGATGAACATTCCCCAGCAAGTGATCAGTCTCTTCCATATTTGTGCATGTCACTGGGAAGCAGCAGCTCATGAAGCATGAGGAGAAAAAACCTTGGGATGGCATAGGAGGACAGCAGCTTGGCTTCGAGGACAGCAAAATAATGGAGTTTCCCCAAGTATGATGACTAGTTTAATAGGAAATAAAAGGCATTTACAAATTGAGGGGTGTGCAGAAGATTACCATCACAACAGTCTTTGCTCTGGATTTTGAAAAGCTTTTCTGGAGGTCTTGGTGCTAGTCAGCACATAATAAGGAAGATAGACTCTTCCTTGATAATCAAGAGAATGAAACATTTCAATTTTTAGACCCACAATTTATGATAACTCAGTACAGATGTAGGTATGTTGCATTAATTGCATTCAAAATAAAGGTATGAGAAGGGGAGGAAACAACAGAGCTACTCCTGAAAATCTGTAGTGCATTGCTTAATTGTGGAAAGCTGGTTAGAATTCAGATAAAAAAATACTGGGCAAACTTATTAAATGGTTCTATGTGGTGCCTGGAGCAAGCAACAATTAAAGTGTGTTCCATTATATTTCCAGTATCCACTAGCCAGCCTAGGAAGATTGAGAGGTATATTTTCAGTGGCATAAGTGCTACTGATAATCAATAACAACCAGGGGCCGGATTTATAAAGCCATTCAGCTCATATCTTGGCCCGACTTCATCCTTTTCTGCAAAGGATGGAATGTGATCGAGGTGCCATGAGCAGGCACTGATAGTGAACTTACAAACAGTATCTAAATGGGTTTCTATATCTGGGTAACAGCCATTTTCAGTGTAATACTGAAATGAGTATGATTGCTGCTAACCAGCCAGTCCAGTCCATGAGAGGGGTAGACAATTCTGATCAGTAAAATGTCAGGCATATTACTACAATTTGAAAGGCAAAAACATGGCTTCATAGTTTATGAACACAATGTTTAAATCACCCAATCATCTTAACAGATGATACAAATATAGGGAGAATTTCAGAAAAAGAAGAAGGCTCAGTGAAACTCAAATTGGAACAGACCCATCATTAGGCAAGATGAGATAACCAGCCTCAGGCAGAAGGATTTAAAGCAATATTCAAGGATACCAGATTGTTTCTTATTTCATTTAGTATTATATTTTTACTATCATGATAGGCTCCATTTGTTTCCCTCCACCTCCCACCCTCCGCCTTGGGTACCATAATATTCTTTCCCATCTTTGAAATCAAGGCAACTGCTGTCTACATTCATGAACTTATATCCTGTGGAAAGGAATGACTCAAACCTACCTGCTTTTAGTACCTTGCAGCCACAATAAAATAATTCAGCATCTATAAATTAGGTATTTGATAACTGACTCTTCAGTGGTAGTACCGCTATTCCAGTAATTCGGCTATAGGTATATGTGTTATTTCTACAACGATGCAATGGATTTAGAACATCCATATATGACATTATTTTAGACTCATCACTGATTTATTAAAATAAGTGAAAGTCAATTCTCTCTATTGACCCTGGGAACACATGAGTGTCTAAGAGAGAATAATTGCCTTACCTAAGCAGAGCTTGCCACAAATTTAGACAGGTCTTTCAGTAGCTGTACATACATCCTGTCACCAAGACACCTGTATCCATGTCCTAGTGAGAGCCAGTACAACATAATGACACATTAACAACCCAGTAAATCATATTTGTTTCATTTTGTTTCATTTTGTTCATTTTGTTTTATTCATTTCAGATTTTATTTGAGTGAGCTATTTGGAAAGGAAGTAAAATATGTCCATTGAATTCCAGACTTTAATCTCAATATTCATTGAAATTTATCATAGATCATCTCAAACAATGGCTAAATGGTAACAAAGAAAGAAAGCATGATATCTGTTAATATTTCTTGGTCAAAACTTTGCTTCAGAAATACCTGTAAATAAACGAGTTACGTCTTGGTTATATATTCAAAGTTATAGGATGCCTTGCGGCACACTAACGAATCCCTGAAACCATGACTAATTCCAAAAGAGGAAGGTGATAGAAATACCAGAGAATCAGGTAAAACAGGAATTGGATTTCAACTTAGAGATAGCCCATTTGGTTTATCTACCAAAGGGAGAGGATGGATGATGGTCATAAAAAAATCTGATGGAGGTAATGGAGATGTGGACCAAATGCTAGATAACCTGATTGGAAGAGTTTAGGATATCTCCTACAAGGGACAAAATTCCTAACTCTGGATTGGTGTTAGGGTTCCATCAAAGCATGGAGAAAGATTTAAAAGGTGGAATTTTCTTTTCTTCTTTGTTTAAATATTTTACCCAGATGCTGTGTCTTATGCAGGGACCCAAGCTCCTCTTCAGAGTAGGGAGTTTTGCGATATGTTTACCCTACCCAAGGTCACTGTCTTGCACTGTAATTTAGCTAAACCTATGCTTTTCTATTATGTTTGTATTATTTTCCTTAGATTTGTACTCACTAGGCATGGCAGCCATTTTCCATGTTTGTCTTCTAGTTAAAAGGTAAAGGCAAAGGTATCCCCTGTGCAAGCACTGAGTCATGTCTGACCCTTGGGGTGATGCCCTCTAGCGTTTTCATGGCAGACTCAATATGGGGTGGTTTGCCAGTGCCTTCCCCAGTCATTACCGTTACCCCCCCAGCAACCTGGGTGCTCATTTTACTGACCTCAGAAGGATGGAAGGCTGAGTCAACCCTGAGCCGGCTGCTGGGACTGAACACCCAGCCTCATGGGCAGAGCTTTCAGACTGCATGTCTGTTGCCTTACCACTCTGCACCACAACAGGCTCTGTCTTCTAGTTTAATCTACAGTAATAAAAGTTCCTTTTTGTTTATTAAAGCAGACTATGATTCAAACCCTTCTCACATGTGTAGACTGAAGGTAGTTAGTAAGCTGGCTTCTTTACTCAAAAAAACTAAACTATATGTCAGGATGAGAGACTGGAATCCATGTTGGTGTCCTGCTTGGGACAAAGAGTATTTTTGTACTTACGAACTGGCAGCTATGTTTGGTGTCATTTTGGCCAGGTAGTAGGTAGCCAATGATATTTCATCATGATAGAAAAAGGAGAATGATTCTGGTCCCCTCAAAGAGAGGAGAGTTGTCTGCTAACACAATCAGGCTGAAGTGGGGAGCTGCGGTGAGAAGACAAAGGGGGATGAAGAATCATAGAATCATAGAATCATAGAATCATAGAGTTGGAAGGGGCCATACAGGCCATCTAGTCCAAGACCCTGCTCAACGCAGGATCAGCCCAAAGCATCCTAAAACATCCAAGAAAAGTGTGTATCCAACCTTTGCTTGAAGACTGCCAGTGAGGGGGAGCTCACCACCTCCTTAGGCAGCCTATTCCACTGCTGAACTACTATGACTGTGAAATTTTTTTCCTGATATCTATTATTATTATTATTATTATTATTATTATTATTATTATTATTATTATTATTATTATTTAGATTTATTTCCCACCACTCCCCGTAGGCTCATGGCGGGTCACAATAGTCTTATCCCCATTAAAATACCCAGTAAAAGATTTTAAAAACAATCCCAACATGGCGGAAGCTCTCATTATTCCCATCCCCTGCTATCAGAGCAGCAGGGAGGGTGGGGAGGAGATCTAACTTACTAGGTCCGGGGTTGGGGAATGCTGGCACTAATTCACTGACCAAAAACCTGACGGAAGAGTTCCGTCTTGCAGGCCCTGCGGAAAGCTGGTAAATCCTGCAGGGCCCGCAGCTCACCCAGGACCTCATTCCACCAGGTAGGGACCAGGACCAAAAAGGCCCTGGCCCTGGTCAAGGCCAGGCATGCTTCTCTAGGGCCAGGATTGATCAGGAGAGTTTCCCCTGCTGAGCGTAAAGCCCTGCGGGGGATATAGGGTGGTAGGCGGTCCCTCAGGTATGTGGGTCCCAACCCGCGTATAGCCTTAAAGGTCAAAACCAGAACCTTGAACCTGATCTGGGAAGCAATTGGCAACCAATGCAGCTGCCTCAGCACAGGCTGGATATGGGCCCTCCAAGGTGTACCAGTGAGGACCCGAGCAGCTGTGTTTTGCACTAGCTGGAGTTTCCGGATCAGAGACAAGGGTAGGCCGGCGTAGAGCGAGTTACAGAAATCTATCCTGGAGGTGACTGTCGCATGGATCACTGTAGCCAAGTGGTCAGGGGACAGGTAGGGCGCTAGTAGTCAGGCCTGGCGAAGATAGAAAAACGCCTGACCCGCTACTCTCTTGACCTGAGCCTGAGAGGACACACAGTAATGGGTTTAAACTAGAAGTACAACAATATAGACTATTCACCAGATATTTGGAAGCAGTGATTGAATGGTTCAAGCAGAGTCGCCTGAAACTCAACCCCTCCAAGACGGAGGTCTAGCCACAGGACCTCCGTCTTGGAGGGGTTGAGTTTCAGGCGACTCTGCTCGAACCATTCAGTCACTGCTTCCAAATATCTGGTGAATAGTCTATATTGTTGTACTTCTAGTTTAAACCCATTACTGCGTGTCCTCTCTTCTGCAGCCAACGGAAACAGCATCCTCCTCCAAGTGATAACCTTTCAATGGGTCTATGACATCTTGTGATTTTGATGTGATGCCCCTGCTGATACAGCCCAAAATGGCAGATCACTCCCTTTAATATCTGCTCCATTATCTTCCCCACAACAGAGGTCAGACTCACTGGTCTGTAGTTTCCTGTGTCATCCTTCCTCCCTTTTTTGAAGATCGGAATAATGTTTGCTCTCTTCCAGTCCTCCGGGACATCTCCAGTCCTTAAAAAGGTCCCGAAGATGATGGACAAGGGTTCTGCAAGTTCTCTGGAAAGTTCTTTGAGCACTCTTGGGTGCATTTCATCCGGCCCAGGGGATTTGAACTGTAGCTAAATGCCTCTCAACAACCTCTCTGTCCATGTCAACTTGCCACCCAGACACTATCTTTTGGCTACTGCCATCTCTAGATGTGCCTAAACCCTTTGACCTGTGGGAAAAAACAGATGTAAAATAGGTGCTGAGCCTTTCTGCTTTCTCTGCATCCTCCATTAGAGTTTGCCCATCTGCACCCAACAGTGGGTCTATTGCTCCTTTTCTTTACGTTTGCTCCTCACATAACTGAAAAATCTTTTCTTGTTACAATGGGCTGCCTTGGCCAACCTTAGCTCACTCTCAGCTTTGGCCTTTCTGATGATTGATCTACAGTGCCTAGTAACCTGTAGGTACTCTTCTTTAGAGCTCTGTCCTTCCCTCCATTTCCTGAACATTTACCTTTTCTTTCTTAGTTCCTCTTGAAGTTCTCTGTTCATCCAAATAGGCTTCTTAGAGCTCCTGCAGTGTTTTCATCTTTCTAGGATAGTCATGGATTGAGCATGCAATAGCTCTTGTTTGAGTTTTTGAGAAGAATAAAATTGTCTTGTTTGAGAAGAATAAAATTATCTCCTTGGCAAGAACAGAAGTGACTTTTTCAAGCAGAAAGGAAGGAAAGCCTCTGTTGTCAATAAGTACTTACTGACCTGAGGATTAACTAGAGGCCATTGGGGTTGTTTCCAAATTCCACATGTATTTTATTATCCAGCTGAATATATTACTGAAATAATAGTGTTCGAGGCAGGCTGCCTTTTCACATGAAATGATACAGACATATTTAAATTTTTCTTCCACATGTTTCCACTCAGAACATAATGAAACTGTAAATTTAATATGTAAAATGCCATTCATTTACATTACATTATTAGCTGTGAATGGAGGAAAATTGCTACCATATAGGCAGTGTAATTTTTCTTACAATGTTTCACATTAATTTTCTTCTTGATTAAATTTTGTGCAGGTGGTATACTGTGCTGGGCAATGAGGAGGTATCAGTTCCATATAAGTAGTTCATGGATATTTATAAAATGGAGCACTGAGATAATTAAATAAGTATTAAATGGATTAGCTGGTTAGATCCCAAAGCTCTGATATGTTTCCTCACTTGGACAGAATGTAAAACGGCTTCAAAATCTAGGACATAATCAGTATGATATCTTATTTCTGCCAAGGGCAGCATTGATTGGTGTATCCATGTATTATTTTTCAAATATACCCCTTATCTGCAGACACTAAAAACCTCAGGTAGAGGGCACACTTACCCCAAACAAGGTGTGTGTGCATGCACACGCATTTGCAAACTTAGCTTACGTTCTCAAAAAACAGACACCCTGTGAGGTAGGTGAGGCTGAGAGAGCCCTGATATCACTGCTTCATAATATCAGTGCTGTGGTGAGCCCAAGGTCACCCAGCTGGTTGCACATGAGGGAGCGCGGAATCAAACCCAGCTCACCAGATTAGAAGTCCGCGCTCCTAACCACTACACCAAGCTGGTGAAAGTAAATTATCAAATTATTAAATAAGTAAACCAGCAGAAAGTAAATTAATAAATTATTAAATAAAATCATAATTCCAAATATGCAGTATGATAATTCTTTGCTAGAAAAGCCAATCAGTCCTTTGTGTTTAATTGTCATTCACAAAAACACTGAGCAATAAAAATGTAAAACTGGTTATTAATGGCAGACATTTTCCCAGTTGTGAAAAGAAGTAATTAAAAGTGACTTCTTGTTAGCCCCATCCATTTCCACTCAACTAGCAACAACAAGTAGCTTTTAATTACTTCCTTTCACAGCTGGGAAAGTGTCTCCTTGTACTGGGGCAGGGGGGGGGATGACACTAGTTGTGCTGTTTCCAAGAAAACCGAAATCTTCTTGTTTCTGGGTTTATGTAGCAAGTCCTCCAGAATATTACAATTTACATTCATTATTTGTTCTTGGAAATACAGACTTAATAACCTAGCTGCTTGCTTTGATAATATTTCTATTTTTTCCAGAACAAAGCTAGATTCAAAAGTATAAATAACTTTTATTTATAAACATAAATAAGAAACAACCTGCCTGTCCTATTTTTGTCCTGACATTAATCCAAAGAGCTCAGGGTCATGTACATTTTTCTTCCATTTCATCCTCACAAACCTGTGCAGTCATTTAGGATCAGTTGGGCTGATAGAGAGTGACCAACCTAAGGTCTCCTAGTGAATTTCATGTCTGAATGGGGATTTGAATCCAGGTCTTTCAAATCCTAGCCTGGCTAACTGCTAGCTCCAAATATTGCAAGCCTCCTTCCATTCATATTTATTTATCATATGGCATAGCCAGGAGATCCAAAAATTGTTTGGCATCCAGGCAAGGAGCATTTGGAGGTGGTTTGACATTGCCTGCCTCTCTTTCATGGCCCCTGGTGTTTCTTTGAGGAATTACCACTCAAAGTTTTGGAGGTTTCCCATCCAAATACTAACCAAGGTTTGCCCTGCTTAGCTTTTGAGATCTGATGGGATCGGATTTATCTAGGCTCTCCAGATCAGGGAATCTTTCCATTCTAATTGTTGGGTATGAATTTAGAGCAGTAAGGTCCCTTCTAAATTTTATATAATGAATGATACCAGTTAAAATTACTGTTTTATCTTATTGTATTTTTTTGGAACCAATGCAGTTTCTAAGGACCAAGTAAGGAATCCAAGCATTATATTACACTGGCTCTCTGACTTCCTTTGTGTACTCAAATGATGAATTCGATTTATACACACACACTTTGCGCTTCTCATGAATGGAAGTCCAAAGTGACTTATAACTTCATTCTTCCCCTCTTCTATGTTATCCTTATGAAAGAGGGGAGGGACTGAGGCTTAGTGGAAGAATCTCTGCTTTGCATATAGAAGGTCCCTCAAACCCCAGAATCTCCAGTAGTAAGTGATATGAAAGACTTCTGCCCGAGCCTCTGCTGCTGTCAGTCTGAACTGACTGATGAACCAAGGATCTCCTTCTTCATAAGGCAGATTCATGTGTGTTCATTTATGTTCAACATTTTGGCTGAGAAAGAGAGAGTAGCTGGCCCAAGGTGACCAAGTGAACTTCCGTGGGAGGTTGTGAACTTGCACCTGGGTTTCCAGATCCTAGTTCAACACACTAACCAGTAGACCATGCTGGATAAATCAAAATATCTCTGAAAGTCACCGATCTACTACATTCATCACCATTTTTTCTTTTTGTCAGAAATACTTATTTGGCTTTCCATGAGACACTTGCTGATGATAACAACTAACTGTGCCACACTGTGAGTAAGGAATGCCTTTGTCTCTTGGTCTTTTCTTTAGCATTAACAAATTTACAACATTAAATGTAAAAGTTTAAAGAAAGATCATGAATCCTGACAGCTTTGCCTTTGGCTACACACAATAATCACTCATCCTCAAATTGGTAGGAGAAGCCTATCAACTTCCCTTATTCTTTTGTAATATAAATGCTTTAATGGATCTAGTTGCACTTCAAAACCTGAACCACATGCAATTTGCCAGTCATGCGTTATCTGCAGCCACATTGCATATGCAAACACACAGCAATATATCAAACTTCTTGAGAGCATAAGCTGAGGGGGAAATCACACATTTGTATCCATGATCAGGGATAATTTGAGCAAGGGCCATGGTGTAGCTGCAATCCATGACCTTCTTTACAATCCTCTGGATTTTGTCACTTCCTGTTGTTTGTAACATTGCTTTCACTGTATAAATTTCCATGTATTTGGGGAGATTGGTCCTTTCTTCTGTGTTAACAACAAAAAAAGAGCTGTGTGTGAACAGTATTGAAATAAAGGGAAACTGCTAGAGCAGAATGCCTTACAAACCCCGCAAAACACTTTGAAGAAGGGGAAAAAAGAAGAAATAACTTTAATAAATTGGTCTTGTAACAGATTACACCAACGAGTAGATAAATTGATCCCAAAGCTGCCATGTTCTGAAACATTGGTTTACACTCTGCCATATTGTAATGTGTCATTTTTGGCAAGTTTCATACTTTATTTCCTCAGCATTTCAGATATGACGTGACATGGAATATGACTGATCTAACCTCCTAGGACCAAAAACGAGCTTGACGTTTCAGAAGAGCAATTGTTTCCCCAAAGAACTGTTGCTGTGACTTGCTTCAGAAATGTGGTTTGTGAGCTGACATTGCCTTCATCTTAATTCAAAACTGAGCCAAGCACAGGAAAAATTAAAAACACAACACCTACAAAAGGGGCCTCTCCTGAAGTAATGTATATAAAGCTATATATTACACAGAAATGAGTCAGTATGGTATAATATAGTCTCTGATTCAAATCCTTGTTTTGCTTTTTTTAAAAACCCTATCAAGGTGACCTAAGGCTGACTATCGCTTTTCACCTCCACCCTTTTAACCCATCTTCCCTCAGAGGAGCTCAAGGAGGCATCCCTGCATCTCCAGCCCTATGTGGTAAGCTTAAATGAGAATTATTGTCCCCAAATCACCGAGTCGGTTTCATAGCAAGAAGGGATTTGAACTTGGATTTGCCCAGTTCTAGTCAGCCATTCTGACAATAACACTGCGATGGCTGGCTGCCTAGGTTCCCTCTAAGGGCTTTCTGTGAGGATAAAATGGAGGAAAGAGAATCATGGATGCTGTTTTGAACTTCTTGAAGGAATGGTGGGCTGAAAGTATAGCACAGTAAATGAAAAGTATGCTGATTCTTGCTGCCTAGCTTTGTACCCATATGTTGAGATACATTCAGTAAGCATATAATACCCCAGGGTTTTTTTTTTTGGGGGGGGGGGTAAACTTATACATATTCCTCACCCATTTGTTTCAAGAGAGCAAATGCAGACTTGTCTTATACTGACTCAGGACATTGGTCTATCCATGTCTATCCATGTCTCCTGAGACTGGTAAAAGTTCTTCAGGATCTCAGTCTTTCATATCATTAATACTTGATCCCATTATTAAAAATCCCTGAAGATGAAAATGATTGAACCTGGGACCTATCACATGGAAAGCAGACATTCTAGCAACGTGCCATGTCCCCTCCCTGAAAGCTCTTTTATGCAAGGATATTCCATTTATTGCAATGAATGGATATGTTAATGAGAACAGGCACATATTTGGAACTCTGTGGGGGAGACAGCAACTTAAAGGAAACCCGGGGGAAGTAGAAGGCCAAGTGACCGTTCCTCTCCAAATTTCTCTTCTCCAAATTCTCCCCTCCTGACACTGCTTTTCTTTGAGCACAGGCATGGCATCAAGTGCTTGATTACATGCCTTTTAATGCATCATGCAGTTGGCCCTTTAGCAAAATTTACTGTGGTTGGAGGGCAGCTTTGCAGAACCATTGGGTCAAAGTTCCAGTTCCATTTTGTTTCATCCAAAAGGTAATAACATTTGGAAATAAAGAGTAGGGCATGCCATCCTGTCATATTGCATGATTGCCTTGGAGTCCCTGTGCAACAACAGTTGTAAATTGTAAATCTGAGAAACAGCTCAGCGGCTGGTACTCCTGAAAAAAGAAGGGGGAAAGCTGGAAATAGAGGGATTTGTGATATAAATTGCCTGTAAACCTGCCAGGTTTCTTTCCTTAAATTATACAACATGTGCAGCCCTCATATGGGTCAGAGGAACTCAAAATGAATTTTAAAAAGGAAGCATTCTTTGTCAATGCCACATCCTTGCTTTCAATACCTGACTTGGGATTTTTATATCCAAGCAGATATATTTTTAACTCCTTTACTGTAGACTGTCTAGTTAGATTATACTTATGTTGCTGAAACAGAAACATTTCTATCTGAAAGCAACCTTGTGCAAAGTAATATAAAGCAGCCACTTTATTTTCACCCTCCGTGGGTTCACATTGTCCCCAAGTCATTGTTTTGCATGCTGCATCCTGTGCTGGAATACTGAAAATTCAATCAGAGCTTTAATAGCAAAATACATGACTGAGGAATGCCAAGATAGTCTCCACTTAGTACATAACTTAATACACTCTTTTGGGTTGAGATGGGGGAAGAGATCTATTAATTAAAAACTAGGAATGGGCATGAATCGGCTCCTGAGCCTTCATGACAAACTTTGGCCAGTTCATGGTCCATGAAGCAATGCACAGGGAATTTCTACTGTCATGAATTTTCATGAAGTTTTAGTGTTGTTCATGGTGGTATGTGAACACAGACAGACTGGCACCAATCCCAAACTCTAAGACAACAGTGGGGGTGGAATTCTCCAGCTTCAGAAATACCAATAGGAGACTTCCAATGCTTAACAGGCATTGCTGGCTACCAACAACAGAGTTTCCGTTGTTGTCTATGGGCTCAGAAGGCTTCTCTCTAGGATGGTGAAGTGAGAGGCATGGAGCCAGAAGGGCTGATTCATTGCTTTGATTTTGGCTTCCTTGATCTGATATCTGTTGCTGAGATTTGGGATGAGGGTGCAGGGGGATCTGACTTTCAGCACAGGTGTTTAGCTCTTATGCCTTCCATCCATCACACCCCTCCTGCTAGTGATCTGCTCTGCTCTCTGCTTTGGGTGGTTGGGGAGTTTTCTGAGCACAAGGACTTAGCTACTGGATTCCTCCCCCCCCCCTCTCCTGCTAGTGAACTCATCTGCTGTCTGCTATTGGGATTTAGGTTGTTTCTGAAATCAGAGATCAGAATGGCATCAACACAGGCAAAATACAACCCCCCCCCCCGGAGTCCTGCCTCAGCAGGACATCAACAGGGGTGACAGTCTTCTTCCCCTGATCTGTCCATGAGGTTATACCAAGAGGGAACAGAGGTGTTAACAACATCCAGACACCAGTAGTTGCTAGAACTCTTTGAAGAGAAGTCCTCTGACAGCAGTGATTCAGAGACTTGGGTGGGGGCATCTTCCCCTCCCCGGTCTCAATTTCCTCCTGCTCCTGCTATCCCAAGAACACCCCTCATTGGCACCTCCCATGCTAGTGCAAGAAAGCAGCTGTGTCTATTTTTTCTTTCTTTTTTCTTTGTCAGTGGGAAGGCTGTCACCAATTCAAGGCATGGCTTTAATAGTCATAACAGCATATGAAGCAACAACTGTAAGACTCATAGGCAAACCGACATCAGAGACTCGAACTCCCTTCCAGGCTTTATGTGTAAAGGTACATTAGAATAAAAGAGAGGGACTGGTCCAAGGTCTCTTCCTGGGGATGTGAACCCAGCTCGGGCCCAAATCTTTAACTGCTATGCACTAATGGTTCTCTTCCTGGTGAGTCTTTGCTGCCAAAATTGCCCCAATCTGCCAAGCAGAGAGCCTATCAGAAGAACTCCGTGGGGACAGAGCAGCTACTTTCAGGGATTTGGAAGTGCTTTATCAGCACACAAGGACTTGCCTTAAGATACATAGATGAGCTGTCATTGAAATAAATGGGGCTACAGCCGCTTAAATCCATATACTTCAGCTGAACTGAAGTGGGTTATTAGTCTAGCAAAACAGTGCAAAGGAGACGATGGGAAGAGAAGCCGGTCTTTCAATGACTTTCTAACTTGGGCCCTAACAAATGAAATGATGCCAACTCAGAAAAAGCAACGCTGAGTGTGGAATAACAATTTCAAATCAGCATGTGAACAGAGAGCAGAGGCAATGCACCAAGAAAAGCATTTTGGGGACAATGTGATCAATAAATTGTCGCTTGTGTCAGGAGCCTGATTACCATATCCTAGATCCACTGAAAAGGACATATGTCGCATCATCAGAAAGGTCGCCGCGCAGGGTCGGTCTGTAATCAAGGCAAACGGCTGCCCTTGTAAGACACGCATATGGGATTTTGCATTAGTTTCAGAGGGAACATGATAATCACGGCTATCTTTCAAACCCTAAACAAGGATTTGAGCCAGGAAGCCTGGAATAATCCTGTCATGAGGAGAGATTACAAGTGAAACTACTAAAAGAAATACAAGTGATTCCGGGGTTTAGCTGGATTTGCTTCTCTTCATGACCTGACCTTGTCATTTGTTCAATAATGGACCTAATTCAGTCCTCTCCTACAAAAATGCCAGGCTCACACTTTACAGATTTTTGCATTCCCATTCAGAATAGTTCCTCAGTCTGAGATGGTGGGTATACTGCTCTCTGTGGATGGGACCTTACCCCAAAGGACCTGCAAAATATTTAGTACAAATCTTTGCAGGTGCTGGACATGTTCTTACCTAGAGTCCAGCTCTAGCAGGTGCTTCCCACTGTGGCTTGGCTGGCCAGAGGAGTCAGTGGGGGGCTGCAAATGGAGGAGGAATGTTGGCAGCATCCTGATGAACTGAGTGTCCAGTGGTGATGTCAGCCTGTCACTGGGGGCTGCTGGGGATGCTCTGTCATTTAGGTAATCAATAAAACTTTGCCCAAGTATCAGAATGCCCCCGTCAATGGGCTGACATCACGTCCAGCTGCTACTTCCAGTGAGGGGGAGCACACCACCACCTTAGGTAGTCGATTCCCTTGCTGAACTACTCTGTGAATTTTTTCCCTGATATCTAGCCGATATCATTCTCCACGTAGTTTAAACCCATTATTGCAGGTCCTATCCTCTGCTGCCAAGAACCTTTCTCTTCCCTCCACAAATGACACCTTTCAGATACTTAAAGATAGTGATCATGTCCCCTTTCAACCTCCTCTTCTCCAGGCTCAACATTCCCATGTCCTTCAGCCTTTCCTCATAGGGCTTGGTCCCCAGGCCCCAGACCATTCTCTTCCCTTTCTTCTGAACTCTCTCAATTTTGTCCATGTCCTTTTTGAAGTGAGGCCTCCAGAACTTCACACGTTACTCCAGATGGGTTCTGATCAAAGTGGCATACAGTGGATCTATGACAAGACTGCATTTGCCTTCTTTACCGCCGCACCGTACTGCCTGCTCATATTTAGCTTACAGTGCATAAGTACCCCAAGATCATGCTCACACACATTGCTACCCACAAATGTATCTCCCACCCTTCTAATTTTTGTGACCCAAATGTAGAACTCTACGTTTCGCCTTATCAAATTGCATCTTTTTTTCGCTTGCCAGTTTTTCCATCATATTCAGATCTCGTTGAACACTATCTCTGTCCTCTGGGGTGTTCACTACTCCTATTTTAAAATGCCCCTTGAGCTCAGTTTTAGTTGAGATCCACCCAGACTCAGAAAACAACATTACTTAAAACGCTAATTCTAAATTTAAGAAAATTGAAGGATGGATGTTTTGAGTTTTCTTTTTGTATTTTGGGGATCAGAACTAAAAAAAATGGGGAAGAAGAAATGTATTTGCAAATTTCCACTGGTCACACTACGTTAAATGAGGACACAGCACAGCTCTATTTCAAGGAACAAGGGACTCAATCAGAATTTCTTTTGTCCTCATCTCTTCACAATTAGAGCAAATTGTCCCTTTGTACAAGGAAAAGTGACAGTTTAGTGGACTGATGAGCTGAAATACATGCCTGGTTACAATAAGGGAAGCATTAATCAGCTTTCTAGAATGAGTTGCTCAATTTGCCGGTGTGCACCTTTTGCTAATTGTTGCAATAATATCAACATATCTTGTTACTGAAATAATGTAAAAATCATTCTTCTTTTGAATTCTGAAACACACTACTAGCTTAATAGCTAAGGTGATGCAAGCACCTGCTGGGGTTACTTTAAAGCAGTCTCAATATATGGGGAACTGAGTGAGTGAGGAAATAGATGGGGAAATAACTCAGTAACACAGAACAAGTGAGGGAGTAAGGGAACAGCCACAGAAAGTGACTCAGCCGAGAGCTAATCTGGGAGACAGAGACCAAGAGTTTCTAGTAGATCTGTTAATGAAAAACTTCATATTAATCCTTCCTGACTCTTAATTCATTACTACCTCCATTTGAAACAAAAGTCAGAGGGAAAGAAAATCTTACTACAAATTGATTGGTGAACCGAGTATGACTCTATCTACGTCAAGTGATACTGACAGAGTATAGGCAATGAGAATCTTTGAATGTAGAAAAACAAAGTCCACCTTTCAAAACATTTGACTTTTTATTTAAGAGAGCCAGTTTGGTGTAGTGGTTAGGAGTGTGGACTTATAATCTGGCCAGCTAGGTGGATTTGCAATAGGTTCCAATGAAGCATAACTTTCAACCAGGCCTGGATTTCGGTGTGCTGAGGCCCTAAACTATATCAAGTCTGAGACCATATAGCATTACTACAAATATTATCAATATTTGGGTAATGAGGTCTTTCACTTTCTGTACATTTACAATATACTGAAGTTCAATAGGGACAAATGTAAAGTTCTGCATTTAGGTAGGAAAAACCAAATACACCAATATAAGATGGGGGAGACTTGTCTTGGCAGTAGCATGTGCAAAAAGGATCTAGGAGTCTTAGTAGACCATACATTGAACATGAGTCAGCAGTGTGACTCAATGGCTTAAAAGGTAAATGGGATTTTGGGGTATATCAAACGGAGTATCGTGTCCAGATCATGGGGAGATGATGCTACCGCTTTACTTTGTTCTGGTTTGGCCTCACTTGGAGTACTGTGTTCAGTTTTGGGCACCCCAGTTGAAGAGGGATGTAGACAAACTGGAGCATGTCCAGAGGAGGGCAATAAAGATGGTGAGGGGTTTGGAGACCAAGACGTATGAAGAAAGGTTGGGGGAGCTTGGTCTGCTTAGCCTAGAGAGGAGATAACTGAGAAGGGATCTGATAACCATCTTCAAGTATTTAAAAAGGTGCCATATGGAGGATGGAGCAGAATTGTTCTCTCTTGCCCCAGAGGGACAGACCAGAGGCTGATTCTGTGAAGGCAAAGGGGTGGCAGGTGACAGTAGATGAGCGATTGGGATGTGAGTGTTCTGCATAGTGCAGGGGGTTGGACTAGATGACCCATGTGGTCCCTTCCAACTCTATTATTCTATGATTCTATTAGTCTAACTGCTGGATTTTAAAAAAATCTTTATTCTTGTCTCTCACCCTTCTTGGCAGCTCAGGGTAGGTGACAACATAGGCTAAACCTGGGGTAGTCAAACTGCGTCCCTCCAGATGTCCATGGACTACAATTCCCATGAGCCCCTGCCAGCATTTGCTGACAGGGTCTCATGGGAATTGTAGTCCATAGACATCTGGAGGGACGCAGTTTGACTATCCCTTGGCTAAACAATCAAATTATTTAAAACCAACAAATCCATAAAAACCTTGGATACATTATATCATCTCCATTCAGAAAAAAATGGGGGGGGGTTTGGAGATTCCAGTGCAACGGCAAGTAGTCAGTCAGTTAGGACTACCTGCGCTTCTCTCTTGCTCCGTTATAAACTGTTTCTTTCTACATCCCAAAGTTCTCTCATGTTTGGGTACTGCTTCTTCTCTTATTTCCTGCTAGTCACATAGCTGGAATTCTGAACCTTCTCTCTGCCCTTCCAGCAGCAACACTTCCCAAATATATAAATAATAATAAAGAGGTCCTCATGTGCTCTTCAACTGCAAAAACACTCCCAGAACATTTATTTATGAAACCATCTCAAATTTTGCCAGCATTAACAATCCGTCATTACCCATGAGGAACGTCAATTGATAATCAACTAATATTTCATCTGCTGCCATAGCTCCAGAATTACCCATGCAGCCATCAATGCAAGGCCATATTCATAGTATATATCCCAGAACAGTATCATTAGCAATGATTGAGGTTTGTTTTAAAAAACCCTGCAGTTGAAATGCTTCTGGACATACAAACGAGTCCAGCAGTAGACAAAATGTTTGAGGCCACCAACCTTCAATTAATTTTGTAAATACCGGAGAGTCTCCACAGTAGACAAAGAGACACAATTACCAGTCCTTAAAAAGAGTTTTGGAAGGACTTCATCCTAATAAAGGACAAGGTTGTATAATGAGCTCATTACTTCTAGTTAAAGAAACCATGGGATTTCTCAACTTAATCACAATCAAATTTTTAAAAATGAGCTATATATATTGTATTCATACAACGTCCAATATGTTTTCCCCTTAAATGCACCATGTTCATTTTTAGAAATCTCTCTTCCAATTAGTTGTTTGGATTTTGAAAAATTAAAATTATGTCCTTTGCACAATTTCAGTGGGCAATTTATATTTAACAGCATATTTACGTAGCTCATCTATGTTAAAGGAACTCTAATGAACCAATTTCAAGATGTGCTTGCCTAAACTGTACCCATAATTACATCCTAATATTTGCAATTGTTTTTTGCAGTTGGAGTAAGACTTAGCAGAACATTTAGGTAAATATAATATAGAAGTCCATATTTAGAAAGTGAGCAATGCAGATCTGCATTAAATATTGGCAGTCTTAAAACCAACAGATTATGTTAGACAATTTTACTTGTCAGTGAAATTGATCTACATGAATTTCTTCTGAAAAGAGTTTATTGCCACTTTATTTATGCATTTATCTATCCATTTAAACCCTGCTCTTTCCCCAGCAATCTTGGGTTAGAATACATAGATGTCCCCATAGCATTTCTCCAGTAATCTCAGGGCAGAATTCATGGATCTCTCCATGGCATTTCCACCTGCAGTAAAGGAGTTGTTCCTCTTTTTTTGTTGTTGTTGTTAGACTTTATGCTCTTTTGAAATGCAGAACACTACCACCTATTACACCCTTTGTGTAATACTCACGACTACTACTGAGGAAACTTCAAAATGCCAGTGGTGGAGCACATAGGCCTCCAATCACCTTAATTCATGGGCAATAGGATGAACTTTCAATGATATCCATTAGTAAACTATTCAGATCTCCTTACGATCATAGTCTCTCCACAATGACTGCTCATTAACAACTGTCTGCTACATCTTGGATCAATTATTTGACCGGGTCCGCACTTGCTGACATTCCATGGGCTTGTGGTTGAATGACTGGAAAACATATGGTGAAGAGGCTCTAGGGTCTCATATCCTTGACCAGCAAATCTGAGTCAGTTACTTAATTATTCATGGACTAGATATTAAGCCCGCTGTGGGCAAAATACAGCGGGCCCTAGCATGATGGGTGGGTGGAGGGATGGGGCGAAGGAAGGAGGAAAAGGAGAGAGACAGAAAGACAGAAAGAAAGGGAGGAAGATAGAGACAGAAGAAGAGGGAGAGAAACAGGTAGCCAGAAAGAGGCAGATGGAAGAGAGGGAGGAAGGGAAAAAGGGAAAAACAAAGTGAATGCTGGGAGGAAGGGAAGGAAAGGGCAAAGGGAATGCTGGGAGGAAGGGAGGAACAGAGGAAGGTAGGTGGCCTTGGAACCTTCTGCCGGGCCGAGGAGCAGTCTCGGCTGCCCCAGGGCCCGGCAGGAGGCTTGGGACGGGGGCGGCAGGCTTTGAGGCCTACTGCCGGGCCGAGGAGCAGTCTCGGCTGCTCCAGGGCCTGGCAGAAGGCTCGGGACGGGGGCAGTGGGTTCCGCGGCCTACTGCCAGGCCTAGGAGCAGGCTCGGCTGCTCCAGGGCCTGGCAGAAGGCTCGGGACAGGGGCGGTGGGCTCCGTGGCCTACTGCCAGGCCTAGGAGCAGCCGAGCCTGCTCCAGGGCCTGGCAGAAGGCGCGGGACTTCGGGAGTGGGCTTTATGGCCTTCTGGCGGGCCCACGGGCAGGCGAGCCTGCCCCAGGGCCCGGCAGAAGGCTCCCTGGGCGAGGGGAAGCCGGCCGGAGGACTTACCGCTGGGGAAGGCTTCTTCCTCTGAGCGGCAACTCCCCGGCCGGCCCAGGCAAGGCTGGGCCAACCAGCCAATGGGGAGCCGCGCTTTGCGCGGCTGCCCATTGGCTGCTTGGCCGTCGAGTGACACTTGGAGGGCCCAATCAAGAGCCGCGAAGCGGCTCCTGATTGGGCTTTTTGGGTTTTTATCCCGGACAGGGCCCGCCCTAACTCCTCCCCACTTGCCCTTACTCCTTTATTCCTCCCGCTCCTCCGAAGCGGGGGGAGGGTTAAAGATGTGTGAGAACTGTGGAAGCTTTAAACAAAAGGCCTTTAATCGGTGTGCTCCCTGGATCATGCCAGCTGTTGGGCCGCTCCCACATGAGAGTGTGATTCTTGTTAGCTTCTTGGCAGTTCCAGGGGTTCCTGCTCAAGTACCCAACTGGATGTTTTACACAGGCCTCTGTCAGCTAGGTCAGAGGATCTTTTGCAGTAAGCAAATGCTGGGATCCCTGTGGAGGCTGCCTCACAAGTAACAATAGTAAAGTTCTCTTTCATCTTAAGGGGACATTTTATAGGATTACTACATGAATCTTTAAAAATGCTGAACTTTGCTCTGTGAGAGGGGGAAAAAATGGTAACCCCCATTTCTCACATGAATAATTCACTCACTGTGTGGCTTTATGGGGAAAGCAATGCACTAAAATATTGAAGCTACTGCTGAAGTTCTTGACTGATCCATGTGCATTCATTGGAATGCAGATTCACTTGCAAAACAAGGCTTTCTTTTTTTCATCCTCATTCCTGTTGGATATGCCTGTTCTCAGCCTCCCACCTCCCACAAAATAATCAATCATTTGGATGTGGCAGTCCCCAGAAATGGGGGACCAATTAGGGATGAGCACAAGCCATGTGACAAGCCAAAATGTGGGCCAAATTATGGCTGAATCAGGGCTTGGGAGATGACATTTGTGTGCATGAGATCTCCAAAGAAATCTCTGAGCTTGGGGTGTGACTTGAGATGGTTCAGGGAATTAAACCTACCCAGAAACTCTGGTGTCCTAGACAATGGACATTGTGAGTGAGTGGGTGGGGTATGGGTTTCCAGCCCTAGAATCACAAAAACATACTCTGCAAAGCTTGATAATCACTGCTGCTTACCAAGAAAAGAGCTCCCAGTTCATTGCAACTGGACCCAGAGATGGATATAACTGTAGGACGTGCACATGTTCCCTTTGATTGCAGTGTGGTTTTGGATGTACTTGCAAAAGAGTTATGCTGCTGGATGTGGAGAGGGGGTTCCTTATCTAGCATAATCAGAGGCCAGGAAGCTTTGCTTTGCCCTGGGTTCTTCTGTGTTGTGATTCATTTTTTTGTTTGTTTGATGCAAAGAATGGAAAAATCAGGATTGAAGTCCTCTTTCACACAGCAAAATTTTTGTTTAGCTAGACTTTCCAGCTGTCTGCTTCCTTGATGGTTTTCTTTTCTTCTCGTTTCATTTCAATACCACCCCTCCACTTCAGATTGCAGTAACACAAGGGGCCATTTCGCACAAGGATCTGAACTATTGCAGGGTCCAGGCAGGATAGAAGGGTTGGTTGTGCCTTTCAAGACAGTCATGGTTAAATGGTGGGCCCAGGAAGACAAAACCATCTGCAACTCTCTCGCCACAGTCAGGGCAGGAGTGTTGGATTTGCTCAGTAATCACTGTGTCCATATGATGAGGGAGGGAGGGAGGGCCTGGTGAGACACAACCACCCACAACCACCCACAACCAAGAACCAAGCCTTGGGCAAGGTGGGAGGGTTGGCCCTGTCCAGCAATTGTCTTGATGACAGTGGGAGGCTCCTGAACCCAATGCAGAACAGTCACCTTTATGCCAGTGGGAGGATGGGAATGGGGAAACACTGCCACCCCATCTGCAGGTGGCTCTCCAGGTCCCAGCAAGGCAGAAGTACTGATACCACTTCCACCACCAGTCCAGGCAGGTAGAGAAGGACTAGCTGGAGATGCCCTGTGATTCTGGAGACTCTTGGGATCCAGGTGGCCTCTCCCTGGCATCCTAAACTTCCTAAACCCGCTCAGTTTGGCACAAGGTCTGGGTTAGGATCCATGAAATTTCCCAAACCTGAACCAGATTTTCCCATCCCTAATGGGGATATTTCTGTAAACTATGGAGACTCACCTACATTATCAAAAGTCACTTCATGTAAAATTTCCCTGGGTCCAACCTCAGTAAGCTCAACATTTTCTTTTTGACTCTCAAGTGGTGCTGTGTTGACATTCAGATAAAAAAAGAATCAGAAACTGAAAGCTTGCCTTGGATTGTTAAACAAACTGTGTACAATTAGCTCTCAACAGTGCTACTGCAAATGAGTCACCCATTTCTATATAAATGAATCATAGCAGTAATAGATACGGTTCACTCTATTCAATTACACCATTCTACCTCCTTGTTGGTAAAGCACCATTCAAAAGGCAGGCGGGGTCTTTTTCCTAGTGCTTCTCTTGGGCTTGAAACATTCACAGATATGATTCATTTCACGCAGAATGCTGAGTCCCACCAATCAATTGTGAAGCAGTAATTACTTGAAGCTGAAGGTTCTGCATTTTTGGGATAATTTATTTCAAAGAAAAGGCATTTTAAAAAAAACTTTAATCAGAAGTAGTCTGGCTTCCACTGCTTTTACACAGACTGAGAAGCAATAGGGCTTCTATTTAATTAAAGGTTTTTGGGTTTTTCTAAAGTCTATGAACTGACTTGCTTTTAGCTGATTAATAATTACTAATTTGTAAAACACACACACATCACACAATTACAATGTGGGCTGCATTCGAACATTGTTGAAGGTGAGTTTCTTTCAACTGAATAACATATAAGAATTTTGTTAAATGCATCACTAACAAATTGCCTTTTAACTGTGGTTAAAAGTTGAGGCTGATTATCTGATTTCAGATGTTCTGCAACTTAACAATCTTGCAGATAAAAAAGGAAGATCTTTTTCAGCATAAAACAAGCAGGAATACAAATTCAAAGAAATCCCTTCCATATGTCCATGAAGATAAACTGGTAGTGGAAAGGAGCATCATCACAGCTGATTTACAGTGACTCTGTAGGGTTTTTAAGGCAAGAGGCAAGCAGAGACAGTGTGAAATTTGTTGCTTCTGCATATTTACCCTGAATTTCCCTTGTGGTCCAAGTATCAGCCAGGCCCAACCCTGCTTAAATTCTGAGATCTGACAAGATTAGATTAGCTTGAGCCTTCCAGGTCAGGGCAAGATATACGGATATCATGGGAAAGGAGGGTGCTTGGCAAATACCACAGTGAAATTAGTATAAACTAGTAACACATCTCTACTAATAACACTTCCTTTCTTAAGCCCAATGTGTGTATTCATTCAGCTGGAGTATATAGTGGAGATCATGGCCTCAGGGATGAAACATACAGGCTCAGTTCAGATATCAGGTGAAATTTCCCCTTTCTTAACTACAGATTCAGGTGGGTAGCCATGTTGGCCTGAGTTTGTGTCCAGTAGCACCTTTAAAACCAACCAAGTTTCATTCTTTTTGAAATGAAAGTTATTAGCCCATACATATAGGTAGATGGTGAGCAGTAAACTAGCATACATCATAATAAAGCATAAATTAGCATATAGCATAATAAAGGTGTTTAACAGATGCAAGAACAAAATAGGAAGAACAAGTTTAGGTTATATGACCATCATTTTATGGGGGTTAATTCCAGGGGAAATATCAAAATCAGAGATGAATGGACAAATATGCCCTACTTAACTTGGGAAAACTGAGAGTAACTAACTGAAATCTTGCTACCATATCCTCTCAAGAATGGAGGCAACACTGCAGCATCCTCTTCTTTGAGGTGGTAAAATTAGCTCTGTGGTGCATTATTTTGTCCCCAGACCAGAGAGATACATTCCAGTCTACTATTATACATTATATTACATCTGATTTATTATTATTATTATCATCATCATCATCATCATCATTATCAGATTTATATTGTACCCAGTCTTTGGAAACTCATTACATTACAATATACTTTTCCAGTCTTCTGTTGTAAAAAAAAAAAGGGGGGGGGTAAGAAGAGGCTATATAGCCCTTCTGTGGGACTGGTGAAAATGCATGTAAAGAACAAAATGATATTTATTTATTTATTTATTTATTGACTTGTATACCACCACTCTTGGCCCAGCTGGGAAGTAGTGGTTTACACATAAAAATACATTTAAAAATCAATACCCCATTGAACCAACAGCAACTCTACAATAGATGGCAGCTACAAAAAATCTTATCTAGCATGATAAGAAACCAATATTTCTATTAAGTCCTGGAGGTTCCATTGTTCTGAGTGTTGTAACTCAGCAATTTTCCTTTCTAGTCTGTTCCTGAAGTCCCTTTGTAATAAAGAAGCTAGTCTGAGATCACCCATTGAATGTTCTGGAAGGCTGAAGTGTTCTATAAATTTCTCAGACTTGTGATTTTTGACATTATATTTGTGTCAATTTATTCTTTGCTCTTTTGCATTTTGGTACTGTCCATAGAGTTTTCATAGCAAAGATTCTGGAGTGGTTTGCCATTTCCTTCTCCAGTGGATCACCTTTTGTCAGAGCTCTCTGATTTGATCTGTCCATTTTGGGTGGCCCTGCACAGCATAGTTCATAGCTTCACTGAGCTACACAAACCCTTTCACCATGACAAGGTAACAATATGTGGACCAAGAACTTCCAGAAGTACAGGCAGGATTTTGAAGAGGCAGAGGAACTAGAGATCAAATTGCCAACATATGCTGGATCATGAAGAAAGCCAGGGAGTTCCAAAAAAACATCTACTTCTGCTTTATTGACTATGCTAAAGCCTTTGATTGTGTGGAGCACAACAAATTGTGGCAAGTTCTTAAAGAGATGGGAATACTAGAGCATCGTATCTGTTTCTTGAGAAATCTATATGCAGGTCAAGAAGCGACAGTAAGAACCAGGCATGGAATCACTAATTGGTTCAAAATTGAGAAAGGAGTTCGGCAAAACTGTATACTGTTGCCTTGTCTATTTAACTTGTATGTGAAGCACATCATAAAAAATGTGGGGTTAGATGAGTCATAAATTGGGATTAACAACCTCAGATATGCAGATAATACCACTCTAATGGCAGAAAGCAAAGAGGAACTAAAGAGCCTCTTGGTGCGGGTGAAGGAGGAGAGTGCAAATGTTGGCTTGAAACTCAACATCAAGAAAACAAAGATCATGGCATCCAGCCCTCTAAATTCCTGGCAAATAGATGGGGAAGAAATGGAGGTAGTGACAGATTTTATTTTCCTGGGCTCCAAGCTCACTGCAGATGGGGACTGCAGCAAAGAAATTAAAAGACGCTTGCTCCTGGGGAGGAAAGCTACGGCAAATCTAGACAGCACTCTACAATGCAGAGACATCACCCTGCCAACAAAAGTGCGTCTAGTCAAGGCTATGGTCTTCCAGTTGCAATGTATGGCTGTGAAAGTTGGACCATAAGGAAGGCTGAGCATCAAAGAATTGAGGCTTTTGAACTCTGCTGGTGGAGAAGACTCTTGCAAGTCCCTTGGACTGCAAGGCAAACAAACCGGTCAATCCTAGAGGAGATCAGCCCTGACTGCTCCTTAGAAGGCCAGATCCTGAAGATGAAACTCAAATACTTTAGCCACCTCATGAGAAGGAAGGACTCCCTGGAGAAGAGCCTAATGCTGGGAGCAATTGAGGGCAAAAGAAGAAGGGGACAACAGACAATGTGGTGGCTGGATGTAGTCACTGAAGCAGCCGGTGCGAGCTTAAATGGACTCCAGGGAATGACAGAGGATAGGAAGGCCTGGAGGATCATTGTCCATGGGGTTGTGATGGGTCAGACATGACTTCACAATTAACAACAACAATTATTTGCTGTATAGTTTGACCTGTTTGACCTATGTAGGGAACTGAAGGGCATTGTTGGTGTTTAATGGAATGTACAGTGTTAGAAGATAAGCAAATGAATGAATCTGAGATGATATAATTTATATTCTTAGGTCCATGACTGTATTGTCTGGGTATATGTGGCAACAAAATTGGTACCTGGGTATATTGCAAGTTTGGATTTCAGTGTCCATGTTCAAATTAAATGTTGTATCATTGTGGATGAGAAGTTGTTTAAGATTTGGGGGCTGTCTGTGTGCAAGAAAAGGTCTTCCCTCCAGTACTAGTAAAAGAGAACTGCCATCATTCAGTAGAGATCGCAAGCCAATGATGATGTTTTGAACTGTTTTGAGTTGGGAGCTGTATGTGACTGCTAGTGGTGTTCTATTGGTGACCTTTTGAGGCCTGTCATGTTGCAGGCTTTCTCTGGGTATTGTTCTAGCTTTGTTAATCTGCTTCTTGACTTCATCAGGTGGATATTTTATTTCCAAAATGATTTGTTGTAGATAAACCATGGATTCATATTAGTCTAAAAAAAGCCATTTGTTTCATGCATGTAGCTAGTTCTCTTCTAATTTTCTGGTATAATTCTGATTTTAGTTCTGTTGTAGCTGCTCAAACTACTCAGGCTTAGCAAATCTTATTACTAAAGAGGCATAGACCATTTATTGACTGGAGGTTTCATGCTATGCTGTAGGCTGAAGTTTTAGTCGTGGCAGGTTGCCCCACCTCTTCCTGCACCCACATGGGGGAGCATGTGGCCCCATGCACCTCATCCGCTCCTGATTTGTGCTCCTGCATGGGAGCCTAGACAGTGAAGTTCCCAGTGTATAAATGGTCATAGAGGGTTTTGGCTAGTTTTATTGCAGTAAGGGAACGGATAAACAGCATTCAAGCAATGGACAAAGATTAACACTGAGGTCACAGGACTCTAATACCATTTTTAATCTTTATTATTTATACCCATAGATTAAAGTTCTAATACCAGAGGCTAGCGATAATGAGTTCACAGATAAGGCTAAACCTTAGGCAGGTTATTGTAATAGGTAAAAAAAAGGGGGGAAACCGATAAACAAACAAAAGACATAACAAACTGCAGCTAGGGTTTTAAAAATAGGGGGGTCCAATTTTAAGATAAATTTTCAAAATTAAGCAAATGTAAAAGAAGGGGTTCCCCTATAAAAAACAAACAAATACCTCCTGAAACTGCTGAGGCTACTCAGCTAAAGTCTCCTTTAAGCCAAGCTAAACTAGCATGTGAAATTAAATTAGCATTTAAAGTAGGCAGCATGGAAGTAGGGTTGTGTGCTTCGGCTGCCAAAGCGGCTGTCAGAAGCAGCCAATGCTGGCTGGCCCATCAGCACTGATGGAGGATAGTCCTTCTGAAGGTACCCTTTCTACAGTTGCTATCCATTCACACTAAGGAACCATTCATGGGAAGGGAAGAAGGGGGTTTGGTAATTTGGTAGTTGGTGATTTGATCTTTAGCCATGTAGATAGATGGGTTATAAACCCATGTACAGACCACATGGTGACTTACTGGCCGGGTGCACAGGTAGTGAGCATTACACGTGGTCTGCATAGTCACCAATGATGTAAGGAACTATAGTCATGTGGTGATGGAGGAAAAATTTAGGCTGCTAATCCGAAGACTCAAGGCTGGGACCTCCAAGGTACCATTCTCAGAAGTGCTGCCTTTTCTATGCTCAGGGCACAAATTAAAAGTCTCAGTGTGTGTATGAGATGATAATGTAGGGAGGGTTTGTTAGGCACTGAAGTGCTTTTTTGAGACAAGCAGGACCAGTACAAAAGAGATGGTCTCCACCTGTCAGGCTGCTGGCACTAAAAATCAAAAAGGTAGCAGAGCAGTTTTAAAACTAGATCCTGGGGAAAACTTGACAGGAGATTAAATATTTCTCGCTCAGGATGTCTAATTTCTAAGAAAGATGAAGAGGTAGCTGCTACTGCTCTAGAGGTAAAGGGACTAGAACTGGCCGCTGAGAGGGTGTCAAATAATATTGACGGCCTGACAAGGTCTAGAGGCCACAGGAGGAAGGTTGTATGGCTAACATGTCTGTGAAATTATAGATGCTTATATGCAAATACTTGAAGTCTCAGAGGTAAAATAGGGAAGCTGGAATAGTAAGTGTCAAATGACAACACAGACAAGTTGAGCATCTCAAAAACAAGGTGGGATGAAGATCATTAGTGGGATACGTGTTGCCTGGATATCAATTATAATTGAATGATAGGGAAGATAAGAGGTATAGTGGCTCTGTATGTCAGAAGGCAATTCTGCACCAGCTGCACTGCTCTGGGCTGCTGCCAATGCACTGAGGTAGAGCTGCTTGCTCTGTCACTTTTTGTGCCCCCATGGGGGACACGTTTTGGTGGTGGACCCAGTCCGCTCCAGATTTGTGCATCCCACAGAGCTGACTGGGGCATATTTTTGATCCTATTGGCACAGTGAAGATGGGGAGGCCCCATTGAACCCCAGAGTGCCTAAGGGAACTTAGAAAATATCCACATTCCCTTAAAGCAGGGCAACAGGAGCCTAATGTGCATCAGGCCTGGGAGAGGCCTACCCTGGCAGTGACATCATGTGGAAGTGGGGACTAGCCCCACTGGCATGTGACCGCCCTTCCAGTCTTTTCCAACCATACTAAACCAGCGAGAGAGGGTATACAGTAAAATTGAGAATCCAAGAAAAATAGATTCACTTACAGAAATACTATGGGGAGGGAGTAGTGGGCCAAAAAGGAAACTTAATTCTTGGAAGCTGTTATCTCCCACCAAATCAAAGATTACAGATTGATTTAGAAACATAAAAAGAATTAAGGAAAACAGCTTGATGAAATAACCGTGTCATAACTGGTGATTTTAACTACCCACACATTGATTGGTCAATATGCATTCAAGTTAGGAGAAAGATATCAGATTTCTAGACATTCTCAATGACTGTAACATGGAGCAGATGGTCACAGAATCTACCAGGGGGAAGATGATCCTGGACTTGGTCCTAAGTAATGTTCAAGACTTAGTGAGAAATGTAAAGATGGTAACACCAGATGGGAACAGTCACCATAATGCTACTTACTTTAGCATTTATGTAAATAGGGAGTTGCCCCAAAAGATAAACACAACCATATTTCACTTTATAAGGGGTAACTTCTTTCAAATGAGGGGATCCGTGAAGAAGAAACTGAAAGGAAAGTTAAGAAGGGTCCCTTTGAGAAACTTGGAGGCTGTTTAAAACAAAAATACTGGAAGATAAAAATGTATACCACAGGCTCAGAAAGGTATTTTTAAAGGCCTACATAGTTAACAAAGTCATGGAAGCAATAAAAGGTAAGAAAGATTCCTTTAAGAATGGGAAGGTTATTCTGAGAGGGGTAAATAAAAAAGGAGCACAATCATTGATGAGCTCCAAACTGGTGGTAACTGACCAGAAGAAAGATCTGAGAGTCATGGTAGATAACTCACTGAAGATGTCGATTCAGTGTGCAATTAAAAAAGGCAAAAGCTGCTTTGAGACTCCTTTGGGTAGAGAAAAGCAGCATATAAGAACCAACTCTTCTTCGTCAATCAGGCTTGTGAGCTTTGCCATTCGGGCCAACTCTCCCAATTTCTCAAGCCAATCTGCAACTTTGGGTGTATCCTTTTAAGAAAATTTAAACAGGTTAGGGCTTTGTAGCTTGGACAAATGACAGCTGAAGGATGACATAATAGAGGTTTGCAAAATTATGTGTTGGATAGAGAAGGTAAAGAAAGAGGTACTTTTCTCCTTTTCTGACAATATAGGAACTCATGAGTACTCAATGAAATTAAATAGCAATATTCTTAGAACAATTAAAAAGAAATGCTTCTCCCAGAGAATAATTAATATGTGGATTTTAATGCTGCAGGTGGCAGCTACAAGAATAGACAGCTTTAAGAGGGGATTGGCTAAATATATGGAACAGAGATCCATCAGTGGCTGTTAGCCACAAGGTAACATTGGAAAGCTATGTGATGCTCTGTATTCTTGGTGCTTTGGGGGGGAGCAATAATGGGAGAGCTACATGGAGGTCCTCTGATGGCACCTGGGTTTTGGCCAGTGTTGGACCGAAAGTCCCATTGGCCTGATCCAACATGATGTCTCTTATGTTCTCTTATATTTTTATGTTCTTAAAGAACTCCATTTCAGTCTTTACCCTCTCTAACGAAAATGGAGCATATATTGCTTGTTTTAAAATATGACATTGGCTGCTGGTCTGTTTCCAATTTCAATTTATGATGTTTGTTTTGATTTTTAAAGTTCCTCATAACCTAGGACTCATATATTTGAAGGATAGTCTCCTTCTCTAAATCCCTGTGTACAAACTATGGTAATCAGACAGCCATCTTTCAGCTATATCACCATTTAGGATGGGTTATCTGGCATCAACCAAAGTTCAGGCCTTTTCCATTATGGCTCTATCTCTGTGAAATGGGCTCCTTGAAGAGGTGGAGAGTCTTCTTTGGAGGGTTCCCTGAGGTGCTGCAAGTCCTGTTGGTTTCTAGGATGGTTTGAATGGCAGACATCTTGGGAGCGGGAGGGGATTAAGGGCTTGTTATTTTCTGTTTTTTTCACTTAAGAGGTTTTAACTCAAATTGTAAACTTTCTTGTATGAAGAGAAAAGTTAGGATATAAATGTTTTAATAAACAAACCATGCTTCTGTCTTCCACATATATGAACCTAAAAGCCCTGTTCATTATTTTGGGGGGGATTTAAATGCTGAAACTTCAAACATTTTGAAGGAATTTATTCAAATCATAATAGAACAAATTCTATTGAAGATGGCAATGTGTCAGGATCAGAATGTATTCTACACGTTTTCCCTCTAAAATCAAATGTGTATGTGTGCATGTGTGTGAGAGAGAGAAAGTTGTAAAAGAATGGGACATGAATGACAATGACATAAATTACAACATGAATGCTGATGTGATTTAAAGTGAGAAGTAAAAATGGGTCTCCAAGATAAAAATGATTGAAAAGTTGATGTAAAACCAATGTGATTTACACCAGAAATTGAAGCAGAAAAGGAAAATAAAAGCAATTCAAACAAGTGATGCAGCCCTAAGTGAGCAATGGAAATGGTGAGCTCAAAGAAGATCGATGTAAAACTTGAATAGATTTAAAATAAGGATTGGAGACTGGGAGCTCAAATAAGTGCATCTAAAAATGTGATTTAAAAAAAGAATGACTGGAAACAAAGGTCCAAAGTTGAATTAACTCCAAAGTTCATATAGTTTCAACTGAAATATGGACGTTTTTAGAAGATGAAAGGCTTTCTCAGCCTAGCTTGCCATAAATATGAAAGCAGAGGGCAGGGTAATTTCAGAAGACTCAAGAATCTTTTCATGCTCTCCTCAATGGGTGATTTGGAGCAAGTTCTTATTTTTAAGAGTAGCCTACTTGGAATTAAAAAATGTGCTGGAACGTTCTATGCAGCCTGGAATTTCTTGGACAAAGGAATAAATAAATACATTTTTAAAATATCAAAGTAAGTTAAAAATCCTACCCCCATCCTTGTACTCTAATGTGTGAAGTTGGAAGGAAGGTTCCTTAGGCTAGAGAAAGTTTTCTTGTAGGATGGTTGGATCCATCCTTACTTTGTGTAATGGAACTGCTACTGAAATTATCTTATGCTAATAGTGCAGAGTGCATTCTGTAGTTATGGATACTCTCTTGACACTCCAACATTCCATCAATCCAAGAATTATTTAAGTTTGGGATGGCGGAAGGTCTATGAATGTGTGACATTCTGTTTTCAGTTCAAAATTCATGACTAGACATGCTGCGAACTTTACAGAGAAGTTGTTCCACAGGTAAACACATTGTGTTTGACATCTGTGATCACTCTTGAGCCAAGCCTTGCATCTCTTCACCTCACTGCCATTGGACTGGAACAGCAGATGAACAGCTGTGCAGTAGCTATGGGGGTGGAATTTCATTACCTTTTGCCTTGCAGCCATCTTTGCATCTGTGCAGTGGTTGAAATTGATTCTCCTCCTAGACAGCTGAGGCAGGTAACTAAATTATGTGTGGGAGCTATAACTTCCATAAGGCCAGGCAAAAAAATGTGCAAATGCAAAATCACATCAGCAGAATAGACTTAGACAAACCTCAAATGGCAAGATATGTTTAAAAACAATAACTGTAAACTCTACTAAAGAAACCATCATTGGATCAACGGGACACAGGCAGGTACAACCCAGTCTTGCATCTTGTGCTTTTGGCTAAGGTGGCTGAAAAGGCTGTTGCAGAACAACTCTTGGCATTCTTGGAGGAAACTTCAGCACTTGACCCATACCAGTTGTGGGCTTCCATTCTGGCCATGAGGTGTAGATGGTGTTGGTTGCCCTGGTGGATGATCTCCAATGCCAGCTGAATTGGGGTGGTTTGGCTATCCTCGTGATGTTAGATCTGTCAGCTGCATTTGATGTGGTTAACTATGAGTTGTTGGCCCACCACCTCACCATGTCAGGAATACAGGGGGACAACCCTTCAATGGCTGATCTCCTTACTACAGAACCAGACATAAAGCGTGTCAGTGGGGGATGAATTGTCGCACCCCTTTCGACTCCCTTGTGGGATCCCACAGGGAGCAGTGCTCTCCCTTACTCTATTCAACATCTTTATGCATCCTCTGGCTCAGCTGGTTCATAGCTTTGGGATGGGTTGTCATCAATATGCAGATGACACCCAGCTCTATCTCTTCATGGATGGCTACCCGAAGTCCGCCCCAAAACCATTCATCAGATGGTTGAAAGCTGTAGCTGGGTGACTAGGATGGAAGAGGGCACATCAGGAAGTGTGTTTACCCATTCTGACTGAGACACAACTAAACATCATGCCTTGGGCCAGAAATTTGGGGGTGATCCTGGATACCTCATTATCCATGGAGGCACAGGTCATGAGGGTAGCCTGCCAGGCATTTTACCGTCTTCACCAAGCAAGGTTACTAGCGCCCTACCATGTGATGGTCACCTCCATAATTGTCTTCTGTAACTTGCTCTACATGGCCCTGCCCTTGGATCTGACCTGGAAATTGCAGCTGGTCCAAAATGCAGCAGCTAGGGTCCTGACAGGAACATCTTGAAGGGCCCATATCCAGCCTGTGCTGAGGCAGCTGCATTGGTTACTGGTTGTGATCTGGATCAGGTTCAAGGTTCTGTTTTTAACCTTTAAGGCCCTTAGTGGTCTGGGTCCCACATATCTGAGGGACTGCCTTAGGGAAGCTTGCCTGACTTTGACCAGGACCAGTGCCTTCTTGATCCTGGTCCCAACCTGGTGGAATGAGCTTCCAGAAGACCTGAGAGCCCTGCAGGAACTCTTGGCATTCCACAGGCTTATAAATTAGAGCTCTTCTACTGGGTCTCTGGTTGAGGCCAGGGCATGGAAGATCAAGATGGGCCCAATCCAGGAGAAACTGTATCACTTTGTGAATCCCCCCCCCCATGGTGCACCGAGAGGGGGCTAGTTATTGTGGGGATGATAGGGGTTTTTTTGCCACCAGAGTTTGTATTTAAATTGGTTTTATTAACTGTGAGGTTTTATTGTGTAATGCACCACGAGATGGCTTGCTGATATATAATAATAATAATAATAATAATAATAATAATAATAATAATAATAATAATAATAATAATAATAATAATAATATGCTGTCAAGTTGTAAGTGACTCATTGTAACATCAAGTCAATCAAAGGTGACTTGGCTTCCAAGATTCCAAGATAGCTACCAAGATTTTCCATGGTGGCTTCCCTTCCAAGTACTAACCATGGCCAATCCTGCTTAGCTTCCATGCTTTGCCAAGCTTAAGCTAAAATGAACTAATCAGGTAGCTATATTTTTAATACAGAATTTCTTTTTAAAAAATCACTGATCGTGTTTCTATTCTGCATTTTTCCCCTTTGCTTCTGAACATAGCCTCGATTACTGAGGGCACAGCAAGACAGTCAAAGAGAAGAATGGTCCTCTTTGTGGTGAGGTCATTCTGGCCACATGTGAATATGAAATAAATTGCAATATCCAATTGTCTCTACAAACTGAGGCTTCTTGGGGATTCTGACAGATAATTAATTAACCAGAATTTAAATTCCACCCACCTTCTAGACACATCTGTATTCCTGCTTTGATTAAATGCTCTGGGTGGTCAAATGATGAGTGGCCTTTGATATATGTCCAAACATGACTTACGACTCATGAGTGACACAGGAGAAAAATTCAATTAGCATCCAACGTGCTGACTTACAGACCTAGTTCTAGTGGTGGTGCATTTTAATGGTACTTCAGGCTCATTTTTTATTGTTAATTAAACCCAAGTCATGATGCACCCTAACTGCTAAGCCTATCCAAACTCTCTGAAAATGCCATTTCTTATGGGAGTACAGGATTGGCTCCAGACCTGTGAGGGCAGTTAACAGGTTGATCTTCCAACTGGAAATGGACATGAACTGAAAAACAAACAAAAAAGTCATTATGAATTTTGCTCTGTTTGTGGTTTGTGAACACTGGTCATGAACTTCCATGGACTTTAAAACATTTCTTGGTGATTCATGAATGAAGCAGAGAGCACAGGGTTAAAAGGACTGCTTCCTGTTAAAGCTGCAAAAACAGCCGAATAGTGGGAAGGTACTTCCCACTGTTCAGAAGTTTCAGGACTGTCTTGTGCAGTCCTTTTAAACTTTAAAGGGACTGACAGCCTGAAAAACAGCTTGCGATGGTGCAGCACTTCCTGACATGCAGATGTTCTGCACTCCCTTTGAAGTTAAAAGAGAATGCACAAAACATCCTGAAACACCTGAATGGCGAGGAGCAAGCTGCTCCCTGCTGCTCAACTATTTTTTTCAGATTGGTTCCAGAACCTGCTTCAGCCAAACCATATTGTCCTGATTCACACCTATCCCTACTTCCAACTGTTCCTTTCACTAAATATACTTCCTCTCATGTGCATGGGTGCACATATATTTGATCTGTCTCCCCTGGAGGAAACAACAGAGAGAGCTGGATCCTTTGGAGTCTTTATCTGGGACCTGAAGTAAACATCATCAGGACCTCCTCTCCACCCGCCAGTAGTGGGAGGGGGGGAAGTTGAGTTGCCGATCTTCGCCATGGTGGCAATGTTGGTAATGTTATTGTTGTCTTTTAATGGGGTTTTAATGGGGATTTTAGGATGCTGTAACCCGCCACAAGCCGTAAGGGAGTGGCGGGAAATTATATAAATATAAATATAAATATAAATATAAATATAAATATAAATATAAATATAAATATAAATATAAATATAAATATAAATATAAATATAAATATAAATATAAATATAAATATAAATATAAATATAAATATAAATATAAATATAAATATAAATATAAATATAAATATAAATATCTGCTACCATTACTCATCCAGAAACAAAGGAGAGTAGCAATGTCTGCAGGCTGCTGCTCCACAGCAGCAGGTCTCTGAGGTCAGCCAGGAGCCTTCTTAGTTACCCCTGAACTCAGGCAGTTGCCCAGATGTGGTTACCCGTGAATGAAAAAGAGCTCGTTTTTATACCCTACTTTGCATTTCCATCAAGAGTCTCAAAGTGACTTATAAACACTTTTACCTTCCTCTCTCCACATCAGACACCCTCTGAGGTAGATGGTGCTGAGAGAGCTCTAATAGAACTGCTGTGCATGAAAAGCTCTAAGAAAACGGTTACTCACCCAATATCACCTAGCTTATTACCTGTGGAGGAGTGGGGAATGAAACCCAGTTCTCCAGATAAGAGTCTGCAGCTCCTTAACCACTACAACATGCTGACTCTCACATTCAAATGAGTAATTCTAATAGACATAATTGACCAGTTTATTACTAGGGAGAACATTAGAGATCAAAGAAGAGGAGTTAAAGTCTGCAAACTGTCACTCAGTTATACACAGTGGCTTAACATTTTTTAGAGTGGTGTAAGTAAATGCAGGAGAATTTGAATGCAAAATAGAACTCTGAAGGTTGCCTAGCACAATATTTCCAGAAAAACTGTTAAGTTGCATGTTGCCAGAGAAAGACCCAATCTCATACTTCAGGTGGAGCATAACTTCAGGCTTGTCTGATATTGTCATATATCAGAAGCTAAGCAGGCTTGGCCCTGGTTAGTGCTTAGATGGGAAAATATAAAGGAAGTCTAGGAATTTAACACTGAGGGAGGCAAAGGAAAACTACCTCTGAACATCTCTTGCCTTGAATCGCCTATGGGGTTGCCAGAAGTTGGCTGTAACTTGATGGCAAGAAAAAGCAAGCCGGCACAAACTATGGAAGTATAGAGCTCCATTTCTTTATCTACTCCTTGAGTTCTTTGAATAATAATGAAGCAATTTACGAAATTTAATGTCTGTCTTGTTCTGTCCTTCATGCTCATTGCTATAAAAGAAAAACAAAATCAGAAATAACACAACTGTCGGTGAAATGACTGATCACACAAATAAGTAAAGCAGAAGGTCTAGACCTCTATGGCTGTTCCTACCTTGCATTTACTCTCCAGCCATACATCAGTATCTTCAAGATCAGTTCAGTAGTATTAAGAACAAAATGTGCAGTCTAGTTTCCATTTTTATTTCACTCCTTCTAGAGGCAGAAACCTTGGTGGAACTCACTATCAATATGAATTCTAACTGCAGACAGTATTAGCTGTTTGACCAACATAATTTATTTTATTTATTCATTTGGTTTCTTAACCTCCACTCTCAGATCAGCCGGCTCACAGTGGTTTACAAGTTTAAACAATAAAATAAACGAAAATAATAAAACACCTCTGTTTCATCTCAGGTTAATCCCCATACAATTCCCAGCCTGAATCCACAGAGTGAAGGTGATAGGGGCAAAAAATCATCAGATTTTCTTGGCCTTTCAACTGAGGGGATTTCCACACCCTTTAAAAATAGTGAAATACCTTTCATTGTAGTTATATTCTGGCCCCTTCACCAACATGCAACGTCTGGGCAGTAACCGGCCAGCTACATCCTCTTATTTTAAAATGCTAGTTAGTGAATCCCAAAAAGTGGATTCACCAAAATATGTAGTGCTAGCTACAGGAGAGCAACCAGCAGGGCACCAGCAAAAACATTTATGGAGGCGAAGAAGTGTTACCTCTGCCTCTAATTTCCTACCCTTGCACATGCCTCCCTCTCCCTTCTTCCAGAAACAGGAGGGTAGGCAAAGTCAAAAACATTTTCCCCAAAAGTTGTAGCACAAAGCATGTCTCTCTAAGCTCCCCCCACCAATCAGGAACAAGATTCATGATTCCATAAGGAGTGGCAATACAGGAGCACTATGCATCTATCATTAGATGCATAGGCATTTCAACAGAGAAGTATTGAATTAAAAAAATTAGTGGGCATCATGGGCCCTTTAAAGCATGGAGAAAGAGGATTGGCTGCCTCGTTTGATTGACAGCCATGCTGCTCTCTTATTCCATTTCCAGCAGCAGTTGTGGAGGGGAAGAAGCGTGAAATGGCGGCAGAGAAGAGCGAGACATCAAAAAGGTGAGGAGGAGCTGGGAGACACAATTGTATTTAATGTTACACCATTCAGCTGGTAGTGTTAAGGAAGCTTTCATGGGGAGAAAACCATGTACCTCCACAAACTGTCTTAAAAGATCTTGGAGGTTCATGACCAGGCTGCAGTTTGCAAATCATGAATCAGTCAAACTTTGTCACAAACAAAGGTTGGTAAACCAGTTCATGCCCATCCCAAGTTCTGTATAAACAAACAGTTTAAGCCATGGAAAATAACATTCTGTGTTAGAAACATGACAAAATAGAACAGTCTATTAAGACAAGTGCAAGACAGAGACTTGTTGGAAGAATGCAGATAATTACATTTAAAAGGATGATAGCCCTAATGAACAAAGAAATTAGAATGAATGAGGAAGGGAGGAGGAGAATGGTTGCTGTGTAGCCAGTACAAACAGCAATATAAAAATTAGCTGGAAGCCGTAAGAGAGAAATTGCCTTTTAAACAGAGGAGGGAAGAGTACAAAATGGAACCAAGCTGAGGAAAGGCTGCAAATTCTAAGTGCTTTTTAAAGGCTTTCCTGGCGTCCTCATTATTGTTTCATCATTGGCACTCTCCTACCTAATATTTTGTTGCTCTTATCTGACAAATTGGTCCTTTTCACAAGACCACCTCGGCCTTCAGTTACAATTCTATTGAGCTCTCTGGTTTCCAGGAAAAGAAAAGTGATGTTTGACAAGTCTACTAATCATAAATTGCAACAGTTGGACCTTGCTCCAAGGAGATGTTTTCAGAAGGGACTTTGCATAATGGGGGGGGGGCAGTCCTAAAGGACTATTTTACACAGACCAAAGAAAGAGAGAAAGCCCTATTGATCCCACTAGTAAGTCATTTTTTATAAATTGAAATAGGTGGACACAGGGCATACAGGTGAGAGTATACTTTTTTCCCAGAGCATACAGGTGAGAGTATATTGTCCTTATTACCATGGTGATTCACAAAGCTTTACAAATACATTCCCCCCTTCACCTGAATTTCAACATGGAACAGGGACAAATCATTGGTATAGTTTTGCATATCTTGGAATGTGTGACATTAGACCTTCCAATCCTAATTTGTCCTCCACCATTTAAATCTAACAACTGACAGGTGGACATGCCAAGCTGCTAGGTTTGAATGGCTGGTAGCTATTTCAGTTCCAAAGGGAGGGAAGCAAAATGTAGAAAAATGCCTCCCAGCCATTTCAGCTTTACAGCAAGGTAAGTGCATCTTTGCAGCCATTTTGGTGCTCAATTTTGCTTCCTTCCTTTTGGAAGGGGTGGAAGCAAACTGAAGGTCTACGTGGCTTCTAAACAGGGGGAAGCAAAATGGACTGGCCAAGTGCGTTGGGTTAGTTTCGGGTTCTGGGTTGTTTGAGTTTGGGTTTTCCATTTGGGAACAACTCAAACCCTGAATCAAACTGGAATTTTCCAGTTCGTGCCCATCCCTAGCCATTACATTCCAGTTAAAACCTTGGCAACTGTATTTTGGAGATTCTAGCTCAGTTAACTAATGTTAATGCAACCAAGGCTTTCTCCCCAACATCAGTCCCATCCCACCCCACTCAAAAGAGCTTACTTATTTACCTGCTTCATTTATAGTCTGCCTTTCTCACTTAAAATATTGCTTCTAGTAAGCCATCTATAGCCTCTTGTGGCGCAGAGTGGTAAGGCAGCTGTCTGAAAGCTTTGCCCATGAGGCTGGGAGTTCAATCCCAGCAGCCGGCTCAAGGTTGACTCAGCCTTCCATCCTTCCGAGGTCGGTAAAATGAGTACCCAGCTTGCTGGGGGGGTAAACGGTAATGACTGGGGAAGGCACTGGCAAACCACCCCGTATTGAGTCTGCCATGAAAACGCTAGAGGGCGTCACCCCAAGGGTCAGACATGACTCGGTGCTTGCACAGGGGATACCTTTACCTTTACCTAAGCCATCTAATTTGGTTAAAAGCACCCAGGCCCAACTAACTTCTTAGGAAGGCAGAAGTACTGGGTAGTCAACATTTGGATGCCAATGTACTCCAAATGCTCTGCTGACTTCCCCCAGTAGTTTCATGTAGTTGGGGAGGGGGGGAAGCATGGAAGACCAAATGGATTTAATAGGCTCAGTCAGAGCAAGTACTGTTCTTAATCCATCTCTGTGCCCTTATTTTTGAGCCATCTGCCAGTTTGCCTGCATGACTGATAAGGACAATAGAAAGCCCAGAACAAAAGAAGCTATCTTATCCTTCTAAATCTACACAATCACTGTTGTCCACTCTGACTTGGAGAAGCTCTCCAAGACCTCAGATGCAGTTATGTAATAGTATCATCTATTATGTTATCCATTAACAGGAAGCACTATGGACCAAACCTGGGACCTTCTGGGTGCTCTCTCTCTAGGCTGTGGGCCTTTCTTGCAAATCAGAGATGCCCTTGCTTCAGGTAAGGGATGCACTATCTACCACTTGTACTATTTATACTTCCAGGGGAATTCGAAATAAATTTCCTTTTCTACGATGCTCCCAAAAGAGCATTAAGGTCATCTGAATAAAACCTACTCAGGAAAGGAAATTAAATTGGCCTTGGCTCTGATTGTGGTGAAATGTTCTGCCAAAAGAGATCAGGGCCCTGTGGGATCTTAAGCAGTTCTGCAGGGCCTATAAGACACATCTATTCCACAAGGCCTATCATTGAAGCCCAAATAGATCATCAGGACATGCTGGCCTCACTGCTAAACGTGAGGAATATCTGCCTGCTAAAGATCTCACCCTCCCCCCCCCCCAGCCCAATAGGGAGGAGCTGCTGTAATTTATTTAAAAAATGTTTTAAATGTTAATTTATTTATTATGAGATGAGTTGTTTTAGACCATGTTGTTACTTACCCTAAACAACCTAAGAAAGGCAGGATACAAAAATAAAGTTAGTATTATTAGTTAGTTCCTGCATTGTGCAGGGGGTTGGACTAGATGACCTAGGAGGTACCTGCCAACTCTATGATTCTATGATTAATCAAATATTTCTGAAGAAGAATCCAGATGAGATTATGAGTAAACTCCAATGAATTCAAAGAACAAATCACGGCTAACAAATTCGACTGCTGCCAATGGGATTCAGTCATGACAAGCTTTAACTGAATAGCAGAGTTTACACCTCTTCTAAATCCATTTACTTTTATGTATATTAAAAGGGTGTAACTGTGGTTAGGATTGCAAGGTTTGGACTGAATCCTAAAATATGACTGGTTGATGCACACTTGAAGTTACAATCATGCCCTTCACAAAAGATAATACTATCCAATCTAGAGCATGAAATTTATGATATTCAGTTGGCCTTTGATCATCTTGTACTTTATTATGCTACAAAATTTCTTTATATTCCAATCATCCTTGGGTTGGTGACTAATTTCATTATTGCAAATGATTGGATAATAGCACTGCTATAGTGGTATGCTATTATATATCTGTCTGTCTTTTTTGATTTAGAAGCAAGAGGGTGACCTCCCAATGCAGCTAATTTAATCGGCAAAAATAACCTTGCAAATTGACTTGCCAGACACTAATATTAGATGAAATCTTTCTTCTATTGAATTTGACTGTCATTAGCAAATCTCAGTGAAAGCCTTAATCTATGATAGTAAGAGAAAAAAAATCTCTACTAATGTTGTCAAATTTCATAATATATATATTTTATTAAAGAATTAGGGGTGCAGATTTGAACAGATTAAAAATATTCGTGACATAGCTGGATCCCAATTCAGATTTCAGCAACTTTTTGCATTAAATTTGGTAATATTCAGGAATGTTGTTTTAGCAAATGCAGCAAGATAGTGAGAGTGGACAATGAAGCAAATCATATACATTAATTCAGGTCAAAAGTGAAACAAATCATACATTAATATTTTGATGCTTTGAGGTCAAATAATAAATGGCAAGCAACAATCCCTTGGCATCTACTTATACATTCTTCTCAGGGTAGGAGACTTTTTGTCTTAGCAGGTTATTCTAACTTCCCAAAACTGTCCCCAAAGTAATTCTCAGAAGTATCATTTTTATTAATAATTCCTTTGAACAACACGCCCCTCCACATCCAGTGCCAGAATGGAAAAAAACAAGGTTAACAGCATATGATACAAACATATTCCTCCTTGTTCCATTTTATCCTTACAATAACAAAAAAAAAAATCTGTATGGTAGGTTAGTCTGAGAGAGGATGATTGGCTGGATCCAGGTTACCCAGTAAGTATGCTAGCTCAATACAATTTAACTTCTCTACCACATGGGTTTCCAAGTAGGAAAATAACATTCAAAGCAGTTTTTAGCATTGTCTAGAATCAATATTACTTTGTCAGTTGAAATATGCTCCCCCTTGATAACCACTGATCATGTGAATTGACCCTGAATCTGGGTGCAATATTCTCTTATTTTCCAGGTAAATATCCTAGGACACTTATCAAGCAGAAATCAGTATACAGCATAATAGTAGAGAATTAAAAGGCAATTTGAATAACAGACAACCTAAGACAAGGTATACTATAAACAGTACAGTAAGTAGAATTGCAATGGTAAAAGACAATGCATAGAAGTAGCATAATACCTATCATAACCACTGCGGTAGGCCACAAACAATTGTATTACATGGCCCTCCTGGACTGTTCTATTCTGTTACAGTTCTAATCCCTTCATTAAAAATTCCATCCTAAACATTATTATTTTGCCTAGTCTGATGAATGGCAGAAATGTGGCTGTTCCACAAGGTGGGAGCCACCACAGAAATTGTGCATGAATAGGCAGTTGTCCATCTTACTCATTTGTATGGTGGCTCTTTTAGAAGACTTTGCTGTAATAAGCAAACCAGTTGTGATAGAAGGTAGCAGGAAAGGCATTCCTGGAGGTGTGTGGGTCCAAGGCCATTGAGGGCTTCGTAGATGATAAGCCACACTTTGAAACAAACCCAGTAAATGAAAATGGAGTAACCAATGGAGTGACTGCAGAATAAGTATAATATGCACACTGCAGGATGTCACTGATAGTAACTGAGGTGCAATGTTCTGTCATTGTTTCTTGCTTGATTTTAAGGGCAGACTCATGTTGAGTGTACATTTAATATAACCTTGAGGTGACACTGGTCAAACAAGTCAAAGTAGGGAGCCATCTTCTGGGCTATATGAGGCTAGAAGAATGCTTTCTTTGGAGTTACATGGGGGCTTTACGCACCGGGATCTTTGTAGCAAATTGGTCACTGAATGAAAAATCGCCATTTAAAATAGTGGAATTCATCGTTATGCATGCCTGCCTTTGTAGTGGAATCCAGTTGCGTTTTGTAGCGTTTCCCACAGGCTTCCGGTCTCGGCAGAAATCGCTAGAAAGGAAGCGCTATTGCCGAGCTCGTCCCGCCCCTGGCCGTCAAGCAGCCAATGGGCAGCCGTTAGCATGCTCCCAAACAGCCCCTTTCCCTTTAAAAAAAACAGACCCATTGCAACGAATCTGTGTTAATTTGTTGCAACGGAGAGACCCATCCAGCTGCCTGGTGTGTTTGAGCTGTCGTTTGATCGTTGCCACGCTCCCTCCGAGTGAAAAAAAAATCCCCCCCCCCTCTCACGGGCCCGATTTTCGGCTGAATGAATGTGTAAAAAATAAAGGGAAAATACATCAGCAAACGGGCTTCTCTGTTCTTTGTGCTTAGTGACTGAAGGGGAGGGACTGAAGCCGGGGAAGCCTCTAAACTGAAAGAGGCTCGCTGGTGCGTTTATCCCCGCTCGCTCGGAGAAAAAAAAAATGGCGATCACTTCGCCGGAAGATCAGAGAAGAGAGCCAGGGGGAGAGACTTTGTAGAAACCGCAACAATGTTAACGCACAGGTCTTTTTCGCTAGTGTTGCAGATTGGTTGCAGGAGTGTATCGCTTTCCGGAGGGTGAATCCACTTTTGGGGATTTCCATGAAAGCGCTACAAGGAAGCGCTTTTTGCAGATTGGTTTCAGGTGTGTGGCAGATTGTCGACGATGTTGTGCAAAACAGCAAATCAGTAGCGTTTTCAATTGGCAACCATTGTGCTATTTTGAAGGCGTGCAAAAAGCCCCATGGAATTGTTTCTCCAGCAATAAAGCAGGAACCAGTATAACCCATAGGCTTTTACTTGAGTCAGTAACCATCAGCTAGACCCCATCAAAAGTAAGTATAATGTCCTTCAAGACTTCAGCCCACCCAACTGGCATTGCCTCTGTCTTATTCAGTTTTAGTTTATTCAGTTT
This sequence comes from Paroedura picta, assembly GCF_049243985.1. Lineage (NCBI taxonomy): Eukaryota > Metazoa > Chordata > Lepidosauria > Squamata > Gekkonidae > Paroedura > Paroedura picta. Next base: position 61,278,016 of record NC_135373.1, on the reverse strand, counting down.
TAATTTATTCACCTTTAGCCATTCAACCACAGCAGTAAGCACTATTTCTGCAGTGTTACCAGAGGATGTGGGAAAAAATATAGAGAGCAGAATGTCATCAGCATATTGATAACAGCTTACTCCAAAACTACAAATTATTATTTTTAAAATTTTACATAGAGCTTGAATAGCATAAAGGAGATGGCCAAACCTTGTGGAACCCAAAAGGCAGTTCCTACAACCAGTCTTTCTCTTATGTCCTCCATGGAAATCAGGACACCACAATAAGCCCATCTACTATTTTATCCCCTCAGTAACCTTATGTGGTGTGTTTAGTGGACAGAAAGAGTGGCTGTCCTCAGGTCTGACTGGGAATCTCAGCAAAGGTCATGCTGGTCATAGTGCTACACTGCAGCCTCTACACCCTTTTGGCAGTCTTCAGTGAGAAAAAATAAGGGGGGTATGCACATTGTGCCCTGAATTCATTGGCAGATAGGCAGGTCTAAAATCTATTAAATAATAAAGAGATTTTTACACAATAAGAATGTGTGGCTTTTTTGTACCAGAAAACATCATTTTAAAATTACCTTGGCTTTCCCACAGCTAGGGAAGAGACAGTGCAGTTCATGAACTGAAACAAGGCCTCTTGATACTTGCTTCTTATTTTGCTATCAAGTTGCTACCTTTAAAGAATGGTAAGACAGAAGTGTGGAGACAGTTGGGTTTTAGGAAAGAATAGGTTTCTACCATCAAAAACAAGGTTACCAGTTTGCCTGTTAATAATATGTGGCAACTTATTTCAAGGGGACATTCCAAGGATCCAGTTTCTCTTAGGTGAACAAATGGTCTCACACCATTTATATCACTTCAGCAGGTGAGATATCACTTGAGAATATCCAGGGAGGAGAAACTGCAGCAGAAAAAAGAGAGAAGCCAACCTAATTGCTGCTTCAGCTCTCATTGTACGACTGCCATTCCCTTTGCAGATAATGCTGAGAAATGAATACTGTATTTGAGATGAAAGAGAATCCAACAACAATTCAATAAATAGTTACAGGTATTCTGGTGAGCTGATATCTTTTGAACTAAAAAAAAACAGACTACAAGCCTTTCTATTTGTGGATGAGGAGGGATTCACAAACACTTTTACTGGGTCATGCTTGTAGCTGGATGGAAGGGTTGAAAAGTATTTTATGTTCCTCTCAACTACCACAGCACAAATCTGGAGAGAAAACCTCAGTTGAAACCACAGAAGGAAAAGACCACTCTTCACTCAAGTGCTCTGGTAAATAGCACTGACAAACTGTATCATTTCTGCTTCTATCTGCAACAAACAAAAAATAAAGGTTGAGTCCAGAGGCACCTTTATGAACAACACCATTTTATTCAAGGTTTAAGCTTTCATTTGCAGGTACCCTATGACTGCAGTGAAGTAGTTATTATTACTTCTCATTCCTTGCTGCATTATGCTGGCTTAGACAGCCAATACATTTATAATGGCCCTTCTTGTTGACCTGTATGCTGCTACACTAACGATGCCCTTGAAGTGTCTACACATCTCCATGGAAGATACATACTTTTTCTTACCATACCACATTTTTCAGACTTCCTGTCTCCTAAGGAAGCCTTCCCAAAGCCATATAGTTCTGGGTTTATGATGGCCTGACATGGTACAACAGGGAGTTAATCAGTGTCCTTATTTTAAGGTGACCAGATTGTCACACTTTTGGACAATTGTACTTATTGTCCAAATTGTACTTAGGTTGCAAGTAAATATCTTTAAATAGGACAGGGTCCTATTAAATAAAAGAGTAAGGCCACCTGGGGAGGAGTTAGGGCAGGCCCTGTCCAGGATAAAAACTCAGAGGGCCCAATCAGGAGCCGCGAAGCGGCTCCTGATTGGGCCCTCCGAGTGTCCATCCAGGGCCAAGCAGCCAATGGGGAGGCGCGCAAAGTGCCTTCCTATTGGCCCCTCACCAGGACAGACCAAAATTCCATTCACCCAGCCCAGTCTGGCTGCCAGTCTGCTCCTGACCACCGCAGGGAGAGGAGGTCAGCAGGGCTGCCAAGGGGGGTGAGAACAAAGGCTGTGCCAGCCCTTTTTGCCCCAAGGCTGTCCTAACTGCCATGTCCAACTGCAAATTGCCTCAGAACCCTGACAGAGCTGGCAGGAGGCTGCAGAGTGCTCCCCCTCCCCCCTTCAGGCCAGCTGCGAAGGAGCCTCTGACAGGCCCTGACTGAAGGGAGGGAGGCCTTTCCAAGAGCAACGCAGGGGAGCCTGAGGGCCTTCCTTTTGAGGGGGAGGGGGACTTTCCCCTTCTGCCAAACAGTTGCCTGACAGGGAGGCCACAGAAAAGCCCCTTCTCACTTAAAATACTGCTCTGGCCGGGGGTTAGACACAGCCAAGCCATGTGTATTTTTTCTTGCAACTCTCTGCAGATTTGAGGCCACTGCACAGCGTTATTCTGCAGAGGAAGCTGGCTCTTTTGTCTCCTGTTTCATCTGCACAACAACCCTGTGCAGTAGGCCTCAAGTCTTTCAATTCAACAACAACCTGTGTGGGAAGCCTTAAATGTTTCTTCTCTACCACAACCCTGTCCAAAGTAGCCCTTTCTGCCTGGGGAGCTGATCTTTATACTCTGCAGGTGAGCTGTAATTCCAGGAGCTCTCTAGGCCACACCTGTAGGTTGGCTACCCCTGGGTTGGAAATATTCCTGGAGGTTTGGAGGTGGGACTTCAAAATCGTACAATGCCTCAGAGTCCAGCCTTCAAATGAGCCATTTTTGCCTGCAGTTGGTAGGGAGTGATGCAGGAGTGTCCCTCCTGGCCTATGGGTTATGGCCAGCCCTTATCAGCAACTGTTTGTATTCTGGGGTGCAGACAGGCAGACCAGCATCAGTCCTGTGAGTCTGGAAAGTGCAGAAAGATCTAAATAAATATTTACAGCCTGAAACTAAATAGAGAACAAGTAAATGTCTGGAGACACATCGTCACTGAAATAGTAACTGGCAAATAACCTTGGCCTGGCAAATAAAAAAAACAGTATTAAAAACCTTACTAAGGTCAAGACTGCTGTGCACAGACAGTCTTCCTCTTAGGGTTCCCAGCTTCCCTGTGAGGCTCGCTACCCCACCTCCCTCATGGGGACTCTGCTATGGGGAGAGAAGGGGAAGACGATTGGAAAATGCTTTGAGACACCTGAGGCCTTCTGGGTCACTGCGGCCCATTCCCAGTTCTCTCAGATCTCTCACAACCCCGCATACCTCACAGGTTGACTATTGTGGAGAGACGAATGGAAAAGGTATTTGTAAACCACTTTGAGACTCCTTTGGGTAGTAAGCAATAGGGTACAAAAATCCGTTCTTCTAAGGAGCAACCATGAAAGAAGCATGTGGGCACATAACATTTTACCAACAGTGAAAACATGGGAGACAGAAGGAACAGGGTGGACACCTGTGTACTGTGACTACCCCATGTGTATTAGGGCAGAGGGGCATTTTGGTGAATGTGGCCTAATTCACACAAGAAGGGAAATGACGCAGAACTGGGGGGAATTGGTTGCCATGTAATCTTCCCCTAAGAAGAGTCTCCAGTCTGATTTTCCCTTCACATATCTGAGGACATGGCTCTGGAAAGCTCATCTGTAACCACTATGCCACAATTCCCAAAGGCCAGTCCTCTCCCACAATCAACAAACATTCCACACCACAGGTTCTTGACACCCATATTTCCACACCCATGCCCTCATTTGCCACCATGCCACCACAACCTCCCACACAACACACATGACAACCCCATGCCCTTACAGACTGGACAACTCCTCCCCTTCCTCTTCCCACTGCCATGCTCTAGCGCCCGTTGTATTCTTGGAGACAACGGGCTTTGCCCCTAGTATATATATACATGACAATACTATTTTTGCATTCTATGCGTTCTATGAAAATTTTTGTTGCTCCATATAGACCAAATTTTTAATCAAGAACCCCCCCGGTCAATGGTGTCCTGCTTTACCAATGTTAAAATCTGGTCACCTTACCTTATTTCACAGTTACCTTAATTTAACAGTCAGTGAAATCCAGCTGCTTCATGGAATTTGGAGTCATATATTGGCAAGGTTGCCTATGGTAAATTGTACACTTCCATGTGATCTGTGATTTTTAAAAGGTAGTTGATACACAGTTTATAATCTATGAATTAAAGCAAGTCACAGTGCATCCTGAAATCTGATGTGCAGTATCATGGCATATATGTCTGTAGGAAGTAGCTGATCATTCTCCAGAGAAAATCCTTTCAATGACCTCAAGCTTTATTTACTTGTATAGCATCAAATACCTCTGTCCTGATATCTAGCTATACATTTAATGTTCCATAAGGAAATAATCTAGCACTGGATTGGACAGCTCAATCAAATGATTCCCCCACATAAGAATATTTGGAGGAGATAACAAGTTGTATGGCCATATACGGTCATGTTGACCCATACCCCTCCCAAAATGGCCCATGTGAGCATGTACTTCCTATGCTTCTTAACCATATTCTGCATAGTTGTGCCACTACTGGTAAAAAAAAAGTTGAGACAGGCTGATTTAAGAAATGGTGCTAAAGGCATGTAAAATAAATTCACACACAATCAAAAGGAAGATTTTCAAACTGAGAGAATAGCTATGAGAAATCTGAAATACTTCTAATGTACCTGATGGCTCTCCTAACAGCTCAAACCGCACTACCCATCAACAACTCTTACAGTTATCTTGAAAGGCTGCATAGTTCTGGTTTTGGGGGGGTCTGAGCAGAAAGTTCCCAGGGCCTTCCTCCCGTGCCCTGCCCACTAGGCTCTACTAGCCCACCTCAGAAAGTATGCACACACGAAAACTCACACCTTGAATAAATCTTTGTTTTCTTAAAGGTTCTATTGGATTAAAAAATGTTGTCCTACTTACCTGTTTGTGTTCTTCCCCATCAGTTCACAAGCACTCTCACTGCTCTTGGTCATATTTGTCCGCAAACCTTCCCCCATTGGCACCAGCCAGTGTGAGTGGCTAGCAAGTAAGTGGGCCCTGCCAGAAACCTTGGCCCCAGCAGCTGCCCCATCTCATGACATGCTGATGCCAGCCCATATTATCCTTAAATTGAAGAGGGGATAGTGGGTCTAATCTGAGCAGGAATTCACTGTCCCATGAATTCAGGTGAGAATTGATACTTATTTCATGAACTTCATTCCTAGCTAGCTAATTCTCTTAACCAGTTCTTATTTATAGCTCATTTAAAATTTACCACGTTCCCCTTGTCCTTGGTCCATGTCCAAGTACCCTAACCTGTATACATACATTACACTCAAGAAAGTCAATATTAACTGAGTAACCACGTTAAGCCTTTTCCAATTCGTTCCTTCCTTTCTTATCAGAGGTCCTTTATCAGTATTTTTCAGTTAAAACCTCAACTCAGAATTCCTAATTACGAAGCTGTGAGAGCCATATCTCAGTTCTCAGAAAACCCACTGAGAATCTAATTAAAGACAGAATGATACAATACCTGGATACCTATAATCCCAGGGAGTACAACAGAGAAAAGGGGAATGATGTTTCTCTCTGACCATACTAATGATGTCCATCACGATAATGTGTGTATCATTCTGTTCAAGAACTGGTATCTCTCTGCTCTAATCAAAAATACTGACATCCTGTAAAAAAAATTTAAAGTAGTTTATCTGAAATGTAGGGCTTTCCATTCCAGAGACTGAAGCTGGCAGCAATAGTTTCAGACAAATATATGGAAAATAAATATATGCAGCAAAAGGGATAATTGGAAAATGTCAGCCATCAACTGACCTGCTATGCAGTTTAGGTGGATCCAGCTAACTTCTTCATTCAGTCTCACCTAATTTCCCTACATATTGTCATGCCAAACCCACATCCCTATTGTCACATTTCTAAACACAGATTTTTGGAAAGATCCAATAGGAAGTCTCCTTTCTTTCACATAGGCAGAAAGGCTGGTTTTAATCCAGTACAATTAATGCATGGAGCTTTCATTTATTTATTTGGGGGAGGGGGGAGAATTAACAATAGGGTTGTGCAGTTGGTTACTGTCACATAACATGTCACATGGTTACTGTCAATAACATATCACATTTTTCCATTAGGAGATAAGGTCCCATTATCCAGCACAGCACAGGTCTTCCTGTGTTGATAATATCCATCTGATAATTATCAACAAATCTGGAATTATGAGATTTATTTTGAGATTCCTATCTGCAGTTTGGCTTTGTGAGAGATATTGTGACAACATATTGAAGTGGGAAACATACACCGTGCATCTTATATAGACAGCTTGTCCATTCTCATATTACCAACTATCAATACATACATAGGTGCCCTATGCAAGGGGAAGCCTGCCTCACCAGCTTTTCAGAGTTCTTTGGGAAAGTGAACAAGTGTGTAGACAACTGACCCAGTAGATGCTGAAAAAAGGTGGCTGTGATATTAAATTTGGGGAGTGGATCAGCTAGAGGGCCCTTAAAGCCAGCCTCATGCTGTATCCATGCTGTATCCAAATGTTTTCCATTTATTTCAGTGCTGTTCTGGCTGCAACCACTAGGGGGCAAGGAAGTCTGAGCATAGTAAAAGGCATTCTAATATCAGTTAGATTTCCCTTTCTCCAAAACTGAAGCAAACTGGCCTAATAGATCATGCTAAACCTATAATCCAGCAATGTAGCATGGGAAGCAAACCCAGCCAATGGCTGCTTTAAATAACTTCCACCTTGCAACCTGCTAAACAAGATCATCATCATTTTCTATAATAGTCCAACCTTTCTCTATTCCTTTCTTGTATCCATATCAGCCATATCTTGTGAAGTAATAGATTTGGGGGGGGGGGCAGCTGGGTGTTGCAGCAAGACTACTGCAACTCTGATATGGTAACTTCAACTGGTCCAGAATGCAGCTGCCCAGGTTCTTACAAGAACCACATGAGGAGAGCACATTAGACCACTGCTCTCCTAGCTGCACCAGCTCCAGATTGAGGACCAAATCAGGTTCAAGTGGCTGGTAATTAGCTTAAGGCCCTAAACAGTCTTGGCTCTTCATATCTGTGAGACCACCTTCTCCTTATGCCCCCCCCCCCAATTGGCCTCAACCAGAGCCAGGGCTGATGTCAGCTTGGTGGAATGCTCTTCCAAGTGATGTTAGGAACCTGAGGGACCTAAAACAGTTCCCTATGGCCTGTAAGACAAAGCTGTTCCATTAGGCCTATAGTTGAGACCTACAGAATATCAGCAATCTGGCCTCCCTTCATAGGCCATAAAATCAGCATGACATTGTTAATGTGGAACACATCTTCTGGTGTTCCCCTAGGATGGAAATGGGTATGGACATGAGGTCCATAGTTCCACCCCTGGAAACATGCTAGAAGATGTGGGGAGGCTGGGAGCAGAGGAGGCAGAGGAGGCCAAGGCTGTGGCCAAGGCATTGGTGAAGCCAGCAGAGGTGGAAGCAAGGCCCCTCTGGAGGACACCCCACAACCTGTAGGACTGTTGTGGGGTGAGGTGCCACCCTGAAGCTGGCTGGGGCCACTGCAGGATCACAGTGGGGCAGGGTGCCACCCCTGAAGCCTGCTGGAGTGTCTGTGTGTCTTTGTCTGAGAGGAAGAGAGGAGGGACCAAGTTGGAGGTTGAGGAAACTAGAGGGTAGGAGGGAATAGGGAGGTGGAGATGGGGGGAGAAGTCTGTGTACATGTGTGTGTGCATGTGATGGTGGGAGTGTTGGGGGAGGGACCCAGAGCAGGTATGTGTTCCACATACCTGTGAGAGGCAGACTGTCACAACTATTTATTAATGACATCACAGCACTCTACTCCCCACACACACTGGAGAGAAGGGGGGAGCTTTTTGACTGAAAATGTATATTGGATTATAACATAAGGTTTATATTTTGTTTTGTGATTTTAATATGTTGTAAGCTTCCCTGAGCCCTCAGGCAGGGCTGGCGTAAAAAACATGAAAAAATATAAAACAACCATTCCTTCTCTTTCCCTAAAGTCCTCTTCCTCTTCTCCACAGATTTCTTATTAATTTCCCTCTCCTCCTAAATTTTGTGTTCCCCTGCCCTTTACGTTCACTTCTTCATCTCAAGACCTTCTCATCCTGTTGTACTTGGTAACAGAATCTGCTTAATAGTATAGTAGTGAACCTTTGTCCATATTATAAAAAGAAGGGGGAGAAGAATTAATATTTCCCTGTGATCTAACAAAGTAGTAAAAGGATGCTTTGCCCCCTCCTCCACCCTTTATGTGCATGGTAATAGAACATTAAACTGTTTTAATGGTTATACATGTGGAACAGAAGTTACAACTCCCAGTACAGGCACTGGATTGTTAATCATTATTGTCCTGGTGGAAAATCAAATAGCTCTTTGTAAAGGTTACTTTGCTATTTGACAAATGATTTTTAAAAAATCATTAAAATTAGATTCGTAACAAATATGATACTCAGTCTTTCTCTCCAATGGAGACCCAAAACTGCATTGTTCTCCTGTCTTCCGTTTTATCCTCACAACAACCTTGTGAGATAGGTCTGGCTGAGAGTGTCACCCAGCAGCCTTCAATGTTGTGAGGATACTGTAGAGGGCAGCAGTCATTGGGGATCTGACTATTAGAGACACCTGACAGATTGCTTAAAACTTCTCTTAATAATGTTGTCTGTCATGAAGATCACCTGGTTCAGGGTGTTCCAGTTCCCTCTGTTTTTGGCATGGTAACTCCCATCATCATCCTGGAGTTAGTGACCAGTTTTCAAACATGTAGCATTATGTTCTGTATTATGCTTGCCACAGAGACCAGTTGCAAATAGCGGTGTGTGTGTGTGTGTGGGGGGGGGGGGTCTCTCCTGGGCCAGGATTTCCTCATACCTTTCAGTCATGGAACTAGCCATTCAACCTGGAGATGGTGGCCAATTCTGAGTATCCTAGCTTTATTCTCTGAGGAGTTAAGCCTGCCAGTGTGGTGCAGTGGTTAAAGTACCAGACCAGGATCTGGGAAATCCAGGTACAAATTCCCATTCTTTCCGGAAACTCCGGCCACCCATTCTGTCCTGGAAGCTCCGGCTACCCAACAACAGGGTTGTTGTGTAGATAAAATGGAGGAGAGAATGATGTAAGGCATCATTGGGAGAAAGATAGTTAAATAAAGTTAATAAATAAACAAACATGGACAGAGAGGCCAGTTCTTTTATTACTATAGTTTCATAGTAATAGAAAGCCAAGTAATTTGTTCATTTTGTTATATTTGATTTGGATCAGGGTCATATCTGCCATATCAGGGGAGGGTATGGAATATAAATCCCTGTATAAATTAAACAAATACCAATATTTGGGGGGGTATTATTTAAGCCAATTAAGATTTATTTATCTTGACTGGCTACCAATATAGCTGACCCGAATAAAAGCTGGATTTTTCTGTTTTTATTTGGGCATATTCATCCATACTGATCAGTTGGGATGGTGGGAGCTCTCCTGGGGACAACTTTTGCTGTGTGGAGGTTTAAACCTGGCAGTAGAAGCAGTCCCAGCTGGTCCACGCGTGACAGGGAAATCTCTCCCAGCTTCATGCATATCCTGCAGACAGGTTCTGTCTCCAGGTATTTCAAACTGCCCAGCAACAGAAGCCCTTCTTGTCGGGTCTGCATGTGGCAGGGAGAAAATTCCCTGCAGCAATTAGGGACAACTTCTCCCGGAGTTTGGCTTCAACCTCCCCGCAGGAGAAGCCAAGCCAAACCATGGCTCAGGCTTCCTTTTAAAATCAGTTTTTTTCTTGGGTCTGTTGTACTTAGAAATATTTAGTATTTCTGGGAGGGGGGGGGGAATAACCAGATCAGAATACCATACTGGTATTTAAACCCAGAATTTTTTCGAAATACTGAATTTTTTTCCAGGTCCAATGGACCCAAACTGGGAAAACATGATACATTTTTGTGTACACCACTACATTACCATCTCGTGCCTTTCTGTTTTGGCCCAGCACTTCACATGCTTTGATCCCAATTTATAGGAAGGAATATTTTGACAAAAGACTGTTCATCTGAGCTCCCAGCCGCAACAGCATCATTTGGAGAGCTTGCCTAAGCAAGCATCTTGTTTTATTGATGCCTCCAAAAGTCAACACAACTCTCTGGTGTGAAGCATAAATAAACTGGTATTTCTTTCCCATTCTTAATCTTCCTTTGCTTCAAAGTTTATAAATGTTTGTTTTTGTCTCAATGGGTCAAAACAGCCTATCATCATTCCAAGCAAATTATGCATTGACATGCTAGGAACAGTTGAGAAAACTTCAGGAATGAACTCTTTCAAATTTCTCAGTAATCACACATCTGTCCTGCTGGTACTTTTTTCATCACATGATCCACTCTTGTAAGGCAAATATGTGAGGAGAAACACAAGCATAATACTCAGGCCTAATTGCCTTTCAAACTCTTTATTCATTTTTCAACATGCTTTTCCTTCACTCAACTATTCATTAAGTGATAGTTTGCTGCGCAGAGATAATATTTCTAATATGTAATGCACTTTATCAAGTATAAAAGTGCTTACAGGACAAAGCGCTTATATAGTTCAGTGACCTATATGGAAATTTATGAAGAAAGCTTCATCTTGTCAGCTTGCCAGAGACGAAGACGTGCAAACACTGCAGATTGGTCATGTTGATCAACACAAGTGTCCTTTAATTTTCAAAGTTCCCTGCAAAGACTGATGTTCTTAGATTGCCCTGTACTCAATAGGACATATACCTTTAAAATGAGTCAAATGTAACATTGTTTTTTCATTTGATATCTATCTTCTAACATGAAGATCTGAGAACCGCAACATTCATTTCTCTGACTACTACCCATAACACCATTTCAGATTCTAGCCTGCAAGGTATAATAGTTACTAAGATAGGGTTGGTCAAACTGTGGCTCTCCAGATGTCCACTGACTACAGTTACCATGAGCCTCTGCCAGCGTGGTAATTGTAGTTCATGGACACCACAGTTTGGTCAGCCCTGAACTAGGATGTGGAAGATACAGGCATTTCCCAGACTGCTTTAAAGTTCGATTTTCTTTCTTCAGTGCTGCTGCATTTCTTTTTTCTGTCCAGACCATTTAGTAGACATTCCAATGCTGTTCCTGTTCTTCCCCATTTCCCCCCATTCCTTTAAAAATTGGTTTATCCCATTAAAGCAATTAATTGTAAAAGGAATTCACAAGAAAACCTCTTCCTCTGAACACTTCCACCCGCCTTGAGGATTGCCACTCAAACCTGCCCACAAAGGACAGATTTATGCATCTTTAAAAAATGTGCATGCCAGTGGCAAAGTGTTTCTGCGCTGAAAGGTGCCTGCACTGAAACAAGCAGTCATCCCAGTTAGGGGTGCCAACACCAGCAGACAATCATTTGCTCAATCTCCCGAGCAAATTATTGCATATTCCTGGGCACCATTTTCAAGCATATTTTAGTATCACTCTTTAGTCTTTCTCAGCAAGACTGGGCAAATCTGACAGCGGATACATAGCACAGATGGCTTGGAGGTATAGGGTCACATTAAAAGTATGCCTGGCAAGGCCACTCAGTTCATTCTCACTGAAAACCTTGATATTCACAGATCATGCAAGGCTTACTCTAGTCCAGCCTTTCTTATCCTTTTTACTACTGAGAAAACCCTGAAACATTATTCAGGTTTTGAGAAACCACAGAAGTGATGTGAGCAGGCCACACTTCTCTGCCATCCCCCCCCCCCCAGAAGTCACATATCACCAGAAGTGACATCACCTAGTCTATCCGACTGGATGTGACATCATCCTCTGTTGCCCGACATCCCAACACCAGAAATGGCACAGCAAAGGGAACAGGACTGGGCAGGCATCTGCCACTCCATTGTCCCATGCCGCCCCCACCCTCCAACACAGGTAAGTTAAAATTAGAGTACTTACCTCTCTGGACTCTACTACCACATGTGACAAGCCTTGGCCAGCAAGAATTTTTATTACTGGTCCATCACTGGCGATTTTGGGAGGGGGGGATAGGTTGACATAACCATATATGGTCTTGTTCCCCAATCATTAAAAAAAATTAAAATATAATTTAAAATTAACTCCCACTCATTCGGAGAAAGCCTTCTGCAGCCACTGAGACACCTCAGGGTTTCACAAAACCCCTGTTGAGAAAGCCTGCTTTAGTCAATTACTGAACAGCCACCTGCTCATTCATTCTGCAGACATTCTTCTGCGAGCTGAGAGGGAAGGAGGAGGCAAGGCAGAGTGAAGGGCTTTTCCAAGTTCATAGCAGGGCAAAGCTGGTGCAGGTGGACACCACCCCTGGGGGTCAACTTTTAGTCTGTTTGTTCATATTAATGCCACCAGGAAGAAACAATAGCCCCATGTTACATCCTCCTCACCTGCCCATATCCACAAAACTCTTACGCTGATGGATTTTACCCACATCTCTGTCTATAGTAAGCACACTGATCAGGAAGTGATATATGACATACTTTAAAGCTATCTACCCAGAAAGGAATATATCTTGCCATGGTGATTACATCACAAACATGGTTTTTAGTGGCTGTCTTTGAATTAGAAAGAGGTGTTTTGTCACATTACAATATGTTTCACAAGCATTTAAATGATAGTCAGTTGAGACAACTCTGTTCCTTCAGATGGCTTGTAATGAGCACAGTAAACTACATCAGCCACAAAAAACAGTGACCACTCACACACTTATAAACCTCAGCATGTCAAATGCTCTATGCAGACATGAAAAAAAAATGCTCAATTGATAGCTGGAGTTTAAATACTCTGCTCTCTTTTACAACTCTGTTATTCTTTGCTGTGTGTAAAATTCAAAATGTTATGTACAATTTCAGGCAAATAAGTTATCACCTACTGTCTCCAGAAGGGATAACACCATTAAATCTTTTGGCAGCTCTGTAAGCAAGGAGGAACTGATTCGGATTGGACGACTGACTTCGGAATTCATGAATATTTCCTTCAATATTTGCTATTCCCATTCCTAATGGAAGCTGACAGAATGTAAATGAGTTTCTAAAGGAACCAGCAAAAGTGGCAATTTTTCTCATTTAATCTTCAGATGAGCTGTCTGTCTCCCAGATGCTGAGCTTCATTAGAATTCTGAAACTAATTTCACCTATCAACACATGATTATTGGTTTGAGTGAGAGTTTTTTTGGAATCCTCCAAATAACAATCACTCTAAAATGCAGGTTGGCTCAATAAAAGAAAAGAAGACCCCCCCCCTTTCAAAGAAAAAGGATGAACGAAAACAGACTGCAGAGCAATCTGCTTGCATACTTAAGAATATCTAAACATCTCCTTGAGCTTTGAGCCAGAAATATCCACAATAAGATATGGGGCTGCCAACTTCCAGGTGGGACCTGAAGCTTTCCTAGAATTACAACTGATCTCCAGATTACAGAAATCCTGTTCACGAGTCACACCAAATGGCCATTAGTTCCATGTACGCTGTACACTTACTTTTCTTTATATGTGCATTCAGTCAGTTTCATGTTATAATCAATGCAACATTTGATTTAAGCCACATATTTAGCCAGGTATTGGACCCCAGGTGGGTTGTATTGGACCCCAGGTGAATACACTTCTCTCCAACATGCAGGATGTATGTGCATTCACTGTAAAGTGAGAACAGCACTGGGGAATATGTGTTGGTAAATATATTAGTCAATATAGCAACATTGCAGAGTCATAGAAGTGTAGTGTCACATGCAGCAAATAAACTTCAAAGTGCTATATAGCAGAAAACGAAAACCTATATTTATTGAGGTGGATTCAGTTCTTGCAGCAGAAAGGAGGTAGAAGCCTAATCAAAAGAATGTAATTCCCTATACAAGTGGCCAGTTCATCCAGTATTCTTCTACACAAGAGACCTGCAAATGTATCATGAGCCTTGCAGATCCATAAGGAGACTGAGGGCCATTCTACACATTGAAGCACACAATGTTAAGCCAACACAATTACTTAACAGTATTAAAAATTGTCCACCACCATTTCTCACCTCCTCGCTCTCAGTTTCTTCTCCCGCTTTCTCCCGCTTCCTGGCACTCCACACAGCTGATTAAAACAGTGGAGAAGAGGGACTCCCTATACCCACGAGTCTCCCCCCTCCTTTTAATTATGGCAGGCAGCCAATCACTTTTCTCCCAGTTTTAAAGGGAAAGTGAGGCAAGCGGTCTCCCCCCCCCCAAAAAAAAGGAGAAATTCTCCATTGCTATGCTTTTGCATCTAATCATAGATGTATACTGTATATTTTAATGCCACTCCATTTTGGAATTGAGGCTTGAAGATCCACAAAGGTAATTTTTCCCAATTTGGGGGGGGGGGGTTGAGAGGCATGCTTTGTACGCCAACTAGTGGATGGAAAGTTGTTGTTGTTGTTTTTGCCTGGCTTCAGCAATGCGTATTTGTTGCTCGAGGCAGCTTGCTACAAAAAAAAGCCCTGTTCCAGGACAAAGGGAAAGGGAGGCAGGCACAAGGGCGGGTGCTGGAGACAGAGATCACACTACTTCTGGCCACTTTGGTTATGCACAGCTATTTTGCTAGTTTCTGGTTGCTCTCCACCCACTTGCGCAATATTGTTGGGGGAATCCAGTTTTGTGGATTCCCCTACTAACAATTTAAAATGGAGGAAGTAGCTGCTGGTTTGTTGCTGGTTTGTTGCTGGATGCTGACGACTGTTTAAAGCACTAAAAATGTGGTGTCTGCAGAAGGTAAGTATCTCGCTATATTTACTGGGTGCGGAACGGCCACAAAGATACATCAGTAACACAGTTAAAACAGCTCTACCTTTTCTAAGTGTTTTATTACAACTCATTTTTTTCACCAAATAATCTCATCCAGCTTCCTGATTGGCTTACTTGGAGACTTCCTGCTCATTTGATCATACTTCCTCCCTGTTTGCCTCCAGTGCAGATAGAATGAACAAAGAAGAACAGTTAAACAGTTTGGATTACTAGGACTCTCTCTCTTTCCCCTCTCTTTCTTTACAAATAAGACACTATAATAGCACACATTACATGAATTAGTAAACAAGCAATATGGAAATTGTTACATGGTAAGGAGTATTTTAGGGATCTGATGCAGAAATCCTAAAATAGCCCACTAATAACAATTGGGTTTTTGAGGGGTGCCATTTTATTCATCATGTTAGTTGTTGCTAGCTTTACAGTGAGATCTTAAATAGATTTACTCCAGAATAAGCCTACTGACTTCAATCGATTTAGACTGCAGGCAAGAGACACCCTGGGCTGCTTCTTAAGCTTTTCCTATCAGGTGTTTGCAGAATTATTACAGTGATCTAGTAAACAAACAGTTACACCTGCAATGCAAATGCTCATGAGAATCTCTTTGTATTCACAGCTGCCTTCCTGACTCAGCTGTTGCATTTGTAACATTGTCCTGTAGAACTGTATTCTCTGTGGATATCCTGGAGACTATGTTGATGAGTCCAATCATGACTCATCTCCAAATCCCATATAATGAAATTTGACATAATCAACACTGAATAAGTAAGGAAAATTAGAATATATAGTGATAGCCAATTGACTCTAATTTTGTGACCGAGGTTGAATTCCAAAAGGAATAGTCAATCATGCCCATTAAGTATACCTCTGTGATAAACATGGCCAACAAGATTATCCAGAAGCTTCACTCACTAGAGTAACAATAAAACAAAATCAAAGTCCAGTGGCACTTTTAAGATCAACAAAGATTTATTCAAGGCATGAGCTTTTGAGTGCAAGCACTCTCCCTCAGTCTGAGGAAGAGTTTTACTCATCTCAATCAGGCCTTCTGCTAGTGTCACCAATCAAACAGTATGGCCTGCCTGATAATGTCAAGGACTCCATCCCCTAGTTTCCCACCAACTATGCAAATCTTAATGATTCAGGAAGGGCATTTTACACACAGGTAATAATACTATACTATCATAATAACATCTTCAGAATGATGTTTTAGTAAATGACTAGGATTGTGATCTGTAGTAGAGTGTCTTGTATATACGACCTGTTGCTAGGAGAATGATCCTTCTATGTAACTCTTGCACCAATTCATGTGTTGTTTTAATGGTTGTGCTTTGTTTCAGTTTGGTTTCAGCTCTGTTTTCAGATGTCTGCTCATTTTCAGATTTCTGAAGTTTAACCCCCTACTGTTTATTCGATCTTCCATTCCTGTTGATTAAAATAATTCACCTTGAGTCACACCCAAATGACGTAATGGTCTCCAAATGACGTAATAAATCAGCACCGCTTTCCAGGCATTCCTTGCTGACATAAGACCACAGTGAGTATGTGGAGAATATGTGTCAGGTCCAAACCAGGAATCTTGTGTACCATGTGAAACAGGCTAATGGTGTGATTTTTGTCAGGAACCTCTCAGTGCTAAATTTGACTTGAGAAGTACCCATAAATCACCTGTGTCTAGTAAAACCAATTGAATTCAACAGCACTGTGGACATATAAGTTAGAGAAGAAATAGAAAAGAAGGAAAGTGACACTGAAGCAGCTAGAACAGCAAAAGAGCACCAAATGTAAACAAAAGGACAGGAATGTAAAATAAGAGGGTTTTAAAAATAATTCATTTAGATTGTACACTGCTTTTATCCCCAAGGAAGACCAAAATGACTTACATCACTCCCTCCTCCTTCATATTATTCTTCTCTTAATAGCTGTGTGAAGTAGGTTAGCCTGAGTGAGTGTGGCTGGCCCAAAGTTCTACAGATGAAGGAAGCTTTGAACTCAGTCTTCTAGTTCCTAATCAATATACAATATGAAATCTTTGTGTGATCAACTATGCAAACTTCTAAACAAATATTAAAATTAGAATTATTATTACTTTTGCACACCCATTCTTGAGCAACCAGGAGGCTGGAGTTCTCAAATGAGTTTTGAAGGTCAGGTTGCCAGAGATAAATCTAAAGCTGGTCTCATTGATGAGAATTCCCTTTGTCATACCAAACACAGGAGTAATCTGTTGCTTCTGATCAGCAGGTCCTCAGATATTTTTTCACTTCTACAGAACTTTGGCAAGACAGAGGTGGAAAGTAATAACAGTTTCTTACTAGTAGCGTTTTTCAAGAAGGGTTCAAAGTAGAAGATGAGAGTCATCAAGTGAACCATTTCATTATCAGTGCTCTGTACTGCCTATAACAGTTTAGTTCACACCTGGTTGTTGACAAGATCTCTCACTCCTCTCTCTTGCTCTGGCATGCTTTATTAGATGTCAGCCATAGTGCCACTTCTTCTCCTTTCATTTGTGATTGGCTGTTAAGGCCACAATGACACAGGTCAAAAATGAAACCGTGGCTACCCTGCCAGATTAGCAAAGCAAACAAAAGCATCAGTAGATCAGTCACATTTCAGAAGGATTCATAGACCTGAAACTGGCCAGAGTTCTTCAGACATGCTTGAGCAATTCATTTTAAGGGTGGTTATTTTGAAGCTTTCCACACAACAAATTTAAATTATCATTAAAAAAAATCATGAATGCCTTTTAGGTTAGCACATCCATAGAATGTAACAGGCATTCCCCCCCCCCCGAAACTGCCACTACACAAAAACTGACCCTTATTTCCAGTATTTTGAACTTAAAACCTCACTGTTACAGCATACAGCTCAATCACAATTGCCTCGTTTTCTGGGCTTAGTAAAGAGGCTGACCTCTGTCACCACTTCCCCTCTTCTCTATTACATCCTTCACTTTCTCAGATGCAAATGTGGACAATAGTCCAAGTCATCATGCAACACCTCCATGAATCAGAAGGAGGAACAAGGAAACATTCTTATGTCAACCATAATTCCTGGGACCCAAATCCAGTACTAGCAATATTTGCTACTTTTGCTTTAAACTTTGTTCTTTGAATATGAAAGCAGGAAAACTTTTTTCTTTAGGCATCTTAGCACACACACACAAAATCAAACCAGACAGGTTGCCTCCAGGAGTGAGCTTGTGAACAAGGCAAAAACATCAGTGAAAAGAAAGAACTTTGCTTCCGCCCAAGGATGGTGATTTGATTATATTAGACATCAGAGTCAGCAGCAAATCTTTTGGTTCTGCAAGTAAGAATTCTGAAACAAAAATATTTATTAGAAATACCATCGGTAACAGCGGGCTCGCTGTTATGTAATAACTTGCTAAGGGCTAAGTGGGTGGAGAGTGGGCATGACCTGTCAGAGGCAGGGCCCACCCACTCAGGACTTCGGCCCAATCACTGGGCCAAAGTTCTGATAGGGCCCGCCCACCCAGGGGCAATCTGGAGACATCACTGCCAGTCTGCCCCTGACCACCACAGGGAGAGGAGTTCAGTAGGGCTGCCGAAGGGGAAGAGAACAGAGGCTTGGACAGGCTGTGCCAGCCCTATCCGCACCAAAGCTGTCCTAACTGTTGCATCCAAATGTAACTTCCCTCACTTTGAACACTGACAGAGCTGGCAGGAGGCTGGTGAGTGCTCTCCCTTCTCCCTTCCCTTTAGGCCTGCTGCAAAGGAGCGTCTGACAACCCCTGACTGAGGGGGGGAGGCATTTCTGAGAGCAACACGGGGGAGTCTGAGGGCATAGGTGTGGGTATTCCTTTTGAGGGGGGCAGGCCCTCGTCCCTTGAAAAAGCTGGTTATTTTGGCTGTTGGCTGTCAGGGAGGTCACAGAAAAGCTCCTTTTCACTTAAAATACTGCTCTGGCCAGCCTAGCTGCTAGAGGGGAGACACAGCCAAGCCATGTGTATTTCTTCTTCACATTTCCTCTGCAGATTTGTGGCCTACTGCACACTGTTATTCTGCAGACAAAACTGGATGCTGTTGCGGAGGTTCTTTTGTCTCCTGTTTCATCTGCACAATAATCCTGTGCAGTAGGCCGCAATTCTTCCAATTCAACAACAACCTGTGTGGGAGGCCTTAAATGTTTCTTCTCAATCATAACCCTGTCCAAAGTAGCCCTTTCTACCTGGGGAACTGATCTTTATACTCTGCAGATGAGCTGTAATTCCAGGAGGATCTCCAGGCCCCACCTGGAGGTTGGCTACCCCTGGGTTGAAAATATTCGTGGCGGTTTGGAGGTGGGACTTCAAAATCGTACAATGCCTCAGAATCCAGCCTTCAAAGGCCATTTTTGCATGCAGAGCTGATCATTATAATCTAGAGATGACCAGCGATCTAGATACTCTGGTAGAGGCTTGCAGACTGCAGTTGGGAGAGAGTAGTGTGGGTGTGTCTCTCCTGGGCTATGGCCAGGGCTTACCAGCAACTGTTTGTATTCTGGGGTGCAGACAGACAGACCAGCATCAGTCTTGTGAGTCTGGAAAGTGCAGGAAGATCTAAATAAAGAATATTTACAGCCTGAAACTGTAAATAGTGAACAAGTAAATGGCTGGAGTCGAAGGGAAATGGTGTTTGTAAACTGCTTTGAGACTCCTTTGGGTAGTAAACAGCAGGATACAAAAAATCAGTTCTTCTTCTTCTAAGGAGGAACCATGAAAGACACATGTGGGCACATAACATTTTATCAACAGTGAAACAATGGAGAAGAAGGAACAGGGTGGGCACCTGTGTACTGTGACTACCCCATGTGTATTAGGGCAGGGGGGCATTTCGATGTCTGTGGCCTAATTCACACAAGAAGGGAAATGATGCAGAACTGGGAGGAATTGGTTGCCCTGTAATCTTCCCCTAAGAAGAGTCTCCAGTTTGATTCTCCCTTCACATATCTGAAGACATGGCTCTGGAAAGCTAGTCTGTAACCACTATGCCACAATTCCCAAAGGTCAGTCCTCTCCCACACTCAACGAACATTCCAAACCACAGGTTCTTGACACCCATATCTCCACACCCATGCCTTAATTTGTCACCACACCACCACAGCCTCCCACACAACACACACATTCAGCCCCATGCCCTTACAGACTGAACAATACCTCTCCTTTCTCTACCCACCGCCAAGCTCTAGCGCCCGTTGTATTCCTGGATACAATGGGCTTTGCCCCTAGTTTATGAAATAAAAAGCATCTGAGGCAAATGAAGTCCCATCTACACACCATCACAATGAAAAACAAATGCAGTGAAGGTTGGCTCAGCAAGGAACTGTTCCCCCACTCTTAACAAATATATGTATATATTCTTTAGAAATATTCTCCTCCCAAGCCACTTTGGGACTCTTATTAATATTGAACAGAGCTGAGATTTGCATTGCGGAAATATATATCCCTGAATTTACATGCAGACTTTTGTAAATTTTCTCTATTTCATATCCAGAAGGAGTTCAGGTTTATAAATGTGTAAACAAATCAGCATGAATGGTGTTTGCTGTGAAGTGCGGTTAGGATGCAAACGATACCATATAACTTACATTGATTCAGATGAGAAGGAAAGGACAAAAATGTGCACTCACATTACCCAGTATAATGAGCTATAAATAAACCATTTGGGCATATATATTCTAATTATTTTAAAGGGCATTAATTATACAGTTCAGATCTAATTAACAGGAGCTTTCACAGATCTGCTAACAGAGCTTGTCTACGTGGCCAATTAGAAACCGTGGTTTTACAATGAAGGAATCCAAATCAATTCAGACATAGTGGCTCCTCGGTGGAGGGCACGAAGCTGGAAATAACCAGCTTTTTCAAGGGAGGAGGGCCTGCCCTTTGACCCTCCCCCCCCCAAAAAAAAAAACTAGGCTATGGATCATGGAATCTGAATAGGCAAAGGGCCATGAAAGACAGAGTTTGCAGTAAGGAGGAGAATTAAGTGGGGTGGAGTGAAAAAGCTGGCTGGATCCAAACCATGGTTTGCACACAAAAAGTTTCAAGTTCGGGGCCAGACACCTGCAGGTAAAAGATCTCTGCCTGGGCACTCAGAGATCTCTGCCTGGGCAGTCAATCGTTGTCAGTGCAGAACTAGGTGGATTAATGATCTCACTTGGTATAGGACAGTTTTCTGTATTCATATTGTATGGTGTAAAAGCATACTGATTTCAGAAACACACTCTGTTCAGCTAGGGACCCTTATGAACAAACAAACGTTTCCATGTTCACAGGCTGCAGCAAAGAGGGGGAATCAAGTGAAATTGTCCCCTCTTGAAAGATTCTATCCATTTCTTCTGCAGAGGTGCTGGTCCTCCATTACTCCATTCTAGGAGAAACTTGGCAGCAACAACAACTCCCATGTCAACTTTAAGGGCCCAGCTCAGGCACAATATGCAAATAGATTCTTAACCTGCAAATGCTAGCAGTAGACGTCTGCCAAAGGATGATAACATCGGGCAGTTGATATAGAGGGAAAGCATCTCAGTCATGCAGTTGAACTAAGACCTGGGAGACAGCACTTCAAATCCCTACTTACTTATGTAGCTCACTGGGCAAGCCAGGTGTATTTCCATACCCTAAGACACTAACCATGAATGCTGCTTTAAGCTCCTTGGAGAATGGGTAGGATCAAAACCAGATAGGGTGAATCCTATTGTTTCTTCTATGTCTCTGGGAAATACAAAAGATGACACAGGCTTGAGGAGAACACACTGTGATAGATCTACCTCCAGAGCAATCCTCTCCCTGTTGAAACTATATTTCAGACTCCCTGAACTCTCTTCTACAGTCTGTGTTCTCTTCCCTAGCCTTCTCCCCAGTTCTTTCCTGACATAATGAACAGTCTTTGACCTTACAATGATATCACTCTGAAATAGTGGCTATTAGAGGTGCACCAGATGGAGGGTAGCAGAAACACAGGTTTCATACATCTATATAATCAGACTATTAAATTGTTCCAAATTAATTCCTAGCAACCCCTTGGTATGTTTGGCTTACACACAGTTAATGAACATCTCAAGTCTGGTTTAAAATGCAAGCCAACAAATCTCAACAAGCTGCCTAATATCATTGTGCACACCTTCTCACAAAACAAAAGTCCTGTGCTTGAAAGGATGTTTCTCTCTATGCCATGTCAGTCAGGAATACGGAGGTGTTTTTTTTTTTAATCTACAGTTTCAGACATTTATCTTTTCACATAATTCAGCTGAGAGACAGCCACAATGGTAGCTTCCACCTGAAAATTGTATGGGCAAACAGAGATTAGCTCTTTTGTGTGTGCATTCTCTATTGTGCTGACTTTGTATCAAAGAATTATTTGGGTTACTTGTATGGGTTTCTCTCCAAAGAGGGAGCCAAAGCCTAAGTAACAACAGTTAACCCATCCCCACCTCCAGTTTTCTATCACATGAGAAAGACAAAATGTTTTGCATGTGCTTCAAGATTTCATGGAAGAGAATGAGAGCCCTTGTAGCATGTCTTGTGCATGAAGGATCACTACCATAACTTCTTGTCCCAACCCCATTACACATTTCTTTTGTGTTCATCAAACATCTCTGATTTACTAACCAACATCAAATCCATTAATCCATTACCATACTAGAGCTCAAAATGCCTAAAGCAGCAGTACACAGCAATAGCTTGGCATGACCAAGTCATAGCATCCATCAACAGCTGCCCCCACCAACCACTTTGTTTTGTTGGACAGCCCACCTAGCCAGCAGATAAAGCACAGAGCAACGGTTTTAGCCAAGTCAGTAAACACAGACACCAAAACCTACACATGACAAAGTCCTTGTGTTTGTGGGAAGGACTTTGTATCACATGCAAGGTGAGAGCCTCGCAGGTGCACACCAGCTCTTTTCTGTTTGTGACCAGAGCACACAGCTTTTGTCTCCCACCTCAAGTCCTCAAACTCACTCTGAAGAGCTGAAATTAGTGTTGTGAGGCCACAAAACATGATTTTTGCCACAGAGTGACCAGTGGCTCTGGGGAGTGGTTTGAAGTTGTAAAAATAGCATGGAAGGGGGGGGGGGACAATCAACAACATTGTGTACTATGGTTGCAAAGAGAAAAGAGCTAGTATGCATTTTGTAATGTGTAGATGGACATTAAGGATGGAGCCCAAGTCCCATTCTTGGGAGTTGAGGGTTGAACCATAAAGCAGCAGAAAACACATTGGCCCCTCTCTAATTCAAGCAGTGAGTCACCCTCTGCACATGGCAACCTATGAAATTCTGACATAGGGCAAAACTACATGTTGATGGTTTAACCCCTATGGTAAAAGGTTGCTGAGAATGAGTGAGAGACAAGAAGAAAGGCAAGGTTTCTTTGCTTAGGAAACCTCTGTATTGTTTTCAAGGGCTCCTAACGCTGTGTCTAGCATAAGACTAATTGCTGATGGAGACTAAGAGGGAAAGGAGGCATGTAGTCAAAATCTTAAATGTTTAGGATTTATTCTTTACAGGGCTAAGAGGAGCTGATGACCAAGCCAAGTTAAGCTGATGGTAGAGCGGATTGCCAAGCTGATGGCTGAGCTGACTGATGAAAGAGTTCTACGGGAACGGATTCATCTGGGAGACTAGAGGCCAACGTGTCCAGTTGATGAATTCTTCTTCGAGCAACTAGCAAAAGGGAAAGATGTAGGCTTCATAATTTGTGTGCTGTGAGGGAAGGAAGTCTAACCATTAGACTTCAAGATAACATTGTTTGCTATACTGTTACATTTTGTGCTTGATTTTTACAAGAAAAGGAATTTTAAAAGTGTTTAATTGCTTTCTTGCAATTTCCAAGTTTTATCCCAAGCCTGCCCCACAGAAACCTCATGAGCTAGAGGTTATAATGGCACCCCTGGGACTGATCCATGGATTCTCCTGCCAATTTATGTTGGAATATGCAAGACCTGTAGTGTGCATGATTCAAAACAATATGAAGAACTTCCTCCAGGGGGCATTGGAGGAGATAATTAGCATATTTTGATAGGAACTTCCTAGTATTTTTCAGATAATCTCCTCTTGTACCCTCTCTCTCTGTTTTCAAAATTGTTCACAGAACAGCTGATAATGACAATCCCCTTTAGGGATTTAATGAGAACTGGTGGGCACCTGTCATTATCAGCTACTGCTCAGTGCCCTGGTCACTCCTTTTAAATGTTCACCCACCTTCCCAATCCAAGCTGCCTATGAACATGGGGTGAACATTTGGAGCCATTCCGCACGACTTAAATGTTGCCAAAGTTGCTATTAATGTTGCTATTAATTTAACATTCCACATGATATCATAAGCAAACCGCAAAACTCCCGCCGAACTCCTGCAATAATCGGAATTTTATAGCACTTAGGGGGAAATCCAGAAAAGTGGATTCCCTCTGAAAAAAACGCTACACTTCTGAGCACAAGCTGCAACACATCAGCAAAAGATATGTGTGTTCTCAAAATAGTGGTAGAAAGAAAGTCCTTCCCTCACTCTCGCCCCTGAGCTTCCAGAGACGCAATCGCCATTTTTTCCTCCTTAGACTGGTGAAAGCAATGAATGAGCGAGGCTTCTCCGGCTAAAGTCCCTCCACAGAAGTGCTTAACAGTAAAATAAAGCTCCCTACTGCAAGTGTCTTTAAAGTTTCCATGCACAATATGGCCCCCTGTTTGACACTGACCGTAATTTCAGCCACAAATCTTGCCATCAGAGGGGGGGGGGGATTTTATTTACTTGAAGAGCGTGTAAACGATTAAGCGCCAGCTCCTACACCAGCAAAAAAATGTCTTTCTGAGACA
The DNA here is from genome assembly GCF_049243985.1 of Paroedura picta. NCBI lineage: Eukaryota > Metazoa > Chordata > Lepidosauria > Squamata > Gekkonidae > Paroedura > Paroedura picta. The sequence goes on along the minus strand of NC_135373.1, from coordinate 61,253,421 downwards.
ACGATTGAACAAATATTCATTGCGACATGTGTTTGGGTTTTTAAAAAACAGTTTTTAAAGGGAAAGGGGCTTTTCTGGAGCATGAACACAACAGTTCATTGGCTGTTCTGTTGGATTGATGGCCATGGGTGGGAAGGAGCGTGGAAAAATATAGCTTCCTTTGTTGCGATTCCAGCGAGACTGGAAATCTGTGGGGAATGAATAGATCGCTATTGGGACTTCAATATTCCACTTGAATTAAAGGTATGCAGAATGATGAAACTCCACTATTAAATATAGCGTTTCTACATACTGAAAACATTTAGCAACATTGGTCCTTGTGCGGAAAGGCCCTGGAAGTGAGCAGTCAGAGTGCCTAACAGCTGGTAATAACAGCTGAATGGCCACTCCTGTTAAATTCCTTACCAAGCTGGGGAGGAATTTAAGTTGTCATAAGTTGTTAGGCAGTCATCAGTTGTTAGGAAGCTCCTTTTAAGTGCTTTTAATATGCATGTGCAACCCCCTCAAAACTTTTCAGATTTGGTTAAATTGATTCAGCTGAATCCAAAATGGTACAAATTGAAGTTGTGTGTGTGTTCACATGCCTACTCTTTTCCCTTGCTTATTTAAATTCTGTCAAATAATTGTAAACCTAATAAAGCAACTTAAAAATTCTTCAAGGTATTGTTCCCCTCCCCTTCATGTTTATCAAGCACTGAAATGGCTTTATCATCCCATAACCCTTTCAGCACTTGAAAAGGCTTATGGGGAAGGGGGAGGCAATGCTTTATCTAGCCATACTGCAGGACCAATAAAGATCAGGTCCATGTGGAATTTTAAATTGCAACATAAAATGATCATGGCATCCCCAGGTAAGACCTTGGGATACATTCAAATCTCCATTGGCCCTTAGAATAAATATGCCTCCAATAAATATGCATTGCAATCCTAAGCATCATTTTACATTTTAAAGTCCACTGACGTTAATGGGCATACAGGAGAATCATTCTACTTTGGAATTAATGGTTAGCTTGTAGGGAGCCAAAGTATGTAGATAGTACATTAAGTCAAACAACACAAGTGTACAAGTCAGCACACCAGTAATATTAAATAGGGCATCTCCAAATCTATCCTTCTAATGCCAAATGAGTATACATTTGAAATAGTGTTTTACCAGGGTGAGGTACCAAAAAAAAGGTTTTCTCCACAGTAAATAAGGGCATGTCATATGATATTCACACACCCACACACCCTACATCTCTGTGCAGCTGTTCTTTCACTCTGCCGAAATATCTGATAACATGAATTGAGCTGACAGCCTTTGTCGGCTCAGCTATGAGCAAAGCACTGTCCTGGGTGTCTTTAAAAAGAAGCATTTAGGAAAAGATACAACTCAATAAAGGAGCTTCATAGGTCAATTTCTTACAAAGGTTTCACAAAGCTTCTTGAAGTGTTTTTTTTTTATTAGTTGAGAAATGTATTAAACACCTTTACTGCAGAGCTCTATGAATAATCCTTTGTTGTGTGAATAATCCCTTTGCAATTATATGGCCACTTATTAATAGACCGTATCGAATTCTTAATCCGGGTATTGTTAAATGAATACTGTGGGCACCTCATTGAAAATGAATGGCAATCAACAGGCCTGAATAGCTCCAGAAACCCTGAACTTTCATTGAATTCCAGGAGCTTAAAAGAAAATTTATACTGCTTAGAAAGTAAATCAGAGGCTCAGAGGTCTTTGTCGTGACACCAATGGCCTTCTTAAAGCAGTGCAAATTCTCCAAAAGCCAGTTAAAGCCTACGAGTCTTCCAAACAACCATTTTATTGTTTTTAATTTAGTCTTCAAAGAACAGTGTAACAAATTTTCAAGACTCTACTGTGCATCAATAAAAAGACTGCTTTTTGTGCGGTGATTTCAAAGACATAGATGATATTCTGAAGGGTATGCTTTCTAAGTCCAGTCAAATCCACATTAGGGGTTAACGAAAGTTAAAGACGTTGTTTGGGACTGGAGCTCCTAATGGATTGTAATGAGAGACTAGCATTGCAAAACAACCAGGTCAGTCCACAAGGGCATGTCACAGCTTACGTAGACCTAGTAGCTGACATCAATATGAAGACTTTTGAAAAGTCGAAGGGCAGGTTGAACCCTGAGATCTACATAGATCTGTCAGAATCAAGCAAAGATGGCCAGTTTAAGGGATGAGATGTGTCTGTAGTCTGGAAGCCAAGCCATAGTCAATGTTAGGAAAGTAGAAGCCATGGAAGAATAATGAGAAACAATTTTAAGCAAGCAGTGAAGAAAATCATCCACCTAAGTAGCCCTATATTTGGTTTTTTAAAATGCTGCTTCTGCCCATTTCTTCCCTATAACACACTGTTATTACATAAGAGTGTTATCTAAAAGGATATTAAGTCTGGTACCTACATTTTATGAAAGAGTGTCAGACTATCTCAATTGCTTGGTAACAGTTTTAAGACAGTGTGTGCAGAGTTGCCTGTCTGCCTGATACAAGATAAGCTGGTAGAAGCCATTGAGAAAAATCCTTCCAAACTGATTAAATTGTCAGAAAGGCTTGAGCTGAATGTCTGATTCTGATGGGAGAGCACCAGGGAGTTTAAAGACAGTAATAAAGGTGGTAAAACCTATTATGGGAACCAGGCCAAAGATCAGTCCAAGGCACATCCAGGCCTGAGGGGGCTTTTCAGGCCAAACCCGAGTCCAGCAACCTCCATGTATGCCTGTACCACTAAGGCTCTGTCCAAAATACAAATAAGTTTTGAAATACTCCTGTTTGAAATACACCAGAGGACCACATGTGTGCCAGCTGCTGTTACTGTCTAGACCCACCAAACTTGGCACGTGAACTGTGCTGTTCCATTCATAATCAACAAACAAGAAAAAAAAATTGTCTATTTTAAAAGGTAATATTTAATGAGTTGTAAAGTTATACAGTTAATATCAGGTGATTTTACTTCTGTGATGAAAGGCAGTGGTCCCCAACCTTTTTATCACCGGGGACCACTCAACGCCGGGGACCACTCACCGAGGACCACTCAACGCCTTTTACTGAGGCCGGGGGGGGGTAGTTTACTCCTCTGCTCTCAACCACTGCCCTAGCGCTCTCTGATCGCTATGGTAATGTTTAAACATCCCTTCAAAATAAGATACAGACATGCCACAACAATGAAGATAAGGAACATTTTATTTTCATGCAAATTTTAACTCATGACAATGACAAATCAATGGGACCCCTGAGCTTGTTTCTCTGCAACGAGATAGTCCCATCTGGGAGTGATGGGAGACAATGACATCCGAAGTGTGTTGTAAAGGGCCGGGGGGGGGGGAGAAGGCATCCTGACCTCCAATTAGTCGAAGGACCACATGTGGTCTGCGGCCCACAGGTTGGGGATTGCTAACAAAAGGAATACTACAATTATGCAGGACTCTGGAAACATGTAAAAAAAAAAAAAAAAGGATCCAGTGCCTAGTTTGTCTTCCAAATGAGAGGTTTCTCTCTCAAGATTTCAATGAGTCTCTCACATTTAGATGAGAAAGAAGATTTATGATTTGGTTAGTTTATGATTGGTTAGTTAGCTATAATCTATTTCATTGTTATACTAGCCATAAATCCCGTTGCACACAGGGATGCAACGGGCACTAGAGGGCCCCACCCCAAGGGCTGCTGCTATCCCTGTGGGCACCTGCACTGCCCCACCTGCTGTCTGCCATCACAAGCTAGGCTCCCTCTTGAAGTGTTTTTTTAATTAGTTGAGAAATGTATTAAACGCCGGAAAGGGCCAAGGGCTACGTCCTCCAGTGGCAGCAGCTTGGGCACACAGTGTGTCACGTGGGCAAGGCACAGAAGACGTGGCAGGCTGGTCCCAGTTGTAGCCTCTGTTGGCGGCAGCAGCTCCGCTGTCATGGGGCTGCTGCCTCCGGTACCACCACCTCAGCAGCACAGCTGCCACGCAGAGGACCAAGCAAGCAAGCAAAGGTCTATTGCCCTCCTGCATGTGGGCACGAGGGCAGGTGAGCAGTATGCGGCTGAGTGGTGGGAGCTGGCACGCTAGGCCTGGACAGACCCGGGCACGCTCCACCCTGGAGCCTGTTTCTCTTTTATTTATAGAACCAATGGTTAAAATTAATATGGAGTTATGAATTCTTGTGATATAAGAATTCCTGTATATTATACAAAGTATTATCCTGTAAACTGCTTGCAGTCCAGGCACATTCATACTAGGGTCCTCAGTTCCATACCTGAGTTGTGTCCTGTACTTTCAAAAACAAATCATCTTGGGTTCCTCAATCTTGACAGGTTTCACTGTAGCCACACAGAAGCTATAAGCAACATTGTTTTTGAAATCTATGGAACCCCCAATTTGTCTCAGGGCCATTCCGCACAAGGACCAATGTTGCCAATTGCTTTCACAAAGCGGAAGCACTATTTTAAATAGTGGGATCTTTATGTTCTACATACATTCATTTGTAGTGGAATCCAGTAGCGTTTCATTCGTTCCCCACAGGTTTCCGGTCTTGCAGGAATCGCTAGAAAGGAAGCATTTTTTTTCTGTGCTTGTTCCCGCCCCTGGCCGTCAATCAAATGGAACAGCCAATGGGCGGTTGTTATCATGCTCCCAAAAAGCCCCTTTCCCTCTAAGCGCAGGGTTTAAAAAAAAAACATGTTGCAACGAATATGCGTTGATTCGTTGCAACGGAGAGACCCATCTAGCTGGCATGTGAGCTGGTGATTCATTGTTACCACGCTCCCCTGAGTGGGAAACCCCCCCCCCCGCATAGGTGTGATTTTTGGCCGAAATTAAAGGGAAGTGGCGAACAGGGAGCTGTGTTGTGCTTGGGGACTTAGGGGAGCTTTAAAGCACTTCTGTGGAGAGACTGTAGCCGGAGAAGCCTCGCTGGGTGAATGAAGCCTCGCTGGTTCATTGCTTTCCCTCTCCGAGGAAAAAAATGGTGATCGCTTCGCCGGAAGTTTGGAGAAGAGAGCCAGGGGGAGGGACTTTGTTGCAACCGCTACATTGAGAATGCACATGTCTTTTTCGCAAGTGTTGCAGGTTGTTGGCAAGAGTGTAGCGATTTTCTGAGGGTGAATCCACTTTCCTCGATTCCCCGAAAATCGCTACAATGAAGCGATTTTGGCGCTAGTATTGCAGGAGTGTTGCAGATTGCTCACGACGTCATGCGGAACGTAGTTTTAGTGGCGAAAACAAAATGTAAGACTAGTGCTATATTAAAGTAATGCGGAATGGCCCTCAGTACCACAGAGTGGGGAGAAGAAGAGCTTCTGTCTTCTCTGTACTTCCTCCCACATTGTTTTCCTGAGCCCCTGACTCATTTTAAAACATTTTACACCATTTGTTCATAATGTGAAAGTTTTCAGCCAGTAACTGCCTGGTTCACAGAACAAACCCCAAGAGAGATCAGGAGATGCCGCCAGCTTTCCTTTCCAGTGGGCTTTCATTCTATAAGTGTATCCAATAAAAATCTAGTTAAAAGGTATAAGAAAGGGCACACTTTAACCATGCATTTCACTATCTGCTGATCAGACACAGTCACAATACTGAGTTTTATTACTTAGGTACTAAGAAAAGTTACTAAAACTTTCCCAAGTCCTCTGCTGGTCAGAAAAACAACCCTTTGATGTGGAGAGGGTGCATAATGATGAAACGCAGCTAATTTATACAGTCTATTTTAGATGTTAAATGAACCGTAAAGGCCAGATGACAGAGACAAATAAGCCTTTTCCCTGAAAGTGCAGTGATTTGGGGTTTGGGTCTCCTATTCATGTTGATGCATTGCCTGGTACTCCATAGGGGTTTGGCTATTGCTTTCTATAAATGGTTTAACCTTCAGCTCTATGTGGTCTGTCTACTACTGTATGCTGTCAATTAAGGAAAATCAATCTCTGGCACTTTTATGCCGAAAATGTGGAGTCCCCCCCTTGGGGAGTAAATAATTAGTTCAGAACGGCTTTGGGCAATAATTAACCAAACCAGACTTATTAAGAAACCTGCCTACAGCATTTTTCCTTCTCAGAGGTGTTTAATATGTATCAGGTTACTTCTAAGTGATTTTGATATAAGCATTTCAGGATTTTCTTTTTTAACAATTAAGGGATTCTATAAGTAATGTAAGCATTACCAAATCCCTTCCTATACAATAAATTATCTGAAGAAGTGTGAAGTGACTCACAAAAGCTCATGCCTTGTCACAGACTTGTTTGTCCTTAAGGCACTACTGGACTCTTGCTCTTTTCTAGTAACTTATGCTTCATTACAAGAGTTCTCCACTCATTTTGTATCTCTCCTTTACTTACCTGAGCATAGATATGAGTATGAATGAATCAGCTCAGAATTTATGAATGCGTATTCAATAATATGATGTTAGGTAGCTATTATTGTGTACTCCAGTGAGGAGAACAGTTCTGTAAGGATTTTCTGAGCAGCTCATACCGCTGAGTGACCTCAAGATGACATGCTCCCTTCTTTCATTAAGAGTCCTGAAAACTGTGACCACTTTGTGGTGAGAATAAGAAATAAATAATTTTGGCAGATAGGGTAAGGTTGATGATTCAGCAACTTAAGATGAAGAACAGCTGGGTTTTTGTACCTCACTTTTTACTACCAGAAGTAGTCTCAAAGTGGTCTAGAATTCCTCTCCCAACAACAGACACCCTGTGAGGTAGGTGAGGCTGAGAGAGCTCAGAGAACTGTGACTGGCCCAAGGTCACCCAGCTGCCTGCTTGTGGAGGAGTAGGCAATCAAACCCAGTTCTCCAGATTAGAGGCCACCGCTCTAACCACGAGTGGGTCTTGATGATAAGCCAGTAGAAATCTCAGCAGCAGTTGAATGGGAGACTACCATGAGTCCAATGATGAATGGAAGATGAGATACAAATGTAATATCTGAATACATAAAGCGGCCTTATACTGAGTCATTCCCTTTCAATGTAATGGGGGAGGGGGATCAGCTCAGGGAGCCAACTGACTTTGACACTGGTGCAACTTCAAGTTATGCTGGGATAAGTGCCAGTTAAATTGGCAGAAGACAGTAGTGGTGCTATGCCACTGTGCTTCACCAGTGTGGCTATACACCATCTGCGTGGCAGCACAGCTGAAACATAATCCTTTGCAGCAGTGTCCATATGAGTATTTCAGTGGGTGTTAGCTGCATTTAGCCACCTCTCTAGGTGCTTTCAGCATGGAAACACCCCCCAGAAACAAGCACAACATTGTTCCCGCAAAAATGGTATAGCACATAAATGGTTATTTTGTATTGAAAACCAATCACAAATTCTTAAAGCAGATTGATTCACAACCTGCAAGGTAGGGAGCGCAGCATGGGATGTTGTCTGACAATTCCCTGCTGTGCAGAATTAGAGGGAGTGCCAGCAGAAGATGTACAGGGAGAGCACTGAGCACTGCTGGGCAAGCACTTGGGGCAAACACCCAACAGGTAGACCAAAGTCTACATTTCGTGGCTGACCTCATTTACTCCAAACAGGCACCTCATCTCTGCTACCAGAAATCAATGGGGCAGCTGTACACTGTCAGGTAAACAAAGAATCCACCTCACTTTCCCTCCATGGCCACTACCATTGGCAACAAGCCACTCTGTCAAGGTCACTGTCAGGAGTCTGCTGACCCAACTATTGGAAAGGATCTCCCACTTGGAAGTCAGAGATTCCCAGTGACACCCTCCGCCCCTCACCCATCCTCAAGAGGCCTCAGTGGCAGCCTGGGGAACTGACAGAAGAGAGGACATGGCAGCCCATGTGAACATCATCCAGCAGGAACCCTACCAGAGAGCCTGAGGAAGGCAGTGAGGGGCCTTGACAGTCACCTCCCACTCTTGATCCTGACAGCCCAGGGGCTGGGGATTGAAGCTGCATACTGAACTGGCTGCCTTAACCTGGACAAAGTGCAGGGAGGGGGAAGCCCCATCATCCTGAGGGCAATGCTATTCCTTATGCTGCTGCCAGGGTGCTCCCTACATTTGCTGGTGGTTTGGACATGAGGGAGGGAGTTTCTGATAGCAAAAGTCAATGAGGGGGCATGGTTGCACCAATGATGTGCCTCAGAGGTTATACATTTTTTCACTGCTAGTAGCGCCCACCCCACCTCTTTTGTGCTGTTGCACACATTATAGACTCTCCAGCAGGGGCCTGTGAAAGTCATTTCCCCAATGTCAGGTTATGCTTATTTAAGTATAATTCAGGGATACAGACACAACACAACCTTTCTGAAAAGGGCCTTGGTGGAAAGGCAGGACAAACCACAGCAGATACTGTGACATCCCAGGGAGTTACAGAAGATGACACTGTGATTTGCTTATTCCATGTATTTTTATCATCACTAACATCATTGTCACATAAAAGTAATTAAAATCCAGATGCAAGTTAGCCAAGAGTTATTTGTAAGGGAAGATCCCCATAGCTGGAATGATTCCAGTGTACTGAGCCCTTGTGCGGCTGCCCTCTGCAAAGCTAGCTGCTCTACAGCAATAATCAGAATCTATTGTTTTCTATGTATGGGGAATGGTCTGTCAACAAGTTAATTACTCACAAAAATGAACCTGAGACAAGACCGTAGCATTCTATTTTATCTTGGCATATAAGGAGCCTTTTCACATTTAGCAGTGTCTAGTGAAGCATTAATTCATGTTTTCACTGTGGGAGCTGATTTGCACCAGCAATTAATCTGAATTGTGCACTTGGAAACATTTGGATCTTTCTCCCTTCCAAATCTGATGACCTGCAAACCACCCTTGGGAAGTGACATATATGTACTTGACCATGAACTCTTTATAAAGTGATATGGAAGAAATATCTATGTTTCATTTTATATGTTACTCAGGATCATGATGTCAAAAGAGTTGATAGGCAGGTCTTTAGCATCCAAATAGATCAACATGTCTTGAAATGGATGGACCCAAACCGTAATTGGATTGATGACTGGGAAATGGGAGAGCAATCCAAATGTTCAGTGCCTCAGTTCCACATTTTTTGTGTGACTACTGAATATACAAAACTATAGAACATTGCTGATTTCTGCCAACCTGAGAATGCTATATGAAGAGCTGGGTTTAAATGGTAAAGCTATGGGTTTAAATCCCACTTCTAATACAAACTTAGTGCTGTCTTGGGAAAGTTATTACTTTTCTTCCTCTTTCTTGTTGTGTATAGGAAGGAGTTTAACCTAATTCACAGGGTAGCTATAACTGCAGGCATGGCTTATATGTCTCCTCAAGTGCATCAGACATATTATACATTAGCATATTAAATATATGTCAGGACTTGTACAGTACAAAAGTTAGTGGTGGTCTAAGAGCTGGAAATAAAAGTATAACTCCCAGACAAGGCATGAAGCTCGCTTAGGGCAGTGATACTCTCTCAGACGTATCTCCCTCACAATGTTGTGAGGGGGAAAAATGGGTGAATAGAGAACCATATATACTACCCATAGAGTTGGATGAAAGAGTAGGATAACATGAGCAAAATAGATGATATGAAAATAATTTAATATGCATCAAAATATAAAGGATGAAAATATTTTTAAAATACCTCATATGATTGTTTTAAAGATCTCCTAAGCTTGCAAATGTTTGCAAATTAAAGGTGTGCTTTTAAGGAAATGGCCCCACTCCCAACAGTTCTGACCTTCATGATGGCACTTGTTAACAGCTGAAGAAGGAATGCATCTGGGAAAAGGTACAACACCCAGAGATTAAGTAAAAGTGGCTGTTCTAAAACTTTGCTGACAGCCACACAAGCTTCCATATAAGCTGCTTAAAGAGTTTTTTTTTATTGAAACTCAAGGTCAAAAGAAAATAAAGTCAAATGGTCCATTTTATTATTTCACATCAGTAACAATCTTGTGGGTTAATGGTAACCTTAACACAAAAGTATACCGATTAATTTCCCATCCAGTTGCAGCCTATTATACCCTTCCCATTGATCTTCACCTGAATTTTCTCCTTTGTCTTTCATGGACTGTTTACCACAGAAGCCTAAAGTAACAATTACTGGACATTTAACAATGGGACTGCTAGATGCCTTTGGGGAAAACCTGATAAGTTCTATCAATGAGTGACAACTGTCCACTATTAGTTGCACCCTCCACAATCAGAACAGAAATTTGCAGTGGGGTTTACTAGATGGAAAACTTAGGAACCCAGTGAAAGCTGTAATATTCAGTCAGTCACAGCCTTATCTGCATACACCACAGCTAGGCCCACTGTAAAACATTTTATGACATTTTTAATGTCTGCTCAGACCTGAGATCTGATATGCCACCAAGAGGCCCACAATGGTAGGACACTCACTGTTAATGTATAAAGGTAAAGGTAAAGGTATCCCCTGTGCAAGCACCGAGTCATGTCTGACCCTTGGGGTGACGCCCTCTAGCGTTTTCATGGCAGACTCAATACGGGGTGGTTTGCCAGTGCCTTCCCCAGTAATTACCGTTTACCCCCCAGCAAGCTGGGTACTCATTTTACCGACCTCGGAAGGATGGAAGGCTGAGTCAACCTTGAGCCGGCTGCTGGGATTGAACTCCCAGCCTTATGGGCAGAGCTTTCAGATGGCTGCCTTACCACTCTGCGCCACAAGAGGCTCTTAATGTATGGAATGCCATAAAACAGGGGTAGTCAACCTGTGGTCCTCCAGATGTCCATGGACTACAATTCCCATGAGCCCCTGCCAGCATTTCCCAATTCATAGGAATTGTAGTCCATGAACATCTGGAGGACCACAGGTTGACTACCCATGCCGTAAAATATTATTATTGGTAGCAGTCAGAATAGTCTAACAAGGATGGAGCATACATGTTTTCTTCTAAGAGTCACAGAATAGAAGGGCAGTTGAAAATCATCAGAAGGAAATAAAGAAAAGCTCCTGCTTGAGCCCCTAACAGTGCAGAACTCCTAGGCAGAATTACACTCTTCTAAAACTATTGACTTCAGAAGACTTAGAAGGGTATAACTCTATTTAGGACGACACTGTAAGACTTCATGGAGGGAAGTGATCCTAATTCCACAGCACCTAGTCTTGGATGTCACTTTTAATGGATATAATATATTTGATGCTGAAAAAGAGTCCTGAGACGTAGGGGGGAGACAATTAGGGCAAGTAAGTTTCTGCCTAATGATAGCCATTCCCAGAATTCTCTTTGCTTCAAATAGATCAGTCCTTGTAAAGTTTCCTCCAATACTTATTAATGACCTCTTTCCAAATGTAACAAAATTAAAATGTAATTGAATGAATGAATGAATGAATGAATGAATGAATGAATGAATGAATGAATGAATGAATGAATAGGAAATTCCCTTCCTCAAATTCTTCAAATGACATGGAATAAGGTAAAAGGTAAAGGTATCCCCTGTGCAAGTACTGGGTCATGTCTGACCCTTGGGGTGGCGCCCTCTAGCGTTTTCATGGCAGACTCAATACGGGATGGTTTGCCAGTGCCTTCCCCAGTAATTACCGTTTACCCCCCAGCAAGCTGGGTACTCATTTTATCAACCTCGGAAGGATGGAAGGCTGAGTCAACCTTGAGCCGGCTGCTGGGATTGAACTCCCAGCTTCATGGGCAGAGCTTTCAGACTGCATGTCTGCTGCCTTACCACTCTGCACCACAAGAGGCTCTTAACATGGAATAGTACACAGAAAAAAACAGAATTATGTATGTGTTTTAGGATGAAGGTCATACCCATCTAACCCTAATTCCCCCAAATTTGCAAATTCATTATAGAAAGAGGGAGTAATAATTCAAGGCACACTGTAGTGCTCTCAGCTGGAATTAGATGAGTCGTTTCCTTCTCATTTTGCTCTGATCCAGCAATTAGTACTTTAGCTACAGCACTGGAATGAAGACCTTCAGCAATAGGTTAACTGTAAAGAAACTTGCTCAAGGCCTGAAGCAAAGCAGTCTCATGAGATTATATTATTTTCTCCATGTTTCTTTCCAAGCCCTACTTGATTTTTATAGCAATTATAAACAATGGTAATATGGCCTGTCAAGTATTCAATGAACCCAGCAGCCCTTGATAATCATCTTATTAATTATTTTACATATCCTAATATTATTCCAAGTGCTTACCTCTCATGGTTTGAACTGGTGATACATGCATGACTCAACTTGGGGCAAAATGATAAAGTGTACTGCAAAGGCAATTCTCACAATGTCCCCTCTCAACCTCCTTTTCTCCAGGCTGAACATTCCCAAGTCCCTCAACCTATCTTCATAGGGCTTGGTCCCTTGGCCCCAGATCATCCTCGTCGCTCTCCTCTGTACCCTTTCAATTTTATCTACGTCGTTCTTGAAGTGAGGCCTCCAGAAATGCACACAGTACTCCAGGTGTGGTCTGACCAGTGCCGTATACAATGGGACTATGACATCTTGTGATTTTGATGTGATGCCCCTGTTGATACAGCCCCAAATGGCATTCGCTTTTTTTACCGCTGCATCACACTGCCTGTTCATGTTTAGCTTACAATCCAAAAGTACCCCAAGGTCTTGTTCACACACAGTGTTACCTAGAAGCATATCCCCCATCCAGTAGGCATGCACATTCTGATGCACTTGATTGACTGTGCTGACCTCAGTTGTAGGTAAATTCGAAGAAAGGCAGGCATACCCCATTGTAAGGGTATGATTTTATGGGGATTTTTTGATTTGCAACGAATGTTGAAATGTTGGAAATTTTATGGGATGTTTTTATATGATGTGTGAACCACCATGAACCAGATAGATAGACAGACAGACAGACGATGAAAGAAAGAAAGAAAGAAAGAAAGAAAGAAAGAAAGAAAGAAAGAAAGAAAGAAAGAAAGAAAGAAAGAAAGAAAGAAAGAAAGAAAGAAAGAAAGAAAGAAAGAAAGAAAGAAAGAAAGAAAGAATCTAAATGTGATGGAAATTGAAGCACATGTTCGTCTCCGTAAATACCTTGGAATTAAAATATGGCATGTTCAGAGCACTTCCACCACATTTTAGCATATTTATGTCTTCTCCTCCAGGAAAGCAGATATTTTTCCTAGGTTGTGTGATCTCTCTCAAAAAGAAACAAGGCCTTCTCATTTCACAAACTCAGTTTACCACAGATCTTCACAGGTCTCTCTAGGGTTGCAGAGAGGTAACTTGAGGTCAGGTGCAGCCAGTCATTTTGGGTTCCTGCTCCTGATCCCACCAAGTCCAAAGTTATCAGTAGAAAACATAGCACATTTAAGTGGAAAACATAGAACATGGAATATCGATGTAACAAATGTTTGATTTAATATATAGTGTTTAAAAAGTGACAAATTAATAATGGCTCATGCACTACATAGCCAAACGTGGCATGTCACTGCTCTAAAATAAATAATCAAATGAGTGAAACTCTGCCTGCCTGCTATGCTATATAAACCAATTCACTTCATTAGCTCAGATATATGGTTCTCCAGGGTAGTTCCCCTCCCCCTCTTCTGCTCACCTGATAAGTCATTCATTCATGACTCATGTTAAGCTAAGCATGAAAGACAATGTAACCAGAAAAGAAAACCATAATGCAGTACATGCTCATGAGGAAACAGGTAAAGAACATTATGGGATTCCCTATATTCCAGCTATAGGGCATCTGAAATGGTAATGTGACTTAGCCAAGGGAACTGAAGACACACACACACCCCTGCCACTGCCTCCAAGACCATGAAGAACAGCAGAGCCAGTTGTGATTCCTGTTCCTGTCTCCTGGGATTGATGAAAAATTTCACTTGATTTATTACAAGTTCAAATTAACAGAGAATTGTTTGGAAAAGCTACAGCTTTGAGATAGCTCTAGACTTGGAGGGGTGGGGAACACCACCCAACAATTATTTAGCCTGTGAACTGTTAAGGATCTTACAATAATCAGGTGATGGCCCCCTGGAAAAATCAAAGGTGGTGTTTCTGTTCAGAGACCCCTGTCGTTATCATTTGCTGTTCATTGATGTTCGCATTCAGGCTTCAATCCCACCGTCTGATAACCAGCTATTAATTGTAAAACATCTCAGGGATTTGCTGCTTCTTTTGTCACGACTGACCTTGTCTGAAAATGCAACAAAGCAAAAGGTATGAGTTCAAAATATTGGCATTTTCTTTGCCATGCTAGCAATGATGAGGAAAGCATCAGGGGGAGAAAAATATTAGATATTGATTTCCTTCTCATTCCTGAATACAACATAATTAGATTTAGACTGTAAACAATGCTAGAACTGTCTATGGTAACCATGGGTCAAAGGAGATGTAACAAGATGCATGGGTGTATTTTTTTTAAAAAAGATTTGAAATGAATTGTAATATGGATGGATGATGTATACCAGCAATTACCCTATGAAATTGCTTGATGTTCCCAGTCTATGCTTAAACTCCATAGCACTTATCATCTGAGCACACCGGCAAGAGAGATGCATCCTGCTGCTTTCTGTTCAACCTTAGGGATTTGGTGAAAGCTCTGTACCCAAGGGGAAACAGCAGTGAAGAACTCACTTGAGCAACTCCCTGTTATCATAAAAAGCACCTGAGACTGTGCCCAACTCCTTGATGTTTTGACACTAGAGACTTCCAGCTGTTTCATACAAAATTGGGAGAGAGAGCTCTGAATTTAACACCTCAGATTACACATGGGTGTTTTTATCTTCACTGCACTGTTGTAAAAATATCTCTTGGTATATAGGACAATAAAATATGAGGGGAGTGCTACATACAAACAGTGCAGTACTTAGGGAATCAAACTAAGATCAAGGAGACACAGGTTTAAATTTTCATTCTTCCACAGAAGCTTGCTGGGTGACCTTGGACCATCTCACTCTCTCAGGCTAACCTACCACATACTTTTGCTGTAAAGATGAAATGGAGGAGAGGGCAACTATGTAAGCTGCTTTGGGTCCCCAATGGGGAGAAAGGTGAAGTTGGCGCACAACATCTGTGGCCCTCCCCTACAAAACACTCCCATTGAGTAACATCCAGCCTGGAGATCTATGGGCGGTGAAGTGTCTGGATGCTTGTATTGTTAGTGCTGCCAATGTGTTACTTATGCTTGGTTTTGTCGTATTTAATATTAATGTATTGTGTGTTTTCCATTCACTGTTAATTTTAACCCATTTTGTACACCACCCTGAGCCATGTTGCGAGGATGGTATAAAATTTAAATTAATAATAATAATAATAAAGTAAATAAAATAATACTTTTAATTGGTACGCTAATATTGTTTGTACAGGACACTGTTAAAGACACGATTCCAACTGCAGCCAGTTGCAGAAGAATGCAGAAGTCTTCTTCTTTAGGCTAAAACAGATGTGACAGCAGAAGATCACTAGCTAGATCCATGCAGCATTTTTTTTAAAAAAGCTAACAGTTGCCATATGAAGCCCAAATTGTATTGGTGCTGCAGTGCAAGAGACAAGTAGAGAAACCATCCTATGTTCTTTTGTCAATGAAATCCAATACCTCCCTCCCAATGTTGTCCTTAGCTCTGAAAGAAGAGGAAAAGTCACACAGACTCTGGCTTTTTTATGCACTGTTGTTTTTTTTGCTATTACCATCCATTCCATCAGATATATTTTCCCCTCCTGTATGCCAACTCACTTTCACTTTGCAAATGCATTGTGCTTTCTTTTTTCTTCTGCATGGATATTGTTCCCTTCCGCACTCAATTAGTATTCTGTTCACTGTATCTCTGTTTTCTTAAGTGTGCTATTGCAATAGTTTTTCCCCCTTACGTCACTTCCATGGTGAAGGTGATTCAAAAGCATAATGATTCTGTCAGATCCCCACCCCCCTTTCCCACCTCTTGGAGGACACTCCTCCACTGCCCACATTATGCAATGTGGTAGAGCTTTCCTTATAGGTCAGTTTGAGGCAGACTATGTTTTTTGAAATTATAAGGGTTCTTCCAGCTGCGTGCTCTCGGGTAGCCATCTTGCTGAACATTTAGTGTATTTTCCCATCTTCAATACTGCAAGGCATTTAAAGTCACCATAGCAAATGGAGCTGGAAGAATCCTTACAATTACCCAAGAAGTGGTAACTCAGAGGGACCCAGGCTTCAGTTCTTGACAAAGAGATAAGGAAGTGTTGACTTTGAGAGAACCTCAGAAGAGTTGGTTCTTATATGCTGCTTTTCTCTACCCAAAGGAGTCTCAAAGCGGCTAACAATCGCCTTCCCTTTCCTCTCCCCACACCAGACACCCTGTGAGTTGGGTGAGGCTGAGAGAGCCCTGATATTCCTGCTCAGTCAGAGCAGTTTTCTCGGTGTTGTGGCGAGCCCAAGGTCATATATATATGATTAGATGTCAGAATGTCAGATATGATTAGATATCAGAAACCACACCCAGGTTTGGACCAACATTGGACCAAAAATAAACCACACCAACATTGGACCAAAAATAAACATACTACAGAGGATTTTGCCTTTTTGGGGATTTAATTGATTAAACCAGGACATTTGGTTCAAAATGGTACTCAAACACTCTTGAGTGTTTTTACATTTTTAATTTTGATACTTTGATTCCAAATGGTCTCAATTACATTTGGGACCTAAGCTGTCTTTTGTAAATGATTATAGTTGCAAAGCTATATATGTTCACTCACCATTTCCTTGGAGATATTATAAATGATACATATTTCATTATATTGCATGGATCTATATGTTTATAATGGGTTCTAATACTTAGGAGCTATAGCCAAGGTGATACCAATTACTGTGTTCTATACTAATTTGTAATGAATTGCACCTGTTACTTGGTGTCAATGTCATGTGGATTGAATTCATTTTGGGCAAGCTTGAGAGTGACTCCATCACTCAGGAGCAGTTGCCAAGGTGATAACTATTACTGTAAAAAAGAATCTCCATACTGAGGTATGCTTTAAATTGTTTACTGCTGATTATAATATTTTTATGCCTCAGAAAATTTTATAACATAAAACATATATATAATATCTTTGTATTCCAGAATAGCAAGCAATCACTGAAGATAATTCAGAAAAATGGGATTATTGAATACCTGGGATCCCGTTCCAATTGTTTAAGTATTTCAAAGTGACTTTAATTTTTAAAAAATTGAATTATATGTTTGACAGATTATTCGATATTTGGCCAGTTTTTTCCTTAATGTTCAAATTGGCTATTAATAAGGAAACGATGATTCTACTATTGAAGAATATTCCATCTGCCAAAGGGTTGTCCAAGGTTTCTGTATCATAAACTTCTCCATTCTTTTTAAAACTACGAACATACAATAGAACAGGGAGAACGCACAACAAAATAGGGAGCTGCTATAGAAACCATTCAATTGTATTTTTCACAAACTTCAGGATGATATTCAATTAAGGATAACTATTTTTATAGAAATTATTGAGTTTGCAGGTTGAGCCCTATTTAGTATCAACACTGGACCAAACATACACATCATAAATAATGTCAAATTTGCTGGACCCAGCCAAATATATAGAATTCCCACTAGGATTTCACTAGACAAAATAATCTAAATTTTACATTGATGCAAGATGCCTCCATAACGCCAAGAAAGATGAAGTTTGGTATACACGTTATACAAATGGATAGAGAAAATTGGACAAAATGGGGAAATTCACCTTACAACAGAGCAAAGATTCCTTGTACAGAGCAAAGTAAACCATATGGGTGATAGACTAAGGGGCTTTCCGCACCGGGATCCTTATAGCAAATTGTTTGCTGAACGAAAAATCGCCATTTAAAATAGTGGAATTCGTCATTATGCATACCTGACTTTGTAGTGGAATCCAGTTGCGTTTCTATCGTTTCCCAAAGGCTTCCGGTCTCAGCAAAAATCGCTAGAAAGGAAGCACTATTGCCAAGCTCGTCCCACCCCTGGCCGTCAAGCAGCCAATGGGCAGCCGTTAGCATGCTCCCAAACAGCCCCTTTCCCTTTAAGAAAGGTTTTTTTTTTTAAACACACCCATTGCAACGAATCTGTGTTGATTCGTTGCAACGGAGAGACCCATCCAGCTGGCAGGTGTGTTTGAGCTGTCATTTCATCGTTGCCACGCTCCTCCCGAGTAAACCCCCCCCCTCACGGGCCCGATTTTCGGCCGAAAACAGTGTAAAAAATAAAGGGAAAATACATCAGCAAATGGGCTTCTCTGTGCTTAGTGACTAAACAGCTCTGGGGAGGGACTGAAGCCGGGGAAGCCTCTAAACAGAGGCTCGCTGGTGGGTTGAGCCCCGCTCGCTCGGAGAAAAGAAAAATGGCTATCGCTTTGCCGGAAGATCAGAGGAGAGAGCCAGGGGGAGGGACTTTGTAGAAACCACAACAATGGTAACGGACAGAACTTTCCCGCTAGTGTTGTAGATTGGTTGCAGGAGTGTAGCGCTTTCTGGAGGGTGAATCCACTTTTGGGGATTTCCCTGAAAGCACTACAAGGAAAGCGGTTTCAGGTGTGTGGCAGATTGTCAACGACGTTGTGCATAATGGCAAATCAGTAGCGTTTTCAATTGGCAACCATTGTGCGATTTTGAAGGCGTGCGAAAAGCCCCTAAGATTCCACACCCTCTTTATGCATTTGATTAAAATATGGTTTGGTGGACAGGAGACTTTGGGTAGTAATCAGGAACATGTTTCTACATCTGAAGAATGCATCCTTTCTATACACTTTTCCAATTCAAATATCACACAAAACTAGGCTTGCCAGCTCTGGATAGGAATATACTTGGAGATTTGGGGGTTAAATTTAGGGAGGGGCCTCAGAAGACTATAATGCCATAAAATCCACTCACCAAAGCTGCCTGAAGAATTGATCTGTGTGGTCTGGAAATGAGCTGTGATTCCAGGAGCTCTCCAGGCCTCACCTGGAAGTTGGTAACCAAACCTCAAGCTATATTTTTTTGTGTGAGCATTCTAGTGTGGCTGTTCCATTAGCTATAGTTAGTTGGAAGCCATCAAACTGGGAGTATGAAACCATACTTTGAAGATGGTTTATTAAGCACAGTTAGTCTTAGCTTAAGACTTAGCTTAAGACACAATAACATCTTAGCTTAATCTTTATTTGTGGCCTGGCACTGCCCACTCCAGATACAGAGAAAAGTCAATGATACCAGCATTTGTCAAGGCAAATCAGGATCTGAGTAATCATCTACAAGTTAAATGCTGGTTTCAGAAGGTGACCACAATTAAAATAAACTATCGTTTTGTGTTCTGTCTGAACTGAGACAACTCCGATAAACATTTTGTTGTTGTCTAGAATGTTTTGCTTTGCATACCTACCCTATCTGGTGTTTGGGGCAGTGGGTATGTGGCTTGGTGACATGGGGCTTGGTGATGGGGAGGCCTCAAGACTCCCCCCCCCTCCTTTGCTGCTCTGCACCCCTACTTTCCTGCAGGAGACATCAATTTGTTTCCTGCTTCTTTCCTTCCCCACTCTATGCTGCTCAGGACAGTGAGAGGAGGAAGAGGGAAAGAGGAGGCCTGGACAGACTAATGGCTGGGCGAGCCTGCCTTTGCCTGCCAGATGAGGCATTCCCATCATGCTTATCCTCCTCTGCCTTTTCTGCTGGGGGACACAGGCCTGCCCTATAGGATTCAGCCACCCCAGAAAGTCAGGTACGCTCCTTGGGTGGATGGAGGATGTGGAAATGGGTAGTCCTGGCTGGGGAGAGAGGTGGTTGCCCCCACAACCAGGGATGGTGCCAGTAGAGCCCCCCACACACTACCCAGGGCACTGCCTTCTGCTCTCTCTCTCTCACTCTCTCCTTCCCCATCCCTGGGCCTGCTGCAACTGCCTCTGTGCCTGGCTCTGACCCAGGGGCTGGAATAGGAACAGTCGCACCCCCCTAATGTGGCACGAGCTCTGCTCACCACACACTCGATATGCTAACAATGTGTTTTCACTAGATCTGCTGTGCTGGTTGGTTGTCATCCCCTCCGCCCCCCATTCTCAGTTACCTCTGCTTGTAAACCTACCAACCTCCAAGTGATCTCCAAGTAAACTGCAGAGTTCAGTTTCCTCAAAGGAAATGGCAGGTTTAAGGACAGGGCCATAGAGTCTAGGAGAAACTCAAGTCCAGTACAGGGATAAGGGGTACAGCGTTGCGCTAGATACGCTCCTTCCTCCAAAACCGGACACAGAGGGTAGCTGTGGGAGAGGAATTATCGGGCCCTTACTGGCTCCCTTGTGGGGTCCCACAGGGCTCAGTGCTCTCTCCCACATTATTCAACATCTTTATGCGCCCTCTGGCTCAACTGGTGCGGAGTTATGGGCTGGGTTGCCATCAGTATGCTGATGACACTCAGCTCTTTCTCCTCATGGATGGCCGCCCAGACTCTCCCCCAGAAACATTAGCCAGCTGCCTGGAAGCAATGGCTGGATGGATCAAGCAGAGTCGCCTGAAACTCAACCCCTCCAAGACGGAGGTCCTGTGGTTGGGCCGTAGGGAAGCAGACCAGGAAGCGCACTTGCCCTCTCTGGCCGGGACGCAACTTAAGATCATGTCTCAGGCCAGAAACCTAGTGGGGGGACCATGGATGCCTCACTAACACTTGAGGCACAGGTAGATGGCCAGGCATTTTTCCATCTCCGCCAGGCTCGGCTCCTAGCGCCCTTTCTGTCCTCTGAACACTTGGCCCCAGTGATCCATGTGACGGTCACCTCCAGATTAGATTTCTGTAACTCGCTGTACACTGGCCTGCCTTTGGGCTTGATCAGGAAACTGCAACTGGTCCAAAATGCGGCTGCTAGAGTCCTCACGGCTACACCTTGGAGGGCACATATCCAGCCAGTGCTGAGGCAGCTGCATTGGCTACCAGTTATTCCAGATCAGGTTCAAAGTTTTGGTTTTGACCTTCAAGGCCATCCGTGGTCTGGGCCCAGTGTATATGAGGGACCACCTATTGCCCTATGCCCCCCGCAGGGCCTTACACTCTGAGGGGGCTTATTGGTCATTCCGGGTCCCAAGGAAGCTCGCCTGGCCTCGACCAGAGCCAGGGCCTTTTCGGTCCTGGTCCAACCTGGTGGAATGAGCTCCCGGAAGAGCTACGGGCCCTGCAGGAATTGTCATCATTCCGCAGGGCCTGCAAGACGGAACTCTTCCGCCAGGTTTTCGGTTGAGGCCAGGCAGCAAGAAGATCTAGCCCCCCTCACAAATGTGATGGTTGTGTCTGTCATCTGCCCCCTCCCTTTCCCTTCTTAGTGGGAGTGGAATTGGGTTAGTTATATTGAATTTTGCCACCATTCTTGTCTTAACTTTTGTATTAATTGTATTATGTTTTTTTTTGTATAATAACCTTAATAATGCTGTGAACACTCTAATATTTTTGTAGGGGAAGAAATATTGTGCTTGTGTTGATCTCTGGTTTTTAATGACTAATGTGTATTCTCATTGTCTTTATTTTATTTTCGGAAGCCATCTAACCAAACTGGAAGGACAGTTCAGAATCCACCTGCTGTTTTGTATTAGATCATTTAGTTGGTTCTGGTAGCTGCTTATTGCATTACTTGCCCTCTTTTAATTCTTACTCATTTATGCCTTGCTAATCAGATGATTCATGATAGGCAAACAGATTCTCCTTTTGATACTGGTGAAATCTCCATTAGTGTTAAAAAAAGTTAGGGAGTAGCAACAAGAGGACACTAAGATCCAAAGTCTATTAAGTAGCAATAGCAGCTTCTACAAAAACTGTTCTAAACAGCAATTTGGATGTCCTAAACCTCTTAAGTCATTCAGCATCAACACTCGATTCATCCATTCTCCCCCTAAGCGCCCACCAGAGACTTTTAGGCAAGGCTCTTTCTTTGTTCTAGTTAGTGAAAATGTCTTCAACTCTCAGACCTATTAACTTGTAACAATAGAAATGACGACAGCCAGGACAGGTACAAAAAGTTTAATTCTTTTCTTCTGAGCTTAGAAGTTGAAAAGGGGCTTTTCAAGGGAAAGATGTCAAGATAAAACAGGGGGAGGGTATTAAAATTTATGAATTCCTCTATAATATAATTATGATCTGAACAGTTTTTCAAAGACTATTATCAGCTTCTGTTCCACTCTTAGCCATCTTTAACGGCATATATGACATATACACTCACGAAATAGATTTACATAGGTTGCAAATACATATAGGTTAAATACCATCTGTCAGTGGAAATAAGAATTTATGCCGGACTTAGTTGCAATTAAAGAAAAATCAACTGACAAGGATTCTTGTCACTTATGTGGAACATCTACATAAGGGACGAGAATCCTTGTCCCCTGCCCACTCCCGCCTCCCCTCCACCCCCACTCCCTTTCCTTACTTGTGTGCGTGGCTCCTGGGTGTGGCAGCTGGCGCAACCTTGGTGGCTGGGGCCCGCACTGAGGTGCGCTTGCGGCCACGGCCCCTGCCAGTCTCCCGAGGCTTCTCCCACTCTCAGGAATGCGGAAGTAGCCTTGAAAACCTAGCAGAGGTGGCTCTAGCCCAGCAAGCCACAGTGCTGAGGCACACTTGCCACCGCTGCCAGGCTCCCAAGGCTTCTCCCAGTCTCTGGAACGCAGGAGTGGCCTCAAAAGCCTAGTGGAAGCAGCACCAGCCCAGCGAGCCACAGCGCTGAGGTGCACTTGCTGCTGCCACCATTGCCAATCTCCCACGGCTACTCCTGCTTCTCGTATGGTGGGAGTGGCCTTGGAAGACTGACAGCAGCAATAGCTCCAGAGCAACGAGTGCACCTCAGTACTAGGCCTCAGTGCTCTGGCACCACCACTGCTGCTGCTGGCCATCCACTGGCATGCTACCCTAAGGCGGGATAATAGATGTCATGTCTATCTACATTTCCATTTGAAGGAGCATGCCAGTAGATGTTCCACATCAATAAGAACCATAGAGTGCCCTCTCTCCCAAGCATACAGAATGAGGATTCAATTCCCTGCTTTGCCATGAAGGTCCCTGGCTTGTCTTGGTTCAGCCATGGCTTCTCAGCATAAAGTACCTCACAGGATTCTCTTCAGGAAGAAATGGAGAAGAGGAAAGAAAGAAAGAAAGAAAGAAAGAAAGAAAGAAAGAAAGAAAGAAAGAAAGAAAGAAAGAAAGAAAGAAAGAAAGAAAGAAATAATTCAGTTGATCTCTAATTTGCTTTGATCTCTGATTAACCCAAGGATCAAGAGTGCCAGTTTCAAAAAAAAACACTTACTTTAATTTTAAAAATATCATCTAGAGAGCTAGCAGCTCACCAAAAATCAACACCACTGTTGGTATTCATTTGACAAGCCAGAATCTGAGACCATAGTCTCAAGGCCAGAATCATACATCAGATATACTAGAGAAAGGCCATACAGAGGTGAACTCTCCCCCCCCCCCCCCATGTTTGATATCCATTCCTTGTGGTTATGGACAACTCTTCTCAACTTAGACTTCTACCACGGCATTATAACAACCTCTTATAATCAACTTTCCATTTAATTCTCTGTGACAATGGTATTCCATTTCTCCATCCCAGTCACTTCCTTCCAACTTTATCATTACATCCATGTTCCTTTCACTTAACTTGTTAGTGTATTGTTATTCTCATATATACAGTGATCTTCAAAATTCTGAAAAGGTTTTAAAAGTCTCAAAATCCAAATTTAATCTGCACAGAGGGATTAAATCAGGCCTGTGTCCTAGCAACTCCTCCTAGCATTGATAGTGTTGGAAGTGTTCTGGAAGTGGATAATTGTGGGGTTTTAAGCAGTGTAAACTTCACCTAGCTGTTATAATCTAGCACAGAAGACTTCTAATTTTCTATATCTGTGATCACAAACACTACGTAATCTATTATCTTAGATAACTTTAGGCTGATAAGAAGGAACTGGCTCATATAGAAAACAGTGCTGTGTTAGGGACAAATGCATACTAACAGAAATAAGCAGCAATAGCAATATATTATTATTCTGCAGTGTCATAATAAGTGCAGGTGACTCAAGGATAAAAAGAGGGATTGAAAACTCACAAACCTGAGATTCAATTAGCAGTCTAAGACTTTAATACCATAGCATTTCTCCTATAACTGGAGTTAAGGGCTGATTCCCTGCAGTTCTTCAAGCACTCTGTGATAATATACTAATGTCCATGTATGCAATTGGATGGCTTCCCTATAACCCATAATAGCTACAGGATTCCGTACGATCCACTGATAATGGATGGACAAGGGAAGCCATTTGAACACAGTAAAGATTAAAACTATTACATTGCAATGGGAAGCCAGGAAACAGCAATTCCATGGCTGGAATCTATTTTGTGTATCAGTTTAGCCTTCATCCTTGGATGAAAATATGTGGATGAACTCCTTTCACAGTCTCTACAGAAAACATCACAAAACACACTTATCTGATCACAGAATGGCAGTTCATTGCCTCTGCTTTGGAGGACATATGGCAGTCACTGGGATCTGGAACTGTCCTCTGATCAGTGATGGGCTGCGACCAGAACAAAGCTCTATATTGTCCATAATAGAATCCATTTAATTTCCCTATATTATGTAAGAAACATTTCTTATTGCTGGAATTTTAATCGAAAAAAAACAACAACATCACAGGTACAACCAGATGGACTGGATAGTAACAAAGCAGATGGTGTGGTGTTGATGGTGTGGTGTTATTTCTGGCATGAACCCAAAGTGTTGTCACATTATTCTGGGACACAGCAGAATCTCTAGTCTTACTGTATGACATACTATAGTAAGAGACCTGGAAGCCCTAAATTTAGTGAACAAAATTTCTAGCACACAGTGCCACAAATGACCTATATTCATCACTGTGTACCACAAAAGAAAAGGAAGGTGGACCCTCCTGGCAGGTGACAGGAGGCAGCAGCTGAGCTTCTAGAAACATGGTTGAAGCACTGGGCAGTTATACAGCTTCTGACTGGCTAGAGGAATTAGGTATGATTACAGAATGATGGCATCACTTGTGGGTACACACTCAAAAGCTGTGTACCCACATGGTACTGCACTAGTGGCTCCTGCAGCTCCATCACCACTAGGTGATGCACAAGATCCTAGATTCAATCCCAGCAATCCCAGTTAAAAGGAACAGGCAGTAGGTGATGTATAAGACCTCATCCTGAGACTCTGGAGACTTGCTTCCAGTCTGAGAAGACAATATTGACCTTGATGGAACAATGGTCTGATTCAATATAAAGCAACTTTGTGTGCCCCATTGTATATTGATAAGGCTGCTGCTTTCCTGTCACTTCTCAGCAGGACATGCTACTGAAGTATGAGATATTCCCTGTACCCTGCCTCAGGAACTTCTTCTGTACCCAGTTCCAACTACAAGTTCAGTGCAAGGAGTTTCCACACAGGCCACTTCGCTGAACTGAAATGGCCCAATGGACCTAATGTTTGGACCAAACATACAGGTAATCACATAAGAGCTCCTTGCCTTTGCCCACCCTTTATAGTAACCCCTCTTTTCATGCTATCCCCTTGTTAACTGCCTCCTCTTTTTCCTTCTCTCTTCATCCCATTCCTGTTATATACTCTTTGGAATATCTATGGAGCTTGCTTTCTGCTCATTCATTAAGAGCTGTCACCAATGGGCTTACTTCCAAGTTAATACCCAGTTAACTATCGTGTTAAAACTAATATTTAAAGCCAGCATTCCTCCTGTGCACATTTACCTTGGAGTATGATAATATTGTGAAATTTTCTCCTAATTTACCATGGACATGGGTTCCATTATCAACAGCTTTCTGGAATGAACAGGTGGTAAAAAGTAGCCAAAAGGTGCTGTGAGTTTGTGGGATGCCACACACCAATTAAGTGGGGTCAGTAGGCTGAGTTGCTGTCAGAACATCTAGTCAAATAAGGAATGCTGGGAAATTAAAAGAGCTGAAGAAGCCTCAGAGCTGCTTACAATTGCTTTCCCTACATCTCTGTATAACAGACACGCTGTGAGGTAGGTGAGGCTTAGAGAGCTCTGACAGGGCTGCTCTATGAGAACAGTTCTGACAGGACTGTGACCAGCCCAAGGTCACCCAAATGGCTCCATGTGGAGGAGTGGGGAATCAAACCCGGCTCCCCAGATCATTCTTACCCACTACCAAACAAGGATTTCTCCCTTTGAAGCTTGCTGAGTTTCCCTGGCAAACATGGCGAATTTACATGCCAAATCTTAAGAGTTTATTAAACGTGAAAGAGTCCTGAACAGAGTGAGAGGACCTTAGTAGGAGTTTCAAAATCTAAGCTGAGCAATCAATCGTTCCAATCAATCTTGTTCAAAGTTAGCCAAGTTCTTTCCCCCCCTGAGCGCAGGTAGTTCTTTGCTTAATTCAACAATATAACCTCACTTGGGAGAGAAGAAAAGGTTAATTCAGTACCAGAACATTAAAAAAACAATTGTTTTTTGTATATTACCCTGATGTTGACAAAGATGCAAAGAGAGAGAAGGAAAAGGTGCTAGTAAATAGGCTATTAAATGCTCAACATTCAAAGTAATGGGTTTGGCCTTGGGTGTCCCAGCTGGTGTTCCACTGGGGCAGCTGGGTTACAGATCTACATCCTTAGCCTGGAATTCTGGCTTTTTGGGTGCTAGTTCCTCTTAAACTAAGAAAATTGTCGCTCATAGAGTTAAAAGAGAGACAATATGCTGCATTCAGACTACATCAGCAAATTCCACAGATCCCCAAATTCCACTGCAGGCCACCCTCATGTCAATCCTGAGGTTCCCCTGTCCCCTAGAAGCAACATTTTATGAAGCTCAGTGAGCTGCACTGAGAGGGAGGGGGAAGACACCCAAGCTCTATAAGAAACATTTACATGACTATCCGATATAGAGCTACTCCAATCTAAACGTTTTAGACAAGAGTAACTCTATATAGGATTGCATTCTTAGTCTGGAGCCAATAGATTATAAGGAGAAAAGGTATTGCAGACACAGAAAAAGAACCATCAGTCACCTCCCTTCTGAACTGGGCTTCTGTATATGATCAACTGCTCTTCGTATTTGCTGCTGTTTCATGCCTGCCTTTACAAAACAGGAAAAAGGAACACAACAAGGGGGTTGATTGGCAATGGCAACCAATCATCTTTGAGTTAATTTCTTGCTGAGACAGGGTTTGGAAAAAAAGGCTCATCTGTCAGAGAAGAGAGAGAAATGCTATTTTGGAAGGGAAGACAAACATATGTATATTGTATATAGGGTAGGTCACATAATGTTTATTCTGGAGCACATGGCCTTGCTCTTTTGGTTGCAATGTATCGGTGATGCATGTTGAGCATTAAAGTGTGCATTCAGCATTAAAGTGAAGGCATTGGTTCTACTTACTTAATCTAGCATCAACGGGTACTCACTTTTTAATACAGACTGCCACAAATCTTATAAAGTGTTTCTGTGACAAGAAGTCTCTTTGCCATTGGCAATCTATTTCAAACTTTCTCATCCCCCGGCTAGAGCACCATCCTGTGGGACTTAAAATAACTGCAAGTGTTGAAGTTACAAAAAAGAATGTGTCAATTTCTTTTTAAAGAACATGCTCCTAAAACACAAAGTAAGAGCGTTACCAACTGGGTATTTGAAAGTAGGCAGTTATACTGGCTAATTTAGAAAGGGAACTAGATCTGAATCCAGCTCCTTGCTAAAAACAGACTTTCTTGCAAATCTGGGCTTTCCGCAGCCTCATATCTGATGTGTTACATGGAACTTTGACTCCTTGGTTGAAGAATGGCAAAGAGAATGAACTTTCCCATTGTTGCAAGAGACTAATTCACACTTTTTGCAAATGTGAATGGGAACTATCAGGTATGACGCAAAAGCACTATAGTGATTTTCCACACATATTCATCACTAAGCTTTGAATACCAGAAACAGTGTGCCAGTTCTCAGAAATACAACCACCAGAACGCTAAGGGGTGACATGAGAAAGGCTGACTGCTGGCCTATTAGTGCAAGATCATCACTAACATCACTAGACTTCTCCTACAGAAGATATAATGAGACTCATTCACAACTGGGGGAGGAAACCAAGACAACAAAGTGGACTGTTTCTGAGCCAGGGCTTATAGAATCCCAAAACAGACCAGAGGACTGGCTTGAAAGGCATAGCAGCAAACCAGGCAGCTGTTTGTTCTTTATTGTTTCTTACTCTTGCCTGGAAATAATATATCTAGGAGGGTACTAGGCAGACAACTGATATGGTGTACATAATTCTGAATCACACAAATCACAGTTAATATGAATAAATCATATGCTGGCATGAGTCTGGTGTAACACTGGTCCTAGTATTACCTTCAATAGCTGTTTAGATTCAGGGAAAGGATCCCTGTAGAAAAGGCTGTTTAGATCAGAAAGATATAGATGGGACGAATATCTCTCAATACACAAAGTTGCCTTCTTCTAAGCCGGACCATTGGTCTGTCATCTGCTTTGTCCTGATGGGTAGCTGTTCTCTGGAATCTCAGCTGGAGGACTTTCACATCATCTACTACCTTATTTTTTTTAAGTGTAGATACCAGGGACTGAGCCTGGGATCTTCTGCATGATCAGCCACTGAGCCATCACTTCTCCCCTTATTAACTTGGGTGAGAGCTTTGATGAGGATTTGATGGTCCATTACCCTTGTTTTTGGTAGACCAGGCAATTGTTAGAATTATTTTGAAGTGCCTCCTAAGCCTTTGAAGCTAAAATGCATTGATTAGGAGAGAAATAAAGTAAAAGCCTATTTGAAACTCTACTGGCTTGTTCTGTATTTTGTGGCACAATCTGCCCAAGTTTCTGAATCCATCATTGTAGCAACCATCAACTCATTTGCATGTATATATAGGCTAGCCATTTTTTGGTACTCACTGTGAGAATTGTCACAATCCCAGCCATTTGGACAAAGGATACTTTTGCATTTATATTCATCATTCTGTCACTAAGCATAAAACTAAGAATGGTCACTCACAACGGAGGTTCCTATAGGCAACAAAAATAACAACAGTGTGATGTGGAAGTGATCCATAAATTGCTGTTAAATGTAATCTCTATGTTGTAGAAGAGGTTAGAGTCAGTGAGGCAGCAACTGGAGAAGAGGGAAGCAACAGAATTCTACCTGCTTCCATCTGGCTTATAAAAAGTCTGCCGATATCTTTCAACATAGAATGAAAATATAAACACATTCCGTTATTTTATTTTAGTTTCTCACACAGAACGTAAGGAATACTTACCCGTGTACAGATGAAAATCTTGTGTTGATTATAAGTCAAGCCACAAATGAAGGCACATTCAAAGCATTTTGTATACATGCAACTCATATATATGTGTTTACATTTAAAATAGGCTGTGATATTGCAATATTAGCTTTTATCTTAAAGCCCTATTCTCATAACAGAAGAAGTCCTATTCTGATAACAATTCCACCATTTCCAATTCCTCCCGCCCAGTATAGATCCCCCGTTAGTCCCTTATGCTGTTGACCCCTAAGAACAGAATCTAAAGGGTCTCATTGGGCTGCAGCAGGTGGTGGTAAAACCCTGCTCTGTGAGCTCCACCAGTCTGGTAATATGAGAACAATTATTTTAAATAACATATCAACATTTACCAAAAGTAATCCAGACTATGACTTTCCAGAGGCATCTTGTTACTTGCTGATAGAACAACTAACTGACCTTCTCTCTGTTCCAGCAAGGTAAGCTTTGTGTTAAAGTTACAGGAACCAAGTGATAGGTTGGCTTCATTTTTAATTATAACTGCAGCATGATTTCATCTCTGCCTGTTGTTTGTAGCATAAAACCATTTCAAAACTACGATAGTGAGGTAGACAACCAAGTTGCCAGACAATAAAAGAATTAATGTCTTGTGGTCCATCTTTTAAATGTCTGTCATGTTTGAAAATAAAATCAGTAAACTTGATATCTTTTTGAATTTGCCCCTTGCAAGTTCAGAATACTAGAAGATGATAGATGGTAATACAAATACAGATATTTTAGCATCTGAAGCCAAAGTGAGTCAGTATAAAGGAAATAAATATTGTTTGCCCTGTTAATCTACTTCAGCGACTGCAGAGACACACATTTTAGTTTCTAAGGCCAAGCAAATCCTGGCTCTTCAGTCTGTATTGCATATGTTGGAAAGAGAGTTTGGAAGGAGCTGCTTTTGGGACTTGCCTGGGGCTGCTGTCATATAAACTAGGCTGAAATTCATCTCTAATTAAAGCATGTTGGAGTGCTTCTTAGGGCCAAAACAGATGTGACACTGGAAATACCATGATCAATATACTTCCAAACATTTTTCTTTTTAAATAGCAACCAAGCAAAGCCCTGATTTGGACTGGGTTTGTACAGCAAAAAAGTGAGACATAATACTTTCCCTTATGCTGTTTTTCTTGATCTAAAATGGTTCATTGGAACAGCTATTTTTGTACTTGGAGCAAACACAAGATATGCTGCATATTTTCTCTGCATATTTACAAGGTTGTTTCAGGAGGGGGTGGGAAAGAGTTATAGGCCCATCACACAAACATTTTACTGCAGATTTGTAGGGCAGTAGGCCTTTAATCTTGACTTCAGATTTTGTGCCTGCCTTATGCACCATTCTTTTTCCTCCGGTGTATTTATTCAACAGCTATAATTTTAAAAGCACTTTTTAAAAATCAGAGTGGATCATCACTTGCGATGTGGGGGGTGGTGACCAATGTTTTTAAAGAATTGCCCTATCAGAGATGTGCAATAGTGTTCAGCAATTGCCTTCCATTAAAATCATCGTGGTCCAGGTTATGCATATGCATTTTAGTTCTCTGAATGAAGGGAATAGAAAGGAATGCAAGCAAGGGGGCGGGGGGGGGGATCCAATATTGAAACTGACCAGTCTTTTCTTGAAACTGACAAGCCTCTGTGAAGCCCCATTTTCCATATTGTTGCACACTAGGGGGTTCTTTGCTGTGTTATCAGACACTGTGGTAAATGGGAAATAATTACACAATCACACATAATACAGGAAAATGTTGAATTTACAGAATGTATGGTAGAACCACTGGAAATGCAAGCTGTGATTACTGGCATCATGTATGTGTGTGTGTGTGTGTGTGCATGCATGCCTGTGCAAAGTTAGCTAGAACTCCACCACACTTTGCATAGGGTTACAATTTGTATGGGGGGGAGTTTTTGGGGCAGAAGCTCTAGAGAGCTTTTATTAGTCTTGTATCACTAAATTGAAAAAAAAGGAAATATTTCTGCTGATGCCTGAGTACATCTGCACAGTGATGCTAATTTCCTGCCCATACTTGCAAACTTGCATGGCTGTGTCTTTGTGATTCTCTAATTTGTTCTTGAACACTGGTCATGATCTTGGCAGTTCTTAAAAACCTATCCTATGTTGATTGCACTCTGTCCTCCAAATGGATCAATCCCAGGCAGTTCAACAGCTTGCAGAAGGTCCCTGTGGCTCAACCATCATTTTAATGTTAGGCTTCTAGACCACCAAAATTGCTCCCCCCAAACTTGGTTCACTAAAGCATTTAAGGGAAAATGTTTTCAAAGCTTTAGGCTTCCGACACTAGTGTATGTCTGTATGTCTTTACATCTCATTCCAAATTTATTCCACATTGATGATCCTCTCCCCTTAGTTTGTTGACATGCAGCACTAAACTGCTTAAAAAAATTGTACTGGGGATGCTGCCATTTGCTTCCTCTCCAATCTCCCGTTCAAGACCATAGCAGGGAATTAAACCTTGCACAGCTCCCTTTAAACATCCCCATCATTTACATTTTTTTTAAATTCAAAATTGGTCATAGAGGAGGAAATAAACCTCCCTTCCCCTGTGTTCCGAATCTCAAGTACCATTGTAAACATTTATTAAAAACAAACAAATGGGAGCTCCAATTAATTCCCAAAGTGATATCTGTTTGGACCCTTGACCTTGCTTGTTCTCACAATCTTTATATTATTATTAATCTTTATTGGGTCTCTTCTTAAGGTGCCAAATAACTACTGACTTACAGAGCAGGAAGAAACATAGAGTTGAAAGAGGCCTCAAAGGTTATATAGTCCAATGTTCACACAATGCAAGAAATTCACAACTACTTCCCCTGCTCGTCCAGTGACCTTTGCTCTATACCCAGAAGAAAGCAAAGCCCCTACATTATCCCTGGCCAATCTGGCCCAGAGGAAAATTCCTTCCTGAATGCAAAGAGATTATCAGTATTAACCTGGGCATGCAAGAAAGAGCTGAGCACTTGAATCATCTCTTCCTGCCCTCATTCTCATGATCTGCCTAAATTCCCAGGATCGGCACTTCTGTGAGACGGTCATTTAAGCTAATTAAAAACCTCCAAAGAAGACCACCAACTCCTTAGAGGAAGTCTGTTCCAGTGAGGAACTGCTCTAACTGGCAGAAAATTCATTCCAATGCTTAGCTGATATAATTTCAACCCTCTGGCTCCAATTTTCTGGGGCAACAGAAACTGTTCTGTCCACTATAGCGCAGCACTTCAGATACTTAAAGATGCATATCATATCAGTTCTCAGTCATCTTCCCTCCAAGCTAAACATACTCAGCTCCTTGTTTCCAGACCACCATCTTTTCATCCTCTGGGCATTTTCCAGCTTGTCAACATCCTTCTTACACTTGGTACCCCAAAGTGAACATAGTACTCCAAATGAGGTCTAGTCAGAGTAGAGTCTGAAGCTATTTAGGTCCATTCTTGGGATTGAAGATTCTCTATGCTTTCGTATCTCTGAGGAATGTGAACATCGCTCAGCTTAGAAAGTAATGTGAGAAAAAAATATTGGTTGCACACAAAAGCAGAGTTGCATGAGGAATTCAGTAATGCAAAACATGTAGTAGGAAACAGTAACCTTACTTTTAATAGGTTGTAATCAAAGGAACTATGAGGATTTAAGATGATTAAAGTCTTGATTCTTTGCTAATTTTGTGGATAGGGCCAGATCAATCACAGAAAAATTATGTTATCTTGTTTATTCTCAGAACAAACCACTTTTTACAAGTTAGGCCCAGAAAGCACCTTGACAATCCTTTTCTTTTAGGTGCAATATCCAAATGGTAATGACTGGGGAAGGCACTGGCAAACCACCCCGTATTGAGTCTGCCAAGAAAATGCTAGAGGGTGTCACCCCAAGAGTCAGACATGACCCAGTGCTTGCACAGGGGATACCTTTACCTATCCAAAGTCTGAAAACCTGATCGCTTCTTGGCCTTTTGGCTAAGATCAAGTATAGTCTGAAAACTTGAAATAGTGAAAGAACCAGTATGTTCAGTTAGATATTACTCATAGGATGGTGAATATTTATGTCCTGCAGTCATCTTTCAGAAGGAAACCCTGAACTATAATAACACAAGGGAAACAATTTATCATCACAGCTAATTTTGGAAACCTGCACACTCATCCCCTTGAAATTGTGGATATCAGTTTCAGTCCAGTTCATGGTGATTTAAATTTTTATTTCCTTTTCAATCAAAGGGATTTAAATACCCATAATTTCAATTAGAACTGATCCAATTAGCCAATCACTTTAATCTTTCAGAAATCAGATATCAACCTCATTTCCCAAACATCTTTGTGTGTTGAAAGGTATTTGGAGAAAGCTGTAGTCTCAAATTTAGACTCAACATAGAAAAAAAATCAGAAGCACATTTTCATTTTCATATATAAAATATAATTTGTTAACGTTGCAGAACCCTTTACCTTTCAATCTTTCCCAACCTTGTAAGAAATTCTGTTATGAGCAGTTAACAAAGGTCTCACTTATAAAATGATTTTCTTTATTTTTTCATAATTTAGCTGAATCAACACAAAACTGAATACTGTAAAGCAACAAAAAATGTTGAAACATTTTAATTTTGTTCAGTATTTACTAAATAAGGCTACTATACTCCCTTCCAAAATAAAACAAAACAAAATTCAGTGGTATGAGGGATCTGGCTCTCCAATTCTTGTAATACAGGTGAAGCATTTACCACAATTTATTGCATGACACTTTAAATCAGACATTGGTCATTTATAGTGCAGTCAGTTCATAACACTTTTCAAGTGGCTGGACTTTAATTGCTACTTGGACACTGATCAAAACCCTCACGATGAAATAAGACCATTTACGCACATGTTTTATTCATAGACACTGTCACCTATAATTCATGGTTTCTTCAATCTGTGCCTTAAAATAATCCTGAAAATCGGAAGAGGTCTTAAACAAATGTTTTTTTCTTCATACCTCTTATCTATGGTTTCTTGAACTGTCCCTATATATTTTTTTTCTTTAGTAGCATAGAACTAGCATAATACTAAAAGTTAATTAGAATATTTAGGTAGTATACTACAGTGGGCATTGGGAGAAAGTTTCATGGTGGCAAATAGTTGTGGGGAAGGAGGAAAGACCATTTGTTGACCTTATCATATAACTATGAGCCAGACTTATAGATAAAAAGTTACCACATTTGGATTTTTTTCCTGTTTCTATCTTTTAAGCTTTTTTGTTTCTTAAATAGCAATCTAAATTTTCTCTAGTCTAAAGTGTTGAAGAAGGGGGCTTTCTAAAAGATGAGGTAAAAAAAGAAAGAAACTATGTCTAGATCAGGGGTCCTCAACTTTTTTGAGCCTGCAGCCACCTTTTGAATTTTGATACAGCATGGTGGGTGCAACCACAAAATTGTCACAAACGTCAAATCAGCAACAGCCAATCAAATACCCAATGGCCAATCAGCCCCACCAGGCCATGCCCACTTTCTAAAATCACTTGATAGGTGCTGAAAAAGCTGCCTGCATGTGCTGTGGTGCCTGGGAACTGCTGATCTAGATAAAGGAAAAAAGCTGCACACTGGTTTTTAAAAGCAAACAAACCCAAGTTGGAAAAGGAGGGGAAGAACACAGAGAAAGAAAAATGTAACTCAATATAGAAAGCAACTGATTAAAGTATTTTTACACTGTTTTACTAGTATATAAAGACCCTTCTCAAAAAAAAGGGGGGGGAAGAAGAGAAAGAGAGAGAAAGCCTTCCAACAGTGCAATGGTTGAATGCATTTATGTAATATAAACAACATTATTCTTTGCTTTTTCTACAGAGTCCTCTCTGGTCATGCTTCACATCCGGAATGCCCCAATGGAAGAAAGCAAACTACACCAGTCACTTCAGAGACAACTGAAGTAATAAAACAACAACTTAACTCTGAACTGTTCTTTTTTTTTTCATGACTGTCAGAGTTGCCACGTTAATTGTTAAATAGGATTTTCTACAAATATACAACATATAAAAACTGTTAAATATATAACTTTAGGCTTTTCAAAATACATTTAAATGATCTCTTTCAAACAAGTGTTACTTCCCCCGCCCCTTGGATTTGCTTTCTGGTGCTAAATGGTGTATCAGATGAGACATAGGCCACAAATGACCAAACATGCTCTTTGCAAATACTGTATTATCCAACTTTTAACGATCAAAAAATGGAACCATAGAAGAGGCATGTTGAACTGGTTAAACTCAAAATGATTTTAGTACGAGAAGTCAATCTAAGCACAGAGGAGTAAAGGTGGTGCGTAGACAGTTTGTGTCATTTCTGATCAAAGTTCTGTTTCCTTGTTGAAGAATTATCATTTTCTCTCCATGTTCCATTGTGGGCTTTAGTGTAGTTTTCTCTGAGAGCAGTTCCAGCATTTTCTGCAGTGTTCCACAGAGATGGCTGCTGGGTAGTAACACTGCAGCACAGGGTGAGCTGTATTCGGGCAGGGCTGTCCCCATGCTGCTGAACCCAAATAACTCTGTCAACAGTACCATTTGTCCACTTTAAAATAGATTTTTGCTCTTTGGTCTATTGTATATACTGAAACATAAGAAAATAAAAGCAATTCAGGCAGTCTAGGGTGTAGGAAGAAGCTCTACACCTTAGTGTCCTCCTGTAGACAAAAGCAGTCTTCTCTAAGGCTGATTGGGATGAGTATTCTCCACCGTGGCTGACTCTTCAGATTAAAACTTGACAACACATCAAGTCCAGAAGTGGTGCAGAACGCAGATGAGACGTTAACCATGAACTGTTTTTGTGATTTTTTTGTTTTGTTTTTGTATTGCTAATGCCCAAGCATTTCTCTTATATCTCTATTCCTTAGTCCAGTGCTCTTTAGTATAGTAGAACAGACTTTAGCTCATAATGTAGAATTATGCTGTCTTTTATGAAATACAGAGAAACAGACAGTTGGACTGATGACAAAGAATGCATGATGATCCACAGCAGTGAAACTTGACTAGGGAATATAGCCCACATAGAGCCTAAAAACTCCTACAAGGCTTCTCTGTTGTTGCATTTGTCAGGAGACCTGTAAGTCAATAAGAACAAATGAGTCAACACCTTCATATTTTTCAAAATTGATGCAAAATAACTGTTTACTGATTACACTGCCATCATTTCCAAGTATACAAAAATGTTTCTTCCATCTGGCCTTATCTTTGCAAATGTTTCCATTTGCAATGTAAAAAAACACACACCAAAATTATAAAGGCAGACAGCATAAAATGCAAAATTGTTTGAGTAGATGGTTGGTACTCAAGGTTCTTACACTTTTTAAAGATGCAAGGTCATGCTCCTATTATTTAGCTCACTAATTTAATCAATGCTGCCCTCTAGTGATATCACCACTATAAGTATATTTATGAAGAATATAAAGATTGATTTTAATTACAGAAACACAATAGGCATCTTGCTGGAGAGATACAAACTGCAGAAACACTGGCAAAAGGAAACAGAAAGAGAAAAAGGAGTATATCTGAGGAAAGCAAAACAAAAAAACAAAAAAAACAACTGCTACTGATATTGGCAGAACAAATAAAACAAAAATATTAATAGGAACCAAAGAAAGCAATCTAGAAATGACAGAATAACACCTTAAATGTCAATTCATCAAATATACTTTGGTATTGGCAAAGATTACACATGTGTCATGCAAATGGGGTAACCCAAAACTAATTTTCTTTCTGATATTTTCACTTTTCCTAAATGCTCAGAATATTGCACATTGATGATTCTAAGATGTGGAATGGCAAGTACAATAAAGCTATACAGAGAATAGGAAACATGTCACATAGTTTAAATAGAGGACAAAAATTAAAATTAGATTTAAAAAATCTATTTGAGAGGTAAATGAAAAGAACATCTGCTCACAAATAACTCAATACAAATTTTCATATAAGGCACATGGTTTACTGGGCCGCATCCTTTGAGCCTCTCACCTTTTCCAGGAAAACACCCCCCAAGACTCTAGCAAACAGCTTTTCCTGCTTAAATTAGTGGTCAGAATCCAACCCTCATAGCCTCAGGCTCAAGGCAAAAAACCTGGTTACAGTAGTATTTCTCTACTTGATATATATTCATTTATCAAGAAGTTTGAAGTTTTCTCTCCAATAATCTTCCTTCTGTTTCATTCATTCTTTGCATACATTTTATTTCCAGTATGAGATTAAAACAACATTACCACACAGTCCCTGTAGCCTACAATCAAAGGCTTGTTAGCTTTGAAATCAATACCACTGTGTGAAAAATTTAGCCAACATATCTGTTTTGTGAATGGTCCACTGAGAATTGTGAATTCAGTTTTCTGTATAAAAATTAAAAGCTACACTCACAAGTACATACAAATATGAAGTTAACAGTCTTGAAAATGTTCCTTGTGTACTTAAATATGTTCTATTAGAAATGACTATTAAAGGCAACTTTCTATTCAGTACTCCTTGAATAGCACTCTCTTTAATCACAAACTGTGAACTTCTCACCCTTATCATTAATAAGGTAATATTTGAATCTGGACAATGGTCTTATCCTCTAGGCACTATTGATTATCAATATCAGCGTCCCCCATTATATCTTCCAGAATTTGATAAAATCCATACATTGTGATTCCTGTAAGACAGATAACTTTCAGCTAAATGATCTAAATTTCCCAGTTTCGTTTTTAAGACAATTTAAATATAACTAAAAGAACAAAACACAGATGTCTCAGAAGCTTCTCATCTAGTTCATCAAACTGATCTGAGATAAAACAGAGACATTCATCATTCCATCATCATTGTTTGAAAGATAGCCACTTTTTTTACAAAAGAAAATCCTTAACACTAACTTATTTACATTTGGAGGGGGGGGGGGTTCATTCCATTCTCAGAATATGAGCAAGTGTGGAACTCACACTATCTGTACGAGTTATTTCTTTTTCTCTGAAATCCCCTTCTCCACACTTTCTCTTCTTTCTCTGTTTTCCACCCAGCACTATTAATATTTATTTACTTAATTTACAACATACTGTTATCCCCAATGGGAACCCAAAACAACTTATGTCATTGTTCTCTTCTCCACTTTATCCTCACAGAGACCTTGGGAGGTAGACTAGGCTGAGAGATAGTTACTAGTCCAAGATTGCCCAACACACTTTCATGGAACAGTGGAGATTTGAACTCAGGTCTCACAGACTGCAGTCTGACACTCAAACCACACTATATTGGCTCTCAGCTTTCCTTTCTCGCCTCCCCTGGCAGCCATTCACTAGGAAAAGTCTGGACAAGTTGCAAAAGTCATCTGGTAGAAAGTCACTCAGGTGAGTTATGTGGTAGCTGCTGCTGGGCCTGGCCAAGTTGTGTGGAGGTTATCATTGAGTCCAGGTATTTATGTGGCATCAAGTCATAGCCTTTGCCATATACCAGGGTGAAATGTGCAAACTGCCAGGCAATTAAATAGTATGGTGATTGTTATTAGGCCTGAACCCATTATGCCCTCTCTCCAGAACAGAAGGGAGGGGAGCAGGAACAAACTTTCCTTTCTAGCTAAATCCCTTCATATCATATTGAACCATTCTCAGATTTTCAGGAGTAGGGAAGAGTTGCTGTGGTGGAGAAGGTTTGCCAGAAATTTATGTGCACATTATTAGACTCCCAGCCTTCGGATCCCGGAAGAGAGGAGCAGCTTCACACAGGACTTCACACAGGTCCTTCACACAGGACACAGAGGTCTCCTTTTCATAAATATGTACAGAATCACTTTATTTTACATGAGGATCACTATAGGTATGTGTGTGTGTGTGTGTGTGTATACATGAAAGCTGGGATGCAAACTTCCAGCAACACATGGCTTCCCTTTAGCATGGCTTGTCTGCTTGCATTACATCTGCTGCTCAGATAAAAGAGAGGACAATTTCCTTTTGGGAACAGTTAGCTGGCATACTAACAACAGGGCTTTTTGTAAACAGAGTTTTTCCTAATTATTTTCTTTAAAATCAATATTTTCTGCACAACCTAATTAATAAGGATTTTCTCTGACACTCTTTTTTTGCTGTATAAGAAAACAACTGGGTTTTTGTTTGTTTTAAATCTTTCCCTCGGGTTTTGTTTTGGCTCTGTTGAGACCATTTTTACACCAGTGTTTTTTCTGGGAGCTGAATATGAGTTGGCTTTTCTGTGTAATGTTTCTATTGTTTGTTTGTTTTTTGTCTCAGCCACCTCCAGCCCTCTTTCAATGAATGGATCATTTTCACTGTTAAACCACTCCCTCTCTCCTGCTCCCAAGACAGGTGGTTTCAATATATATTTTAAAAATGGTCCTAAAATTTCAATATAGCACTGTAGTGTTGTGCTGACAGTTCAAGCAGGTTCTCGAAATTTCCAATTTGCATTTTTTAAAGTAAAGCTCTGTTGACTTTCTTCCTGGAGATATAAGGAAAAGGGCACATCTCCTCAAGGGAAAGAGCTGGGAAGTCAACTCCTTTAATACTACAGCATTATACTGATATTTTAGGACTTTTTAAAATGAAGGGGGGCTTTAAAAACATAACATTTTAGGAGTGTTATTAACCTCTGGTGAGTGCCATACTGTCACAAAAGTAAACTGCGCCACTGATAACAGAAAATGCAACCTCAGATATTTCACAAAGTACTGAAATCTCACAGAAATTAAAGAAGCACATTTCTGCTGTTCACTTGCAGGAGGACATTCAGGCTGGAATAAGATGTGACACAACAATGTTGGGTATAAGCATGGACACAGTTTTATTACCTCCCCATGGGTGGTTTGGCAGAACATGGGAAAGGGAGCCTGACCTAGCAGTCAGCAGATTGCACAAAAAACATGCAGAGTCCAGAGGTGCCCTGGGGATCTACACCATTCCCAGCTGGGATAGCAGATCCCCTTGCCTTCTGAAATCTGCCCTATGGGAAGTGACCTATGTGGGGGAGCCAACGGATGCCCACCTCATTTGGCTATCCCCTGGCCACCTGGCAAATGAGCCCCTGGCTGCCCAGCAGGGTCATGCCGCCTCGCAGGGTGTCCGATCACTCACGGGACTCCCTGCCAACAGGCTCCATCCCATGCAAACCTGCAGCTGTGACAAATTATTGACCGTGAAACAACCCCTCAAGACACAGAACAAGGCTGTATTCACATTAACAGAGGGTGGGGGGGGGGAGCTGCTCTCCATGGCATCCTGGGCAAAAGACCCAGGACCTGCAGAATTTTTGCACCCCTGATTGGCTGGGATAAGGGATCGGTTTTTTTTCATCCCCTTCCCATTTGTTGTGGTGATGTTGGATTACATAAACCGGCCCGATCCTGAGGAGTTATTGAGGCCTTAAGTGGGGCTTGTTAGGTGCGAAGTCGTGTCCGACCCATCACGACACCATGGACAATGGTCCTCCAGGCCTTCCTGTCCTCTATCATTCCCCAGAGTCCATTTAAGTTCGCACCGACTGCTTCAGTGACTCCATCCAGCCACCTGGGACTAGCAAGATTTGTATGTTTATTTGTTGTTTCATTAGACTGGAAAGCACCCTGAGACATCCAAGGTTGGGGGGTACCACCCAAACCACCCACTGATGTCTGCATGGTCCCAGAGTGCTAAATCGGGTTAATCCTTCAGTGCTCTGTATTAAAGTTTGAACTTTTACACTGTAGTGTTTGGGAGGATGGAGTTGATGTGAATCTCTGCAGATGTTTAGTATAAGCAAGGAAAAGCAAAGTCGTGGCTTGTGAGCCATGTCAAGGCAGGGTAGCTTGCCCAGTGATAGCACCAATTGGGCAGCCACTCAGGGGAAACATAATAACATTGAACACCTCATATGAAAGTAAGACCTTCCAAAATCCAGGATAATTCTTCCCAAGTAATGGGTTTAGACTTAAGAGGGTAGGACATTTCAGTCCAGTATACATGCAGTGGCAAATAAATGTATATCACTGCACAGAACCACCATGGGAAAATGGATGAGTCTGAACACTGATGTTTCATTGCTTTGATTTTCTGTGTACCATGGGAATTCTGTGTTCACTGTTTTTCTGGAAAACATGAATTCTCTGGAAAACATGCTGAATAAGGACTATAGATACACAGTTCCCTGAAGCTACATGATTGTGTGCTTATACAATTTAGGCTCATTTTAATTAAATGCAATCAAAATTTAGCACCTCAGTGTGCTATTGCATAGATCATTGCTGGCAGCAGTTGATTAATAGACTGCCATATATCTCTCCTGAGAAGAACTAAAAGCTCATGTCACATGTGTGTCCAAACCAAAATACAGATTGTGTAGAGCACATATACTGATGTGTGTGTGTGTGTGTGTGTGTGTGTGTGTGACAGAGAGAGAGATAGAGAGAAGAAGAAGAAGAAGAAGAAGAAGAAGAAGAAGAAGAAGAAGAAGAAGAAGGTGTTTGAGGTGGTGTATAATGGGAGGAAGGATGTATTTGTGTTCATCAATGCAAATATTACTGCATTGTATAAATGGCAGTGAAACATAAAAAAGCTGCCATTTTGGCCTTACTTCTAGGAACAGACTACAATTCTCTAGCCACTAAAATAAGAACCAAAATGAAGAATGGAGAAAAGGCACAATTGTGCCTTTCTGCAGTGTTGTGACAGTGAGTGAACAGATCAATCTGGCAATAAGAATTTCATGAGGAACTCAAAACAGACATCTGCAAACAATCCCCTTTGCTGGTATGTGTACCAGGGTCCATGTTGAATATATACATCATAATTTTATATGTAAAAGATATAACTAAAACCTAGTTGTATTCTGCTGATGAAAGAGAAATGAGTGCATAGGATACCAACCCACACAACTCTTTGCCCCCCAACCCCAGCAGGGTCTTGTAGGCTCTGGGGAAAAGAAAAGACAGGAAAAGATCACCTTCTGCCAGTGGCATATCAAAACGTTCAAACCCAATGTGTGAAGCAGTCTTAATTCAAAGAGAAGTAGCATAGAGCAAGGGCAGTAACTCAGCTATACAGATGGGAAAAATGAGGGTCAGAGCCATATTGTCTAAAATGCTACATTTATTTCCATTAAGAAATCTGTATCACTGATGTTACTCATAGAAAAAAATAAAACACTGATTTCTTGACTAGATCAATATTGTTTAAAACCACATATACACTCTCAAAAGACAAATAACAAAATCCTCTTCCCATTTCTAAAGATCTTCACTAGAACAGCCTGTACCTCCCCCTCCCCATGCTGCTAATATGACATTTACCAGAGATCCCAATCCTAAAGTCTTCCTAGCTCTTGGAGTACTTTAACACAATGTTAAAAAGCAACAATGTTAATGCAAATTCTTGCGTACAGAAGCATCCATATCCATTATTATTTCTCTTGCATGAGAGAACAATAATGTCAAGCAGGTATTATCAGTTTCTCTTAAATAGATGTTACATACCCCACATATAATTTTTTTAAATTACAATTGCTAAAAAAATATTGTAAGGAGATTTCTTCCAAAGCTTATATTCACCCATGGACAGAGAACTTGTAGTTTTCCCCTGTTTTCAATGTGTATTACAAAACTATCACCTCTATGTCCCCATCCTACAAAAGAGAGGTTTCAAAATCACATTTCTTTTCAAAATCAGCCATATACAAATTGATGGCTTTCAAGCCTCTATGGTCCTCATATTCTTTTAATAAACTTGAAATAAAATATTTATTAAAATCGAAATCAATATTCTTACTTGATGTAATTTCCACAGGGGTTGCTAGATCATGTGTGGGAGGTTTTAAAGTATCTCTCTTATATATAAGTATTTCCTATTATGTGAAGTGAATCATGTTGCATATAAGTGATCTCATATGAAAGGTGACTAATATAACATTCAACTTCATTCTTGGAGCTGTTGAATACATCCTAGATAATCTATATATAGAAGCTTATTTGGGCACAAATGAGAAGAAGACAAATTTAGATAACTGTTCTAATATGGTCTCATTGGGGTGGACTATGGATCTCACTGATGGTGGTGAAAAGCCTATACATTTTCACTTAAATATATACTAGGCAACAGAACAAATCACATACATCTGAAGAAACAGAGGCTGAAGAAACATTAGATGCCTTGTGTTTATTGGGATATCAAAATCACAAGATGTCATATATCTCATGGGTCAGACCATACCTGGAGTTCTATATGCAGTTCTTGAGAATTCACTTCAAAAAGAATGTGGACAAAATTGAGAGGGTAAGAGGAGAGCAATAAAAATGATGTGGGGCCTCAGGACCAAACCCTATAAAGAAAAGCTGAGGGACCTGGGAATGGCTAGCCTGGAGAAGAAAAGGTTGAGAGGAGACATGATTGCTCTCTTGGAGGAGGGCAGGGAGCAGTTTCTGTTGGCAGTAGAAGATAGGACTTGCAATCATGAGCCGAAGCTACGTGTAAAACAGTACTGACTAGATATCAGGAACTTTTTTTCACAGTTGGAGTAGTTCTGCAGTGGAATTGGCTGCCTAAGCAAGTAGTGAGTTTCCCCTCACTGGCGGTCTTTAAGCAAGTGCTGGACAGGTACTTGTCATGGATAAGTTCTCTGCAGGGGGTTGGACTAGGTGAGAACCACAAAGGTTAGGGACATGTGCCCAATAGATAAGATATTTTTTTTATTATTTTTAAACATTTTTGAGCTCTAATCATAAATTATTTATATTTTTTCTATATATAGTTTTATCCCTAACATTTGTGGTTATCACCTGTTTTCC
Source organism: Paroedura picta (assembly GCF_049243985.1). Lineage (NCBI taxonomy): Eukaryota > Metazoa > Chordata > Lepidosauria > Squamata > Gekkonidae > Paroedura > Paroedura picta. Next base: position 61,209,508 of record NC_135373.1, on the reverse strand, counting down.
AGGTTGCATTTTTGTTTCCATTTATGTTACTGGATGGATGGACTAGAGGAACAGTATGGCCGCTTTCAACTCTATGATTCTATGCAGAAGTAGAGGTGATGAGTAGTGTCTAGCCATTACACCAGCTGATGTAATGAAATTTTAAGTGTGTGTGCATGTACACACTCAGCAACTAGAAAAGAAATTGGGTTAGCTGAGCCAAAGCAGCCTGAAGAATGAGGAAAGGTGAAATAAAACTGAATTACCTAAGGTGGTAATCCATTTCTTTTGCATAATCTTACTCACCCTTTGATTCTTCCCTTGGATTCAGTTTCCACGGCGCATAAAATCCCTGTCCATACAAGGAAATAATCCACAGACAGCTGCTATGGCCATTACATGAACTAAGATCCTTGGTCTGGAGCCTTAAGCAGGCCTGGGGTAAATTTTCCTGCTAAACTAAGCGAGGGTCCAGATCCTACAATTGGATTTCATATGGAATAGTAAAGACAAGAAGAGAAGGACTAACATAAAGAAGTGCCCTGATTCTTCTTAGCGGATGAGATATGTCTTCCTGCTAAGTGGTACCCTCCCTGCAGTTGGACTTTACTTGGAATGGTAAAGGCAGGAAGGGGAGTACTAACACTTCCCACAAGGCAGAATAATCTAGATTTTACTTGGGATGGTAAAGGCAGAAAGAGGAGAACTAACACTTACTACAAAAGAGAATAATCTGTATTAGCTACATATCACCAAGACAAAAGAGAGAGAAGCAAGGTGGCGGGTTCTCCTGCTTTGGAAGTTTTTAAGCAGAGGCTAGATAGCTATAGAATCATAGAGTTGGAAGGGGCCATACAGGCCATCTAGTCCAACCTCCTGCTCAATGCAGGATCAGCCCAGAGCATCCTAAAGCATCCAAGAAGAGTGTGTATCCAACCTTTGCTTGACGACTGCCAGTGAGGGGGAGCTCACCACCTTCTTAGGCAGCCTATCTGACAGAAATGCTGATTCTGTGAATTTAGGCAGATTGTGAGTGGGTGGGCAGAAGATATTGGGTCAGCGCTTGGCTCTTGTGGCCATTTCTTGCATGCTCAGGGAAATGCCGATAATCACTTTGGGGTTGGAAGGTGAATTTCCTTCAGGAAATTTTGGCCAGGGATTCTGTTTTTTTAATTTTTATTTTTTATTTTTTTTAGGGGAGCATGATCTGGGCATGGAATTGGGGTCACTGTGGGTGGGCAGGTAGTTGTGCATTTTGCAAGGGTTGAACTAGATGACCCTGGGGATCCCTTCCAACTCTATGATTCTATGCCTTAGGTTTCTGTGGAGTTTGCTCATTTAATGAAAAAGTACAGGAAGTGAGGAAAGGGGGGGGGGGGAAGAAAACATCACCATGAATTCACAGGATCCATGAGATTTCATATAACTTGTTCTCTCAAGCAGCTGCCTCCCCTACTGCATAATAAACTATTTTTGATACAGACCCATAAAACTTATTTGTTGTGGTATGACGTAGAACAAGGGTAGCCCAACTGTGGCTCTCCAAATGTCTATGGACTACAATTCCCATGGGAATTGTAGTCTATGGATATCTGGAAAACTACACTTGGACCATCCTTGGTATAGAAGTTTGCTGTTTTTAAAGGGGGGGGGGATTTCGCTCTCCTTCTCAATTAGTTTAAAAAGTTCTTTGCAGATATGGTAAATTATTATTGAATAAACAATACCCTTTACTGGTTATTGAGGGTCCACATTCAATCAGTGCTGAGGCAGATACATTGGTTACTGGCGGTGTTCTGGATCAAGTTTAAGGTTTTTATATTGACCTTCAAGGACCTTTGTGGTCTAGGCCCTACATACTTGAGGGACCACCTTATCTCCTTATGCTCCCCACAGATCACTCTGCTCTGCAGGTACTAATAGGCTGGTGGTTCCCAGCCCATGTGAAGTATATCTACCCTCAACCAGGGCCAGGGCCTTTTAAGTCCTGGCCCCTACTTTGTGGAATGATCTCTTAGATAAGTTGAGGGCCTGTAAAATGGAGCTCTTCCACCAGGTGCTTGATCAGGGCTAGGACTGGGAAGATCTTGGCTCCCCTTTCCCCCCTTTTCTTTATTTATGATTGTACATAGACTAGGACAATGGTCCCCAACCTTTTTATCACCAGGGACCGGTCAATATTTGACAATTTTACTGAGACCTGGGGGGGGGTAGTTTTTTTGCCAAGGAACGTTGCCACCTGAGCCCCTGCTCCACTTGCTTTCCCGCCAGAGCCCCTGACTTCCCGCCACCCGAGCCGCAGCCCAGTACCGGCTGATCCATGGACTGGTCCCAGTCCCGGGACCGGGGGTTGGGTACCACTGGGGACATCCTCAACTGCCTAACACAGGGGGTCTGATGGAGGATTGGATAGAAGAATGAAGAATGATGTCTGCCATTGTAGTTTATGGTTTTAAAACTGGGACTTTTAATATATTTTACTGTAGTTCTATCTTGAATTGTAAGTTGCCACCATAAAAGCCTGGCCTGAGAGTGGCACCGAATAAATCAAAGAATAAACAAAAGAAAATTAACTACTCAACTTGTTCTGGCTGATATATGTATACATTGGTGGCGGTAGAAAATGCTGTGAAATTACAGCTGATTTGTGGCAACTCCACAGAGTTTTCAAGGCAAGAGACATTCAGAGGTGGTTTGCCATTTTCTGCCTCTACATCATGACCCTAGTATTCCATGGAAATCTCTGATCCATATATGCACTAGCCATTGTCAACCATACTCAGCTTCTGAGATCTAATGAGATTGCACTCACCTGGACTATCCAGACCATGGCATATATATACATTACAAAACATGAAATAGAGAAATACCACTTATTCAAAAAATCTGACTGGTAATTTATAACATAACTAGCTTTAAGGGTCCTCCCCACGAGCTTCCCGGCTGCTTTCCAGGCCACCGGGAAACGCTGAGGGCGAGGGAGGAGAGGGGGTGCTTCCCGGGGGCCTGGCAAGCATACCCAGTGCCTCTGCAAAGCCCCGGGTGTGCTTGCCAGGCCCCCAGGAAGTGCTCCCTCTCCCCCACAGCCCCTGTGGCTGGATGACTTTCTGGGGGCCTGGCAAGCACACCCAGGGTCTCACAGAGGCACTGAGTGTACTTTCTAGACCTTTGGGAAGCACTCCCTCTGCTTCCCCCCCACCCCGCAACTGGATGGCTTCCCAGGGGCCTGGAAAATTTCTCACTGTGGGGGGGGGAGAGGCAGGCGCGGCCTTCACAGCCCGATACCGGGCGGCGGACCAGGGGTTGACGATCCCCACTGTTAAAGATCATGTAGGTGGGATGGCAAACAGCAACAATGGGGTGAACTGAACAAATTTCAACTTGTATGTAAATTACAAATCAAGGCACAATCCTCCACGGATCACAGCTGCTGCAAAGTTTTTATGTTTGAAATAATAGTTCCTGGTGTCCATTTTAATTGTTTCTATGGATGCTAAATAATTTATTTATTTTTATGCTACCACTCTCAACAACGACCTATTAAAACCCCCATTAAAGCTACATAACCCACAAAAGACAAGCAGCAGTATTCTTACGCACACCTCAGCCAACCTATCCAGGCAACCGTCCACCTTCGGGTAGGGCGTTTACTGATGTTATGGTGCTACCATACAGGCCATCTAGACCAACCCCCTGCTCAATGCCGGATCAGCCCAATGCATCCTAAAGCATCCAAGAAAAGTGTGTATCCAACCTTTGCTTGAAGACTGCCAGTGAGGCTCACCACCTCCTTAGGCAGCCTCTTCCACTGCTGAACTACTCTGACTGTGAACATTTTTTCCTGATATTTAGCCTATATCGTTGTACTCGTAGTTTAAATCCATTACTGCGCATTTCAGATACAACACCGACATTAAATCTCTATTCAGTGCTGCCTCCACTGCTGTCCTAATTTATTAGGCTGCACATACTGTTTCTTAGAGCCTCTTGTGGCGCAGAGTGGTAAGGCAGCCGTCTGAAAGCTTTGCCCATGAGGCTGGGAGTTCAATCCCAGCAGCTGGCTCAAGGTTGACTCAGCCTTCCATCCTTCCGAGGTCGGTAAAATGAGTACCCAGCTTACTGGGGGGTAAACGGTCATGACTGGGGAAGGCACTGGCAAACCACCCCGTATTGAGTCTGCCATGAAAACGCTGGAGGGCGTCACCCCAAGGGTCAGACATGACTCGGTGCTTGCACAGGGGATACCTTTACCTTTACCTTACTGTTTCTTGCTTGTACCTGTTGCTTTTGATTTCAAACTATATCGAATGTTTGATTCTCTTCCACAAATTGCAGCAATTCTCCAAAAGAGTGAATCAAGTTATTTGGTATACATAGTTATATATTGTTATATATTGTGCATCTCCTTGCACTACTTCTTGGCTTGTTTTTCTGAGAACTGTTTCCTGCTCTCTTAGCTTCTTCCTGGTGTGAATGTATTTTTTTCAATCAGCATCTCAATGATAAAGCATTTCAGTGATCGAAAAGTGCCAGAGTGAGCAAGGAGGCAGACTCTTTTAGTCTGGTGTGGTCACCTCTCTTTCCTATTGAAGGTGCCTGCATTGGGGCAGCTTCCTCTTTGCTCTGCTTTGCAAGTGAACATGGACATCTCTCTCTGCCTCTCTCTTAGTCTGGTCACTAGAGTTAGTTAGGATACTATCATGTAAAGAAGGTGGAGCGAATGAGGCTGCTGAAATGTTCCAACTCTACAGTGTATGTGTAAAAACAAAACAAAAGCAGCCCATAGCCCAGAACAGATGGAACTCTTGAGGGAAGTATAAACAGATCACACTTTTGACTCAAACATCTGGAATGGCACAATACATACAAAAATGTGAAAGGCGGCTGCAGTTTATGGGGGGGGGGCATGCATGCATTTCTGAGGTCTTGGATTGCAGTTTATGGTATCTAGTGCCAAACCGTTTGCCCTCTTATGAGCCTCTCAGCTGCCTTAATCTACAAACCGTTTGTGCAACATTTACAGATCTGGAAAATAAATTTACACTTGGGCAATGATGTTTTCCAGGAACAAAAAAGGTTGCATTTTTTTTTCTGTCAAGAAAGCTTTCAGCTATACATATACATGTATATACATGGCTTAAAGAAAAACAGGCCCATCCTGAAATATAGAATGTGGCCACATAATCTAGTAAACAGGAATGCTTGTACCAGGTTGTGCTCTGATAAAATGAAATGAAGAATTCCTTGGTTTGTAAAAGGTTCTGAGATATTTTGAAGGATTAAAACTGGCTTTTTCACTTCTTTCTTCTTCATTGGCTGCAAAAAGGGGGGGGGGCTTGTGGACCTCCTGGAAAAAACAGGACGTAACAAATGCAGAACAAAGAAATATAACTCACTCATTTCTCTATCAACCTAGAGAAAATGTTTTAGATTTAGGAAAGTTTAGGAAAAAGTGTTTATTCCCCGTATTACTTTCTCAAAAATTATTAATCAGTACTTGCCTACTAAAAGACATTGGCCAGCTGGTATATGTCCCTTCCCCCACTTAAAATCAAAGGATCTGTGAGGGCTGATTTATCATGCTGTCTCTAGTTAGAGCTTCAAGTCACCAATATAGTTAAAACTCTTCATATACTTTGCATTCCCTCTATGTTCTAATGTAAAACTTTTCTCTGTGTCATTCTCTCTCTTGTTTAATTTTATGTTTGACAAGCAAAAGCTGCATAAGTTTTTCATACCTTGTTTTGTCACCATACTTCTAGTTGGTATTATTAAAAGCATTAACTGCTTCAGATCCCTAAATACTCAGGAATACAGTTCTTTTTGTTTGCCTTCTTTTTCACAATAGTATGCTAGTTTCACGAAGATAACAAAACATTAGGATTGTATGCATTAGAAGTCTGTAGTGTCAAGGTATGTAAAGTAGCGATCCCCAACCTGTGGGCAGCGGACCACATGTGGTCTGTCGACTAACTGGAGGTGGGCCCTGAGGACGCCTTCTCCCCCCCCCCCCCCGACCCTTTACTTCATCCACGATCCGGCAGGTGCACGTGGGACTATCTCGTTGCAGAGAAACAAGCTCAGGGTTCCCATTGATTTGTCATTGTCATGAGTTAAAATTTCCATGAAAATAAAATGTTCCTTATGTTCATTGTTGTGGCATGTCTGTATCTTATTTTGAAGGGATGTTTAAACATTACCATAGCAACCAGAGTCAGAGAGCGTTAGGGCAGTGGGCCTCAGTAAAATTGTCAAGTGTTGAGTGGTCCCCGGTGATAAAAAGGTTGGGGACCACTGATGTAGAGCACCATAGAGATGTGCACTTCTTTATTTACTGGTATATTTTGGTTTGGGTCTACTGGGTCTGATTTTTTTTAAAGATTTCCAAAAACTCTTGGATCCTAATATCAATATTGTATTCATAGAATCATAGACTTGGAAATGACTTCATGGGTCATCTAGTCCAACCCCCTGCACTGTGAATGGCACTCACATCCCAATCGCTCATCCACTGTAACCTGCTACCCCCTTAAGCCTTCACAGAATCAGTCTCTCCGTCAGATGGCTATCTAGCCTCTGTTTAAACATTTCCAAAGATGGATAACCCACCACCTTCCGAGGAAGCCTGTTCCACTGAGAAACAGCTCTGTCAAGAATTTCTTCCTGATGTTTAGATGGAATTTCTTTTGAATTAATTTCATCCCATTGGTTCTGGTCCGTCCCTCTGGGGCAAGAAAGAACAACTCTGCTCCATCCTCTATGTGGCACCCTTTTAAATACTTGAAGATGGTTATGAAATCCCCTCTCAGTCATCTCCTCTCCAGGCTAAACAGGCCAAGCTCCCCCAACCTTTCTTCATACGTCTTGGTCTCCAAACCCCTCACCATCTTTGTTGCCCTCCTCTGGACACGCTCCAGTTTGTCTACATCCCTCTTCAACTGAACACAAAACTGAACACAGTACTCCAAGTGAGGCCAAACCAGAGCAGAGTACAGCTGTACCGTCACCTCCTGTGATCTGGACACAATACTCCGTTTGATACACCCCAAAATCCCATTTGCCTTTTTAGCCACTGAGTCACACTGCTGACTCATGTTCAATGTATGGTCTACTAAGATTCCTAGATCCTTTTCGCACATGCTACTGCCAAGACAAGTCTCCCACATCTTATATTGTTGTATTTCGTTTTTCCTACCTAAATGCAGAACTTTACATTTGTCCCTATTGAACTTCATTTTATTCAGTTTAGCCCACTTCTTGAGCCTATCAAGACCATCCTGTATTCTGTTGCTGTCTTCAGTTGTGTTTGCTACCCCTCCCAGTTTAGTATCATCTGCAAATTTAAAAAGTATCCCCTCTAATCCCTCATCAAAATCATTTATAAATATGTTGAACAACACAGGCCCCAGGACAGATCCTTGGGGTACCCCACTTGTCACTCTTTTCCAAGAAGATGCTGAACCATTAACAAGTACCCTCTGGGTACGATTTGTCAACCAGTTGTTGAGCCACTTGACAGAATTAGGATCCATACCGCATTTTACCAACTTTATTCAGATTCATATTTTTGAGAAATCCTGAATTTTTGACTGCAATGTGTTCCCACCGCTCCATCTTTACCATAAAGGTTTTGCCCATCCTATTTCACTACAATGACATCAGTTCTCTATGCCAGAAGTGATGTGGTTGCATTGTCAGCAACCAACAAAAGCAACCACCATTGACTTTAATGGGATTTTTGAGGTTTCCGCCTTTTCTGTGGCTTGGGGGAGGTTTAGGTTACAGCCTCCAGACTTTCAGGGAAGTTCCAGGAGGCTCTTCCCTGCCTTCCTATTGGCTAACTTCCCCCCAGCCTCTTCCCCCACCTATCTTTGTTGTTGTTGCAGCAAGCAAGCTTTTGCAAGTTCCAAGACATCAGCATTGTAATGCATTTACATTTGGGAGCCATTTGGGAATGGATGGAAATAAATCCAAATAACAATAACAATAACAATAACAATAATAATTTACAGAAGCAAATGCATTGCAATGATTGGCTGGTCTCCTGCAGGAAGGCCAGCCATTGGTCTCCCTCCCTCTCCTGCCCCTTTGCCCTGGATGGAAATGGAGCAATCTGTCTCTGAAGCGGGTCTACTTTGGAGCAATTCAGAGTGAATTGCACAACTCTATTCTTTACTGGTGTATAAACAATGACTACCTGCTAAAAAAAGAGCCTGCCAATTATTGTTATTATATAAGCTGAATATATGTTGGAGGGAGATGTTTATAAAAGGAATATTAGGGTGTTTTAAAAATCTAGAAACCTATAGTCAGATTCGATTGAAATTAGTAGGAAATCAACCCTACCTGCATTCTCAACTTTCTAATATACAACCCTATTGTCTTCTGACAACAGAAATTGCTAGTTATTCTGACAACACAAGAAATAGTAGTCTCTGAAAATACCAAATTATAAACACAAACAGCATGGAGACTGCAATTCACATAATTCCATATCGCTAGATCATTTTCTCCCCATGAAAAGTGAAATTTACATTAAAGAAAATTGGGATGTACTAATTTTGAAAGTCTGCTAAGAGAAATGTGTGGAAAAGAGGCTGGAATTAACTGATGCATCATTGTAAATCACTTTACCATATACCGTATCCCCGTGTGTGTAGGCGTGTGTAGTCTTTATATATTTCCTTGTCCATAATGCAAAATATAAATTGAAATCTCTCTGCTGTTTGCTTGTTCTTATAATTTGCTTGTTATTTGGAGCCAATATGCAAAACTCACTCCTTCCCCGCAAGTAAAATCGTACTGTCAAGTTACACACATAAACAATAGAAAAAATTAAAATATGGACAGTACAGGGCTAGAATGGATTTTTATGTTTGCTTTTAATCTGTCAAACGGATTGGTATGCTGTTGTTGATTTGTTGTTTGTATGATATTAAGGGATATGTGTGCAATCTTAAAACTGTTATTTTATACAATGTTGTCAGTATAAAGCAAGACTATTAGAGCAACCACTACTTAGCTCCTCTCCCCTTTAGGATGCTTCTGCTTCTCTTTGGCGGTTGGCAATGGCTAATTAACATTCCTGAAGAACTCCAGAGAACAGAGACCTTTTTGCCAACTAGCCTTATTTCTCAGTGACATTGGGTACTTTGATACAATATTGTCATATGTCTTATGGACTCCATGGAGCTATGTTGGTCAGGTTACAAGTTTTAGAATTTGGACACTTATTCAATTTGGGTGTGGCCAGTGCCATACCCAAATATTAGTGAGTATCTTTAAATAGGACAGGGTCCTATTAAATAAAAGAGTAAGGCCACCTGGGGAGGAGTTAGGGCGGGCCCTGTCCAGGATAAAAACTCAGAGGACCCAATTAGGAGCCGCGAAGCGGCTCCTGATTGGGCCCTCCGAGTGTCCATCCAGGGCCAAGCAGCCAATGGGGAGGCGCGAAAAGTGCCTTCCTATTGACCCCTCACCAGGACAGACCAAAATTCCATTCACCCAGCCAAGTATGGCTGCCAGTCTGCTCCTGACCACCAAAGGGAGAGGAGGTCAGCAGGGCTGCCAAGGGGGATGAGAACAGAGGCTTGGACAGGCTGCGTCAGCCCTTTTTGCCCCAAGTCTGTCCTAACTGTCATGTCCAACTGCAAATTGCCTCAGAACCCTGACAGAGCTGGCAGGAGGCTGCTGAGTGCTCCCCCTCCCCCCCTTCAGGCCTGCTGCGAAGGAGCCTCTGACAGGCCCTGAGGGGAGGAGGCCTTTCCAAGAGCAACGCAGGGGAGCCTGAGGGCCTTCCTTTTGAGGGGGGGAGGAATTTCCCCTTCTGCCAAACAGTTGCCTGACAGGGAGGTCACAGAAAAGCCCTTCTCACTTAAAATACTGCTCTGGCCGGGGGTTAGACACAGCCAAGCCGTGTGTCTTTCTTCTTTGCAACTCTCTGCAGATTTGAGGCCACTGCACAGCGCTATTCTGCAGATGAAACTGTTTTTTTGGCTCCTGTTTCATCTGTACAGCAACCCTGTGCAGTAGGCCTCAAGTCTTTCAATTCAACAACAACCTGTGTGGGACGCCTTAAATGTTTCTTCTCTACCACAACCCTGTCCAAAGTAGCCCTTTCTGCCTGGGGAGATGATCTTTATACTCTGCAGGTGAGCTGTAATTCCAGGAGCTCTCCAGGCCACACCTGTAAATTGGCTACCCCTGGGTTGGAAATCGTACAATGCCTCAGAGTCCAGCCTTCAAATGAGCCATTTTTGCCTGCAGTTGGTAGGGAGTGGTGCAGGAGTGTCCCTCCTGGCCTATGGGTTATGGCCAGCCCTTATCAGCAACTGTTTGTATTCTGGGGCACAGACAGGCATCAGTCCTGTGAGTCTGGAAAGTGCAGGAAGATCTAAATAAATATTTACAGCCTGAAACTAAATAGAGAACAAGTAAATGTCTGGAGACACATAGTAACTGAAATAGTAATTGGCAAATAACCTTGGCCTGGCAAATAAAAAAACAGTATTAAAAACCTTACTAAGGTCAAGACTGCTGTGCACAGACAGTCTTCCTCTTAGGGTTGCCAACTTCCCTGTGAGGCTCGCTACCCCACCTCCCTCATGGGGAGTCTGCTATGGGGAGAGAAGGGGAAGACGATTGGAAAATGCTTTGAGACACCTGAGGCCTGCTGGGTCACTGCGGCCCATTCCCAGTTCTCTCAGATCTCTCACAACCCTACATACCTCACAGGTTGACTATTGTGGAGAGACAAATGGAAAAGGTGTTTGTAAACCGCTTTGAGACTTCTTTGGGTAGTAAGCAATAGGGTACAAAAATCCGTTCTTCTAAGGAGCAACCATGAAAGAAGCATGTGGGCACATAACATTTTACCAACAGTGAAAATATGGGAGACAGAAGGAACAGGGTGGACACCTGTGTACTGTGACTACCCCATGTGTATTAGGGCAGAGGGGCATTTTGGTGAATGTGGCCTAATTCACACAAGAAGGGAAATGATGCAGAACTGGGGGGAATTGGTTGCCATGTAATCTTCCCCTAAGAAGAGTCTCCAGTCTGATTTTCCCTTCACATATCTGAGGACATGGCTCTGGAAAGCTCATCTGTAACCACTATGCCACAATTCCCAAAGGTCAGTCCTCTCCCACATTCAACGAACATTCCACACCACAGGTTCTTGACACCCATATCTCCACACCCATGGCCTCATTTGCCGCCACGCCACCACAACCTCCCACACAACACACATGACAACCCCATGCCCTTACAGACTGGACAACTCCTCCCCTTCCTCTTCCCACTGCCAAGCTCTAGCGCCCGTTGTATTCTTGGAGACAACGGGCTTTGCCCCTAGTTCAATTATAATTTAGAATGGAGGACAATTTTACTCCTTGCCTGGTGAAGAGGAATACATGAGCCAAGCAAAGAACTCCGGTGGATTGGAAACAAGGAGAAATTATGAAGGATTGCATTTATAAATTATCTACTTTATCTACATGTTCTATCAATGCAAAGAGGAGACTAGGACTCTTTCCAGATACTGACAGTTTATTTTATGATGGTTCAAGAATCTACTAATAGAGGTAAAGAGCCTGCACTTGAGGTCAAAAGTTATTTAGAATGTGAGAAATGTTCTGTGTGTGTGTGAGAGAGAGAATTGTTCTGAAGATTCCATTATTATTATTATTATTATTACTAGTTTCAAAGCCCATTTCTAAAAATGGGCCTTGAAAGGCGATAAGGGGGAAGGAGAAAGGAGAGAGGAGGGCCGCGGCAGCTTACCTGTTCGTCCGGCGGGCCGTTGGCCAGGTGCGCAGGCCGCTCCGTCAGGCAGTCGGGCAGGCTTGTAGCGGGGAAGCCCCTGCAGCCGCGCTCTGCGCGACTGCCAGGGGCTCGTTGGGGCGGCGGCCTGTTGCGGCTCCAACGCACCAGGCCAGCGCCTCCAACGCGCCAGGCCAGCGGCTAAGGGAGCAACTGCGCTGCGCGCGGCACACAGTTGCTGGAGCTGGGAATCAGAGGGACCAATCTGGTCCCTCCGATTGTCTGTTCGGAGGAAGGGTCTTGTGAGGACCATAGCAGCTGCATTTTGTACCAGCTGGAGTCTCTGGGTCAAGGACAAGTGTAGGCCCGACTAGAGTGAGTTACAGAACTCTATTCTGGAGGTGACTTTGCATGGAACACTGTGGCCAGGGGATAGGTAGGACACTAGTAGCTGAGCTTGGCAAAGATGGAAAAATGCCTGGCCAGCTACCTTCCTGATCTGTGCCTCCATGGTTAGTGAGGCATCAATGGTCACGCCCAAATTCCTGGCCTGGGGGACAGTTGTAAGTTGTGTTCCTGCTAGGATGGGTAAGTGTGCTTCCTAGCTTGACCCCTTACCTTCCAGACACAGGACCTTTGTCTTGGAGGAGTTGAGGTCATCCAACATGTTGACCAGCACTGTCTCCACCCTATGGCCAGGATAGAAGCCTGACAGATATGGATCAAGAGCCGAAGTTTCCTCGAGTCCTCCAGCAGGCCTCCATTTACTGTATTACCCGTGGTGGTAGGGTTGGGCGCTTTGGTGTCTGAAGTGGCTGTTCCTGCCTGAAGCAGCCAGTGCCATGGCATGGGGGGGGGGGGAGACATTGGTGATGGCTTGCCGGATGGCACACACTCCCTGAAGCACCCAACCCTATTTGGCGGAAAGGTTGTGGTGGAGCAACAAGACTTTATCCACATGTAGCTTGCTAATGCATCACAACCAAGTTCCAACTGACTAAAATTTTGATGCTCCTCCTCGAGGGTGCTAGGAGACTGAACTACCCTAAACAACTGGGATGAGTGAGAGCTTGCGGACGTGATTTCTGTGGCAAAAAGCTCACATTTTGCCACTTTCACTGCCATCTCATGTGACCTCATAAATGTGCAATAAGATGTTCTTGCTGCTTTGTCACAAGTTTTCTGTCACACCCGCTCTAGTCATCTCCCTTCCCTTTTCTTCTCCTGGAGCATGCCCATATACCAAGGGGATTGTTTGAGACATGGGAGGAGAGGACGTCAAGGGGCAATCTTGTCTATAGCGGCTGACAGGTGAGACTGCCAGTCCTCCATCAAGGCCATCAGTGAGACACCAGGAGGCATCGGGTCCTACAGAGCTTTCCAGAAACCAACTGGATCCATAAGTCTCTACAGGCGGACAAAAATCTGCCTGCCATCCAATAGGCGTTTCTCAATGTTCTCAGTGAAATGTTCTCAAGATCTTGGCTTAGATCTCTTAATTGGAATTTGAGTTTTGACACTTTCCTCACTACTACATGTCAGCACTGATCAGTCAGAGAAACCTTACTTGGTGAAAGCTGGCATGCTACAGAGCAGGTTTATAAGCTTACTCTTCTCTCATGTGGCAATATTTAAAAGGCAGTTAGGGTCAAGCAGTGCAAATTGCCCTCTTAAGGTTAGAGTCTGCTACTCTTTAACCACTTCACTACACTGTATCTCAAAATTGAGCATGGAGCAGGGGAAGGAAAGCCAGAATCCAGGAAAGTCACAGTGCAGGTGTATGTGCAAATACCTATTGTATTTCTGGGTGCAACAGGCTTTGCCCCTAATGTGTGTGTGTGTGTGTGTGTATGTAGTATGTATGTATGCATGCATATATGTGTTTCATGATGCTGATGAAGGTTTATTGAAACTGGCTGTTAACTGGAGGCCTGTCTGTATAGCAGAACTATGGTTGGATCACGGATGTTTCATGTTAGAATTCTTATGGACAGTAATAAAATAGGGTGTTTGTACGAATAATTATGGGTTATTGTTAACATGATGAATTTTGTATTTTCTTTCTCTTTTTTTGCTCATAATTTTGTGTGCTCCATACTGATCCCCTATTCCCTGCTGGCAGTGCCAATGGACTTAGCAATCCTAGATGAATGGCTTAGTAAAACACTGCAAAGAAAACATTCTTCATGTGCTTCTATGCATTGAATGCATGAAGATTTTGTTTTATTTTCTATCAATGCACACAAATTCAAATACCACACATGTACAGCCATATGAATTATATTGTCAAGATTCTTTCACTGTGTTGTCAACATAAATGTCTCTGTTATTAATGAAACAAATTTACAGTACAGTGACGCCTTTAAGACTACAAAGTTTTATTCAAAGTATATGAGCTTTTGTGTGTATGCATGCTTCCTCAGATACAATATCATGAGAATCTGTCATTAATGCACACGGAGGATAAAAAACATAAATGAACTGAAATCTGTAGCAAAATCATGCTAAACATAACATTTAGTAAATTCCTTGTTGTCTTTCCTCCAGCTGAATGATTTGGGATATTACTTTTATTCAGCATAGCATCACAGGTGGAGTGCAAAGGTCTACCCTTGAAGAAATTTTATCTGCTACATATCAATTCTATATCCATCATGGAATTCAATGTTGTTGTTTTTAAAATTTCTCAACACACATGCTCCTTAACTGTGAAGCTATGAATGATAGAGAGTGTCAATTTTTATTACAGAGCAAGAGAAGTCTAGCAAGGATATCAGTTGTCCAGACAAAACATGCTTGCTGTCTGGAAAATGGAATGGTTCCTGGGCATACAAATATTTGTTATCCATACTTCATTACTAATATTTCAAAATACTGACTTCCTACATTCTTCAAAACAAGAATTTTCGAAAGCTACTGAGACAGTCAGCATGCATTAATTAAGAATATGGTTTTCATTCTATTCATTGCTTGTTCTAATGGCAGGTATCTCACTGACCTTAGCAGGTCATAGAATAGCTACTCAGGTGAAATGTAATGAATTGGGAAGGCAAAAAAGCCTGAGGGGGAAGACAGAAACCAGGATACTGAAGTGGCACTATCATTAGTCAAATCCAGTGAGATTCACTGTCTGCTGTTTATCATGGCACATTTCTGAACTGATAATCAAATGCAACCAATCAATTGCAAGAACTTATTAGCATTTAGACTTGTTCTCTGTTTTATAACATTGTTTGCATAAAGCATTGAGAAGTAAAAGCTTGTTCCTTGTTCAGGCATTCAGAACTGCAGTCACTAGCTTGCTACTGGTGAATGAAGAGGAACATAATAAATCCTACATGGTTCTTAAAAAAAACTGAACAGAGCATGATCCTGCAGCTTTCAGTGTTCCCTTCTTCTGACACTGCTTTACCACAAGTCTTTCTTTGCAATTAAGACAGTCACATCAAATATCAGGCCTTACTATCCAACTGCATGGCTTTTTCATTGCATGGTAACTTTCACACACATAACATTCACACAAACAGATCATGAAGTGAAAAATACTTCTTGCCCAGCTGCATCTAGATAAGACATGGCTTACAAGCTGAACCCCTATTTGAAGATGACTGATATGGCCATGATGATCCATGCTTCAACAAAATTGAGACAACATTACAGTAACACACTGCAGTGTCCACTGAAGATGATGTAGAAACTACATTTGATGCAAAATATGACAGCTCATCATCCATTATCTGAGGCTAGATGAAGTTATTGTGTTATTCCCACATAGTTGAAGGACCTCCTCTCCTTGTGCATGTCTGTGAAAAAGAACACGAATTCCAGAAAGGGGGGGGGGATGCTGTATCGTTCTGGCATTTCTCCACAGCTGTGTGGCAATGTTGATTTCTATTAAAAAATACATAGCAATGTGGAAGTGCCTTTAAAAAAAAAAATTCAGGCCGGGGGGGGGGAGTTTTAGTGCATGAGACTATTACTGTGTTGTGATTGGTGGCTTGCTGTGATTGACAAGCCAAAAAGTGGAGGAAGAAGTTGCTTTCCCTTGCAGCCTCATCAGGAGGCAAAAAGTCACAATGGGGCAGAGGAAAAATGTGCGAGGAGTTGCCCCATGAGGAGACCTGCAAACGCGAGATTTATGATCCCACATTTGTAAGCAGGAAACCACTCTAATGTCTCATGTCTCTCTTGTAAAGTAACACAATTTGTGTTGGAGGACAAGAAAATCTGGATTAAAGTTGCACTTAATAACTGAGACATCTTCACAAAGAAGCTGCTAATTTGTTTTAATAAACCTTGATGTGTTTTTAACATTACAGCTTTGTTATTTGCTGTTCTTTGTCCATGTTTTATTTGTGTGTTTTATCTGCTCAGCTGTGATGGCCAAAACCAATAACATTTTGACTGACTGATATTTTTGCTGACTGATAACCTCAGTTATCACTAAGGTTGCCAGTTCCCCCCTCCCCCAATCACCAGTAGGGGGATGAAAGGTATGGTTGCCAGATCCAGGTTGGTAAATCTCTGGAGAATTGGAGATAAACTATAATTCCAAAGGAACTCTGGTCCCATCTAGGGGCTGGCATCCCTAGTTACTACAGGAAGGGGATGGACAGACATTCTTGAACTTGCAGAACCATCTAGTCTTGAACCTGCAGAACCATCTAGTCTGGCTCTAACCTATATATTTTCCCTACAACCCATTTTATAGTTTCTGGACAGAAACATATATGGTGGAGCACCTGGGTTGTAATTCACTGGTTGAAACTCTTTTGCTTTCAGGCCATCAAAGCTACCATGCGTTTGGTACTATTATCAATAATAGGGTTTTTGTTTGTATATAAAGCAATATATCATGCTAGCCAAAAAGTTGTGTATGTAAATGACGTACCTTTTTTCTCAAATGGATGCTAACCAAGAGAGTTTATATCTATTTTGTGTTCAAGCTGAGGGTGCCGTGCATAGAGATCCAGGAAGAAAGAAAGCTCCAGTATATTTATGAGTCTAACTGGCAGCACAGCAGGAACAAGAAAACACCACTCTTGGTGACACAGGGTGATATGTTAACAGCAGGGCACAAATAATGGGATTTGTTTGCAAAACTCCAGCACATAAAATGACCTAGGTAGGATATGATTGGAATCTCATTCATAAATTCAAATGGTGGTATTCTATCATGTTCTCATGCTGCAGAGCTGCTCCTCTATTAATGCTCTATTAATCTCTCTTGTATAACAACACACAAATATATGCTGAATCTGACAATATTAGGTTCTGACACACACGCACACACACAAACAAGCATACCTCAAAGTCTCCTGCAAAAGAAAAGACAGGACTGGATCAAGCTAGGCATCGTTGAATCTGACAGCCAGGACTACAGTCAGGCAAGAATATTCAACTACTTCAAACTTAATATTTCAAAAACTGTAATAATTAACAACACTATCAGCATTTGTGAGCCTCTTGTGGCACAGAGTGATAAGGCAGCAGTCATGAAAGCTTTGCCCATGAGGCTAAAACAAACAAATAGCACCCCCCCCAAAAAAAAAACCCAAATCCACTTGTCTTGTGTGGGGTTAATTAAAAAGTGGACTGGAGGTGGCTAGGGGTGGGTGGGGAAAAGAAATTTAACAGGCACATTATGCATGACGGGACTGTAAAAGTTATTTAAAAAGAAATGTCCCCATCCAGGAGGTGGAAGGAGGGGAGAAAGGTAAAGACACAAAAATGTGCGCAGAAATAAAATGGGGATAAAATGAAACTGTATGGGGCCAGAGAGAGCCTCTTGTGACGCAGAGTGGTAAGGCAGCAGACATGCAGTTTGAAAGCTCTGCCCATGAGGCTGGGAGTTTGATCCCAGCAGCTGGCTCAAGGTTGACTCAGCCTTCCATCCTTCCGAGGTTGGTAAAATGAGGACCCAGCTTGCTGGGGGGGGGGGGGGTTTAAAACGGTAATGACTGGGGAAGGCACTGGCAAACCAGTCCGTATTGAGTCTGCCATGAAAAAGCTGGAGGGCGTCACCCCAAGGGTCAGACATGACCCGGTGCTTGCACAGGGGATACCTTTACCTTTAACAGCATACATACTGTACGTTCAACCCTATTCTGTTCGGGAAGGATAATCAGTGAGCCCTTGCAACTACGATGAACTCCCCTGCACCTCAAATCATTACCCTTTTGATTACAATTTTTTTTCATAACACTTGGGGTTGGGGGGCTCTTACCTCCCATACCAGGAGAATGCAGTATGCAGGACCCTATCAAAGCATGTATTTGCTTGCCATGTTGAATGGGTACAGCAATTTGCCTGTTTTTTACATTTTCAGCCCACTTTCATTCATCACAGCAATTTGACTATATAAAATTATACTAAAATTATAAGGGTATGTGAGTGGTTAGGAATCAGTTTCTTTACAGCACCCCTCTAGTTTCAAACAAGATCTTCAACAAGAAATGCTAGGACAAACTTATCCTTCATTACTGTACCTGTCGGGCAGATTCACTCTCCATTAGGAAGAACACAGAAAAAAATTCTAAAGAGGAAATTTGTAGAACAGTCCCATGCAGAGTTAATGGTGGTCTAAACCAATTGAGATCAATGGGCTGTAGGCTCTGCACAGGACTGCGCTGTTGTTTGCTTCTTTTCTCAAGATTCAAGGGTACTTGGGCACTTTCCCCGCTCCCAGCATCTAGGCTGGCTGAAGCCTTGCTTCAAAAGATACCCATTCTAGTCAAAGAAAGCAATTTCCATTTCAATTTTGAACTTACTCTGCCGGAGGAGCTGTGCCTCTGGGGCAGAGCTGGGCAAAATGCCCACTGCAGTTATCTGTAAAGCCTCTCTCAGGGCTCCTTGTAGCTCTTTTAAACGTTATTAAAGAACAGCTCTATCAGGATCTCTATGCTCCATTATTAATTGAAGTGCCCTGCCTTCTCCCTTGCTGTTATTGTGCTAAACCTCATGTCATACTTATTTATTGAGCTTCCCCCAGTCTGTTGTGCTGCATATTGACACATGCTCGGGAAGAAAAGAGTGTGATCCAGTAGGAATTGGGGGGTGGGGTGGCAGTGCAGCATTCTCTGCTATAGCACAATGGCACATAGTATCCTCCCCCCTCTCCTGTACTTCAAATGAGATGCTCAGGGCCAAAGAAAATGTAATTGGAACAGATCCGACGTGCTTCAGTATGGAACTGCCTGGATCACGTACAGAGTGAGTGTTTGGAGGGGGGGGGGGATTCAGTTTTAAAAGCAAAGGGAAATTTGATTGAGAACAGCTGTACCCAGGTGACCAACTGTAATGTAGTGGTATGAGCCTCACTCTGCCACCAAACTCATTCAGTGACCTTAGCCAACATCACAGGGGGGTTGGTTCTGAATGGGGGAAGGACAGGAGAAAATAACTAATACATTTTTAAAAAATTAAACAAACAACTTCCTCCCTTTTCTGCTTTATAATCCAGAAGAAGAAGAAGAAGAAGAAGAAGAAGAAGAAGAAGAAGAGGAAGAAGAAGAAGAAGAGTTGGTTCTTATATGCCACTTTTCTCTACTCGAAGGAGTCTCAAAGCGGCTTACAGTCGCCTTCCCATTCCTCTCCCCACAACAGACACCCTGTGAGGTGGGTGAGGCTGAGAGAGCCCTGATATCACTGCCCGGTCAGAACAGTTTTATCAGTGCTGTGGCAAGCCCAAGGTCACCCAGCTGGCTGCATGTGGGGGAGCGCAGAATCGAACCTGGCATGCCAGATTAGAAGTCTGTACTCCTAACCACTACAGCAAGTTGGCTCTCTTCCCTAAGAATTTCTGAATGACAAAGAGGCTGGGGGAATGTACTGGGAGATAGGGATTGCAGGGTGGCGGATGGTATGGAGAGCTCTACACTGCCTGTTTGCACCAATCTACATAAGCAGGGAATTACAACTAGTACAGCCTCATCTTATCATATTGCATCTCATGCATTTGCCTCCTGAGATATTTGTTTTTAAAAGTTATATAGATTTCCTAGACAGATGCAACTTTGAGACCCAGAAAATAACCATTAAAGCAAATCCTCCAATCCACTTCAGGGCTTACCTCTGAGTAGCTTCTGTTGTATCATGTGTCAGTAAAGCTGACTGGATGTTGAATGAGACTAGGAACAATGTTGATGTCAACTGATTTCTTTCTGACATCTACCTGAGTGGAAACAAGTTCTTTGAATTGCTTCTAATGAACGACAATTCATGCATCAGAAAAGAAGTGAGAATTTCAGGAAAGGTTCAATTTGTGATATAAGGCCCCTAATGAGACACCCTACTTTTGATATTTAAAAAATATTGGATTTTTTATTCTTCTTACATGCACACAAAATACTTTTAGTCCATCCATGAACATACATGCAATCTATGTATATTGTATAGTGTACATTTGATTTTTATTTATGTTTGCTTTGAGTAATGAACATTGTGTTCAACACAGGTAAAGGTGAGCATGTGATTATATCCACTTAAACTGATTCTGCGCAGGTGAAAAGGGCCAGGCTGGCTCTTGTATGGCAGCGGGGCTTATCCCTGTTTCCACACAATGTCAGCGCCAACCCATCCTGGGCCTGGCACGCTTTAGGCCCATTGCCCTGTGGGAAGGGAACACAGCCCCTCCCCTTCCTATGGTGTCCCAGCAGGGACAAAAAAAAATGCCCTACTCAGTATTCTGGCACTTTTTGGCAGCACAGGGCCAAATGGAGAATTTAAAAAAATTTGTATGAAGGTGGGATTGTATTGTTTGTGCAAATAACATCCTCTCCCCTGCCTGCCTATGCAGTGGAACCATACCACCCTGGCTGCATTGTAGGGATGCAGAAATCTGGAGTGGATGGTGTGCACAGCTGTAAAAGGTCCCCCATAGGGACACAGGAAGCAGCAGATGGGATGGGGGTCTGCAGACCAAAGAGAATGGGAAGGCTGCATGGATGTAGGATTATGCTGTTTGACATGGCTGGGGGAGGGGGAGAATCTGCCACTGTTGCTAGGCATTGAATGGAGGGAGGAGGGCAGGGGCAGAGCATAGGCTAAAGTGTGTTTCCCCCTCCAAAACATCTTTCCTGCGGTTTGTGGCTGGGTTGTTTGCTGGGGGATCATGTTTTTCTGGGGAGTGAATCCACTTTTTGGGATTCCCCCTGTCATGGGTTAAAAATGGCGGGTATCGCGAGTTGACCACCGGAGGTAGGCGACGTCATCTGGAGGTGGCTGGCATGCTACATTCTCCATGTGCAAAAATGTTCAGAGTAAACAATCTAACAGACCTAGGGCCTTTTCGCACGGGGATCTTTGTTGCAAATTGTTTGCGGAATGAAAAATCGCCATTTAAAATAGTAGAATTCGTTGTTATGCATACCTGCCTTTGTAGTGGAATCAGTTGCGTTTTTTAGCGTTTCCCACAGGCTTCCGGTCTCGGCAGAAATCGCTAGAAAGGAAGCGCTATTGCCAAGCTCGTCCCGCCCCTGGCCGTCAAGCAGCCAATGGGCAGCCGTTAGCATGCTCCCAAACAGCCCCTTTCCCTTTAAGAAAGGTTTAAAAAAAAAAAACAGACCCATAGCAACGAATCTAGGTAGATTCGTTGCAACGGAGAGACCCATCCAGCTGCCTAATGTGAGCTGTCGTTTGATTGTATGATCGTTGGCACGCTGCCTCGAGTGATAAAAAAAAAATCCCCCCCCCTCTCACGGGCCCGATTTTCGGCTGAATTAATGTGTAAAAAATAAAGGGACTTTATTTCAGCAAACGGGCTTTTATGTGGTTTGTGCTTAGTGACTAAAGGTGAAGGACTGAAGCCAGGGAAGCCTCTAAACAGAAAGAGGCTCGCTGGTGCGTTTATCCCCGCTCGCTCGGAGAAAAAAAAATGGCGATCGCTTCGCCGGAAGTTTGGAGGACAGGCTCAGGAGGAGGGACTTTGAAGAACCCGCAACAATGGTAACGCACAGGTCTTTAGCGCTAGTGTTGCAGATTGGTTGCAGGAGTGTATCGCTATCCGGAGGGTGAATCCACTTTTCTGGATTCCCCTGAAAGCGCTACAACGAAGCGCTTTTTGCTGATTGGTTTCAGGAGTGTTGCAGATTGTCTGCGACGTCGTGCATTAAGGCAAATTAGTAGCGTTTTCAATTAGCAACCATTGTGCTATTTTGAAGCCGTGCGAAATGGCCCCTATGATTGGTCAAATCTGTCATATGGGTTCAAGGAAGGGAGGCTCGGTGGCCCAGTAGATGCTGTTTAATTTTGGTTGACCACAATAAAATGCCTGGTGGAGGAGCTCCCTTTTGCAGGCCCTGTGGAACTGTTTTCATTCCATTAGGGCTCTGATTTCCTCTGGGAGCTTGTTCCACCAGGTGGGGGCCAGGACAGAGAAGGCTCTGGCCCTGGTTGAGGTCAGGGATCACTAGCTGGTTGGAGGTGGTGGAGCGCAGAGTCCTTTGAGGGGCATAGGCAGAGAGGCAGTCTCTCAAATACACTGGGCCCAGATCATGTATGGCCTTGAAGGTAATTATCAAAACCTTAAGCCTGATTTGGAATTCGAATGGTAACCAATGCAGGTGTTGGAGAACAAGCCGGATATGGGATCTCCATGTTAATGCTGAGAGCTCAGCTGTTTTCTTTGTTCTCTCCCTTGCCAAGGAGATGAAAAAGCAAATACAGAAATAATCTCTGAGCCTTGCTCCTATTGATCGCCAGCAGGGCACAAGGTCAGTTTTTCAACAGAGTCTGTGGGGCCACAAATCACCAACTAGTACAGTTCGTGAACAAACTTATTGGGTTGATCCAGTTAATTCTTCAGCCACAAACCCAGTTAATGCTTCATGTCCATCCTTATCCTTAGCATAGATATAATCTCTGAGAAACTTGCATAACTCAATGCACAACTACTCATCATTTCCCATAACTCTAGAACTTGGGGCACACAATGAAGTTAATGGGCAACATATTGAGGTGAGACAAAAGGAAATACTTTCTCCAGTTCTTTGTATTGTGGCATTTACTGCAAGTGGACACAGCGATGGTCTTTAGCAGACTGCTGAATGTTGGTATTAGGAGGCAACATCAGAGAAAGCCTTGACCACCATCTTCTGGATGTTGGCCCTCCAATGCACCTGATTGGTTGCTGTCTACTAATCAGACTCAGAAGGACCTTTTTCTCATGCTATTATGAGCTAGAGCAATGACTTGTAGAAAAAAATATGAATATCTTCTATGCAATGGCTCTGGATGATCACACAGTTCATCCCATCAACTCCCTTTATATCCACATACTTTTGTCAAGGGTGAGAGTGAGCCTGGGCTTAGTGTCACCTTATAAAACTAGTTGTGGGGTTTCTATAGTTCAAAGCTGCAGGAGTCATTCTTCTAAAGACATACCTGAATGTGCTGCATTAAAGGGTGAATTAAGTAAATTAATGAGTGAAGCACTTAAAAAGTGTTAATATGTTATAATCCTTAGGTGTGATAATTTCACATTTTCTTAAATGGAAACAGTTCACCAGAGGGATGCTGGCATCAAGCCATCCTGAACTGGCATGTGTTTGCAGGGTACTTACAGATTTTTGTTTGCTACAAATGCCAGTCTCAGTAGCAATGATTTACAGCCGCTGCCAGTATCAGATCTAATCTTCCCTAAGCACAGGCAGGCTATAGCTGCAATAATATTATGAACACTAAATTACCTCAGTCTGGGCTGCAAAACGGACATAAATGCAAACTGACTGTTCCTAAACCTATCACTGTCCCACTTCATAGTAATGATATCCAGAAGCCTTCTAAATGATCTTCTTTTAAAAGTTTTTAAAGTTTGGCATGTTTACCATTTTGTTCACATAATTAACTGTGGCAACTCCCCTATGAATGTACTGTTGGTGTTTCATTTGCATTTGATGGAGGAGTAGAGATTTAACCTATTCAATTCTGTAGTGGAGAAAATAAATGGCATGGATGTTGGGGTGTGGAGAGGTGGTGGGATGGGAGCAACACACAACAATTAATGATGTTGGGGAAATATAAAAGGGATGGACCATTATGGACTGCCTATACCTAATATGGTCAAAAACACACTACACTACAATCAGACAAGGAAGAAGGAACAGTACACTCTCCTTCCATATACCACTGCTGTTACTGAAGTTCATCTAGCTCAAAATTTGGCTCTCTGTCCCTATATAAAGGGACCACAACTTCAATGACAGCCAACCTACTTCCCTTTTGGTTCTTGGGAGGGAAATTCTATTAAGATGACCTGAGTGGATAGAAGCATGTCATTAACTTCTCTGCTCCCTAATAATATATTTTCCTCAGTACAGTTATATAGTGCTTTTCATCTTTCAAGAGATTGCTCTTGAATCTTTGCTGGAAATGTTTCCCTCCTTTTTTGAAATCTGAAGTGGAATAGGTTTCACTAATCTTCAGATACAGAAACACAGGTTAAGAAGGAACAATGGTACAATTTTATTTTCTCAGTTTTGTCTTATTCACGCTGGGATAAGAGATCGCTATCATGTTTAGGACAGGACTCCTTGTTGACCTACTTAAAAATACTTCTTTTTAGCTTAGTTACATTGGTACGGGGTAATGGGAATGATCATCCACTGGAGATTTCTGTGTTTAATCTCTAAGGCATTAACACCCCCCCCCCCATTTTGCTTCAATTAAATTCACAGGACCATTACTTAAGAGATATTCAGAAATGGCATAATGAATGCTGGGGCCCAAGAGCCATTTACCTTGTTGCTTTATGGTCTGTGGTGTCTGTAAATGAGATCAAAGCACTGATTTTGTCAATCCCGTCTATTAAATCCCCTGGAGAAGATTGGATTCTGCCCAAATACTGTTAAGCTTTCTCTGAGTGGTGGGCCCCTGTGCTTTCCAGACTGTTCTCTCAAATCAGTGATACTGGCAACATTTCTCAGGGGTGGATGAGTGTTATTGTTCCCATCCAAAAAAACGGTGATAAAAATAACCCCGGTTAACTATATAATCAGCCTCTTGCCCAAATGTTATGGGTAATTCCTGAAACTTAAACTTGAGAAATGGGTGGAGGCAAACAACACATTATAGCTGTGTCAAATAGGCTTTTAAAGAGGGTACTCAACAACTGAACATTGCTAGACCCTGTACTGTCTCGCCTCATTGGCCATGGAAGGCCCCATGAGGGTGCTATATACAGAATTTCTTGATTTCACCACAACATTTGACTCCCTGGACAAGCAAAGTCTTTGTCAGAAACTCCTGAACATGGGGGCTAATCCTGTTTAGTATCCATCTAAAGATCATGGTAAGAGTCAAGGTAGGGAATTCCAGCTCAATGAAATAGCTGTCCAAAGGGACATGAAACAAGGTTGTGTGCTGGCCTCCTTATTGTTCAATCTGTATATAAATGAATTAGCATCCAAACTAGATAGTCCAGATTTCATGTCTCCATCTGTAGGCCACTCAAAGGTGTCTATATTGCTCTATGCAGTTGAAATGGTTGGACAAGCTGGGATTATTCTGCAAAGAGGAAAAATTAAATATAAATTATCCAAAAATCAAAGTGATGGTGTTCAGGATGTGCCAAAAAATCTGTATGGAATATTCTGGGTGCACCAATTGAATCTAGCTCTTACAAATACCTTGGAATAACTTTCACCAAAACACTTTTCTGGAAAGAAATTTATTTGCTATGCAAGCATCAACACTGAGAAGTTTGGGGGCCAAAGTTAAATTCTTTTTATCAAAGGAGGTCACTTGGTAGAGCCAGCCATCAAACTCTTTAATAGTAAGGTGATTTCCTGCCTGCTATATAGAGCAGAAATATGGGACTGGGGGGGGGGAGATATATTGGCCATCTAAGAATGGTTCCAAAACCTATTCCTGAAAGAATTTTGGCATTATCAGTGGGTCACCAGCAGCTCTTATGAGAGCTGAGTTAGGGCTACTTTCTCTGAGTGTTGGGTAAAAGTAATTACTGGATGAAACAACAATATAGATTCTTTCAGTAGATTTTCTGATTTTCTTGGAATGTGATAAAGCTTGCTCTACATTTTTATATCAAACTTGACCACAATATTTTATTCCTGATGATCTTTTGGGATCAAGAAATGATCAACATGATTGGATTTTTATATGGATGCAATAATTAACTGTGTTGCAATAGCTTAATCTAAAACAGCACCATTCAAATAATTTAAAAGTGACTAACACAGATCCCTATACCTAGCGACCATAACATTGTTAACGCTAAGAATGGTATTTGCTCATTTGAGGTTTCATGTCATATTAACTGCAGTTCACAGTGGTCGATTCCTCCATATCCCAATGTCTGATCAACTTTGTATTTGTGGAATAGAATGAACTGAGGACCTTATTCATTACATTCTTGACTGTCCTCCTCATGATGACCTGAGAACTAAATACATTAAGAAACTTTAGCCCACTGCTTGGGGGCAAAGCAAAATCTGAGCATTTAATCCTGTTGTTATCAGATACCGAGTCATTTATTTCCAACAAAGTTGCCTTATTTGCTCTTGCCAACAAGTATTAGGTCTAACTATGGAAACAAATTGTGCTGTCCTAAGAATTTTAATCCTGACTCTGTATGTATTAGTCAGTTTTAGTCTTGCTGTTTTCAGAATTTAAGTTTTATTTGATCTTATTTTTTATAGTCTGTAGATTTGACAGTATTGTGAGGGCCAGTGGCTAATACAATAAAACTTCTAAAATTCACAGTAGATTTAAAGTGGAATGTTACCTTCCACAAATGAAAAGATCATTCCCCAATCAAACTTAATAGACAAAAATATTCAGTGGTGATTAGAGATGTAGTAAAATATTTTTTACTACAATTCTTACCTGGATATAACCACACAGTCCTTTGAAGAAATTCTAGGACGGTGTTTACAGATCAATTACGGGCAAACTCATTTGTATTTAGCTTAGTTTATATTCACTACTTAAGTTGGTACTAGATTTAAAGCAACAACTTAAAAGCTTTGACTTTTGATAACTAACAGACACAGACTAGCTGCCAGTAGCCATAACTGTAAGTCTTAAATAAAAGCTCTACTGCCATAGAAACATGACTTACATGTCAACTAAATTTTGCCATGCTCTGGCAACCATGCCATGATATTTGCTCCATTTTGTAAGGGGCACACCTTCATACAGTTCTTGCTGTATTAAGAATATAAGAAGAGCCCTACTGGATCAAATTCAAATTTATTTGCAAGACAGCTCCAAGCCAGCTATAAAACCTACACAACTTAAGAACTTGTAATTCAGCTCTAAGAAAAATAGACTCTATGACCATTTATGCACTGGGAACTTCACTGCCCCAGCTCACGTGCAGGAGCAAAAATTGGGTTTGGATGAGGTGCACAGGGCCAAATGCTCCCCTGTGTTGGTGCAGGAAAAGGTGGGGCAACCTGCCATGACTAAATGACTAAACCCTCCAGTGCGTAAACAGTCTATGTGCTCAAACAAGGAAATGTCGCAAGCATAGGAAACAAGAAAGGTTCCATACAAAATCTGTGCAATTGTTTTTGCCTGGAATAGTCTGAGAGCAGCTGGGAAAAAATGGTCTCTTTGTTTGAATTTTTTTTTTACTATATAGTGGGAGGATCTCTTCCCCAGGAAAACAACTTGTCTACAATGTTCTAGACTGGATTACCCTACAGGATCAGATTGATGACTCATCTAGGACAGCATGATGACTGACACAATGCCAACAACAGGGCATTTCACCAGGCCAGACCAGCGTTCCATCCACCCAGCCCAGCTAGGGGCAATCTGGAGACATGGCTGCCAGTCTGCCCCTGACCACCGCAGAGAGAGGAGGTCAGTAGGGCTGCCAAGGGGGATGAGAACAGAGGCTTGGACAGGCTGTGCCAGCCCATTTCACCCCAAGGCTGTTATGTCCAACTGTAAATTGCCTCAGAACCCTGACAGAGCTGGCAGGAGGCTGGTGAGTGTGCTCCCTCCTCCCTCCCTTCAGGCCTGCTGTGAAGGAGCCTTTAACAGCCACTGACTGAGGGGAGGGAGGCATTTCCGAGAGCAATGCAGGGGAGCCCGAGGCCATTCCTTTTTTGGGGGGGGAACTTTCCCGTTTTGCCAAACAGTTGGCTGGCAAGGAGGCCACAGAAAAGCCCCTTCTCACTTAAAATACTGCTCTGCCCGGGGGTTAGACACAGCCAAGCCATGTGTATTTCTTCTTTGCAACTCTGCAGATTTGAGGCCACTGCACAGCGTTATTCTGCAGACAGAACTGGATGCTGTTGCAGAGGTT
Source organism: Paroedura picta (assembly GCF_049243985.1). Taxonomy (NCBI): domain Eukaryota; kingdom Metazoa; phylum Chordata; class Lepidosauria; order Squamata; family Gekkonidae; genus Paroedura; species Paroedura picta. The sequence goes on along the minus strand of NC_135373.1, from coordinate 61,181,490 downwards.
CTTTTGTCTCCTGTTTCATCCGTACAACAACCCTGTGCAGTAGGCCTCAAGTCTTTCAATTAAATAACAACCTGTGTGGGAGGCCTTAAATGCTTCTCCTGTAGCACAACCATGTACAAAGTAGCCCTATGCCTGGGGAGTTGATCTTTATACTCTGCAGGTGAGCTGTAATTCCAGGAGCTCTCTAGGCTCCATGTGGAGGTTGGCTACCCCTGGGTTGGAAATATTCCTAGAGGTTTGGTGGTAGGACTTCAGAATTGTACAATGCCTCAGAGTCCAGCCTTCAAAGGAGCCATTTTTGCTTGCAGTTGGGAGGGAGTGGTGCAGGTGTGTCCCTCCTGGGCTATGGGCGATGGCCAGCCCTTACCAGCAACTGTTTGTATTCTGACGCGCAGACAGGCAGACCAGCATCAGTCCTGTGAGTCTGGAAAGTGCATGAAGATCTAAATAAATATTTACAGCCTGAAACTGTAAATAGTAAACAAGTAAATGGCTGGAGAGACATGGGAACTGGAATGACTTTTTTCAGCCTTGGCCTGCCCCCCCCAAAAAAAACAGTATAAAAAACCTTACTAAGATCAAGACTACTGTGCACAGAGAGTCTTCCTGTTAGGGTTACCAGCTCCCATGTGAAGCTCTCTACCTCACCTCTCTCATGGAGAGTCTGCTATGGGGAGAGGAAGGGAAGATGATTGGAAAATGCTTTGAGACACCTGAGGCCTGCTGGGTCACTGCAGCCCATTCCCAGTTCTCTCAGATGTCTCACAGCCCCACATCCCTCACAGGTTGACTATTGTGGGGAGACAAAGGGAAAAGATGTTTGTAAACAGCTTTGGGACCCCTTTGGGTAGTAAACAACAGCGTACAAAAATCTGTTCTTCTTCTAAGGAGCAACCATGAAAGAAGCATGTGGGTACATAACAGTGAAAAAATGGAGAAGAAGGAACAACTGTGTACTGTGGCTATCCCATGTGTAATAGGGCAACAGGGCATTTCGGTGTCTGTGGCTAATTCACACAGGAAGGGAAATGACGCAGAACTGGGAGGAATTGGTTGCCATGTAATCTTCCCTTAAGAAGAGTCTCCAGTCTGATTTTCCCTTCACATATCTGAAGACATGGCTCTGGAAAGCTCATCTGTAGCCACTATACCACAATTCCCAAAGGTCAGTCCTCCCCCATACTCAACAAACATTCCAAACCACACGTTCTTGACACCCATATCTCCACACCCATGCCCTCCTTTGCCACCATGCCACCACAACCTCCCACACACATTCAACCCCATGCCCTTAGAGACTGGACAACTCCTCCCCTTCCTCTTCCCACTGCCAAGCTCTAGCGGCAGTTGTATTCTTGGATATAATGGGCTTTGCACCTAGTAAATATATAAATAAATAAAGATATGCAAACTGTTAAAAAAGACTTATATGGATTGGTAAATTTAGTCATGATCTATAAGATTACTGATAAAGTTTGCCCATAGTTATCAATTAATGGTGATTTCATGTATGCATTCTGTCTGCATAATAGGTGGCTCATATAGTTCTCTCATCCATTTTATGTAAGAGCTGGGTTAGGCTGAGAAATAATGACAGGCCCAAGGCTACTCACTAAATTTCAGACCATTTGAATGCAGGTCTCAGAGCTCCTGGGCTGATGCTTTGTAATGATTGCAGCATTTTGATTCGATTCTTTCACCTAAAGCAGGGGTAGTCAACCTGGGGTTCTCCAGATGTTCACAGACTACAATTCCCATGAGTCCCTGACAGCAAACGCTGGCAGGGGGTCATGGGAATTGTAGTCCATGGACATCTGGAGGACCACAGGTTGACTACCCCTGACCTAAAGCTCTAGTTTTCAATGTGCATGATAAGTCTAATATAGGGTAATTGCCAGAGGAAGTGATGACTTTTCAGTGGACCATAGGGATGGGCAATAGTTGTCTGAAACAGACTTTTCCTCCTTACTTTGTGAAGTTTTCCATGCTGTCCTGTTCTTAATGCCAATTTTATGGGAGAACATACTTTAGTAACCATTAGCGTTTTATGGCAAAAAGTCAAGAGAAGAAATCAGGCTTTCAGACTTTTTATGTGAAAATAATGAGCCATGCTAACCAATTAATGTTTTTGTACTGATTTCATGGCATCATCATTTTTGTCATTGTGATGCTTGCTAACTATATATATTTGCGGTTTGCATCAACATAACTGAGAGCAGACCATGGTCTTCCTTAATGTTTAAGACTGAGGAAAGAAAGTTGCACAAAACTGACCTTATTTGCTCCCCTTGTGAAATTGCTCACTTTGGTTCTGGGAGCCTGCAACAATGTACATTTTAATTACACTGTGTATTACATTTAATAGTTTTATTTCCCTTTCAGCCAGCAATAATTTATCAAATGCTTTAAAATGCATTTGTTTTGTTTTCCATTTGGCAAGCATTTTGTTTTCATTGGAGTCTGTTTCTAATGATGCTGGACATTACTGTTGCTTATATATATTTATTCTCTTGTTTTTGCACCTGCATACATCCTTATGTCAGCACAGCTCTGGAACTGTGCTTGCTTAGCTAAATAAATTCCCTGTGCTTGCTATGTAACTGTAGAATGTAGAATAGAGTTTTGCCCACACTCTGCAAAGACATCAGCTATCACTTGTTTAAATTATTTTCAAGAGACGGCACCACATGCAAGCCTAATGTAATCTTACTGACTTGCCATACAGATTACATTGCCTTCCATGCACAAATGGAAAACAAAATGACAACACAATTCTAAACTCACAGAGAACATGAAGCTAGGCAGATACAGGCAGAAAAGTTCCAAAAGGTTTAAAATTTTACCCTCATGGCAAAGAATAATTTTTAAAACAAGGATTCTGTTCTTACTGGAGGTCTGGCACTGTCATTTTAAAAAGGAACATGCCAATATCTGGGCAGCCTTGGTGTCAGACTGCTAAGCAGCCAATCAGAGCTGGTCTGGGGAAGACTTTAAAGCACCCTCCCACACTTTGGAGCCAGCCACTGCCTAGAACTAACCTTCCTTCCCTCCCTGTATAAAGCCAGGTGGGATTAGCTGGTTTCCTTGAGTCAGGTCATTTTGTTTGTTTGTTTGTTTCTTCCTCCTCAAACTAGCTTTGTTTCATTCTCAATGTACATGGCTGAACCACAAACCAAATTACAAATTGAACCGAATTAGGGGATTGATTTGTGAACCATACTGGTTCATAGCCCTGCAAAAACCATTGAAAGGTCTGGAGTTCCTTTAAACAGGGTTTACAGAAAGCATGTAAAACAGCTGAGCAGAGAGGAGCAGGATCCTCCCCACCACTCAGCTATTTTTGTGGCTTTCATAGGGAATAAAATACAGGGGTTTAAGCCCCTGCTTTCTGCTCTGTCTATGAATCACTTTGAACTGCTTTAAAAGTTCATGGAAATTCATACCTGTCATGAATCTTAGTTCATGAACCACAAAAAGGACAAAATCTGTCATTAATTTTGCTTTGTGGTTCAGTTTCTGCCCAACCCTACATACTCTACATTTCTAGGGCATGTGGTAGTTTTTGGTGAGGACCAACTAAAAAAAAAATTTGGTCCATCTCTGGCCTATATTCACTAGCCATTCTGAAATACATAAATCTAGGGGAAATTATTGATAAACATAAGATTACATGGAGTACATGCCTCTAAATTTAGTGTTGTCTTTCAGCACTAAATCAACTCTCCAGCATTTACAGTAATCTAAATCTTAACATTGCTTAACATTCCTTTCCTCCCCAAACCAACATCTTTGATTCTTCACAAGGTCTGCTTCATACTGACTGCATGTACATTTTAATATCATTTCAGTACATCCTATTCAGTTTTTGTATCTTTGCAAGTAATACAAATTAAATTTCCAATGTAAGAAAGACTCTCGACATTTACTACTGAGAGACTCCTTTGACGAGGGAAAAAGCCAAAGTGCACCACTTTTCCTTAGATCAAAATGGACTGTTATGACCCCCCTTTCCAGAAAAGCATCAGACTTGCTTTCACACTTTTGCTGTGGATCAATATCCTGAGGGTACAACTGCCACTTTGCATGCTAAAGTGATTCAGCTGACACCAACAAAATGACACAAGGAAGCAGCTGGGGGGACACAGTCCCGCTTGACATAATGATGCTTTCACTCTCTCGTTCTCTCTCAGCCTCTGCTGTTTTATTTGGTGTCAGATGTATATTGGTTTACAGGACATTTTAAGAACCCATGTCTTGCAGGTATAACTCAAGTTGGATTATTTTTTCTCACATATGCAAGTGGAACAAATACTGATGAAATTGATATGACTTGATGAGAGAACTAGTGTGGTATAGTGTACTAATCTCTAACTCTTTCAGGCCCAAGATACACGTTTCACACACAACAGACCCAGAACATGCAGTTCAGCCTCAACCCAGGACTCACATTTCAACCTGCAACTGTACCCACACAATTTTTTCATGTATATCATCTTTCTTTTATCTACCTCTGCATTCTATATTTTCTGACTGTTTCCATTTTCATGCCAGTTGTTTGCTCCTCTTAAAAAATTCATAATACAAGAAAAATTGAAGTGACACCAGACCCAGACAAAACTTTGTCACTCACCATCATTTTATATTCTCAGTGGTATGAGGGAGCAGTCTGTATTTTGGAGATTGCCCCATCCCTACCACTGGAGAGCTGGTTGTGTTACTTACCAGCATAACTTACCAGGTGGTTTACCTGACAAAATTTTGGATTAAGATTAGGCAGATCTTGAAGAATCTCTTCATTGCCAAAAAGGAGACTAGTTGGTCCTAGTGTGTCATTCATTTTCAGTCAAACAACTTCACAGGTATATTGTAAGTATAGAATGGAATATCCCTATGAATGCTCCCAAAGATCCTTGGTGGATAAATACATATATAATACAAAAAAGTAATCTATGTGATTATCTTATTCAGTCAAGTTTTTTTAAACTGATGAACTATCACATACAAAGAAAATGAAAACTGTATAATGCTGAACACAGCAACAAGAATGACATTTGGATTTGATGAGTTGACTACTCAGCTTCTATATTTCAGATTTGTTACAAAACAAACAAGAATTATTTGCTTCACTTCCTGGCTCAAAACAAGCCCTTCTTGGAGCTACTCTGAGAAGGAACGGGTCAGGCAATAAGCACTTGAGTAAAACCAATATGTCATTAGACACTACATAAAGAGAAAAGGAATTATAAGTAGGTGAGGAGGGCACAGTGTTCTCACTCCCCACATCCCCCAACCTTCCTCAACAGAGGGCTTTTGGATTTATGCATTATTCTTTTCAGGATTTTAACATATTTTAGCACTTCAGAATTAAAGAGAAGGCTGCCAACGCAACTCCCAACCAAAAATAATAGCTACTATAAAATGTACTTATAAACTAACCTAGAGTTGCCTTTGCCTACTCCTTGCTTATGAGTAAGCATGAGGGGGAAGGTAGGACCAGTAAAGAAACATAATCTTAACTTGACAACCTCAAAGAAGATTATAATGTGTGAATAATACACAAGTTCTCAAGAATAAAGCAAAGAAAGAATCTTAAGTTCTCTATGGAGTCAAGTGCCTTCAACATCTCATAAACAGCTTATGTTGGTGGAGTGGAAGTGTCAGTGACAGGAAGTGAACACAAATATTTTTTTACTATGAGGAAACTTTCAGAAAATATATGTCAGTATAAAGCCAAATTCAAGTGGGTAAGTCATGTAGACTTGAAACAGCAGAACAAAGCTTGAGTCCAATGGCACCTTTAAGACCAGGAAAGTTGTAACCTGAGTATAAGCTTTTGTGTGCACAAATACTTCTTCAGCATAAGATCAGGGAAAAATAACTACACAGAAAAAACAATGAGGCATTATATGTTTTTAAGAGAAAAGACTGCACAGCTGCCAGCCATGGTGGAAAAGAAGAGGTAAATTCAGCTGAGACACAAACCGAGAGTGGGTTGCAGAGACCCAGGAGGGTTGGAAAGTGCGCAGCCAGAAGCAGGGAGTGTAAAGGACATGGCAGGGAAGAAGAGGACTGCCAGAGGGAGGGGGGCAATGGAAAGATGAGGCACAAAAAAGAAATGCAGCACCCACAGAGAAGGTGCAGCGGGAAACTGAGGCTATAAAGGAAAAAAGTAGGGGAGTATGGATCTGATAAAGTGTCCCAAGAGGGTCCAGAAATCAGAGAGAAAAGTGGCAAGGCAAGGTAGGTAAAAAAGATAAACAAAATAGGTGAAAATGCAAGATGTGAGCTGCAAAGCATGCAGGGGAAGGGCCTTGATCAAGCAGGAGGGCCAGCTGAAGGCAGTGCAAGGCTGGAATGACTGCAAGCAACTTCAGCGGGCTCTTTTGCTCGCCTACTTTTGGAAGGGGGGAGGAAAGTGAAACAGAGGGATTAAAGGGATGCCAGCCATTTAAACCTAACAGCTGACATGTGTGCCCATCTACTGCCAGCCTGAAATGGCCGGCAGCCATTTTAGAGGTCAATTTAGCTTCCCCTGCTCATGCCCCACTGACACACTTTGAAGCCAGTCATAAATCCTTGCTTTTGCCGCATCAGAGTGCAATAAGTTTGGGATCCCCCCTTTTGATTCCCCCCCGACCAGGTTGGGTCTTCCTGAGTAGTCACCATTTTTTAAAAAAATTGTGGCTGTGGTCCTGCCTTTGGAGGGTATACATTCCACAGTGCTTCTTCCTTTCTACCTGCATGCTCGTTGCCCCTTATGACATTCTATAGTCTGACATCAAGTTTGGTCATAGGTGTCAAGGGGTAATTTGGGAGGGAAAAGATCTTGTTTGCCACTTTCCCCTCCGTTCCAGGATCATTTGTCTGAGCATTTGCACTTTTTGGTTTTCCCTTGCCTTGGAGCTTTCCCTTGTTTTACATCCAATGACAACTGAGGCATTGCAAGGATTGGTTGTGACTTGTAATAGGCACCCCACAGTTATTCCTCCCCCCCCCAAAAAAAAAGGTTTATAGGTCTCACACCAACTTCGACTTATCTGCCAGTTCTGAATTGAGAGCTCCACCCCATCCAGCCCCCTCCAAGCTTGTGAACGCTCATGGTCATATGTGTGGGCATCACTTGGCCCCCATGGGGGCTACTAATGCCCATTTCAGTCATCATCCATTAAGCTGCCCTGAGTGGGTGTTAAGCACTGAGTGTCACTTAAGGCATGAGACACGCTCCTCCTCAAAGGCCTTACCAGAAATATTAAGTGGAACAGAAAGTTCTAATAGCAGATTCAAGCAAGATTTCCTTTCTTGCAGAATATCATCCTTCTTCATTTACTGCATTAAGTTTGTTATCTGCACTGCTTTGTCCAGAAGCTTAATTTTCTTTTTAAAATGTCTATTGGTGAATTAACAGTCATGTAAAGTCTTCATTTGTTTCAATTATTTACTATTTATGCATTTAAAACAGTCCTATGAAATAGTGCTTTAAGGAAAATTGAGACTAATGCTGTGCAATTACAGCAAATAGCCTTTGGAATTGAAATGGCAATGTTCTTCTAGGACAGCATTATCCTCAATTGCTGCCAGAAATAATGTGAATTGGGTCCATCCAATTTTTGGTTTTCATTCGCGACTGAGAGGTAAACACATTATTTTCATACCGCTGAAATGTGCAATACATATGTTTTTATTGAAATATAGATGCAATTAACAGACACTGAGTTTGGAAAAGCGATTTTCCTCAATTTTCTTGCCGCTTCTGTCTGGCTGTTCACTTTTCAAAAATCAAGGATAAAGTCATCCAACAAGATTGATCAGCAGATCTTAATTATCAAAATACAAGTATGATTGAAAGGTACTACAGCAATATGTAATGGAAAATGCTGTCAAGTTTCAGCTGACTAATGTAGAGTTTTCAAGGCAAGAGACATTCAGAGGTGGTTATAGAGTTGCTAACCTCCAGGCTACAAATGATTTCCAGGTGACTGAGATCAGCTCCCCTGGAGAAAATGGCTCCTTTGGAGGATGGATTCAAAGGCATTATATCCTACTAAGGACCCTCCCTCGCAAGCCATACCCTTCCCAGGCATCAATCCCAAAATTTCCAAACCCAGAGCTGACAACCTTAGGTTGCCATTGTCTGCCTCTGCGTCATGGTCCAGGACTTCCTTGGTGGTCTCCCATCAAAATACTAACCAGGGTTGACCCTGCTTAGCTTTTAGTATCTGACAAAATCAGACTACCCTGGGCTATCCAGGCCAGTTACTACTGATTTAGTCGGTTTGTTGTTTCTTATGTATCTTAGTTTGACAATCAAACTGACATCTTGATGAAAACAACAAAAATATTTACTGTCTCAGCTAGTTTGGAAAACTAAAGGGATATTACTACATATGTAATTGTGAAATTTATTCAAAAATGTTTTTATAATACAGCAACAATGAGAACATCTTATTGCACCTATTTTTGATCAACAAAATATTCAGTCTTCATGAAGGGAAAGTGGGGGGGGGGGAGTGAAAACATTAGGCCCATCCATTAATGTCTAAACAAAGAATTTCAATTAGCCTAAGCAACAGTCTTAAAATAACACACCATAATAAAGATGGTTTGGGTTCATTAATTTTAATTCATTTTATATGCTGAAAAACAAAAAGCAAGGAGCCTTTCTTGCCTGCTTTCCTTAATCATACCATGGTAATACTGCATGTTCTAGAAGAATGCTTTTAGTCATGATAGCTATGTCCTTAAGTTACAATCAAATGAATAAGGGTATTTTCTGAAGAGAAGAATAGGCCAGATTAAAAAATAAACTCACCAAAATTTGGAATAATACAACTCCCCCAATACTGCCGTTGTTAATAGAAGAACATCTGGCAATAGTAGACGAATTCTGATAGAGTCCCACAGCACTAGTTTAATTAAACAGCTACTCGTTTCTTCTCACATTCCCTCTGAAAAGACTAGGAATGGGTAAAGGTAAAGGTATCCCCTGTGCAAGCACCGAGTCATGTCTGACCCTTGGGGTGACGCCCTCCAGCGTTTTCATGGCAGACTCAGTATGGGGTGGTTTGCCAGTGCCTTCCCCAGTCATTACCGTTTACCCCCCAGCAAGCTGGGTACTCATTTTACCTACCTCGGAAGGATGGAAGGCTGAGTCAACCTTGAGCCGGCTGCTGGGATCGAAATCCCAGCCTCATGGGCAAAGCTTTCAGACGGCTGCCTTACCACTCTGCGCCACAAGAGGCTCATCAGGAATGGGTACAATCTGGAAAAATGTGGTTTGTTTTGGTTCAAGGTTCATGGTTTCTCCAATCCATGATTCATGATCCCAGAACCATTACAAATGATTGACTGTCAAATGAACCAATTTAATTCATGAAGTTTGTGATGAAGTAGAATGCCCTCCCCAGCATGCAAGAGATGCCAAACTCACAGAGAATTTCTGGTTGACTGTCCTCTACCTGCCCTCCAGGTTTGATGAGTATTAGATTTACAGGGTCTGAATTATGGCATCTCTAAGAAGGTCCCCTAGGAAATTGCTGGGCACAGAAACAGGCTCAGGAGTATATAGAATGGATCTTGTGCAAGCTAGAATAATCAAACTTGCAGGGGATCTCCCTCTGTTACTCCTCTACATGCCTCCCAAATTCTATGCAAATTGAACTTAGGGGGTCCAGGTTATCATCCTCAAAAGATGACCCAGGAAGGTACTTTTGGGGAAAGTGCAGGTTCAAGAGTATATGGAATGCACCCCCTGCAAGCTACACACAGGGAACCTCATCCTGCTAACAGCTCCTCTACACTCTCTCCAAGGTGGGAGCAGATCGCTTTAATGTTTGGTAAACATTATGATTGACAGGAGACAGTCTGTCCAGAAATGTTTCCATTCACAAACTGTCACAAACCAGTATGAACCTCCTGAAAGTTCATTCAATGAATAAATCCTTTAATGGCATAAATCAGATTAAAATATACATCAAGTAAAATCTAAAAAAAGAGACATATGACTGAGGCAAATGACAGTTAATAGAATAATTTGGGAATAATAATATTTAAAAAATTCATGCCATAATCTTTGGTTAGCACAGCCTTATGGCACATTGCAAAAAAACACAAACAAACCTAAAAACTACAATGTTATCAACAGTGTCAGGAATACAGCTTGCACTGGCTTTTCCTGCTCCCACCAAGGGGAGCGTTTAGGCCAGTGAATCTTGTCCGTCCCAGATTTGTGGCACCAATTGAGGCAGCTGGAGCAGTGAGGTTCTGCCATTCAGGTGGGTGGTGAGGAACATTTTTCTTGCTTAGGAATGTGGTAGCAATACCATGTTCCTAACCTCCCCCCCAAAAAATGTGCCAGCTGGCTCTGCAGTGCTGTGCAGAACCATGGAGCTGCCTGGGACATATATTTTCCTTTCCAGGATGCCTGGACATCCCACCTCTTCCATGTCAGATGGGCCTGGCCTGACATAGGCTTCAATGGCATCTGCAGCAAGGAAGAGAATGTGGAAGAATCTGCATACCCTTGCTGTGGGGGCAATCAAGGGCCTAAGTTGGGCCCTGGGCTAGCACCGACATCATCTGGAAGCGGGCATTAGTCCTGCAAACAGACAAGTGCTGGTCTCAGCCTCACCTTCCTCACTGGATGTCTGTTGTGGGGAGAGGAAGGGAAGGTGATTGTAAGCTGCTTTGAGACTCCTTTGGGCAGTGAAAAGCAAGGTATAAAAACCAACTCTTCTCCTCACTGAGACCTTCTCCAAACTGAGAACATCAAAGTTACCTAGCAAAACCATGGGAACAACAATCCTACTTTGTTGTTTCAAGACAGTTCCCAAACCCAGAGAAAATTGGACTTATGGCCATGGGAGTTTAGGTTGCAATAATATAGAGAACAAGATATTCTGTAATTTACCTCTTAAAATATTGGACGGAAGTATTAGATTTAGTTGTAAACTGAAGATGAAAGATTTATGTTCAGTTGTTGCTATCCAGTGGCCCAGTTAGTCATTGTTGGGGAATATCATTGGGCATATTTGAGCTGATGGATGAAGTAGGCTGTTCCTTTTTCTAAGATGTAGCCTGGCTGAGGCCTTATGATGCACATCAGCAATAAATACAGTTATGCCCACTTTGCTTGGCTGTTTTGGACAGCTATATTACAGAGCCTGGGGGAGGGTGAAGTTTGGGGAGGGGACAACCTTCATGGAGCATAATGGCCTACAAAGCAGCCATTTTCTTCACAGGAATTGATCTCTAGAGCTGAACTGATCACAGGAGATTTCCAGGCCACACTTGGGAGATTAGCAACCCTCAGGGCCATTTCGTACGGCTTCAAAATAGCACAATGGTTGCTAATTGAAAACGCTACTAATTTGGAATAACCCACGACGTCGTAGACAATCTGCAACACTCCTGAAACCGACCCGCAAAAAGCGCTTCGTTGTAGCGCTTTCAGGGGAATCCCAAAAAGTGGATTCACCCTCCGGAAAGCGATACACTCCTGCAACCAATCTGCAACAATAGCGATAAAGACCTGTGCGTTAACATTGTTGCGGTTTCTTCAAAGTCCCTCCTCCTGAGCCTGTCCTCCAAACTTCCGGCGAAGCGATCGCCATTTTTTTTTCCCCCGAGCGAGTGGAGATCAACGCACCGGCGAGCCTCCGTTTAGCCAGTGAGGCTTCCCAGGCTGCAGTCCCTCCTCAGAGCTGTTTACAGCAAAAGAAGCCCGCAGAAGCCCGTTTGCTGATGTATTTTCCCTTTATTTTTCACACTGTTTCGGCTGAAAATCGCGCCCGTGGGGGGGGGAGAGGGGGGATTTTTTTTTTCCACTCGGAGGCAGCGTGGCCACGATCAAATGACAGCTCAAACAGAGGCTTCCCCGGCTTCAGTCCCTCCCCTTCAGTCACTAAGCACACACATTTCACACATTCCATTCAGCCGAAAATCGGGCCCGTGAGAGGGGGGGGGGATTTTTTTTTTTCACTCGGAGATAGCGTGTTAACGATCAAACGATCAAACGACAGCTCAAACACCCCAGGCAGCTGGATGGGTCTCTCCATTGCAACGAATCTACCCAGATTCGTTACAATGGGGGTGTTTTTTTTTTTTAAAAACCTTCCTTAAAGGGAAAGGGGCTGTTTGGGAGCATGCTAACGGCTGCCCATTGGCTGCTTGACGGCCAGGGGCGGGACGAGCTTGGCAATAGCGCTTCCTTTCTAGCGATTTCTGCCGAGACCGGAAGCCTGTGGGAAACGCTAAAAAACGCAACTGATTCCACTACAAAGCCAGGTATGCAAAACGACGAATTCCACTATTTTAAATGGCGATTTTTCATTCAGTGACCAATTTGCAACAAAGATCCCCGTGCGAAAAGTCATTCAGTCTTCCTGAACCCAGAAAGAACTTTGACGCTAGAAAAGGCTGATGTCTGGAAAGGCAGCTTTTGAGGGCTTCTGTTGGTGGAGGAAGAGGGAAGTCTTTCTCAATAATGTACTTTGATCCTCATTTCTTTCAGACCAAGAATTATGAACTGCACTTGCCATTTTTGTCAAGAAACAGTGCCATATTCCTCCTATAACTGATTTTACAAGGCTCATCAATGCCTTTTTTACATACATTTTTTCATCAGGCATGTTCATAGATTATTTTCTTAATCATTTTTTGTGATACTGGCATGACCAGGATTGTTTTCATGCATTCAAAAAAGAAGCAGCAGAGAGAGATTTGGATGGTATCCCACTCAGTTTGAGTGCTATTTCACAGCTCAAACACATTGCCTTTTAATGTTCCTTGCAAGGAAGACACATTTGACAGGGTTTGAAGCTTATGAACAGGGTACTTTATTACGTTGTCCTTTTCCTTTGCTTTTCTCCCTTTGTTCCCTTCTGCTCTTTTCTATACTGCACAGCCTTGTGGGAAATAAGTCTTGAGGGTCAAACTACAAAACCTCTCAGTGCAGAAACTTCTGAAGGCAATTAGGCAAAAAGATACAGCACCCTCCCTCACCACTGTCTAGTAAACATAAAGGATTACATTTTCCCATACAATGGGCCAGGCAATCCACATACAGCCTTTAATTGCTGACAAACTGCAGAATCTGCATAATGAATTTTGCCTTCATCCCAAGAAAGACACTTTTCTATGGATGGTAAAAAGAACCCTTGATATTTGCCTCGTGTAATGAAGGATGAGTTCCTTAATTTTATTGCTAAATAACTATATGCCTGTAATAAGAACAGGGGAAAATATACATTTTCTTCATAAAAATATAGTTCATTATATGTTGACTTTTTCCTTGATAATGAAATACATAAAGTTGTAATCCAAAAGCTGGATCTTTGATAGGTTATTTCACCTACTCTGAGCTGATAAGAAATCATCATTAACTATGGCTAGCTACCTTTTCTGCTGCTCCAGTGAAATGAGTTAATTGAAAAATGCTGAGAAAATAGTAACAAAAGGCAGTTATAGTGGCAACTAAATGTTAACATACAGTAGGAATATCTAGAGCATGAACCTTTTGGCAATGCGCAAGTCTATGATTTAGAATCATAGTTTGCAAAAGCCCATGGCAAACAATCTCTTTTCTGCTTAGCAGGCAGCTTCTTATGTTCTTGTTACTTATTTATATGCATAATTCCTTTCTCAATTGGGATTCTATGAATCTCTGTGTTTTCTTGATGGCCCTGAAAGGGTTTCCAGAATGGATGGGAGTTAATTAATTTTTAATATATTTTTAAATGTGTTCAACATTTATCCAGTGATATGACCTGCCCCCCCCCCAAAGGCCAATGATGGGCCTAAAGGGCATGGGAAGGGGAGCGGCCCCATGTGGCTGTGTCCACAGCTATGCTTCCCAACCATATTCTGCATAATTACATCACTTCAGGGGTTTCTCGAAGCCTGAAGGATGTTTCAGGAGTTTCTCAATGGTAAAAAAGTTGAGAAAGGCTGGTTTAAAGAAACTGATACCATATTATCTTCCAGGAAAAACAACATTTTGGGGATTCTGAGATATCACACAAGATAAAACTCCACTGCTGTCTTGGTTGGCATGCATCATTGTTGGATAAGAGAGAGGATGGGGAGGGGGGCTTTAGACAGCATAACCTTAGGAACAGCATTTTCTCCCTTTTCTATACAAGCAGAAGACTTTCTTCTTCACACTCTGTCCTGCTTCCATGTTCTTGGCTTCCTCACAAGATCACAAAATCAGTTTTCCCTTACGTCTTTAACACTTTTTCCTCCTTAATAATTTTGGAACTGTCCCCTGACAGGAAACTGTCCTGGCTATCAAAAACCTATCAGAAAGAGGCTGCAGAAAGGATGCAGGCTCCTGATTGGCCACCCAGACTAAGGCCTGCCCTACAGAGGCCTGTGGAGCCTGCTGGCTGCCATTTGGCCGCTAAACTTTGCCGAACACAGGTCCTAACTGTCATGTCCAACTGTAAATTGCCTCAGAGAGTGTGCTCCCTCCCCCTCCCTTCAGGCCACGATCAACACCGGCCCGGCGGACACCACCAACAGTAGGCCACGCCACGCCCATTGAACACGCAGCCGAGCCGCTCAGGGAGGCTCCCAGGCTGCCACATGCCCGGCCTCGCCTGCGGGAGGGCCGGCGGGAAGGCTGCCAGCCAGCCCGGGAAGGGTCTCACAGCCGCTAGCGCCCGCTGTACTTAGGAGACAGCGGGCTTATTTACTAGTATAATATAAAAGATAAAAACAAAATCACACAGGATTAAAAAAAAAAACTTCTACAGGAAGTCTTACTTCAGCGTGAAAATGCTGCAACTCCAAACTATGCTTAACAAGCAACTGCTTTTTCCATGTGGCAAGAGATCGATCAAACCCACTATGCAGCAAGCATAGCTGCCAACAGCTAGTTCGCAAGGGGAAAGAGATGAAAATGATAAATTCCCTACATGCCACACTCTGCAATAATAAAATGATGATAAGCTAAACACAAATACTGATATGCTAAGAAAATCCCAGAGAAGTCCAGTGTCCACTGGATTAAAAGAAAAAAGTTCCCATGCATGCATACTGGAGCGCCAAATATTCCTAAAATACACAGACATAACGCATGTATAATATTATAATAGGAAAAGGTATTTCTTTGACCCCTCATCAAACTCTGGGGGTTTTATTTCTGTCAATTTAATTTCACTTTTAATTTAGTCTATCGACTGCTATTGAAGATATGTCATCAACAGTGAATGAATGAACAAATGGTTTATTCCAGTCACATCAAAGTGCAATATAATACATTTGTAAAATATTACATCTATATCTGATCCCAGTAACAGGACAAAGGAACAACATAAAGACAAAACACAGGCAAAACATTTCCTCTCTAATCATTGGGGAGATGAGATTTGTAACAATGTGCTGAAAGAGTTTCATTTGGCACTTCTTGGCTCTCCTCTCCTATTTTCTTCTATTTTTAGAAGCCAGGAGAAAAATGAAAACAAATCCTTTACTAGTCCTTGAGTGACTGAAAGTTTTATCCAAGTAACATTTAAGGAGGACCTGGGGGACTGAAGCAAACCAGCAGTAGAAAGGAAAATGCATGTAACAGGAGGATTGGATTTTTCTTGATTTGGTCTCAAAGTACAGCTCAAGTCAAACAGGAAACTTACGTGCCTCTCTCTCTCTCTCTCTCTCTCAAAAAAAAAAAAACAAAAAACAAAAAACCAGTATCTAATTAACTGAAGAAATGTTTCACTAATATATGAACATTCTAAGGAGCACTACGAGCATGGATAGTCAGTTGAATCTTTTGTATTATTTCTTTAAAGTCTTACATTTTGGCATCAAACATATATAAGGGGATGTAGAGGTTTTGCCATCATGATTTTAGACAAATCTTGCTAGCTTTCAGTTATCCTGTTTGCTTGATTTCCAGTTATAATGACATTTATCCTAGAACAGGGATTCCAAACCAGGGGTCCCAGGCAGCTCCAGAGGGGGTCCATGGCCTTTCCCCTCCTACATTAATGGACTTGGCCACAAGCTACGGAATTGGCTGCCTCCACCTAGAGGGCTCAGTGGGTGGTCAGTGGGTGTACAAATCAAAGGGGGGAGAGTTGGTTGTGTTGTGGTGTGGGGAGTCTGGGCTGTCTTCTCAGCACCTGCCATTATTTCAAGAAAACATTAGACAGTGCCACCATAGTAGTTGTAAATATGTGTGTGTGTGGTGGGGGGGGGAGAATGAAAGGAGGGGAAAAGTGTGGATGGTGATGTCACTTCTGGTGGCATGTCATTTCCAGGGGGCATGACAGGAAGGCATGGCCAACTGACATCACTTCTGGGGGTCCTTGAAACTTGAACATTTATTTCAGGGGCTCCCCCACAGTCAAAAGTTTGAAAAACACTGCCTTAGAGATTTGTAGCTGAACAAATACTACTTTCTCCTGTCTAGTGTATGAAAGGAAAAAAGCGAGTGAAGTTATATTTATTACAAGCTACAAATGTCCAGAAAAGGGAATACACACAGATAGTATACCAACCAATGGATGTTTATCATGCATACAGCATGTTCCCATTAGGGTTCACTGTCTAACAATTTTGATATTAAAATAAGAGAGTGCTCAGAAGATCAGTTATTGCACATAATGTGAGTATTGATCATTCCCAGAAAAAATTATGAAATAATTATATCTGAAATTTTGTTTAAATAAAACAACAATCTGAAATCTGATTAATTTTAATCAAGACCAGTTAACCTGGAAATGGAACTTGGAAGATTTGGGGACAATCAGAATGTTAGTAGAACAGTAAAAAAAATTAGTCCAACTTGACCCAGCATCTATATTTCTTCAGGATCTGCTAATACTTCTCATACAGAACGAGGTTTTATTGATCAGAGCTTGAATAGATCACTTGGGATTGGGATTTTTCTGGAGATTTGGAGATAGAACTGGGGAGGGGGAATGTGTGGAACATGACAACACAGAGTTCAAAATCCAAAGCAGTCATTTTCGTCCAGGGAAACTCATCTCTGTAGGCTGCAGATCAGTTGTAATTCTGGGCAGACTCAAGACCCCAACTAGAGGTTGGGAACAGCAAGATGATTAAATATATACAAAGCTAAGAATAGCTGTCTCATGCCTAATGTGAATCCATCATGTATTTGGGGTCTTGCTGATTTAAAGAGTCTACAATGAAATATAAGTAATGGCAGTGGGAAAAGGTTATTAAAGAGAATGGACATGGGATACAGTTATGCCTGGACCCTTCTTAACCTTCATCCCATCCCAAGAGATGCAGGGGGAGGGGCTAAGGATTCTAACCTGACTGACACTGATGTTGTGTAATACCAGGTCTATAAGCAATAGCAACACTGTTCTCCACTCTTATTTTGCAGAGCACAAAGTAGACCTGGTGTGTGTGACTAGACCCAGATGTCCAAGGGGTCTGGAGTATATTATCCAGAAGGCTTTCTATTTCAGGACACTCCCTGCACCAACAATCTCAGGAGTTGAATGTGTGGGCCTAGTGTGGGGCTATCTGGCTAGTATACCATCTGCCTAACACTCTAGCTGATACTGTGTCAGGTCTCCTAGATGTGGCAGCAACCTAAGTGTTGCAGTACCCCAGGATGTGGGCTTAAGGGACCTTAGCATCCACACAGATGCACCTGCCTCTAGTCAGAACCCAGACTTGGTGTCAGCCATGGTGACACTAGGGCTCTTGCAATTTATTGCTCGCCCCACCCATAAAGCAGGCTACACCCTGGGCTTGATCTTTTGTGTTGGGTTGGATGCTGAACTACTAGCAGCTAACCCTTTTCCATGGTCATAGAATCATAGAATCATAGAATCATAGAGTTGGAAGGGGCCATACAGGCCATCTAGTCCAACCCCCTGCTCAACGCAGGATTAGCCCTAAGCATCCTAAAGCATCCAAGAAAAGTGTGTATCCAACCTTTGCTTGAAGACTTCCAGTGAGGGGGCGCTCACCACCTCCTTAGGCAGCCTATTCCACTGCTGAACGACTCTGACTGAGAAAAACCTTTTCCTGATATCTAGCCTATATCGTTGTACTTGAAGTTTAAACCCATTACTGCGTGTCCTTTCCTCTGCATCCAGCAGAAACAGCATCCTGCCCTCCTCCAAGTGACAACCTTTCAAATACTTAAATAGGGCTATCATGTCCCCTCTCAACCTCCTTTTCTCCAGGCAGATTAATGGTCAGATTAATGTGCCTTGAATGTCCATCTGGGTACCCCCACCCCTATTTAGGCAGAAGGCCTGCCCACGGAGACTGATGGATACAACTGGATTCCTGAATGCTCTGTGGGATCCAATGCCCCCCAGTGGTTCACTAGATAATGTAGTCAACAACTGGGACAACCAGTTGTCAGCAGCCATTGATGCAATCGTGCCCCAATGCCCTTTCTCCCCCCATCTCAAATTGGCCCCTTGGTACACTGGGGAGCTGAGAGATAAGAAAAGGGAGCTGAGATGGCTAGAGCGAGTTTGGAGGAAATCTTGCAATAAGGGTGAAAAACATCTTATAGGACATTTATGAGGGAATATGAGATGTAAGTGAAAGCTGCAAAGGGAGATGTCTATGCAGCTTCCATTGTGTCAAAGAGCTCTCGCCCAGCTCAATTGTTTAGGGTGATACAGTCTCTTTCTGCCTTCACAGAGGGGCCTCAAAACAATAGTCAATTGACATTAAGCTGTGAGGCCTTCGTGAGCTTTTTCACAGATAAAATCCTGTCACTTTGCTGCAATCTTCCCCCAACAATTAATACAGTAAGTGAACTGGAGACCCCTTGGCCATCTTTAGGTCAGCTTTTTATGAGTTTCAGAGAACTTTTGCAAACTGAGCTGGACACACTGCTGACTTCAATGAGGCTGTCCACCTGCCCCCTAGATCCCTGTCCCTTGTGGCTCTTTAAAATGGGTGGCAAGCAGATAGGGATCTCTCATATCTGGGATATTTCTGGGCAGGTTGCAAGAGGATGTAGTTCAGCCCCTATTGAAAAATATCATCTCTGGACTTGCAAGACCATGCCAACTACTGCCTCATCTTGCATCTTGCGTTTCTGGGGGAAATAGTTGAGCACGTCACTTTGGACCAACTGAAGGCACACCTGGATGATGCTTCAGTATTGGACCTTTTACAATCCAACTTCTGACCAGATCACAGGTTGGAGACAGAGCTGTTCACTCTGACAGTTAACCTCCATAGACAGCTGGACTGAGGCAGACTGCTGCTGTTGGTATTATTAGTTCTTACCACAGTGTTCAATGTGACCAATCATGAGCTGCCAGATTACTGCATCACCAACTTGGGGTTATGGGGATCAATCCTTCAGTGGCTGGTCTCTGTTCTCCAAGGTCAGATAAAGAGGGTTGCTATTGGGGAGGATCTATCACACCATTATGAACTCCAATGTGGGGTCCCACAAGATGTGATCCTCTCTCCAATATTCCTTAATATCTTTGTGCACCTTCTAGGCCAACTTCCCTGGAGGTTTGGGCTGGGTTGCCACCAGTACGCCACCAGTTTGAGCTTGGTTGCCATGAGCTCTATCTGCTAATGAGTGACTGACCAATCGCTCCCCCCAAATTGTTGGCCAGATGCATTGGAGCCATGATGGAGTAGCTCTAGCAAAGCCATCTGAAGCTGAATCCCCTGAAGATTGGCTGGGTAGGAAGGGATAAGATGAGGAAGTGCACCTCATGTGTCTTGTTGGGGTGCAGTTTCAGGCTGCACAGTTAGGAATTTGGGAGTGGTTCTGGATGCCTCCCAGAATATGGAGGCCCAGGTCACAAAGTTAGCTCACCTGGTATTTTTCCATCTTTGCCAGGCAAAGTTGCTACCATTCTATCTGGACCCAGAAGACCTAGCCACGGTGATTCATGCAACATTAACCTCCAAGTTCAACTTCTGTAACTCACTCTATGCAGGCCTGCCCTTATCCCTGACCTGCAGATTGCAATTGGTACAAAATGTAGCTGCCCAGGTCCTCATGAAGACCTCTTGGAGAACCCATATTTGAGAACCCATATTTTCCAGCAGCTGACTGAGTTCTGGATCAAGTTTATGGTGTTGGTCCTAACCTTCAAGGCCTTAAACAGTCTATGACCTGCTTACCTAAGAGACCACCTCTCCATATATGCCCCTTTGTTCAGGTGGCTCCAATCTGCTGATGATCTCCAGCCCTATGCACCTGGTCTAGACCAGAACCAGTGCCTTTTTTGCCCTGGCCTCAGCCTGGTGGAATGAGCTGCTGGAGGAGATACGAGCCCTCATGGAGTTATCAAAGTTTTGGAAGGCATACAAAATGGAGCTCTTTCACCAGGTAGTTGAGTCCAGGGTTGCACCTCTAATATCGATATTAAACGCCTGCCTACCCCATATCTGGGATTTCACCCAGATCACATGCTACCATCTTGAGCCAGGCTATACGATGTGTCATTATCATTGGTATTCCTGGCTTGGTAGGTAGCATTTAGATGGTGTTTGGGATGAAGCAACTATAGAAACACTAAAATGTTGTTTTGTATTAGCCTACTTTATATCTTGATGTAAGCCACCCCAAGACCATCTTGGAGAGATGGTCAGTCTAAAATCTCATAAATGAATAAGTAAATAAATATTTTTTTTCCACAAGAACATTTCTGCAAATAAACACTGAAATCCAGGGCAAAGAAAACTGAGGCCTTTAGCTACTTTATCTGTATGAAAAAAAATAATGGCTTTCTCTTTGTCAAAGATATAAAAAATCCTAACTAGCAGTATCCAGGGTATATTTTTTTACCAAATATTCCAGAGCAAAGTTATCATGCAGCTTTTGTATGGGGCTGAAATATGGGGATAGAAGGGGAAAAAACATTTGACCAGTTTGAAATCATTCAGAATAACTATTTTAAGGAAACTCCAGCTGCACATTTAAGGTTAGAAGTTGGACTGCCTTCTATTATAACAATAGACCCCTAGAATCTACTAAAATATTACAAGTAGTTTGACCATATTTCTAAAGACGATTTGGTTAAATATAGGTTTTGGTACTACAAGGAAGGGAATTGGCGATCCAATTTGCTGTTCCTTATTGTGCCGTGATACTTCTTGCCCTTGCTAGAGGCTGTAATTGGCATTTTGAAAAAAAGATGCCCTTCATGATATCAGTATGGCTGGCAAACTAAATTATTTCCATGGTATCCTCACATTAAAAAACAAACAATTTTTCCCCTCCCCATCAATTTTTTCCTCTTAGTTGACATTTATATTGCTACACAGTGACCAATTATGAAGGAGGTGGGAAGTCTGGGCAGGCAGTGGCAGGGCAGCAGGGCAAATCCCTGATTGTGCCCAATTCCAACGCCATCCTGGCCCCCTCCCAAACCTGGCCCAACTCAGGCCCATGGATTCTTCTGCATTCCCCGTGTTGTCACGGTCACCATCGGAGGCTAAGCCAGGCCAGCCGTGTGTATAATGGAAGAGTTCCTCCCCCAGCCTATGATGTCCCTGCTGGGATACCAAACGCCCCAGTCAGCTCTGTGGAGGCGTGGAGCTTAACAGGACATTGCCCCACTCCAACAATGGTAGGACTGCGGCATTCCACTCTCCTGACATTGTGTGGTGGGGCCTGCACAATGCTCCCCCCCTCTGCTACTGCTTCCTCTGCACAGTGCGGTGGGCTCTTCCAGCCCGTGTTGTGCATGTGTAGTCTGCGTGTGCCGGGGGATTTCTTCCCCCATGCATTTTCGGAAGTGGCTGGGCAATACTACCTCTCTGCAAGGAACCAGCCACAGCACAGCACAGCTGTTGCCATGCATAATCGGTCTAAGAAAGGCATTTACTAGTGCAGATTTTCAAATCATGCCATCTTACAGGGCAGATTTCAAAAAACAACTGTGGAACAATGCCTTTGTCTTTGTGGTCTTAATCAGGTGGAAGACACTGTATATTACATTCTACATTGCTCCTTCTATGGGTCCATTCAAACAAATTGCTAAATCAACTTTTAAATTTTTCCAGTTCAGATGAGGAATGTATTAATTTTTATTGGTTGAAGCTATCACTTCTGTTACCCTCAGCATAATTACTTTTATCAGTAAGTATATATTTATTTATTATTATATTTATATACTGCCCTCCCCGAAGGCTCAGGACGAAATCAGTATCTGCCAATTATGCAAGTATTCTAGCTAAATTATAATTCCATGTTATTTTATGGAATTACTTTTTGCCTTGCATTTAAGTCTTACCATTTTACTTTTAAATTGTTATAGTTTTATCTTGTTATGCAAAAATATTTTAACTCTTCTGTTATGGCATCACTGCTATATGTTGGTCTTTATGTAGTGATGTTATAGCCTATGGTTACAACAAACTAAACTAAACTATCCAGGATGTGGCTTCTTCTAAGCAGTACCAATACAGGACACATAAATCTGTTTTCAAGTTAGCGGTTTAGTGCTTCCATGGCTTTGGATGTCTTTTCTCATGATGACTGAAATAATAAGAGACATAAAAAATTGCATAGCCAAGATTGGCGAAGAGTACCTCCAGCCAGCGAATCTTGGCTCACCCTCAGATTTATGGCAGAATATGCTTCTGTTGCGACTTTAATATGAAACTCTTTAACACATGGCCTCTTGCCCTTGCAGGGATTTTATCTCGATTTTTCAATCTATAGGCATTTGTTCATGTATTTTTATCTGTCTAGTTTATTACAGTTTTAGAGATTCTGCATCTAGCTTTCATACCTCTTCAAACACAAACAAAAATAAAATGTGACAGAATAAAAACTGATTAGAATATTTTGGAATATCATTACCATATGCAATTTGCATGCCATAAATCTGCTAACATCTGCAGTAGCAAAAAAAAAACATTCTTCATGCTCAAAATGAAACAACTTGTTCCTTTCTGTGGAGCAACAAACACAAGAGTGGTTTGTCTTCTATTTTCCATCCAACAAGAATTCAATGAATGCCATTATAATTTGTTAATACAAAGTTAATAGAAAACATTAAAAGGGAGAAATTGTGGGGAATATGAAATTGGAAAGTTAAAGGTAGGTTTTAGCCAAGTGCTTAGGAGATCAAATTGATTCCAGTCAGGAGAGAATCTTTGATCTGATAAGCTTCAAGATAAATATCTCATGAATGGAAGCATGTATGCTTTGACTATCAGATGCAGAGGATAAATAATAAGGGGTTATTACTGACTTGTCTTCTTGCCTTTCTGGAGAGTTTTTCAGGTAATCTGGGTGGCCATTGTCGGAGATTATCCTGGGAAAGATGGATCTTTCCTATGCTCTGACAAGGCAATTCTTATGACCATGTAATGATAGAAAAACATCTTTTTTAAAAAAAATAGACACTCAAGACCAAACTAGATGTATTGCTGGCAGTTCTGTAAATGCCCCCCCCCCACTTAATAGCAGACTCATGTGATCTGATCAACATTGGGATATGGTACAAGAAGAAGAGGTGTTTTGTTAAGGCCTCCCATGTCATTTCCCTGGGCAGAAATGGTCCATCAAGCTGCTACCTGCCCCACTAGGGAAATATCCAGGTATTGACAGGGGCAGCTAGCTTGCCCTGCAAGGCTAACAGTGAGCTATATCAGGGCTTTTCTGCACATTTGACTCCTGACTTTCTTGTCAGTCAATCCACAAGCATTACAATTGATTTGGGCGCAGTTTCTGAACATCTGCCCTCTCTCTGGATTTTCTCAGTTGTGGAGACAAATGTATATGCCACTATAGCTCATACCCAGGGAAGCATCCCTTGGAATGCCAGAAGGGGCACACATCACCCCTGGGCCTATTGCAGAGCCACCCAAGCCTGCAAGCACCCTTGCCTTCCCGGCCAGGTCAGCACCATCTTGCAGACCACAGCCTCTTTATGGAGGCCCCTTTGCTGAGGAGTCGGCCACACAAGACGGACTGTCTTCCAAACCAGCTCTGTCCCCTGCCAACCCATAAGCTGTGACAATTCACCAAATACAACTTCACCATTAACCACCCCTTGTGGCCTTTGCAACTTCCGACTCATCCTTCCTTAGCCTAGAGGGTGGGAGGGTGAGTACTTCTTGGTGGTGTCACTTGACAAAAGAGGCTGACATGAGCACATGGCTCCGTCTAAAGGATGGCACCTGCTCCGTCACTCTCCGTAGTGGCCAGATGCACACTGTGCTTCACGCCTGTGCCCCAGCTTGCTCTCCGTGTGCCTTCTCCCACCTGCTCACTCACCACATCAATGGTGGTCCCAGGAAAGTCCGGGCTGCTCTATATTGAATATACTATTGAATTGATAGTTTAAGCTGGTTCTCTGCATGCCCAGCTTTCATGGATCTTTCATGTTTATTAATGTAAAATGTTGGAAACCAACCCAAACCGGCATGCTAGGAGGGGCAGTGTATAAACTGGAGGAAAAAATAATTAATTAAAAAAACAGGACAGCTTAAAACAAACAAATAGCACCCCCCCAAAAAAAAACACACACACACAACCAAATCCACTTGTCTTGTGTGGGGTTAATTAAAAAGTGGACTGGAGGTGCCTAGGGGTGGGTGGGGAAAAGAAATTTAACAGGCACATTATGCATGACTGGACTGTAAAAGTTATTTCAAAAGAATTGTCCCCATCCAGGAGGTGGAAGGAGGGGAGAAAAGTAAAGACACAAAAATATGCGCGGAAATAAAATGGGGATAAAATGAAGCTGTATAGGGCCAGAGAGAGCCTCTTGTGGCGCAGAGTGGTAAGGCAACAGACATGCAGTTTGAAAGCTCTGCCCATAAGGATGGGAGTTCAATCCCCGCAGCCGGCTCAAGGTTAACTCCCTTCCATCCTTCCGAGGTTGGTAAAATGAGTACCCAGCTTCCCGGGGGGTAAACGGTAATGACTGGGGAAGGCACTGGCAAACCACCCCGTATTGAGTCTGCCATGAAAATGCTAGAGATCGTCACTCCAATGGTCAGACATGACTCGGTCCTTTATGGGGCCAGACTGGGAAAATGGAGTATATGAAAAGGCTTTTTAATTGCTGCTAGGGGTAAGTAGAAAAGAGAAGCAGAAATGTGAGGGTTCACATGCAGCTCAGAAATATCTTTACAGACCTTTCCTGTTCCTCTGGAAGCAATTGGAGACATCTCTTCCTCCTAATCTAACCCTTCCTGAGGCAGTCACAACATTCTATGACAGCGAACTATAAACAAGTTTACAACTATAAATCATTTTTCAATGGAAGTTCATTTTGAATTCTATCCAGAGGTTTTTAAAAATGGGCTCCTCCTTTATCTTTGTTGAGTAAGCACTAAATAACAGTTGTAAAAGCCTCTGTCTTCAGGGAGATGCTTGTTAATATTAAGCTCTTCCTTCTGGACACAGATTTATGAGGCTGTTTATTAACTACTGCATAACAGAACCTGCAATGCAGCTTTGTTAATGTTAGGTGTCAGCTATTTGGAAACATGTCTGTATTATTCATATCCTGGATGTTGTTCACTAGATTATAATATTAATCTCTATCTTATTTACATATTGTAAATCTCTATCTTATTTACATATTCGGAAGAAATTAAAGTTAGCCACCAAATTATGAGTATTTAAACCAATTTATATGTCTCTGAGATTGCTTTGTTGCCCACTAATCACCAGATCTTATACATCAGTCCAGTTCACAACACTTATATTTTGCATTGGAGCACCATAGCCACTAGCAGAACTCTGTCCAACTAACCTGAATAAACCAGACTAACCTGAGGTGACCCCAACTCAGAATGTAAGCAGGGTCAGATCTGGCTAGTATCTGGATGGGATATCATCAAGGAAGACCAGGGATGTTATGCAGAGAAAGTCAATGACATGCCATCTCTGCTTTTCTCTTGCCTTGAAAATACCTTATGTGAGAGGTCATTATAAGTCAGTTGCAACTGAACAGCTCTTAATTATTATTAATCATGGTTAAGGGACTGGGAGAGGGATTGTGCACATCCCTCTTCCAGTGTTTTCCTTCTTGCACATGCATATTGGCGAATTCAATGCATGTGGACTAAGAATGAAATTCTATTTGATAATATGCAAAGGATTGCAGCTTTACTATTTAAAGGATGTAAAGCTGAATAGAACACTGACTGATTACCACGCATAACCCATAGATGATCTAGTTGGAAATGAATACTTCAGTTCTAGATAGAAATTACTACCGACTACATAACTATCTCATGGACAGGGAGTTAAACAGAAGCAGTTTGATCATGAAAGGGGACAGGAGATACAGCTATATAATATATTGACCATTCTTTAACCTCTTAAAATTTAGCAAGTTAAAACCTGTCCTGGGCCTCAGTGAGGTATTGTTCATACTAATGTATCCTACAGCCATTTGTAATCGTTTGTTGTTGCAGCTACCTGGGACAGTCAAGAACAGTATTTTATTATTATACTGGGGGTGAAGCCCACTTTAAAAGCAGGCGGGAGGCAGTGGCAGGCCCACCCCTCTGCCAGCTCTTGCCTCTTGCCTCTTCTCCACATCCCCATGGAGTAAGGAGCACTGCCAACCTCTGCCATGGGTGCCTGCTGTTCTGTCTGGCTTCCCCACCTCCATGTGGTGTGAGGAGGGCTGGCAGCATCCACTGCAGTCACCCATCATTCTGGCCAGCCTCCCCAAGGAGCACTACCAGGCTCCTTCATGGATGTCTGCCACTAGGGCCAGCTTGGTGTAGTGGTTAGGAGTGCGGACTTCTAATCTGGCTCCCCCACATGTAGCCAGCTGGGTGGCCTTGGGCTCGTCACGGCACTGATAAAACTGTTCTGACCGAGCAGTGATATCAGGGCTCTCTCAGCCTCTCTCACCCACCTTACAGGGTGTCTGTTGTGGGGAGAGGAAAGGGAAGGCGACTGTAAGCCGCTTTGAGCCTCCTTTGGGTAGAGAAAAGCGGCATATAAGAACCAACTCTTCTTCTTCTAGAGGTGGGAGATAACGGCAGCACCCCCCTTCCAACAGCTCTCGCTATGTGGGGCTGGGAGCCAACAGCAGCAGCTTGCCAGCAGCTCCATTGGTGGACATCCATGAAGGAGGCTGGTAGTGCTCCTTGGGGAGGCTGGCCAGAATGATGTGTGCCCGCAGTGGATGCTGCCAGCCCTCCTCACACCACATGGAGGTGGAGAAGCCAGACAGAACAGCAGGCACCCACGGCAGAGGTTGGCAGTGCTCCTTACTCCATGGGGATGTGGAAAAGAGCCTCAGTGAAGGCGAATCAGAGCCCCACCAGTGCTTCCTGATGGCACACCAGTCTCCGAGGGCCAATCAGAGGGCAGCATATTGTCGGAAGCACAGTCATGATTTTATACATTATGATTGTTGTAATTCTAGTCAGCTCTTCCCTGGAGGCCCAGGGCACATTACAACATTTAAAAGCATCATCACAAAAAACTTATTAAAAGCAGAAAGCAATATACAATGTTATAGTGCTATCATAACAACATTTATGAGCATTTATAGTTTCATTCATTATATCTTAACAAGTTAAATCTGAACATATTGGTTTGTGAAGAGTTTAAGTTTACATTTAAAAAACAGCTTCAATGTGGAACTATGGAACTATGATTTTCAAGGTTGTTGAACTGGTACCTACTTCTACATTTGTACTTTTCAGCAACCATTTGCAAAATGACTCTTTGTTGCTTTTCTCCTTCCAAACACATTGATCCCTCAACTGTTAACATTTCGATTTTCAGGTTTAATATTTATAAATAGGAGGGCATTGCTGAGCAACAGGTTGCAGCCCCATGGTCACTTTCCCCATGATGCAGGGACAAACCCTAAGCTGTCCTTAAGCTTTCTCAGCCAGCTCATTCTGTTTCTCCTCTTCCCTCCTGCCTTTTTGACCCACCTGTGAGAGACCTGTGATCCTTTGTTGGCTTGAGAACTGCTGTTTGAGGAGGAGGATATTCTTAACCAGTCTAGGGAACACATGGCTACTGTCAAACCATGACTTAGCATTTTGGGAACAATCTTCGAACTTGTGTGTTCCTTTTTCCCCTCTGCACATTGAAATTGGCTTTCTGTTTGAAAGGCAAATATGGCTTTGCTATTACACCCAGATCACAGATTCTGGTATGCTCCTTCAAAGAAAAACTGGAAACTACTTCTGTACCATGATTTCAAATTCTGGTTTGGAAGGCAACGGCAAGCCATAGTTTGGCTGTGACAATATGGCCCAAGACCTATTTCTGTAAATGTCAAATATGATTTGGCACTACATGTGAACTGAGGCAGTTAATTTGTATTGGTTACTGAACAAGACATGAATTCTTCTTACCCAGTTTTTGCTTCATTCCATATTTACTTGACATTACTATAAGTAATTAAAAGATGATGTACCACATCCTGAAATGTTTTGAAAGACAGTGTGATACAACAATCAATTTCACTAGGTTGATCAATTTCACACATGACTACTCAACACGTACTTTCCCTCTACATGGTACATATTTACATTTCGGAAAAGATAACATGAATGCAGTAGGTATAGTATATAGCACACACAGTGGGAAATAAATTATTCAAAGGCTTTCTGACTTTAGCTTTAATTTGACTGAAATGGCAAAGCATAAGAACAAGTTAAAATGCAAGACTAGGAGAATATAAATGACCAAAGGTTGGGGGATATGCTGAACTCACAAGGGGTGTCAGAGGAAGATTTATTGGTTGAAATACATCATTTAATGTATTCAGGAAAATATCATTAATGGGTCAATGGCGAGTATTAATAAATCAAGAACAAAATCAGTATACAAACAAAACCATTGTTTGAAACAGAACAGTTATAAAAACCCATAACACTACACCGTGGATAAAACAGCATCAATATATTATTCAGCATGCCTTTATAGCTGGAATCTCAGAATAACTTCTAAGGTAAAGGTACTTGGAGATTTGTTATACAATACATCATTATATTCACACAAAATGCAATATTGCCCGCTCATGTAAAACTAATATGATAGCAGACTAAGATCCAGAGAAGAGGCTGTTTGGAGATGGCTTTTTCTTCCCAGTTTGAAGTAAACACAAACACCAGTTTATACAAATTCAAGCCATGAGTTCTCCAGATCCACAAAAGAATATACTTCAGAATTTTCCTTCTGACAAGCAAGACTCCTAGGTTTTTATTTTATTTTAAATATTTTATTTAAAACATTTCCTGCCACTTTTCTACTTAATCAGGATCCACAATGCAGTGAATATAAAATTCTTAAAACAGTTAAGCAATTAATGACACAGTGAAAATTATAAAACTCAGTTAAAAATACATAAACAACACTAAAAGGAGGTCCAAATGAAGCAAAAAAAGTCTTCAGCAACTGGCAAGAAACAGAGGGAAAAAGAGAGATCTCAAACAGGCGGGAGTTCCATGATGGAGAAGCACCTTTATCAGGTTGTTATCTATCTAGCCTCAGATGACAGAGACAATCAAAGCAGGGCGTGAGGAGTAGGTTTGTATGGAAAAAGGTGGTCTTTAAGGTATGTTGGTCTCAGACTATAAAGAGGCTTTTAAAGATAAATTCCAGCACCCTGAGCCCAGAAGCCAATTAGAAGCTAGTGTAAATGGATCAAGACTGAAGTGACATGGGCCCTACAACCAACTCTACTCAACAGTCTGGCTGCAGCATTCTTTACCAAGTGTAACTTCCAGTCTTCAAGGGCAGTCCCACATTAAAAGCCTTGCAGTAACGTAGTCTAGATGTTACATTGATAGCAAGATCTTTTCTACAAAGGAAGGCCTGTAGCTGGCTCACCAGCTGAAGGACTACTATTCCATATCATAAAAGAGCTCCCTTTCCGTCAAGACACATATCCACACAAACACCACCACTCACATCTTGTCTCCTCACTGAAGCACACACAGCATCATCCATTCCTCCTTTAATGTAGTAATTATAATACGTATGTATATATAAAAACAACAGGATTGAGGAAGAAGTGTGGTGAAGTTTTAAAATGATGGGGGGGGGGGAGTGTGGGAATTCAAAGTGGATGGAAAGTGAAAACACTGACTGCTTCACACAGTTCAGTTTTATGTAATCCAAGCCCAACATGGGAAGAAGAGCAGGCAGGAGACTTCCCATACCTTTGAATTTTTTATACAAAATGTTAATAGCTCAAATTAATCAATCACTTCAATTAAGATTTAAAAGTGATAACAATGCTAAAATTACATTCTCTCCTTGCAGACCAATTCCATCATGTGACATATGCATATAATATAATTTTTAAAATGGGGGTTTCATGGGTGTTTTTGTATGAATACTATCTAAGAAATGTAAATGGCAGAAACTTTTAGATACCTGGCAGCTGTCTTCATTATCTCAGCCCATGCTAAGATGATCTGGCACAAATGTTTTTGTTTTTAGTAAAGAAAATATTTCTCAACATATTCCGTTATGATATACAGATTAAAAACAATAACAAAATTGCTTAAATACACCAGTGACAGCTTTTCAACAACTGTTAACACATATTATTTATCATATGGCAGGAATATAATAATATTAAATATATATGTAGCAAGCAGTGGCTGCACAGATACTTATCCTGGATGCTTTAAGATAATCCTGCATTGAGCAGGGGGTTGGACAAAATGGCGTGTATGGCCCCTTCCAACTCTATGATTCTATATAACAACCATCCACCCAAGCAACCTTGGCATTACTCTGAACAGGAACTTGAGCTGTAAACACCATCTTACCAATGTAGTAGTAAACATATGCACATGAAAAAATATTCTCCAAACATTATGTAGTACAACTTGGGGTGTGTCTGCTATAACACTTAAATGCTCAGCTTTGGAATTGGTGTATGGTTGTATAGTACAGTGAAACGTGGTGATCAGTGTGGCTCAACTGCCCCATCATCTGACACTGACTGCTTTACAAATATTTGCATAATTTGTAAAGAAGACTTTACAAGAATAAAT
This sequence comes from Paroedura picta, assembly GCF_049243985.1. Classification (NCBI taxonomy): domain Eukaryota; kingdom Metazoa; phylum Chordata; class Lepidosauria; order Squamata; family Gekkonidae; genus Paroedura; species Paroedura picta. The sequence continues at coordinate 61,150,545 of NC_135373.1, read as the reverse complement.
TTAGATGCTGCATGCCATCACTAACACATTCAGTGTGCCTAGCTGGCATATAGTTTACCCCCTCTGGTCTTACAGAGAGACTGTTAAAATAGGTTTCCCATTTTTGTGGTGGATAAATTACCACACTCAACTCCAGTTCCTCATCCTTGAGAAAATGACTAGAAGAAAAAGAAGGTAGAAAAATGGCCTTCATAGTGCGTCTTTTTGTCTTTACCATAGCAATGAGGGGAAAGTCCTAGCAATGCTCAAAGGTTCCTGGCATTTGCTGAAGCAGTGCTGGATACCCTAGTGAAAAATCAACTCTGGTAATCTTGGATGTATGCATGCAAGTATGCAGATTAACTGGAGAGGAGTGAGAACTAAACCACAGTTGAGTCCAGTTAGAATCATAGAATTGAAAGGGGCCATACAGGTCATTTAGTTGAGATAAGGGCAATTAATTCTGCTTAACGTGTATACTTGTTTTCATTCATTTTTAAATTCAGAATTATTTTTTTTAAATACAGTTCTTCCACAATCAAATGGGAGGACAGTGACATGCAGATAAGAGCCCAGGAACAGGCAAGTTTTGTGAACATTTGTGTTCAACCATGGGTGAATATGATGTTTAAATATAGCAAAAGCAAAGGCATCCCACCAGCTGAATAAAATTATAAGACATGAAAGCTGTGGTACTATAAACGGAAACAACTTAACAATGCATTCATACCTTAGAAGAATGGGAGTTTTGATGCATTAGAAAACTTAAAATGGAGTAATAATCCTGATGTCACTAAATTAAATGGCTTGCGGTCAATTTAATAAAATGCAAAGTGATATCAGTATTGTGGGATTCATAAATTCTTCATGTTGTTTGAATGCAAATATATATTAAAAAACATTTTCCCATCCCCCCCTTTGTATAATGAACACTGGATCAAAGTACTCAAAAACTTCCCTGCAAAATGTTTGCTCTTTCATCTCATAAGTTATCAGACCAGGGCTAGGCATGCTTCATGTCAGGGGCATTGCACTATGCCATAGTGACCTCACTCTTCCATGTAAAGCTCATAGACTTGTATTTTTTTTAGGATTTTCACTGTAAGTCATGATGAACTGACTCATACAGGAAGAAAGGAAGTACTGAGCAACTGAACTAATAGAAAAAAGATGGTGGAGGTTAGGAATTCCCGATCCCCTCCACCCAAAATTATGGTATATTTTTTAAAACTAAGAAAAATGTAAAAATAAATGTCCCTGTGTTCCAATTAAGGTATTCAGGCAGTCATCTGTTGGCTCTCCCACCACTTAGAGTGGCCAGGCTGGCATCAACAAGGGACCAGGACTTCGATCATGGCTCTGGCTCTATAGAATGGACTTAGGATTGCTAGCTCTGGGCTGAGGAATACCTGGGGTAAAGCCTGAGGAGGGTGGGGTTTGGGAGGAGACAGGACTTCAGTGGACATAATGCTAAAGTCTGCCTTCCAAAGGGGGCATTTTCTCCAGGTGAACTGCTCTTTACCACCTGGAGGTTGGCTGAAATCCCAGGAGCTCTCCAGCCACCATGAAACCATATGTGGGCTCTCTGAAAAGGTGAGGGGAAGCCCCTCTTTGGAGATCCTCAGGGGGCACTGCAAGATCAGCTTGTTTGCTGGAAATTTTGATGGGGTGGATGGGGGGGGATGGCAGGTTTCTTTTAAGAGGGGAGAGATTCAAAATGTATTATTTTATTCTGGTTTTAAATGAAACATTTAACAGCTATTGTTGAATGCCACCAAGAGGAAAGGTGGAGTATAAATGTTTTACTTAATAAACTAATATATTTTTAAAGCATAATTGTTATTTTTTAAAATTTATGCTTCCTATTGCATTGGAATTCTGGTGATCTGGAACAGAAATGGAAACAAAATTACAGAAACATAAATACATATGAATACAGTATGTATTCTCTGGGGTTAATCTTTTTAATTAATTTATTTTACATACTTTAATTCTGTAATACAGTTTGGGAACATAAATGTAATTGGAAAGAATGCAAAAACTCAAAGAGACAAAATCTGCAGAGAGAAATAGTCTGTAAACCTCTGTTTTTGCACAAATAGCATCAGAACTGTACTGGGAATGTAGATAAGCAATGTAAGTTTCTAGAAAAATAGCAACAGAACAACATATCAATCAAGAGATTGTATAGTAGAAGCCCACAGGAACTGTCTGAAAAACTGATTCAATTAAAGCAACGTATTCCAAAATTATAATTTCAGTTATCAAACCCTGAAAAATAAGTATTAGCAAAAACTTATTGGACTTGCAGTCTTTTTACTCATATGGCTTAAATCTGGAATTTAGATATTTGTGAGATCAAAGTGAGGATGTCAGCCTCCAGGTGGAACCTGGAGATTCCAAAGCATTATAGCTCAATTCCAGACTACAGAGATCAATTTCTCTGAAGAAAATGGAAGCTTTGGAGAGCAGACTGTATGGCACAGTATCCCACCAATGTCTCTGTCCGCCCAGGCTACATCCCCATATCACCAGGAGTTTCCCAGTCTGGATCCTCCACTGGTGGCCAGGGGTAACCTGGCTACCCTAGATCTGAGGTCTGGATTTTCAGCAATAAAGCAAGTCATTTCTGTGATAGTAATAGCTGAAAAAAATGAGATTATAGCCAGTAAATTACAAGGGACAGAATGCAGAATCACTGGTCCAGAGAAATTACTTTAAGGCTTGATGCACTTTTCGCTGTAGTCATTAAACAGAACAATGTCTACCATTGATTGTTTTCAGTATGTTCGCTCTCTGCTACATCAGCCTCTTCAAAGACTTTTAAATCTTTTTCTCCACTTTTTAAAGATACCTTCTATTATTCTTAAATCCATTTTTTAGTTTCAACAAACCCATCTTAGAATGAAGTTTTCAACATGCACACACACTCCAGAGAACTTGCATAGCCCTTGTCCATCATCTTCGGAACCTCTTTAAGGACTGGAGATGTCCCGGAGGACTGGAAAAGAGCAAACGTTATTCCGATCTTCAAAAAAGGGAGGAAGGATGACCCAGGAAACTACAGACCAGTGAGTCTGACCTCTGTTGTGGGGAAGATAATGGAGCAGATATTAAAGGGAGCGATCTGCAAACATCTGGAGGACAATTTGGTGATCCAAGGAAGTCAGCATGGATTTGTCTCCAACAGGTCCTGCCAGACCAACCTAGTTTCCTTTTTTGACCAAGTAACAGGTTTGCTGGATCAGGGAAATTCGGTTGATGTCATTTACTTGGATTTTAGTAAAGCTTTTGACAAGGTTCCCTATGATGTTCTGATGGATAAGTTGAAGGACTGCAATCTGGATTTTCAGATAGTTAGGTGGATAGGGAATTGGTTAGAGAACCGCACTCAAAGAGTTGTTGTCAATGGTGTTTCATCAGACTGGAGAGAGGTGAGTAGCGGGGTACCTCAGGGCTCGGTGCTCGGCCCGGTACTTTTTAACATGTTTATTAATGATCTAGATGAGGGGGTGGAGGGACTACTCATCAAGTTTGCAGATGACACCAAATTGGGAGGACTGGCAAATACTCCGGAAGATAGAGACAGAGTTCAACGAGATCTGAACACAATGGAAAAATGGGCAAATGAGAACAAGATGCAATTTAATAAAGATAAGTGTAAAGTTCTGCATCTGGATCAGAAAAATGAAAAGCATGCCTACTGGATGGGGGATATGCTTCTAGGTAGCACTGTGTGTGAACGAGACCTTGGGGTACTTGTGGATTGTAAACTAAACATGAGCAGACAGTGTGATGCAGCGGTAAATAAGGCAAATGCCATTTTGGGCTGTATCAACAGGGGCATCACATCAAAATCACAAGATGTCATAGTCCCATTGTATACGGCACTGGTCAGACCACACCTGGAGTACTGTTTGCAGTTCTGGAGGCCTCACTTCAAGAAGGACGTCGATAAAATTGAAAGGGTACAGAGGAGAGCGACGAAGATGATCTGGGGCCAAGGGACCAAGCCCTATGAAGATAGGTTGAGGGACTTGGGAATGCTCAGCCTGGAGAAAAGGAGGTTGAGAGGGGACATGATAGCCCTATTTAAGTATTTGAAAGGTTGTCACTTGGAGGAGGGCAGGATGCTGTTTCTGCTGGCTGCAGAGGAGAGGACACGCAGTAATGGGTTTAAACTACAAGTACAATGATATAGGGTAGATATCAGGAAAAAAAATTTCACAGTCAGAGTAGTTCAGCAGTGGAATAGGCTGCCTAAGGAGGTGGTGAGCTCCCCCTTACTGGAAGTCTTCAAGCAAAGGTTGGATACACACATTTCTTGGATGCTTTAGGATGCTTAGGGCTGCGTTGAGCAGGGGGTTGGACTAGATGACCTGTATGGCCCCTTCCAACTCTATGATTCTATGATTCTAACCAACTCCTGCGTTAATAAATGACTCTTCTATTTCTTGGCATTCAGACCTGCTAACTAAAGGGTTTTTTTTTGTTTTTTTTGGGGGGGGGATTATAGGGAAAATAAAAGTAGTGACAGTCTGACTTTCACAGGTACAGAGCTCCTTCATCCCAGCTCTCCCTCCCTCTGTCTGATAGACACATACACACACTCACATGCACACACACACAGACTCTTCCCCCATTCCCCCTCCCTCTTCCCTGGTCCCTCCCCCTCCCCCCTCTCAGATACACACCCACAGAGAGACTCTTTCCCCCCACCCCCTCCTTATCTGTTGTGGCAGGAGGGCCACCTTCTTCTGTGGAGTCCTTCAGGTCTCCATGGCCATTGGCATCTTGGCCTTCCCTGCCAGCTAGGCTGCCTCCACCTTGCCACACCAATGGCATATCTGATTGTTAGCAGCCTTGCTCAGGTATTGTAAACTGCCAATCTTGGTTTAATTGATTGAGTCAATCTATTTTATGGTGGGTATTCCTCTTTTCTTGTTGCCTTTCTTGTTGCATTACTGTCTTTTCCAGTGGCTCTGGTCTTAGTGTGATGAAAATACAATAACCCCAGTTTAGTCACTGTAGTTTCCATGGAGAGTCCAGGCTTGATTTGATCTAGAACCCGCTTATTTGTCTTTTCGGTGGTTCATAGTATTCAAACAACTCTCCTCCAGCATCACATTTCAAAGGAATCAACTTTGTTCTTTGGCCAACTTTCATACCCGTTCAAAGTAATGTGGAATACTATTGTAGAAGATATCTTGATCTTAGTCACCAGTGACACATACTTATACTTAAGAATATCTTCTAGTACTTTCACGGCTTTCCCAATCCTAATCCTCTAATTTCTTGGTTTGCAGTCTCCCTTTTGGTTGTTTGAGTCAAGGAACAGAAAATCTCTAAGACCGTTTATGCACTGGGGACTTCGCTGCCCCAGCTCCCATGCAGGAGCACAAATTGGGGGCGGATGAGGTGCACCGGGCCAAATGCTCCACTGTGTGGATGCAGAAAGAGGTGGGGCAACCTGGAATGCCTAAAACTCCAGCCTGTAGCATGGCATTAAACCTCCAGTGCGTAAACAGTCTAACAATTTCAGTTTCTTATTCATGAACCTTAAAGCTGTATAATTCCTCAGCAGTGATTACTTTTGTGTTCTTGATGTTCAGCTGTAATCCCACTTTGGTGCTGTCTGTTTTGTCAGTGATAGCCTTTTCAAGTCTCCAATTCCCAAGATACTTTCTGTCTATTCCCGATTAAAACCTCTAGCAAATAAAATGACCCCACAGTTCCACTTAACATTTTCTAGAGATGGGGCTCCCTTAAATTCTTCAGGGAGTCCATTCTGAAAAACAGGGAAAAAATCCTGAAAAGGTATATACTCTGCCTTATGCCAGGTAGGAGACCCTAAGCAGGGAAGCAATTGGAGATGGTAATACAGATGGAGATGAGGACAGAAACTGGCACCCATGGATATACAAGATTTTTAGACTATATTTGATTCTGTTTTAAGAAATGGATGAGACTTTGACGTGTCTGGAAGTCTTTCATGGCAATGTCACATTTTGTGCTGTAAATGTGCTATATTAATATATTTAAAAAATGAAGTCAGCCAAATCTAAAGTAAAAAAGGTAAAGGTATCTCCTGTGCAAGCAACGGGTCATGTCTGACCCTTGGGGTGACGCCCTCTAGCGTTTTCATGGCAGACTCAATACGGGGTGGTTTGCCAGTGCCTTCCCCAGTCATTACCGTTTACCCCCCAGCAAGCTGGGTACTCATTTTACCGACCTCGGAAGGATGGAAGGCTGAGTCAACCTTGAGCCGGCTGCTGGGATTGAACTCCCAGCCTCATGGGCAAAGTTTTCAGACGGCTGCCTTACCACTCTGCACCACAAGAGGCTCTAGCCAAATCTGTGGATACTTAAATCCAGTAACTGAAGCTGGGATGGGACATTTCAACCTGAAAATCACCCCAGGTTTAGAAAAAAATCTGAAATAAAAACATTATATTGGGGGATTAAGAAAAAACCTCAAATGATAAAAGGAACTCCTGATGCTTTAAAAAATGGAAATTATCAGTGTCAGTCACTAAGTAACCATGGCATAAAGGCTGCCAAAAGGAGGTAGTGGACAAATAATATGAGAAGACATTACAAAATTTTGTATTGAGGGCATGTAGCATACACAAGCAGATGGTTAAGTCCTTAATCGAGGCTAGACTATAATGACACCTTTTACAATTTATTTGGTGATTTTTGTATTGTATGGGGCAAGCTGATTTTATATAGAAATAAACTGAAACTGAGAAGAGAGATACAGGGGGAAGTGATGTGTCCCTCCCATAAGTGCTTGGGTTTTTTTTTTACCATGCTGACAGCTGGGTGCTGAATTGAAATAGGCGATCCATAAATCAATAGGTATTGCGGAACCAAAATCATTCACTGCTCAGATTGCCTACTGGGAGGAATTCTTGTCATGATTTTGTTCTCTTCCTCTGTTTCCCAGCATCAGAAGAGGCAACCTTAATCACTCAAGTCCTAATTTGTACAGTCACGGCACCATGGTACTACCCTCCCTGCCCTCGTACTGCTTCATGCCATGAATATAGCAACTTTGCAGTCAACATCCAGGAAGAAATATCTCCCTCTTCCATCCCCCCCCCCACCTCCCTTAAGTATGCACCCTGGTTTCAACTGAGTATTAAAAACTCCAAGCTACTACTCTTAAATTAAAAATTTCTTCTTGGAAGCCACTTGCTGTCAGATCTTGCTAAATCATGGTGGTGCTATAATGCCAGTGATTTTTAAGTGACTGGAACTGTCACTTCATTGCTCAGTGGTAATAGGCTAAGAAGATGAAATGAAGGGTTGACCAAAAGAGGTAGGACAGACTATTGCACTTTTGTTCCACAACAATAGGATAAAGCAGTGAACTGGGGAAAAATCAGGAAGGCAATAAGGGAAGTTAGGAAAACAGAGTTGTTACTGACATCATGTGGAATTACCATCAGAATTTTGTATCCTGTTGATGGCATTGCACCACAACAACTAGTACATGTGCCCTTGGTGTCTGTTGGTAAAGCTCATCAGAACCTATCTTCATTAGCAGAACTCACCTCAAGAAAATGTAAAAAGGTCTTCTGACCATATGTAAACTGCCATTCCTACCAAGCAAACCTTTAATCAGCCCATATGTATTTGTTTTCTAATGCTAAATCATCAAAAGTCACACAAAAAAAACTCAGAAAGGGAAATCTTAGTCATAGTTAAATGAGTTTTGATACCTCCATTCCCTCCACAAATTAGCAAAAGCAAAAAATGAAAGAAAAGAGGTTCTCTTTTTCATCCAAACTTTTATCTACTGCAAGCTAAGGACAGTTTGCAAAGGAGATGCATAAGCAAAGGTGAGGATAACCCTTCTCCCCTGCTCCCTCCACAGCAAATCCAGATCAGGGCTTGTTAGATTCAGTTCCAGCTTGCCAAGAAAGGCTCAATCCCAAAATCTGAAGAAACAGGGCATCTGAGCACATGTACCTTTCCCCTGTCACACTATTTCTTACTTTGGTTCTGTATGCAACCAGGGAGAAGAAACTTTGCAAAGCCATAGAAATTAATTAAGGTCTAATGACGCGTGATAAACGTAACATAAAGCTGGTATCCAGGCTCCTCTTTGCTTTAACTCTTCCCCCACTTGACACAAACAAATTCTTCTTAAGTTAATACCAAACAACTAATTCACTTAGCCTGATCACTCAAGATATTTACCTCAGGGAAGGAAGGAGATCTTTTAACTGGAAAAAACTGTGTTCTAATAGTAGGTAGACTCAAATTGGAGACTAACTGCAAACAAACTCTATTGCTTGGAGTAATTTGTAGTCACTGATGTGATGAGGTGAATATTTATTTACAAACCAACATGAGTATTGGTTTGGTCCACTCTTTCTCTTATTGTAAAAATAATTTACAGTAACGAAGAGAGTTTTTATTTATTTTCTTCAGGTTCAAGCTGAAATTTTGAGTCACTCCTCCAGTGACTCAATTTTTTTTTCATCAAGCACTTTAATGATGTTAAATTACTCAGATCTAGCAAAATGCTCAAACTAAAACTTCAACCCTTGTTATTGATAGGAAAGCACCTTGTCTCCATACAGTGTGCTAGAATCTACATGTGGTCCTTCGACTAATTAGAGGTGGGCCCCGAAGGACGCCTTCTCTCCCACCGCCGGCCCTTTACTTCATCCCCCCTGGCCCTTTACAACACACTTCGGGTGTCATTGTCTCCCATCACTCCCAGATGGGACTATCTCGTTGCAGAGAAACAAGCTCAGGGTTCCCATTGATTTGTCATTGTCATGAGTTAAAATTTCCATGAAAATAAAATGTTCCTTATGTTCATTGTTGCGGCGTGTCTGTATCTTATTTTGAAGGGATGTTTAAACATTACCATAGTGATCAGAGAGCGTTAGGGCAGTGGTTTAGAGTAGAGGAGTAAACTACTCCCCCCCACTGGGCCTCAGTAAAAGGCATTGAGTAGTCCCCGGTGAGTGGTCCCCGGTGTTGAGTGGTCCCCGGTGATAAAAAGGTTGGGGACCACTGTGCTAGATGGCCAATTTCTGTAATAGTGGGTGCCCAAAGCTTTCTTTTTTTCTCTTTAAAATGAGTTAATAGACTCATATAGTAGCATTAAACCACTATATAATTATTATGCCATCACACATATGAAAAGTGTGCAGAATTAAAAATTCAAATTATCTCAAGACATTCACAGTGTGTTATTAGGAGAGGAACTGGAAGGCGTTTCAAGAAACATCAAATAAAATAAGTGGTTTCTATGTGCTGCATGGTTGAATTTCAGATGAGAAGCAACATAAATACCTGTGTGTCAGACTGAAGGTCCCATCCATGAATATTACAACAAGGCTACTTTGTTTTTAGCCAAGAGATTGATACATTCCTCTCAAGATACATGTCTTCTTTCCATCGAGTTACAGCTGACTTATGGCAACCCTATAGGGTTTCAAGGCAAGAAACACTCACAGGTACTTTGCCATTGTCTTCTTCTGTGTAGCATCCCTAGACTTCCTTGGCACTATTATAATATTTCAAAAATTTCTTCAAGATAATGATGACATGCTCTTTATACACACAGTCAACATACAGAGAGACAGGAAATATGAGAATATTTCTAAAGGACTTAATATAATTCAAAGAGGACGGCACTGTCTGAACTAGGATTATAATTTAGGACTCACTGACTCTCAGATAATTATTGGAAAGATATGACCAGTCAGATGGCCTTTAGTTCCATTAACAGTGGTCATTCTCAAATCAAGCCTAAATGTGTATTCATGTATTTTAAATCCTTTGAACAGGATAGTTCAAAAGAATACAACTGAAGAGGTAAAAATAGGGGTGGAAGAAATTCTATATGTTTGACCTAATTTTGCTTAGTGACAGATTGATATATGAAAAGAAAATATGAAGATATAAGGGAGGTGGTGGGGGACTTAAATTCCTGCTGGTACAAGCAAAACGGCAGTATAGTATCAGAGTATGGAACCTTACCAACTCAGCCGGCATGTCATTTATATTAATATAGTGGGGAATGCTAAGTTGTTCTCTGTGTAAGTAAACTCTATTAAGGAAGTCACATCCCTTGGTGAAACTAGATCCTTAGTAAATTTTACTAGCTAAGCACTGAGCTCTGTGTCAGAATAATTACACCCTTTATCCACTGTGAGCTCTCTCTTAGCTTCTTCATACTCCTTAATTTCCCACTTCAGCTAATTTAGCAGTAAAATTGCAGAAGTTTAAAAAGGTTAGCTGCTGAGGAACTGGAGCGTGAATGTTCTGTTAAGCTCCATGACTTGAAATCACATCATGTAAAAAGAAGGAATTAATTAAGTAACAATTAAGTAGTGATGGATCATTGACAACATATATACACTTTGGTGCTAAAATTAATCTCTTCTGTAACATCAACAGAATAGCGCTTTTTTGGTGTAGCTTTTATACACTGCCAAGTCATATTGACAAAACATGAAAAGGAGCCGCTGGCTTAGAAACTTAAATAACTTCAGTTGTAATATGCAAATTATTGGAAACTCCTCCCCCTCCCATTCCTTCTCTTCAGTATGACTGCATAATACGCAAAGTGGCAATATAAATCATAGAATTATAGAGTTGGAAGGGGCCATACAGGCCATCTAGTCCAACCCCCTGCTCAACGCAGGATTAGCCCTAAGCATCCTAAAGCATCTAAGAAAAGTGTGTATCCAACCTTTGCTTGAAGACTGCCTGTGAGGGAGAGCTCACCACCTCCTTAGGCAGCCTATTCCACTGCTGAACTACTCTGACTGTGAAATTATTTTCCTGATATCTAGCCTATATCATTGTACTTGTAGTTTAAACCCATTACTGCACATCCTTTCCTCTGCAGCCAACAGAAACAGCATCCTGCCCTCCTCTAAGTGACAACCTTTCAAATACTTAAAGAGGGTTATCATGTCCCCTCTCAACCTCCTTTTCTCCAGGCTGAGCATTCCCAAGTCCCTCAACCTATCTTCATAGGGCTTGGTCCCAAATCTGTGTTTGGAAAGCCCCATTGGCAATATTGCAGGCATAGATAGCTCAAACTATCTATGTCTGCAGCAGGGTCAGTCCAGCCCGAAAGGGGGGGGGGGGTGGAAGATAAAATATTTGCACACATGAATGGGAGAAATCATGCAATTTTTAAAATAAAAAATAATTACCTATTTTCCCCTGACAACATATAAAATGAAGGAGTGGAAAGATACAGATGCCTCACAATAATTGGCACTATCAAAGCATGAACAAGACTATCTCCCCCCCTTTCTTCCAAAGACAACTAAAAAATAGCCTATACCTTACAGATTCCTTCAAAGAGGATAATAATCATCCTACAATAGATATGCTCATGAGTATTTACATATCCCAAAGAAACAACAGAAAGCTTTTCGGTCAGTTAACGTTCCTCACTAAAATCAAATAAGAAGAGCAGACAGCAGGGCCTGATAGATATGGGATCAAATTCCTACACAGCCATGAAATCTGATAAGAGGATTTTAGGTCAGTTGCTCTCTCTAACCCCAGTCCAACATGAAGACAGGCCATCATCCTTTCCTTTGTGTTGTGTATACTGTGAAGTGGGCTTGCAGAGCCCAATTCCAAAAGCGGGGACATTTAATGCTATTGGTTGGTGTGCAGGATCTATTGTCTCTTGTGGCCCTTCCTTGCATACCCAGAGAATTGCTAATTGCTCCTGTGGGATGGTAGGTGAATTTCCTCCAGGCCAGGCTGGATTCTGGAGATTCTTGGAGGGGGATCACTTGGGCATAAAGTTGGGGTCATCGTGGGTGGGCAGGTAGTTGTGAGTTCCTGCACTGTGCAGAGGGTTGGACTAGATGACCCTGGGGATACCTTCCAACTCTATGATTCTATCCATCCTGCCACTGGATCATTCAAATAGTCCAATTAGTTTAAACCTGGGACCCTACACGAAGCTTTGGTGAGAACTCTGGGCTGTACATAAATTCAAGTGGTACGCTGTGTTTTCTAGTTCTCCTGTATGATCTAAATAAAGAGCTGATGAGTGACTCCATGAGTGACTCCACACTTTATTGAACCCACTATTCAATATTTTGTACCTACTTACCCCTCTATGATGACCCTGTCCATCTTCCTCCCCCCGAGGCAGATTTTCCCTCTAAAAAAAATCACTGACTAAGCTACCCAAGTAATGTGATTTCTTTATAGAGATTAATAAAGCTGGTTGTTCCACTTTGTATCTGAAAAATAATTTGGCCTTTAACTCAGCCCCAGAACATCATGGGAAGGTACAAGAGCCCTATTTACTGAAACCCTTTCAGAATGGCTCTTGGGACATAATAATTGTCAAACAGAATCAAAGATTTTATTCAACACATAGGGAAAGGTCATCTGGAATGAGGAGTTGAAATTCAATAGTTGTACATTATTTAGTTCTTAAATTTGGGGTACTAAGAGTTATTGAAGCTTATTTCCTTAGTTTCTACATTTTAATAGTGAGTGGCTTTTGTATCTGTGTTTTCCCAAAGACTACACATTCTACTTTGAGTTTCCTTAAACTTCTCTGGTTTTCTGAAGACTGATTCCTGCCCCAGTTTCCAAATTCTTCTCCCCAATACTTCCTCGGACTCCCACCTGTTTCTGGCATTTCCCTTAGGCTTGGGAGCGCTACCCCTCCCCTTGCTCTCAGCTTGCATTTCAAAGGCTTCCCCTTGCTTCCACAGTGCCTCGCTATCTTTCTTCTTCAAGGCTACCTTCCCCGGAGCCAAAAACAACAGATGGGGAAATTGCTTTAGCACTACTCCATATCAAAGGATGCTGTGATCTACTTTCCTGTGTGAATGCCCAATTCCCACCTAAGTTTATTTCTTACCTTGCCCCTTTCCCACTGCCCAGGTATATAGGTCATAGAATCATAGAATCATAGAGTTGGAAGGGGCCATACAGGCCATCTAGTCCAACCCCCTGCTCAACGCAGGATCAGCCCTAAGCATCCTAAAGCATCCAAGAAAAGTGTGTATCCAACCTTTGCTTGAAGACTGCCAGTGAGGGAGAGCTCACCACCTCCTTAGGCAGTCTATTCCACTGCTGAATTACTCTCACTGTGAAATTTTTCCCTCTGATATCTAGCCTATATCGTTGTACTTGAAGTTTAAACCCATTACTGCGTGTCCTCTCCTCTGTAGCATGCCCTCTCCTCTGCAGCCAGGGTGGTAGGTCCTACCACCCCCTAACACGGTGTCTCTGTCAAAGTTTGCTGTCTGTGAGCATATGCAACGTATGGACTTTACTTTGCTGACTTTTTCAAATAAAGACTTTCCACTTAAAGTTTTCTACTGAAGCCCGAGAGTGAGGTCTATGGAGTGAGTTTGCTGAGGTTCAACTGCTTGGTTCCTGACAACTGGTACCCTCTGTCAGTAGTCAATCCCACATTCTCTGAAATATCTGTTTTCCTCTAACTCTTGAGGTGTTTGAAGCACTATGTTTTCCTTACAGACCAAGGAAATTTTCAGAGCTAATTTCACTATTTAGAAGAAGCGTTGGTTCTTATATGCTGCTTTTCTCTACCCGAAGGAGTCTCAAAGCGGCTTACAATCTCCTTCCTTTTCCTCTCCCAACAACTGACACCCTGACCCATTATGCATAGGCCAGAATGCCTGTGCTGGCAGTGGCACGGCATCAGGGAAAATCCCCGATTATGCAAGTCCCTGCTGCCAGCGAGGGCATGGCCTGGCACAGGGCCACAGAAGGCCCATGTTATAGAAACGTGGGAACTTCCACAGCTTCCTGGATGCTGTGGGTGCCTGCAGGGACCACGGTGGGCCGGCACTGTGCATAATTGCCAGCGCGGGCCTTTCGGTCCATCCAGCCCCAACCTACGGTGTCCCTGTAAGGACACCGCATGCCCCTGCGGGCTCCGCGGAGCCACAGAGCCAACAGGGGCATCCCTCTGTGCCCACCAAAGCCCGTGGAGAGGGCCCACCCCCTCCCCCCAGCCCCTCCCCATCTTCCCCCCTGGCCACTGCCGCTTACCATGCTGGCCCCGGTGCAAAGCACATGTGGGCGCGCTACGCCGGGGCAACCCCAGACGCTACTCTCTGTTTGGAATAGCTGCTGCCATGCATAAAGGTACCTGTGAGATAGGTGAGGCTGAAAGAGCCCTGATATTACTGCTCGGTAAGAACAACTTTATCAGTGCTGTGGCGAGCCCAAGGTCACCCACCTGGTTGCATGTGGGGGAGCGTGGAATCAAACCTGGCTTGGCAGATTAGAAATCCACACTCCTAATTGCTACACCAATCTGGCTCTCTTTAACTGGCCAGGGATTTTTCTTATCTTCCTAGAAGATATATCTTTTTTCCTTTGGTCTGACATGGGCCCATTATGCACGGCCGCCGAAACGGCGATTTCGGGTCACGTGGAAAACGCGGAGGGGGAAGACGCGACGCATACTGGTTATGCACGGGGCGGGGCGCGACGGCGGCAAAACCCAGAGTAACCGATTATGCACGCGCCGATCCGGGCGCCGCTTCTGGTTGCGCCCCGCTCACCCGGAAGCTGCGCTTTCTTCCGCGTTTCACTGACGCGGCTTTTTCGGCGGCATGCACCGAAGCTGCAGCCGGTTGCAGCCGGCTCCGTGCGTTATCCGTGATTTTAGTCGCCGCCATTCCACCCCGAATGTGCGCTAAAACCCCCGTGCATAATGGGTCTAAGAGTCTCAGTCTACTATCCAAATCATCCCACAACTGCAACTTCTCCTGTCTTTTTTCGGCTTATGTTGAACCCAGACTCTCTTGTCAAAACAGGGTTTTCTGACTAAAATCTCAGTGTAGATATTCAACATTTAAGGTACAGAATGGTTTTCTCTTAGTGCAGCAGTCGCTGACCAGAGTGTTGGAAGCAGACCATCACTCAAGCTCTCTAGCAATGTGAAGGTTTAGCTCTTTGCCTTCTGATTCTCTGATACTTCAGCACTTTGAGGCTTGTTTTTAAAGCACTGTTCATCACATCCCAACTCATACTTTCTTATTTTACACTGTATTAACTTCTTTACTTAACTCCTTGAAGAAAGGCTGGGATTAAAACATACTAGACAGAAGGACAGATGCTTTGTCTTTGAAATACAAGACTTACACTGACTAGAATACACAGAGCTGCACTCTGCTACCTTGAGTGGTTTCTTATTATTAGTTTTCTTATTTATTTTTAATTTTTTATAATTTAAGTTATACCCCACCTCTCTTGACTAAGTCATCTCTTGCTTTGATTTATCAAGTGTTTTGTGAGCTGGTTGCCATTTTGTTAATAAGAGTGTTAGTTACCTGCACTTGTTGTTTTGGCTCTCTAAATTCTTCTAAAAACAAGATTGGAGAAAGTTGATGCTGATACAAATGCTGAAGTCTCTTTCCTTGAGAGATGGCTATAAAGTCTTGTTGGAGGAGGGGGAGTAATGCTGCCTTGTATAGGATACTTTTTTTCTTTGTATTCCTCTGCTATAAGAATCCAAAAAATAATTAATCTCCTCTTTTCAAGCTCTTAAGCTATAGCTTTGAAGTTTTAATTTATGTTTTTATGGCTGTTACCACACCCCCACAACTAGTTAAAAAGCTGGTTAATGATTTGCTAGGGCATTGTCTAGAGCAGGCTTCAAAACTCTTGAAAGCTGTGTGGGTCAGTGGTGTTAGTTTAGAACTGATGCCTTATCCTCAGGCTACTGCTGTGGTAGCTATTTTATAACAATTTTAACATATAGGACCAGATGAGTCAAGCCTGAGTCTTTGTTTTTTCCTTTCCAAAAATTAGTGCCACCATAATTCCTTTATGATTTTATTTAGTTTATATCTATATCTAGTTTATGTTGTTTATTGTTGTTGTTCTATATTTAAATCCAGCTAAATATTATATTCCCCTTTTAAGGCTGGGATGGGGATCAAATGTAGATACTGCCTTAAGAAGAAATAAAACACATAACAAAACAGAACAGGCTGGAGAATTTCTTTGCAATTTTTTGGACTCCTCTGAGGAGGAGCAAGATAGTGATAAAAAATGGGAGGAGAGCATAGAACCTAGGGAAGCAGCCAGGGGAAAAGTGAGTTGCCATTACAATATTCATAGGTGATACAGCTGTTATAACAAGGGAAGATAACTTTAGTTTACTGGCAGCTCGAACATATCTTATTGCAAAATATCTTGATAAAATGTATTAAAAAATTAGATGTACTAACTTCTTACATTGTTCACAGTAAGATGCAAGGGAAGGAAGCAGCCAATGGTCCCTTAGATTATAACCCATCAAAGTATTCGCAAGATGGAACTAGAGTGAGTCAATAAAAATTAGATTTTTAAACCAAGTGAACTTATTCATGAAATCTTCTTTTATCAAGGTAGAAATATAAGCTAGGAGAACAAGTGGCAAGCTAAAAGACACCTATAGCTATTTAATGGGTATACCATTAAGAGAGAGAGATTTATGACCGTGTAAACTTTATTTCCCATAACTATATATCTTGCTCTGAATTAACTACATAGGTGTGTGTGTGTGTATGTGTGTATGTTAAATGTCAAGTTGCTTCTGACATGTTTGATGGCATGTTGGTAAAGAAAATGATCGCAACCTTCTGATTGATCATACAGTTATTAGGGATTGGCTATAATTCCACATACCAGTCTGTCCTGGTTCAAGTCTTTGGTTCTTACCAGGAAGGGGAAACAGCCTGTTCCTCTCAGGAATGTAGTTTTTGATAAGCTCTCTCACAACATCAAAGTTTATGTTATATCTGAGATAGTCCTTATCTCAAGGCTAGAGAAATGGAAGAAGTGTGTGCCACTACTGTTCATATAAACAATTGGTTAGATGGGAAAGCATGTGAGCAGCTTTTTGGACCTGTCAACAGTTCCTGGAAGGCAGATATAACAGCTATAGGGTGTTCCCAGGAGGTGGAATGGGGAGGTAGAGACCCCAGCCTATTGGCTCATCCTGTAAGAGCGTCATCGTTCCCAACATCCAAGAACACTATGTAATCCTATTGTTCTCTGTGCAGATTTGGGAACTCCCCTGTGTCTATATTTTTTCTGCACTAAAAATATAGAAAAGGTTTTTCTCTCAATGTGATTAATTAGGGCTGGACAAAAGACTCCTAATTAGGTCATTTGGCTATCAGAGACCCATTATGCATGGCAGCAACCACTCCATGCTGCTGCTGGGTCCTTACACCAGGGTGGAATGCCCCACCACTTCCTGCATTCGCACAAGGGAGGGGATCTCCCAGCATACACAGACTGCCCTGTGTGCACAGACTGACACGTGTGCAAGCACAATGCTGGGGCTGGAAAGCCCAGTGCACTATCTGGCAATGGCAGCAGCAGCAGGGGGGGGAGTGGGGGTCATGGGCCCCCCACTGCAGGATGGCAGGGATTGGCATGCCACTCTCCCACCAAGGTATGCTTGGGGGAATGCCCCTGCATGTCTGCCACTCTGTGGAGCTGACAGGGGCATGTGGTGTCCCTGCAGGTACACTGTAGGTCAGTGAAGGAGCCAGGCCCAAAGGCCCAGCACTTCTGATTCTGCCCAGTGCTGGCCCAACCTAATCCCCAGTGGCACCCACAGTATCTCTGCGAGCACGGAAGTCTCTGTGTAGCCCCAACTCTGTATCTCCCTCTAGTGGACTCAGGGTTACATTTGCGTTCCCTTACCACGGGCCATCCAAGGGCCTGATTCGGGGCAGGGCTGGGTGGTGCCCAAGATGGAGGCAACATCAGGCAAAATCGGGAATTAGACCCAGAGCCCTGTTGCTGTCAGTCTGGTCATTCCAACATGTCCTACTATTAACAGCCTTGGAGTCACACTCACATTGTTGTAAGATGATACTCAAAATGGCTTTGAAATCCAACAACTACATATTATCAAACCATAACCACAATCATACAAACATTTCACAATAATACCAGAACAGAAAAACTTTTCAACAAAAAATCTAAATGTCCTAGTGATACAGACTAGTAGATGATTCTAATGAGGGATTTTTATCAATAAAGTGCCATCACCAAAAAGATCTATTTCTGGTTAACAGAATATCTCATGTTAAATAGTGCTGACAACACCTTCTAGGCTAATATGAAGGGGGACTGAATAAATGTACTTCCTAAGATATTAGAGCTATGAAATGTAGAGCTATGATAAGGTCAAAGCTAGCATCTTGATTTTAAAAGACCAAAAGTGCACCTGTGGCAGATATTTACAACTGATGTCATATACTTCCAGTTGCCTGCATCTGATAAAATCCAAACAGCATCACTGTAGATTGACTAAAGCTTCTGGGCAGTACACCACATTTAAATAGTCAAGCTTAATGGTCCTCAGAGAATGGATGATACTGTACAAACATAAGCTTGTACATTAATGGAAGATATAGGATTACAATGAAAATTAATTTGAGAGAATATTATTTGCTTTCTCAAAATTTACAGCTCAGTTGAAACAAACAAGCAAAAAAAGAATACAAAAGAACAGAAGAAACTTACCGTAGTTGTCTTTATCCGCCCACCCGGTTGTGTACAGGTCCAGCCTGATTTATTGATTAGCAAATCACAGCCTTCTCCTTCTAAACATGGAAGCATTTCACACCACTGTTTTGTTTTTATAATGCGGGCTGCAGAGAATAGGAGAGAGAGATGGAGAGAGAGAGAGAGAAAGAGAGAGAGAGAGAAATTGTGGAAACATCAACAACTATGCAAATACTTCTGTTCTTGTGGCATAAATTAAGTATTTTGGAGTGCCTTTTCAGACCAGTTAACAGCATCTATAGCTTTCTGTAGAGTTGGCCAGTTTTAGAACTCATTTTAAATAATATTACATCTCTTGATACTACATATTCTTTCTGCAACAAGACTTGTCTTTTTCTGTTACCATGAGCATGTAGCTCTTAAAGAACCTATGAACTATATCATTAAAGAGCAAACTAGAACAAAGATTCCTGAAATCTCAGGTTTCTCCCCAAGGGTTTTAAAAAGAGTGGTAAACAGATTAACCTCCCATGAAGAAGTTGATGGTTATAATACACAGAGGTCTCACTGAATATATGTGAGATCTATGCATCATGTGTACTGTATTTGCCGGCATATAAGACGACTGGGCGTATAAGACGACCCCCCAACATTTCCACTCAAAATATAGAGTTTGTTACATTACATTACAGTACTATGGGCCACTATGGGCAGCTATGTCTATCCCAACTGAAGTGTACCCGGCGTATAGGACGACCCCCCCCCCACTTGGAGGCATGTTTTTCAGGGGGAAAAGTAGTCTTATACGTCAGCAAATACTGTATTTGTTAAAAAACATACTTATATAATTAATGTTATTTGCAGCACCGTCCTCTTTATTATCATTTGAAGGAGACATTATTAGATTATAATGCTATAAAGTTAAAAACCACTGCATTAGGAGTAGGAATGGGTATGTACCAGAAAATTCTGGTTTGCTTTGGGGTTCGGGGTGTTCTCGAATTGAGCCCCTGAACCCAACTAAATTAAAAGACCCAAAATGAACTTGGCCAGTTTGGGCCACTACACTTAGTTTCTCCAGGCTTAGAATCAGGGGAAATTGAAACAGACTGCTGAAAGAGCTGTCAGCCATTTCAGCAACCCATTCAACTTTCCTGTTGTAAGGAGGGAAAGCAAAATTGATTACTGAAATGGCTGACAGCCATTTAAACCTAACAACTGATGGGTAAACCTGTGAGGCTGTTAGATTTAAATAGTTGGCAGGGATGTCAGCAATCCTTTTCAGTTCCCTCTTGCTGGCAGCCATTTTAGCCTTACAATGGAGCAGGTGCACTGTCTGCTGTTAGGGGTCTATTTTGCTTCCTTCCATTTGGAAATGGGGAAGCAATGTAGAGGCAGCTCACCTTCTATATTTAAATGGCCTGAACCCCAAATCCAACTGAATAAAAGTTCCAGGAAATGTCTGGAGGAGTCACCTCCCCCAGACCTCAGTCAAATTTACAGTTGTGAACCGGTTTGTACCCATCTCTAACTAAGAGATTTGTGACTTGCTTTTCCCAAAGCATTTTAAAAAGGAAATTGCAGCTGTGTATAACCATGGTTTGAATTAGGACAACATAGGAAGGCCTGGAGGATGATTGTATATGGGGTCGCGATGGGTCGGACATGACTTTGCACCTAAAAACAACAACAACAAGGAAAGGCAAAGGCTTTGATTCCTCACTCATCTACTGTCTTTACCTTAAGGCTAAAATGTGACTGGTTTAGCAGAAAGGCCGCAACAGAGAAGTCATACACACTCTTGATAAACTAAAATCACAAAAACTAAGAAAGAAAATAAGCATTACTACATTTCTAATGTTATTTAAAACAAAACAACTTTGTTGACTAAAATACTAAAAAAAATGTTAAAGCAGAAGAAACAACACAGATATACACATGTGCATGTTTTCCACATGATTGTTATTCTGTGATTCAGTCAACAATTAAACACAATTATCCTTTATGCTTCTCAACAGTCCCTTTGAGCATTCTATTGAATTCACTGCGGTCCATAGTTACAGCAGGATTTCTCAACTAGGGTTTCATGAAACCCTGGGGTTTCTTGACAGACCTGGGTATAGTATGCACGGAGCTTTCATTCCATTCTCAGGTCGATTCAGTCCCTGCCATCACCACTGAATGTGATTTCCATTTTGATTTTGTCTGATTTAAATTTTCTCTGTGCAGCAAGCATGATTGATCCAGAGTGATCCTACCTTTATCCTACAATATCCTAGAGTAGATATAACCCTCAATATTTGAAGAATTGGATTGAGAAAGCATGAGAAAGCATGCGGACCTCTGGCTGATTCAAATTTGTTCCTGAACTCCTTGGTAGAGAAGCCCTGATTGGTCAGTTCCTGGTGTCCAGGCTTAAAGGGGAAGCCCTAACTTTTATCAGCAGAAGCTCCAGAAGCCTAATCTTCTCTCGGTAGAGATTTGCCTCTTGGTTTTTTTCTCCCTCCTCTGCTGTCTCCAATCCTCTTCTACCCCCTCCCCCTCATTAAAGAAAAGAAAGAAAGAGGATCCTGCTGTGCTTGGATCCCTCCTCCCCTTCTGAGATCCCCTAACCATGTGCAGAACACTTTTCTGTTTCAATGGGGGGGGGGGGGAGGAAGACCCGAGTTCAAATAGATCTGGATTCAGCAGGTTCCACAACGGAATAAACAAAGTAAGTGCAGATTCAGCCCAGGAAGGGTTTACCAAATAGGTGGGAGTTAATTGATTTTAATGTATTTTTAAATGTATTAAAAATGTATCAGGTGATATGGACCATATATAGTCAGGTCAACTTGCCCTCCTCCCAAAATGGCCGATGAGCCTGGAGGGGGTGGAAAGGGGAGGGGGGCCCTAGGTGGGTGTGTACACAGCTATGCTTTCCAAGCCTATTCTGAACAATCAAACCACTTCTGGGGTTTCTCAAAGCCTGGAAAATGTTTCGGGGGTTTCTCAATGGTAAAAAGGTTGAGAAAGACTGAGTTAGAGTGTTAGACCAAGATATGAGAAACCTGATCAAGGTGAATCTAACTAGGGATAAGGTTCCCAGGTAGTTCCTGAAAAATAGTTAGAAGGTTGTACAGCTACTTGGAAATGCAAAAAAAAAAAAAATCAGTTCTAGGAACTGTCTATTGTAAAAATGTAAGTTCTTACCATAGTGCTTCTGGATATTCCTAAAGCTACATAAAGCTATTCTCTGTTTTTTGACTCCTACTTGTGGATATGACTCTGATAAATGGACTGGTTTTGATTCCTGACTTGGCTTTACTGATATCTCGACTCCTGCTGGCTCCTTTGACTCTCTCTTTTCAGCTCTCCCCTGGATGTTGGTTGCCTCAGCACGTGTTAAGACACGGACTGGACTTTGACTCTGTTAAACGGCTTCCCAGCATATTCCTCCTGGCTGCCGCTGGGTGCAGTCAGATAGGGCAGCACAATTTGCTTCCTGTTGGGAGACCCCTCCTGCTGCCTTATGACAGTTTTTTGCCTCCTGACAAGGTGGCAGAGAAGCAGGAAACATGGACAACCCAAACTCCTGCCCTGCTCCATGGATTGTCAATCAATGCAAGCCACCAATCAAACTTCCTTCTCCTCTGAGTCCTGTAATTAAGTGGTCCCCAAACTTTTTATCCCCCTTCAAGGATCGCTGCCTTGTGGCAAGGGGGCTTGCGTAGCTCAGTGAAGCTATGAGCTATACCGTGCAGGGCCACCCAAGACGGACAGGTCATAGCTGAGAGCTCTGACAAAAGGTGATCCACTGGAGAAGGAAATGGCAAACCACTCCAGTATCTTTGCCATGAAAACTCTATGGACAGTTCCAAAAGGCAAAACGTTATGACGCCGGAAGATGAGCCCCTCAGGTCGGATGGTGTTCAATATGCTACTGGGGATGAGCAGACGGCTAGTATGAGTAGCGCCAGAATGAATGAAGCGGCTGGGCCAAAGCCGAAAGGACGCTCAGCTGTGGAAGTAACTGGTGGCGAAAAGACAGTCCGATGCTGTAAAGATTTTTATTCCATAGGAACCTGGAACGTCAGATCCATGAATCAAGGCAAGCTGGACGTGGTTAAACAAGAAATGACAAGACTGAACATCGACATTTTAGGAATCAGTGAACTAAAATGGACAGGAATGGGTGAATTTAATTCAGATGACCATCAGGTATACTACTGTGGACAAGAATCTCACAGAAGAAATGGAGTAGCCTTCATAATCAATAAGAGAGTAGGAAAAGCAGTCTTCCTGTGATGGTCCATGAATTTTGTTAATGGTATTCTTTGAAAAAACCTGGTGGGCTCATTGTTCACTAGGCTATTTTGTACAAGGTGTGTTTATTTGTTTATTTAAGTTCACAACACAAACTGTCATGGCTCAATCTAGTTCTTTGGTGGTCTAAAAAGTACCTCAGGGGCTTTTTGCATACCTGTATGGAACGTTATGTGTTTCAAAATTGCTATTACAAGCGGAATAGAAGAAACATAAATGATCCAATCAGAATCACTTTGGGAAATGTACACAGAAATGAAAACATAAATTTAGCTATATCCCACTGAGAGACAGGCAGTCTATAAATGTGAAGGTTTAGTATTAAGCATCCTACTCATTGAGCTCCTGGCAAATAGATGGGGAAGAAATTGAGATAGTGACTGATTTTATTTTCCTGGGCTCCAAGATCACTGCAGATGGGGACTGCAGCAAAGAAATTAAAAGACGCTTGCTCCTGGGGAGGAAAGCTATGGCAAATCTAGACAGCATCCTAAAAAACAGAGACATCACCCTGCCAACAAAAGTGCGTTTAGTCAAGGCTATGGTATTCCCAGTTGCAATGTATAGTTGCGAAAGTTGGACCATAAGGAAGGCCGATTGTCAAAGAACTGAGGCTTTTGAACTCTGGTGCTGGAGAAGACTCTTGCGAGTCCCTTGGACTGCAAGGCGAACAAACCTGTCAGTCCTAGAGGAGATCAGCCCTGACTGCTCTTTAGAAGGCCAGAACCTGAAGATGAAACTCAAATACTTTGGCCACCTCATGAGAAGGAAGGACTCCCTGGAGAAGAGCCTAATGCTGGGAGCAATCGAGGGCAAAAGAAGAAGGGGGCGACAGAGAATGAGGTGGCTGGATGGAGTCATTGAAGCAGTAGGTGCAAACTTAAATGGACTCCGGGGAATGGTAGAGGACAGGAAGGCCTGGAGGATCATTGTCCATGGGGTCGCGATGGGTCGGACACGACTTCGCACGTAACAACAAACTTTTTATCACCAGGGACCGGTCAATGCTTGACAATTTTACTAAGGCCTGGGGGGGGGGGTAGTCTTTTGCCTAGGGACGTCGTCGCTGCCTGATCCCAATATTACTATGCATTCTGAAGAAAACATTTTACTTGAAGTCACTTTGTGACCGCATATCTATGTGGACCACACCATGAAAAAAAAATCAAGCAGGAAATAGAGATGTGAAGGTTGGTGCAAGGGCAGGCAAAATGCTACTGAGGCTATTGTGTGTTTCTCCCTCTAGACAGACTTGCCCCTGTTTGTGCCCCAGCTGAAAGCATGGCAAGAAGAGGGAAATCATGATTTTGCAATTTCCCTCATCACAAAGCAAATTTGACGAAAACTCACACCTCCCACTGGAGAGCTCCAGGTTGCTGTCAATGTCATGTGGAAGTAGCACTAAAACCTGTGAATAAAGAGAGGCTGTCCAGGGGCAAATTCCTCATGTGGAATCGGTCTCTGACATTGTAGTTGGCTTTGTTTCTTATGGGGGCTATTTTTCGGTTCTGCCTGCCATCTTTTGTCAGAATTACAAAGGTACCTGCAGGGTCAAAAATACTGGGGATCCCTGACCTGGATTATGCACAACTCTCATGTGTTCAGACCAGAAAACTTATGAAACTGTAGTTCTCAAAAGAGATAATATTTTCCTAAAGAATCCTAGTGCTGTATCTTTACAATTCCCAGGATGTTATAGTAGTTATGCTTTGCTTTAATTTTAGTGTGTATGGCTTCTACATTTTTTTAAAGAATGAAGTAGATTAAACACAAAAAAGTAGATTAAAAAAAAGCAGTCAGGGTGGGCCAGAAAGAAACAATAGCT
Source organism: Paroedura picta (assembly GCF_049243985.1). NCBI lineage: Eukaryota > Metazoa > Chordata > Lepidosauria > Squamata > Gekkonidae > Paroedura > Paroedura picta. The sequence goes on along the minus strand of NC_135373.1, from coordinate 61,125,923 downwards.
CTTTCTATATAGGGAACACTACTGAGTATCTGGGGAAGACTGTTGAGTCAGCAGTAAAGAGCTAGAGCAGTGTAGTGGTTAGAACATTAAGAATAAACTCAGGAGCCCCACTCTGCCATGAAAGCTTGCTGGGTGACCTTGGGCCAGTCACATGTTCTCAGCCTATGTATAAAACCTTAAGCGGTATGTGTGTTTGTATGTAAATACACAAGATGGAATACAGCCTATACATCCCAGGGTGCATCTTAATCTAACAAGAGCAGATGAGGTAGGGGAATAGGATTGGTAGCCAAAGTGCTGGGAAAATGGGACATTAATGTTCCCCTTCATGGACCATATTTCTGACTGAAGCTGTTCTAATAGGGAAAAAATAAAGTCTTTGTCTACCTTCCCTATCAGAGCTAACTGAAGCCTAGGGAGGCAGTTATGGTGCAATAAATGTTTGACAATAATCTACATTTTGTGGAGAAGTTCAATGCATTGTTCAGGATATATAATGGCAAGACTGTAAGTGTTCATAGACACTGATTCTTACCTCTCATATGGAAGGAGAAGTAGCTTAAGAACTATTCCTTCCTCTACCCCCAGTACTGGAAGCAAAGTACTTAGCAATTATCCAGTAACCACCTGATAATTCAAACTAACCAGAAGCAGCTGATGAGTGAGGAAAAGAGTCAAGAATCAATGCCAACAGACTTCCAACACAAGCAAAATGGACAGCTCGGGTCAAATCATAAGGTTTGCCATTGGGCATATATTGAGGTTCATATTATAGCAACAGCTACCCAAGAACTGGTACCAGGTCTAAAAAATACACATTGACCAGTCAATACACTTCTTTTTCTTTGAGAGCATTTTATGCACAAATAAGCATATTTAATCTATGTCTCCAGAAGAACTTTCAAGAATCAAAATCATATATGATTTCAGCCATAAGATAATGGTCTCAAAAATCCCTGCAGGAATTTAAAATCAGCCAATTTCAGACCAATAATGACGTTTTCCCCAGCACAAATAAAAGTTGCCAGACTACAATTTTTCAGTGTGAAAACCTATCACACACACACACAATATGCTCTCCTGAAAAAGCAGCTGCTCCAGTAGCTACACTGGGGATTTTTAAAAACAATATTTATTTATTTATGATGATATTTCTTTGCTTCCTCTTCAGAGTCCTATTTAAGGTGGCCTGCAATTAAATGCAAAACTAGTAAACTAACTTTAAATGGATCTGAAATATGTTCTCTCAAATTCTACCACTGCTGTAGGGGTGCCTTCCACACATTATTGGAATTAGTGCTATTGGTAGAAATTGAAATTATCCTGTAAGGACAAGCCAACCAGTTGCACATAATTTCTGACATGCAATGGAAGGCTGTATCGACACATCACTGAATCTTCAGTAAGCTCAGTTAACTGCGACAGCCTCTAATTTGGAGAACTAGGTTTGATACCCCACTTTCCACATGCAGCCAGCTGGGTGACTTTGAGCTAGCCAGAGCTCTCAGAGCTCTCTCTCTCAGCCCCAGCTACCTCCCAGGATATCTGTTGTGCAGAGAGGAAGGGAAGGCAGTCGCAAGCCGCTTTGTGACTCCTTTGCGTAGTAAATTGCAGGGTACAAAAAAAAATTATAATAAAGTTTATGTCTTTCCGTGTCTAGAGTCAGTGTGGTGCTAGAATAAGATGTGAGAGAGCCATCCAAATTTGAACTTGATCATAAAGTTCTCTGGATGATGATGGTCCAGTCATAATCCTTCTGCCAAATCTATGCTATAGGATATTCCACAAATCATGCATGCCACTGAGTTCCTTATACGATGCAAAGATGGATAGCATATACCATTTAGTCTCAAGGCTGCTGTGGCATAATGGTTAGAGCGTCGGACTGGGATCTGGAACAACCATCTTCAATTCCCTTGCTCAACCATGGAAGTACCAGGTGATCTTTGGCACTTCACAATCTTTGAGCCAAATCTATGCTCAGAAGGTTTTTGTTGAAAGGATGGAGGAGAGAAGAATGATGCCGAAAGCTACTCTTGTCGCTGAGAGAGCCCCAATATCACTGCTCGGTCAGAACAGCTTTATCAGTGCTATGGCAAGCCCAAGGTCAGCTGGCTGCACATGGGGGAATGTAGAATCGAACCCAGCTCACCAGATTAGAAGTCCGCAATCCTAACCACTACACCAAACTGACAGAACTATATTTTCCCTTATATTCTCCAAAGAGCACTATGTTCTTCAGGATCCCCAGCCCGAAAAGAGGTGAAATTGACCTTGACCAAGCCCCAGCCTGGAGTGCGCTCCCAAGGGAGATCAGGGTCCTCCAGGACCTTGGTCAGTTCTGCAGGACTTACAAAATGGAGCTATTTCACCAGGCTTATAATCAGGGCTCAAAATAGCATCCACCAGACATGCTGGCCTTGCTGTTGGAGGGGGGAGTAGAAGGAGAGATGGCAAATCATTCCTGATCTTAATCCTCAGATTGGATTTTGAGGGGCATTATTGGATTACAAATGTTTTAAGAATTCTATAATTGCATTATGTCTTATACTGCTGTTACCCACCCTGAGTGATATGGAAGAGCTGTTTGACATGTTGCCTGCTCCCTTTGGGGAACGATTTAAAGGGAGCTGGAGGCGCACCTGTCACCTGTTCAGTATGCCAGCCACTTCCTTTAACTGCTCACCTCACCTTTGCAAGCAAAGCTGCCTGCAAAGGTAGAGTGATCATTTAAAGTGCAGCAAACAAGTGATAACAACCGGTGCACTGCCCACTAACTTTAAAATTTAAAGGGAGCAACCCACCTGTCATTATTAGCTACTTGTCAGGGACTCTCTTCCCCTGGTAGAGAGGAAAACATGTGCACCCCCTATATATATATATATATAAAGGTAAAGGTATCCCCTGTGCAAGCACCGAGTCATGTCTGACCCTTGGGGTGACGCCCTCCAGCGTTTTTCTTGGCAGACTCAATACGGGGTGGTTTGCCAGTGCCTTCCCCAGTCATTACCGTTTACCCCCCAGCAAGCTGGGTACTCATTTTACCGACCTCGGAAGGATGGAAGGCTGAGTCAACCTTGAGCCGGCTGCTGGGATTGAACTCCCAGCCTCATGGGCAAAGCTTTCAGGCGGCTGCCTTACCACTCTGCGCCACAAGAGGCTCTTATTATATATATATATTTGGCTGATCTGATTTGTCTGAATTTAAAAAGCTATTCATGTGATTCAGATTCAGCCCAAATTGTCTCTGGCTGATGTGTTTTCTGGTGGGATTTTTGTGTGTGTACATATCTAATCTCTACTTATACTTTCATATAACACCCCCAGTGTGAAACTGACCAATAAGGCACAACCTCCACCCCTCATAAAACCCTCAGTGCTGTGATTTTCTCATTGGTGTGCATTGGTGTGCATAGCCGGTTTTTCTCATTGGTGTGCAGAAAACCTATCCCATGATTCCCAAGAGAAAATAGAAGGAAAAAAGGATGTGGAGTGCAGGCACGGGAATTGTCTTCACTGAAAATTAGAAGGAAACTGCATGTGCAGAAAGGCCAAGTTCAGTCTTGTCTCCCTGACTGGTAGTGGCTTTCTGGGGTTTTAGGCAGAGGTCTTTCACAACACCTCCTAGATAATCCTTGCTTAACTGGAGATACCAGCGGTTGAATATTATGTCTTCTATTCACAAAGCAGATGCTCTGCCACTGAGCCATTGCCCCTTTCCAAGGCATCATATTTATAACCTGTTTCACGTAGGCATTTCCCATTTCAATCTAAATCAGCAGATTACCTACTGTGAGGCCACAATGGCTTCTGGAGCAAAGTATTTCCCAAAGTGTGGAAATCCTAGTTTTGAGGGACCGAACAAATAAAGAGTCCAATTGCTTCAGGGTATTTAGTTTTTGCTGTCTAACAAGGGATGTTAATTGAATGCTTGCCTCTAGAGGGAAATCTTTGTCAGGACTCACTGTGCTCGGTTTCCATCCCCTGCTGTTCCGCTCTGCTGTATTCAATTAGTTTACTGGATGCTAAAGTTAAAAAACAAAAACAAACCCCCCCTCCTGATCTTTTACAGGCCAGCAGAAACCACTACGGAGACCAGATTTTTATGATACTTCACACTGTCACCAATACAACGAGTATGCTGGAACTAATGGGAGCAGGCGGGGCTATCATGAAAGCACAAAGTAAATGTTAAGAAGCTCAAGAGGTAAAGGAACAACCTTTTGTACTAGCATGTCATTGTGTATTTAGTGCTTATCATTACTGTGTTCTTTCACTTCAAGTAGCTCCCTTGTGTTTTGCTGGGCATCTTTTTGCCAAATGTTAGGGAACAAAGGAAACAGAGATCCAAATCAGCCAGTAATGCTTTCAGAACCAGTAGGCTAATTATCTTACCACCCACCTCACCATTATCTGGTGATCTTGGAGAAACCTCTACAGGAGCTGGTTGGAGCTCCCATCCTTAGCACATTCTCTGTCACTGATCCTCACTCTTTTCTGAATATATGGAAAATGAAGAATATAAAATCCATAGTTATAAATCATAAAACAAGTACAGGTTTTTGATCTGTGCTAGCTACAGAAACAAAAAAAAAACCAGACAAATTTATTACAAGTCCATTCAATGTGGTGGAGCCTGATTTTAATGATTTATCATGCTCAATAAACAATTGTTTGCAGTTCAAAATTAGTTACAAATGAGTTCCTTTCAGGCTTGTTTAGCAATAGTTATTCAATAGAATTCCACTGTAGAAAATCAACTCCCCTTGCTGATGCTTATTGGCCTGCAGTGTACAGTTTTGCACATTGTTACAGCAATGAAATAGCAATAGAATAGTTGATGCTCTGAACAAGCAGGTTCTCCTATTAGGCATGCCAAACAAGGGGATACTAGCCTGCCTAAGACTGGAAAAGCATGCTCTCTGTAAGGTAAAGGTAAAGGTATCCCCTGTGCAAGCACCGAGTCATGTCTGACCCTTGGGGTGACGCCCTCTAGCGTTTTCTTGGCAGACTCAATACGGGGTGGTTTGCCAGTGCCTTCCCCAGTCATTACCATTTACCCCCCAGCAAGCTGGGTACTCATGCTCTCTGTAGCTTATATTAACTGCCACTTTCTATGCCAAGACAATTCTCCATTATTAGACCAATTTCAGTGGAATACCAGAATTTTAGGATTTCTTAAAATTATGCCAGTCCCTTTCTAGTTTCATGGCCAACTTTGATCCCCCCCCTTTAATCCCCTCCTACTACTGCAAGGGTATTCTACTGGGGGTGGGGGTATAAATCTTTTGAGATGAAAAAAGATGAGCTCTTCCCCTTATGCCCACCCATCTAATGTGAAAATGAAGTTCTCAGTACATGTGTATGATTAACCCAATGTCATCGATATGCATAGTGTTTTGTAGGCAGGGCAGCATTTCTTTAGAAAAAAGTATACAATTTAAATTACTCTAGTAGTAGTGGTATGATGGCAGGGATGAAGAATGGAAAAGGGAGAGGCAGTGATATGCCCATATACAGATACATATGCTGGGATTCTAGCTTACTTGAGAGTTTACTCAGCAGGTCTTCTGAATGCTTATGCACCAATAGGGTTTCAATACAGAAGAAGGCAATGGACACATTTCTTGTGTCAAATGAGTCAGTTGCAATATGTGATTTAGTTCAATTTATCTGGGGTGGGAGGGTTACTGAATCAATGCCGATTCAGTTTTTGCGGGGCGGGGTCCTCTAGGCCAAATCACACATCCCCATAGGAATTCAGTATCTGAATCACTGAAGCCTGAATCGATCCAGGTTTCAATTTGGATTTCCCAAATCAATTTGGCTCCATTATACTTTAGGGAGTAATTAAAGTTAATGAGAAATCTAGCCTCAGTGTATTCAGTGGCCTGGTGAGGAGAGAGTTTGAGGTAGAGGTACCAAATTCGTAACATGGCTGATAGATCCTCTCCTCAAAAATATTCCCCAGTTTCAAAAGATTGGTCCAGGGGATTAGATGCAATGGTCACCCAAAGAAGGTGCCCCCATCCTGCATTGTTTCCTAATGGGAAAAATAGCAAAACAACACAAGCCCAACAGTCTGTCCAGGAGAATAGGCCAGCCCAACAGCAGGACCAGTGCCACTCTGGCAGTGCCAAACCCAACAGAACTAAGTTCACATTCTCTGAAGTCGAAATTAAGGGAGAGGGAGCATTTCTTTAGGGACAGTGGAAACACTGCAATCAATGTACCAGAGCCCAACAGCAGAACCTCAGGGCCCCTCTCCAATGACTTTCTACTTTACAGATTCTCTGAGGTGAACTTAGCCCTTTTGCTTAAACCCGAATTGCCCAAACCAGAAAAAGCCAGTGATTCGGGTGATTCAGATTTGCTCAAATTGATTCCAGGCAAATCAACCTCAACATCTCTAGTTGCAGCTCGATAGCATATTCTTGTTCTTCACAGTGTTTACTTTAGTTGGAGGAAGGAACTGAAACAAATGCTTGATGTCTTGAATACAAACTTTAATAATAAAACAGCCTTTAAACTTGTTAGGCTTCCATTACGTTTTTAATTTGTTGACAATATTGGAATATGCAAGATCTGCAGTGTGCATGAATCAAAAGGATATGAAGAATATCCTACAGGGGACATCAGGGAGATGTACAGTAAATAAATTTTGATTAGGTATTTTTAAAAATAATATTTTCCTGTGTCCTGATTGGCTCAATAGGGGACTTCTCCTTTGAGCACATGTTCTCTCTACTTGCCTCCACAACAAACAGTATAAACTGAACAGACAGACTTTGGGCATTGATTCTCTCTCTCTCTCTCTCTCCTTTTGTTGTTACTTTTCATAATAAAATATTTTATTCTTTTAAACAGACATATGCGCTGCTCCTCTTTGCATATTGCAGCTCTGCCAACAGATAAGAGGGTTTTAATTGCATAAACCCACCCTGGTATATACCTTTCCCAGAGTTTCACTGAAACAGATCTTTGTGGGAGGGAGAGGATCTTTGAAGTGCGTTCTGTGAATATTCTCACAGTAGTGATTACTGAAAGTAGTGATGCATACTCTGTGTGTGGAATATTCCTGTGGTTTTAAAGTTTACAATTTTTGTCTATCAGCATTTCTTCAGTAGCAGGAACTGCCAAGAAGGGACAAAAACTACTCAAAAGTGGTAGCCTTCAGCTAATTAAATTTTATTTTAAAAGGTTCTCTTTTTTGCATCTTAATACAAGTTTTTCTCCCCAGGCAGCTCTTGTCATTGTCTCAATGTATTTAGTAAGAGAAGAGAGGCAATAAAATATGCTGCAAAGAATACTGCAATCTTGATTCCCCTTGTTTAGTTTCTGGGGGAGCTTTTACTTGTAACACACAATATTCAAAAGCCAGTATATGCTGAACTGAGGGGGCTGAGATGAGAATGCAGAGGCTGTGTTAAAGGAAGGGATGGAGGAATAGACAGACCCTTTCCTTAGGATCTTTGGAATGAAGCCTGTCATCAGCTGTTTCAAGGTAGGAACCATTTGCCAACCGCAACCCCTATGGGGCAATGGCATTGCTGAATTTCATGAAACACAGGCTAAGTTTCACATTAGGATACAATGGCCAGAAGAGCTACTGGTGGTATGTCAAACAGCTACACATGGCTCCCAACCTGCTGAATATCAATGTTTTAAACTATTTTAAACTTTAATAAATATTAAAAAATTCCATCTAATGAGGCACATTTAAACATTTCTTCTCCTGATAACCTGTAGTTATCATTTAATCTGTGGTTAAGGTAAAGGTATCCCCTGTGCAAGCACCGAGTCATGTCTGACCCTTGGGGTGACGCCCTCCAGCGTTTTCATGGCAGACTCAATACGGGGTGGTTTGCCAGTGCCTTCCTCATTCTGTGGGTAATAATTTTAAAAAGGCTTTTAACCATTACAACTGCCAGCCTTTATAATTAAGCCGAAATGTTTTGGTAAAGTCTGGCTATCTCTCTGTGAAGTACATCTTACCATTCTCTGCCTTTAAAAAATACTTGCCTACAGTTCCCAAGTCGTCCTCCTGACAACTGACTGTTTGGTTGTGGTGGTGGTGGAGGAGGGAATCAAGGATTGTTCTCATGTAGGGAAGATGCTTCCATAACTGAGCCTTATGGCCACTGCCCATATTCTCAAAGTGTTTTCATTTGTGCAAAACCTTCTGGCTTCCACTGTCTCATTTTCTTTAAACAAACGAGATCTGAACACAATAGAAAAATGGGCAAATGAGAACAAGATGCAATTTAATAAAGATAAGGGTAAAGTTCTGCATCTGGGTAAGAAAAATGAAAAGCATGCCTACTGGATGGGGGATACGCTTCTAGGAAACACTGTGTGTGAACGAGACCTTGGGGTACTTGTGGATTGTAAACAAAATATGAGCAGGCAGTGTGATGCAGCAGTAAAAAAGGTGAATGCCATTTGGGGCTGTATCAACAGGGGCATCACATCAAAATCACAAGATGTCATAGTCCCATTGTATACGGCATTGGTCAGACCACACCTGGAGTACTGTGTGCAGTTCTGGAGGCCTCACTTCAAGAAGGACGTAGATAAAATTGAAAGGGTACAGAGGAGAGCAACTAGGATGATCTGGGGCCTATGAAGATAGGTTGAGGGACTTGGGAATGTTCAGCCTGAAGAAAAGGAGGTTGAGAGGGGACATGATAGCCCTCTTTAAGTATTTGAAAGGTTGTCATTTGGAGGAGGGCAAGATGCTGTTCCCATTGGCTGCAGAGGAAAGGACACGCAGTAATGGGTTTAAACTAGAAGTACAATGATAGAGGCTAGATATCAGGAAAAAAAATTTCACAGTTCAGCAGTGGAAAAGGCTGCCTAAGGAGGTGGTGAGCTCCCCTTCACTGGCAGTCTTCAAGCAAAGGTTGGATACACACTTTTCTTGGATGTTTTAGGATGCTTCGGGCTGATCCTGCATTGAGCAGGGGGTTGGACTAGATGGCCTGTATGGGCCCTTCCAACCCTATGATTCTCTGTTCCTCCTTTTTTTTATTGTAATCATAACTAACCTTCCGAAGGTCAGTAGTGAGCAGGCAGGAGACTGAAAGAAAACAAGAACAGACACTTCAGAACAGAGGTTCCCAAAATTTTTCAGGCTGGTTCCCTCCTTGGCTCCCAAGCCGCATCTCTAGTATCACCCCCCCCACACACACACACACAAGCAGACTGCTACCCCGCTACTGCCTCAAAATTCCTCCGTTTCCCCCTATTGCCCCCAAATTCCTCACTGCACCTTGGATGCTTCCACCTCTCCCATGGTGAGAATACCATCCACTTTGGGAACCCCTACTCCCATAGCCTGGATACAGGCTATATGAGGGGTTGATGGGGGTACCAGTTCCTTGGCTGCACTGTGAGATTATCATCTTGTAATGTTTTCTTTAACTATGAAGAGGTGGTTTGTGGTCATGTTTGTTCTAAAGGTAGATATATGTGATTATTTATTTATTATTTAAACTTGTATACCGCCGTTCACCAAAAGGTCTCACGGCGGTTCACAATAAAACATTAAAATCACAATAAAAACCCATAGGTTCCCATGATATATTACACAATAACAACAAAGATGGCATTCTAATCCTATAACCCCCATCTGTTCAGTCAGAGGTCATAACGTTGGTTTCATGAGATAAGGAGCTGGCCGATGGATCTAAGGGATCCAAGATGGAACCCAGGCTCTGCCTTGGCCTCAACCGTACACCTGGCAGAAGAGCTCCTGGGGAAAGCAGGCCCTGGAGAAAGCTGGTAATTCCAGCAGGGCCCTTAGCTCCTCTGGGAGCTCATTCCACCAGTTGGGCCAGGACCAAAAAGGCCCTGGCCCAGGTCGGGGCTAGGCGAACATCCCGGGGGCCTGGGACAACCAGTAGATTCATAGCTGCAGAGTGAAGGCCCCTGCGGGGGGCATAAGCAACCAAGCAGTCCCGCAGGTTCACCCCTCCTAGTTAATCATGCCCATGCTGTGATTCTTTGGCAGGCTTCTGTTACCTGCTTGCAGTGCAACAAAAAAGATACATGAAATCAATCCATGTCTTCCAGGAAATATACCAGGAAAATAGTCAGGGCATATTCACTAGCTCCTCATGCCATGCTACAGAGTAGCAGACCACAACATGGTGCCCACGGGCATGATGACGGCTGCCAAAACCTTCCTTAGCATCCACTAAGGTGGGTGTGGCCAGGAGGGGTTTTGCCTAATAGTACTTCTGATTGGTTGTGCAGATTTTTAAAAAAGGTTTCAGCACAAGGATCTCCACATACAACTAAAAGCCCACTGTATATACGCCAGAATTTTCTAAAACAATATATTCACTTGAAAACACATCTTGTTAAGCAGAGCTATTAGAGTTATGCATAACCTCACTCCCTGACATTTTGTGATTGCTGCTACCTCCTGTGACATTTTGTGGTTGTACTCACCACCCTGTGTTCAAATTGCAGATTCGTCCACAGGCTCAAAAAGGGTTGGGGATTCCTTCTCTAGATTCTAGGATTGAAATTTCCTCTCCTTCCAATCCCCATCAATCAACAGAAAGTTAACACATAGCCTACACAGAAATCAAAGTTGCACAATAAATATCTCCATCCTACCAACATTCCCAAGCTCTTCAAGTGAGCACTCCATCCCCTCTGCAGAGAACACAAGAATATATTTTAAAAATGCTTACTGTAAAAACCATGGCAGGATTTTGATGCCAATATGAATCCTGACAGACATACAGGCAGACTGCACTGTAGAGTTGGTGGGGACAGAAGTTAAACTTCCTCCTTCTTGACCCCTAAACAGCATTTGTCATGCCATCTTCTCTCAATCAGTGATAGAAACATCAGAGAAAGTGAAATTATGGGACGGACTAGGAATGATTAATGATGAGTATATGACCTCTCTCAATATTTTCAACTTTCCTTCAAGTCAACTGCTATGAAGAATTCAGAGGAGTCAACACCTCCCCATTTCCCTTATAAAAAAGTCCTTAAATGAACTAACTTCTATGGAAGGGGGAATGTAGAGAGTCGATACATCAGGGGAATCCTACTGAAGTCTGTCTTTCCGCTGTAAATAAAGCAAGTGGTTTGTAACTGTTCATATCTTAATTGGTTGCAATATGTTCCTTTCAGTACTTTTTCTCTCAGACAGACTCAATTTCTGTGCTGAAACTAGTAGAGCACAAGTGGGTACCTGCAAGAAACTTGCACAGCAGCTATCATATCCCCCCTTCTCCTCCTACCTTGCTCATACCCCTTTCCTCCCTCCTGCCATCCCTTTACTAATTTTCTCTCTTCCATACATGCCACCCTCTCTATTTCTGCCTTGTCGTCCCTCTTTTTCTGCCTCCCCATCTCATTGCTTTTCCTCTTTCTTTTTGCCCCCATCACTCTCCCAGCATCTCACCAGTTTCTTCCCCCTGCAAAGCAGCAGCAGTTGCAGCAGTAGTGGCAGCACACCCAGTCATCCCTCTCCCCCCTCCCACAGCAGCTCTCTAGGAATCAAAATAGATATGCTACCTACATATATCAATTCCCCTTAAATTTCCCAGCTGCAGACTGGACAATTTCTGGATGTTTTGGGGGAGAACCTTGGGACGATGAGGCTTGGGGAGGGAAGCAATTTCAACAGGGCATACTGCAATCTCAACAGGGCAGAATTGTTGTACATCTGGTGATCTCTAGCTCTCACTGCTGTTGGTCAAGAAGGATTTCTGGCAGAAGGAAGCCAGAAAGCCCAAGACCCCAAAGGGCTAAACGTCATCCAAACCCACCAGATGTGAAGGGCTAACCCCAAAGGGGATCCTCCTCTGATCACCCCCTAGACCACCTCTAACAAGTTTGCCTGGGGCAAGACCCAAGATAGTTCCTCTGAAAACCACCCCAGGATAAAGACTATTGGTTGTGAAGGATTCCCAGCAAAGGCAAGTGCCAAACCCAAAACTGTAAGGGTAAAACCTCAGCCAAACTCCCCAGATGTGAGGGGACAGCAACAAAGTGGACTGTCCTCTGAACACCCCTTATATTACCTCTAACAACTGTGCCTGGTGTTGCCTTGTGACATCACCTTTGGAATTAAATGTATATTTTAACACACACACACTTCTATTAATAATAGTTTGACTATTTAAGCTGTACAAACATGCCTAGTATAGCCCTCTGCTTACCTGCTTTTTAAAAAAGTTCATTGTCTAAATTCTAGCCGAACAATGACAATTAGCAATACAGTCTTTAACACCATTTCACACCATTTATGTCAGGGAAGTCTACTGTTTCCTTTCTAATGTCAGTGGAACTGTTTGTATACTAACTATAAAGAACTCATTTTCCTCTCTGTCTCTAAAGGTGTTGCATGAGCCATTAATGCGCTAGCCATTAACGAAATGGAATCAAATGAATGTGTAAAACAGAGTAGAAGTTTGTAATTTGAGAACTGTAGCATTACCGGAAGTTCACAAATATGTGTAGTTGTGGTAGTTATGGTAATGGGAGCAGTTTGAGATAATACCCTTCGAAAGGAGATACTGAATGTTTGCTCATGCAATTTTGTGTGATCTTTTTCTTATTAAAAAGGGTCCCCCTCATTTTGCCTTCCTTCCACTTTACAGTACATGGCTATTTTTAGTACTCAACACTAGTCTTAAGTTAATTGACATTTAAAATGTGTTCATAGCACACTGTAGTGCTAGTTCTTGGACAAAAAATCTAGCAACTGTCACAGTGGTGAACTTGACATGAAGTCAAGATTGAATATGTATTACATAAATGGACTGTTCTATGAGGGAGTAGACTGGTTAACTTTGGGTAATTTCCTGGTGGGTCTCTGGCCTTGAGGGCTAGTCATAGCCATAAACAAGCATAACAGTCTCTACTAACTCTGCCAGACCCTCAAAGGCTACTTGGCTCAGACCCCTTATCAGCAATGGTAATTGGTATCAGTTCACCAACTGCTTCCTCCTGCACAGATGCCACTGAGCTGTGTGGCCCTGAAACACTGGCTTATCTACCACAAGGGATGTTCAACTTGTATCGTCAATCAATCCTGACCGAAAAACCTTTGACAATTAAAAAAAAGGGATCCGGAGGGGAATCAGCAAATCACAGGCCAGTTAGCCTAATGTCTGTCCCAGGCAAATCAGTAGAAACTATAATCAAAAACCGAATTCTTAAGCATATATAGGGACAAAGCTTACTGAGAGAAAATCAGCACGGCTTCTGCAATGGTAAGTCCTGCCTCACCAAATGACATGAATCAAAGTGTAGGAATCAATGTAAATTTTTCACAATGGTGGGAAATAAGCAGGGGGTGGGGCACAAGGATTGGTATTGGGGCTGGTATTATTTAATGTATTCATAAATTATCTGAAACTAACGGTGAGTAGTGAAGTGACCAGGTTTGCAGATGACACAAAATTATTTAGGCAGATGACAGCCAAGGCTGACTGTGAAGAGCTTCAAGAGGACCTTCACAATTGGATGAGTTGATGACAATGTTGGTAAGTGCAAGGTGATGCCCACTGGGACAAAAAAATTACAACAAGTATAGGCTAATGGGGTCTGAATTTGTTGAAACTGAGAGGGAAAGAAATCTTGGGGTTTTAATAGATAGGTCAATGAAAAGATCGACTGAATGTGCTGCAGCAGTGAAAAAGACAAACTCAGCATGAGAGATCATTAGGAAAGGGGTTGAGAATATTGTAATGTCCCTATGGTGAGGCCTGTGTACAGTTCTGCTCACCATATCTCTAAAAGGACATTGCAGAACTGACCACATTACTGAGGAGGGCAATTAAAATGATTAGACAGTGGAAGCACCTACCCTATGAGGAAAGGCTGAAGAGTCTGTGACTTTTCAGTTTAGAAAAGAGACGATTAAGGGATATGGCAGAGGTTTATAAAAGTTTGCATGGGGTCGAGAGAGTTGACAAAGAAAAAAAATTCTCCCTTTCTCAAAATGCTAGAACTCAAGGGCATCCAAACAAAACTGATGGGCAGGAGGTTCCATATAGACAAAAGGAAATGCTGAATTACAAAGAGAATCATTAAAATGCGGAATTCCTTGCCAGAGGATTTATTGATGGCCACAGGAATAAAAGGGGATGGCCACAGCTTTGAATGGGAATTGCATAGAATCATGGAGTAATTCTATCAATGCCTGATAACCCTGGTGCCCCAAAGGAGCTTCCATATTCAGAGGCAATAATTTTCTGAATTCTAGAGCAAGGAGGCAACATCAAGGGAATGTCTTGGTCTCTATGCCCTGTTGTTAACTGTTCTCACTGTGTGAGAAAGGATGCTGGACTTGATGGACCATTGGTCTGATGCAGCTGGGCTTTTGTTATGTTCTTATATGCCTAGTAATCCTACAGGGGTAGCAGGGTTAATCCATGGCAGCAAAAATAAACAGAGGTAATACAGCAACTTAAATACATTTTTATTCCACCACAAATTTATTAGCATAAGCTTTCAGTGTTTAAGTTTTGTGGGAATAATGTTTCTTTAAGCTACAGAATCTCTGTGTTGCTCTATTTGCTGCTATACCCCAGAATTAATTTGAAGTCATGAATTGCATTCAAAGTTCTAAAATAACTAAATTATAAAACAGGGTCAGCCAAATTTATCCTTTGTTTGTTCAACAGAGTAACTATGTACTTAGGAAACTGAAGAGAAAGGGTTTTTTTCCCTCTCTTTCTCCTCCACTCTAAACCTGACCAAGATGAAAGCGACCTATATTACTCCCACCACAGTACATCAAATAATCCATTATTTAACAAATCAGTGGAGCACCTCTACAGAATGAAAGCAACACATAGCTTTAATCCTGCTTCGATTAATTTTATTCTTTGTAGAGAGCAGACCTTAATCTATAACCATTTGCAGTAATTTTGGCAAGAAAATACTACTGCACTTACACATGCTGCTTGACAGAAAAATGAATTTGTCAGGCATGTGGATATTCTTTGAAAGACCCTAATACAAATAGCTCTTACTAACAATGAGCAAATTGAACACCTTCATTATGCTCAAGTGAGTGCTGCGGATAGATGATGGAAGTTTTAATGATGCATATTCTGTATTCCACTAAGAACCCCAATCTTTATTATAAAAAAGAGCTCAAGGACATCTTCCAAGCCACTTAATACTTCTCACTCTACCTACAGAAAGATACAATTTTCTAGATTTTTGTCCCCCAAAGCCATTTCATTAGGGATGTCTTTCGGCATACTAAGGCAAAATGGTCTGCTATTACCCACCACATGAAGATTATCAATAGAACAGGAAAGCTTTAAAAGAGAAATATCTACTCATTTTATAAAATCATAATTGAAGAATTCTTACTTATGCCAAATCCATTTGGCTGAAGGCACTGTTAGGCAAACATTCTTCATGGCTTTGAAAACATTAGATCAAGAATTAAATAATCTGATGCTTTTTGAGATAATAACATCCTGTATTTCCACACTGAACTTTCCAATTCTCAACCAAGATAACAGGAAAAACCATGGAAGGGAGGTCCATATGTGTGTTTTCTTGAAGGCCATACTCCAGTCCAATCACATACAAGTTGGCCTCACAGAGGTTTCTGTAGTCTTGTGAACCATGAAGGAATACATCTGGAGCATCACACAGGCTTGTGTGAGCAGTAAACCAGTATTTCTCTAGAGTTAGCAGTGTCTGACTACATCAAACAACTATTTAGGATTACGAGCACACACAAAAAAAACCAAATACATATTCCTTAGGCAGGTCTAGAGTTTTGCCTCTGACAGGCACCCTTTTGTAAGTCTGGAAGGTGGCTGAGTTGCTTAAATTTCAGCTTTGTTTTTGAAAGATACCTGTGCAGACATTCTATAGGAATACAATAAATTCATTGATGTGTGTATCAGTGTGTATGGGGGGGAGGTTCAACAGTAAGCACTGTTCCTCACTGTTGCATACTCATTAGAATGTACATATAGAGTTCACATATACATGGACCTATGGATCTTCCATGCAATCCGTAAACCAGCATTTCTAGGGTTCCCAACTGCACTGATACATAAGGTAAAGGTAAAGGTAAAGGTATCCCCTGTGCAAGCACCGAGTCATGTCTGACCCTTGGGGTGACGCCCTCTAGCGTTTTCATGGCAGACTCAATACGGGGTGGTTTGCCAGTGCCTTCCCCAGTCATGACCGTTTACCCCCCAGCAAGCTGGGTACTCATTTTACCGACCTCGGAAGGATGGAAGGCTGAGTCAACCCTGAGCCGGCTGCTGGGATCGAACTCCCAGCCTCATGGGCAAAGCTTTCAGACTGCATGACTGCTGCCTTACCACTCTGCGCCACAAGAGGCACTGATACATATGTTCCAATAAATCGTTGGAGCTTGCCACCACAATCACATATCACTATATGTGTTTAAAATAACTGAAGAGATCAAGTCAAGCTGTCCAGACACCTGGACTGGTACTGTAGTCATGAAAAACACCTCTGCAGCACTAAGCAAGCTCTGTAGAATAGCAAACACCAAAATCTGGCTAACAAGGTGCAGATCTGAATGCAATCCCAGTTTGCTCCATGGTTTATGAATCCTCAGAAAAGGTGATTTCTCTCCCTCCCCTTGGAGTTCTCCTTCACGCAGCTCACTCTCCACAGCCTGGAAAAAGTCTGGGGTGGGGGAGGCAGCCTGCCAAACAGCTGCTCTGAAGGACCTGGGGCTTGGTGGGCCTTGCTCTAGAGCCTTCCCAGGCTGCAAAGAGCTTGTTTATACCTTGCCACAAGACAGAGATCCTAGAGATTGGATGCAGCCTTAAACAGCTTGCTTGGGGGATGGGGTAGAAATCTAAGGTTGTAATCTCCCCAGGGGGGTAGTGGCTTCAATTCTTCCAGATTTCCAACTCTTCTCCAGAAGACAGAAATCAGTTTCATTTGAGGACATGGTTATTTTAGAAGGGTGAATTCTGTTGTATTATAATATTCTGAGGTTCTTGCCCTCCACTGGCTTCACCCCCAAATCACCAGGAATTTTCAAACACAAAATTAGCAACCCTATTCCCAGGCAAGGCTATAATGTGGTGTCCTTCTAACCATCTGTATGATCTCAGTACTGCAGGGCCTGTAGAATGGAACTTTTCTGCTAGGTATTTGGTTGAGGTTAGGACAGTTAAGATCTGTGCCAGCCAGGTAGTCAGGCTACCCCTGTTGTTGCACCCTGAGGCATTAGTTTAAAAGTCTGTAGAACTGCGGGAAGAGAGTCTATTTTATCATGGCCAGGGGAGGGTTTTTATCTGCTTTTATTATTGTTTCATGGGGATTTTATTGTGGGGTATGGATGTTACACTCTATAAGCCACTGTGTGGGAGTGGTGGGCTGAAAATTGAATAAATAAATAAACCACTCAACCAATCTCAGCTTTTCTATGGGACCTAATAACACGTCTTGCTTGCTCTGCTCCACAGTTGTGCAAGCCTCTTTTGCAGAAGTGGGTTCAGATTCTTTGTTCTGAAGCTGTCTGAGTGGCTTTGGGCCAGGTGCACTTTCTCTCTCTTTCCCTCTTTCAGCCTAACACTCTTAGGTGAGAGTTGGTTATGCAGGAAGGTAGAACCATGTATTCTGTTCTGAGATCCTTTGAGGTAGGGTGAGATAGAATTGTGCTACCTCATAGATTTTATATTTTACGAGTGATCCTGGGGGTATTTTAAAGCCACTTTTGGCATGATATATTTTTGGGGGGTGGGGGTGGAAATCGATATTAATTATCATTTTGTGACTAGTATCTATGCCTGTACCTGTATTCAGTATTATTTAATATGAAGGACACATTGTGTTTCTATATTTACACGTAATTCCTTTCAGTCATTTTTTTTTAAAAAAACAGGACACTAACTTTCCCTGTACAAGCATGGCATTCCAAATTGCACAGAAGTATGCCTTTAAGATATCACATTATCTTTTGTCTTTTATTAATTACAACATTTGTAGCCTATCTTTCCTCTTGGTTCAAAACAGCTTACATATGCTTGTAAGTGCATGGCTAGAGAAACCTAAGCACCAGCATGTGCACATTGCATCCACACAAAAAAGAAAACGGGGAGGGGGGAGAAGGTCAACAGAAGTATTATGTACAACAGAAGCATCATGGCTGAGTGAAAACATTGGCTTCACTGAGCATATTAGTTCTCATGTCTTTATGAATCACAAGCACTAGCTTTCAGCTACATGCCCCATTTCCTGTAACAGTGTGAGGGGAGACCGCATGGTTTCCATGCTCAAAGCCTATTCCAGGGCTGAAGTGTGTTGGCAGCTAAATTAGAGATGCACCCAAGCAAATTAAAGCTTTTCTGAAGGGGGGGGATGTGGGGGTAAGGAGCTGTGTTTAAAATTAGAAACTCTCTTCAAAGCTGATAATGGTTAAATATAAATGAGGAAATCTACCATATGACTTTCAAACAGTGCTTTTAGCTCTGAAAGCCTTTCTTAAAGCCAAGCAAATGCACAGTCCCCTCCAAATTATGAAAGGTGATGCTCAAGCAACTTTGAACCACTAAAAAAAGACCAGGGTGGGTAGGCAGATGGAGTAAGGAACAGTGCTCACTAAGTGTGCCAAGGCATTTTAACTAAATGATTTGATCTAATATTCTTTACGTAATGTGGAATTAGTTTGGTTGACTTCAACAGAAGCCCCTGAGGAGCTATTCCAGAGTCATTCCTCCTGTGTCTTGATAACTGTCAATTTTTCCCTTAAATGAACCTTACTAAATATGTTGTCCCATTCAGATTTAAGATCCAGCATGATGTCAAATTTAAAGAGGAAATAAAGAATGTCTGGTATTTCATTGCTTTCCAGCCTTTTCATTAACCCCTCTTTACAACATTCAAATTTGGCCTGTGGTTTCAACATATTCATGAATAGAGGTTATGGCTATACTAAATAGTGGCTGCATCCACCTATCATGGGATTTTCCAGTCATTGTACTCTAACAATCATTGGCAACTGGATTATCATGTGTGGACAATGTGATGCTGTTATGAATGACTACTATGGAACAACAGTGCAATAACCGATGATACCCTAGATCATGATGCAACAACTCTTAATCCAACTAGCTGATACCAATCTCGTTCTTATACCAAGATGTCGATATCAGAATGTGTTTTGTGAAGCCATACAACTACATGCAGATTTGTGTAAAACAATCATAGCAGAAATCCTGTAATATGGCTTCTGTTTCGGGATGGGTTTTTTTTTAAATGCTACTTAGATAGATTCCCTTACTTCCCTGCCCTTACTTGCACTTTTACTCACCTTCAGGAATATATTTATAATAAATTGGAGAAAATCTATTATCATTCCTAACTGCAAAAGAGATCCCAAGGATAATCCCAACAATTTTAGACCTATAAATCACTGACAATGTCACTTATAAGGAAGCTTTATAGGCTGAATCTCTGTCTATAATAAAGAGCAATCAGGATTTAGAATGGGGAGATCCACTATTGATAACTAATATATCCAACTTTCTTGTACATAAATATGCCAAAGGCCACTGTGGTAGTCTACACATGGTCTTTGTCTGGTTTCCAGGCTTTATTCAACAAGATGGCACATGAACAATTATGGTCTAAATTCCAAATGTTCAATAGATTTCATACTTTTAATTTTACTCACGTCATAATAATACAATAATACAAGTATGTTGTAATCAGCTTATCATACTTCAGGTATACCAGTACAAAAGGCAAACAAAGATAGGCAAATAACTCTCTGCACAGCTAAATTTTGCACTGCTGCCATGAAATTGCATACTATGTATGTGGATCAGAAAATTTCTCTCTGATCCAATTTCAAAAGTACAAAGAGCCAATTGTCACTGGCAACTTAACCTATTTTAAAAATATTGAATCAAACATCTTAAAGTTTTTATGTTGTCGGATCTTTTAACATTTTTATACTATTATTACTCTACCGCAGGTACAGATACATTGAAATACTTATTGATATAGACAAATTGCAAGACAAATTGATATAGGCAAATTCTAAATTACTGTATTGTTTCCAAATTGTAATTACTTTTGTCATTTCATGTTTGCAGACACGAGAACCAAATGTAATTTTTTAAAGTTAATATTTTACAGGATCCCAACTGACACACACAGTCTGCACTCATTCAATTTGAAGCACACCAAATGCAATCCTTGCATGATGAAATGCTAAGATAACTGAAGCGCATCCAGTGTTTCTTTGCCAGGTATAGTGCACATATCTGTTATTGCAAGGATTTGCATTAGGAGACTCAGATTGCAGGTGGGAAACATTTTGCACAATGATCTACTAAAGAAAGCATAAATTAAATTCTAGTTATAGGCTTTTTATTTTACATGTTTATTTCCCCATTTCTTCTGAGTGTCAGGATGCAGAATTTTCTGACAGCAGAATTACTGTGCAGAGCAGCAGCTACCACTGCTGTAGTATAGTGTTCACAAGTCTAACAGTAAAGTTTAAATCTGCAAAGTTACTGTAATTAATCTCAGCAATGCTACACAGTCCACCATGACCCCTCTCCATCGCCACCACTACAGCACCACAAATATTTTTCTGGATACTGGATTTTTAAAAATAAAATAAAATGTTGTGATTCCCTTAAAACATACACATATACACACAGTGCATACATGTTTGTGTTTCAAAACAAGGCCAAATAAGGGAACTGGCAACCAGATGAATGGCAAGCCTCATCATAATGAAATTATAGTAGGTTAGTAAATACAGTTGCTCGTGATCCAAATTTGTGCAATTACCATAATCATGAATTTCAGTCTTATCATTCAGTACATTTTACTCTTGTTGTTAAACACCAGGCATGCTTTCTAAAAACAAACAAAGAACCAGTACCATACAGCCTATGCCCTTCATGCACAGGTAACTACAGAACTATGAGCAGTATGGCATTTAGTCGGAAAAGCATGCAGGTATACACAATGTTTCAGAAATACAAAGATCAGACCAGAAACCAGCACACTGTACAAATGGGAAAGTATCCAAAAGGAGGTCTGCTGTTCATAATCATAAATATTTATCAACTAAAGCAAAATAATGCATCATTCCACTGTGGTAAGGAATTTGCTCATCAAATTTTTTAAATTAAAAAGTGGTGTGGGGGGAGAATGTTGCATTTCAGAAATCAAGCTGGGTTGTGGAAGAGAACCTCTGCCAGGAATCTGAACTAATCATGGTTACCCGTGGTTGTCAAGGAAAATGAAGCCACTTCCTGAACATCAGCTATCTCCGTGCCTAACTACCCACTGAGGAAAAACAACCAAAATGTCAAAAGTATCATCATAATACATGTAAGGCAGTCCTCATTTGCAAGGTGATGCATGGAATAAATGAAAGTCATCAGGTCATAAGCACATGTTCATCTTCTCAAAATTGTGCATGCCTTTTGCACCTTGCCTCCTCTTTTCTCTCACAGAAACAGAATCAGCTTAATTAGTTTCCTAATAAAGTATAATAGACAATCAAGAGAAGCATACGTTGCTTGGTGAAAATGCGGTGGGAAAACCACAGGCAGTCCATTAGTGGTAAACTTGCCTAATTCTTTAATTATCTCATTTAAATCAAAAGATCACTTGTAAAATAATGTAGGGGTAGGGGCAGGGGAGATAATGAGCCCTTCACTTTCAACAGACTGCATCAACTGCTTGGCATAATTGGAGGGAATAGTTGGTGATGAGGTATGAGAAATGATAGCACTGATTCGGTGCATGCCACTGAAGTTCACAATAATAAAGGGCTGCTTATGGCAATGGTGGCTGTCCTCTCAGGACATAGGTACTTCTGGGGAAAGTTCTGTGCACGTTAATTTTCTGTTCCACTGTGTCTAGAATTGTACAGATTTGTTAGAAAGACAGTCACAAATATCCAGCAAGATATTTCTTTTCTCTCCATACTCCAGGCCACTCATTTGTTGCTAACTTCATTTGCATTCAACTTAGGGTGCTGTTGTTTTCCCTTCTTTTTTCAGCATCAGAAAAATGCAGCCAAGTGTTCTTCTCATCCTTTTTATTTACTACGCCCATGCCCTGCCTTTGTCTCTAATGGGGACTCAAAGCACCTTCCATCTTTCTCTTTCCTGCCATTTTATCCCCACAACAACCCTAGATTAGGTTTAGTGAGTGTGACTAGTGCAAGGTTCCTAAAATGCATTATACCTAGCTTCCTAAAATGCATTATTATATCCCACACTCCCTCACTACAACTCCCTTCCTTCCTATGAGCCCTTTCTTCATATAAACCTATTTTAATATGCCCATTCAAAAATGGGTACCTAATTTTTTGTTTGTACATGCATCCCTCTTCTATTTACCTTGCTAAGCTGGTGATTAAATATGTTGGAAAAGGTGATCAATTTAAGCCATAAATTTAACATGGGGTTAAACCGTTGCAATTCCTATCATAATCTCCTCATCCTGCAGAGTAGGAAAGCTATTATCATCTATCTTAAAAGACTAAATAATACTAATGGTTGAAGCACCAACTTGTACTTTAAAAAATGCAGGTTCTTTTTCTTAGTTTTGCATGGCATGTCACTAGACTTTGACAAGTCATTTGAATTTCCATATACGATCACAACAGTATTAATTATCAGCATTAGTATCGTTATTAAGGAACTGCTGTAAGTGTTAATTACCATGTAGAGAAGATGCTACAGAAGAACAAAGTAGTTGTATCACTTGCTTTAAAATTACATATATGGAATTAATCCTTTTATCTAACTAAAAATAACTAGATCATCAGGGCAAGATTGAAAGCCCACAGGTGCAATGTAAAATCTGTTACAATGGGGATGCCACCAGAAGAGTGCAGATGATATGGCTGAAGTGTTTGATATTTCATACATGCTATTTTGACTAGTGCGTGCATGTATTTAAGTTTTTTGCTGTAATCTTAAAAGAATTCCCCTTTTTTAAAAAAAAATGGAGACTAGATGCTGTTTAGAAATGCAGTATGGAATTAAATGCAATGTTAAGGTACATTAGGAAAATTATTATGATTGTTGTTGTTGGATTTATTACCTGCTGCTCCCTGCAAGTTGACTCACAGTAGGTTACAACATTAAAAACCCCACAATATAATATAACCATCCCTAATTAAAACTATTCTGAGTACAATGAGCAACTAACCCTTTCCCCACCCCTCTGTTTGACACTATGCCTCAGGGGAAAAGATGTAATGGGACAAAAGCTTGATGTTCTGGCCAAACTGAGGGGTCCTTAATCTTATTGCCACCAAGCCTCAACCAATGCCCAGGAATATTCCAGGAAGTCAAGTTTGCTGGGAACTACCAGAGAATTTTAGTGGAAGGGCCTGCTTAAGCAATTATGAGATGGATCCGTTCCCTGACAAACTGCAGGATGCCACCAGCTTGGATGTAGGAAGAGGGAATATTTAATCCTTCCTAGCACTCAAGCCAGAGGGGCAGGCTTCTCTGATGACCAGCACCTGGAAAAAGGAGGGGTTGCTTCGACAGTCTGGTTAGAGATCTGGTTCAAATCCTTAGCTGATAAACGTCTCTGGAGAGAAACTCTATTGAGAGTACTGGGTTTTTGATTGACAGAGCTAATCCACAGTGTCTTGTTAACAAGGGCAGTGATTTGGCAAAGAGAACCAGGGCTGAAAAAGGCAGTGGTTTAGCCCCTACTGGAAAAAACAAACAAACACTGCTGGACCTGCGGGAGCCCACCAGCTACTGCCTGGTTTTACATCTTGCATTTCTGGGAAGGTAGTTGAGAGGGCCACCGCAGACCAGCTCCTGGCATTCTTGGAGAAAACTTTGGCCCTTGATCTGTACCAGTCAGGCTTCTATCCTGGCCATGGGGTGAATATCATAATGGCTGCCTTGATAAATGATATACAGTGCCAGCTGGATCAGGGCAGTTTGGCTATCCTCATGCTTTTAGACCCATCAGCTATGTTTGACTTGATTGACCACAAGTTGTTAGGCCACCACCTTGCTTGGACAGGAATTAGGGGGACAGCCCCATTATTCCTCTCTGCCAACAGTATTTTCTTTTTTGCAATATAATCTGTAATTAATTTGTTTGTATTTTTTTTTGGGGGGGTGGGCCTCAGTGCCATTCTGGCTCTACGCCTTCCCATAAGCTTCCAGGACTAAATAAAGCCCCCCCCCCAAAAAAAAAATAAAGCCCTCCAAAAGGTGGGACAGTGAGCATCATTCTGGAGGGAAAATTTGCCTTTCATATCCCTTTCGGAATAAATACATCCCAATGAAATCCTACCACTACTACCAACTATGATGGATACCTCTGTGCACCCTTCTCCACTTAGACTGATTATGCATGGGCAGGAAGATTCTGGTTGGCACCTGCATGACAGTGGGGCTAATCCCTGTTTATGCATGATGTCTGTGCTGGCTCACCCCCCTCCCAGCCTTGGCTTGCTTTAGGGCCCCTGATGGCCTGCAGCTAGGGAACACATTCTTTTTTTGCTATGGCCGCTATCAGTGGCCAGGCTGGGCAAGGCCTGTGCACAAAGGAACTTCCCATGCTACGGTAGCCGGGGGGGGGGGGACTGAAAATGCCCCACTTGGTTGTGCAGTACTTTGAAGAACCTGGAAGTCAAATGTTTATTATTTTTTGGTAGTTTGCAGGAAGGTGGGGTCCTGTAAGAACACAACCCCACCTTCCTGCAAAACTAAACTTCCTGCCACTCCCACATGGTGGAACCTTTCTGCCGCAGTTTCATTTCTAGAATCACTAAAAGCTTTATTCTAAAAAATAGAATAGCTAACACAGGATACATAACAAATAATTTCCAAATTTGTGCCTCAG
The DNA here is from genome assembly GCF_049243985.1 of Paroedura picta. Taxonomy (NCBI): domain Eukaryota; kingdom Metazoa; phylum Chordata; class Lepidosauria; order Squamata; family Gekkonidae; genus Paroedura; species Paroedura picta. The sequence goes on along the minus strand of NC_135373.1, from coordinate 61,101,071 downwards.
CATTCATAGGTGAAAAAGCTAAGGAGGGAACATCAATTTAATAACTCTGAATGTCTAATTATTAATCAAGTAGAGGAACAGTTGTGCCATACAAAATAGAAGACTTAAGAAAATATTAAAGACAGACACTATTGCAGATAAAAAAGCTATTTAAAGCTAGTGATAATCAACATGTTTGAGCATGCAAAACAGTTTGCTCACTAAGCCAGTCAAGCCATGGCTTGGAACATCATGTGGTACAGAATCTGGGTGGCAGGGATGCGGAAAGAACTCAGACCATGGCAACTTATTCCTATGCATACGTGTTGACAGGAATGCATACCCATCTCCACTTTGTCCCCCTCCCCCAATCCCCATTATTGGAGTGCCAAGAGATAGATGCTGTCATGTGCTGACTGAAATGCAGATTCTCACTTCTAATTTATATGGTTAAAATTAGCTCCAAAGAAAAGTGGCAGCTAGTAAGACACTGCATGAGAGGAAGAAGGGTGAAGAGACAGTTAACAGACCTTCAAGCTAAGAAAGTGGCAACACTGGGTACTTCCAAACAGGTAGAAAGGCTACAGTTCTTGACAGATTTCCTTGAGCACAAGTCCTACAGAATTCAATGATAACTGCCTGATAGCAGAGGATCTGCTTACAAACGTATTTGGAAGAAAGATCCATCAAAATCAAGATTTCCTTTCAATTTCCCAAGTAAATAAAGTATATTTAATGGAAACATTTCTCATCCTGGTTTAAGGACTAGCAGCAATTTTTCCTCACTCACATGCAATGATGAAGCTGTATAGCAATTCCAACTGTGAACATATAAATCTACCTTTTACCAAGACTTACGGTTGCCAGCTGGACAATTTTGTCATGTCCCTTTAATAGAGGCTTAATGTGTAGAAATGAGCAGGTGAAGATTTTCATGGCCTGGGGGTAAATATGCCTATTTAGCCTCTCTTAAAGGGGAAGAGTATTTTTTTCGCCATACTTTACCTTACTCTTGGCACATCCAAGCAAGTATTGTCTACTCAGACTGGCAGTAGCTCTTTCACATCACCTACTTCTTGAACCTTTAAATGCAACCGCAGGGGATTGAGCCTGGGATCTTCTGCCTGCCAAACAGGTGCTCTACCACTAAGCCATGGCTCCTCCTCAATGCGTTTCCAATTCATAAGTAGAGTGAATTAAAAAGCGACTTCTTTTTGTACCTGGTAAATGGCGGTTTAAATACCCAACAAAATTAAGACAAACCCTTCATGGACAGAACCAACACAAAGAAGCAGTTGCATATGCAGATTTACATATTTACATATAAAGAACTTGATGGTGATCTCCATCTTTCTTTGAGGTGATCAGAGTAAAATCTAGCTGAAGAACTAGCATTTTCTAAGTCATACCATTACCATTGTATACTAACAATGCTCAGCAATTAGAGGCACTGAGAACTTTGTCACAAACATGACAACCAGATGCAAATACCTTATTTGCACATCTTCGGTAATACATGAGGTGAATGCCTGACAGGATCATTTCAGTGTTCCTTGTAAAGTTGTCTTGAGGATAGTACTGAGGTAAACAGCTTTGTACATGGAAGCAGGTCACAAACATAACTATTGCAAAGATGTACTATTCAACTCTCCTCCAAGATAATGGGCATTCAGGTCATTAGATTGACTGACTTGCGTAGAACCTGGAATCACTTCTCATTCATCCCCTCTTTATACACTCAGAGTCATTCTTTAAATGACCAGCATTAGGTAGATTACATTGCATGCTTTGTGCACATGTGCAGTCAGTGGATTTCATTCAAGCAATTATCAAAAAATTAAATTGAAGTATACAAATTGGTTAAGTAGTGCACATTTCAGTTCAAAATTTCAATTTCTTATTTTATTATGTGCCCTTTAAAAATCAAAGGTGGTATCAATGGCAGAGGGGAGTAGTGATTGTAGCAAGAAAGATGGATCATACAAGAAAACAGTCACAATCAAAGAGTAGAGAACTTTGATTTCATTTGGACAAATTCCAACTGCTACCCAAATGATCATTTCCCAGCTTCTGAGTGGTGAGCAGAACATGAACGGGACAGTGGGTGGTCAAATATAATTATCAACATTAGTAGCCTTAATTATCAACAAGCATGTTTTGAAAATTATGAATTCCTTTCTGGACCAACAAATTACTTTGCCAAAAACCTATACACATAAAGAAAACGGAGAGAGAAGAAGAAAAAAGAGGAAAAAAGAGAGGAAAATAGCATACTTTCCAATCTAACACATACAAACACTCATTTTTATCTGTCTTTGCAGATGGTCATGAAATGCCAAATGCCATCTTTATTCATTAAACTGAATGAGATACTACATTATTTGTCCTTGAAGCACACTGAGCCTTTCTAAAAAATAAGTCACCATAATTAAATATAACTATTAGCTAAGATAATTTTAAGGGAAATGAAATCATGTAACCTGTGGAGCCAACATACCTTTTTTTTTTTTTTTTTTTTTAGGAATTCCAGTATATTCAGCACTTTAAGAGCCTCTGTGTTAACCATGACAATATATGCAGAATCACATCCTTATAAGAGCATTAACTTTAATGGACTAATAGGAATATAAACTCTGTTTAGGATGGCATGGCAATCTGATAAGCTATTTTGCATTTTTCAAAGAAATTGTAAGGAACAACTCTTTCCAGACAACCATATTTTAAAACACCTATACATGCATGCAATAAAAGGAGCATTAATTCACTTTGAGATCTGGCTAACATTCAACTGGCATAAACCAAGAGTGGCCCTAATTTATACTTTAAAAATGGTCTCCGTGTTGGGGAAAAAGCACTTACTAATTTCCATCAAATTACAAATGCTTCATAGCACACCTCCTGATCATGTCGTACAAAACAACAGACTAAATATTCTAGAAAAAGAAGAAGAGTTGGTTCTTATATGCTGCTTTTCCCTACCCGAAGGAGGCTCAAAGCGGCTTACAGTCAGTCGCCTTCCCATTCCTCTTCCCACAACAGACACCCTGTGGGGTGGGTGAGGCTGAGAGAGCCCTGATATCACTGCTCGGTCAGAACAGCTTTATCAGTGCTGTAGTGAGCCCAAGGTCACCCAGCTTGTTGCATGTGGGGGAGTGCGGAATCGAACCCGGCATGCCAGATTAGAAGTCCGCACTCCTAACCACTACACCAAACTGGCTCTACATTTAACAATATATGTAGTACTAGAAATAAAGCCCGCTGTGAAAGGAAATACAGCGGGCGCTAGTGCGTGGGGAGGAAGAATGTCGCAAAGGAAGATAGAAGAGGGGAGGAGGAGTGGGAGGGAGAAAGGAGGGGAAGAGGATTTTGCAGGGATGGATAGAAGGGAGAAGAACAGGAAGGGATCAAGGAAGTAAGAGAGGAAGTGAGGGAGAGGGAGAGAGAGAGAAGAAGAAGATGGAGAAAGGGAGGAAGGAAGCAAGGGAAGAAGGCAGGCAGGGAGGTAGATAGAATGGGATGGGAGAGGGGTATATGTGAAGGGGCGGGTTGGCGGGGGGGAATTGGGAGGGAGATGGCAGTGTGTGGTGGCGGAGGGCAGGCAAGGCTTTTGCCGGGCCCAGGCGCTCCTTCGCGGCAGCAAGGGAGTGGCTGGGGCCGGCAGAAGGCTTGTGAGGAAGGGACCCAGGGCGGGAAAGGAGCAGGGACGCCGCGTCGAAGACTGCTCCTTTCCCTAGTGGGAGGAGGGCGGCTGGAGGACTCACCAGGCAGGTAGCGTCCGCGAAGGAGCTCCTGGGCCCGGCAGAAGTCGGGAAAATGCAGAGGAGGGCGGGCAAGGCTTCTGCCGGGCCTAGGCGCACATTCACAGCTGCGAAGGCGCGCCTGGGCCCGGCAGAAGCCGGGAAACGGCGGCGGAGGGCGGGCAAGGCTTTTGGAGCAACTGGGGCCAGCAGAAGGCTCATGAGGAAGGGACCCGGGCCGGGAAAGGAGCAGGGACGCCGCGTCTTCGATGCGCCGTCCCTGCTCCTTTCCCTACTGGGAGGAGGGCAGCTGGAGGATTCACCGGGCAGGCAGTGTCCTCTGTCTGTGCGGCGACTCCCCAGCCAGGCCAAGCGAGTCTTGGGCAAGCGGCCAATGGGGAGACGCGCTTTGCACGGCTCCCCATTGGCCGCTTGGCCTTGGATGGACACTCGGGGGGCCCAATCTGGATCCGCTTTGCGGCTCCTGATTGGGCCCCCTGAGTTTTTATCTTGGACAGGGCCCGCGCTAACCCCTCCCCACTTGCCCTTACTCTTTTATTCCTCCCGCTCCTCCGGAGCGGGGGGAGGGGTTTAAAGATTGGAACAATGCTTTTGATTCTCCCATTGTTGTTGTTGTTAGGTGTGAAGTCATGTCCAACCCATCGCGACCCCATGGACAATGATCCTCCAGGAGGATCATTGTCCATGGGGTTGCGATGAGTATATCACAATCCATTGAGTATATCACAATCTTTACATCTATTTCTTTACTTGATTTATACCTCACCTTTCTTCCCAGTAGGCTATAAATAAATAAACTTTGTTCAGTGAAGTGTTAGATCTTCTGAGTTGTCAAGGTAGCTTGGATATAAAATCTTTAATCTGCTCCTGTGGAGCAGATTAAATAAAGGAGTAAGGGCTGTTGGGGAGGAGTTAGGGCGGGACCTGTCCGGGATAAAAACTCGGAGAGGGCCAATCTCTGACTGCCACTTAGGGGCCAAGTGGTCTATTGGCCACTTGGCCCACCCCGGACTCCGTGCCCACACTCCTTCCCCATATGGTTCGCTGCCGGGAAAGGAGCAGGGCTGCCACATCGAAGACGCGGTCGCCCTGCTCCTTTCCCCCCAACGGACCATCTCCCTTCCCTTCCCATTACGACTCCCCGCAGCCTTGACAAAGAAAGACTGCCGCGGCCATGGCCGTGCCGCCTTGCTGCCTCGCCAAACGCCAGGCCCTCCAGGAAGACGCAGAACCACGTCCCCCCATCTCTGCGCCCTTCGCCGCCACCAGCAAGCCCAGGCCTCGCCGCGGCAAGACTGCCGCACCCATCGCCGCACGCATGCACACACCGCCACTGAAGGCCTCCACCCCGAACTCCGCGCCTGCACCGCCATGGCCGCGCCGTGCTACATCGACGGCCGTGACCAATGCCTCTGCCCAGAGCTCCGGCCCTCTACCGCCGTGGCCCCACGCTGTCCACGGCTACTCAGAAGCCTTTGGGAGTCGGGGGGTGGCAGGCCGAAGCCATCTAGCACCCGTTTTATGTAAATTTAAAATGGGCTTTAAATCTAGTAAATAAATAAATCTCAATAGGCTAAAGGTGGTATTTGAAAGGATAATAGCTGGCATTGAGAATGATAATATCATAGAAAAGAGAGGCAACAAGAAGGCCATTATATGGAGTGGTAGCCAGTTGGATAAATCACTCTATCTCCTCTGTGTTTCAGACAATGTGACAATTCTCTCTACTTGTTTGTTTGTTTTTTCTTTGCAAAAATGTCTATGTACTAGATGTGCACAGCAAGGACAAATATCTTTTCCAGTTCATTCAGAATGTGTTTGACAGTATTTAACACATATTGACTTTCCACCACCATATCAATATTTAAATGGTAATGCTGGACTAAGACACTATGAACATCTGAACAGATGGATAATGCACACAATAAAGTGCAGCACTGTATTCATTCCAATGGGAGTGGGGGAAACAGGGCTTGAAGAAAGAGGGAGTCCAAGGGATAAATAAATAAAGGCTTCACCTTCCTAATAAATGATAGCAATATTAAAGGTCATGGTGACATTTCACATACACTTTTAGATCTAATTGTATTACAATACAAAACACAATCCATACTAAAAATCTTATCTACATTTTCTTTGACATTTGCTTCAAGATGGGGGAAATAGGTATAAAGCATGTATAGGTATAAAGTATGTATAAACAAAATATTAACATAGTCGTAGAAAATATACAAACTACCCTTTAAATAGACTGAATTAAGTGATTATTACTACTAAAGTGATAACAGCCTGATCTCATGAGATCTCAGACGCTAAGCAAGATTGGCCTGATTAGTACTTAGATTGGAAATGAGAGTATGAAGTAAGCAGGATCAATGAAGTCTAGGGTCAATACACAAAGGTGTATTGCTCTTGCTTTGAAAACCCTATGGGATCACAACAAATCAACTGTGGCTTGATGGCACTTTTCACCACTACCACCACCACCAAAGTGGAACTCTGTTTATTCAGTGTATTTTACTCTCACAATGATCTTATGAGGTAGGTAAGGCTCAACATGTCTGAACAGTACAAAACCACCCAGCAAGCTTCATGGCAGAAAGGGAGTCTGAACTAGGGTTGGGTGCTTTTGGTGCAGGCAGTGCCGCGCTGCGGGGGGGGGGGGGGAGGCGCAGGCACTGGCTGCGTTGGGAGCGACCGGACGCTTCAGATGCCAAAGCACCCAAGCCTAATCTGAACCTGAGTCTCCCAGATTCTAGTCCAACATTCTAACCACTACACTCAAACATAGACCCTTCAGTGGTATGGTGAGCTATGGAGGTAATATATTGTGGACATCTTTTTTTTTTCATCTGAAATAACATTGATGAAGAAAGTACATTGCAGAATTACTTCATTAATCAATAATGGTATAACTTTCTCCTTATGATAAAGCTATGAATTATCTAATAGTTTTATTCATCATCATCATCATTATTATTATTATTATTATTATTCTGAACTGATCCATGGCAAACTATTATGAACTGATTTCTCACACCATAACTTGGAAAACACATTTAAAGAAGTTTATGAAACTACCTTATGGCTCCATGAATTTATCCTGATTATTACTAGACATTTAGTAAGAAGATTCAACAACATTTTGGCTTTGTGCTTTTTAGTCATCTACACAGCCATTTCAAATGCAAACTGTATGCAAAAAAACCCCCAAAACTCAGGCTAATTATTTTTCTGCAACAAAAAACACGTCATCTAAAAGTAAACAAAATCAAAAAGGAGGAAGACAAAACTTCAAATTCCACTTTGACCAGAAGTCCTGATGAAAGAACTTACAATGTTTGAAGAAATAAGTTACTAGTGTTTGAAGAGTTCTTCAAGTTATTGAAGAGTTCTTCAAGAAATCAGTTACCAGTGTTCTTCTTCTTCTTTTTTTAACAAGGACAAGGGATTGGTAATGTACTGTGAAACAGGGATGCTAATCATATAGGAAACAGAAGGGATATAAGAAAGAGGTAAGAAAATATAGGGAGAAGAATCCTATCATAGAGTAGGGTTTTTAAAAAAACAATTGAAGCAAAATTTGATATTGTTGAATGAAGATTTACCAAGAAAGCCCATTTTCAGAATTGGACCAATTGCTTCAAACACCAAGGAATGACATCGGGGAATTAAAAACAAAGTGTAGGGAAGCTAATACAGAAGATAATAAATAAGAATTGGAGGTTAGAATCACAGAATCATAGAGTTGGAAGGGGCCATCCAGGCCATCTAGTCCAACCCCCTGCTCAACGCAGGATCAGCACAAAGCATCCTAAAGCATCCAAGAAAAGTGTGTATCCAACTTTTGCTTGAAGACTGCCAGTGAGGTTATTAACAAATAATTGAAAGAAGTGGAACTTTAAGTGGTATCCTAGAAAGGTCTGGCCTGGATGGCCCAGGTCAGCTTGATCTCGTCAGATCTTGGAAGCTAAGCCGAATTAACCCTAGTTGACACTTGGATGAGTGGGCCATTATGGTTGCTATGCAGAGGCCAGCAATGACAAACCACTTTTGCTCGTCTCCTGTCCTGAAAACCCTATGGGGTCACAACAGGCTGGCTGCAACTCGATAGCACTTTCCACCACCATCCTGTAAGAAATAAAGAAAAGCAACTTGGCAAGCAAGATAAAGTTAAATTTCACACAAAATAGAGAATGTATCTAAACTATGCTGTCTACTACCCGGGAAGTGGGGCATGTGCACGTATACACCCACGCACACATACACACCTTTATGAATTCATCCAAATCCAAAAAAGTGAAGCATGCTTCAAGTATTTTGGATTCAGCTTGAATTAGTTTGGGTTGACTCCAAAAATGGTCTTTTTTCACCCTTTGTGCCTAGTCCTAAACAGAGAGATTTTCCTTTAAATGAATAATTTAAGATCTTCCAATATCCAAACTAGATGTGAAACTCCATTAAATTTCTATTCATCCAAAAGGGGCAGAAAGGGTAATAGAAAGTCATTGGATAAAACCTTACAAATAGGTTAAAAAAAAAAAGGCTTCCTCCTTCATTACTTTGACCCATTATGCACGGGGGAAATAACGCACATTCGGGGTGGAATGGCGGCGACTAAAATCACAGATAACGCACGATGCCGGCTGCAACCGGCCGCAGCTTCGGTGCATACCGCCAAAAAAGCCGCGTTTGCGAAATGCGGAAGAAAGCACAGCTTCCGGGTGACCGGGGCGCAACCAGAAGTGGCAGCCGGATCGCTGCGTGCATAATCGGTTACTCTGGGTTTTGCCACCGTCACGCCCCGTCCCGTGCATAACCGGTGTGCTTCGCGTCTTCCCCCTCCACGTTTTCCATGTGACCTGAAATCGCCAGTTCGGCAGCCGTGCATAATGGGCCTTTGGGAAAGTAATAATTAAAACCAACATGGAGGTGGGGGTAGATTCAGACTTCTTATGCTATCACTGCCCCCCCCTCATTACCACAGAAAGACTTAATATCCAGAATGGTGTACACACCATTGGTTATTTTTTTCCTGCTTGGACAAAGTGTACCTGTATGGAAAAAAAGGTGGGAATGATCAAATAGGAGAGAGCTATTCCTGGGAAACTGGAAAAGGGACTTGTTAGTATGGGAATTGCTCAAGGAGGCAGTGGTTCGCCCTCTTCTGAAAAAACCATCGCTGAATCCGCGGGACCCCGCCAGCTACCGCCCGGTATCGCATCTTGCATTCCTGGGCAAGGTGATTGAGAGGGCCGCCGCAGACCAGCTCCTAGCATTTTTGGAGGAAACTTCGGCCCTTGATCCATACCAGTCTGGCTTCCGTCCTGGCCATGGGGTGGAGACCGTGCTGGTCGCCCTGACAGATGATCTCCGGCGCCAGCTAGACCGGGGCGGGTCGGCCATTCTCGTGCTATTAGACCTGTCAGCCGCATTTGATGTGGTTGACCACGAGCTCTTGGTTCACCGCCTCGCTGATACTGGGATTGGAAGGGTGGCTCTTAAATGGCTATCCTCCTTTCTAGAGAACAGGTCACAGAGGGTCGCTGTGGGGGAGGAGTTATCCGACTCCTTTGCACTCCCATGTGGGGTGCCACAGGGAGCGGTGCTCTCCCCCACGTTATTTAACATCTATATGCGTCCCCTGGCTCAGCTGGTACGGAGTTATGGGCTTGGGTGTCATCAGTACGCTGATGATACCCAGCTCTATCTCTTGATGGATGGCCGGCCAGATCTCCCCCCAGAAAAATTCGCCAGTTGTTTGGAAGCAGTGGCTGGATGGATCAGGAGGAGCCGCCTGAGACTCAACCCCTCCAAGACGGAGGTCCTTTGGCTAGGCCGAAGGGAGCAGGAACAGGAAGCGCGTCTTCCCTGCCTGGACGGGGTACAATTGTCATCTGTGCCCCAAGCCAGGAATTTGGGAGTGATTCTGGATACCTCACTTTCCATGGAGGCCCAGGTCACTAAGGTAGCTCGGACGGCGTTTCTCCATCTACGCCAAGCTCGGCTACTAGCGCCCTACCTGCCCCCGGAACACCTGGCCACTGTGATCCATGCAACGGTTACTTCTAGATTAGACTTCTGTAACTCGCTCTACGCGGGCCTACCCTTGTCTCTAACCCGGAAGTTACAGCTGGTACAGAATGCAGCTGCACGGGTCCTCACTAAATCATCTTGGAGGTCCCATGTTCAGCCTCTGCTGAAGCAGCTGCACTGGTTGCCAGTTTGTTTCCGGATTAGGTTCAAGGTTTTGGTACTAACCTTCAAGACTATACGCGGCTTGGGTCCTGCATACTTGAGGGACCGCCTATCTCCTTATGCCCCCCGCAGGGTACTTCGCTCTGCGGGTAAGAATCTGCTGATGATCCCAGGACCCCGGGAGGCACGCCTGGCCTCGACAAGGGCCAGGGCCTTTTCGGTCCTGGCCCCTACCTGGTGGAACGAGCTCCCTGAAGAGCTGCGGGCCCTGTCGGAGCTCTCTGAGTTCCGCAGAGCCTGCAAAACGGAGCTCTTCCGCCAGGCGTTTGTCTAAGGCCGGGTGATGGCCTGGGGCTAAGATCGGACCCCTCTCCCCGGAGGGGGGAGGCCAGTACTAGACTGACCTGGTTCCCCAGATTGTTCCACCCTATGCCCAATTATCCATCCGTTCCCTTCTGCTCATCCAGTGGGCCTGTATGGGAATAGTTTTTTAATCGCCATCATTGTGACTCAGTCATTATTTTAATGGGGTTTTAATGGGGAATTTTAATGGTTAATATATTGTATTTGTTTTAAAACATTGTGAACCGCCGCGAGCCGGTTTCCGAGAGCGGCGGTCATACAAATCAAATAAATAATAATAATAATAATAATAATAATAATAATATGTCAACTAATGGATAAAGGAGGAAGAAGTAATGATGAAGAAGTGCTATCTATCCAATGAATCCAAGAGAAGAAACTTAGCTAGAATTGAGTAGTATAGCTAATGTATTGTACAAATTGCAAATGACAAATATTCTCATTAGAAAGCAATCAAATATTAACCAAATCAAATATACTACTGGAAATTTCCACTAACATTGGCCATTTTCGATTCTGCTTTAATAACTGGTTGCTAATGTATTTTTCTTCTTTCATTTCAGATAGACCCAAAATGGTAGCAGAATGTATTTACCTGTTCATGCAAACCTACTTGCATCAGGTTAGCAAAGTGTGGTTGAGCCGATTTTGTGGGAAACTGCTTTCTTCCTTTTTCTACCCCCTCCACTGTGTTTCTGAATTGCTGTGGTGTGATGTTTAAAATGTTCACAATGCTTCCTAAAATGTTGCTTTCCTCCTGCCTTTTTTCACCACATAGATGGAGTCAAGTCATCTCAGTGGTATTGCTATAGCAATGAACTAGCATATATACATAATGTAGACAAAACATATATTGGTTAAGTGCTATAGTGCTCAATTTAGAATGTAAAAAACAAACAAAAAAAGCGCACAACCCTGAAAAAGATTGCCTCCCAAAAATGTGTAGCAAAAAAGTGGAACTGTTTGAAAGGACCATAGCACTTCAAGGATGGCTCATTATTGGAAGAAAGTATGAAACCCTCATCCATGTATCACTTTACTAGAAATCAGCCCAACAACAAATAATATCTGGTCTAGAATGGAAAATCTCCATTAAAAAGTTGAATGCTAATGTCCCTGTACACAATCAGTCTTTTCCTGACTACAAATCTAGTGTTACAATTTTGGAACAATTCTTAAGGGAATTAATAATACTTGTTTACACTAGGATTTATTATGGAACCTGGAAGATCATATAAGGATAAATAGTGGCATGGCAGGAAACCAAATTAGAATACAGGAATTCCTCACTGGAAAACTGAGTTAATATCCAAACGGAGTTGGGGGGGGAGGATAATGGTAATGTAGGATTTGGGGATAAGGGGGTGTGAAATTTGAATCTACTTCTGGGGAGTTCAAATTTTGTGTGGAAATTTTACAATGATTGATTCTTTTAGGACAGCAATACAGGGGTCTGTTCTTGTGTGGAAATAGTATGAGTGGCTACAAGGCTGAGAGACAGAGATAAGTTTTCTACTCATGCCAAAATGGAATGAACAAACAAACATCCCTGTGAACAATCATTTCCGAGGCTACCACTGATAATCAAAAAATGAGTTGAAAAAGGTGTATTTGAGCATGCCTAATTTAGACCTAGAAGGCTATCTAAGTGGATTGTCTTACACTTGTAAACTAATTTTAGTACGGCATACAAAGGCATCAGACAGAGTTGCCTATGCAGATTTATATTGATTCTATTATTCATGAATTAGCCCCCTTAATTAAATTATGTTGGCTAGTCATTAAGCAGAAATTGAAAACATTAAAATGAATAGAGTTGTTCATCGCAAAAAATGTTTTAATATACCAGGCAGATTAATGCTATAAAAGAGACAGTCTATGGTGGTGACATGTATGAAATTTGTCATAGTAATAATTTAAGCAAATACATTAAGTACTCTTTGGAGGAGAGTTGTATGCCAATATTCTGTGCCATAGCATCTGGAAAGCAATTTTACAGTGAAAGTGTCAATACTATTTCTATCCTGGCAAAACAGAAAACATACGAGGCAACGTTATTAGCCAACACAGAAGTGGAGGGATTCTAAGTTAATATTAGAAACCATTTGTCCCTGCCATCGACCCTTATTCATTCATTCATTCATTCATTCATTCATTCATTCATTCATTCATTCATTCATTCATTCATTCATTCATTCATTCATTCATTCATACCTTTTGCAACAAATTCAGAAACACTGTGTAGGTACATAAAGACAGTTCTCTTCCTGAATACTCCATACTAGGAAGGGAGAACACAAACAGAACTGTTCTTGGACCTCTCAGAAATTGAATTAAAGTATTCTGGGATTGGAAGAAGCCAAGAGGCATGTTTTGTAATGTGCCATCACCAAAATGAAGAGAGAACTGTTTGGCAAACTTGGTTTTGCAGTGTAATTGTACTTATTTTTGTTTCACTCTTTTTGTTATGCCAATGAAGACTCTGTATGTGGGTATGTCGCCAAAATGAACTTTGAATTGGAATGTACAGAGAACTGTCTCTTGTGGTGGCTGCTATATTCCCCCAAGTGCCCATGACACTCTTGACATTGGTTTCAAATCTTCCCACACAAATAGTATGTCTGGATGAACTCCGACCTAGTTCATTTAGTGGCCTCTACCTCATCTGGACCTATTATGCACAGGGCAGAATGCCCGCGCTGGCAGCGGCAGGGCTGCAGGGAAAATCTACGATAATGCTCGCCGCCGCCACAGGTGTGTCCCGGCCCAGGGCTATGGAAGGCCCGTGTTATGCAAAACGGGAGCTTCCTGGATACAGCGGGCGGCGGCAGGGGCTGAAGTGGACCAGTGCTGTACATAATAGACAGCGCCAGGCCTTTTGACCCACTCAGCCTCAGCACGCCCCTGCAGACTCCGAAGAGGTGCAGAGCCGGCAGGGGCAACCCCCTGCCCCCACCATAGCATATGGAGGGGGCCCAGCCCCCCCACTTCCCCTTGGCCCCTCCCCACCTCCCCCCCAGCTGCTGCCGCTTACCATAGGTGGCGGCATCCCGGGCCTCCTGGCTCCGGCGCAACGCGCGTGGTATGCTAGGGCAGCCCTGCACGTCCCGCCCCCATGTGTACATGGAGAACGGCGGGGCATCCTGCCCCGCCACAATGGCATGGCAGCAGCGTGGAGTAGCTGCCACCGTGCATAAAGGGTCCTAGAGCAGCAAGCAGATTCCCAACAGAAGATTGCTGGAAATGTTTGGTAAAGAAACTGGTGAAGCTACAGTAGGCAAACAGGAGGTACAGTGGCTGTACATGTTTATCCAACCCTCTGCCCTCCAGCCCTTCCACTACATAGTCCAAGTGTACGTAACAGTCTTGCCCACCTGTTAAGTAAATATCTTCTAGTCATTATGAAAGATATTATCAGCTAAGTGAACAGCATTTTACATATTGCAGGAATTACACAAATATACTTGCTAGTAAGAACAGCTCCCACCTCACCACTTAATATTAATATCTGTTAACATAAGGGTAGTTAATTTATCATACTGCCAATAATCTCTGAAATCTTGGCAAATACATTAAGATAAGTTTGCAATGTCATCATACCTTCTTTGCCCATAATTCAGTTATATTTTCTGCCATATAATTTCATTAATATAGATTAACACATATGCCAGTGTTCAACCAAATGCAGAGATCCAAAATGTTTGTGTCAATAAATATGTCCTGGTAAACAGAAGGCAAAATCAAATACAAAAAGTACCCTGAACTGGGCTTGCTTTGTTGTTCAATACAAAAGCAAAATTAAATTTGTTGTCACAATCACCCCCCCTCTTCTGGCAGTACCTCTTTCATTTGTACAAACATGTACCATTGATTTCAACAGCTTCCCTCTCTGCAGTTGCATTTCTCCATTTAAATGGAGACATCTTTGACAGGACATGCAACAAATTCTCTGAGATGACAAAGGCAAAATGCAGTACTATGTAGGCTGAATTAAGTGAGGTGAAACTTACAAGTGGGCCAGCAGTCCATCACAACAAAGCAAAGAGTCAGCTGTCACATTCACAGCCAGGAAGAAAATGAGATCTGAGGGGAAGAGGGGAGAATACCTGTTTTGTGTACCTGATGAGAAATGATGCATCTAAAATTAGTACTGCTTTTGAAGTGTTTCCAGTATGATGTGTTTAATACCAAGATATCCAGTTAGTACCCAAATAGCAGTCTTTACTGTTTTTTTTTTTTATTATTAAGGTCTTATTTAAAGACTTTGACTGCTTTGGTCATGAGAAAAAGAGGGTTGGAATTTTTTTTCTCTCCTTGAAAACTTCATTAGAGCTTGACTGCTTCTTACTTAACACCAAACACACATTTTCACACAGGTAGGTACTTTCACTATTTCTTTTTCATAGTGGAGATGACAGAATGAAATGAAAAAAAATAACAATGTATACAACTCAATGTCTCCATTTACACCATATTGTCATAGCCCTCTGGCTAGCAGGATTGCCATAAACTGATCAAGCACAGGAAAAAGCTTTTGATTTAGAGTCTTTTAGTTTATTATTACAGGTAACGTCACGGCAATAAATAAAAAGGAAACTCATAAAAGCCACATAATATAAGATGAATCTTAGGTCCCCCAGAAAAGTAAATTGCAGCAACTAAGAGGTTCCCCCCTCCTTTTAACCTTGAAAAGTGTGTATGCTATGTATGCACAGTCACACACGTTTAAAGAGAGAACTTCGTGATATAGTTGGTAAGAAATTGAACCCTAATCTGAGAGTATGGGGACAGAATGACTTACTGATCCCCCAATGATATCTTTAATTTTCTATCCAGAATCAACTGGAGTAAAACACTTTATTCTCTTCTTTTCCTCAACCAACTGTACTTCCAGTGAATTTGGCAGATAGACTTTAAACAGTAGCATGAAAGGTTCAGGCAAGAACTTAAGAGCTCTGGTGACACTGCCTATTCTCCATGACACACCTTTTGCTGGGCACAATAAGGCTCTTCCGCATATATGAGAATGCTCCCAGCAGCATTGAACATGGTTGATGAAAACCTTTTAGTTCACTGCCTTGCTGTTGTGGGTATCTGGGAAACAATCTTGTCTTGGTTGACCTTGTTTCTCTATGATTGGGAACAGAGAATGGCAATGGGGGAGGAGACAATGCCTAAACATACATTGGTGTACAGTGTCCCACAGTGGTCTATGCTTTTCCCCATTTTGTTTAACATCTTTATGTGCCACCTTACACAGCTGGTTTGGAGTTTTGGGCTGGATTGTCACCAGTATTCTGATGACACACAACTGTATCTCTTCATGGGGGACAGACCAGAATCTATCCCAGATAAATTAGCCCAGCATCTGGAAGCTGTGACCAGATGGCTCTGAGAGAGTAGATTGAAACTGAATCCAGCAAGGACAGAGGTCCTTTGTCTGGGCCATGAGAGAGTGGTTGAGGCTGTTCAACTCCCAATGCGGGACAGAATACAATTGGTTTGGACCCCATCTTTTAAGAGCTTGGGAGGACTCCTGGATACTTTGTTATCTATAGAAGCCCAGATAGCTCAGGTTGTACAAATGTTTTGTTTGATTTCCAATTGTGCAAAATTAAACAACTGAAGCCATATCTGTACCTTTTGGACCTGGCCATAGTGATCCATGTAATGGTCACCTCCAGATTGGATGACTGTAATATGTTCTACGTGGGCCTGCCTTTGAATTTACTCCAGAAATTACAGCAGATCCAGAATGAAGCAGCATGGGTTCTGACGAGAACCCCTTGCTGTACACACACAGTGCTCTGCCACATGCACTGTCTACTAGTGGAGTGCTGGAGTACATTCAAGGTTTTGGTTTTGACTTTTAAGGCCTTGCACAGTCTGCAGTAATCGCATCTGTGAGACCGCATTCTCCCATACACCATGAAGAGAGGATGGATGAGGTAAAAATCTAAAGTATATATAAACATTTGCCTTGGCTGATACATAACCACAATTAGCTTGGGTTGACATCTTTTATTCCATTTTTTGACCCAATGACTTTCCTTTAAAAGGCACTGGATACAAATATACTACCATGGCATGTAACCACTCTATAAGAAACACAATCAATACGTAAAGTAGGCAATCCATATTTTATACATTATCAAAAACAAAGGATCGGTTAAGAGAGGATGGGGAAGATTGCTGATACACCAATGACATCTTAAACTGATACCAATGACATCTCCTGAAGTTTAAATTAAGAATCCATCCAGAAAAATGTTTTAGCTTATGTAGTTAACCCTTATCTCACACTGATGACTACTAAAAAGGGCATGATAAAAATAAAATATCCCCAAACAAATATTATGCTAAAATAGAAACACATCAAAATCTCCACAGCATTCTTATGTGTTTAAAATTGTCCCTTCTCCTACTACACATAACCTCTAATGACAGAGACTATATTTTTCTAAATTCTGTGGTCCCTTTCGTACAGACTTTTAACTCACTTTTGTTTCAGAAAGCAAAAGGGGCTTCTTAAAGGTTTCATCCACCTTGGCCCATTTTGCATAGCTGCAGCCATGCTACTGGCAGGGCATTGTTTTGGAGCTGCATGCTCCATAGCAATCTGTGTCCACATGAGGGATTCATTTCAGTGCCAAATCTGCTCCGGCACTGAAATGTGCCCCACAG
This sequence comes from Paroedura picta, assembly GCF_049243985.1. Classification (NCBI taxonomy): domain Eukaryota; kingdom Metazoa; phylum Chordata; class Lepidosauria; order Squamata; family Gekkonidae; genus Paroedura; species Paroedura picta. The sequence goes on along the minus strand of NC_135373.1, from coordinate 61,084,089 downwards.
GGGAAACATTTCAGCAGGACACCTGGTGTGGATGGTGGTGTGGCAGGTTTATTTTGCCGGAATGTAGGAATGCAAAATAAATGCCCTGGTCTCCCTGCAGCACTGCAAAGTGCTGCAAAGCCAACTAGAGCATATTTTGCCCCCTCTGGGCCACCATAGAACAGGCCATGTTGGCTCCCACAGTGGGTTAAGGGAACTTGAAAGAATCCACATTCCCTTAGCCCAGGCCTTCTGGAGCCTGATCAGCACCAGGCACAGGAGTGTGGCAGCCTGACGGCAATGCCATATAGAAGCAGGGATTTGCCCCACTTCCATATGACTGCCCTCTTGGCCTTTTCTGCCCACATGGAATTGGCCCTTCAGAATAAAACACTGCCCTCCCTAGTTTAATTTGCATTTTCCAATCCTGTTTTGATCCATTTGTTGTCACTGCACTTTCACCTTTAGGTCTGTGAAATCTTAACAAATCAAGTTTTCTTCAGAAGCCAAAACAGATTTAAAGAGCCTGTAGGGAAGGGAATTAAGAAACCTAAGGTAGTTAAAGGCAGGTCATTTCATTACTTTTGGTGCTGGAAATCATAAACCAAGAACATTGGGCAGCAGGCACAAAAAATGCTGATGTAGCTGATTTAGTTTCAAGGTCGTTCTTGTTTGTGTTATTATTCACAACACTAGCTACAAAGCCCATTCCCAAAAATGGGCCTTGAAAGGGCCCCCTCGCCTGGCCCCTGGCCAGGCAGCATAAGGTGGCTTTGGGTGGCAGCTCGCAGCCAGATCAAGTGGGATGGGTGGGGGCTGGGCAGCTCATTAGCAGGGCTGAGACAGAGCTCCTTAGCCGGCAGTCAGAAGGCCGGGAGGCCCTCGTCAGCAAGGCCAGCCTAGCAGGCCAAGAGGCCCTCATTAGCAAGCCCTCCACCACAACCCTTTGCCCAGGGCTCTCTCCCCTTACCTGCTGCTGGCTCCAGGCACTGAGGTGTCTGAGAGCAAAGAGGCTATAGTCCAGGGATGGATGGCGGGAGCTGCAGGGGCAGGGCCAATCAGGGCAATGCTGGCTGCACCCTGATTGGCCCTATTCCAACTTGGACAGCCGGACATATATAGAGGAACAACAATGGATAAGGATAACTTCCAGGTGTAATATTTATATTTTTAAAAACAATTATGTTCAAGGCAATTTACAAATGAATCATAAAGGAAACAACACATTATCATCAATATTAAAAATAATCCAAGGTCATAAAAATAGCACAAAACTGCCACTGCATACCTCAGAATATCCACGGGATAGCCTTTGGGCTTCAAGGACCACTATGCCTCCAACCCATTTAAGATCTTATAGAATCAACACTTTGAATTGTACAGGAAAACAGATGGAAAATCAGGATCACCTCCATACTGGCAACAGATAATATAATATACCCCATTAAAATAATCTATTGATATGGTCCTATGCTAACATATTCCTTTTGTTCTTTAAGTGGCTTCTAATTCCTTTCCTTAATAAATGTTTTTTTTTTCTGAAGATACACAACTGGGTTATTGGCTTTTCTGGGTAATTCACTGAAATGATAAATAGGGATTAAAGAGGCATTTTAAAGGTTAGCAAATGCCTTAACTGAGTTCACAGAAGAGAAATTATCAAGGGATGGGCCATGAACTCAATTAAGGATAATTTTCTGTACATAGGAAGGAGTAAGCTACAGTCACTATTAACGAAAGCAATGATGCCTTAATGAAAAGCAATAATGTATTTTCAGTTAAGTGATATGTGAACACACTTTCTAGTCTAGTGTAAGAACAATGTATTGAAGAATTTTCTTTAAAAAAAAGAAACTGGTCCAAGTTAATATTACAGTTTGTTTTCAAACTGTAATCATAACAAAATATATCTACAGATAGGAATAGTGAAAGCTGTAAAATAGCTTGGATATTGTCATGCTACTATACAACAAGGAGATCATGAATGTAGAAACACTGAAATATATGTTTTGTTTGTGATTTAAGCTAGGCTGAGAGAAGAGCTGAATGGGTCAAATCAGTGCATTGAAAATTAGTAAATTTTGTTCAAGAAGGATATTTATAAGTACAGCAGATTCTAAAGAAATTTAGAAATAAAATTGCTTGAAAAGAACACCTCCAGTAAATGTATATAAGAACAAAGATTAATTAATGTATTTATGTTTAGACTTATAGTTTGATTGAGAAGAACTGAAGGTAGTGTTCTCTGAAGGAAAAGCTTGTTTTACAAAGTGACAGAAAAGGGAGAGGTATCCTCCGTGGAAGAGCTACAGTAGCTGAGAGGAAGAGTGAGAACTGTTGACAGCTGAACTCTCCATTGGCTGCACTGAAATCAGCAACCATGGAGACTCATTCAACATCTTCACAGAAAGAGTTCCTGCTCTTTCAAGAAGTCGAACTTGACATCTGGGACTATGCTCCATGCTTAGCTGTAGAAAGAACACACAGTGCTGCTGTGTCTTCTAAAGGGTGGATTGTAGGACTCTGCTCTGGGACAATGGTTAGTAAACCAGTACTGATGTCTTTGGGGATAGTTTCTGCAGTTGCTTTCTGCTGTAGTTAAATAAACTGGAGCTGCATTTTGAGTTTATGAACATGACCCTAGACTTTCAATCTGCCCCTGGAACTCAAGGGGTTACATTTGGTTTAATCTTTGGTTTAACCCTTCTATGGCTGATCTCTTTTATTCGAGGTCATGGACAGAGGGTGGCAATTGGACAGAAACAATTTATTAAGAACACTTCATACTAGTACTTGTAGTCTAGGAACTACTGAAAAGACCTTGATAAAAATCTTCCCTAAGAGAAATTACTTTCTGCATGTTTCATCAATGAATCTAATTGAGTTTGAAAATGGTGCTTCATTTCATAATCTATCAATGTATTTTAAGAATCAATTGGTCATGGATTTTATGCACTGATAAATCTACAACTGCTCAGCTTTTGGTAGCATTCTAATTTTTAAATGTTCTGGAGATGAATCAATGCACATTTGGACAGATCAGCTTCTCCTTAACATTAATCCATTAAAGTTAATGCTTTAGACCTTCTCTGTTGCTGAATATCCTTGAAAAACACAGAATGGTGTGTTAATCATGCAGCCAAGGTGATATCACATGACAGCATATAATATAATGGCTCAGATTTGCCACTAAGGTTAATAAATGTGTCAAAAACAACAGCAACAGAGTTGCTACTTTACATTATACTTTGTTAGTGTTGCCAGCTCTTGGTTTGGAAATTCCTGGATACTTTGGGGGTAAAGCCAGGAGTGGGTGGGATATGGGTTGGAATGGGACCTCAATGGAGTATAATGCGATGGAGTCCACCCTCCAAAGCAGCAATTTTCTCAAAGGGAATTGATCTCTGTTGCCTGGAGATGAAGTGTAAAACCAGGAGATACCTAGGTATCCCTATACCTTGTCAGAAACAAAGTTGGAAGAAATAGAATTATACAAATCACAAATTCTGATGCAATGAAAGCATTGCTAGGAAATGTTTTCACTATGTGACATGACAAAGGGGAAAACTGAAGTATTTTCCTGAAATGTAACATAACAGGCATAACTGAAGCTTTAAGTCAAGCAGGATCATATTTTTGCTGCTCCTGGAAATGTTACCTGTGAGAGAGATTTCTTCATTGCCATCCATGCCTCACAGTGTAATCTGAAGTAGAGTTGCATCCATCTAAATCCATTGGGGTTAAAAGTATAAATGTTGCTTATGCTCACACAACTAGCAACCTATAAATCAGCTAATTTCAAAGTATATGGTTTCCTTTGATGTCTATTCAGTAAGTTCCATTTGTATACATGTCATAGTGATTTTCCCCTTCCTGGTATTAGCAATGAAACTGTATAGTAATCATAGTGTAGTATCCATCTGCTTTCCGGCTCCATTTAAGCTTATTCTTATTCAAAGTTTTAATTGGTCTGGGTCCTAAGTACAAAAAGAAGTATGTACTTCTCTGGGAACCTCTCTGTCTACTGCAAAATGAAAAGCCTGTATATACTGGAATTGGGCCATGTGCAACCATTGGATCCATATCTTTCCAAAAGACAACAAAAGCAATAATTTTAGAGTTTTAAACATGCAAACACACACAAGATACATGAACTAGTCCATCTAGTTGAGAGAAAACTTTTACAACTATGACTGTACTGTGGTGCTAAGCAACAAGTCATACTTTCTAGTGGTGTGGGGATGGGACATGAACTGAATTTCTTTTGCATCCATCACATATAATTTGCCATAAGCAAAGAGAAGATACAAAATATAAAATATATTAATTATATAAATACAGTCTTTACATCCCTTGTTTATGAACACTGTTCTAACCCAGAACAGCTTCTGACAAACTCACATGCCTGTACTGTCCCCATGTACTAGTTACTATTAGAGGACATAATATCAGTGATATCATCTTTGGTTCCACCACTGGATTCTCCAATACAATACATGTCTATACATGTCCTTCTATTCTGTCTCCTGAATGAACAGGCAACTCCCTACTCATTGATAATAAGAATCACAATATTCAGAAGTTAGTAGGAGAACATTATGACCTCTAAGAAGTACAACTTTGGTAGGGAGACTTACGATGACCCTGGAGGGTTTTCAGGGTAAGGGAGGAATAAAGGTGGTATGTCATTAGCTCATTACATGCACAAATCTTGCTGAAGACTTTCAGAGCAGTAGGCCTTTAATCTTGACTTCAAATTCTGTGTCTACCTTCTGTTTTTTTTTTAATTTACACAATTGCCCTATAGCATCCAGCAAACACCTTCAATTTAAATTATTGTGCATCATATTATACACATGCATTTAGTTCACTGAATGAAAGGGTACAAAAAGGAATAAAGGCAAAGGGCTGCAAAACCACCCTTTCCATATTGCTGAGACTAGGGAATTCTCTGACACTGTGAAAAATTGAAATCACGTGATCTCATAATATAGGGGAACACGTTAAGTGTACAGAATATATAGTATAACCCACTGGCATTACAAGCTGTGATTGTGGGCAACAAGTGTGTGAACATGCTTGTGCAAATTTGGCTGCAATTCCATCATAATTTGCATGAGGTTTCAATTCTGGCAAAACTTCTGGAGAGGATTTTTAGTCTTGTGCCATTAAATTGAAGAAATTTTGGGGGAAGTATTTGATTCAGCTGCAAAGTAATGCTAATTTCTATCCCTTCCATTCAAATTTGTGTGGTTTTATCTTTATGATTCTCTCATTTGATAATGCACACTGGTCATGATATTGGCAGTATTTAGAGTCTGTCCCGTGTGAATTGTTCTCTATCCTCCATATGGATCAATTCCAAGAAATTCTTAAGTTTGCAGTTTGCAGAAGATGCACATAGTTCAGCCGCCATTTCAAAATGTCCCCCCTCTCAAAATTTTCTTCACCAAAGTATTAAAGGGAAATATTTGTACAAAGCTTTAGCTTTTCCATCTCAGTCTCTCTCTTTACATATGTCAATTTAATTCCATGCTGATCATTCTCTCTTTATTTTATTTGAAAACAGAACTGAAATTGTTGTTTTTGCACTGGGGATGCTGTTGTTTGCCTCCTCTTTGACCCTTTTTTTCAAATCAATGGCAGCAGGGAACTAATCCACCAAGCAGCTACTTTTAAACTTCCCCCTGTTATTTTAACTTTTTTAATTAGTGATACAAGATAAGCAATAGACCTATGCTGCTTGTACCAAAAAATTAAAAACAAGGGGAGAATGAATCTTGTACATGATTAAGGGGAAGGATGGCAGAGGGTACATTCAGTAGACTGGTCTCAATGGAATGGCCTCTGATGGGCAGCAAAAGGGCAGGGGAGAAATCCAAGGGAATCTATGTTTTTGATTTCTTTTGGCTTGGAAGCAAAACAAGGGGAAAAGACTCAGAAAACCTAGGGAAACAACAACCAGAAAATGAACTGAGCACTGAAGAGAGGAAAATCAATGCAGAACAATGAAGAAAACCTGATGGCCATGCAAGGGAAAACACCCATTAACAATAGGCTGTTACCTGCTATCGGGCTATCATGTGCCATCCATATCAGTGCAATGTGGCATTAGTGTCTGCAAATTTCACAAATTTAAAATAAATTATGTTACAGCTGTTTGTTTTAAGTTGTAATATTCACTCAGTATTGCAAGAAAAAATGTTGCCCTCAACTGAAAGAAATTTAAGGAAATGTAGAGATTTTTATTTAAGTGTGATTGATTTTGCATCTTTGTAAAAAGCAATGTGCTAAACTTAAAATACATAGATAATCGTGTAAAGGGAACAGAGTGATATAGACTGTATTAATAAAGTTCCCCCTTTTGGTTATGCCACCTTCTTTATTTGTTTGCATCATTGTGTTTTTGTATTACAAAATAAATTCTCTTATAGAGAGATGTTTTATTTTAGTGACAAAATGCAGTATTATCAGCAGCGGATTTTCATTAATGAAGATGCTCTTTTTTCCCTCACACCTTTGTACACCATTTGTCAGTTAGGCTTTTCACCAGATGTTGTAGGTCAACAGAAATATGGACCACTTCTGTGGAACTAGTCTTTCAAACAGTCAGCCATCTGTTTCTTTGGGCTCTCAGATCTTCTGTTCTGTCAAGACCATCCCAGTAGAAAATGATGGCAGCAGTTAGACTGCCCTCTAATGAACACTTAATATATTTTCAGCTCTGATACATATTCAGCTAATACTTGACAAATATGTTCTTTAAGATCATTATAGTCTACCAGCTTTCTTGAAATGCTACAAAATGTCAAGGGTAGATAGATATCTGTACCTGTAACAATATACCTGTAACAATTTGAAAAAAATAGAAGTTTTAAGTAGCTACAGACACAGGGCTTTGCAATCTCAAAAATGTATTCAGTGAATATGGAACCTGATTTGGTGAACAGCTGCATTGATTTCTATATGATTTGTACATAATCATGCACTGGATCAAATCTAACCTTACCTTTGCTCAAAGAGGCTTACGATGCTAAATGCAATTTTAAAAAATCCTTCTTCATCATCAACAAAATAATGCAATGGGCTAAGTTGCAAGAGATGGAAAACAATGCAAGCAAATAATAACTAAAAGCTGTCTAAGGCAACCAAACTATCAATATAAGCAAAGAACTAACTAAGGCAAGGGGATCTAATGTTAGTCATATCACAATTAAGGTGAAGGTAAAGGTATCCCCTGTGCAAACACCGAGTCATGTCTGATCCTTGGGGTGACGCCCTCTAGCATTTTCATGGCAGACTCAATACGGGTGGTTTGCCAGTGCCTTCCCCAGTCATTACCGTTTACCCCCCAGCTGCAAGCTGGGTACTCATTTTACCAAACTCCTTACATCAGAGATTCCCAACCTCTATGAGCTTTCAAGAACCTCTTGAATTCAGACACAGGGTGGTGGGCACAATCACAAAATGATTGCTATGAGAGGCAGGGAGTGAAGTTATACATAACTCTTAATAGTAACTCTTCAACATTCCAGGCAGCTCTGCTTAACAGGATATCTTTCAAAAATGAACATATTGCTTAAAAATATTTTCTGGCATACACATAGCTTACTTTTACCATAAGTGAAGTGGTAGCAGCTGTTGTCAAAGCAACTTTTTAAAAATCTGCACAGTCAATCAGATCTCCAAAGGACACCCAGCAGTCCTGATGGGCAAAAGCCTCATCTGGCCCCATGCAGTTTCTGCAAACACTTGCTGGGCACAGAGAAAAGCGTTGGTGTGTGCCATGGTACACACAGGCACCATGCTGTGAACCCCAGCTTATACTATCCCTGACAGCAGCAGTCTCCTAAGCTGATCTTTTATGCTATAGTTACAATCTCTTTACCAGAATGCCCTTCAGAATATTTCTATTTTGCACATTTTGTGAAGTGACAGAAGCATGGGGGCCTTCGTGAGAGCCTCAGGCAGGCTGTTCCATAACGTGGGAGGCACCATAGAGTATGATTGTACTTGAATGTAGAATGGGACCTTCAAAAAGCTTTGCTCAGAAAAGTGCTACTCCTTTGGTAAGATATAGTAAGAGAGGTGTTCCTATGGGAATGGGATCCATTCCACACATTAATTCATTAATTAATTCATTCAATTTATACCCTGGGCTTCCCAGGGTGCAAGCATGGGGAGGTTTCCAACATTTAAAATCATAAGCATACATTATAAACTTGCAATTAAGCAATAATTTAAATCTATATATATTAAAAATATAAGAATTTAAAGATGAATTATACTAGGATTTTTTGTTCCAGGGTGTTTAAATCTCACCTCAGTTTTATAGTATTTCATAGTCCGCTCTTGCGAGGGGACGGGCGACTCATCCGCGGATCTGGACTAATAGGTATTAGGGGTGCCATTTTCCAAGTGGTTTGCAGTTTTCTACTCATATCATGTGGTCCGTTCATTTCAAGCCTTTAGGAGGTGGCTGAAGATCTCCCATTATTACAACTGACCATGTCATAGAGATTTGTTCACCTGGAGAAAATGGCTGCTTCGGAAGGTGAACTGTTTGGGCTGGACAGCCAATGAGCAGAAGGCACTATTCCAATGCCTCTCATACCATTTCTTCCAGCTGACTAAGGGTAACACATGGTTATTGACTGTGTATTTAGCCAGCTGACAATGCAGTTCTGATGCTTCCACCAAGCAGGGGCCAAGATGTTTACCCTGTGTGTCATGCTCCATAACATTGCCATGCGGCAATGGCTCATGCCTCCCCTGGACTGTGGTACAAGACACCAAGCTATCACCAGAGGTTTCAGCATGGCAGAACCTAAGGGGTCACTTTGAATGGCTGCAGGCACACATCCAAAGGCAAAGGCATGCCAGTGACCATGCTGGCAACTGGAGGTCAGCACAGGCAAGGAGTGACTGAACCACTGGTAATCCAGCATCTCCCTCTGTTCTGTGAGGGTACCACTGGCCCTGAATGTCTTTCCCACTCTCAAAACCTGAGGTACCCCTCCATAGCACATGCCTCCATTTGATTGTTGTGACACCTGGATCTCCCCTTGCCTCAAAGACAAGATTTTCCCTCAATTTTTCTTTTCTTATCTGACTAAGCCACCATAGGTATCGGTTTTCTTCTTTCCTGAAGCTCTCTAACTATCAAACCCTGTCACATTACATTTGGCTATTGGCTCAGGGAAACCTGAAGGAAGGATTGAGAGCCACTTTTATTCAAACTTATACTTATAGGTTTTGAAATTCCTATTTAGAGTGGGAACACCAGGTGAAATCGGGGTAATATTTCAGGTAACTCAGTATAGATCTCTGAAATAAATTAGTGTATGCACAAATTTTAGTTCTTATGTTTCAAGCTATTGAGATTTTTATAAGCTTTTCCCCATGACTTAGGATCTTTCAGTCCACTTATAGTCCACAATGAACATCAGCACCTGAGATATGCACACTGGTTGAGATTTACTGATACAATGTGTTTAGGGTAGGATCATGTCACTTCAATGTGCTATCCCACTTGGTCCTTTGCCATTCAAGACACCTTCCTAATGAGTATGGGGGAGGAAAGGCAGTGAGGTTGGTGTGCTTCTGAAGGCCGGTTTCTGCTGCAGAGAGAGGACATAATGGAGTTTTGGCTCCACAGTCTGGGTTATGGTTCTTTCTGTTAGATCAGTACAACTACTTCTTTATTTCATAAAATAAAAAATATATATATAATTAAAAACATCAAAATATGCAGACTGACTCAAGGAAAATTACAAAATGTCATTAAAATTATATAAGGGTATGATGATGAAGCCGATCACATGTATTATTTAAATACAACAGACATTCAAAGGCGTTATTTTATATTTTAACTAAGGGCAAAGCCTGATGCATTCAGGAATACAATGGGTGCTAGATTGGGGGGGGAGTAGAAGAACTCTGTGGTCGGCCTCCCCCCAGGACTTGGAAAGGCTGCAGGCAGCTGTTAGGGAACTCACTGACAGGGGCAGCTCTCACACAACAGGGATCTGCAGCCTCCAAGCCTCAGAGGGAAGTGGAAGGAGGAGAGGGTGCTTAGGGGTGGGGGACAGAAAGCAATTGGCTGGACGCTGGACAGAAGGCAAGCCAGTTTGAGAAGGAGGCACTTGGGTGGGACACCTGGGACAGCTGCTCTGAGTGGGTGTTAAGTACTGAGTGGCTTAAACCATGAGGCATGCTTAAACTAAGGCCTTACCAGAAATATTAAGTGGAACAGATAATGCTATATACAATTATTACAGTATTTAAAAAAACAGAGGAAAGAGATGATCATCTTCATAGTTCTCTGTTTTTTGTAAGAGGGAACAACTATAAGAATTTTCTTTCTGTTGAGGTACAGTCTCCAACCCACTCTCCACTGTGCCCAAAGATGGAAGCCTGCTGACCCATCTGTAGTTTGTTCAAAAATTATTATTTGTGACCCACTACTCCAACTCAGTTACTTTGCCCATATCACGAGATCCAATTCAATTGAGAAAGCCATTATGCTTGGATTGGTCAGTGAAAAAAGGAAACCAGCCCAACAAAGGGTGTGGTGGTTTGACACAATCTAAGTGGATACTGGGACAGAATATTGCACTGCTGTGGGAGGCAGTTTGGGATCAGGGATCTTGGTGGCAGCTGTGCTATGGGATCACCAAGAGTCCAACATGATAGAATGGCTGACAACAACAACTGAGAGTGATATTTCAACTCTCTACATTTTTAGGGAATAGTTAGTATATTGAGAACTAAAGCTGTTTTTTCAATTGACAATAGTTAGAAATAGGAATGCGGCAATGCTTCCAAAGAAGACATGAGGCAAAGGAAGAGGAGGAGGATAACAACAACAACAATTTTATTCCTTGGATTTTGAAGAAATCTGTGTAAAATAGAAATAGTCTGAGAGATACCTTGCTGTGTCAGAAAGTAATAACAGAACTTCTGAAACCTCACTTCACTTGATGATGTAAGGGGTGTCTACCTGCTTTGACTGCATTCCTGAAGAAGTGCTGTCCTAAGAAAAGTGACACCTTTCTAAATTCATTGAACTTAAAGAGCTTAGAGGGGTATAACTCTATTCCAGGCTTTTTCAACCAGGGTTTCATGAAACCCTGGGCGGGGGGGGGAGTTGATGGCCCTGGAGGGGTTTTCCAAGTGGGTGGGAGATAATGTTTATATTTTTTAAATTTTTCTTAAATATTTATCAAGTGATATGACCATATAGGGTCATGTTGACCTGCTTCCAAAATGGCCAGTGGTGGGGCTGGAGGGGGTGAGAAGGGGAGGGGCTCCGGACGGACATGTACACAGCTATGCTTCCCAACCATATTCTGCATGATTGCACCAGTTCTGGGGTTTCTTGAAGCCTGAAGAATGTTTCAGTGGTTTCTCAATGGTTGAGAAAGGCTGCTCTCATTTCCGGAAAAGTAATCTGGCTAGCTTATTTAGTAGTAACTGTGATGATTGCTTTAATTCTAGCAAGTGTTAACTGAGGAACACAACATTTTTAATGTGTCCCTAAAATAGAAATCAACTAATGACTGATACTTAGATTAGCTGTGCCAGCAAATATCTGCTTAAAATGTACCTACTGTTACACAACAAAGTGTCCTTTAAAAATATCATAAGTATTTAGAAACCCTTGGCAGCAGATGTTACAAAATATTCTTATTTGAATATATTCAAAAAGGTGACTTCTCTTATGGAAATTCATTTTCAAGGAAGGTAAGAGTTAAAATGCATATAGGTATTTTTAAATAATACAGCAGATTCCTCTGAGTGAAACACAGGCCAAGGAATATTTGTAACACCACAGATTTATAAATATTTTGAGAGACTGTCCTTATGTAAGGGTCAATCCACAGTTTGGTATTTATGTAACTGAGATTCAGGAGCTATACTCCTTTGTCCTTCCTCTCATGTCCTTCTACACTTCTGGTTGTGTGTGTGTGTGTGTGTGTGTGTGTGTGTGTGTGTGTGTGTGTGTGTGTGTGTGTATATATATATATATATATATATATATATATATATATATATATATGGTTTGCTGCCACATTTGAACCAATTCTTAGTATATCCAAAGCATTTCACATGATGACTTAATTGACAACAATAGTACTAAGATTTCATCTGTTTTGATAAGAGGTTGAAGAGGAAGCATGTTGACACATGCACATCTTCTTATCTTTTTGTACATGTTCAGAATGTAGTTTTTTTTTCCAAAGAAGTGAATGGATCCAAACTATGAGTATAGTAAAGTAAGCACATATATGTGTACACCACAACAGCTAGATAGGGGCGGGTCGGCCATGCTATTCCTTCTGGACCTGTCGGCCGCTTTTGACACCGTGGACCACGAACTGTTGGTCCACTGCCTCGCTGGCACGGGGATACAAGGCACAGCTCTACGCTGGATACGCTCCTTTCTCCAGGACCGGACCCAAGAGGGTAGCAGTGGGAGATGAGCTCTCGCGCTCTTACAGACTTCCTTGTGGAGTCCTCCAGGGCGCGGTCCTCTCCCCCACACTGTTTAATGTCTTCATGCGCCCTCTGGCCCAGCTGGTGCGGAGTTTTGGGCTGGGTTGCCACCAGTACACTGATGACACCCAGCTCTATCTCCTCATGGACGGCCGCCCGGACTCTCCCCCGGAACCATTTGCCAGATGTTTGGAAGCGGTGGCAGAATGGTTTGAGCAGAGTCGCCTGAAACTCAACCCCTCCAAGACAGAGGTCCTGTGGCTGGGACGTAGGGGGCGGGATCAGGAAGTGTGCTTACCCACCCTGGGAGGGACACAACTTACCATCGCGTCCCAGGCCAGGAACCTGGGTGTGATAATTGACGCCTCCCTGACTTTGGAGGCGCAGGTCAAAAAAGTAGCGGGTCAGGCATTTTTCCACCTCTGCCAGGCCCGACTACTAGCGCCCTACCTGTCCCCCGAACACTTAGCCACAGTGATCCATGCAACGGTCACCTCCAGAATAGATTTCTGTAACTCACTCTACACGGGCCTTCCCTTGTCCTTGATCTGGAAACTTCAGCTAGTGCAAAACGCAGCTGCTAGGGTCCTCACTGGTACACCTTGGAGGGCCCATATTCAGCCAGTGCTGAGGCAGCTGCACTGGTTGCCAATTGCTGCCCGGATCCGGTTCAAGGTTCTGGTTTTAACCTTCAAGGCTACACGCGAGTTGGGACCCACATACCTGAGGGACCGCCTATCGCCCTATGCCCCCCGCAGAGCCTTACGCTCTGCGGGTGAAAATCTGCTGGTCGTTCCCAGCCCTAGGGAAGCACTCCTGGCCTCGACCAGGGCCAGGGCCTTTTCGGTCCTGGCCCCTGCCTGGTGGAATAAGCTCCCGGGAGAGCTGCGGGCCCTGCGGGATCTTCCATTGTTCCACAGGGCTTGCAAGACGGAGCTTTTCCGACAGGTTTATGGTTGAGGCCAAGGCTATCACCTATGCCCCCCCCCGGAATCTGGGATTGGGATTGGGACTGGTACCATCAGGATCCCCTCTCCACCTGACAGTAGTAGGAAGGGAAAGTAGCCGATCTTGCCATGATAGTTAGCTAACTAATATTGTTGAAGTTATAGTGTTGTTTTAATGGATTTTATGGGGTTTTTAAGATGTTGTAACCCGCCACGAGCCACAAGGGAGTGGCGGGTAATAAATCTAATAATAATAATAATAATAATAATAATAATAATAATAATAATAATAATAATAATAATAATATATCCTCTCAACTTTTAAAGCTGCCTTTGATTATGTAGGATATTTCAGCCATGCTTAGCATGTCATTCATTCCCATTTTAATCAGCCAATGCTGATAGATGCCCATCTTTGTACTTATCACAATGACAAGGAACAAATCAACAAAAGAAAATTGATAAGAGTTAGCTATACAACCTTCCATATTGGGGGGGTTAAGTACTAATGACAGCTGAAGTTTGTGCTCCTTACTTAAAAGGAGTCTCGATCTTCATATATCCTGCAGGTATCTTCTATAACCATTATTCAGCAGCAGCAATATCGCCCCCCAGCAGATATGTTTAACACAAGGACCAGACCCTACAACAAATCCAGATGCCAACAGTTCTCTCATATTCACTCAGGTATTACACACAAGAGCCCAACATATGAGCCATACCAGGGGAGTGCTCACTTGTTCATTATCCAACGTAACATATGAAATCAACTGTCTACTATGTCCTTATAGTCTTGACACAGTATGGATGTCTCTAAAAAGAATGAGCCTCTTGTGGCGCAGGGTGGTAAGGCAGCAGAAATGCTGTCTGAAGCTGTCTGCCCATGAGGCTGGGAGTTCAATCCCAGCAGCTGGCTCAAGGTTGACTCAGCCTTCCATCCTTCCGAGGTCGGTAAAATGAGTACCCAGCTTGCTGCTGGGGGGTAAACGGTAATGACTGGGGAAGGCACTGGCAAACCACCCCGTATTGAGTCTGCCATGAAAACGCTAGAGGGTGTCACCCCAAGGGACAGACATGACCCGGTGCTTGCACAGGGGATACCTTTACCTCTGTGCTATCAATGCTTACAGCTGTTGAGAATAAACACTGTATTTAACTATATACTTCTTGATTTTGCATGGACATATCATGGAAAGTTCATCACCACCATTCTTTAATTTCTCTGCATAAATATCTAATTAATTACAGATACACCTCATCATGCATCTTATGAAATAGGCTCAAGCCCATGAAAATTGATTCTACAACAAAACCTGTTAATCTTTGAAGTGCTACAACACTTTTTCTTTTCTTTCTTTTCTCTTCTTTTCTTTTCTTTCTGTCCTTGCTACAAAAGGCTAAACATGTGTACCTTACTGAAAATAGTATACCTGCAAAACATTTCAGGTTGCCTGTTGGCAGGGATATGGCAAGTTTTCTTGCATAATTCATGATTGCTTTATGATGCTCAATGGTAATTAATGTCGAGGAAATACTAAAGATAATCCAGGAGAACCAGTGATAAAGAGACAATATGGATGTCAAAGGAAACAAAAGGAAAGAAGAGTGGACAACAGATGTTGACCAGATTGGTTTATACATAGCTGCTTAAGTTTTGGTTAACATATTTGTCTTTGATTCTGAAGCATATAACTGTTCCACTTCATATTTCTGATAAGGCCTTGGAGAAGGAGCATGTCTCATGGCTTAAGTGCCACCCAGCGCTTAACACCCACTTAGGGTGGCTGTCCCGCCTGAGTGCCTCCTCCTCCAACTGGCCTGTCTGTCCAGCATCCTGCCAATCACTTTCCATCTCCCACCCCTGACTACCCCGTCCTCCTTCCACTTCCCTCTGAGGCCCAGAGGCTGAGGATCCCTGCTGCATGAGAGCTGCCCTGCCAGTGAGTTCCATAACAGCTGCCTGTAGCCTTTCCAGGTCCTGGGGAGAGGGGGAGGCTGTCTGCTGAGTTCTTCCATGCCACCCCCCTAATCTAGCACCCATTGTATTCCTGAATGCAATGGGCTTGGCCCCTAGTGTGGAAATACAACTGATTCATTCACAACACACACACACTCTCTCAGAGAGCACCAAATATAAGTTTTCAGTTTATTTGTTGATTGAAGTGCCACATAATAGATGGGCCTGATGCATCAATCTGAACTTAACAAAACTGTATTCATTAAAGGAATAACAGATAACAGCTACAAACCTATTGATCTGAGAAAGGATAAGCAACCAACTTCAGTCTGTAACTATGTATTTACCTTAAAAATACTGATTTGATTTATATCTTTTTCCTCTATAGGGACCCACTTACATCATTCTCCTTTCCTACATTTTAGCCTCACAAAAACCACTCTGAGGTAGGTTAGACTGATAAACAATGACTATCTTAATGTAATGTACAACCGGAGGGGAATTCAAGTGCATGATCATTCTAGCTCAAATAAGAGCAAAGATTAACATGACAAGGGGTAGATTCAAGTGGGTAGCCATGTTGGTTTGAAGCAGCACAACAAAACAAAATCAGAGTCCGGTGGCACTTTTAAGACGAACAAAGATTTATTCAAGGTGTGAACTTTCAAGTGCAAGCACTCTTCCTCAGACAAGGGATATTAATGATAACTACCAATCACTTCTATTTGTATCAAATGGGCTGTGGGTCAACCCCCCCCCTTCAGGGTAAAAAGGTAAAGGTATCCCCTGTGCAAGCACCGAGTCATGTCTGACCCTTGGGGTGACGCCCTCTAGCGTTTTCATGGCAGACTCAATACGGGGTGGTTTGCCAGTGCCTTCCCCAGTCATTACCGTTTACCCCCCAGCAAGCTGGGTACTCATTTTACCGACCTCGGAAGGATGGAAGGCTGAGTCAACCTTGAGCCGGCTGCTGGGATTGAACTCCCAGCCTTATGGGCAAAGCTTTCAGACGGCTGCCTTACCACTCTGCGCCACAAGAGGCTCCTCCCTTCAGGGTAGACTTAGGTTAAAGTCTTTAACCCCCTTAGGTTATAGTGTTTAGTCTGTGCTGTTTCCCCAACTAGACCCTTCAAATTGCTGATGGCCCTTTCAAGCTTCCCTGGACTCCTCCCGCCCACTCTGGAAGACCGCCCGCTCTGGAAGACCGGACCATGCCCTGACCAGCTCACATGAGGTGGAGATTCCCACCTCATGAATGGTGAGGGACCTAGGGCAAGCCAGCCTGTCAGGAGAAACCACAACCATGGTCTCTAGAGGCAGCCAGCCTGGCAACCATCCCCAAGTCCCAGCTGAGGTGGTACCTGCTGACAGCCCTCACTGAAGAAAGGACCGGGGACATTGTGAGAGAGCACAAGAGCCAAGCAGGGAGCTCCCACTCATGGAAGAGGAATGAAAAGACCCGTAAGGTGTTACGCTAGTCTGGCAGTAGGGCTGGTGGGCGGAGCAGCTCCCCATAGTGAATGGAGCCACCCCAGTCTCTAGCCCTGTCCCGCACCTCAACAATCACCTGGGCCAGATCAAGGTGATTAAGAAATACAATTATTAATAAAAAATAAAAATAAAGGTCACAGCATCTCTTCACTCCTATTGTAAAATGGGGTGATTTTATCTTGATTGTATATATCTAACATAAAAAGAAGAGTTGGTTCTTATATCCTGCTTCTCACTACCTGAAAGAGTCTCGAAGCAGCTTGCAAACACCTATAATTCCTCATTTCATGCCAAATATTCTGTGAAGCAGGTCAGGCTGAGTTAGAACTGTGTCACCAGCTGTGACTAGACCAAGGTCACCGTGTTGGCTGCATGTGGAGGAGTGGAGAATAAAACCCGATTCTCCAGATTAATGCCACTTCTTTTAACTACTACACTTTACTAGAGGAGAAAGATTATTAACCTTTTCCAATATCAGTAGTGGTCAAGATCAGATTTAGTTGAATTAATATTTAGAACCATGCTAGAATACTAGCATGGTTTAAAATATTCAGGTAATGACTGGGGAAGGCACTGGCAAACCACCCTGTATTGAGTCTGCCATGAAAACACTGGAGGGCGTTACCCCAAGGGTAACCTGGTGCTTGCACAGGGGATACCTTTACCTTTAGAATACTTACAATTTTTATTTCTTTTTTGTCTAACAGTGATGTATATTAGTCAATTGCTTCAATCTTATAGGCACTTTCTTTCAACCAGTGAAAGCCAAAGGGAGCTAATAAAAAGGGATTTTTTCTTCTTAGTAGACAAGCAAAAGAAGAAAAACCTTCATCCTGCATCTGTTAATGCAAAAATCTTCCTTTGACTTCTGTTGAATTTATATGGTTGAATTAGTATATGGTTGAATTAAATACCTTTGCTTCTGGAGGAATAAAGGGGGTCAGGGAGAGGATCCCCTTTGCCTGCCTAAGGCTGTTCCGGGGATTATGGTATGGGCCACAGTAAGGAGGAGAATGTGGTGATACTAAGCGGAAAAGCAAATTGGATCTAATGGCTTGTTTTGTTCTCCTGATGCCTTCTCCCTGTGTCAGCCTTAGAGATCACTGTTATTGTACCTCCTGGAGGCATGACAAAGGTTATTCAAGTCCAGCAACACTAACTCAAGACATATGTTGAGAATTCAGAAGACATCCACAACCACCCATAACTGCAGCTGCCAACTGATAATTACACCGCAAGATATAGTCTTATGACCCCCCCCACCCCCAGTACAGTTTTGACATAAAATTACTCCACAGTTTTACAGAAGTAAGATAATTTATCAGATGCTGGCAGAATCTGTATGATCTTCTTACTGCAATTATCTGATTAAAATGCATTGTTGCAAAAAATGTAGCTGATTCTAGGGGCAATCTCTACTAACACAGCTCAAATGATAAACACTTCATTATATTCAGAAGCACAAATATAGACGGGACCAAGAAAATCAAATCATCTGATTAACATCTTGACACAAATTTCCACTTCAGTTTGCATGGCTTTGGATGTTGTGGCACTTGTTTCAAACCCTAATCATAGAAACTTCAACTTTAATGGCACAATGATTGAAACTAGCAGAGTAACTAGATTGTGAACTGCAAAACTTTGTGAAAGTTAGTTCATGTGGTCTGATATGGAATCAGATAGTACAGATATCAGACATATGCCTTGAACTAAATTAACCCTCATATTGAAATGAGCTAAGAAACGTACATTTCCCCCCAAATCCAATAACATTACTTATTTCTCCTTATAATGCACATTACATAATTCCAAAAGGAAAGTGTGTACAGGGCAGGGGACACCCAAAGAGTCATTAACATTCATGCCTTGTGGCAAACACCATCAATGCAATGCTAACAATAATACAATTTCAGCAGACTTCAGAAATAAATAGTTCATGTGGGATTTTGCCATTTCTTTACAATGCGTCTTTCATCACGTGGCCCCCCTCTGGCAAAGGCTAAATGAAACACAGATTTGATTAAATGGCTCCAAATGCCTCCCTGGTTGTGTTTGCATTATGCTTCTTAAAACTAGAACAACACAGTGCAAAGAAGAGTAATCAACGCCTTCAAGACCTGTTCAACTAGGCCATGCAAAATGCTGTATCCAAGAATGAAAACTCTGCTGCCTCTCATTCTTTTGATTCCTCTATAATGCACCTTATTGGCAATAGTGTAAAAAAGAAAATCAGTTCAATGCTTTTTCAGATGGACCCTTCAACCAGCTTCAGGACCTGATTGACTATAGGGAGTTAATAGGCGGAGGCAAATGTGAGGTATAAGCAATTACAAAGGAAGTTCATGGATTGTTTTGCATTTGAAAACCTTGCCCTAATTTGGAGAACCTTGGTATTACTTAACAGAAGCATGCTGTATGGTCACAGGAACTGCCATTATTTATTCATTCATTTATTTCATTTATATACACTGAAATGGACAATATAATAATCATATTACGTATTTCCATAATGTAGTAGGGCATATGAAGGGAAACTATTCTCGTCACAATAAGCGGAGTCAGAGTTCACATGGTTCTGACACACTCAAAGGCAGGTGTGCTAAGACTGCTCAATTGTATTGTTCTTGAGTGTGCTATAATTGCATTAAGGAGGTATAAATCTTAAAACAATTTGAGTAGGAATACAACAGAAGAGTGGAGGAATGAACTGAAAGTGCTACTTAAAAAAATCAATAGAAACCGTGAACATGGTATTTCGTTAAAATGTAACATAACACAGCATCTTTCCAATGGATTTTTATAACTAGTCAGCTCAAAATGCCTGCAGTGCCAATGAAATAGCTATGCATCTATCTGTTCCCTGGACCACTTTGCTCTTAGAAGTTTGAGAGTGGAATGTCTAACACTTGGCAGTTTTGCATTTGACTGCAGTACTCTTTCTTTAGAACAAAAAAACCCCTTCCATTTTTATCAGATCATAACTTTCATATCATAGCAGTACCACAATTTCCAAGCACAACCACATCTAATTCAAATAGCATATCTAATTCGAAATATACTCTGTTATGTCATAGCTGGCATTCCTCTCAGTGATGTATCCAGTTGGTTTAAAATCAAATGACTTGACCAACACTATTTAATCATTCCTAGAGTACCATAAAACCAAGGTTTACCTAGTCCCCAACTACTGAAACAGGTACTAGTTAGCACTCACACAAGAGAACACCAGCGATGACTCCAGAAACTGGAGAATTTTATTGTATTTCTCCCTGAACTCTGACTGCCACACCATCATAGTCATATGTATGTGATGTAGTTAACTGGGGCATTTGTTCAAAAGTGAACAGCATAACTACCCAAGAGGAAGTGGTAAATATAGAAAAAGCATGATCTCAGAGAAACCTCATGGAAGGCAGACACTATAAATGTGACAGAAAAAGACTGAACACACATTCTCTGCCCTGAAAACAGATTGCTCAGGATGCTGTTAATGTGCATCAAAATAATTTCTACCACATTATTTGTTGGACTTTCCTATTTTAAATGGCCACCATTCCAATCTGAAGCCCTATCTTCACTCTCTTCTTTGTCTGAGCCTAGATAGAACAAGGAAGCAAATAACAGGAAGTCAAGATTTGGTAAAAGAAAAGATTAATATAAAAATCTATGTCATAATTATATGAAAAGTAAGAGGAATAAGTGATAGAGATGAGTAAATGCTCTCCCTGTTGAGGCAGGAAAATAACCGAAGGGTGGATGACTCCAACAGCAGTGACTAGAAGGGGAAAAAAAGTTGTTCCTGTCTCCCTGAGTGGATGGTGGATATCACTCACCAAGATGTCCTCTATCTCAGAGAGAGAACTGTGATCTAGTAATAAAAATAGCCTATTGACCAAAGTAGAGTCCCTTCTTAATTGAAAAGGGTTAATAAGCTCTGTGCCCTGACTTGGATAGGCCAGGCTAGCCCAAACTCATCAGATCTTGGAACTAAACAGAGTTCACTCTGGTTAGTATTTGGATAGGAGTCCACCAAGGGACACCAGGATTGATACACGGAGACAGGCAATGACAAACCAACATTTTTGACCATGGTTTTTTACCATGAAAACCCTATGTAGAATGTTCCATCTTGCCAGCTTCTCTAGTGGAAGGATCTCAAGCAGCTAGTGCTGTGAAAGGTAAAAGAATCTTGATCTCTAAGATACTGTGGGTTTCTTTGGCAGCCTAGAAGTATGTAGATGTGGATATACGTTTTTAAAACAGATGGTTTATGGATGTTGAATATGTGTATTTTTCTTGCTGATAAATTCAAGTTGTATAATATCCATGATGTTTTGTAGACTTCTAGAAATCAGAAGCTGAATACATAATTATGAAGTGAAAGAAATCTCGTTCCATGGGTTATATATTCCTTCACAGAAAGGAAGAGTGATTCGGCCCTTGATACTGGTTTACTTTATCACTGAAATCTTACATTGAGGTTTACAATGTTATTAGCCTGGTGTATTTCTGTTGCTATTGATATAAAATGGTGGATTGTATATAAATCCATAAAACAGTAAAAAACAAAACAACCCCCCCCCCCTGCAGTCTACAATGGTGTATTGATTAGTTCCACATATATCAAAAACTGGTTAAAACTGTTTCAGAACTCCATCAGCTTTTCCCATTAACATGACAGTCATTTCACACATCACATTCTGTATGCTAACTTGAGTACCATATCTTGTGTAACAGTGATACAACTCTTTCAAATATTTAGTGTGGGAATGGCGGGTGACTGGATACTTTAGATGGTATCCTTCTAAGTACAAAATTGTAATGATATAAGACTTTGTCTTTCGCAACTGATACATAACTTATGTATTTGGTTCTTGGATACCAGTGCCAACATATGACCTGTCAAGCATTAAGCATCCCTGTGGTAAAGTATAAACAATGTGTCCCATAAAAGATGGAATGGTCTGTGCATTTTTCAGCAGCTAGCTCTATCACATTGCCATGATTATAGGTGTAGAACAATCAACTGATGCTCAGATTTGCTGATAATATTGATTGCTGCTGTCACTCTATGATAAAGCTATACTGCTTGAGAGGCTAAAGCAATCTATCAGTTATCAAAGTTCAGCAGCCAAAGTGAACAGAAGATGTTGATCTACATAGTAATATTCCCAATTTATACAGCCCAGTAGCTTCCTTTAAATGCTACCCAACCTCACTCATCATGTCCCTAGAACAGCACTGTATATACTTCCTCCTTTTTAATTTATAAAGAACATTTGCTTTGTGAAATGTTGGAGACACATTAATTGAAAAAAATTAAAGATACATGCCTAGCTTTAATAATGAGTGTAAATAAGCATTGCTCTGACTGTGTACTACCTTTGACTGTGTTTGCAGATAAACTTTTCCCTTCTGACACTGCACAAATCTTACAGCACTGATTAAGAATTTGAGTTAAGTAAGCACACTTACTCTTGTCTACTGTTTACTGGTAGCATTATATACAGAGAGTGTATAGGCAGCATCGTTTTTTTCAAATACTGGACTGTGTGCAAGCACAGAGATCTAACAGTTATAAAATAACTAGTGGCGAAAATGTTTTAGCCAATACATGTTTGCCAGACGTGTACTGTATTCCCAACTTGTAGGCACCATGATGCCCACCAAAGGCTTTCATTTGCTTCTTTACAAAAAATAATCTTGTCCAAAGCAAAGAACCAATCCTATCTTTCTTCTACCTGTGTGGAACAAGAGATGATCCAGAACTATTCATGGGTATATGTCTTTAGGGAGCACACATTCAGAAACAGTTGCCTCCACCACATGGTAATACTTGGTTTGTAGTATCACAACATTCTGTAGCTGGTTTACAGCACCTGATGTCCACCATTTTGTGGTAGTACCCACTCCCTATTTTCAAACTTCTGAGAGGGCCCACAGGCTTAACAGGATTGGCTGGCCCTAGTTTAGAGGGTGAAAAACTCTTAGTATCATCTTGTCTCTTATTAGCCATTAAGCAGTTTCATGTTGGAATCTTTTAACTTGACTGTCTATGGACAGTTCCCCAAAGTGCAAGTGGCATAAGAGATTGAGCTAATACAGCATGGTGCACGTGGTTAAATGGTTGAGCTAATGTAGTATGGTGCCTAAAGTTTTGGACTAGGATTAAGATTGGGATAGTTCATGCTGAAATCCCATCCATGATTATATTTGCTAAGTGATCTTATTGCTAACTCTCTAACCTACCCTAGCAGGAGTATCAGGATAAAACGGGAAAGAGGAGAATCATATTTGATACTCTGAGCTCTCGTTTGAAGGGTAGGCTAAATACGGAATTAATAAGTGAAGAAGTTTATTGTATATATAATCACAGACATCTAGTAACATTTTTTTAATTATTCATTTTGACTCATCAAACAATTTATGCTTGATGTCCATTAATGTTCAGTTTCTAGATAGGGTGGATAAATCAATGACATACTTTAAAATTCTACAACTCAGTTTACTGAAATCAGTTATTTAATTTTAAATTTAATATATTCTTTTCTTCTTGGATGTCTGCAGAAGCCCCTTCTCAAAAATGTGTGTGCTTGAAACTGCATTGATTTGATATTCTCCCCCCCCCCCATCAAAAAATTATACAGGTCTTCCTTTCACCAAAAATATAGACAAACAACATATATAATTATATTTTGAAAATATAGAACATATTTATTTATTTGTCACCTTCCAATTGTCCTTGCTGGTCTCCCAACCTAATACTAGTCAGGGATTACTCTACTTAGCTTCAAAGATCTAATAAGTTCAGGTAGCTTGAACTATCTAGGTCAGAGCTATCCAAGTCCTATGATGCCTACTGGAAATTCTTTATACTGTACATCATTCTTGCTATTCCCTTTTCAAATATCATTCATCTCCTCTCACCCAAGTGTTCATCATTTTACTTTGACAGTAAACTCTACAAAATACACTATGTTAGATTTGGTTGATTTAGCAATAGTGAAGAACTGTGGACAATTTGAAGGACTAAGCAAATCAAGGTTATCAACAGAGATTCACCCTAGCCTCAGTATTCTGATGCTATGAAATAGGATCAGTGGAAGTTGCTGCACAGATAAATGGCTCCACGTTCTATGGCAGTGAGTAAGCACTGACCTTCTCACTTGCTATCTAGCTAAAATGTGGACAAAGATTGACACTTCAGTAACTTCTACTGAATGAGCCTGCACAAAAATATATTCATGGATAGTGAAGTGTACTGAATGTATTAAGATTATTAACAATAAAGTAAACATAACTGAATATTTCCATTCCAAGAATCTCTAGAAGAAGAGGAGTTGGTTCTTATATCTCCTTTTCTCTACCCGAAGGAGTCTCAAAACGGCTTACATTCGCCTTCCCTTTCCTCTCCCCACAACAGACACCCTGTGAGGTAGGTGAGGCTGAGAGAGCCCTGATATCACTACTCAGTCAGAAGAGCTTTAACAGTGCTGTGGTGAGCCCAAGGTCACCCAGCTGGTTGCATGTGGGGGAGCGCAGAATCAAACCTAGCTTGCCAGATTAGAAGTCTACACTCCTAACTACTACACCAAGCTGACTCTCTCTAGGCAATACAGTTTTAATACAGTTTTAATTTTGCATTTATTATTGATGGCAATGAAATTTTGAGAAAATGTCCAAATATGCTCTAAGCCTCAGGGTCTCTAAAGGCAGAGAAATCATATTTGTTATAAAGTCAACTATGCCAACTCTTATAGCCAACAGCTGCTGTAAAAAAAAATGCCATGCTGCTAACAGAGGTGAAGATGAATTTAGATTTCATGTTTTTAAACATGGTGTTTGATATGCATTAGGACATTTATTTTTTGTTTTGTTTTCATTTGATAATGTCATAAAAATGACATAATTTTTATTTCAGCTAATTGGTATAGTGGCTGAGGATCATGGCAAAATGCTACACATTCATATTTTCTTTCAGAGAATTTGTAATGAATGGTCATACTGGGCCATTAAGTCAACGGTAAAGGCCCTCAGGTGCAGAAAATAATGTGAAAAATGAAAATGCCATAATATATCTGGAAATAACAGGATATGGGAACATCCTAATATTGGCATATTAGGATTTCCTCCCCTCTTTTGCACACTTTGTAATCAGAAAACCATTTGCAGCCCAGCCACAGAAATATCCAATATCAAATAATAAATTGTCTCCAAATACTGTGGAGTTACTAGTTATACCCAGAGCAAAATTATTCATTCATGTGCTCACCTGGGGCTAGTGGCAATTGTCCTTGGGCAAAAAGAAGAAACAACAGTCTCTCTCTCTCTCTCTCTCTCTCTCTCTCTCTCTCTCTCTCTCTCTCTCTCTCAGATTTTCTTTAGGCAATTTCAATAAGGATGCAAAGCTCTTTCCAGCCCAAGAAAAGAGTATTTCAGCAGCTAAGAGGAAAGGAAGACAGGCAGGAAAGGATAAAAAGGGAAGCAGAGGGATAGAGAGGGCAGGGGAATCAAGGCAAAGGAATCTTTGAAAACCTTTTGAAAAGCAAAGTTATATGGCAATGTTGATGTGCACTGACATTTACAGAAAATAAGAGACAGACCTCTGCACCAAGAAGATGGACACAGGCATGGTACATATTGGTATTTCCTGTCCTGAGTAGGCAAAATAAATGGGAAAGCATCAGCATGGAGAATGGGTTATTTCCACATAACAGCAGGTCATTTTGAGGTTGTAAAAACATTATATTTAGGCACTATTGGTGGCTGTCCCTGTGCAAAGATGTGGAAGCTGATGCCTCACAACAAAAAAGGCAGTGGGAAAACTGAAAGGTTTGCTTCATCCCCTGGGGATACTGTCAGTTCCCCGGAGGGACATCACCATGGACTTTAATACAGACTTTCCCCCAGCCAGGGAAAGACAGTCTTCTGGGGAGGGGGATGCATTATCGAAGCAAGCCCATTTTATTCCATGCTCAATGATACCCATTGCCCGGAAATTAGCCTCTCTGTTTTTACAACACATGTACAAACTCCATGGAATCCCAATGCATTGTTTGTCTGACAGACACTTATAGTTTCTTGCCAAGTTCTGGTGGGAACTCCTAAAGCTCTTGGGGGGGGGGGGAGCAAGTCAGGCTATCACCTCAATTGCAACATGACTGAAAGGGTCAATCAGCTCTTGGAGCAGTACTTGAGATGGTTTATTAACTTTCAGCAGATGGATTGGGTTGCACTACTTCCCCTAGCTGAATTTACATACAATAATGGGACCTATGCCAGTATGGGGGACTCCCCGTTTGAAGTGCCTTATGGCACTAATCTGTTGGCTACCCCCAACTGGACCCCAAAGCATGGGAGCCCTCCAAACCTCAAAAAACAGACAGCTCAAATGCAGGCTGCCTGGCCAGACATTGTCAAGTCCAGCTTTAGGATGCTTAGGGCTGCTCCTGCGTTGAGCAGGGGGTTGGACTAGATGGCCTGTATGGCCCGTTCCAACTCTATGATTCTATGATTCTATGAATCAGCCAAGGAGGATTATAAACACCAAGCTGATAAGCACCACAGTCTGGATCCCCCTTGGAAGGAAGGATGGTGTATTTGTCTACAAAGCATTTGTGCTGCCAGCATCCTTCATAAAAACAGAGTCCACATTTTGTGCATCCTTTTAAAATACCTAGATTGGTGAACGAGGTGGCTGTGGAATTGGGTTTGTCAAAGATTTATAAGAATGTTCACCCTGTCTTCCATTCCAGTTTGTTCCGGCAGGCCCTGACACCAGAACATGCCCTGCCCCAGACAATCCTATCCATGTGTTTGTAGATGAGAACGCCCATTATGAAGTGAATCAGATTCTGGACTCTAGACTGCAAGGAAAGCTTCAATACCTTGTTGACTGGAAAGAATTCCCCATAGGAACAAAGAGTGGGTAGAGGCCAAACATATACAGACCCCAAAACTGGTGTGCGTGTTCCAAGACGCTTATCCACAAGAGCCGGCCCCCCTGTCACTGGAGGGGGTTAGTTTTAGGGAAGGCCCTTGGGGTGGGGGTGGGGGTAGAATGTCAGAAACCCCTAGCCTGACCTTTGTGCCCTGATATAACTCAAATGCTTTAGCTTGACAACCCAAGGTTGATTTCCTGCCATTGTATTTTATGCATGCCATCTTCCCCAAACATTCCTCACCTCTTTCCTTAGTGTCCTGTAGTTTCCCACATGTTCCCGTCCCTTGAAACCCAAATGGTTCTCTTTTTTATGACTCCTTTGAACTGTTCCTGGTTCTAGTTCCCAGGGGAGGCAGAAGCCCCTATATTGCTTGTCTTGTGTTCTGTGAATCAGTTCTGACTATTTCTTCAATGTAGTAGGTACTTTCATTTTCTAATAAACTTTCTTCAAAAGGTTGACTTATTTAGAATTTGAAGTCTCTTACAACCTCCCCATGGCCCTGCAGCTGGCCATTGGAACATTCTTTGCTTTCCCCCACCCTCCATCATCTCAGAGTATCTGGGGGGATCCAGAAGCCTTCCCCACCCAGCCTGGCTTTTGGAAGATATGGGGTGGGTGGGAAGGAGGCAGCCCATTCCCCATGGTCTTTACCAAGAAGCTTGACCTTTGGGAGATGTGGGGGTGGGTGAGAAGGAGGCAGGCTACCACCACCCCAATGCTCTTCCCCTACTGGTCCCCACCAAACTTGGCCTTTGGGAGATTTGGGGTAGGGGTAGGAAGGAAAAAGCCCCCTGCAGCCTTCCCTTCCTGGTCCAGTCTTTTGGAGATATAGGGTGGGTGGGAAGAAGGCAGCCCATCCCTATGGCATCCCCCTCCCAGCCTGGCCTTTGGGAGATGTGGAAAAAGGGGCAGGAAGAAGGCAGCCCCACTGTGGCTTTCCTTACTTGGTCTGTACATTGAGACCTTCCCAGCCTAGCATTTGGAAGATGTAAGGGGTGGGAAGGTGGAAGCCCACCCATCCATGGCGTGCCTGGCCTAGTCTTTGGAAGATGTTGGGTTTGATGCGAAGGTGGGGACAGTGATGACTTGTGTAGATATTGATGTATGGATGTGGGGATAGGTGGACAAGTGCCCCTCCAAAACAGCTGTTTTCTCCATGAGAACCGATGCCTTTCTTTCTTCTTCCCCTCCCTCCCCCCGCTTCTCTGTCTCTCATCTTCCTGAAGGTTTCCTGGCCCCCACCTGAAAGTTGGGAACCCAGCTTGCTGCATATGGTGGAGTCAGGAATCAAGCCCAGGTTTTGAGAGTAGAATCTGGTACTCTTCAACCACTTCACCACACTGGATTTCAAGACTGAGTAGGGAGCGAGGAGCAGGGAAGACGAGGGCCAGAACCCAGGAAGGTCATAGAGCGGGTGTCTGTGGTAGCATTTTCTGTATTCCTGGTGTACCAGGCTTTGTCTCTAGTATCATTAGAAAGACATCAGCTAGTTATGAGTGACGTGTGAGGATGTTTAAAGCACTCAAAAATCATTAGTCAACTGTAAAAAGCATCAGACACTGATACATTCTAGTTCAGTTAAATGCAGAAGTTGATTCTCAGCCCACAACTATCAATGGATACTTTGTTAATGGGGTACAAGTTGAATTTCATTTTATTATATATTATCACAACCCTTTAATATTGGGGAATTAAACCTCCATCTGCATTAGTGAAGATGATCATATAACGTCAACAATGCTGCAATGCAACCTGAAAAGAAATCATTGGTATCACATTGTAGAACTGCACTTGAGGTTAATAAGCTCTAGGGTATAATTTAGAACTGTTATGAAAGCCATAAAGAACTGGATTCAGTAGTTATTGAATCTCTAAGAGAAAACAGTAAGGGTTTTTGAAGACAGAGTTGCTTTATTTTTCTTGACATGAGTATGGATGGCTATTCTTGATAGGACTTATAAGCAGGTAGTTATCTCTGTTTATTCTATTATTCATTCCCCATAGTACAACGAACTTCTACAGTAACTGTAGAAGAGACAGAATGTCTTACTAATGGAAGCATTGTGGCTAATAACTTCAAAAACTTTTCAATAGGCAGGATAACTTTTCCCCCTGATATTTCCATATGAAAGTATTTAACAAGGCTAGAGCACACAAAAGAAAATATGAATGCTTTCCCAATGTTTAATTAAACATAGCAAATAATATCAACCTCACAACACATACCTACTAAAGCCCTTGAAGGGCATATAGTTTAATTTCCTGTTTCTGATGTCTCTGACATGCCCAGAGCATGAAGACGAT
The DNA here is from genome assembly GCF_049243985.1 of Paroedura picta. Classification (NCBI taxonomy): domain Eukaryota; kingdom Metazoa; phylum Chordata; class Lepidosauria; order Squamata; family Gekkonidae; genus Paroedura; species Paroedura picta. The sequence goes on along the minus strand of NC_135373.1, from coordinate 61,054,966 downwards.
ACTCTCTATAATCTGTCTACAGCAACTGGTAATAATATATAATAATAATATATGGCCTCTGAACACTGGTAGATACATAAAATCTTCATGTTCAGGGATAGTATGTCTCTGGATGCCAGCAAGAACAAAAAACTGGGTGGGCAGATTTTCAAAGCCCTTGTTTCTCGCCCAGACCTGCCCTACAGCTTTTAGGAGACACTGAGGAATTAGGGCTGTAAAGGGAACAACATCTTCCCTCTTGTTCACAGTGGTTCTGAGGATCTCACTTTGAAGACTGCTCTCCACAGAGCAGGGAATGATCTACAGCTCAGGGTGAAGATGCTGCCTTGAATCCAATGAGAAAGCAGGCTCAGTCATCCCTTAATAGCCTGAGTTAGGACTCCTGCACCTCTGTCACATCCTGGCCAGAATTTCAGCAGAGGGATTGTGTCAGCGACAACTTCAGCACCACAATCCCGTATATTTTAAGCTGCAGCCGGGCAAATTCTTTTTCTCATTGTTTCTGGTAGACATCTACTGAAGGCATACTTTGCCCTACAATTTCCTCCTTGCTCACAAACTGATCACCTGGTTAAAGAACACCTGCTGACTCCAAGAATGCTTCTTTGTCCTGCTGTCCTCTGTAGACATTAATTTAGTACCAAGGGTACTAAAACAACTTTCAGATGTAATCTCTGAACCTCTATCCATTATTTTTGACGCTTCTTGGAGAACAGGAGATGTGCCAGATGATTGGTGGCGGGCGAATGTTGTCCCCATCTTCAAGCAAGGAAAAAAGGAGGATATGGGTAACTACCAACCCATCAGCTTGACAATTGTAGCTGGCAACACTTTGGAACAAATCATCAAACACTCGTCCCTTGAGCAGCTAGAACAGAGAGCTGTAATTTCTAAGACTCAGCACGGGTTTTGCAAGAACAAGTCATGTCAGACCAACTTTATCTCTTTTTTCGAGAAACTGACTACTCTTGCTGGATCAGGGGAATCCTGTGGACATAGTTTATCTGGATTTCAGTAAAATGTTTGATAAGGTTCCACATTATATTCTTGTTGACAAATTGGTAAAATGTGGTATGGATCCTAATTCTGTCAGGTGAATCAATAACTAGTTGACAGATCATATGCAAAGGGTACTTATTAATGGTTCAGTATCCTCTTGGAGAAGAGTGATGAGTGCCCCAGGGATCTGTCCTGGAGCCTATGTTCTTCAACATATTTATGAATGATTTGTATGAGGGATTAGAGGGGGTACTTATTAAACTTGCAGACGATACTAAACTGGAAGGGGTAGCAAACACAACAAAAGACAGAATCAGAATACAGGATGATCTTGATATGCTTGAGAAGTGGGCTAAACTGAATAAAATGAAATTCAATAGGGACAAATCTAAAGTTCTGCATTTAGGTAGGAAAAACCATATATACCATTATAGGATGGGGGAGACTTGTCTTGGCAGTACTATGTGTGAAAAGGATCTAGGAGTCTTAGTAGACCATACATTGAACATGAGTCAGTGGTGTGACTCTGTAGCTAAAAAGGCAAATGGGATTTTCTGCTGTATCAAACGGACTATCATGTTAAGATCACGGGAGGTGATGGTACCACTTTATTCTGCTCTGGTTTGGTCTCACTTGGAGTACTGAGTTCAGTTTTCAGCACCACAGTTGAAGAGGGATGTAGAGAAACTGGAGCGTGTCCAGAGGAGGGCAACAAAGATGATGAAGGATTTGGAGAGCAAGACGTATAAGGAAAGGTTGGGGGAGCTTGGTCTGTTCAGCCTGGAGAGAAGGCAACTGAGAGGGAATCTGATAACCATCTTCAAGTATTTAAAAGGCTGCCATATAGAGGATGGAGCAGAGTTGTTCTTTCTTGCCCCAGAGGGATGGACCAGAATCAATGGGATAAAATTAATTCAAAAGAAATTATGTTTAAACATCTGGAAGACGTTCCTGACAGAATGGTTTCTCAGTAGAACACGCTTCCTCGGGAGGTGGTGGGTTCTCCATCTTTGGAAATTTTTAAACAGAGGCTGTATAGCCACCTGATGGAGAGGCTGATTCTCTGAAGATTCAAGGTGGTGGCAGGCTACAGTGGATGAGTTATACGGTTTTGAGTGTCCTGCATAGAGCAGGGTGTTAGACTAGATGACCCATGAGACCCCTTCCAATTCTATTATACCGTGATTCTATGACCTGCAGCATGCAGACAGTTATCAGTGTGCAACCCACATGTGACCCTTCCTGTCCTCCTTCCATTCATGGGGGTGATGTTTCCACTGATTACTTCCCATTGTTCGGGACTGAACATTCATATCTGAGCTCATGAATTAAGCCTTTGCAACCACTCTGTTCACAAATGTCTTATCCATCAACTTTTGGCAAATGAACATGGAAACCACAGGGAGGTGCAATCACATGCAAATCTAATTAAACTAGTGGCACACAGCTACCACAACTTCATAAACATATGCAACGTATAAATGCAATATGAACAACATAAAAAAATATAGCCTGTAGCTGGAATGTTCAAGTGCAGTCTTTACCAACAAATCCAAATTTGATCTGTTTCCCTATTCAGCTTGTCTATGTGATTATGGATCAAGCTAAGGCAGAAGAATGAAATGGAAACTGATGAATTTGTATATGTATATGTGTTTGTGTGAGTGTATGCTCACAGACATGCATGTATTGGCACAGTTATAATTGGCAGTGGTATTTTCAGGGGAAACAGGAATAACTTTAGAGGTGAAGAAGCTGGGTTACAACAGCAGGAATATCTGAAACAGTCTTGTCTATGGATTTTTACAGATAACCCAGTGCATGTGAAGGCAAAATGAATACCATGGAAATAAAAGAACAGCTTTTGTGCATCCCTGGTGATCACTAAGAAGAAATTACCTGGGAACTATGTGGAATACAAATAGCAGAATTATTTATGCATTGAACAAACATCCCTGACTGATGAACTGTGCTTCTGAACGTGTCATCTTTCCAGTATAATAAAACACGTATTTGATGTAATTAAAGATCCCAAGGCAGTGTTTGTATGCATGAGGGAGTTAAACCCTGCATCCTGGCTGAGTTCCAATTTAAATAATTAAATCTTAAAGTTTCCCAGCACTCTCAGTTTTTATTTCCCAGCCTCAGCTGCCACGTTGTTGCCAGGTTAGACCCCAAAGGAGACCACATTAAAGTGAGAGATGAAGTAATTTGTGCTTACAGTTAAATCTCAAAGTCTTTTGGGATGCAGCAGATGAAATATAATTTCCAGGGAAGCAAGAGAAGCTAGCTATATCATTAATAGCTATCCATCACCTATAATTTTTTTCTTCATGCTTTGGTGACATTATTTTCATTTCTAATAATGTTTCCTATGCCATAGTATGAATTAGCTCTAGAGCCAAATGGGTTTCAGGGAAAAGGTGGAAAGGAATAGAGTCTGGTGGGAGCGGGGGGAAAGAAGGGAAATAGAAAAAAAGCTGACAGGCACTGGAAGGAATGAGATGAGCCAGGGATACTGGAGGCCAGAGGGAATAAACTCTAGATAAATCTTTTCATGGTGCATCCAAATTGTTTCTACCACAATTCAAGAGACTGGGACAGGCTTTCTCAGCCACGGTTTCATGAAACCTGGGGTTTTGTGATGGCTCGAAAAGAGTTTTGCCAATTAGGTTGGAGTTTATATAAAAAATTTTTAAAAGACGTATGGGGTGATATGTTCATATATGGTCATGCCAACAACTACCTCCCCAAAATGGCCAATGGCAGACCTAGATGGGGTGGGAAGGGGAGGGGCTCTGGTCATACAAATCCTTGCTGGCTAAGGCTCATCACATGTGGTAATGACTGGAGTCCGGAGAGGCAAGTACTCTCATTTTATCTTAACTGCAGAGGGAGGGAATAGAGTGACATAGGTCTGCTCCAGCCATGTTTCTGCCACTGGAGGCAATGGAGGCAATGGAGTGGAATAGGCCTGCTCTAACCCTGTTTCTGCAGGCTCCCACTACAGGTTCTCTTAGGTGAAGAAGAGCAAACTGGCAGCCCGCCCAGAGTGCAGGTATGGTGCAGGTTCATAGATCATCTGAAAATATTTCTGTGCTGTCTATTTCTGTGATGTGGGATTGGTCTGGTGATGACACTTCTGGTGACAGGTGACCTCTGGGTCATAGCCTGCTGATATCACTTCTGGGGATTCTCAAAGCCTGGTGAATGTTTCAGGGATTTCTCAATGGTAAAAACTCCTGAGATGCCAGGAATTTGTTATGTGCATTCCATTTTTAGGCAAACTGGAAGTACACACTGATTTCAAAGTCACTCAGTCTCCACAGGGAGTACACCTGCATTGTATTATAAACAGAATTTAATTGGCCTGAATATGAATGCCTGCTGCCTTTTTATAAGGTGAAAAGTGCCCCAGGATTTCACTACCATCTCCAAAGCACTACAAAAGCTCAGTAACATGTTCTTCCTTCAGTTGATACCAAAAGCACTCAATATTGATGCAGAGATCCTTCAAAAGATGAGCTGGGTATGGACAGGGTTAAAGGTAAAGGTAAAGGTATCCCCTGTGCAAGCACCGAGTCATGTCTGACCCTTGGGGTGACGCCCTCCAGCGTTTTCATGGCAGACTCAATACGGGGTGGTTTGCCAGTGCCTTCCCCAGTCATTACCGTTTACCCCCCAGCAAGCTGGGTACTCATTTTACCGACCTCGGAAGGATGGAAGGCTGAGTCAACCTTGAGCCGGCTGCTGGGATCGAACTCCCAGCCTCAATGGGCAAAGCTTTCAGACGGCTGCCTTACCACTCTGCGCCACAAGAGGCTCATGGACAGGGTTACGGACAATCATATCAAGAAGCTGCAACAAAAGTGTGGTCTACAAATTCTTTTATAGGAGTGGTAACAAGTAGACCAGCACCATGTAACAATATTCTAATATATATTTTAACAATACTCCTGCCAAATAACACACTATACCATAGCTCTGATATGTGAAATAAAAATACTAAAATCTGTATCAAAGCAGTACCTTTATTTCAGAGCAGTCAATCTTCTTATTTCGAGGCAACCAAGACTTTTGGTGTTACTGTAAGCGTTATACTGGACATATTGCTATTTTTTCAAAAACAGAAGATTTACTGACTTAACCCAATTAATTGTCTCTTAACTATATTTTGACAGCACTTGCTACTGAATAGTGCTTAAGATCTTCTGTCCCAAAACACATTATTCAAGCCTATATACCTGGTCAAGAACACAGAATGCCTCCATGAATCAGAAGCTTCTTTATAAAGAAAGGTATTGAAATGTGGAATTTGCTTGCTATAAGATGGCCACGGGAATAAACAGCTTTAAAAGGGGAGTCATGGAGGTCTATCAGTGGCTTCTCTAGCCATGGTGACTGAGTGGAATCTCCACATTCAGGGGCACTAAACTGCCAAATCCCAGAACTCGGAGGAAACATCAGGTGAAGGTCTTGCCTCTATGTCCTGCTGCTGGCCCTCCAGAGGAATGGGTTGGCCACTGTGCATGGAGTGGAAGGTCTGCATGGAGTGGAAGGTCTGCATTTGGGGTGGAATGGCAGCAGCTAAAATAACCAATTATGCACGCTGCAGGCGGCAACCGGGTGCAGAGTCAACTTATGCCGCCGAAAAGCCACATTAGCGAGATGCGGAAGAAAGTGGAGCTTCCTGGGACCAGGGTGCAATCAGAAGCAGCTCTGGAGTATCTGCATGCATAATCGGATACTCTGGGTTTTGCTGTGTTATGTTCTGTCCCGTGCTTACTTGGTTTGCTTCGCTTCTTCCTCCTCCTTGTTCTCCATGCCACCGTTTCAGTGGCCATGCATAGTAGGTCAAAGAGGAGCTTCCTGGGACCAGGGCACAACTAGAAGCGGCTCCGGAGTAGCCGTGTGCATAATCAGATACTCTGGGTTTTGCCGCCATTGCGTTCCGTCCCGTCCCGTGCGTAAGCGGTTTGCTTCACTTCTTTCTCCTCTGCATTCTCCATACCGCCGTTTCAGCAGCCGTGCATAATAGGCCTGTGTGAGACAGAATGCTGGGCTACATGGACTATTGGTCTGATGCAGCAGGATTCTTTTTATATTCTTAAGCAAACTCCAGGTTTCATAATCGTTGCCTTTTATCCCCAGCATCATGGGAGTGACAAATCCATCATATAATTTTAAAAAGACATCAGAGTTAGATCTATCAAAATAGTAATGCACTATAAAATTGGTATTTATAAACTTCTATCCTAAACAGGATGATATTTAAAGGCTCAGGTCTACTATGGTACAGTCAGAACATTTTCAGGAATTTAATGATATCTATCCATTTAGTGATATCTATCAAACGGGCCTTAAGAAGTCTGAGCAACCATAAAGCTAGTGGAGGTGACAACATTCCAGTTGAACTATTCAAAATCTTAAAAGACGATGCAGTAAAAGTGCTACACTCAATATGCCAGAAAATTTGGAAAACTCAACAGTAGCCACAGAATTGGAAAAGGTCAGTTTACATTCCAATCCCAAAGAAGGGCAATGCCAAAGAATGTTCAAACTACCGCACCATTGCACTCATTTTTCATGCTAGCAAAGTTATGCTCAAAATCCTACAAGCTAGACTCCAGCAATATGTGGACCGAGAACTTCCAGAAGTACTGGCAGGATTTCGAAGAGGCAGAGGTACCAGAGATCAAATTGCCAACATACGCTGGATCATGGAGAAAGCTAGGGAGTTCCAGAAAAACATCTACTTCTGCTTCATTGACTATGCTAAAGCCTTTGATTGTGTGGAACACAATAAATTGTGGCAAGTTCTTGAAGAGATGGGAATACCAGAGCATCTTATCTGTCTCTTGAGAATCCTATATGCAGGTCAAGAAGCAACAGTGAGAACCGGGCATGGAATCACTGATTGGTTCAAAATTGAGAAACAAGTTAGGGAAGGCTGTATACCAGGGGTCCTCAAACTTTTTAAACAGGGGGGCAGTTCATTGTCCCTCAGACCATTGGAGGGCCGGAGTATAGTTTAAAAAAAAAAAAAACTATGAACAAATTCCAACTCTGTGCTCCAGAGGAGCTATGTGTCTACTATCCCAGTGCCAGCTAGTGACAAGACCTCCTCAACTTGCCAGCTCTGACAAAATGTGAGCTCCTCCACCCCCCAATGCACTGCCTGCTACACTGTCAGGCAGTGAGCTAAATTTGGGAGATCTGCCTGCAATGATTAGTCCTGTCATGGACTTGCAAACTGCTCTGAATGCAAAAAGCTGTTGCAGAGGAGTTGGTTCATATATGCTGCTTTTCTCTACCAGAAGGGGTCTCAAAGCAGCTTCCAATTGCCTTCCCTTTCCTCTACCCACAGCAAACACCCTGTCAGATAGGTAAGGCTGAGAGAGCCCCGATGGCGTTGCAGAGGAACAGCTTACAGTGCTATGGAAAGCAAAGGGGACCCAGACCGCTGTATGCGTAGAAGAGTAGGGAGGGATCCCCAGATCGCCAAGTAGCTGTCGGGCCACCTGATCCCCCCCCCAAATCCTGGCTCAAGAGAAGCCCTTGGAAAGCATGCCTGCAAAAGCTCATGCAGCTGCCCTCCCAAAATGCTTCTTCCTGCTCCCCATATTGAATGTCCTGGCTCTTGAGAACGTGGGGGGTTGGGGAAGTCCAGCTTCCCTGCATCCAACATTTGCCCCAAAGGATCCAGCAAAAAAAAAGAAGAAAGAAAAACAGAAATAAAAATAAAAATGAAAAGGGAGTGGGTGCCCAGTGGTTGCTGGATCCTGCTCTTAGCAGCTGTGCCAAACTTCCAATCCCCCTTCCCTTGCGGCTACAAAGTGGGGGGGTGGGGAATCCAGCCCACCCCTACAGTCACCCCTATGGAGCAGCCCCTCAATGTCCCCAGAAGCGGGGGGGGGGGAGATTTCCATGAGCCTAATTTTCATGGATCCGAGCCACACACATGGTGCCTTATATAGGCTCCTGGCTCACCCTGATGGGTCTGGCTCACCCTGATGCCGTGTGTGCTGCGAAAGTCATCCACTGCAAAGCAGGACAGGCAGCAGCAGCAAAAACACCCGGCGGGCTGATAAATGTCCTCGGCGGCCGTATGTGGCCCCCGGGCCGTAGTTTGAGGACCCCTGCTGTATACTGTCGCCTTGCCTATTTAACTTGTATGCAGAGCACATCATGAGAAAGGTGGGGTTAGATGAGTCACAAAGTGGGATCAAGATTGCAGGGAGAAATATCAACAGCCTCAGATATGCAGATGATACCACTCTAATGGCAGAAAACGAAATGGAACTAAAGAGCCTCTTGATGCAGGTGAAGGAGGAGAGTACAAAAGTTGGCTTGAAACTCAACATCAAGAAAACGAAGATCATGGCATCTGGCCCTCTCAATTCCTGGCAAATAGATGGGGAAGAAATTGAGGTAGTGATAGATTTTATTTTCCTGGGCTCCAAGATCACTGCAGATGGGGACTGCAGCAAAGAAATTAAAAGACACTTGCTCCTGGGGAGGAAAGCTATGGCAAATCTAGAAAGCATCCTAAAAAGCAGAGACATCACCCTGCCAAGAAATGTGCATCTAGTCAAGGATATGGTCCTCCAAGTTGAAATGTGTGGCTGTGAAAGTTGGACCATAAGGAAGGCCGAGTATCAAAGAATTGAGGCTTTTGAACTCTGGTGCTGGAGAAGACTCTTGTGAGTCCCTTGGACTGCAAGGTGAACAAACCGGTCAGTCCTAGAGGAGATCAGCCCGGACTGCTCCTTAGACGGACTCCAGGGAATGGTAGAAGACAGGAAGGCCTGGAGGATCATTGTCCATGGGGTTGCGATGGGTCGGACACGACTTTGCACGTAACAACAACAACAATCCATAAAACTTACATTTGTGGAAAAAAACATATTTTGCCTGGCTCATGAATACACTAAGGCAGAGTATTTGGAGCAGAGCCATTTTAGTTTCATTGATGACAAACCATTTAAGACATGGTACTTTAATTTAAAACAATTTAGACCTACTGAAGTCTACACAATTAAAATGGCTCAAATCCAAAGACTAACTACAACTATTTTATGGATCACAGCCACAGTGCATTAATTTAATTATATATCACTCTTATTTTCTATATTTAGAATGTGCCTCATTTTGCATTCTTCCTTGCAAGGGCAGAAGTATTGTTTAAAAATAGAGCATTGTAAGAGCCTGATAAATAAGGATTCAAGTAATTCTCAATTTTGACCCTCACATCTGTCTACATTTTCCCCAAAGGTGACATACACTGAAGTAAAGGAAATCACTGAGTGTAACTGATGTGGTTCCTACTTTGTTCTAATACGACAGGGCCCCAGACTTATCAAGAGTCCTGCTGTGGGCCCATGGTATGGAAAGAAGAGAAAGAAAATGGCAGCCAGGCATTTGTTGGCTGGCAATATCCAGCAATGTAGGGCTCAACTGTGTAGTAAGCAGGGGAGCAGGCAGATGCGGCACTGGAGGAACATTAGCTAGCCACTCCCCAGGGTCAGGCCAAGCAGGTCAGTTGAGAGGGCCAAGGAAGAGAACAGGGGTTTATTTATCTAAGGTTCTCATTTGCAAGTATTAAAACTCAAAAAAATAGTCTGCAACAACAAACAGGTAACAAAACAACGAATGATAAAACATAACATTGAAATAATATCCTTATCCATGGTTCCTCTATATATTTGTGAAACAGCCTGGGGGGGGGGACGTGTCCAAGTTGGAATAGGGCCAATCTGATTGGCCCTGCCCCTGCAGCTCCTGCCTTCCATCCCTGGACTCTAGCCTCTTTGCTCTCAGTGCCTGGAGCCAGCAGCAGGTAATGGGAGAAGGCCCTGGGTCATGGTGGAGGGCCTGCTAACGAGGATCTCAGAGCCTGGAGGACCTCAATAATGGAAATTGTTAATTATTTATTGTCCTAAACAGTCTGAGGTTGGGGGTATATAAAGAGCCATCTGCTCCCCATAATGTGTTTCCATGAAGATCTTCTAGAAGTATGATGGATAGTAATTCTATATAAGGCCTTCTCTAGTTTTCTCTGGGCTGTCCCACCCACAGAGACCTGCTTGGTGCCAGGTCTACTTCATTTCATGTTCCATACTAAGGTTTCCCTTTAGATTGCTTAAATCTTTTGCCCTAGTTCTAGGTTCCAGGTTAACAGTTATTTCTTAGTCCATAAATACATGTATCTTTCCCCCCCTCAAGTTTTTATCACAAATTGCCTACTCAGTTTATCACTATAATTTATCACTATTATCACTATAATTGGCACTCTGGATCCAGACATTAAGAATACAAGTATGACTTTGCATTGAAAAGGAAATACAATGCCAAATAACATATTATGGAATTTTAAAACAGACTACAATTAATGTATAAGCCATAAAATTATAAGGAAATAGCCATTAAAAGGTAAAGGTATCCCCTGTGCAAGCACCGAATCATGTCTGACCCTTGGGGTAACACCCTCTAGCATTTTCATGGCAGACTCAATACGGGGTGGTTTGCCAGTGCCTTCCCCAGTCATTACCGTTTACCTCCCAGCAAGCTGGGTACTCATTTTACCAACCTCGGAAGGATGGAAGGCTGAGTCAACCTTGAGCCGGCTGCTGGGATTGAACTCCCAACCTCATGGACAGACAGCTTCAGCATTTCTGCTGCTTACCACTCTTGCGGCACTAGAGGCTCTAAATAGCCATTACAGTATCCTAATAGTTAGATGCTTAAATAAAGTAGAATTAGTCAGATAGACACTCCACTGTAATTTTAGTAAGGGGTATGAGAACTCCCAGAATGTCTCTCTTTTTCCAAATCTTAGTCACACTTGAAACAATTACTCTTCTAAAATGTGTTTATTTACATTCACTAAATTTAAAAAGCGTTTATCCAACAATTGAATCTCATTATACATTCCATGTATACATGTGGTTTTCCTCTATCCAAGGATATGAAATTCCTAAGATTAATTCTGCTAATTTAATGGATAATCCTATCCATTAAAAAAAATCTATTCGCAAACCTTTTATAAATACAGATTATCAGTTCAGCAGTCTTATGATGGATTTCTATAAACCATATGCCTCAATATTTTAAAATTAATCTAATTGAATTATTCTGGCCAACTATATTACTGTTATTGCTAATTATAATTTATAGAATAGGCATACGCATAACATCTTTTATATATGATGGACTATTGTTTTCCAAGAAAAATTATAGTACTTTAATTCTTACTAGTGCCCTGCTGAGGAAAGCTTTAATTTTAGAACCAACTCTTCTTCTTCTTCTTGTGGGCCCATGGCCTGAAGATTCAGCATATCCTGAAATTCCACAGGTAAATTATGAATGAGTTGCATAAATCTAGAATAAAGTTTAATTGAACACTTATTGTTTCTACAACACTTGACCAAAAATCTTAAGTGCATTATGAATTTACACAAAGCTAATACCCATATTGCCAGCTTAGTGTACACCCGATCAAATGGTGTTTCAAATTTTAGGATCCCTATTGCGAATCTATGACTTAGACCTACGGTGAACCAAAATTATTTGATCTAGCCAAACATAAAGGAAAAAAATGCACTAACTGTGGCAACTACAAGGGAGGAAAATTAAACAGTGAACAGATTTTAAAGTACCAAAAAGAAGAGAAGGCAAAACACAAAAGTAGAATGGATGTGATGCTTTATATTTAGCTTAGTCGGTAGGCAGTGAAATCCCCTTTGTGCTGTCTTCTTTGATAGTCAGTGGGGGAGATCAAATTCTGATGAAATGGAAGTGAAGTCTCAGCAATTTCTTTTAATGGCCTGAAGTATGAGTCATTTTTTTCCAAAAGAAATCTTAATTTACCGTCCTTTTACAGAAGCATCCATTTTTTGTTGTTCTCTGCAAAGCTTAAATCAAAAATTGCCATCTTTAAAGTCATCTATTTATAACCAGAGCCCCATTTTATTTTTGTTAATTGCAGTAAGAATGTTTGCTACCAAGTTTCTATCAGAAGGCTTATACTGACTGTGCTGCTACTGTCTTGGTTGGAACAGAGTAGTTCGTTTGAGACATAAAAATGATTTCAAAGTGAAATATTTTCATCCTTCTTCTACATCAGCATTTTTGCAAGCTGCAGGCAACACACTGCATCTGCAGTGAATCATACAGGATGACGGTTTTAATGAGAGAAGGGACAGCAGAAATATAAGGTGTAACACAACAGCTCCATTCTAATAACATCACCGGAGCGGTTGCGTTTTTCCTTCCCTCAACGACATTAACTTTCATGCAGTTGTGGTAACAACTGGCTAAAATCCAAAGGAAAATGTAAAGTATTACTTCATCAATACCCATAAGGCTTTACTCAAACAGCTAAATCCTAATGCTTGGGGGGGGGGATAAGAAAGATTCCAAGACAAAATATAAAACTTAAAACAAAAAGACAGCACGCCAGAAAATCTCACTTCTTAAATTGCTGCTGATACAGTGAAGATTCTGGCAGGGCAAACATGCATCAGGGTTCCAATATGCCATCTGGATGCCACAATGTCCATTGGTATGGCACTGACACACCAACCATCCTGCAAGCATGCAACCATGCCGAAACAATCAAACATATTTTCAACCATTACCTTTCGTAAAATAAAACTTTCAAACCAGAAAACAAGGTGGGTGGATTTACCCAGAAACATACAGTTTTTCAGATGATAATGATTGCAAAAATTTCAACAATAATCCTTGTATCAACACATTGTCTTGGCTGGTGCATATATAAAAATTTGATTCACCACCTCTACCATGTGAACAAACAATGTGCTTGATAATCAGTTCTACGTTGGTGGATATTGAGTTAAATGATCTTTCATCTCTTACCATCGACACAGGCTGGCCTTGCTCTCGTCGTACCAGCAATCTGTCCTTTTTTACATGCACAACGAGCTGTTTGTCGGGCTATAGTCCTTCGAGGCTGACTACTGTCTCTGTCCAAAGTAACAATTTCACATGTACCTGCAGCCAATTGACCTGGAAAAAAGAACCAGCAACAGGTACCATAGTCACTGAATGCACTACCAATGATCTATTTCAGCAAGTCATGATATAGTAAACAATCTACAACAACTGGAAAGTCAGATGAATAATTTAAAAAACCCCAGAAATTACACACATCTTTCCTTATGATTGATAAGTGAAAATCTGAAGAAAGAAAGAAAACTGCTGCTATTCTATAAATGGTGTCATAAAATAAATTACTATTGCCTTTTAGAAGAACATAATTTAGACATTGTTAAATGAAACACATTGCTAGTATCTTTCACATGAGTGCAAATGTACAATACAGAAAGAACAAACTAAAGATATAAGACAGTGGTCCAAAGGATATCAATCCTTTTGCAAAAGACCTAATTTGTGAGGTGCTACCTCCAAGGCTTTTGGTGAATTCGTTTCAAAAATAACTAAAATGTAATTCAGAGTCTGACATAATGTTTTGCATATTTACTTACATTTCTAAACTTCAGAAGACAGTATATGATTACCTTTACAGGCCCTGCGGAAAGCTGGTAAATCCCGCAGTGCCCGCAGCTCTTCCTGGAGCTCATTCCACCAGGTGGGGGCCAGAACTGAAAAGGCCCTGGCCCTGGTTGAGGCCAAGTGCGCCTCCCGGGGGCCGGGTATGACCAACAAATTTGTACCCGCAGAGCGTAAAACCCTGCAGGGGGGCATAGGGCATAAGGTGGTCCCTCATGAATGTGGGTCCCAGACTGCGGAGGGCATTTAAAGAAAATGCAGAAAGCTACACAGTGCATTATTATTTAAGGTTGAAGATCTTTTACACAGCACCTGGATTTCACCAGTTAAGACAAGATCGGTGTCAATAAGTGCACATGTGTTTTGCAAGTAAGATCCCATGTGATCTATCTAAAGTGTATGATTTATTTATTTATGAGATGAGATTTTTAATGAAATTTTTAGTCCACCTCTCATAAAAGTGGTCTTGGGTGTATAAATGTCTTCTAGTTGAGTTGGTGGTTTTCTATGGCCCATTATGCACGGCCGCTGAAATGGCGATTTCGGGTCACATGGAAAACGCGGAGGGGGAAGACGCGACACACACCAGTTATGCACAGGACGGGGCGCAACGGCAGCAAAACCCAGAGTAACCGATTATACACGCGGAGATTCCGGCGCCGCTTCTGGTTGCGCCCCGGTCACCCGGAAGCTGCGCTTTCTTCCGCATTTCGCTAACGCGGCTTTTTTGGCGGCATGCACCGAAGCTGCGGCCGGTTGCAGCCAGCACCGTGCATTATCTGTGATTTTAGTCGCCACCATTCCACCCTGAATGTGCATTATTCCCCCCGTGCATAATGGGTCTATCTGTCTCCCAGAGACACTAGAATTATTGGCTGCTGAGACATAAAATACACCAAGGAGGATCCTACAGTTATACTGAATGTATAACTGTATGCACAGCAAAAATTTAAATATGCAAAACAACCTGAGGGAACAGTTAGAATATTTGTGGCATTTACAAGAATTACAGAAACTGAAAAAAATTCTTGCATACAAAAAACTAAGTTGAGTTCAATAGTGGAGTCACATTCCACTTAACAATTTCTTCTTTACATATTACATGTCTCACTTCAAATTTTTGTCATTGATAATCCTTAGTAAATGATGGCTAACATGAACATAAAAGAACAGACTGGCAATATAACAAAATATACTTTGTTGACTCATTTGATTTAGCTTGACATGGCAAATGCTATGGTATGTTAAGGATGAACCAAGGATGTAATCAAATTCTAATCTACAATAGTGAGGGGCGTGAAATACCAAGGCTTCTTGGACAAAAGATTAAGTCAAGAAAGACTACTGAAACATTTATTCTAGTCTCCCCCAACAGCTCAGGGTGTCTTACATTCAGATCAAAACAACATAAATATGATCATCCAAAGAAACCCATCCATCAAAGGGAGACAAGTGATAATATTCTTCCAATTGGGGACCCAACACTGCTTATTGTTCCATTTTTCTCCTTTTATCCTCATACAACCGTATTACTAGGGTTGCCAGCTCTACATTGGGAAATATTTTGGGGGAAGAGTCTGAGAAAAGCAGGGTTTGGGAAGGGTCTTCAGTGGGGTATGGAGTCCACCCTCCAAAGCAGCAATTTTCTCCAGGTGAATTGTTTCTTCGAGAACAATTGTAATAAAGATCTCCAGCCACCACTTGGAAGCTGGAAACCTTATCTATGGGATAGGTTAAGTTGTGTGTGTGATTGACTAAAAATCACCCAGCGAACTTCAATGGCAAATTCAGGATTTAAACCCAGTTTTTCCAGATCCCAGTAATATAGAACAAAAACACCACAAACTTCCATCAGAGAAAGTCTCCTTTGCTGGAAGTGTATAGACATGCACCACTACATCTTTACAAAATAGTGCAGAAGAAACACAGAAAAAATATTATTGTTCTCCAGAATAGTTTCTTTCATTAAACTAAGCATGGTGACATTTTATCACCAACAGCTCTTGTTCTCCTTGGCCCTTGAAATGACTTCTTCCCACTCAGCCCTTCAGCAGAACTTACACCAGTCAGGTCTCAGTCTTTCAATAATCAGCCTGGTGAATCAGATGACAGGCTATCATGTGTGCTTTGGGCAGGCTCTTTGCCTTTGCCCCCAACATTCAGGCCTTGTCTCTCAATTTGAACAATACCTAAATCACCGAACAGACCTTTGTTGTGTCATACTACAGCTGCCAGAGGGTCCTATCAGTCATCATTAGTCATTAATCTTTCATTCTTCATCTATTCTAAAGAACTAACCATGATTCATATTTCATGACTAGACCTCTGAAGAATACCATTCAACTTACTTCTACTCTTCAGGCTCCCAAAGGGTAACAAGGAATCAGCTTTGCAGACTTAACTATGGAAGACACAAGGTTCAAGTTCCCTAGGTAAGCTGAAGGACAGCCAGTTTTTTGTTTGTTTGCTTGCTTCAATATGGAACTCTTGTGCTGCCCAAGAGTTCCTCCCCAAATAAATCCACAGTGAATTTTATTCTGGCATCCACACATATTGATTCCTTTGCCAGACAACTGTTTTTTGGACCTGAACAAACTACTCTCTTTGATGCCCATGTGACATCCCATTATTTAAATAGACAGAAGGACAGCCAAATAATATTACAATCTAGCTTCTCTATGTTTAGAACATAGAATCAGAACCAAACAAAGATGGGACATGCTAGGTCAAGCAGTTTCATCCTGACACTAAGATATCACAAGGCTGTCACATAATCCCCTGTGCAACACATCTGCATTAATAGGATATAAAAATAGGTAACTACTTGATCTTTCCTTCCTGCCAGAAAACTCACTCATCCCCCTTTTCAAAACCTTGGATCTATTAGCATACACAAGCATGCAGCCACACCATTTCATAACTATTTGACAACTTAACAAGTATTGTCTTCTGGGAAAGTGCCTGTCCTCAGGTAGTTAACCCAAAGAGCTATTGTTGGAGTTTCCAGCACCTAGTCACAGGCAACATTTTTGCTATAATGCTATATATTAAGCCTTTTAGCCACATTTTATAATCAGTACCCATGGTACTTGCTGACTCCAATGGCGTCTTCTGCCACTGTTTTTACTGATCAAGTGACAGTCCCCACTGATCCTCAGTTCTCCTGGAATAGATAAATATCACCTGACTCTACTCTGAATCTTCCATTTTTCTGTTTTATTTCTTAGGAACTTGTATGTTTTGCTCTTGTGTGTGTGTTGAATGTACGCCAGTATTTTCCCCAAATAAATTTCCTTGAGTGGAAGTTGTCATCTATATTTAAAAGGGTTTCTACCTGAAAAAGGATTGAGAATGAAACTGTTCACCTCCTTTGGAGTTTCCCCCTCCCAAGCCATGAAGTCTATAGACCTGCAAGGGCTTCAGAAACTGTTGTTTCCATCTCTTTAGCCATTTCTCCCCTGGTCTCAGAGAGGAGTTTTACCTTGCACATCCTTGCCCATGGTATCTGGCGGGCAGGCTCTGTCTTCCTTATTGCCACTCAGAAGGATAGTAGGGTAGATGGGATCCATGACCTTAGTGGATTACAACTGTTGGAAGGAAGGGGTAGCCAATCCTGACCTAGGCACTATCTTGGTACCTCCCAGGCACACTTTTCTTGCCAAAAACATTTCTGCAGTGACTCATGTAGGCCCTCTATGGGTCTGAAAGTTGGGGAAAAGGCAACAGATGTTCACAGCTTGAGGTGCACTGCAGCCAGTTGTTACTGTTGGCCTTCCTGCTACTTTTGCCCAAGCGGCTCTTCTCATCTGATAAAAGTGGGGTTTAGGTACAGCCAAGAAAAGGCTAGTGATTGAGATTTGGCTTCTGATGCCAGAATCTTTGATACAATGGCTGGTCTCTAGGGTCGAGTAGAACTGCTGCCACCATCATAGCCAAATGTCAGGAGTCAGCTGATTCATTCTGTCAGTCCCTGCTGAATCAGCCTTTAGAGACTCTGAGGTAGAGCAGGCCACCTCTGATGGAGCTGGGCCACTGCCTGTAGCACCCACTCCCAAGAGAGATACTAGGGAGGGGAGAAGAATGATGAAGGATATCAAGAACTGCAAGAATAACAAAGTTCTGAGTTGAAAAGAGACAACTGTTGTGGAGATGATCAGTAAAATAGGCTCACAGCCTAGTCTGCTTGCCAGAAAGGGCTGAACAGGGAATAAAAGAAGAAGCTTTTCCAATTGGAGATCGAGTAAAAAGCTCATAAACCTGCCTGCATCCAGAAGGAGGCACTTCTCCCAGAAATCTAGGGGTGCAGCCCACACCCCAGAACCACAGGTGAGTGATTCTCTACCCTGCAGGATAATTTGATGTTAAAATCATTTGAAATAGAGATTTGGTCTAAACCTAGCTCAGGAGATGCAGGTGATGGCATCTCACCTCTCTCTAAGCAGCGAGATGCAATGGTTTAGTGGAAGAGCCTTTGCTTTGCACATAGAAGGTTCCAGGTTCAATCCCTGGCATCTCCAGCTAATGGAGATCAACTAGAAGAAGAAGAAGAAGAGTTGGTTCTTATATGCCGCTTTTCCCTACCCGAAGGAGGCTCAAAGTGGCTTACAGTCGCCTTCCCATTCCTCTACCCACAACAGACACCCTGTGGGGTGGGTGAGGCTGAGAGAGCCCCGATATTACTGCTCGGTCAGAACAGCTTTATCAGTGCTGTAGTGAGCCCAAGGTCACTCAGCTGATTGCATGTGGGGGAGCGCAGAATTGAACCTGGCATGCCATATTAGAAGTCCGCACTCCTAACCACTACACCAAACTGGCTCTCTGGCTAAGATATGCAAGATATACAGAGAGACAATTTACATTTATGTATGTATGTATGTATGTATGTATGTATGTATGTATGTATGTATGTATGTATGTATAGCAAATTAATTAACCCTCCTCCATTTGGGAAATCCTTCCAGCCCTGTCAAGAAACCCCAAGGTTTCCCATAGCCCTGGCTGAGAAATTATGCTCCAGGGCAGGGGTTTCTTGAAGCTTCAAGAACATTTCACAGGTTTCTTAATAGTAAAAAAGTTGAGAAAGACTTTAGAGGGCAGTATGAAAGCCCTCTGCCTAAGACTAGTGTTGTGCACACTGATGTCCGAATTGGCCATTCCAGGCCGACAGTCAGTGCCGTACTGTGGGGGGTGGGAGGGGAGGCACAGGAGCCGGTGCGTAACTCGATGCACACATGCACCTGCCTGCTTGTGTGCGCCGAGTTACACACCGGTGCCCATGCCTCCCCACCATGGTGCAGCGCTGGCTGCGTCGGCCTGGAATGGCCAATTCAGACATCGCTGCGCACAACCCTACGTAAGTCACTACCAGTCAGAGTAGACAATACCAACCTTACAGACCAAAGATCCATCTCAGGATAACATGTTCATTAGGACAGGGATGCTGAAAAGTTCACTTCCACCTACATGTGAATTTACCTTGCTCACAAAGTCCATTTTGGATTCGGTTAACTATTGCATGTAAATACTTCTATAGTTTTCTCACAATGAAAGTGAACAGGCTGTGCAACTTGTAAAATCAACTATAATTGAATATATGTGATATATGTGATACATTATTTTAACCTACATGACATTACATTTTTACCAGAGAACCAGCACAAAAGTACAACAAAGTATTGGCTCCTCCTAAACCAAGCAGAACAGTCTAATCATGTTGTGGATTATCTGTTCCCTCTTAATAAAACAGTAAGGGGTGTTGGAGTGGGCTGTGTCCGTGATCAAAACTCCTGGATTGGCCCCTTGGCCCCTGACTGACGCAAAGCGCCTTCCAATTGGGCCCTCACCAGGACAGACCAGAATTCCAGGGCAATCTGGAGACATGGCTGCCAGTCTGCTCCTGACCACCGCAGGGAGAGGAGGTCAGCAGGGCTGCTATGTATTAGAGCAATGGGGCATTTTGGTGTCTGTGGCCTAATTCACACAAGAAGGGAAATGACGCAGAACTGGGGGGAATTGGTTGCCATGTAATCTTCCCCTATGAAGAGTTTCCAGTCTGATTTTCCCTTCACATATCTGAAGACATGGCTCTGGAAAGCTCATCTGTAACCATTATGCCACAATTCCCAGAGGTCAGTCCTTTCCCATACTCAATGAACATTCCACACCACAGGTTCTTGACACCCATATCTCCACATCCATGCCCTCATTTGCCACCACACCACCACAACCTCCCACACAACACACACATTCAACCCCATGCCCTTACAGACTGGACAACTCCTCCCCTTCCTCTTCCCACTGCCAAGCTCTAGCGCCCATTGTTGGATACAACAGGCTTTACCCCTAGTTTAATATAAAAGTTATATCTCACCTGCCTTTGTAGTTCAAGGGTTTTTACAATAGTAATTGTAACGAGCCGCAAGGGAGTGGCGGGTAATAAATTCAATAATAATAATAATAATAATAATAATAATAAAGATTTCCAGTTTAAAACAAACAAAAAACAATCCCCAAATTTCTTCCCCCTTTAAAAGATGTCTTCCAATTTCGACTCCCTAAAAAGTCCAGGCAATCAGGCAGGCCTTACAGTACCTCCTGAAGATCTCAACTGACTTCCCCCACCCTCTTCAGGGAGCCCATTCCACAGACCTAGGCTGCACTTACTTTGGTTATTCCATTGTGGATTCTTCTGAATCCAGATTGATTTGAACTCGGGTCTTCGTCTTCCCCCCCTCCCCATTGAAACACTGAAATTTCCTGCAAATGGTTAGGGAAGCTCAGAAGGGGAGGGGGAAGCCAAGCACAGCAGGAGCCTCTTTCTTTCTTTTCTTGAAGGGGGGGGTGAGGAGAGGATTGGAGACAACAGAGGGGGGGAGTAGCCAAGAGGCAAATCTCTACTGAGAGAAGTTAGGGCTTCTGGAGCCTCTGCTGAGAGAAGTTAGGGCTTTCCCTTTGAGGCAAGCTTGCAGCCTGGGAACTGAAGCTTGGCCAATCAGGGCTTCTCTACCAGAGAGCTCAGCAGCAAATTCGGAACAGGCAGAGCTCTGCATGCTTTCTCACACAGATTTTTCAAATATTGAGGATTATATCAACTCTAGGATATTACAAGGATCAACTCTGGATCAATCATGTTTGTTGCAGAGGAAAAATTTAAATCAGACCAAATCAAAATGGAAACTGCATTCAGTGGAGATGGCAAGGACACGACACCCTAAGTGCTGCCATGGCACAAACAAAAGATGGCCACTTGATAACATAGTTGACACGCTGGAGATAATGTTCTATGGAGTGTTCTCCAACCTGAGGATCCTGACTTAAATTTAGGTCATGAAGCCTGTGTGAGTGGGTACCCCCTTTTCTTTTCTTTTCTTTCTTTCTTTCTTTCTTTCTTTCTTTCTTTCTTTCTTTCTTTCTTTCTTTCTTTCTTTCTTTCTTTCTTTCTTTTTTTTTTTTTGCAGTTTAAATGGTTTGTCCATGCTCTTATTTTTTTTAAAGGTAGGACACTATATCAAGTAAATTTGGAGTTATTTATCCTACCACAAAATAATATGGAACCACTGTTCAGCCGGAAAACTTTGAATGAACCAAGAGCTTTCATATTCATCCCAAAATGTTATTCTGAACTGCACATACAGTCTTAGTTCATACACAGTATTTTTCCCTATGTGCCATCATTTGGATGCCTAGCAACACAAGCTCTTTTTATAACTCAACATGCACAAAGGTTCATTTGACTAATTCCCCTCTAACAATTTTTACCTGCAGATATTCCATCTGGTATGAAGACAGAAGTCTCAGTAGCCATGGTAGTTAGCATTTCTGCAGAAGCTGTTCAAGTTATATATATAAAAAAAAACATGCATGCTACCAATAGTGCTGCCAATTACTCAGAAACAACTCTGGATTTATACAAAGATTGCAGGGGATAGCTTAGGGCCAGCTCAATTTTATCACATAACAGTTCTTTCCAGTGCATCAGTAAGAGAATAGGGAATTGCCATTGAGTTCAGATTCCACAGCTCATATTTGAAATTCCATTGAATCAGGCCAGCATGCCAACTTTCTGAGGATTTCTTTGTTCAGATGTACAGATATCATTCAACAGGAGATGCCAAAGGTTTAATCTGGGTCGGTTCAGTTCTTTGCAGAGTTACGCCAGACTAAACCCACTGAAGTGAATAGGCTTACACTACAGGTTCTCTGTTTATGACTGCATTGTTAATACTGACATGGGAATTACATAAACTGTTGGTCTGAGTAACCTCTCAAATTTAGCTCATCATATCTTAGGTCCAAGGTCTTAGGCAAATGCATTTCCAAGTCTTGCTTCCTAAGATCCCTTAACTGGATCATTTCAGATAATTCATGGCGCTATCCAAACAATGGAAATCTAGTCTGGAAAAGGACAACTATATTGATATGCCTTGGGACTGTTCATAATATTGGGGCTGTATTTGTTCATATTTAGTATTTTAACAACTGAATTTTGCTAATAAAGTATTCTGACTGATCAGGGAATTTGGACATCTGTATGAAACTATGCCCTGTGAGTGTCTCAAGGTAGCTGCAAGTTTCCAACACAGGGAAACTGAATGGGAGTGGGAATTGAATCCAGATTCCTATATGTGCAACAAACTAAGAGCAATTATTAGTAGTATATTGCTATGGAACACAAATTTATATTAAATAATTCAATGGTGGATAGGCTGACAACTGGGAGTTGGGTTTCATTCCAATGTTTGAAAGGTTGTATCAAACTATGGCTAGAAAGAACAAAGCCAAAAAAACAGAGCCATGAATAAGGAAGTCCCGGAGACAAATTTTGCCATTGCAATGAGCTCACTAGATGTTCTTAGGTAAGCCATGCTGTCTCAGCCTCTGTTCTCTCACCTGTAATACAATGATAACCATACTGGCTTACATTACAGCATTATAGCATTACAACAACACAAGTTAAACTATTTTAATTACTAAACTATTTATAACTGGCTTCCTTCCACAGCACATAAGGGTTCAAGGTGACTCACACAAAACATATTTGGAAAAAAGTATTAAAATGAATTATACAAATCCTTTGACTCATTAAAAAATAAAAACACAACCATAACTCCTAGACAAACCCACCAATTTAAGTTTTAACACAGAATGCTAATATAAACACTAATTATTCTTAATATAAGTGCCTATGTAACATGAAACAACAATTATCAGTAAATGCTGAGAGATCTTAAGCTCTATTAAAGTAACTAATATGGGATATGTAGCAGTAGTAATATTAAGTTTATTACATAATTAAAAATGACAATACAATAAATAAATAAACAATACAATAATAAAACAATAAAAATAAAATACAAAATATACCTGTTTACTCAAAAAAATCACAGTAGCACCTTTAAGACCAACAAAGATTTATTCAAGGTGTGAGCTTTCGAGTGCAAGCACTCTTCGTCAGACTATGATCTTCTTACATCACAGGGAATACACAAAAGTAATACAGAAGAAGTAGGATACAATGAATACCTGGTATAACTTACTACATAATACAAAGGCCCAGTATATGTTGTTGGTTCAGTCAACCTCAAACAAATGCCTGGCAAAAGAGCTCCATTTTGCAGGCCCTAAAGAATTGTGCTAGCTCTGGCAGGACTATTTCTTCTGGGAGTTCATTCCACCAGGTGGAGGCCAGGATGGAGAAAACTCCAGCCCTGGATGAGGTCAGATGTGCTTCCTTGGGGCCAGGGATCACCAACCAGTTGGAAGTGGTGGACTGTAGAGCTCTTTAGGGGTATAGACAGTGAGGCAATCCCTCAAATACACTGGGCCCAGACTGCTTTTGGCCTTAAAGGTGATTACCAAAGCCTTAAGTCAAATGTTAACCACTATACCATGCTGGCTCTCAAAGGAATTCTCCAAGAAAATCTTAAATTTAAACATCAAAGCTGCAATATTAACAATTATGTTCAATAGGAACTTGTGATAATTCTGTTAACAAACAATGTGTACCCCATGACATCCAAGGTAAAAGCCATCCAGCAAACCCCGCTGCCTCAGTTGAGGCATGACCTACAATCCTTCTTGGGTCTGCTTAACTTCTACCATTAGTTCCTTCCCAACAAGGCAGCTATCACCAACCTGTTACACTCCCTATTGGACAAAAAAGCCCCATGGACTTGGGGCCAAGTTCAGCAGATAGCATTTGATACAGTCAAGAGCCTCGTCCTCTTTCAGCGTTTTGGTGCACTTTGATGAGTCTCAGTGGGTTGTCCTCACCAGCAATGTTTCCCCATACATTGGACTGGTCCACTACTAGGTCCAATTGCCAGACATTCACACCTCCTGTTGCTACTTGGACCAGATGAGATGCCATCTGCCCAGTATGACTGACATTACAACAGAACCAGAAGCCAATCCAGCCATCCATGACTAAAACTGATGATGCTCAGGAAGATTTATTGGCTCGGGACAGTATAGAGACAGCCAAACCAGTGGCAGTGACTGAGGTCACCCATAGCCCAGCAGCAAACACCCTGTCAGCACACCACTGATCGCAGTACGTACTTGCTAAACCTCAGCACTTTCAGGACTTTATTTGACAACTAATATGTGCAAGGGCTGAAGGGTTTTGTGTCTTTGACACTCAGAGACTGGACCCCCAGGAGCTAATCCAAAACATTTGCTAGGGATTTGCCAGTTCCCAGTTTATAGCCAATCGGGGAGCAGACAAGAAGCAATCACAGGCATCCCTTAATAACCAATTATGTGTTTTGGTGGGAGTCATGAATGTGTACATAAGTTCCCCAATTCTGATTGTTGTTGTTCAGTATTTCTGGTTTCAGTTGCTGGAGCTGGTTTTGGTTGCTGGAGCTGAGTGTTCATGTCTTACTGACTCCACAGCCTTAATACCACCAACCACACATAATTAGTATACTACCCATGATCCTCCTAATATATGTGGTCCCCAGGTTACACAAACAACATGCATATTTACCTAAGAACATATGTACAGAACCCCTGAAAAAAGCCAGTGGTCAGTTCATACATACAAAAGCTGTACATACATGGGAAATACATGCCACCCCTGTTCACATAACATAAAAATTACATATCTTGGGAAGATAATGTGTAGTGTCCATTCACTATTGTTCAGCTCTCAGTATGTTTTACCTTAAATTCTGAATTTTTTTTACCTTTAACATTAAAGATTGCTACACCAAGATCAGTAGTGGCTATACAGCACCCAGTATTATAAACATTTACTTTTCAATTTGAAGCACAGCAGTAGGATGTTTAGTTACTTGTTTACTTTTATTGATGAAGGATTTTCCAACTCATTTATGCTTGCTTCTCCTTTTTGCAATTTTGGTCTAGACAGCTTTGGTTTACTGCTGTCATCAGATTTCATATATTAATGTCACTTTGCTGCAACAGACTAGCTCCACTGATAGTAGATAAGCTTATTCTATTACTGTTCCATTTAAAAACTGAATGCAGCTATCTTTAATCAAATGAGTCCGATGACTGCTGGAATTATAGGAAGCAAATGCAGGCCTACATACACCCTAGAATTTAGCAGAAAGGAACTGCAGTTTTGCACATCTCATAGATCCATGCATTATGCATTCTGTTCAGGCATTTTTTTTATACTGCAAATACATTTTTAACATAACTGAGATACTGAAATACACTTGTTCAACTGCACCTAATCAAAGGATACATGAGAATGGGAGAAAAATGAAGGGAGATGCATTTCAGACACAAAAGCAGACACCACAATGACTAGAGCAGTGAGATTTTTTTTATGAAGTCTTCACTGGAGTAACATTCACTCTGAGAACAATTTACAACAAAAGTGAACAAAGGTAAATCAAAGGGGATAATATGCTTGTACTTTCATCACCAAGGTTTGCAAATGCATAGTTTGAACACATAACTTACCAGTTATTGTTTCCATTCCTCTTCCCTCTACATTTTAAGCTCCGTTGATCCAGCGATCTTGAGCAGCAGATAAGGAGTCTTTATTTATTTAAGGAAAATATGGCAGGGAGATATTTGGCCACTGCCAGCACAGAACATGGATAATTCTGTGCCAACAGGGGCCTTTATTGTCCTTTAATACAGCAGGGGATTATAAAATGGGGGCACGCCATTGTTTACAATAAAAGTTGTAATAAGGGAATTCCAACAGCATATGGGTCAGGGAGTCAACCTTTATCAGAGCCTATCTGGATAAGGAAAATTACAAAGCTCCCATGCAGAACTGCTAAAGAGGACACATTTAAATGTGCAAGCATGAGTGAGAAAGGGCAAACTTTCTCAATGTTTTTACCTATGAGCAACCCCTGAAACATTTGTTAGGCTTCAAGAAACCCCAGAAAAGGTGTGATCATGCAGAATATGGTTGGGATCATGCAGAATATAGTTGTATAGACACCCACCTGGAGTCCGTCCCCTTCAGACCCATCATTGGCCATTTTGGAAGGGGCTGGATGTGTGTGCAAGCAGATAGGTAGGTAGGTAGGTAGGTAGGTAGGTAGGTAGGTAGGTAGATAGATAGATAGATAGATAGATAGATAGATAGATAGATAGATAGATAGATAGATAGATAGATAGATAGATAGATAGATAGATAGATAGATAGATAGATAGATAGATAGATAGAGTTGGTTCTTATATGCCGCTTTTCCCTACCCGAAGGAGGCTCAAAGCGGCTTACAGTTGCGTTCCCATTCCTCTCCCCACAACAGACACCCTGTGGGGTGGGTGAGGCTGAGAGAGCGCTGATATCACTGCTCGGTCAGAACAGTTCTATCAGTGCCATGGCGAGCCAAAGGTCACCCAGCTGGTTGCATGTGGGGGAGCGCAGAATTGAACCTGGCATGCCAGATTAGAAGTCCGCACTCCTAACCACTACACCAAACTGGCTCTCTGGCTAAGATATGCAAGATATATAGAGAGACAATTTACATTTATGTATGTATGTATGTATGTATGTATGTATGTATGTATGTATGTATGTATGTATGTATGTATGTATGTATGTATGTATGTGTGTATAGCAAATTCATTAACTCCCCTCCATTTGGGAAACTCTTCCAGTCCTGTCAAGAAACCCCAAGGTTTCACATAGCCCTGGCTGAAAAAGTATGCTCCAGGGCAGAGGTTTCTTGAAGCTTCAAGAATATTTCACAGGTTTCTTAACAGTAAAAAAGTTGAGAAAGACCTCTCTATGGTAATGAGGAACTGTTAGGTATTTGGTATGGGCTGGGATGGTTGAAGATGGAAGGGTGCTAAAAAACTGGGTGGAACATATTCTCCAAGCTCACATAATTTAGTCTTAGAGCTATCCCAGATACACATCTTATGGTTACTGTAATACATCACAAGAAGAGGCTGAAAGGCTGATCTGGACTCTCTGGCTCAAATTGAGGATCTATAAAGGAGTTGCCAAATGATTTTCATAATAAACATGTACAACCCTCCTGGAATGTATTTGCCTCCCCTGGAAAAGAAGAAGTGTTTGATTGATGTCACACAGGGTTTAATCTTGTTTATTATAAATGTAGAATTGGATTGCCAGTTAAGATGAGAATCAAAATCTACACCCTATTATGAGAATTTGTTGATTTGTTCTAATTGAGCACTGTCAGTTCTCGAGACAGTAGAGGTAATTTTCTTGGCTTTTGACAAGACCATAACATTTAATTTTGAATAGGTAATCTTAAATTATTCAGATTTATAATATTTGTAAAGGCAGTTTAGGAGACTTAATCCAATTTGGGTATGAGACATAAGGACAGGGCTCTCTCAGCAGTGATATCAGGGCTCTCTCAGCCTCACCCACCTCACAGGGTGTCATGGGGAGAGGAAAGAGAAGGCAACTGTAAGCCGCTTTGAGACTCCTTCGGGTAGAGAAAAGCAGCATATAAGAACCAACTCTTCTTCTATGCTGTGAAGTGTCTGAATGAATTGCTAAAAGTCAGGAGTAAATCATAAGCAAGAACACAGTACTGTTCTGGTTTAGAAGGCTAAATGGAAATTGTATTATCTTCCTCCTTTCAGTGGGTCAATCCCTGGGATGATATACATACGCTGATTATTAAGAAGTTTGTTCCTATACCTGAGTACATGTTTGCTCCTCCAACAACACACACATAAGCTCAAATATGAAATAAGATCTGGAAACAATTAGTCACAGGATTCCCCTACAGCTCCTTTTCAGTATGTATATTCTCGCGGATAGACTATTCCTGGACATCAGCAGACACTTAGCAACTTTGGCAACAAGAAAGACTTGTGTTCAGCTTTTTAGACAAAATAGATTGAAGTACTATAATATATTTTTTAAATCAAGTAAAATGTAGTCATTGGGTAAACATGTTACTTCATGTTTAGCACAATGCAAGTGCTAAATGAGCTTAATTAGCACTGACAAAACATTCTTCAGTTTTTCGGATTGTCAAAGGCTGTCAAGCCTGACTGTTACCCCTGTTGTGCCTGAACTCTATTTTGAGGGATGCAATGCAGAGTAGATTATCATGGAACTTATCTCTGACATCAGTTTCACTCATTCCTTTTGCCCTCTTGTGGAGAACAAACACAGAAATCACTGGAAAGGTGGTTAATTCACACTGAAATTGCATTGCTTGGGGTGGACTGGGGCAGAATTTGTTGAATGCTTTGGAAGGCCTCCAGTTTCAACAATTTCTGTATTTTCGTCCCCCATTGTTTGGCTATTGCCTTGCTATTTGATGTTTAACTATTCCAGCTTCAGTGAAGTTTATATCTAATACAAGTCATAGAAGAAAAAAAAAACTTTAAAAGTTGCAATTAAAAGAGATATGTTCCCATATCTTCATGGGGAAAGTAAAGTTTTCATATACTGTCTTCACACAAACACTAGCGGCAAAACCTTCAATATCACCAGTTACAGTGACTTATGATAAAGGAACATTAAGCTTGAACTACATAAGCAAATAAAGCAATTATTTATACAAGCAAATCTTTGGCTTCTTGAACCCCTACGTCTTATGTTATTGTTGGCTGTTTGGGAAACCATGAATCTATATTATCTTTCCTATGTAATTTTTACTTCTGTAAGAAACATGCATTCAGGAGTTAGCAGTCCCTTAAGAGATAAGATGAGGCCTTCTGTTGCTAAGCAAGGCTCTGCCATTTATCTCAAGCTATAGCTGAATACAAGCAATAATCACTACTGCCTGAAATATATTAGAATGAGAGTACATGGGACTATTCATGACACTTCATCAGCATTCCGGAGGCAAACGGCATGACTGCAGTGATTGAATACAGGTTCAGACTACTGGCTTCAATCTCCATTTCATTCATTCTGCCTTTACTTTTGGCACAGCTGTATGATAAACACTTACACACAGCAGTCATGGGATTCCACAGGAGGGTGAGCAAGCAAGAATGCAAGTTAAAAAAAATGGATTTAACTATGTGTTATGTGGGATAAACAGGATGGTAAAGGAATGTGTCACAAACACAGCATACAAATGTTTGGGAACAGTCCAAATCTCTCATTGGAGATACAGTAGGAATAATGAAAGGACATGTTATTATACATAGTGCCTTTCATTTTTCATCTGTAGACATCTTACAGAAAAAGGCAAATATATGGCCACCACTAAGCCTTGCTTCACATTCAAGGTATGCAAAGTTCCTAAGAGACTCGTGTAAATTGGAAAAGGTACAGCCTGTGTTTCAAGTTTGAGTGGGTATGCTTTTTAACATACTGGAAGGAAAACTGTAAATTTGCCAATGGTAAAATAATACTTTGTAGGAAGAGGTGACCCTGAAACTGTACAAGGTTGACATAGTAGAGGAGAGTGTTGTGGCTCAAAGTTTGATCACCTGCATAACAGAGTCCAAGTTCAAATCCCAGCAGCCCAAGATAAAATAGGGAAGATTTTAGCCCAAAATCTGGTTAAGCTGCTGACTGAGAGAGACAATGCTGGACTAGATGGAACAGTTTTCCAACTCAGCTTGCAGCTTAACTGAAAAGTTAAAGTCTCAGACATCCCAAACAATATATACATTAATATAAAGTAATCTATTCAAGGAGAAAAATAATCCCTTACATTCACAACTATTTAAATGAAACTATTTTATTTATGTGTTTTTTTGAAGGAGAAATCAAGGAAGAAATTAGGAAGCAGCAACTTGTTAATCAGAAACTATTGCAATTCTGTACACATGTTATGATATCTCATCTGTTTTCTCTCTTCTGTTAGGGTAATTAAATGCATACATTTACATTTCTTAGTGTGGTCATGTGAAGTTTCACTATATAGATACTAATACAAATCAGGCAAATTCAATCAAGGCACAAGAAACAGAATTTGTCAGGGTCAATTTACCAAATCTGAACACCTGTGCAAATATTGTACATGAAACAGTTCCTTGGATTTCACAGGTGAGCAACAGTAGACAATATTTGCTGACTCCCTCATCTTGCTACACACCTAAAATTCCCACAATACTGTTCTTTGAGGTGCCCTAACCTCAGGAGCAGCATTTCTGGAGGAATTTCAGGCTGCTGCAGGAGAGGGGAGGTCAGAAACTTGCACGCCTGGAAATGCCTTGTATTTGTAGAAATCATCTATTTGATCTAAACTAGCTATAACATGATAATATTTCTGCAGATCACCTACTAACTAAAGGTTTGTCAAACTAAAATATGAAACTATGGTTTGAAGTTTGTTTAGTAACCATAATTAACCTTTTCTCTGATATATCAGCAAAAGACATCCTGCTTTAATCTTGTCTTGTTTCCCAGAATAGTTTTCATTACAGTAAAGGCAAGGATATCAGATGGATCTGCACTGAAGAAGCAGGGGAAATAACAAAGATAATGGAACCAGTATTTCTTATGGGTAACTGGGATTTGAATGATTACCTGCAAGCCAAATCCTGATATAATTAAAGTATAACCTGGTTTTGTGTTATCATTGAACAAAGTTTTTGTGTGATGGGTTCTGGATTCCTCATTGAGAGATGAAATACCAGAGAGGAACAGCTGTCAGGAGCCTGGACAAGTTGAGAGAGATTCACAGATGCTATTGGTCTGACTACTAGTTGATCAATGGAAGTGGGCACAAGGTTTCCAGAACCTAGATTTGCAGCCAAGAGATTAATCACTCACCATACCCCTACAAAAGTTGAATCCAACAGCACCTTTAAGACCAACCAAGATTTATTCAAGGTGTGAGCTGTTGTGTGCAGGCACTCTTCCTCACTATACCTCTTTCACACAGAAGTTACAATTCAGTACCTCTTGATTTTAAGTTGATTTTATATTCTGTGAAGTTTCTTCAGAATTTGTTCTCTGATTTATTTGTTCTCTGAGTTATTAAAATTTGCTGCCATAGGATGTTGTTATGGCCAGAGGTGTAGCCAGTTTAAAAAAGGAATTAGATTCAGAATAAGTCTATCAGTGTCTTCTAGCCATGGTGACTAAGGGGAGCATTCATGTTCAGAGGCAGTCAGCCTCTCAGTCCCAGTGCCAGGAGGCCTCAGTCTTAGTGCCCTATTAAAGGTAAAGGTATCCCCTGTGCAAGCACCGAGTCATGTCTGACCCTTGGGGTGACGCCCTCTAGTGTTTTCCTCTGCCCTTTTATTAAAAATCTATCTACTCAATATTCAGACTCCAGCTTGGTGCAATGGTTAAGAGCAATGGCCTATAATCTGGTGATCTGTGTACCCCACTCCTCCACAAGAAGACAGTTGGGTGACAATGGGTCAGTTACAGTTCTCTCCAAGCTCTTTCTGTTGCAGGAAGGGGAAAGGAAAGACTCCTTTAGGTAGTGAAAAGTGAGGTACAAAAAACAGCTCATCTTCCCCTTTTTCAGGCCTTGTATCCTTTTTTAAACCTTTCTGGACTTGGGTTTTCTGCCCATTAATTTCCCTATGTCAAATGACTTCTCCATAGTCCTTTACCCATTTTCCATGTGCCCATGTGTTTTATTCTCATTCAAATGGACAGTGGGTTCCTTCCTTCGGAGAATATGAGCTGCAAACTTCTTCAGCTGAAGTAGTGTGATGGCATGTTTGGCTGCTTAGGAAGCAATCAATGCCATCAGTTTCCCCAATACAAGCCCAGTTTAGTACATATATTAATTCCGGAACACTGGATTTATAGAAGCCTTGTCCATTTCATCATCTTTGACTCTTTCTGTAATCTCTCACTTTCACAACTGTCTAACTATGCTAAGGTATTATGGGGCCTCACAAAAGTGATGAATAGACCTATTCGGCTATGCAATCTATCTTATCCTTGTATTAAGCCAGTAGCCTTGACAAAGTGTTCTGTAGTTGAGTTTTCTACAGCCAAACAACCATACTCATTATTTGGTGCTCACTGAATCTATTCCACATAGTGTGAGTTTTGACTGGAAATGTTCTTATGATTGGAGCTGTAGAGAAGGGTGGGTTGGGCAGGAGGTTCTGAACCATATGTATCTTCTGGCTAAAAGGTCAGATTACTACATAATGCAAGACTGCAAAATTCATCAAAAGGAATTTGGGCAAAGATTTTTAATTTATTTTCAGATTCTTGAATTGAGCAGAACACCTTCAAAGGGGGGAATTAACAATTTTAATAAATCTTGATAGCATATGAAAAGGGTTTTTTTCATCGGTTTATAAAGCCAGAATAAGGACTCCCCTTTCATCAAATAGATTGGTCTTTTTGACAGTGCAAATTGTTCCTATGAAAATAAGTGTATGTGGGGGAGGATGCTTAAAGGGTTCCTTTTGAAGACTCTGATTCTGGAAATTCAGTGCTCGATGATAACAAGGCCTAACTAGAACAGAACAATGTCCTAAGGCCAACAAGAAAGGCAGATTCAGTCCTGGATATGCTACTTATTTAGGCATTACTGCAATGTGATTCAACAGCCTTGGCTTGGTATATTGTATTGTTATTGCATTTAAATTAATAGGCTTTTCTGAGGAGAGCTTGGGAAAGCATGAACAACAAATGACCCTTCTGCTCCTGAAAGTCAGAAAGATTATTAAAGTCAAGCGATGGTTCGCTGACATGACAACAAGTAGAATACAGCTTACACAGGAGTGTTCCTTCATATAAAAATGGCCTGCTCAGGTGTGACAATGACAATGCTGTGACCTAAACAGTTGATGCATCAATTAATCATAATGCAAGATGACAACATACAAACAATACTTTGGCAAAAAAAGTTTTAGAGGAACTGCTAATTCATCAATGCAGTTCTTTAGATATTACAGACTTCAATTATCACTACGTTTCTCCAAAGGAAATTTATGCAAGCTTTTACACAAGTATGATGTTCTGGATTAGCAATTACAGACAGAAATTGACTCTACTGGCATATAGGTCTTATCTAGCCACGTATTATTTCTTTCAGGTGCACACACATTTGGATGTGTTCACCATGCAGTTGAACTAGCATACACAATAGATTGGGGATGTACTTTTTAAGCACAGCCATTTAAGAAGCCACAAATGATAACATTATTGTAAGAAACATAACTAGGCCTTTGAGAATATTGGCACTACTGAAAGTAGTGTTTCCCCTGGACAAAGAGCAGCCTGGTCCCAGCCAGGCTGATGCCTATGTGCCAGTCTACATAAAGCCCTAAAACAAGACTCCATCCAGCACTGAGAACTCACCAGAGCAGGGTTGGCAGCACCAACAGACCAACTTGACAGCTGTCAGACGATCAGCAGGGCTGTCAGCACACTGTCAGTCTAGATGGAGTCCAGATGCAGCTCCTTCCTCAGATACGAATTAGGTCCAGTTGCAAGTACTCTGCCTGAAGACCACTCCACCCAGCCTTGGCGTACTTAAGAAGAGACTTGAGGCAAACCTCCTTGTGGGTGCTACATGTGTGTTCCTTGCCCGTCTTCCCAGATGCTCAGTGTTCCAGTTCACTAGTGAAGCTCTGCTTGACTGCATATCTGGCTTCTGACTTCGGCTTGGCTTGATTTCATTCACAGCTCCTGACCTCGGCTAGTTTCTTGGCTCCACTACCAGCTCTTGACTCCTGTCTGTCTTTCAATTTTGCTCCCAGCTGCTTGACCATGGTACAGCTTCGGCACTCTCCCTGCCCCACCCTCCTTGGTGAACTGTCTACCTTGACTCTAGACTCTTGGACTGGACTTTGACTCTGAACTTGTCTACTTATTATGTCTTGGCTTTCTAGCCAAGGGAGTAATTAACCAGTAATTGGTGTGCTACCCAGTAGGGTAGCACAGTTAATAAGAAATTAACAAAAACTTGATGATGAATAGCAGTGAATAGCATGGACAAGAGTATACTGTTTGGGGAGTTAAATAAAAAACACATGTGACTATGACTGTCAACATAACCATAATCAGCCTACACCAGTATTACATGATTTATTACATCACATGCACATGCACCTGGGGCATATTAGGTTTTGCTCACATTTCCTCTCATACATCCCTATAACACTTCTTAATTTTTAGTTTTATTTGTTTTAGCATCCTCACGTTTCTTGCATTTATTTCCACAGCAGCCCCTTTAGTCAATATTAGTGTCTTGACTTCTCATACATTAGATCAGAATACCACTACAAAAAAGGCTATTTTAATTGAAAGCTTATTAAAAGGAAGTATTCTTACTGTATTCTTTAACTAATGCATTAAACCCCAAGAAACTTTCTCATTGCCCTGTTTCTCCCACTGATTGGGTAAATCACTTTTCTAGCATTTTTAAATCCCTTTCCCCTCAGTATCTTCAAAACCACCCAGACCACTATTCCAACCTGCCCCTATGGTCTCCTGCGGAACCTGAGGAGGTCAAAAAACTAATTGCTACATTAAAAATTCACAAGGGTCCGGGTTCTGATGGCATTCCAGCTGAGCTTTTAATACAACATGTAGACTGGTGGGCCCCTCTCCTAGTGGAACTGTTCACTCAGATAAATTACTCTGGCCAGCTACAGGATCCTGGCTAAATGCCATTATCTGGCCAATCTATAAAAAAGCTAAAAGATAGATCATCCCTCAAACTATCACCCCATCAGCTTACTTTGTGTTTGGGGTAAACTCTATGCCAATTTGCTGGCTTTAAAATTTACCAGAAAACAAGGTAATTTAATCTCCATCTAGCATGCAGATTAAAAAGGAA
This sequence comes from Paroedura picta, assembly GCF_049243985.1. NCBI lineage: Eukaryota > Metazoa > Chordata > Lepidosauria > Squamata > Gekkonidae > Paroedura > Paroedura picta. The sequence goes on along the minus strand of NC_135373.1, from coordinate 61,020,275 downwards.
ACAAGAAAATGTTATCCAAGTAGTAAAAGCTTGTCACAACAAGGATGTGCTGCAGGGCAACAGGGGCTTTTAACATGGAAGGTCCCAGGGCACACTAGCAGTATTCTGTTCTTTAAAGGAAAGAATTCTGAACATATTATTGCTTCCCTACTTTCCAAGAGCAGGATGGCTACCTGACTCAAAATTGCCTGATTCTAAATGGAAGCAGTTAGTTATAAAATAACAGGAGTTGAAGTAACATGGGATTCCATTTCCTCCTTCTGGAAAACTAAAGTTTCTTGCTTTTCAGGGATACTTATGGGTCCTCTTTGGAAGGAAAATAGTTCTCTATATTTTACTCAACAATACATAGACAGGCTGCTTCCTATTATTGACACTGCAGTTCCATTAGATTTTGGCATCTGTGTACTGATATTTTCCTTCCTTATATAGAAAAACAATCTAATTGACATCTTGCAGTTTTCTCTAATCTAGTGAAGAGCAATACACATACTGGTATTTAACCTGAAAGTCAACATTACTATGAAGTCAAACCTTAGTAAAGAAAGAAAGAAAGAAAGAAAGAAAGAAAGAAAGAAAGAAAGAAAGAAAGAAAGAAAGAAAGAAAGAAAGAAAGAAAGAAAGAAAGAAAGAAAGAAAGAATCGTCAACTGGAGGAAATATTTGGAAAATCTTTGACCACAGAATGAGAAGCATTAATCAGAGACCTGTCTATGATAATGCAGACCCGTGGTGAATGATCTCACCAGACTTTTAAAAGAATCAATCACAGATGTGAAACATAGCCTGCAGGGCAATCTCTAATCCCTGTGAGGTACAGCATTATCCAGGGAAATGTGCAAGCCTCTTGTCAAGAAGACAAACAGTACAATAAAAAGACAAGTTGCTTTTGTGCACTTGCCTTACTCCTTTCTGCCAAAAGGTTTAGTTTCAGCTTTCTTCTTAAAAGTTACATATGTCTGTGCAGTAAATATCGTATTTAGTACTAGTAAATATCATATTTACTAGTACTCAAGTTACAGCGAATTATCAGCTTCTATCACTTCACAGTAAGAGTAGCAAAATAAATTCCACCTACAAAATGTTTTGTGGTATAATTTTATACATTTGACCACTCAAAAACCACTCAATTATTAATAGAGACTAGAAAGAAAGCCCATTTATAAAAATGGGCAGAGGTCGGGCTTCAGGTGAGAGCCCCGTACTTGGGAGGCTGTTGGGGGCAGGTGGTGAAGTGGCGCAGCGTGGAGTTCGGACGGTGCAGGCGACGGGGAAGGGAAGGACGGCTACTGTGGAGTCCGGGCATGCGTGGTGTAGCTGAGGGGCGGGGCATCGGGCTGAGCAACAAGGCATGCACGTGAGTCCGCGCATGCCTGGTTCATTTGCATGCTGTGCCGGCCGGCGAGCAAGCCACGCTGGCTGGCGATGTGGCTGGCAGGCCGAAGGGAAGAGAGGGACAGGGATCAGGAGAACCAGCAGAAGGTGAGGGCGGAGCAGGGAGCAGGGAGCAGCCGGGGGAAGGGTCAGTTGGTGTGGGGGTTGGAAGCGCGGGGATTCGCCCCTGAGAGAGTTTTTATCATGGACAGAGCCCGCCTTAACTCCTCCCCAATAGCCCTTAGGGCTTTATTTAATCCGCTCCTCAGGAGCGTTTAAAGATTTGAGGTTTGTTGTATTCTGGTTTTAACTGGATTTTTTTTTTAGCTTTTATTTTAAGTCTCCTTGAACCACAATGAAAGGTGAGGTACACATGTTTTAATAAACAAACAAACTATTTTTAGCAGTACAGGAAACAAAACAGATAATACAGCACAACCCTAATTTCTTGGCCATTTCCTAAGTGCACTTCCCAAAAGGACATGTCCAAATATATCCTACAAATATAATGTTGAGTTTAGGCAGCTATAATTCTAAACTTTCCCCTCTGATGGAATTTTAAGTCACTGTTGTTAGAGGTTACTAGAAAACAAAAACAAACATAAAGAAAGAAAAATCTAAAGCTTATTCACTATTTTATAGCAGTAGCTTACTGTCTCTAAAAATCTGTATTTCTTTCATAACATTCTTGCACTTGACTCACTGCATGTGCCTATTGTGATACATGTACTCAACTGAAGAATATTTAGTTGCATAGTTAATTTGAAAATGGAAGGGAAAAGTAAAGGAATACAATAGTGTTTATCAGTCCACAAATCTAGCTATTTGGAATCAGTTACCAATAAAAACAATAAAGTGATCAGTCCTCCACTAGAACAAAATCTAGTGGTTTATCCCAAATGTTAGACATAAAACAATTCCAATCCTTCAATCCAAAATCAGCTGGTCTTGGTCATGGAGCAAACTAATTATCCTCATACCTACCCACCTATGGCTCACGCTGTAAACAATTACCCTCCTTCCTGTTTGTGTTCCTTAATATTTATTTCTTATTAGGATCCCCACAGCAGAAATATCTGCTGGTTTGGCCATCACGTATATTCTCGCTGCAATCCTACTGTAATCAAAACCCACAAGTATTTTTAAAATGCATACTGATAATCTATTTCTAACCCATTACGTTATGACCTCACAACCACCACTATCACCGCCATTGAGTTAACATTTTTATAGCATTTCTAAGTGTTTTATACATTTGCTCTAATCCTTGGAACAGCTCTCTGGGGAAATTATCCCCACATCACAGATAATGGATCAAGGCTACTCGCCTTCTTGTGAAGTTGAGGAAGATTCACACCATAACTTTGAGTGCAATCCCAGCATCAAACCCACAGTGCAATTTACTTGGCACATTTCAGTTTACGAGTAGTCTATATTCTCACAAATGTATTAATTTTCCTTGGACTTAGATGGGGGTAACTCTGTTTAAGATTGCACTGGTAGTCTCCTACCAATGAGAGGTGTCAGATCTTACATGGAAGGAAATTAAAGATGCATGGTTGAGTTGTGATTTCTGTACACCCTCCTCCCACTCTCTTTGTCATGAATCCCCCCACCCATTCTCTGTTCTAAATTAAACAGGCAAACTATTACATTTAAATTAGTGTTAAAAAATTCCTAATAGAAACCATATTTCCTCTACATCTAGTTTTAGACTCTAGTTGGATACATACTCAAAAGCACAACCATGAAAATATGGATGTGCTATGCCTGAGTTACATCCACCTCACCTTTCATAGTTTGCTTTAAGCCCACTAGCATACAACATCCTTCCATCTTGAAAAGGGGGTGGGGAGCATAGCTGACTGAAGCCTGAAAGTGAAAATGGCTATTAAGCATCATTTAATACAACAGAAAAGGCCTTTTTGGCTCTTGAGTTGATACAAGTATGAGAAAGTACGTGGGATGTCTGATGGATTACACATGAATGGATGGATTTAGGCCTATATTTAATGACACTCTCTCGAGTCTAATGAATTATTTGCTCTCTATTAAACAACATGCTGTAGAACTGGACGGGTATAGCAATGCATTTTCATGGTTGGTTCACAAAAGCATTGCAATATAGTCTGAGCATTTCAATTTGTGATGTTCCCTTTTCACAAACATTAATTTTACTTTGGCTGAAAGAGTTCTGCACAAACAACAGCCTTTAGTAATTCTCACAGGAATGATGGATCCTTCCCTCTAAACCTGGCATTTATGGGCAGATACAATGGTGTGGTAAAGAAAGTATACAAGGGCCTGATAACAGAGTAAGCCATGGCAATCTAATTATATCAGAATGTCAGTTCTGACAAAGTAGAGAAAAAACTTCTGTGTGCTGACATATAAAAATCAGTAGCAATTCATCAATGTCACTAATCTCAACTAGATTTAAAACACAAGAGACTGACAAGAATGCATGAAAAGAGAGAGAGCAACAGCAATCTTCAAAACAAATAAAGAAATAACCAGAGTAGCTCCATTTGTTTACTGAAGCATTCCCAAATAATCTTGCTTGACAGCTATCAAGCACTATGTACTTTCAAGGGTAACTTGTTGGCCACTTTTGAGATGCTAGATTAGAAGGTTGTTTGTTTGTTTTTGAGAGCACACTGGGAGCAATTAAACAGAGCTACTTTTTTTTTAGCATTTTCCTTAGCATCTTCAGCTTGAACTCCCTCCCCCCTCCCCCTTTCCAGGAGAGCAGAAGCAGTCTAAATACAAACACATTACAAGGTTCAGTCATCATTGGCATAACTTGCAAAGTGCACACGTGCAGAACAAGCTGGCTGCACAGCATAATATGCATGCATACCTCCACAATCACAAACAAATCAATCAGTACAATTGTAAACAGGGTTACCTCATTCTGAGCCTTCAATGGCTGGGCCTCTATTACGATTGCACTCATTCTGTTCTCCAGTAACTAATAAAGATAATATCTTCTGCATTAGTCTACATGTGCCAAACAATATCACAACAATTAAGATTACAAGACGATGCCAATCAAGAAACTTAGGGAAATGCTTTGTAATAATCTCATTGGTGGTTTTAACGTTTGGTGGTTTTAACTAAATATACTTAATATATGCTCTTCTTAAAACAAAACTTTCTTCTGGCTAGCAGTGTCTTCCCAATGTCTCAAGAAGCCCTTTACTGGAGATGTCTGGTACTAACCATCAAGGACATTCTGTATATTTTAAGAAACTTAGTTATGTTGGGTAGAATCCTAGTGAGAAAATATACTTAATATATGCTCTTCTTAAAACAAAACTTTCTTCTGGCTAGCAGTGTCTTCCCAATGTCTCAAGAAGCCCTTTACTGGAGATGTCTGGTACTAACCATCAAGGACATTCTGTATATTTTAAGAAACTTAGTTATGTTGGGTAGAATCCTAGTGAGAAAAAGGTTAGGGAGATGTATGTCCAAGAAGGTTGGGAGTTTCTCAAAAGTGAAATACTGAAGGAACAATTGCAGACAATTGCCCTGAGAAGGAAAACTGGGAAGAAGCTAAAGAAACCAGGATGGCTCCATAAACTGCTCTCAAAGGAATCACCATCACTAAACATTATAAAGTTAAACTTGCGTGCAGCCAACTCACTCCCTTCCTGATTGGTCCCTCCTTGAGGTATGCCACCAATAAGGAAAGAGCAGTCTGATAATGAGGGTCAATCAGTTCAAATTGCTTGCAGGCAGCCAGTCAGGAAAAGTTTCTACTCTGGAAATGTTTACTTATAAGTAAGTCATTGGTTTCAGCCAGAAAAGCATAATGTCTTCTCTCCACCTCCAACTTCTTGCCAGTGTCAGAATTTTGCTGGGGGGAAGAGTTCATCCCACTGGATAGAATGGAGTGGATAGGGGCACCCTCTTTATGAAGCAATGGACATGGACCCCATGGTCCAATTGTTGTGAAATTCAGAGGGGGGGGGGTTAAGGACGAACCTCCTGAGTTACCCCAAATGTTTGGAGGCTATAACTGGGGGGGAAAAAACATGCCCTGAGAAAGGTGGGAATGCTGGACTTCCTATTAAAGTAAATGGCACCATTGATTTTAATAGGTGTCAAAGCTGAAATGGTCTGGATCGGGCTCATGGTTCACAAGCCTAATGCCAGGCTCCAAGTGGGAAACAAAGAGAAATGCTGGGTTGCAGTAATTGCTAATAATAATAAATGTCCAGTGATTTATAAACGTGTCACAATTTCTTCTTTCAATGAAAGTATTTAATTGCTTAATGTTTGCTTAAAGAACTGAGAACCTTTAATTCAGTACATTCTTCAGTTCAGTATCAGAGTAAATCAAAAACAGTTGTATGTTACAATCAAACATGAGAATGTAGATAGGCAAAAAACTTACAGAGGGTTCTTCAATTACTGCCACTGTCAGCTTTTCCCAACTTTTTTACCATTGAGAAACCACTGAAATATTCTTCAGGCTTTAAGAAACCCCAGAAGTTGGATCTCCAGATCCCAGCTGGAGCCTAGCATCCCCACTATTGGTCAGAGTGCCAGCCTCCAGGTGGGACCTGGAGAACCCACAGAATGAAAGCTCTTCTGTGGACTGAAGAGAACAGTTTCCCTGGAGTTTCCCTTGCACATCTATGGGATCCAAAGTCAGAGCTTTTCTCCAGGGGACTGATCTCTGTTGTCTGGCAATGATCTGCCATTCCAGCAAATCCCCAGGTCTCAACCTCTCACATTCTGCAACCTCTCTGCCACAGTTACCCCCTCCCAAGCAAGCCCTTTCATCAGGAGCTTGGAGATGTGTTGTCATTGTAGAGTTCCCACTCCACAACAGCCATTTTTCCCTGGGGAGCTCATACCTATAGTCCAGTTCCAGGAGATTTCCAGGCTGCAGCTGGAGGTTGGTGACCTCTGGGTCAGGAATGTTTCCTGAGGTTTTGATGCAGGGCCTCAAGAGTCCAAGGGTGGGCAGGAGCTATTGCCATGTACCCAGCCTCCAGGAAGGCCACAGTGCAGGTGTGCATCATGGTGCCCATTGTATTACTGGGCTTTGTCTCTAGTTCTTCAATAATACTGCAAAAGAACTGGGTTGGTTTCCTTGTGAAGCTGCCTTATACTGAATCATTCTGGAGGCCTCACTTCAAGAAGGACGTAGATAAAATTGAAAGGGTACAGAGGAGAGCGACGAAGATGATCTGGGGCCAAGGGACCAAGCCCTATGAAGATAGGTTGAGGGACTTGGGAATGTTCAGCCTGGAGAAAAGGAGGTTGAGAGGGAACATGAGAGCCCTCTTTAAGTATTTGAAAGGTTGTCACTTGGAGGAGGGCAGGATGCTGTTTCTGCTGGCTGCAGAGGAGAGGACACACAGTAATGGGTTTAAACTTCAAGTACAACGATATAGGCTAGATATCAGGAAAAAAATTTTCACAGTCAGAGTAGTTCAGCAGTGGAATAGGCTGCCTAAGGAGGTGGTGAGCGCCCCCTCACTGGCAGTCTTCAAGCAAAGGCTGGATACACACTTTTCTTGGATGCTTTAGGATGCTTAGGGCTAATCCTGCGTTGAGCAGGGGGTTGGACTAGATGGCCTGTATGGCCCCTTCCAACTCTATGATTCTATGATTGTCCATCAAGGTCAGTATAGTTACTTGGACAAGTGGTGGCTTTACAGGGTCTCAGGCAGAGGTCTTTCACATCATCCATAGCCTGTTCTTTTTAAATGGAGATGTCTGGGACTGAACCTGGGATCTTTTGCATATGCCTGACCATTGTGCCATTCTTTACACACTCCACGTCTCTTCCAGCTAACAGTGAAAGTGTGGGGTTGTTCCTGTCAAGCCTTTTTCATAATCCAACTCTTGCCCAAAATTCAATCAAGTGGTAGCAAAATTCAAGGCTACAACTTGCACATTCTTCTTAGTCTACTTGTTTAAGCTAATCGATGCTTCCTGAGCATGACCAAAATCATCCATAGCAATCACTGAACATGGGAAATAGATTATATCTCAGCCTCTCAGTGAAATTATGTAAACTGAGAGGAAATAAGAAACTGCATACTCTATACATTCTGATAACAGTGGTTACTGAACTTGAGGGACTTATTAGCACCTGAATTACCTAGGTTCCAAATTTTGTCAGTAAGAAAAATTATAGCCATCATGATAAAATTATCTCATCTCCCTTGGTAAAGTCTTGCATTTAAGCAATTTCTGGCTTAGCTGATTTGAAGAAATGAAATCTTCAAAGACCTTAAACAGCACTATCATTTTGCTTGCTAATAAGCCAACATTTTATTGAAGGACATTAAAGGATATGTGGATGCTTTTATTGTTCTCCTTGAGGCAGCAAATATTACATTGAAGAGGTTCATTATTAAGTATTTTGCCACTGTCCATCTGGCTTCTAGTCAATTATGTTCCGTTAATGTGCATATTAATGAAGATCTTGACATCCATTAGAAATCTAAAACTGCCTACTCCAATGTCACTCTTTAACATATGATTAGTACTTTGTTGGCATAATATAGTAAATACTTTATCATTATGCTAGAATTCATTACTATTCAAGATGACTTCAGTACAAAATAACTCAATGTCTTACTTTAGCAACCCTTCAATGAAATTACTGAGAAATACTAATAGTCTTTCAAGGAACCATCAGGGTTCACTGGAAGACAATTTGAAAATTATTCCCTATAGCTATAGTTGCTAGAATCACCATGTCATTCCACAATATGTGCCTTTTCCTTTGTTATATCAGCCTTGCAATATAATAGGCTCAAAATGTTTTTTTTAATTCACTTGCCTTTGCATAAGATTAAACAGCATATCAATAGTATGGAAAAATGTCATTATTATTGCCTTTCCAAACAATTAAACAAACAGTTACAAGCTTACTTGCAAAAGACAAATAGCATTTTACAAGACAAAATGGACATTTTTAAATGACTAGCAAAATCTATTTATTGATTAGATTTATATACTGCCCTTCCCATTTTACAAAACGGCTCTGGGCAGTTCACAAAATGTGCACATGCAGGCAGAAATCTGTTTCCTTTTGGTGGAGACTAAGACACAGTATTGGCAGACATCATTTTCTCCTCACAGAGCTGAATAGTAACCATACCCAGGATAAGGCTCCAGCTTCTACTCTAGGCAAATCTAGTCACTGAAGCAAAAGATTGATCTAGCCCTCTCCCAAGAGTGTCCCATATTGCCACGATCGGCAATACAGAATTCAGTTGCATAGAATCATAGAGTTGGAAGGGATCTCCAGAATCAGCTAGTCCAACCCCTGGCACAATGCAGGAACTCACAACTACCTGCCTACCCACACTGACCCCAATTTCATGCCCAAGTGATCTCCCCCTACCATAAATCTGTAGAATCCAGCTTGCCTAGATGAGTTCTTTTGGAAAAAAGCAGCTCTTTCTGCATGATCAATCAAAAACCCTGAGATGGGACCACCGGAGGTACTACTTATGCCTTTTTTCTTCACTTGTATGAAGGGGTCTGTTTCCATAATATATGACCTGGAAGCTCACAGACTTAAAATACAACTACTTAGTAAGAATACATTTTGATCTTTGCAGACAGATCCTTAACTACACTGGACTAAACATAATGTAAGCTATAATCAAGATAACAGGAACATGTTAAGTTAAAACTGCATTTTCTAATATGCCTTTTTTCCCTATCTTTAACCGCTCCTAGCGGAGCGGATAAAATAATTCATTAAGGGCCCCAAAGGTGGGCCCTGTCTGTGATGAGGAAGGGTGCCCATAGGCCCCTTCCCCCGGACTGACAATCGGAGGGCCCAATCGGCAGGCGCTGGGCCCTCCAATTGTCAGTCCAGCGGCAAGGGACCAATTGCTAGCCGTGCAGCTCGCAATTGGTCCCTTGCCACTGGACTGACTAATTGGGAGGCGCAAAGCGCCTCCCAATCCAGCCCCCTTCCTCTTTGCCTGCAGCCGCCCACCCGCCGCCATAACTTGCCTCGCCTCCACCTTCCTCCACGCCACACCATGCCACACCCACATCGGCTCCGCTGACTCTCGGGGCCCGGACGAGTCAAGCTGCACCACGCCACCCCATGCCCGCACCAGACCCGCCGACTCCCAGGCCCTGCTGGCGCCCCGCCCCACGGCTGCACCGGCCTCGCCGACTCCGGAGCCCCGCTAGCGCCCGCTGCATTCAGACTGCAGCAGGCTTATTTACTAGTGCTGAAGATCCACAAAACATAGACATGTCTTTCAGAATACATTCTGAGGGGGAAGTGAGTGAAATAGCATGAAATGTACAAAAAACCTAAAAGTTTCTTTTGAAAAACATTTAAATACCTACTAAATATTTTAAAATGTATTTGTGCGTTCTTATTACAATCTTCTTGTAGGTGAAAAAAGCAGACAAGCATTTATGCCAATTAAAAGTGATTAACTAGCCTTTGGCTTAAAAACACCACCACTACAGTAGCTTGCTTTGTTATTTATTTGCATATATGCATTTATAATCTCCAAATCTGAACTGTGCAACCAATTCTAATTCTGACTCCAGATTCTGGTATATTTTTTTAAATGCTAGGATCTAGCCAACAAACAAAATGACATCGATGAAATGCCACAATTAAAGTTTTTCCAGATCAAAGGAAGCAGATATATGGATAGCAGAATACCTCAACATCATAACCATCACTTTGTGGATAATTCAGCACCACTAAGATCAACTGGACACTGACCTAGATCTCATCAAATCCTAGAAGCTAAGCAGCATCAGCCTTTGTTAGTACTTTTCCCTCACCTTCCAGGACCTTCACCACCTTCCCTTGTTTTTCCTTGGCCTACTTCTCATCTTTCCAAATATTAAACTGTTCCCTATATCCCAAGTACACCCACTGCTGCCCATCTGTCCTTTCCTCTATTATTATTAGGGTTCTAAAAGTCAGCATGGCTTTCTCAAAAACAAGTCACATCAGACTAATTTTATCTCCTTTTTTTGAGAAAGTTAGTATCTTGTTAGATAAAGAGAATGCTGTGGACAGTTTAGCATTAATTCAATAAGGCTATCAATAAGGTTCCACATGTTATTCTTACTGACAAGTTGGAAAAATATGGTATGGATCCTATGACTGTTAGGTGGATTGAGAACTGGTTGACAGATCGCATCCAAAGTGTGATTGTAAATAGTTCGTCATCATCTTGGAGAGGAGTGATAAATGAAATGCCTCTGAGATCTGTCCTGTCCTGTGTTGTTCAACATATTCATAAATGATTTGGATGAAGGAATACAGGGATTGCCTGGTTGGTGGCTGCCATGGCGATGGTGGGTGACTGCGGTGGGCAGCAGGTGGTGGCAGGTGGAGGCAGGCGGACAACAGGCAGTATAGCTGCAGCAACTGCTTGCAGGAGAAGGTCTCAGCGCAGTGGGGCTCCAGGCATGAGTAGATGGTGGTGGTGGAGCGAGACTGGCCACCCCCTGCAATCGTAGGCACAGAGGGCTCTGTGGCAGTGCGGAGGGGCTGGGGCAGCACAGGGCCATCAAGGCTGTTCTAGAAGTGCATCAGCAGGTTCTGTTTGTTGACGGTGTGCATACTTGAGAAGGACGAGCCACCACCACCCAAGTCCTCCTGTGGGGGCTACTGCTGGTACCTGCCCACCTCCTGAGGGTCCAACAAGGGTGCCTTGCTCCCCCCTCCCGGCTGCCACCACCTCCACGTCACCTCGGAAATTGTTGTGCGTGTCCGCTACCCCTGCCGTTGGAGTTGCAGCATTACGGCAGTTGAGAACCACTGGTCTACAACTTTTTATAATGCTCATTTCAGATTTCTTTTGTTTGTTTGTTTTAAAAAATAGTAGTTGTATTATTTAAGATTAAATCTACATTTGTTAGACAGGTATTAGAAAACAGCCCTGGGGTTCATTATTGCACCAACATTTTCTTCTAGTTCAGAAAATATCTCAAATATATTTGAGGGTGAGTAATGTTCCCCAATCCCTCATGCCCATTTCTGATTTGTTTTCTTTAATAAAACTGTAAGCAATAAACAATTACTGTTAGTTGTTCCACAGATTTTTCAAGCTACCAAATTAGTTGTCACTTACTGTTTCATAGACAAAATTATTAGATATGATGACTATTAAAGCTTTTGACAGGCCATTGCAACTGTGATGAATAGCCCTGGCATCTCAAATATCTTGTAGCATTTTGTGATCCTGAGAAGTACATTTAACTAATGCAACATACTACAGAGTAATTCCTAGTCACACACTCTCTTCAAAAAGAGAGAGAAAATACAAACCTGAGAGTAAAAGAAGTACTGGAAGTAATTGTCTCTCATAGCCTTTTGTAAAAAGCCATATTTGGATCACATCTGAACCCTCAGAGCCATGTGTGAATACAGGATAAAATAACATTTGAGAAGCAGGCCTAAAACAGTTAGACAATAAGAAAGAAGGACGAGTATCTCTTGATCTGGTTCGGCTGCTTTTATAATAAAATGGCTCAGATTTGCCACAGATTACATGCCTCTCAGTTGCTGAGTTTCATTTTTTTAAGCTGTGATGCTACTTGATTTTTATTCATATTTTGGCAGTTAGTCATTTAGGTTAGTGCAAACACTCTTTCGTCAGTATTGCTAAAATGTGGGAAGATTGCAAATGGAAATTAACACTTTTGTCTTAGTGCCTAGAGAATACCAAAGCATTGTTCTTTAAGCATTAGTTTTAAGATCTTCTCTTCTTTTAATTTAATCGGTCAGATATGAACAGCTATTTGGTAATTACTGAAAATGAGAAAGCTTGCCAGATGTACTATGAGATTGCATACAAAGCTACTGCATTAACACAATTAAGATAATGTTACATTAGCTTGCTCTCTCTGTCTCACTGGCATTCTATCTCTCACATGCACACACATACAAATGTAAAGGCATGTGAAATGTGATCTTGTAAATATATGAAACTGACTGTTCCACCCAATTATCCAATGTGTTAAGTGGGCATTAGGCAAATCTGCTGTGAATGTGTTTTTTTTTCTCATTTAATCTGCATTTAGTTAAGTATGAAAAGGGCAAAGAAAAATCACTTTGAAGAATCAGAGTTGCAAAGTAAGTGTGTGGAAATACTCTGCATGTTTTTAAGCAGCAGCATGTTACAAAATACAGGCTTGTTGTACATTTTCAAAAGCTTCAGCCTCTGTGCTCTGGGATATCACTAAAAAATCTCCAAGTAGTCAACCAATCATTGGGTTAATTAGTGGATAGAGTGAATTGAAACTGAAAAGGAAAAAATATCACCAGTTAAAAGTATTTTCCATCTTTGACATCTTGTTTCAATATAATAAACACTGGAAAATATCTCCTTTTATAACATGACTAAAATTAAAGCCTGTTGTAGCTGATACAACGGGTGCTAGAAGGGGGAGAGAGAAAAATAGCAAAGCGAGATGGAGGTAGAAAGAGAGTGATTAAGATAGAGAGAGCTTGGAACTGGGAAGAGGAAGGGGAGGGGTTGTCCAGTTTGTAAGGGCATGGGGTTGAATATGTGTATTCTGTGGGGGAGGGGAGGTTGTGGTGGCAAATGAGGGTGTGGGTGTGGAGAGATGGGTGTCAAGAACCTGTGGTTTGGAATGTTTGTTGATTGTGGGAAAGACCTTTGGAAATAGTGGCATAGTGGTTACAGATGAGCTTTACAGAGTTATATCTTCAGATATGTGAAGGGAAAATCAGACTGGAGACTCTTCTTAGGGGGAGATTACATGGCAACCAATTCCTCCCAGTTCTGCATTCAACCTCATTTCTCTTCTTGTGTGAATTAGGTCACAAAAACCTAAATGTCCCCCTGCCCTAATCCACATGGGGCAGTCACAGTACACAGATGTCTACCCTGCTCTTTCGGTCTCCATTTTTTTTTACTATTTATATAATGATATGTACCCACATGCTTCTTTCACCGTTACCCCTTAGAAGAGCTGGATTTTTGTAACCTGCTGTTTACCATCCAAAGGAGTCTCAAAGCAGTTTACAAGTAGCTTTTCCCTTCTCTCCCCACAAAAGACAACGTGTGAGGGATGTGGTGCTGTGAGAGGTGGGAGAGAACTGGGAATAGGCTGCAACTAACCAGCAGGCCTCAGGTGTCTCAAAGCAGTTTCCTATTGCCTTCCCTTCCTCTCCCCATAACAGATTCAGGGATGTGGGGTAGAGAGAGCACTAGCTCATGGTTTGGTGTAGGTTTAGTGCCTCACTTTGAAGCTGGCAACCCTAAGAGGAGGTATCTTGGTGCATAGCAGTCTTGACAGTAGTCAGGCTTATGCATACCTAGGTAGTGTGGAATTCCAGAACATGAGCCTACACCAATCTGGCAACCTTAACTCCTCTCTGCAATGTTTTCTTGACCTGAAAAAGGTTAGGGGGTGCTAGGTGGCTGCGGGGGCATTACACACTTTTGAGGCCCCACTTTCAGACTTAAGGGAAAATGTTCATATTAGGGTTGGGCACTTTGGCGTCTGAAGCATCTGTTCGCACCTGAAGCAGCCAGCAGCGCAGGGGGAGGGAGGCATGGGTGTCGGCATGCCAGCGGGCGCACACACACAGGTGCAGAGCTCTGCGCCTGCATGTGTGTGCCTGACAGCGCATCAGCACCCATGCCTTCCCTTCTACCCCCCCCACACCACGCCACTTGCTGCTTTGGGCGCGAACGGATGCTTTGGACACCGAAGTGCCCAACCCTAGTTCAGACCAGGGACAGCCAACCTCCAGGTGGATCCTGGAGATCTCTTGGAATTGCTGAGCATTTCCAGACTATAAAGATCAGCTCCCCAGCATAGTGCTAAATATTATCATGCCTCCCAGCCCCTCCTCATCTTTTTGCTGTCTAGCTCTTGTCTGCCGCCTTTTTGCGCTTCTCACCCTCCACAACTGCTGCTGGGAATAGCGGAAGAGAGCAACATACTTCATATGTGACTCTCTTCTGCCTGTCAATCAATCCAAGCAACCAATCCCCTTCCTCCATATTTTAATGGTCCCACAATGCCCACTAATCTTTTTTTAAAATCATACTTCTCTGTTTAAATGCCTATGCATCTATTCATAGATGCAGCATAATGCTTTTGGAATGCCACCCCTTATGGAATCATGAGTCTTGATACTTTAAAAATTTAATCTCGTTCCTGATTTTTGGGAAGGGGCATGCTTTGTGTTACAACTTTGGGAAAAAAATATTTCTAGCATCAGCTACATGCTTGTCTACCTATTTGTTGCTCCAGGATGTTAGCCATTTTTTAAAAGACATTCTCATCCCCAGGATCAAGGGAGAGGGAGGCGGATGTAAGGGTGGGACAAAGAAGGCGCCTTTAGCACGGTTGAGGCTCTATACCTTCCCTTTGCTGGTTGCTCTCCCTTAGTTAGTGCTAAATAGGTTGGGGAATCCCCAACAAGCACTTTAAAGATCCCTGGATCTGGTTGAGGCCAATTTTATTTCTCTGGGGCAAGTTCTAAGAGCTCGATCGTAACCATCTTATGTATAGTACATCCAGCTAATGATAGTTTTCTCCTATCCTGCCAGATGCACATTTCATGCAATAGTGATAAGGGTAGTCCATAACAGGTATTTACAACAATGCAGTTACAATATACACATCAGAAATATAAGATGGTGAACTAATATGAAATCATTAGTCATTTCAAAATTAAATTACATAAGTGCAGTATGAATTTTGAATATCAATTATGGCTGTCTCCTAATAACCAGAAATCAGTGTGCTCCTGGGGAACAATCACTTGTCTTAGTGAGGAGGAAGTACCTTTGCAAATCCAGGAAAAATGCATTAACCTTTGAGATTACTGATTTTGACATACTGTCGTAACATTAACATGGTGGTACACAGATACGTATTAGGACTATTGGAGTTGTCAAGCCACTACAGTTAGTTTCCATCAGTATTGTAATTTTGAGCTGTCCTCTTTTCTGTGGTTTGGAGTCTGTTTTTGACTGTATGCAGTATTTATAAAGGGTAATGTCTGATTTTTAGTTTACGTTTTGCTGCAGATTCAATCCGATGGGAAGATGGGAGCCCCTGACACTTTCTTTCAACTCTTCTGAGCTGTGGGGGCAGTGGCAGAGACTTACGAGTGGAGGAAAAGTACACAGAGTTGACCTTTACATTTTCCCATTTACTGTGGCTTGAACATTTCCCTTTGGCTCAGTCAGGGTAGGATCACAGTCATTTGTTTATATGAGGGGAGGAGTGTTTTTAATTTTACATAGCTGGATGCTGCAGTGAGAGGATTTGGTATGAGAAAATCCAGTAAAAAACGGAACAATGTTTGAGTTCAGTGGCACCCTTAAGACCAACAAAAATGTTGTTCTTAAAGGTGCCACTAGACATGCTTAGTTCTGCTGCTTCAGACTAACATCTTTTTACTGGAGGAGCTATATTGCTGGTTTTTCCCATCCAGCTATACCTGGATGCACTCACCTTCTAGCTGGCACCACCAAACATAGGCCTGTAAAAGTCCCTGGTGGTATAAGTGTCAGGAGCTCAGAGTCAGTTCTCTTTTGTTTTTCCTGTGCCACTGTGTTCCACCTGTATGCCATAGCATTTAACTGGTCAATTGGAGCATTTAAGTTCAGTTCTGACTCTGCTGAGAGACAGTAGAATAGAAGTTTAAATAATACAATAAATGGGGGTGGGGGTTACATCCCCATATTTTTCTATTTATCACTTAGTAAACTGCGGTGACTGAGCCTAGAATGTTGTCTTTCATAGACCGATTATGCACAGGCCACTGTTGGTTTCCAGCATCAGGTCAACATGTCCCGCTGCTTCCCATGTCCTAATGAGGAAAGAATTCCCCTGAGGCACACAGTTTGCTCCAGGGCAGAAAAGTTCCACCGTGGCAGTGACAGCAGAGCGGCAGTGGCATTCCCCACACAATGGTGGAATAGCAGCATGCCACTATCCCATATGGGGGGCAATGCCCCATTTGGCTCTACAGCATTGTGAAGCACCATGGAGTCAAATGGGGCACTTTGTTTCCCTACTGGGACACGATAGGTGGCAGAGAAGAGCCGGGCCTATGCATGGGCCTGGCCTCGCATAGGTGCCGATGGCACCACCGGGCCATTGGAGACCCTAAATCAGGCCAGGGCCAGGAGGAAGCCAGGCTGATGGTGACATCACGCATCAGTGGGGATTTGCCCTGCTGCTGTGCGAACATTGCCCCATGCATAATTGGTCATAGAGTAGCAAGCAGCCAGGCTTAGGTGAGTCATTCAATTCAGATGCTATCAAGGTATCACTGAAGGCTTCCATTTCTTAAAGCCACAGATGTTATTTTATTGTTTTAACTCCAGTGTACCAATTGACTGATTCATTCTTTCATTTAGTTTATGTTGCAGATTTTTCTACATACTTGGGTATTTTGTCAGCCTTGCAGAAAGTGCTATCTTGTCCATTCACATCTTCAATCACTGGATTTAAGTATCCTTGGAAGCCAAGCAGCCTAATTAGGGTTCTTTTGCCCAGCATAATGGTGCCAATTAATCACACTGAGAGAAAAACCTTTTTTATATTTTTATTGCAGAAGAAATATAGACACAGAAAAGTTCTCAAATCTGTGCAGAGAACAATAGGATTGCATAGTGTTAAATACCTTTTCCTTGGACACTGGGAAATATGATGACCCTTTCAGGATGAGCCAATAGCCTGGGGTCTCTACCTCCCCGGAAAACCCTATAGCCATTATGCCAACCTTCCAAGAACTGCTGACAGGGATCTTCGCCTGACATCTTTGCCTGACATCAATCTCAGCTCCCAAGGTTTACATATTATAATGGCTTACTCATGCCTTCTGGCCTTGGAGCACAAGATAAGACCAGCTTGAACCTGCTCAAACTATTCCGTCCTATGACTCATGGAGAAGCTACATTCTGGAGAGGAACATACTGCTCTCTTGATAAGAACCAAGGGTTAAAACATTCAAACCAATATGCAGAACTATAGTCAGTTTCTAATAACTGTAAACATTCAGTAGGTTGCAAACATTTTCTTTACCACCATGCCATCATCCTGAGAACTGGCCAACTTCACTATTTGAATCTTTGATATTTGGAGAAATTTACTTCCCCAAACAATTGCTGTCCATGTGCTTTTGCTGCTGGGGGACAACAGTATGCAAGAAAAGCATAGAGAATGCAAAGTTTCGTTAGCAAATTTTTAAAAACTTTCTCAGTCAAACTTCTGATTTACTAGTATGGCTTAATTGAAATTAAACCAGGAGTTCCTCGAAATTCAACCATGTCTAGAAAACACAACAGCAGAAAGCAAATTCAAAGTTATATTATTATTAGTCTAATAAGAATGGATCATAGTCAATATTTTAATCCCCTTGAATATTCAAATTCTTTAGCAACATACAGTCTATGTTTGCTGAGGCACTGTCCTTTTAAGGTGTGACTACTTATCAAAACTGTAGATAATTTGTTTGGATGGTACACTTTTTAAGTTCTGAAAAGCCTGAATCAAGGGCAAAGCGTCACATTGGGTAAGTGCTGCATAAGGAGGAGTAACTGAGAAGGAACAAGTGGCGAAACTGGAAGAATTCAAACCATTCTCTTCCAGATCAGACATTATTCCAAGGATAGAAGGACAGATTTACATGGGTCTATTCGGGAGCAAACTGTATACAAGCCACATACATAAACTACTTCATGCATTCCATGTACTCTCAAAGTGATCTAGAGTAGTGGTCCCCAACCTTTTTATCACCGGGGACCACTCAATGCCGGGGACCACTCACCGGGGACCACTCAACGCCTTTTACTGAAGCCTGGTGGGGGGGGTAGTTTACTCCTCTACTCTCAACCACTGCCCTAACGCTCTCTGATCGCTATGGTAATGTTTAAACATCCCTTCAAAATAAGATACAGACACGCCACAACAATGAACATAAGGAACATTTTATTTTCATGGAAATTTTAACTCATGACAATGACAAATCAATGGGAACCCTGAGCTTGTTTCTCTGCAATGAGATAGTCCCATCTGGGAGTGATGGGAGACAATGACACCTGAAGTGTGTTGTAAAGGGCCAGGGGGGATGAAGTAAAGGGCCAATGGGGGGGGGGAGAAGGCGTCCTTCGGGCCTCACCTCCAATTAGTCGAAGGACCACATGTGGTCCGCAGCCCGCAGGTTGGGGATCGCTAATCTAGAGGATCAGCCTGTCTGGAAAACGTATTATTCAGCATTTAGATTTTTTTTAAATCGAATCACAGAAAACCCAACAATTTTCATTTTAAGGAAATGAATGCATGTGCATTTAATGAAGGGTACAAACGTGAAATGATATTTTTAATATCATACATGATTACATTTCAAGTAAATTCACAACTATGATTTGCCAGTTAAAAAGTAGTTATTATAGATGTTCTATAATTTTCACAACACTTGTTAGGATATTTTTTTCAAAGAACAAATGTAATTTTCAGTACCTAAAAGCATCATCTTGAACAACAAAATGCTTGATGTACAAGAAAACTAATATATGTTTAGAAAGACAATGTTCTGTATGTAGCACATTGGGAACAAAATGTGTAAGACTAAAAGAAAAAACAACAACACTTTAATATACAACATTAGAAGACTGCAAAAGCCACAGTTCATTCATTGGAAATTATTAATGTATTATACCAGCATTCTTCACTACCTTTTCCTTTGCTAATGTACTTCAGGGCAAATTTAAATACTGAAATCTTTCCTTCAAAGTCAATGAGAAGCCATGGCCACCAACTTACCAGTGGCTACTTTTGCTGTAAGGTCTGGGATCTAGTTGAGGAAGGAGGCCACAGACCTGTACCACTGAGGCTGGCTCCAGTCGATCTGCAGTGGTTTTGGAGCCTCTGGGTGCTGTGGGCAGTTTCCCCAGCTGCTGGCCAATCTCCAGCATTGTGGTTGGTTCCTCCACTTGGGCTTAATGAGGGCATGTTTGGGAGGGTGTTTGTCCTGCTTGGCCCCATTACTTAGCTTATTTAAAGCCCTGCATCTGGGTAATCATCCTCTTCTTGCCACCTTGAACATTTCTCACCTCAACCTTCACAATCTTCTTTTTACCTTGCTGCTTCAGACATGATCTCTGCCTCATACACTCTCTCACTTTGCTACCTCACTCAATCTGTGGTGGGTCAGGTGATGTTTCTACTTAGACTTGAGTTTAATTAAAGAGAGAGAAATAGAGCTCCTTTTATAGCTGTATAATATCATGGAAGGGAATTTCTCTTGTTTACCTCGCACATACCAGGCTAGTTGCTCAATGAATTTTTGTTGGAAAATAAATAAATAAATAAATAAATAAATAAATAAATAAATAAATAAATAAATAAATAAATAAATAAATAAATAAATAAATAAATGAGCAATTCTGCTCAGAGGATTAAATCAACCTCAAGGGCAAGTAACAGTTAAAGTTGTTATTTAAGTGAGTTCCGTATATTACATATTTAGGCTGTGATTCTTACTGGGAACACAAAGTTTGGGGTTTTGAGGTTGTGTAACACGTTTTCTTTTTTTCTTTTGGTGGCTTTAGACATTGGGATGGGCCCTTTTTTGTGGGGAGGTACATGCACACCTTCTCACATTGAAGTCATTTAGTGGCATGTCCACCTTGGGGTGGTTGCCTGGCTCCACTCCAAGATGGCATAGTTTCTACAAAGGGACTTGGTGCCTTTGTAGGACCATCTTCTTGTAGTTCCTGGTTCACTCCAGCATGCAAGTTGGGATGGATTCATCAGTTGACAGGTGGGTCACTTGATGCTTGAATCCTGCCTGATGCTGCACCAAAAACTCTGAATCCCATGATAAAGAAAATGTATGGCCTGATTTGTCCAGTTATGGTTTGTGATGTTCTCTTGCTGTAGTCTGCCTCCTTCCTTATATGTTGTTCACTCTGCCCTTAGGAATGCAATTTAATCTTCCCCAGCAGCTAAAGGAAACAAGGTTTCCTTGGTCGTTAACAAAACAAAAATTTCATTTTCCGCAAAATGGGCACCAAAAACGCCATACTAAGTTGCCTGCTCTTCAGTATAAGACCAGAAGTAAATAGTGTTAGTATTGGCCAGGAAACCGCATCTTTGCATTTAACTTTTTCATAGAGCATAGAAGAAAGTAGTATTCCAGAAATTAGGTGACTTTTATACTGGGGATACGGTATGCTACAATAGTTCCTTCTCTGCCAAAATTATAATTTTAATCAGATGGTATATACTCTACCAATTAAGAATCCATATCTTTTTGGTGCCAGTTTAGTGTAGTGGTTAGGAGTGCGGACTTCTAATCTGGCATGCCAGGTTCGATTCTGCACTCCTCCACATCCAGCCAACTGGGTGACCTTGGGCTCGCCACAGCACTGATAAAACTGTTCTGACTGAGCAGGAATATCAGGACCCTCTCAGCCGCACTCACCTCACAGGGTGTCTGTTGTGGGGAGAAGAAAACTAAGCCGCTTTGAGCCTCCTTCGGGTAGAGAAAAGTGGCATATAAGAACCAGCTCTTCTTCTTCTTCTTTATATGGCTTCAGGAAGCAGAATAGGAGAGGAAGTTAACAGGAAGACATGCTGCCTGATTCATGGCACAAATCCTTATCCATTGTTCCTCTTAATATTTGTGAAACTGCCCTGGGTGTGGAGAGTGTCCGGGCTGTCCTGCAAAGCTGGCCACACCCTGATTGGCCCTGCACCTACAGCTCCCTCCCTGGACACTAGCCACTTTGCTCTCAGACACTGCAAGAGCCAGTGTGTGTGTGTGTGTGAGAGAGAGACAGAGACAGAGACAGAGACAGAGACAGAGATCTGTGCATGCCTGTGTCCACTGGGTCCTAGCGCCCATTGCATTCCAGGTTGCAATGGGCTTTCTTGCTAGTTAAATATAACTGAGCTTTTCTTTCTTTTTTGTTGGGAACTGATTCTGGTAACTCATGCCTGTTTTCTCTCACTTATTTTGTTGCCTGTTTTATCTAAGCTCCAGTGTAAATCTACTCAGTAATAGTAATCACTTCATCCAAATGTGGGACATAAGATACATGCCTTATCCAGTTCTTACGCTTTGTATCAAAACTCTTTTGGGAGTGAATTCTTCCTTTATTGCCACATTCAAACAAAGGTAAATTTAATTAGGTGTGGTGGCAGTAATTTATAATATGGAGATTCTAATTAACAACTCTACTCACTGTTTCAATCTTCTCTCATCACACCACTATCATCTGCAGAGACACCATAAGCCTACTGGTTCTTTACAGCCATTTTTTCTTTATTTAAAAGAGAAAGAAACTTGTGAACTTAAAAGAATGTCTAAGGCAATCTCATATACATCCAAATGTAACTTAAAAAGATGAACTATCAAGTAAATATTGATACAACAACATGATGTTTTTAAAAAGATAAACAATCAGAACTCTGTGATAAATTACTGTTACAAATTTATTCCTAGGAATAGTAGTTTGGAAAGAATGGTGAGTTGACAACCCATGTTGAGGAAGTAGTACTAATTCAGACTTTCCTGGAAACAGAGTTAAATTGAGCAAGTAAGCTTAATGATTAAGGAAGGAGGATGATATAAGCAGCTGAATGACAAATCTATGGATATTTTTATTTATTTACTTACTTACCGTATATACTCGCATATAAGCCGACCCGCATATAAACTGAGGAACCTAATTTCACCACAAAATGCTGGAAAACTTATTGACTCACATATAAGCTGAGGGTAGTGTTTGGATAATGACTTCCCCCCCTCCTTCTCTTCCCTATCCTTTTGGGCAGGATCTTATTTTTCCTTTTCTTCCCACCCTCTTCCTTCCTCTTTCCCTCTGATCCCTCTTGCCTTTCTATATCCAATCCTGTGCTCCTTCTGTTCCCTCCACTTTTAATTCCTTTCCCCCTTCTGCTCTCTGCTTTCCCTCTGAGACAGAGGCTTCAGAACGTCCTGCAGAGCTTTCTGCAACATGTGCTAGCCTCGTTAAGGCAGTGACGGGGGAGGCAGAAACTGCTCTTCCCTTTCCTCCCGCTGTCCCGCCCAGGCTTCCTGCTTTGTTTCTGCTTCTGTTCTTCAGGCAAGTATACTTGTCACCCCCACCCTCCTTTCTGGCAGCTTTAAAAAAAAATACTCGCATATAAGCCAAGGGGGACTTTTTCAGCTAACAAAAGGGTTGAAAAACTCGGCTTATATGCGAGTATAAACGGTACTTATAACTTATTTATGTTTAAAATTGTATCCTGCCAGTCCCACGAGGCTAGAGGTAAATGCAGTACAATTTGTTAATAGGATTATTGTCGACACTCAAAATTGCAGGCTATTCATATTTTAAGTGATATTATGCTAAATTTGTCATTTGGAAAAATAGCCAGATCTTAATATTTAAGTACTTGGCCAGCAAGATGCCAGATGAATGGGCATGTGCAAACAGAATTACTTATATTATAGTTTTGATTCAGCCAAATTGATTTGGATATGGTTTGAACAATTTGGCACAATTGCAACCCATTGTGCTATTCAAGATATTCCCCTTTCTGTCTTTTCTGGGCTCTGGGAATGATGGGGGTTTGAGGTAGAGGCACCAAACCTGCAGCATAGCTGCAGGAGTCTCTCCTCAAGAGAACCTCCAAGTTATAAAAGGTTGCAGCTATGCTGCAAATTTGATGCCTCTACCTCAGACCTCTACCCTAGAGCCCAGAAAAGACAAAAAGAAGACACCCCCTTTCTCTTTCCCTTTAACATTTGAACAGCCACTTGCTCAAATTGCATTGTACAGCAATTCAGCTATTCAAGCAAGGTTGATTTGGTTATTTAAGCTTATTGGAAAATGGACTGGATTCAGCTGATTAGCGCTGGAATCAAGACTGATGGGGGGGGGGGGGGGTCCCAGATCGGATCAAATTGAAGAGGCCTCCAGATGATGCCAATGGAACCTGTGTAGAATATTAAAGTACAATGGTTGATGATTGGCTACTTCCTACATTAGGTAATATTAATAATATTAACAATGACAATGACTCAAATTGCTTTCAGTGACTAGTTCTACAGCATGCATTGCCCATATACTAGGCTATAAATCAATTGTGCAACATATAATTCTAATTTTAGCAAGAGGAGAGAAGCAAAGACTATAAGCTATAGGTGGGGAAAGTTTTATGTATGAGTACATAATTCCTGAGTCTCTTGTGGCGCAGAGTGGTAAGGCAGCAGACATGCAGTCTGAAAGCTCTGCCCATGAGGCTGGGAGTTCAATCCCAGCAGCTGGCTCAAGGTTGACTCAGCCTTCCATCCTTCCGAGGTCGGTAAAATGAGTACCCAGCTTGCTGTGGGGTAAACGGTAATTACTGGGGAAGGCACTGGCAAACCACCCCGTATTGAGTCTGCCATGAAAACGCTAGAGGGCATCACCCCAAGGGTCAGACATGACCCGGTGCTTGCACAGGGGATACCTTTACCTTTACATAATTCCTGTTGACAACAGACCCTTAATGATACAACTACCAATAACAAACTTCCTAGAAAGCAATGCCAACTTTTTCGGTACTTCTGTTAAGTCTGATGTGAAGAGAGCCCAGGAAGTTACGAGTTCTTTCACCATCTTTGTTCCAAGTGTTGATCCTGAATAGCATCATTGGACTCCATGTCAATTATGAATGAGATAAATTCCATATAAATTCCATATAACACAAGGATTACCCACTTTTGGAGGGACATCTGGGGATACCTGGCAAATTGTACTTATATTAAAATTAAATCTGTAACTGCTCCTGCGGAGCGGTAGTAATTAAAGAGCAAGGGCAATGTGGGATGAGAAAGGGCGGGCTCTGTCCAGGATAAAAACTGATTAGGCCCTCCAAGTGTCACTCTGGGGCTGAGCGGCCAATTGGGAAGCGCGGCTCTCCATTGGCTGGTTGGCCCGGCCTCGCCTGTGCCAGCCAGGGAGTTGCTGCTCCGAGGAAGAAGCCTTCCCCAGAGGTAAGTCGCCCGGCTGGCATCCCCTTGCCCTCGGGAAAGGAGCAGATGCAGCGTCCCTGCTCCTTTCTCAGCCCAGGTTCCTTCAAGCTGGGGAAAGGAACGGGGACGGGACTGCTCCTTTCCCAGCAACAGCTGCAGCTGCTGCCGCAAAAGGCTTTGTTCTGGGGAAAGGAGGCATTTCCCTGGAATGAAGCCTTTTCACCCCCCCCCCCCCACCCGAGCTTGGTTCCAGCCAAAGGAGCAGGCTCAGAATGAAGCTGCGGCCTTGGCTGGAGCCTCCGCCCCAAAAAGCTTCATTCCGGGGAAAGGAGGCCTTTCCTTGGAACGAAGCCTTTTCGCCCCCCCCCCACCCGAGGCCGCGGCTTTGTTCCAGCCAAAGGAGCCGGCCCGGAATGAAGCCATGGCCTCAGCTGGAGTTGCTGCCCCAAAAGGCTTCGTTCCAGGGAAAGAAACCTTTCCTCTCCCTTGAATGAACCAGCGGCCTTGGGGGGGGGGGCAAGGGTTCGTCCCAGGGAAAGGAGCACGCCCGCCGCATCACCAACCCCCCGAACCCTTTTTTCCTAAGAGGCCTACACCCGCTATATTGGGACTACAACAGGCTTTAAATCTAATATATATATATATATATATATTGTATATATATATACAATACTATTTTTGCATTCTATGCGTTCTATGAAACTTTTTGTTGCTCCATATAGACCAAATTTTTAATCAAGAACCCTCCCGGTCAAAGGTGTCCCACTTAGAAGCAGGTGGAAATCTAAAGACACAGGGGAAAAAACCCAAAACATTCGGTGGGGGGATCTCCATTTGCCTAAAAGACCTGAAGAGCAATATCTATGAAATTTTGTCTTTTAGAAGGAATAAAAGTCTGAGTACTTCCTACTAACTCCCATTTCTCAATTGTTCAACTAGGAAATTTGAGGCAACATATTGTTCAAAAAAATCCTGTGAAATATTTTCCTTTGCAGTAAAACAGAAAAATCCCTGTTTCATTCCATTCATTTTAAATGTCTAGCACTGAAAAGTTTGAGGACCTAACATTTCTTCCAGTGGAAAAAAGTGGGAAATTTGGGAGAACATGTGAGGGGAGGGGCTGACTTCCTAAACTACACCATATATAGATTTATTTTTGTTTTAAATATAAATAGTTCTAGCAACAATCAATATGCTAGAACTTTTTAAAAGTATAATAAATTATTAAATAGTTCATTTTCCCAATATTATAAGATATGTCTTAATGTCCATACATGCTGGTAGTCCTATCTATCGTGAATCTATGAGAGTTTCTGGAATCAAAAGAGAAAGGCAGGACAGAATTATTTTTAACAAATAAGGTAGTGCCTTTTTACATCACAGAGCTGGTACATGTCAGCCTCATTTTTCTGCAATGGGAGTTATTTCCCCACAAGATATTTCTAACAGCATCTCATCCATTGTGTTTTACAGCTCACCAAGACTGGACCTCTCTCTTATTAAGTATTCTGACCCATGTGTAGCACCATGGTGTGTAACTGCTGTACCTTTATCACTGTGGCCTCATTATAATGCATGCCATACTGAGTGAACACAGAAGCAATAAAGCAAGCTTCACACAGTGATTCCTTGTCCCTTATGATGCCCTGTACTAGTTCGAAAAGAGACATTAGCATTGATTGAATTAATTGGCCACAATCAGTCACTTACTCTTGCCTAATTCTTGTTTATAAATCTTCTTCTAATTAATAACACAACATCTCTCTGAAGAAAACAGAGGTGATGGAGTAAAGAGTCAAGAGTTTAGCTGCATTCAGTCTCTTTAAACAAAGAAATAGAAGTTATATTGATTATCATCTTATACAACATATGCAAGTAGTTCAACCAACTTTGGTGCAATTAATTTATCAATATTTTTATACCAACACTCAAAAGATAAAGAGATAGACTTACAATGGAATCTTATGCTGATATATTCTACCTTTTGTCTATTGTCTTCAGCAATTAGAATGGAGCAGCTTCACAGGATTGCACTGTTGATATTCATGGAGGTGACATATAAATCTGTCCTTTTAAATTACTCCACAAGATAGATATATCCAAATACATCCCTTCTCCAAATGTTAAAGACCCATGAAGGAAAGAATCTATTATTTTACTTTCCCACATTTTATACAGAATGGCAGAGCCATGGCGAAAATTATGGTTTGTCAATTCAGGAAGCATACCAAGCCATAGTGAGTACAAACCATGAATGTGAAACTATAGCTCCCAATGCTTGCTTGGTTTGTCAGTTTAACAGCTGGTAAACCATAGCTAAGTTGGATGGAGAATGATTTCCCACAATGTCTGAAACAACCTAGAAATAGATGTAGGAACACTATCTATTTACTAATACCTTCAAGCATATGTTTCAAAATATGGAAGATACAGGACAACACAAATACTGACTGCTAAGTATTGAAAGATAGATACATCATTCAAATTAGATAACAAACCATTTTTGAATGAGCCTACGGCATCAGTCTTCAGCTTTCCCAGATCCAGGAAGCAACGAGCATGGGAGCCACTGAGCTGTAAGCACATGATGGGAAGTCACAATGTTACAGTAGCATAAGAAGAAAACAGGGAACCTCACCTCACCAGGACAAACAAAGCATAAGAAAATTAACCCTAGTGAGGAAAAAGCCAGTGGTCAGAGCTCTAGGAATCCTCTCTGTTACCAGAGTGATGTTGCCTTGCTGCTTTTCTCAGCAAGTATAAAAAGAAAGGCAGGATATATAGTACCCTGGCTTTCTATTTATATGCAGGAGCAGAATGTCCTTCCAAAAGACAGACCCCCAAATAGAGGGGGGTAGGAGAAGGATGAGGAGGAGAAGGAAGAAGAAAAGAGGAGAAGAAGCAGTATTAACCACAGGAGAAAAGAAGGAGGAGGAGAAGAAGCAGTATTAACCTCCGTGATTCACATCAAGATCCCAATCTATGAGTTAAGACAACTGGCCTAGGATCTTCCTTCTACCTCCTTTCATACACAGCTCAATACTCAAATACCACAACTTGTGTAGGAAAGACTAGCTTGCAGATTGAACAAGAGCACTATTAATTGTTCTGTTCACCAGAAACCAGGATTCCAAATCATGGTTTAATTCTGGTTTGTAGGGGACCAGTGGTTTATACAAATTAAACTCTCACACAAAAGAAGTTTGTCTCAAGTGTTAGCCAGTAAAGACAAATTATAACCTAAGCTTCCAAAAGAATGTTATAGTACTTAAGGTGATTTTACCCTAAGGGATAATATATATGAACTAGCTGCAAAATCTGTTACTAAGAACAGGCTTTGAAAGGGACCCCCCGCCCCCCCGCTCCCATGCTACTTACGGTGGCTTTGGGCCACTCAGACTCTGGAGCAGCTTGCACCTGGATCAGGCGGTGCAGGCGGGGGCTGGCCAGCTCATCAGCAGGCACAGGACAGAGCTTGTTAGGAGGGCGGGATGGGAGGGAGCTCGTTAGCAAGGAATACAGAGCTCATTAGCAGCCCATGATGGAGCTTGTTAGCAGCCTGGAGGGCTCGCCCCCTCCACCACCA
Organism: Paroedura picta; assembly: GCF_049243985.1. Lineage (NCBI taxonomy): Eukaryota > Metazoa > Chordata > Lepidosauria > Squamata > Gekkonidae > Paroedura > Paroedura picta. The sequence goes on along the minus strand of NC_135373.1, from coordinate 60,992,341 downwards.
CCCTTCACCCAGGGCCCTCTCCCCTGACCTGCTGCTGGTTCCACTAGTGAGGCGCATCTGAGAGCAAAGTGGTTAGCGTTCAGGAACGGAGGGCAGGACCTGTAGGGACAGGGCCAATCAGGGTGCGGCCAGCCCTGATTGGCCTTATTCCACCTCGGACACCCCAGACACATTCCACCCCCTAGGCTGTTTCACAAATATTAAAAGGAACAATGGATAAGGATAATATGAAACAAAGCAAGAAGCATCTACTCTATTGTGCAAAACCAGGCCACTGCTATGAAGTAGTGTGCTATATTTTAATATATTTTAATCCAATATCATTTAGCTCACAGTCAACATTATTTAAAGCAAGTATATATTAGCTGCTCAGTTTTCAACTGAGAAGCCAACCATTACCAGTTATGCCACTCCCCCCCCCAGATATTATTGTGTGAGGTTATAAAATGTATGCTTGATTATTAGGGTCTAGTTTGCCTTGCAGGTTTATTTCCAATACAAGACAGAAATACAGGCTATCATCATGGCAATGTTCTTTACAATCTATCTCCAAACATTACCATAAAGACTTAACAAATACAAACGCTTGCTGAAAGACTAGTGTTCACTTGTCAACAGGATGAGATAACTGACAAGGCATTTGATACAAAGAAACATCTTAGAGGAGTGTATTTATCAATGCTGCAAGCAACCACCAACAAGGCCTTCTTCCTGTTGAATGTCAATCTTGATATCTTAGGCAGCCTCACCGACACTGACAGTGTTCAGTTTTGGGCACCCCAGTTGAAGAGGGATGTAGCCAAACTGGATCATGTCCAGAGGAAAGCAACAAAGATGGTGAGGGGTTTAGAGACCAAGACATATGAAGAAAGGTTGGGGGAGCTTGGTCTGTTTAGCCTAGAGAAGAGACAACTGAGAGGGGATCTGATAACCATTTTCAAGTATTTAAAAGGGTGCCATATGGAGGATGGAGCAGAGTTGTTCTCTCTTGCCCCAGAGGGGTAACCAATGGGATGAAATTAATTCAAAAGAAATTCCATCTAAACATCAGGAAGTAGTTCCTGACAGTTAGAGCAGTTTCTCAGTGGAACAGGCTTCCCCGGGACGTAGTGGACTCTCTGGAAATTTTTAAACAGAGGCTAGTAGCCATCTGACGGAGAGGCTGATTCTGTGATGGCTCAATGGGGTGGCAGTGGATGAGTGATAGGATGTGAGTGTCCTGCATAGTGCAGGGGGTTGGACTAGATGACCCATGAGATCCCTTCCAACTCTATTATTCTATGATTCTATTATTCTAGCTCATAGAAAGTTGATCATTTAGTACAGAAGGATACATCTTCCCAGAACCCATAGGTACAACACATTTAGGGGCTTAAAGGTCAAAATCAGTACTTTGAATTTTCCTTAGAAACACAGATAAAGACAACACAATTCTTGGAGCACACATGTAAAGTACTTCCATGGGTTTTTACATAACAAACAAGAACAGTCTTCACAAGTAGGCACATTAAGTCTACATCATAGTCTGGTCTCCGTTGGACAGACCTTGGCATCCTCATTGGCCAGGACCTCAGTGGCTCATCTCTTTTTCTCCCTGGTCTGTGCCTGCCCAAAGCCCTTCACAGCACTGAGCCTGTGTCAAGCAGGAGAGGGGAGAAGATATTCCTCTGTGCAAAACTCACCATGGGGCCTGATGTGCAGGTATTCTTTTAGTGGTGGGATTGTGACACATTCCCAGGCAGGTGCAGGAAGGTCTCTTTGGAGACAGTTGTAGGACTCACAGGGAAAGTCTCTGACCTTTCCCAAAGCAATGCTGTACTTCTCCTGGGGCCTCCCCTTCCAGCCCAGCACTTCCTGCCTGATATGATCTCGAATGTGCAGCAGCAGCAGCAAGCTGGAATGCTTTGGCCAGCCATCAAGAGAGCAGCTTCCCTCCCACTGCCACTACCACATTGACTTTTTGCCAGGCCTTTCTTCTCTGGGCAGCACCATCTTGAATTGGGAGAAGGCAGACACTCCTGTCTGGGCAGGCTGGATAAGTCAGGCAAAACTACCCATTTTGGTAGTGGGATGGGGAGGGCATTCATGTTGTCCCTTCACTGGATCCCATGGGTGCACTGGCAAGGATATCTAGTTCCTCAGATGAGCTCTTATGCCCTGACTGCTGGAAGACTTCCCTAAAAGCTCTAGGTTGTTTCCGCTCAGCAGCAAAAAGAGGTGCTGTGATGGAGGAGTACACAGAGTGTGTAGCGTTGCAGTCATCTGCTGAGATATCTCTGTCAACAGAACAGGTAGCAGCTGATCAGTCCACTCTGTTGCACTGTTTGCATATTTAGGATTAGTCTCTTGGTTGTTGCTGACAGTCTTTCGTGAGCTCTCTGGAACATATCTGGCCACAGGTGAGAGCCAGCTTGGTGTAGTGGTTAAGAGTGGCAGCTTCTAATTGGCAAGCTGCATTTGATCCCTCGTTCTTTCACACGCAGGCAACTGGGTGAGCTTAGGCTACTCACAGCCCTGATAGTGCTGTTCTCTCAGAGCTGTCTCAGCCCCACCTACCTCACAGGGTGTCTGTTGTGGAAGATGAAGAAAAGGTGATTGTAAGCTACTTTGAGACTCCTTCTGATAGAGAAAAGTGAGGTATAAAGCTCAACTCTTCTTCTTCTTATGCTTCCTCTGAGCTTTCATTAGCCATCCAGCAAGTAGAAGTCTCCTGATAGTTTTCCCTTGGAAACTACAGTTTATCTGAGTTAAGGGGCAGAAATGAAACTCATTGGGCAGCCCTGAGCTTTGCCACTTTCCCTCTATCTGACCTCTCTCATAGGATATAGGGAGAGAAAGACAGGAACACAGGGCAGGAAGGAGACCCCAAGGGTCTAGTCCATACCTTTGCACAATGCAAGATCTTCCCCTCACTCTCCTAGTAGCCCTTGCTCGAAACTCAGAAAAAGGCCAAAAACCTCCAGGATCCTTGGGCAAAATAGCATGGAAGAAAATTCCTTCTTGATCCCAAAGGTGATGGGAATGAGAGAACCATGTTGGTTGCCTTGAACTCTTGGAAGCAATAGCTAGATACAAACAAATTAAGTACAGATCTTGAAAGAACATTCACAGGTGCCTTTTCAAGACGCAAGAGCAGTGGAACCATTTTCAAGTGTTGGAGGAGAATCTCCTTCTAGGAGCATCCCTTATCATCATTCACTCTACCGGAAGGCTTGTGTAGATTGAATTGGATTGTGCTTTTGAGGAATGGAAGGTGGTCGTGCCCAGTTCAAGCCCTGCTTTCAACAGAGTTTTGTAGCTTCTTTCTGTTCTGGAAAAAAGGTTTTATTGATTGTTCTATGCAACTTAATATCAGCTATTAGACTGGCACTAGCCAAATTCTGGAAACAAAAAAAAAAATCCCAAGAAGAAAAATCCTTTTTGAAAAAGAAAAAGAGTTGGTTCGTTTATGCTGCTTTTCTCTACCCAAAGGAGGCTCAAAGCATCTTACAGTTGCCTTCCCTTTTCTCTCCCCACAACAGACACCCTGTGAGGTGGATGAGGCTGAGAGAGCCATGATATCACTGCTTGGTCAGAACAGTTTTATCAGTGCCGTGGCGAGCCCAAGGTCACCCCGCTGGCTGCATGTGGGGGAGTGCAGAATCGAATCCAGCATGCCAGATTAGAAGTCCGCACTCCTAACCACTACACCAAACTGGCTCTCTGGCTAAGATATGCAAGATATATAGAGAGACAATTTACATTTATGTATGTATGTATGTATGTATGTATGTATAGCAAATTAATTAACCGTCCTCCATTTGGGAAATCCTTCCAGCCCTGTCAAGAAACCCCAAGGTTTATATAAGTTACCAACCTTCTTCCCTCACCCGAAATGAAAACTTTACAAGATTTGATTTAACTTGGCAACAAGTACTGAACTGCACAGAGTAAACAATTGCATTATACACATACATATAAATACACATACACACACATGTATCATTTGGACATGGAACTGGAGTCATGGTGGGTGGGCATGTAGTTGTGAATTCCCTGCATTCTACAGTAGGTTGGACTAGATGACCTTGGAGGTACCTTCCAATTCTATGATTCTCTGAATTCATGCCATTGTGTTTGTTCCCCAGCACCTTGAGTGGACAATGAAGTTGGCAACAGAAAAAAAGTAGATTGTGAAGTTGGGGGGGGGGGGGTCTTAGGGACCACCAAGAGTTGCTGTAAGGATGGGGGAGGGGAGACCACATGCCCTACCATGTGCTCTTTAAAGGGAGGAAGGGATAATACTTTTAATGAGAAGAAAGGTTCCTGTTTACCTTTGCCATACATTAAGATGTAATTCAAAGCAAGAGAGATATTGGACACTGGTTTCCCCATTAAGCTTCTTGCTGGCTCAGATAGAAAAAATATATAACCTCAATGCATAATATTCATGTTTACTTTATCCAATATCATCCATTCTATTGCTTTATTCAGACACAAGAACTTGATAGGTTTCAGGTAAAAAGAAGAACAAGAACTACATGTCATCAGCATATTGATTACAGCACACCACATTATCTCTTCCAGGAGCTTCATACTATTAAACAAGTCAGACAAAATGAATCTCCAAGGAACTCCTCACAATTTTTTTCTCTAGAAGAATAATAGCCTTATAGGCATTATCTTGAATTAAAGATCTCACCCCAACATAAGCTTACAAGATAAGATACTATCTGTAGAGAATGTTTACATTTTTTCCTTAACTATTGTACAGTATGAGCAGTTCAGTAGACATTAACCTCCCTTCACACTATTAGAGGAAGTTATGCAACTCCATATGAGCCTCTTGTGGCGCAGAGTGGTAAGGCAGCCGCCTGAAAGCTTTGCCCATGAGGTTGGGAGTTCAATCCCAGCAGCCGGCTCAAGGTTGACTCAGCCTTCCATCCTTCCGAGGTCGGTAAAATGAGTACCCAGCTTGCTGGGGGGTAAACGGTAATGACTGGGGAAGGCACTGGCAAACCACCCCGTATTGAGTCTGCCATGAAAACGCTAGAGGGCGTCACCCCAAGGGTCAGACATGACTCGGTGCTTGCACAGGGGATACCTTTACCTTTACCTTTTATGCAACTCCATAGAAAAGCAGTGTGGTGGAGTGCTGTTCTTGGACCAAAAAGACATTGGTTCGAATCCCCGTTTGGATCATGAAATTCACTAAGTGATCTTAGGCCAGTGACTCTCCATGTCAGGCTAACCTATCTCTCAAGATTTTTTTAGTCCAATGGCACCCTTAAGACCAACAAAGATCTATTCAAGGTGTACGCTTCCATGTGTATGCACACCTCCTTAGACATGCACATGAAGCTCACACATTCAATAAATCTTTGTTGGTCTTAAAAGTGCCACTGGACTCAAATCTTGTGTTATTTCAGACCAACATGGCTATCTACTGGAATCTATCTCAGGATTGTTGCAACCAAAATTAATGGGATAAACCATCAAGGTGTACATAAGTGTAATGAATGACCTCGTGAAAATCCAGGATTTTACTAATGCCAATGATAGCAGTCTCCCCCCCTGCCCGCCCCCGTCCCCGTCCCAACCCGCCCACTCCACACCTGGGCTGATTCTGCATTTTTTTCAGTTGTCGATCCTGCTTAATTCAGATCGATTTGAACCTGGGTCTTCCTCCTTTATCCCCCTCCCCCAATTTGGAGCAGAAAGGTTTCTGCACTTGATTGGGGAAGCTCAAAATGGGGAGGGGAGCCAAGGCTCTTTCTTTTCCTGAACGAGGTGGGGGGGAGGATGAGAATTGGAGAAAACAGCCTCACAGAGAACAAGGAAGGGGAAATAAATTCAAGAGGCAAATCTCTGCTGAGAGAAATGTGGGCTTCTGGAGATCCCAAAATGAGGGCAAAAATAAGTCTTGGGAGGGAAGTCTTGCAACCAGAAATCAGGAAGTCTTTGAACTGACACGCTGGCCAATCAGGGAAGACTGCTTTGTTACGTCAGCCTTGCAGGCACAGACAGGAAGTTAATCCGCAAAATGCAGAACATCTATATTGGGTGCTTTGATAGCCAGTTCTTCAAATATAGCAACTTATATCTGCGCCTTGATATCATAGGGGAAATGTAGGGTCACCACAAATCAATCATGGATGTTGCAGAGGGAATATTTAAAGTGCCCAAAATCAAAATGGAAATCAAATTCAGTGCAGGGGGGAAGGGCTTATTTGTACTGGGATAGGATAAAAAACAACGTTCAAACTCAGCCCAAGATTAAGCATGCAGCTTTAGAGAGCGGGAGCAGATCAAGCTGAACTGGATCCCTGCAGGAAGAAAAGGCAATGAGGTTCAGCTGTGCCACCCCCCTGAAACTGCTGCAGGCATAAGTGGTAGCAGGATGGGACAGAAAGAGAAGTGTTAGTAAACAGATCCCACCAGGCAACTTCAGCTTTCACTGTGTGATTATATCTCAGAATGTTTTACAGGCTGCTCCCTTTTAGCAGCAAAAGCAGCAGACTGCAGTACTTAATTTTTTCATATTTAAAAGACCCATAGTAGTGTGAAGTAGTGGTTAACTGTGTTGGGCTAGTATCTCAGAGACCCAGGATCAAATCACCACTTAGCCATGGAAGCTTGCAGGATGACCTTGAACCATTCACACTATCTCAGCCTAACCTACCTCACAAGGTTGTTGTTAAAAATCAGCTAAAATGGAGAATGATATAAGCCACTTTGGATATAAATAAATCCACACAATTGTCTTTGTGTCTCCAGCTGCTCAAAAAAGGCCGCTAGAGAAAATGGGAATAAACAAGTGAACATTTATGAATAGTTCCATGCCCAGATTCTTGAACAGGATTTGGAAGTAAAGGAATCACCCAAGGCTTCTGCTATCTCTGGAATACTGGCATGTAAGTTTTTCTCAATTTACTTAGTGTGATGATTTGTCTGCTTCTGTGTTACTAATGGCAGGACATACACTGGAGAGAAGATGCTGGCTCAGTCAAAAAAATGCCTCCATCTCTTCCCACTTTCCTCCAAGCCTGCAGCACTGCCTCAGGTCAAAGATGAACAGACATAGCATCTGCCATTTGCCAAGCACCCATTCTGCCTGGCTTCCAGGAGACACAAGCCTCTGTCTTCCACCTCCCTTAGGCCTCACACTAAGTTAAATAGCAAAGGATTAGAAATAAAACCTGTAGTCTGAAAGATAACACCATAACTCAGCCAAATAGGAGTCACTGCTTATATGGACTCAATAAAGCCCTCCTCACTGTTAACTGAGCCAGAAATGATTTGTAGAAACACTGTAAAAAGATAGTCCCACCTGTGCAAATCTCTTATGTTCAAAGTCTGTTTTTCCTCCATTCCCTGGAATGTTCTACATTAATTATAAACTTGATCACACTATTGCTTAACATCCTGAACTGTAAAACAAACACTACAGCAAGGACATAATCATACAATTAAATTCTGCTATACTTCAGTAAAGTTTTAACAAAATAAATAAAATGGCCTTTTTATTTATTATCAGTTAATAAATAAATGTATACCAGTTAAAAAAATCAGTGCTAAAGGATTCTGATAAATTCTTTAGCATTGATAGTTTCTTTTAAAAAAAACACCTAGATTTGTTAAAAAACCCACATAATTTCCAAACAATCCATCTGCTTGCAAAGCTTCATTAAAAAAAAAAGCAGAATGGGAAAAAAAGAAACTTTATGCAATAAAATCTTCATACTGTGTTTTCTAAAATTTAAACCGCATCCTTGAATACACATGCATATTTTATTGGGGCACTTGCAGTGATTTGTTATTACTTCACAGTTGCAAAATCTACAGCAGATTTATGTTGTAGAGGATGATTCATGGACTATGTAAATGACAAACATTAAAAAGATTTCATTTGCCATGCCTAAAAATAATTGCAAATGTGCTTCAAGATTTATTCCAAATAGGACATCATACTTTTTTAAAAATTAAAAGTCAAAAAGGTAAAGACTAAACCATCTCACTCAAATCAACTAACATTTGACAAGTTATTTTGCATACACTCTTGAAGTCAGGCTGGTTGAAGGTTTTGACCAGCTCTGCTGCAGCTGGAATAAATTAGTGATGGTTAATTCAGGCCAAGTTCAACATATGCGTAGCCAGATGTTTGGAAGCCATGACTGGATGGCTCGAGCTGAGCTGCTTGAGACTCAACCCCTCCGAGACAGAAGTCCTGTGGCTGGGATTGGATCAGGCAGCATGTTTACCCCCGCTGGCAGGGATGCAACTGTCCATCACATTGCAAGAAAGGAACTTGGGGGTTACCTTAGATGCCTTGCTAACTATGGAGGCACAAGTTAAGAAGGTAGCTAGCCAGGCTCGGCAACTAGTGCCCTACCTCTTCTCTGAAGACCTAACCACGGTGATCAATGCAATGGTCACTTCCAGAATTGATTTATGTAACTTGCTCTATGTGGGCCTGTCCTTGACCCTGACCCAGAAATTACAGCTGGCACAGAATACGGCTGCTAGGGTCCTCACAGGAACATTGGAGGGCCATATTCAACCAGTGCTGAGGCCACTGCATTGGCTACCAGTAGTGGCCTGGATCAGATTCAAGGTCTTGGTGTTGACCTTTAAGGCCCTTTGTGGTCTGGGACCCACATATTTTAGGGATCACCTCATGCCCAATGTCCCTGGCAAGGCTTTATGCTCACCAGATTCCAACTTATTGACCATTCCCGGCCCTAGGGAGGCTCACCTGGCCTCGACCAGGGCCAGGGCCTTTTTGATCCTGGCCTTTACCTGGTGGAATGAGCTCCTGGAGGAGCTGCAGGCCCTTGGAGAGCTTTCTGCTTTCTGAAGAGCATGCAAAATGGAGTTCTGCCACCAGGTTTATGGTTGAGGCCAGTGGTAAAGCCGATGCTATGCCCCCCCCCCCAAGTTGGAGTTATTACATCTGACTCCAAACATCCGGCCCCCATGTTGCCTCTGTAAGTTCCATGGAAAGAAAGTTCCATGACCACGAGCTGGTTCCAGGAGCGGTGGGCTAAAAATAGAATAAATAAAAATATTAAACAGCATGCACAGTGTGTGTTTCACATACATCTGCTGCGTCTTACTGCACTGATGCTCAGGTGTAATTAATTTCTCCGCAACTACATTTTAATCTACCACAAATATCGTCTAAAACAAGCTCATTTTAAAGTAGATCCTACTTTTCAGCTGTCCTGTTAATTATTTCTGGCTATAGCCAACTGCCATGATTTTCCTGTGTGTAGGCAGTCTTGCAAAGGAGTCCAGGGGGTTCCCATAAAAAGAGGAATGGATCAGGAAGAACAAAATTATGAATACAGCCTTTGCAAGCAGTATCATGCTGAGGACTTTTGTCTTATGTAAATCTGCTTAAGAGTAGACTGGGAGCCCAAAACAACCCTAGAATGTGCCATCCACATAACAGGCTTGTGGGGTAGATCAAGATAGAGTGTTTGTCTTTCTGGAGCAGCAGAAAAGAGCGGGATCAGCATGGTGGGATAAGAGGCAGAACTGAACTGAGAAACCCCGGAAAAAGCCAATTTATATACAATCATGAACAATGGAACTTCATGTCATTGGTCAGATTCAGTTTAATTTCTGTGAAAGAACACTTGCATAATTTTATGACTGGGGGTCATCACAACATGAGGAAATGTATTAAAGGGTCATGGCATTAGGAAGAACCACTGCACTATTACCACCCATAACAAAGTTTGAGTACAGTGGCACCTTTAAGACCACATGCACATTTCTTCAGATATAATGAGCCCCTTGTGGTGCAGAGTGGTAAGGCAGCAGACATGCAGTCTGAAAGCTCTGCCCATGAGGCTGGGAGTTCAACCCCAGCAGCCGGCTCAAGCTTGACTCAGCCTTCCATCCTTCCGAGGTCGGTAAAATGAGTACCCAGCTTGCTGGAGGGTAAACGGTAATGACTGGGGAAGGCACTGGCAAACCACCCCGTATTGAGTCTGCCATGAAAATGCTAGAGGGCGTCACCCCAAGGGTCAGACATGACCCAGTGCTTGCACAGGGGATACCTTTACCTTTAATGAAACAAAATGTCCTTAACATATAGGAGTGGTATGTGTGTGTGGGGGGTGGGTTAATTGCCAGAAAGGACTGGGTCATAAGAAACTGAGTGTACTTAGGACTGTACATAAGAAACTGAGTGATTATAGCTGAGATTGGATTAAGGCAGTTAAGATATGTGAATGGCACTAAATTACTACACAGATCTGTGAATTAGCATACATTTTACAGTAAATTAGCATACAGAGCTGTGAATGGCAATAATTAGCATACAGATACAAGTAAATGGCAGTAAATTAGCATACAGATACAACTACACCATGCTGGCTCTAGCAGAGAAACATAATAACTACCTGTACACATGTAATCCTTTAGTCAAAAGATCCATAACACAAATAGACATCAAGGTATATGATGCCAGGGTGAAGAAATATCAAAAGAAGCTGTAGGAGAAACTTCAATATCATGGGACTATGTTATTTTATTCTGGTCTTTCATGTGTTTTTATAAGTGTCATTCATAATGATTTATTGTATTTTTAAAACTGTTTTATTTATATCGTAAGCTGTTTTGAGTTTCTCAAGGAAAAATGGTGGCTAAGTAATAATAATAATCATAATAATTGTTAGTACTGCAAGTTGACAGCACTCTAAATGAACTGCTGAACAAATCCAGCTTTTTGTTTTTGGCCGATGGGGCTGTGCTTATTTCTTACACAGAATTTTCTATACTTTCTTGAATGTATCTTTCATTGTCATGGCAGTAGCAAAGGGAAAAGATGATTTTTTAAATGTTTCATAGAAAATATAGCTGTGATAAATTGTGAGACAGGCTCAACTTTATTAATAGGTTTAATTTGAACATAAGGTCTGTGCAATTACAAGTCAGATAATCATGTTGCATCCACAGTACCATTCTAAACTTTTATTTATTATATAATAACACAGCATCAAGCACATAACCATGCATCATACTAATAGATGTGTTTAACGCTCTCCATTCACATCAGCAATGCATTCTTCTGAACAAAACATTTGCGTTACTCTATTGGTGTCCAACTGTGCACTCCACTAACTTTCAATTTAGCATTATTCAACACAACAACTTGAAGTGCCACTGTCTGCTATTGGGCAAAACAAAAGAAATTGGAGTAATAAAAATATGTAATACAAACAGCTGTATGCCCCTGTTGCTCAGAGGAGTTGGGGTGAGACAGAAGATTAATCAGGCACATCCAAGCTGTTGGGAAACACAAAAAATGTTGATTTTCCCCATGTTGGTTTTAGCACCACAAAGCAAAAATCAATAGAGGTCAGTGGAACTGTGTCAGAGGGCCAGAAGCATATTGGGATCTGACCTACAATAAAGGGACTGTTTTGTGGCCCACTTAACATTTGCTTAACATTTTGCAGATGAAACCTCTTTCCTCCATTTCAACTTGCACTCTACATTAGCTAAACTTATCCAGCTGTTTGGAACATTTTTCAGTTTATTCAATCAGAGTTCCTTGGAGGTTTGAGACCTACCACCAGTTTATATAACACTCCTGAATACTTATATTCATTAAAGGAGTTCACTGAAAAGGTCTAAGAGGTAGTTGATACCTACTTGAAAGTTGAGGTGGTTACCCAGCCTTGAAACAAGCTATGGGGGATCCACCTCTAAAGAAGCCTACCCCTATATATCTAAATTAAATAAGTACCAAACGTCTTCAAATGTTTCCTTTTCAAGCAAGGTGTTTAAACAGGTGGTGGCTGAACAAGACTAGGGGGAAAGGCCTGGATGTTCTAGAGCACAGCAAGTTAGAACTGGGATTAGACATCCCAATGCTTATAAATACTACACAGTATCAAATAATGCACTATATTGCAAGTGTACTCTGATATTGGTTTAGCATTCAATTGAGTTCTTAAGATTAACTGCATAATGAAGTTTCTGGCTTTGTCCCTTGCTAAACCTGCTTAATTCAAACGGGGAAATCTTTCCAAAGTGTATTATACAAGCTGTGCAGTTGTTTTCATGAAAAAAGTATTATACATAAGACAGTGTAAAATTTACTACTAATAATTTTAATGTGAATTTTCATGTGTAAAAATGAAAGGTGATATATTTAAGGTAATGCAAACTGCAATTTTTCATACTAACTAATTTTAGTGTAATCATCATACTATATAAAATAAAATATAGCATTTTAATTTATGCAACATATAATTTAATTTTGTAGTTATAGTTTGACACAATTTGACTGCTTAAACTATTACACCAGCATAGTACTTGAATGTTATATCACAAAGATTTAAGTAAATGTGGATGGGCCTTTTTCCAGAGTGAATAGAATAGTATGAGAATTTGTACTTAGCTGCATTTATCCACCATAATCTGCAAGGCAGATATAGACAGAAGGAACTCTTGTCACTGCTGACACCTGATTATCCAACAGGAAACCTAGGTCTAGCAGTACCCACAGACTGCTTATTTATTTTATTTTATTTATTTAAATATCTATTTTTTTTCTTCTTAGTTGGGGTTATGGAAATTGGGTTAGTTGTATAAAACTGGCCGCTATTCTTGTCTTGTTGTGATTAATGTACTATGTTTTAATGTTCTTATTACTGTTTTTAGGGGGTTGATTTTATGTGACCCGCCTCGAGCCTCCGAGGGGAGGCGGGATATAAATTAAAGGATAATTATAATTATTATAATATCATTCCCGGTCCTAGAGAAGTGCGCCTAGCCTCAACCAGGGCCTTCTCTGTGGAATGAGCTCCCGGGTGAGCTGCGGGCCCTGCAGAAGCTGTCAGCGTTCCGCAGGGCCTGTAAAATGGAGCTCTTCCACCAGGTCTATGGTTGAGGCTGGGATTGGCAAGGAAGAACATTGCCCCCCTGGGGGGTTTGAAGTAGTCATCATCACCCTCCATCCCCCAGTGTCCTGGTTCGGGTAGGGGAGAGTGGTGTTTTCCGCCATGTTGGGTATTTTTATAGTCTTTTTCCTGTTATGCTTCTGACTATTTTTTTATGGTTAATTTGAAATTCTGACAGTTCCTATGATGCTGTTTATAATTGTACTGTATAGCTTATGTTTTGCGAGCCACCTGAAGCAGACCTTTCGACAGATGCCATATATATTTTCACAAATAATTGCAAATATGTGAAAAATATATTACTATCAGAAGGAAAGAAAAGCATCAGATGTCAAGTGTAACTCTTCCACAGAATCTTTTGGAGATCAACAAGAATACCAATATATGGAAGGAATGCACTAGTCATTTCATCTGACAAAACAGCTTCATGATTGACTACAAAGATTTGCTATACAGTATGGAAGGTGGGTCATAAAATATATCATGGGATATACTTTATTTTCTTTCTTGGTATAGTTTCACATCCACCTAGTGTGAATTTTAGGTTTTTAAAACAGCAAAAACAAACGTAGATCAAATATATGGTATACAAATATATGTTGTAGTTGATACAACAGGTGCTAGAATGGGGGGAGGGGTGGCATGAGGCAGCTGGAGGCAGCTTACCAGCCCAAGGGGGAAGGGAAAGCTTTCCCCCCTCCCCTGGGCTTCCCCTTCCCCTAGGGCACCCCACCATCATCAAAGGCCTCGCATGGCCCATCGAACCCTCTCCCCCCTCCCCCCTCTGTGAAAGGTTTTGTTGGGTGGTAGGAGGCAAGCCTGTCTCCTCATCATTAAAGGCCTCACCCAGCCTGGCAAAGTCTCAGGGTCTGCTTGTGTGGCCCTCTGAGGGGTCACTGAGCCATGGCAGGGAAACCCCTCTCCCCCCTCCCCCCCACTGTGAAAGCCCTCACACGGCCTGGCTAAAGCTGCAGGAGGCAAGCCCCCCTCCTCCTACCTTCAAAGGCCTCATGCAGCCCAGTGAAGCCTCGGGGGCTGCTTGTCTGGCCCTCCAGGGCTTCGCCGGACGATGAAAGGCAAGCCCCTCTACCTTCTTTCCACCACCACCACACAAAAGGCCTGCCGTGGGCCAGCAAACACTCAGGGATTGCTTATGCATCCCTCCAAGGCTTTGCCAGGCCACAGCAGGCAAACTCCTCTCCTCTTACCTGTGGCTCCATCGGTGGCCAGGGGCAAACTGGCCGCAATGCCACCAGATTGCCCCTGACTTGGCTGGGGGTGTGGGCCCAAAGTCTAAGGGTTGTTACTGTCCAGACTATGGCCCAATCGGGAAGTTCTGTGTAGCTCCCGATTGGCCCAAAGTCTGGACAGGCTCCGCCCACTCTCCACCCACCTAGCCCTTACCCTTTTATTTATGCAGGGAAAGCTGTATAAAGATTTGAAAAGCATGAAGACATTTCTTCATAACTCAGAGTTTGAAAGTAATGAAATTAGCCAATCTAATGTGACAGATCAAAGCAGATAATTAACTATAGAATCTTTTTTGGGGGGAGGGGCATCTACTTAAATCCTTAACATTGTTAACCTAATACAGAGTTAGGCATACAGAAATGTTCTTACTGCTTTTCACTTAACAGTAGTTATCATACATTATTTCCCAAAATGTCTCTAATGTTATCCCACATTACCAAGTGCCTTTGACTTTCAGCACAGAGTGAGACAAGAACTGCGCATGAATAGGTGACAGGGTCTGAATTGTTGAATTTTAAAAATGTAGAAGAAAGCCATGATTTTCTTCCTTACTCTTTTTGTTCAGATTATTTGTTCATTTTTATGAAAGCTTCCTTATACAATGAGCAAAGAGTCTGAAATTACTTTCAGTTTTCCTCAATAGCAGATTTCATCCATTTTAAAATGATGGATTGGAGCTAAGTCTTTTTAAGAAGTCCATCTTTTTAGACTTTTTAAAACTGAAGACAACTGAAGGCTCAACTGCTCAAAACCCCTCTTACCTTCCTACGAGTTAATTTCGTTTACAAGGGTAGGAGAAAGGAACCTCCCTGTGGGCACAAGCTTCAAAGCATCAACAAGAATTAACAGTGTCAACTGCTAGTTTTTAAAAAACAATTCCAAGCAGTTGGAATAACAGATATAATTCAATGTATTATTTACAGCAGAAGCAAAGTCTGATCAATCCTTGAGACACTTTGGTTCTTGGGCCATAGATGGCTTGTGTTGTTTATGGATACAGGAGTCTAAAATAGGCAGGTAAAAAAAAATGACAGTTTGTATAGATCACTGCATAACCATTAAGGTTTCAGAATACGTAACTGTAGAATAAGAATGGGCCTCATGTACCATTCAACACCCCCCTCTTGGAGATAACAGTTTGTATATTATAAATGTATATTAGTAATTACATACTTCAGAACTATTAATCAGAGGAAAGAGACAGTAGTTTAGGGCATTTTCTTTTTTTGAAAAAAGATTTATATTCCACAGGATAGTGCAGGATGAATTCTGCAACAGTACTAATAAAAACAGATATTTGTGCTGAAAAATGTAATACTAGCCTTTAAAGTATATGTGTGTGGGGGAGGAAGGGATCTCCCCTACTCTGTTTCTTCACTGTTCTTCAGGCTTACTCCTTCCAACTCTTCCTCCATTCACATTTTAAAATTAGTCTTGCAATTGGAGCATGAACATAAAATAAAAAAATACAGATATGGTAATATGGATGACATCCTTGAGATTGCTTTTTTGAATCATTTATCAATAAAAGTATATACACCAGCATTATGGGGAGGGGAATACAACTGAACTGAACAACTGAAAGAATGTATTGGTTCCCTTGAGACAAGTCATTTGGATCTCTACACATAAATTATTGTAGAGACTTCCAAAGAACCTTCCTTACTTGTGATGTATATGGAAATATTCATGAATAAAGTCAGTGCACAATTCTCAAAAAACTAAAGTTGCTTACATCAGCAAATACATTGTTTACTGTCAACCCAGCATTTATTTCAACTATTGGATTTACTGAAGAATTAACAGAATTATCTGTCCGGAAGTCAGACAACAGGAGTGGGAGAGAACATTGGAAACAGAACCACAAGCTAGGAGCATTAAAATTAAAGACGTCCCAGAAGAACTTGGGAAAACAGATCTAAGGAAGGAAATCACAAAAAGCCCGGAACACTACATACAGGAGGAAGAGATTCGGATTGATAAAGTATACAGAGCCTATTCAAAGAATCAACCAAGAGACATTTTTGGCCCTGACAGCAAGGCTGCTAGAAATACTCTATACAGAAACCATCAGGTGATACCGCTGAGTTGGGTGGATCAAGAAACACAAATACTTCAAGACCCGCAAGCAGATACATCATGGAAAAGAACACAATTTCATTTTCAGCGACCACCTGAAGAATGTGATGAACAGTGGAGCATTTACTTGGCTTCTTGTGGGAAAGACAGCAGTAATTCTTAGGTTAGGGCCAATATATGAAGGGAATTGACTTTATATTACCTAAGATAATAATAGAATATACTCTCATAACAGATTATACTCTCATATGTATCAACAATTACTTTGCTAAGAAAGATGGTAATAACTTCTAGATTAGGACTAATATGTGATGGGAACTGAATATGTATGTTAAAAGAGGATTATTGATACATACTTTCATATGTATCAATAATTATTTGGTTAGTTGATTGTCTCTTTTTCTCTATAACTTAAGCGATGGGAATTGAGTACGTACTTTTCAAGATAAGAATGGATTGTGTTTTTATATGGATTAATGATTACTCTGCCAGCTGGCTGTCTCTATTTTTCTGTAAACTTAACATGTATAGACGAAGTACAGACTATGTATTAATAATTACTTATTAGCTGGTCGCTTTTTTTTTCTCTTTTACTTTTCTGTAAATGCTCTATATAACAATAAACAATAAAATCTCAAAAAAACCCAACAGAATTATCTGTCTTCACATGCAGCTATTTTACAATATGATTGGGCAGATGCAAAACAAATATAAGCTGTATTATTAAATGCGTACAAGTTACTACATTCTTACTCATGGGAAAAATGCATGCATTTTTAGCAAATTACATAGCATTTCACACAAATTTGGGAATAATGTATATATTCAAATGCCTTAATTTTACAGATATGCAAGTCTAGTGTACTGTTGTTATTTGGGGAGGGGGAGATGACAACTGGGGAGTTTCTGTTTGTGAACCCATCTTTAACTGCTCCTAGCGGAGCGGATAAAATAAAGCAATAAGGGCTCGCATGCAACACACCTCGCCCACTGACACGTGCGGCCGCCAGTGCGTCGTCTGCTAGCCGTGCCCGCGGCCCCACTCAAGCCCGTCGCAATCAGCGACCCCAGAGCGTACTTCAACCTCACACCCCCGAGTTCGACCTGGTGCCACCGGGCCCGGCCGCTGCACCGCCGCCCCCACCGCATGCTCCAGACTCGCCTCGCCAGCTGCCTCCTGCCCTCCAGGCCGCCCGCTCGCACTGGCAGCCGCCACAACGAGGATCCATGTTGGAAGGTCCAGGTAGGCTGCGAACCGCAGGCCCCCGTCGCCCACTCACGCCACCTCACAGGTTGCCCCGTGGCCGGCCTTGGGTCCGGGGCCTGGCCCCAGAGAGCTGTGCTGCACAACTCCCCAGCCTTGTTAGCGCCCGCTGCATTTACGGACAGCGGGCTTATTTACTAGTAAGAATAATAAAGCCCGCAGTTATTCAGATGCTAGTTCACACATTATTAATTTATTTATTACAAAAAAGTAAAACCCCACAATAAAGCAGTAAAACCAATCCCCACCTTAAAACTCTCCCAGACCGCAACACTAAAATCTCACCTTTTCCCACCTGGTATCTCAGGAGGACGTTAATGATGTTAACAGTGTTCTGTCCTGGCTAAGATGAAGAGGGGCCCCTAATATTAACTGCTCTGACCTCAACAATATGCCTCGTGGAAGAGCTCAATCTTGCAGGCTCTGCAGAACTGTGAAAGCTCCATCAGGGCCCTCAGCTCTTCCAGGAACTCATTCAACCAAGTTGGGGCCAGGACCGAAAAGGCCCTGGCCCTGGTTGAAGCAGGCATACTTCTTGTGGGCCAGGGACCACCAAAAGGTTTGCATCCGCAGAGTACAAAGTCCTGCAGGGAGGATGAGGCGATAGGTGGTCCCTCAGATATTTTTATTTTATTTATTTATCATTGCATTTCTATCCTGCCACTCCCACAAGGGCCCTTTAAAATCCTCAAATCGGCGGCAAAAACATCATGTGGGGTCCAGACCTCAGATGGCCTTAAAGATTAACACCAGAACCTTGAACTTGATCCCGAACAGAGCTGGCAACCTATAAAGCTGCCTCAGCATAGGCTGGATATGGACCCTCCAAGGTATTACAGTGAGGGCCCTTGCAACTGCATTCTGCACCAGCTGCAATTTCTGGGTCAAGGGACAAACAAGACTCATGTAGGATGTTACAGAAGTCAGTCCTGAAGGTGACCTTTGCATGGTGCTCTGAGGACAGATAGGGCACTAGTAGCCTCGCTTGGCTTAGGTAGAAAAATACCAGACGGCTACTCTCATGACCTGCACCTCCATCAATAGAGAGGCATCAAGGATAATCCCCAGATTCCTGGCAGAAGGTGCAATGTTAAGCTGCACCCCAGCCAGGCTGGATAAGTGCACTTCCTTTCCTGACCCCCCTCCTACTTGTCACAGGACCTCCTTCTTGGAGGGGCTGAGTTTCAGGTGAGTCTGCTCAAGCCATACAGGTACAGCTTTCAAACATCTGGTGAATGTCTCCAGCAGGGAGTCCAGGTGGCCATCCATCAGGAGACAGAGCTGGGTGTCATCCACATATTGATGACAACCCAGCCCAAAGCTCCAGACAAGTTTAGTTGGAAAAATGTTTGCCAAATTGCATCTCAGTTTCCTTGGGGCATGATATTAACTGATTTTATTTTCTTTTTTAACAACAACAAAAAAAGGAGAATGGGACGAGGAAAAAAATAATTTCAGTGACATCACTTAAACAGGTAGCACCTATGTGTTTTCCTCCCAGAGCCTCTGTTCTGTACTGTTATAGCTACACAAAACAAAATCGCATTCTGGGTACTGAGGTGCAAATGAGATGACATGAAAGCCTATTTCACTTCTTGAATATATGCAAAATATTTTCTACAAATAATGTTTCCCACACACACACGGCAAGCAAACTGAATTTTTTCCCCCAACAGGAAATAAATTTAGGCTTCCTACTAACTTCTGATGTGCATTGAAATTTGTTAAGCATCAAAATTCTACATAAGCTCAAAGTACCTTTCATATATCTGGGACTGGAAACCAAACAGAATGAAGCTTTCATATATGAAAATGAAAGACTAAAAATATCAATTGCCACTTCCCCAAAAATCATCACATCTATGCAGAGAGAGCTACTCACATAATTAGAAGCAGTAATAACTAAAAACAAATTGAACACCACTGATTTATACAAGCAAATCACTGTAGTGTTAAAAATATTCTGCAACGTTTATCAAATAAGTTGAAGACATCTGTGAAATCACTTCATAACAGTATAAAAACTGTCCTTCCGGATCAGACCAGTTGCCCAGCTAGTCAACCATCCCTATTTCACATAGTGATTGATCAGCTCCTGTTCCCCCCATGGTCCTCTCCTCATGCTGTCTCTTAGCACAGCTAATCCAGTGATATCCAGATGTGTTAGAACAGCTCTGTCATTCAATGCATATTCTAGCATCTGATCAAAATAACCAGATTGCACTTTACTGCAACTCCAAACTTCCAAGCAGCAACATGCTGAAGTTTTTATGCAACAGAACAAAATGAGAGGCGGCCTAGAAAACACACACAGAGAGACACATAAAGATGTTACATTTTCTTTGCAACCCCCTTAGGCCTATTATGCATGGCCACTGAAACGGCGGCATGGAGAACGTGGAGGAGGAAGAAGCAAAGCAAACCGCTTACTCACAGGACGGAACACAATGGCGGCAAACCCCAGAGTATTCGATTATGCACGCGGCTACTCCAGAGCCGCTTCTGGTTGCGCCCTGGTCCCAGGAAGCTCCACTTTCTTCCGCATCTTGCTAACGCGGCTTTTTTGGCAGCATACGTTGACTCTGCACCCGGTTGCCACCCGCAGTATGCATAATTGGTGATTTTAGCTGCTGCCATTCCACCCCAAATGCGGACCTTCCACTCCGTGCATAATGGGCCTTAGTGACAAAAACATACCCCATCATTGTATATGTCGGAGGGAAAGAAAATTGGCCCACCGATACCTATAGACAAACATGTCCTTTAAGCAACTTTTTGTATTCTTCTCTACACTTTAAGCAATGAACGTGGACTAAGCCCTGGTTTCTCATGAAAAGTAGTTCTATCACCCAGTAGTTCATGAGACCAGTCAGATTAGAGAATATGGAATAAGTACAAACATAAATTGTGTCCAAAAACACCTTTGTGGATATCAATACAAGAAGCATTTTTAGATGAAAAATGATAATTAAACCTAAGTGATTAATATATTGTGACATGTTAGATTTCTCCCAAGGCAAATGTAAAATGAAATTAGAGAAGAGTTGATAACAGAAAGATCTGTCAATGATTCATTTATGCACAGCCATTATGGTTTTGAACAATCAAAGTCTGAATTTGAAACAAATGAACAAATGTGTACAAATGTGTTAGAGGAAGGATATAGATTGACTACAAAGATATGGAAGATACATGAACATGATATAATTAAGGCCTGCATTTCGCAACCTTTTTACCATTGAGAATCCCCTGAAATATTCTTCAGGCTTCAAGAACCCCCAGAAGTGATGTCTGCAGGCCATATCTCCCTGCAACATCCCTGAAAGTCACACATCCCCATAAGTGACATGACCCAGACACTTCTACTGGGTGTGAAATCACACTCCATTTCCCCCTGATCCTCCCCAGTGCTAGAAATGGCCCAGCCACCTATTCTGCTGGGCTGGGAACAGAACTGGGGCAGGCATCTGCCACTCCATAAGCCCCTGCTAGCATCCCCCTCCATATTGTTAAGATAAAATGAGAGTACTGACCTCCCCGGACTCCTGCCATTACTATGTGTAATGAGCCTCAGCAAGGAAAGATTTTTATGACTAGAGGCCATCCCCTTTCCACCACCTCCGGGCCTATCATTGGCCATTGGGTAGGGGGCAGGTTGACACAATCATATAAAATTAATTAACTCCCACCCAATTAGAGAAAGCCTTCTGGGGTTGCTGAGAAACCCCAGGGTTTCACAAAAGCCCTATTGAGAAACCTGAGTCAACCTGTTCTATGTTTGCTTTGTTATTGCTATAAAGCACACAGTTGCTGAAATAAGACTTCTAGACTCTCTGTTCCTCAGTGCAGCGGTCTGCAAGCTTACACTCGCTGCGGACTGCTGCTCCAGAGTCCGGGGAGAGGGCGGCCCGGGGGCCCACGCACACGCGGCAGCCCCAGTGCAAATGCGCATGCGCGGACTGCCGCAAACGCGCATGCGCGGCAGTCCACACAGGCGCGTTTGCGCCGCCGCCATGCTGGCGGCCGCGGCTCCCCTTCCTGGCCCCTCCGGGCCGCGAGCAAATCGCTAAATCGGCCGATTAGCTTGCGGCTCGGCAAGCTTCTCTTCCCTCCCCTCCCGAAGCGAGAAGCCCGCGGGTTGGGGACCACTGCCTCAGGGAACTTGAGATACTAGTGCCTACTTGCTGTGGTAATGTTATTACTCTATTCCCAACATTTATTTTCCATCAACCTTTACTCAGATGCAATACACATGCATGTATTTGCTAAAGTATGTATATTCCACATTTCCTTGGTTCAAGGATATCTCAATGAATGAAATACATCTATAATTCTTGTTGCTTGTAAATCACTATTAGATGCTGGCAACCAAATCCCAATTAAGTAGCTGCCTAGCTCATTTCACATTGGGCTCCCTACAGGAAGGAAAAGTACATTGTATGTTTGTGTATGCACACGCACATACACAAGCATTCACATGTTAAGAACAATGTACTAAACCAAGAGTTTGGTCATCAGAATCAGACCTGTAAAAATTAAATAGCCATCAACACTTTTATAATTCCTCCCTCAATCTTCAAAGAGAAAATATGGTAACTCAAAAGCTTTTAAATGAACTTGCTAGTTATGTTTACTGCCTCAAGAACTATGCTGATGAGTGTATGGTATAAAATAAATATATTTATGTTATCTTCAACTTTAAGACTACAGAATATTTGATAGTAAGAAATGATTGTTTGCCCAAATTATGTCCCTGGGTAAAAAAAATCAAAATCTAGTTCTTCACTTTCAACACCATTTACAAAAACTATACAGTATATGCATTACAGTATATGCAGTGTAAGTTTTGTTGGACCATTAACACATGGTAATCTGGGTTAATAACTCCAGAGGAAACAAAATGTATACACTGCTGTCCAAGTAGCTAAATATGCTTTTGGGAGCCTGTATAATATTAGATAACTTAATTTGCCAAGGGGTCTAGCTAGCTTCTTAAAAATGTATTCATGATTGTAACTCCCATTACAGTTAATGGACATTACATGTGCATGGAGGTGACATAACAGACACCTTAGGCACAATGTTAGTAAGTAATAGTATTGAAATTAATCTTCGAGAGATGATACATTTCTAATTTGACTTTCATCATCTCTGGAAGTACTGGAGAAGCAGCTTACAAACCTCATCCAATCGTGAAACAAAATTCATTGTTCAAATGACTGGTTAATGTAACTGTACTGAGTACTGATTTCTTCATTATTTTACACATCACATTCAAATTATTAAATATACATAGTTCTTAGGCATTACAATTTATGTGAGTTATGATCAGTCAGCCTTTATTGTCTCTCAAATCTTGGAATAACATAGTTCATAAGGCAACCAACGCCAATAAAAATGTGTATCATTATCAGCAACAACAATAATAAAATTAAATGGAAACTATGATGCATTAAGAGTCAGGACCACATTTGGCTTCATACGGAAAAGAAATGAAACAATTAAATAGTGCAGAGTATTATCTTGAGCTCTTGTGAAAAAGACAAGCATGGGATGCGCTGTTGCATCTTTCTTATATTGTAAACCTGTAGGAGGAAAACAGACAATGTTTGTGGATAATTAGCTGTGGATAATTAAATGCAAAGACTGGAACCAGGAACATACAATATATAATCTTACTACAAATTTTTAAAAGTCTCAGAAAAACAAATCTTTTAAAAAGGGATGAAAAAGAATTCATCTGGGCCAGGTTGGCAGCAACCTTTTAAAGAATGAAATACAATACAGGGGCATTGGTCAAATGTTTTAGATTACCAATTCACCATGAATACTTCATAGAGGAAGTATAACATGCCCAGCAAATGTGCTTTGCAAATAACATCAATAAATAGCTGAAGTTTTTATATTAGCAGCTTTATGCATCACCATGTTTCTCCTTCTCCAAGAGATGGAAAGCTAAGGTGACTTTACATGCTACTTTTACATTAAAGGAGAGCAGGAAGCTTTTGAGAAATCTCAAAGCCGAGAAACAGTCAAGAGCACATTGGTTCCAACATGAAATTCGTGGTAGTCACAGGGCTGCATCTCATAAAACTATGTTAAAATATGACCCCGTTACTTGAAAAAGTTCTTTGTTTTTCCTATAAACTAGTTAGTATGGAAAGAAGGATAGACATGTTATTATCAAGAAAGACATATAATTCATAGGAGCACACGAATCTCCTACATGAGATCCATGAATCCTCCTCCCCCTTGCACAATACAAGAAACGATAAAAGAGGATGTGCCATTTTCTGGCACTGGCCATCTTCAATTATGAGGCCCTAGTAACGCAGTAAAATACATCTCAAAATGTTGCTGGGATTATTGGTATTGATTTTGTTGTTCTACATCAACCTAGTGTTGCATCTGAAAGCTATCTTGAGTCTTAAGAGGAGGAGATATAAACATTGTAACTAATAATGGTGCATATACACAGACACAAGAATTTTTTCTTTACCTCGCCTAAGAACCAAAGATTGTCAGTGACAGGATTTTATGTTATATTTCTTTCTCCCAGATTTCTTTAAAAATGGTGAGGGGTGAAAAGGCATACATAGACCAATTGTGCATATCCAAAAATGTCCCCACCAGTACTCACAGTAAAGCAGCAAGGCTAATCCTCACTTACACCTGATGTCGCCACAGGCTCAGCCCCCCTCCCAGCCCTGGCCTGTTTTAGTCCTCCAATGCCCTGTGGCAAAGAAATGCTAATTTTTTCAGCTTCCTTTTCCTTCCACGGGCACCATCAGCACCCATGCCAGGCCAGGCCCATTCCAGGCCTGGCTCCTTTCCTGCCTACAGTGTCCTGGCAGGGACAAAAAATTCCCAGTTGGCTCAACAATGTTGAATATGGCTTTTGTGTGCTAACACAATCCTACCTTCATGCAAAGAACGGGGGGGGGGGGGGAACACCGCACCTCCATGTGGTGGAGCCTTTCCATCCTAGCTGCATCTGTGGGGATGCAGTAATCAGGGGCAGACAGGGTCTACTACAGTAAAAGGTCCCCCATGGGAACAAGGGAAGCAGTGGAGCATGTTGCTCCACCAGAAACCGGTGGCAGCTGGGTGTGGCTGACACTGTGCATAATTAGCCATAGATGAGTAAAGCTGAATTCTTTACAAACTTCTCAGTATATCCTGCTCTGCCAACCTGCCTACTTATCTATCTTGGACCTAGTTCATTTTCTGTATCAAAGCCTAAAAACTAATTTGGAAAATGGAGAGAGATATCCTAAATGGATACAATGAACTTTGTTCTCCCATGCACTCTTTTAAATGTTAAAAACAGAATCACAGAATCATAGAGTTGGAAGGGACCTCCTGGGTCAATTAGATTAGATCTTCATTCCCAACTTCCTTTGTTCACAGGTCTGTTGCTAAATAAATAAGCTGAGCTGAAGTCAACTGAATGTTCCACGCAATATATCAGTCAGTCCCTGAGCAATTAACATAAAAGGAACAACTCCTTAGCATGCCGAGGATCACACTAGTGATGTACAAGGAATTCTGATACCCGTTTTAACCATACCATATGCTTCTTGGGATTCAAAACTGATGGCAGTGTTCAGATCTTGTCCAGTATATACAGCATCATTGCCTGGTTTTTCAGGCCTCTGTGAGAGGTGTATTGCCTAGTTACTTCCTGTTCTCTTCCTGCATCTGGAAAAGCGCAAGTTGTTAATTAGGTTTTGAGGAGAAGGCTAGGGTACTTTGAAATGTGACCCAAAACCACCACTCCTTTTTCATTTTTAAATTATCATTAATTTATAACCATATTAGTACAGTAATAACCTGTTTGTTTTTTCAAACACCAGGAAGCTAGTGACTTAGCTTTTTTTGGGGGGGGGGGGGGGAAGCTGAGATGATTCTAAAGCTCCTTTTCCAACAAGAGCTGGTATTTGTATATATGTGAGTGCTAACAGCTGGCAGACAACAGGAAGCAACTAATTAGGCTACAAGGAGAAGACTTTTAAAGAGACAGAAGATCTAGGAAGTCCCAACAGCAGACTGAGTGATCACATGGGACAGCCTGGCCCTATCATTACATTTTAAGTCTAATCAGGCCTGGAGAAACACAGAATCCACAGAAAATGCTGGAAGGGAGGAGGTTGACTTTAATTGAATCTAGATTGGGGGGGGAATAAGTGAACTATGACAATTCTACATAAAATAGCTAGTGAGGAGCCAGCCTAAATATATAACTTCATATTTCAATTAGGTAAATAGCAACACAGAAATGAAATGTGTGCCTATGTATCCTACAGTGAGTTTTCTGAAAGTAAAGCATAGTCTTTAGACAGGGGGAAAGAGAAGGGTGATTTCCCTGTTTTCTCATGTAGCTACTTCCCCTACAGGTTGCTATAAGTGATGAAACTTACTAGACCATCTATTCTGATGGTTTTCTGCCAAAAGAAAGCATGGTAGAAGTCAAACATGCTGAAAATGTATATTAGGAAGAAAATGGGAGAACACAGCACTGAAAGTAATTATTTCCCCAAAACAAACTATCTTGGGGACTATGGCTTCTGGAAGTCCATCTTTGGCACAAAGAAAGTCTACAGTATCTCTTACTGCCCTGAAAGCATCAGAAGGAATTTTACTGCAGTAGCTTTCATGATGCTAGATGGGGTCTCTCTCTCTGACCATTTATGCACTGGGAACTTCACTGCCCCAGCTTCTGTGCAGGAGCACAAATTGGGGGCGGATGAGGTACACCAGGCCAAATGCTCCCCCATGTGGATGCAGGAAGAGATGGGGCTACCTGCTATGACTAAAACTCTAGCCTGCAGCCTGGCATGAAACCTCCAGTGCATAAATGGTCTCTCTCTGGAAATGACCATCTGTACAAAAAATATAAATAGGTGTATTATGAAGCACCCATAAATAGTGCCTTAACTTACTAGTCAGTTTTTATTACCTACTTCCTTCCTCCCCTCAAATCCTCTAGCAGGTAAAGTTTTCTGGGGGAAAATTTATTCTAACTTCATTGGGGACAGAAAATATAGAAACCAGCAAGACAAATCCGTACTGCTCCTTACCTTTTTTCAAACTGCAGAGCAACATTTTCTGATAGTAACTGCATTAGACATGTACAGTGAATTTAATTCTAAAACGTATTTCATCCAGAGACTGCTGATTCAATAAAATAATATAATTATGATGAAAATAATAACATGAAAAAATAAAGAATGAAACAGCCAACCAGATGGTCAGTGGCGGCAGTAAAATTGCTCAAACTGTGTACAAAGAATGTCACAATGGAGGTCCAGTTATGTTGCACTGATATCTTGGTAGGAAGTATGGCTTACCATCAGCCAGTAATTCATGGGAGCACAAACCAGACAAGATCATGGAGAATGATGATAAACCAAGATTTTTGGGAACTTCCAATTACAAACAGATAAACGCCGGGAGCATAGCACCCTTAACATCACAATTGTAGTGGGAAAAATGAGAACCAGAGTTTAGATCATTGACACTACAATCCCAATACAGAATAGGAAAGAAAAATAAAATATCAAGATCTAGAAACAGATCTGGGATAGGAAAGCTACCATCAGGCATGTTGTCATAGGAGCCCTTAGAACACTGCCTAGAAGTTTCATAAACACCTGAACATGTGGGGGCATAGTGCAAATCACCAGCTCAGCTCCAGAAGATAGAGTTGTTTGACACAGCTAGAATTCTGCAAAGATAGCTCTGCTATTCACAAGAACTCGATAAGATCTTGAATTGCAGAACACCCGGTGCAGAAGAGAACTCTAAGTGATTGTAAGTGGTTTTTTTTTAACTTTCTGAATAATCCACTTGCATGCCCCACCATGAAAGGAAAAGTTCATGGCTCAGTGACGGAGCATCTGCTTTGCACAAAAGAGGTTTGAGTCCTGATATCTCCAGCTAAAAGGATACTGTTGATGACCGTTTATGCACTGGAGGTTTCATGCCAGGCTGCAGGCTGGAGTTTTAGCCATAGCAAGTTGCCCCAACTCTTCCTGCACCCACACGGGGGAGCATTTGGCCTGGTGCACCTCAACCGCCTCTTTGTGCTCCTGTACAAGAGCTGGGGCAGTGACGTTCCCAGTGCATAAATGGTCGATGTGATGGCATTCCTGAGTCTTTCTGACCCAGCATAGCTGTTGTCAGTCAGAGCAGACAATCCAACCCTTGATAGAACAAGTATTCCTTGCAATCCCTTTCCACTAGGGATGGGCGATTCAGGTTCGGAAACACCCGAATCGGGGCCGATTCGGACGTTTCTGAGCCAGAAACGGTCTTAATTGGCCCTCTAGCTCCCCCTAGCAGTCCGAATCGCCGATTGGGTGAATACAACTATGTATGATTAAAAACTGAGGATATGCAGATTGGTTTGCATTGGCCTCTTTTCTAGGGTTGTGCACTTCGGCGCCCAAAACAGCCATTTCAGGCCGAAGCTGGGGGGGGGGGGTGCATGCAGGCCTGCGTGCAGGTGCTCTTTTGCATGCCACCACCGGTGCTTCCCCTCCCGTGCCGTGGTGCTGGCTGCTTTGGCCTGGAACAGCCACTTCAGACATCGAAGCACACAACTCTTTATAGCACACAAAGTACACAACATCTTTATAGATACCTTAAAAACATGAATTAAAGGACATCACTTGGTTGTACAGCAAAAGACCCACATATTGGAGCATGAGTAAAATGGGCATAGTTGAGTTCCAGTAAAATTATATGGAAGGGGCGGGGGCTTTGTAGGCTTGTCTGAATGCCAGCAATGAGAGCAGGGCAGACACCAACCTGTTATAACCCTACTCTAAGCATAGGATGAGCATGAGGCCCTTTTTTCATGCCTGGCCTGTATAGAAAGAAAGTCTCCCACTAAAAGTGTTTGGAAACTCAGGCTCTCATATTTTCTTATTTTTCTTCTTATTTTTAGCCCAAATAAGTTCTCTGCAGCTATATCCTAGCACCCTAAATAGTCAAGTGAAGGCTCATATATGCACCTGATCCCTATCATTGATACAGGAATGAGAGGCTTAGGGAGACATTGCTTACTGACACAGAGATGAAGGGTACCAATATGCAAGCTACAGCCATGTGGCCCAATGTCAGGTTCATCATAGCTGAAATGGTTTCTGGAGACTCCTACTTACCACTTTCATCACTTCAAATAAGTATTCTGTAGGTAAATGAGAAGAATTCTCAGTTGATAGTAACATAAAAACAATATATTATGGCAACTTGGTTCCCATCCTACAAGCAACAGAAGATCATATTTAGTAAGGCTGAAAAATGGAGGAGAGACTGTTGTGTGGTAAACCTCCAGTTTTTAATGCAGAATCCACACCATCTACGGCTAAGAGAACATCAATCAGAAAAGAGCCCAACCCTAAGGCTTTGGAGAAATGTCAGAGAAGACAATACTGGTAGATGGACCAATGGTCAATCACTTAAGGCACTTTCACACATGCTAAATAATGCAGTTTCAATTGCCTTCAATGACGGTTTGCAATTGTATTTATGAAGGTGAGTATTTTCCACTCTGAGTGGCAGTAGTTCCCCAGGGTTTTTGAGGTAGTCCATATCACCTGATTACTAATTATTTTAATTAGGTATGCTGAAGATTTAATCTGGGACCTTCTGCATACAAAGCAGATACTCTACAAAAAGGAAAAAAACCCTACGGAGGGGAGAGACTCAGAATTAGTTTTTCAGTGAGTTATGGTCAGGTCTTCTTATGCAGCAAATACCCATTACAAAAGTTGTAACTCAAGGAGATATTTTGTGAATGTGTTTTTTTAAGTTTAGCCGATTAGATGTTGAAGTCAACCCTTTCCAGAAAGCAAAATGACCTGGACATGCAAGTTCAAGAAGAGAGAGCTAGAATAACTGGAATATATATATGTGTGTGTGTGTGTGTGTGTGTGTGTGTGTGTGTCATTTATAGCCTGACTTTGTCACTGAGACTCGAGGTAGATTAATAAATGAGATATTTACTTATTTAGCATATTTTCAGTATACATTCAGAATGTCTTTCAGTATAGGGCAGTTTGTGTGTTCATTTATATCTTATTTTTCCTTCCTAACAGGGATTCAGAGCAGCTTCTAAAAAACATATTCATAATGAAAGTTATTAATTATTATTAATTCTATTAAACAACATCCACAAATGCTATAATCTAAAACCATGTGGGTAGGCTAAAACTGGAAGCACCAAAGACTGGCACCTTCTGCTCTGACACATTTTGAAGACTTGGGTAACTCACACATGGTTAAGTAGCTGGCATATATACCACGTATGTCAAGACCTGTCCGTCATTTATGCATCTAATTCTTTCAATTAGGTACAGACATCAGTTAAATTACAGGATATTTATGGAAGAAAGGAGCTAATGCACATTTCACACAATCTTGTTATCAATTTCTCCTTCTGGAATAACTCACTGATAACAAAAAAGGATTCTTTCAACAAGTACCAACCAAAAATAAGCAGCTTGAACTGAAGCAAGAGCAATCTGGGTCTGTATAACATGTCACACAATGGTTTTCTAAACATTCATTGGACTGTATAGCACCCT
Source organism: Paroedura picta (assembly GCF_049243985.1). Classification (NCBI taxonomy): domain Eukaryota; kingdom Metazoa; phylum Chordata; class Lepidosauria; order Squamata; family Gekkonidae; genus Paroedura; species Paroedura picta. The sequence goes on along the minus strand of NC_135373.1, from coordinate 60,962,255 downwards.
ACTCCATTTCCTGCACATATCAGTAAACTGCAACCCTCTTGGCACAACATTTTATGCTGTGGTAGGGTACAAGCAAAAGCTACAACTAGCTCTCCAACAGGTTCACTGGCTATCGATTGAATCCTGGATCAGGCTTAAGGTCTTGGTAACTACCTTGAAGGCCAGACACAGTCTGGGCCCAATATAACTGAGGAACCACCTCTCGGCCTATGTCCAGAGAACACTACGCTCAACTAATTCCAGTGTTAGTGATCCCTGGGCCCAAGGAAGCACATCTGGCCTGGCCCCCACTTGGTGGCATGAGCTCCCAAAGGATATTAGGGTCCTGCGGGAGCTAGCACAGTTCCACAGGGCTTACAAAATAGAGCTTTTCCACCAAGCTTTTGGTTGGGACCAATGAGCTAATATAATTGACTAAGACCCCCTAGTATTCTCCCCTACTGGAAGTCCACTGAAAGTTGTGCAGGAATCACAATGAGATTATTCTATAAACCGCCTCGAGACGACACTTTCAGGAGAAACTGTCAGGTGGGATATAAATCAAATTATAAATATAAATAAAATAAAGATAATAGTTTAAATGGTTTCTTGATGGAGAGAACTACATTCTTCTGCACATTGCAACAGCTTATTGTTAAGACGCCACATGCCATTCACCAGAGGGCAATTAGCATTCATTCAAAGGCTTGTTTCTACCATTTTAATTGCTAACAAGTTCTTTAGCTATAATTACAGTTAATACATCTTGAGAACAACCAGTATATTGCTTGCAATGGTTGTCCAATATGACTGCACTTTGGGGCCACATAATAATTTGCAAGGTTTCAGTGGCACAACTACTGGCATAGTCCATTCACACTCCAGCTTATGTGCAACAGGAAAATGGGAAACGGGTAAGCTTAGGATTGCTGGGCTACTGAAATCAAAACACAGAGTTTACCAAAACGGCCACTGAAGTGAACCAAATCTTTAAAAAGGACAAGAGATATAAAACCAGTCTGAAGAGGCAGCCTCATTTATTGCCAACAAGGACAATGATCAACTAAAATATACTTTACATACTTTCAGTCTAATCATAACCTGCTAATAAGAGATTTGGCTACAATTCTTCATTTCCTGTAGCTTTGGTTAAGCTTTTTGAATACTGTCATCTTTTCTTAGAATTGTCCCAGTTCTACATAATCAGTCACCAACACAGTATTCAAAATCCTTATGAATAGAGGGAGGGTGGACTGTTCTTCCACATAATTATTAAAGGGTATGGAAGAATGCAATGAAAACTCAAAATCTTAATTAAAAACTAGATATTGCAAAAGTATACAAAATCACAAGATAAAGAATGGAGTGGGTTGCACAATATGCTTTGTATACAGAAGTTCTTTCTCCCTTGCTAATTAAGTTATTTAAAAACCTTACACATATTCAAAATGTATATTCTGCCACATTTTCATCAGTAAATTTGTACTATTGAATAAGTACAAAGGAGGGGGGCAGGAAATTAACAGCACACAAAAAAACAGACTTTTCACCTCTATCTCCAACAGAAAGTAGAACTATGTAAATACTAGAGTGTCACAATGGAGATTAAACCATCTTGAATTTGGAAGAGCCAATTAATATATTATGTCTCTTTTTAATTTTCTAAAGCAACTGCTATATTTTTTTAAGTTTTAACACCTCTTCAGACTGACAGAAAGCAACTGGAATATGCTAAACTGCTTTGTTTAGCACATCAGACAGGCATGGGACTGCAATTATAGATCACAATAGCCTTTTTGTGGTTCACAGGTCTATTCGTCTTTTTGAAATGCTGAAAGATATATTGGACATGGGGGAATGGATTAGCCACAGGATGACCTGCATTTCCACACAAAGCCCCAAGTGGAGGGAAATGGCACACTCTGTCATCCTTTCTTCACTTCTTGGACAAAAGAAAACATATTAATGAAAAATAAGCATGTCGACAGTTTGTTCCCGCTCATCTCAGAACAAGTACTTTCCATTTCTTTACCACCTGTGAGAAATACAATATTGTAATAATGGGATTGGTGTGATTTTATTGTGTATTTTGTATTAAGAACAGATCACTCCACAACAACAATATATTATAAATTGGACTACTGTGCATGGAAAGCCTACCCAGAAAGTTTATCACATGCAAAAGTTATTCTGGAGAATCGTAAAACCCTGAAAATCGGAGTGACATTCTTAAGAGAGTAACTACTGACTTTATTGTATCTTTTCCATAATTAAGTCAGAAACATACAATAGCTGCTATTTATGACTACAAAAATTCTCACAAGATACATATTTATTCTGCAAACATAACATTTTATTGAGGAGACTGCTGAGGAATACTGATAGATTATCAAGTTTAGTTAATGGATTAGTGACAATTAATATATATATATATATAATTATTCATAATATATATAATTATATATATATATATATATATATATATATATATATATATATATATATATATATATATATATATAAATCATATTATATCATATCATATCATATTATATATATATATATATATATTATGAAGAAGAGGCCAGAAACTACTTGGCATAACATAATGAGATAACTCCAGAGTAAGTATCTGAGAACTACATCTGCAGACTAAACCAGAAGTCAGATAGATACTTTGCTAAAGGGTACTGGAGTAAGCATTGCTTGAAGTGGGGAGCACATCTTGTGACAGTTCTGGCAAGTCAGTTTGGCCAAGTAGACCAAACTCTAAGTCACTCAGTAAATACAATGGTGATATAAATGCTCTGTCCTAGGAGAGATTTTTAAAAGTAAATTGTAATGTGAATTAAATACCAGGAATGAAACACCGCCGAGCATGAGACAAAAATGTTTCATCCTCAGTTTTATGTGAAAATTAATAATTTTATTAACAAATTGGGAACCAGCATTCTAACGCTACAAGAGTATTAGGCCCTAATATATTGTCACAATAAAAATGGTTATCTTCTACTTTCATTCCACTGATTTATGTTCAGTGCAGTTACTGAATACCTGGAGATTAATTCTATCAGTTTCTTACATTTAAAATGAGATAGCACTGGATAAATGAAAAGATGCAAATTAATTTACCACTAACCCAAATGAGCACAGAATGTTTATACTGCAAAAGAAGTGTTTTATATTAAGTTAAAATAGCAATACTAGTACACAATCATCTATGAAGGCAAAAATGATGTACTTAATGCTGGGAAAATGTATGACATGGAATTCTCTCCAAAATCTATTTAATTGTGTGGTGCTGCACTAGAATCTAAAGCTCAACACTGCTTATGAATGTTGAAAATATATCAGAATCCTCAAATTAACAAATGGACCAAGCTGCAATATGTACATCATGCCTACAAGAAATTACATTCAACCAGCATGTAACCACATGGGTAGGAAAATATGCACCTATTACTAGGAAGGTATCCTGATTGGTAGGACGTTCCTCTCTTGTTTTCAAAAATGTAACAGCTGAGATTGAATCTATCCTTTGGTAAACTAACACGACTCATTAGGGAAGTGTAAATATCAAATCAATCATCAAAACTATTAATAAAAGGCAGTTAAAAACATATTGAATCGTGTTTAAATGCTTTTTAAGAAAAATATATTCCTTACAGTGCCTTCCCCTTAGGAAAAAATATCACCTTAAGTAATGAGGCAAGAAAAATGCATCTCATGATGCTAAATTTCTTTTTATTAAGAACCATAAAATTAATTAGTTCTTGGAAGACATTAGACAAGGCATTCCATTCATTTGTAAACAAAAGGAAAATAATTGTCATAGAACTAAATGCTTCACTCTGCAAGGTTATGCCAATGAAATATGTTACTAGAATTAGCTTATAGAGAGAGCTGTATAGCTAAAAATATGCTTCAAGGACTGACATGTGTCAAATTAAACCATCAAAAACCCTACACTGGCTAACTGGGAGATACTTTGCCCAAGACACCCTAGAAGTTCTTCATATTCCTAGAGTCAGCAATCTGCACTTCTTTTAATGTTCTCAAAGATGGGTGTTGAGGCATCTGCATATCCACTTTTATAATTCAGTCATTGTTGTGAAAAGTATCATTTTAAAAGTCTGCTTAATATTGTTTTTTTTAAAAACATGCAGCATTATCTCATCCCACACATACATCTAAATATTTTTTCTCCATAAAAACACTAACATTTCATTACAAGATATATTATAAAACAAATAACTAATTAAACCATCATTCTAGAATCCAGATCCCCAGTAAGGTGGTGCGGGAGAGGAATCTCAGTAAAAGATACTGTCTTCAAAATGAAAATAACCTTATGTTCAGCATAAGAAACAACTCATATTTCTCTCATTCCCCAACATAAAACAATAATCTCTTTTTCTCATGTGTTTTCCCTTATTTTTGAGGCCATATGTATTTGCACATTTCACAGAAAAATCCTAAAAACCAGAGGCAGAAGGCCTCTTCTAGTTTTAGGAGAAAAGGGGTGAGGAAAAAGCCTTCTGCCCAAGCGTTGCTCTTCTATGCCTTACCATAGAACTTTAGTGCCATCTATTGAAAGTGTACTGGATTTTCCCCCCAAAAAAGAGAGACAGAGACAGAGGATGACTATTCAATTGTTATCAAAAATAAGATTTTGTTTTTTTTAGTTTTAGTAGGTTATTATGGTGCATTAATCTCTTAAAAGTAACTTGCTCTAGACAGTAGGAAAGTTTGTCATCCATCAGAAAACATGAGTTACAAAATGAATGGCAATTCCAGCATTTTACCCAGATATAAGCATAGAATGCACTCATTAAGAATATTAGCCTTCCTATGACTATCCTGTAAATGAAATAAATATTATCTGCTTGGAGAATAACATACCAATGGAGATGCAGAGAGAGAGAGAGAGAGAGAGAGAGAGAGATCTGTGAAACTAGAACATTAGAAAATGTAATAACATATGATTAGGCTATACCAACTACAGACCTGTGCATTCGAAAGGGGAGGGGGAAATAGTGTGTATGCAGGCATGCAGATATAATTACCTTCTTTAAGAAACTGGGAGTGGATGACAAATATAAGAAAACAGCAGATAGCTGCTCCTGCTAATGCCCATAAAGCTTTCAAGAGCTGCATCTCGGGTTGAAACTCAGCAAATACCCAGAAAGTCACACAATGAATTTCCAGAGCGATGCATCAATGTTTCCCGGGTTGAAGCCAGCCAGTAACCACACTTCCAAAATAGAGAAAAAGCTTGGGATCGGGGAGAGCTATTTTTCCCCCTCCTGTGGGGGGGGGGAGGAGGGGGGAGAAAGGGGGCTAACACAAAGTCTCGAGCAGCAGCATGATCTTCAAAGGAGACCAGCGCAGAGGAAGCAGAGTCTGGGCTCCATGAATCAGCTTTCTGTTTCCTCGGGAGTTGAGCAGCATTTGGGGAGGGAAGGGGGGGGGGGGGGAGAGGGAGGGAAGACAATCTGGGCAGAATTGCGCAATCGCTCCCAATGCTCCGACGAGGTTGTTTGCGTGTGCGAGTGTGTGTGTGCTGCCGCCGCTTCTCTTCCTCCTCCTTCCCCAGTAACTGCTTCAGTTCAGCAACGAGGGGAACGCGGGAGACAAGACGAGCTTCACGGCGCTGTTCAGGGGAAGAAGACGCCTGGCGATCGGGAACAACGCCGCTGTTATTGCTGCTTGCTTGTCTTGGGTAGCACTCTCCGGGCAGGAGGAGGAGAAATGGGTGGGCGGCAGGGATTCCCCCCTCCCGGTTTTCTTTCTGTAACGAGGCAGCTCGCTTTTGCCCTCAACTTCCCCAAGCTGATCGCGGTTCGCTTCTCTTGACAGCCTTTCAAGGGTTCGCTCTCTCTGTTGTTAATTCCCCTCCCCGGCTCAAAGCGATTCAGTTTCTCCTTTCATCCTAGGACATCGCGGAGGCCAACCGGCCATGGTGGGGCATCTCTTGCGCCGCTTTGCGATGCCTCGCGGGCGAGGGGAGAGCCCTCCTCCCCCTGCTAGCTGCCACCTTTCAGCCTCCCTGCCCGGCGGGGGCGGGGGGGGAAGCCGGGGGTCCTCTTTTCCTCGCACCCTTCTGCGCGCCCCCCCCTTCCTCTGCTGCACCCGCAAAGCGTCTCCTGGCAAACAAGCAGCTGCCGCCGCTTCCTGAGAAAGAGAAGGCAAAATGCAGCCCACAGGTTGATCCCTTCAACGCAGTGCCATTCCCTGCCACATTGCACAAAGGCCGGAGCTGGCTGGGCGCAGCGCAGTCCGGGTCGAAGGATCGCTTCTGGAACCGACCCCGCACAGGCGCTTTCCCGCCTTCAGACGACCGAAGGGTAGCGAGCTTGTGTCCGATGGGCGAGGGAAAGGCGACGGCGGCGGACTCGGCTGCCCCCGCCGCTCCCGCTCTCTTCTCGACGGGAATCTTCCACCTGCAGCTTCGTCCCCCGCGCCAAGCTCGGGCTCCGAGGTGCCTACGCTGCAGAGGCGGCCCAACTAAGTAGCCGCCGGCTGGGCAGAAGCAGCTCGCCGGAGATCTGCTCTTCCCTCTCTGGGGCCGCCGCTGAGCCTTCGCTTTCTCTTGCGGCGAAGAAGGCACGCCGGCTGGCGGTCTGGCTGTTCCAAGAGCGCGCTTCTGCCCGCGAGAAACCGGCAACGGGCTCGCCCTCCCGGCTCCTGGTCTCTTATTTAAAGACGGCGAGCGCCATCGAGCAACTTTCCCCAATTCGTGCTCTTCAGCGTCTGGGTTCCCTCGGCGTTAATGAGCATGCCCGAGAGGCGAGCCTGCGCGCTGGGCGCAAGCAAAACCCCCTCGGCTCGAGCGCTGGTGCTCAGACTCCATCAGCCATCGCCTCAGCAAAGCAGCGCAGACCTGGAACTTGGCCGCGGGAAACAAAGCTTGCGTGGGGAGAGACACCCGGGGGGGGGGGGAGGGGAGGAAAAAATGACCAAAGCAACAGGAGAAGCAGGAGCGGATTCCAGCTGCGCGGAGGGCGCAAGCACGAGGCAAGAAGCACTCTCCCCGCTGCCTTCCGAGTATAAATGCAGGTTTCCTGAGGGTGAGGGTTAGTCACATACAGGACGGCTTGAATGCTTCTGTTCAGCCACAGGCCAGAATGCCAAGCTGTTGCTCGAAGGCCAACAGTACCAGCAATTTTGGGAGAAAACACTGAAGTGTAATGAGGAAAAGGGGAGCCCTGTGTGACTTTTGACAATAATAGAGGGCAGCACAGGAGGTTTAAGAGCCACAACATGGAAGAAGAATGCCGCTTAGAAAACAGTGAAGATAGGCACACCCGAGACTCCCCCCACGTACTGGGTTTTTTGTTGGGTTTGTTTTTTGCATCTGGTTTCTCTACACTCCACTCCCCTGGTATCTCAGTTCTGCCCAAAGAGCCTTGTGCTACCTGCAGCTTTACTGGTGGTTTCCATGTCACAATTGTATAAAGATACCCCAACAGCCCCCCTTCTCCATTCCTATTGTGTCTCCTTATCATATTGTGTCTCCTTATCATGGTCCAACTTATCTATATGAGAGTGTCACAGAGATCAATGGGGCTTGCTTCACTGAAACCAATGGGATCTACCAACCATTTCTGTTCCGTTGCTTGCACCATTGCCCCTGTTCTCAAAATTCAAAGAACACTGGATGCTAATAAATGAAAACAAAGTGAGAATTATTTTACTATTTTTCCTTCAGCCAGAAGCTCTCCAGTCTTTCCCTTTCTTTTTATGTAAAGCATGTTCAGTTTGGCTAATTAGAGACTTTTAGCAGCCATAATAGCCCAGACTAGTGGCATTTCATGTTGTACCCCCAGATTCAAATTTCTACTGAACTACAAAGCTGTGTGACCTTGGATCAGTAACCCTCTCTCAACCTAGCAATAGCAATATTGTGGGACCAAAACTGTAAGAAGAGAGAGCCGTTTATGCCAACACAAAGTCCTTAACAGAAGGGTGAGATAAAAATGTATGTAAGAAATAGTGACAAGTAATTCTGAGCACACTTACTTGTGCTCTATTGTATCAGATCTAAAATTGACCTACAGCTTATTTTATAATAGATACAAAGTTAACAGGTACAATGACTTTGCATAAGAACAATATGAGCCACTTGGAAAACAGAGATGGACTGGGGGGAGGGAGAACTGGGAATAATCATTTTTGAATAGCACAAACTTATTAATTATTATTAGATTTATTCCCCAGTGCTATTGGCAAACAGTCTTGTGGCAGGTTACATAGTAAAACCCCCACTTAACATAGAACATTTATAGTACCCCATTAAAATTACATACCCTGGGGGCATCAGTATTATTTCTCCGGTGATACTAATTCAGTACCTCAAGCATAGTTTCAGCTTCTGCTGAGGAAATCAGTAATTATATGATCACAACAAAATCTTTTGCTGCAGCTCCTTCATCAACAGCAAATTTGGTCATGTGTCTTGTAGCTCTCTTAGACTGTGCTCATGTAACTATATATTGTTTTTACTAATGCACCTTCATAAATATTAGAAATCAGTGAAGGACTGGTGACCACCATCTCAGTAGGAAACATATGTTATGCCTGCCAAGAATTGCTATGGTGATTTAAAGTTCCATTATTTCTTCAACAAAATATAACTAATTCATTGCTACATATAAATCTAAAATATGGCCTCTACTACTAGAAGGAAGAATACATTTGCAATGTACTTTTCTATATCAATTCCCTGTTGATCTAGATCTTTCTGTTTTTCTGATGTCCCTTCAAATGGAACAGAGTTTAGTTATAATTGCAAGAGTGAAGAAACGCCAGTCATTAATTACCCCCTGCAACAGCAACTAAAATAATGAAAAACTAGATAGGACTGGTGTGATTAGCTAGTTGTGATTAGCATTATCTGCTGATACAAAGGACAGGGCAAGCAGCTTATGAAGTAAACATTATACAAGGTGTGAAAAATATGGAATGGAATTTAATCTTAATTTCCTGCCAAACCCACCTCCACAGGGGGGGCCTGTTTGCTTCTTCCTTGAGCTCCATGTGTCCATCCCAGGTCCTGTGGAGCCCAGCAGTTTCCACTGGTGAAAACAGTGTGAGGGTGGAGGAAGTCTGAAGCCTCTCCTTGACCTGTACAGTGTTTGTAGCCATACCCTGTGACAGAGTGTTTTTAAAAAGTTATTTCCCACATGAATGTGTGACTGAGATGGGTCAAGAACCCATTCGTTCTTGCCTGCTTTGTCCTAACAGTAAAAGAAAGTAAAATCTTAGCTAGCCAGGAACTGGGGTTCAAGAGGATGGCAAACTTTCTGAAGTGTCTTCAGAAATTATTGTCTGTACATTAGGAAAGAAAATTAATAAATGTACTCCACAGAGTGAGACTTTGTGGTAGCTGTCATGAGCATGAACATCCAGTGATAATATGTTTGCAACACGTAAATGACACCGAGCAGGAGAGTAGACATATTTCTGCATCACAGTGATGCACCTATACCACTGCCTTCAGCTTCCCACAAACAAATCTCTCCTCTTGCTAGAAGAGAGGCAAAAATGAGTTGAGTGAAAGGATGAATGCAGTTTAAATATTATAACATCTGATGTCAAGAGTAACCAAACTGCTTTCAATAAACATGCTACTAGAATCTATTTATTGCAATTACAGCATAAAACTAGAAATCAGTACTGTGTTTATCTCATTCTGTTTCAGACTGCAGACAAAAGGAGCAACTGTTGTTTTCCCGAATACAAATGTATGTATGGAATGTAGTTCAGTAGCTTTGAGCTACCTTTTCCTTTTTAAAAGAAGTTAAATCCAGTGTTTGACTGACTAGGAATTATGGTGTAAATCCAGTGTTTGACTGACTAGGAATTATGGCTTCTTTTGTCCAATAGGATAGAATGGATTATTAGCCACTAATCTGGGGATCATTTCAATACTCTAGGCTCAAATGAATGATATTAAGACCATTAAGTACACATTCATAGCAGAGTAATATAAAGATTAGGGATCTTTACTGATCCTCTACTGTGACCCTCCAGCACCATTTTTGCCCTTGGTGTATAGTACATGCATCACCACAACTGGTAAGTTTATACAAGAAGCCACATGACTGAGTTTTTCTAGTATTTTAGCTAATTAATACTATCATCTCCCTGAGATCTAAAAAGTTAGATTGTATATGACTAGCCCTGCAAACATTATGTACCCTAAAGACCTCTTTTCTGAAATTACAAATAAGTCCCTCTGACATCCCAGGTAGTATGTTCAAAGTGTAAAAATTACATGACCCTAAATACTCAGGATTATAGAGCACATTTGCATTTAAGCTTCAGCCAGAAGACTGAAAATAAGCTTAGACTGAAAACTACAGAGAGGATAGCTCCTGACTGAAGTCTCAGCCTTCATTTGGGCTCTTTCCATTTAAAAATATAATCGCATCAACATAATATGCCATTAATTTCCACAAAGTGCGATCCCACTTTTGAACCCAGTCCACTTGTCTTATTTCTGCTGAAGTGCAAATTTATATTACCCACAAGTTTGTTTCAAGAAAAAAAAATACAGTCTGAACCATTGTAGACTTTATTGGCCTTTCAGTTTTACCAGCATATGCTTGCCTCAGGAATTGTCCTTTTTTAAAGCAGGAAAATACATCTTATGTGAACCCAGCACTATATTACCAAATCAAACCCAGCTCTGAGCAACACAAGAGATGCAACATGGCATATTTTGCAAGTATATAAAGCTTTCAGAAATGGTTGGCATTTTTAACAGTCTTTCAAAATGTAATGTGTTATATTATGATAAATCAATCTTAACTCATTGCAAAAATTAAATTCACCCCATATCTAGAAGCTCAGGATTGTACTTTCATGGACTTCCAAGTTTCTCAACGAGATTCAATTTGATCTTGAAGATTATAGCAACATTTCAGAGGTCCTCCTTTCCTAGAAGCCTCAAAATGCAAGTGCATGCTGTGTCAATATGTAACAGCTGATACAGTTCCCTGATAAGGCTTAGTGAAATATCCAGTTCCAAAGGGAACCTCTGAAATCAGATCCAACAGGTTTCAGTAAGACATATCCCAAACTGCTGCTGTTCCTGCCTGACTGGAAGCCTATCCAGTGTATATTTTAACTTTGATGGGACTGACTGGCATCCTAAATTTTACCGCTACATAATCCCAGTCACACTCTACAGGCTTTAATACATGTCCTACCAAAAAAAAATCATTTTATTTTCATAACTGCATAAAAAGGCAGTGCATTTGGTTTATAACATCAGTTGTATCACCAAACATAAAGACCCAAACAATTACAATGACTTCTACTCCACCAAAAGGATTAGTTACTGCCTGCTGTCAATGATCCACAGAAGAAGAGTTGGTTTTTATACCCCACTTTTCATTACCCAATGGTGTCTTAAAGCAGCTTACAATCGCCTTCCCTTCCTCTTCCCACAACCACCACCCTGTGAGGTAGGTGGGCTGAGAGAGTTCTGACAGAATTACTCTTGTGAGAACAGCTCTTACAAGACTGTAAGCCCAATGTCACCTAGCTGGCTGCATGTGGAGGAATGGGGAATCAGATTAGAGGCTACTGAACAACTACATTCAAGCTGGCTGTCAGGTAATGGCTCACTAGGCTATTTTGTTGCAGTTATGGCATTGTTGATTTCTTGTATGGTGACTCTTTGGTTTAAAATCTTCCTGTGATGGTCCATGAATTTTGTTAATGGTATTCTTTGAAAAAACCTGGTGGGCTCATTGTTCACTAGGCTATTTTGTACAAAGTTTGTTTATTTGTTTATTTAAGTTCACAACACAAACTGTCATGGCTCAATCTAGATCTTTGGTGGTCTAAAATGTACCTCAGGGGCTTTTTGCATACCTGTATGGAACGTTATGTGTTTCAAAATTGCTATTACAAGCGGAATAGAAGAAACATAAATGATCCAATCAGAATCACTTTGGGAAATGTACACAGAAATGAAAACATAAATTTAGCTATATCCCACTGAGAGACAGGCAGTCTATAAATGTGAAGGTTTAGTATTAAGCATCCTACTCATTGAGCTCCTGGCAAATAGATGGGGAAGAAATGGAGATAGTGACAGATTTTATTTTCCTGGGCTCCAAGATCACTGCAGATGGGGACTGCAGCAAAGAAATTAAAAGACGCTTGCTCCTGGGGAGGAAAGCTATGGCAAATCTAGACAGCATCCTAAAAAGCAGAGACATCACCCTGCCAACAAAAGTGCGTTTAGTCAAGGCTATGGTATTCCCAGTTACAATGTATGGTTGCGAAAGTTGGACCATAAGGAAGGCCGAGCGTCAAAGAATTGAGGCTTTTGAACTCTGGTGCTGGAGAAGACTCTTGCGAGTCCCTTGGACTGCAAGGCGAACAAACCTGTCAGTCCTAGAGGAGATCAGCCCTGACTGCTCTTTAGAAGGCCAGAACCTGAAGATGAAACTCAAATACTTTGGCCACCTCATGAGAAGGAAGGACTCCCTGGAGAAGAGCCTAATGCTGGGAGCAATTGAGGGCAAAAGAAGAAGGGGACGACAGAGAATGAGGTGGCTGGATGGAGTCACTGAAGCAGTCGGTGCAAACTTAAATGGACTCCGGGGAATGGTAGAGGACAGGAAGGCCTGGAGGATCATTGTCCATGGTGTTGCGATGGGTCGGACATGACTTCGTACCTAACAACAACATACAACAACTCATTGAGCACTTATATTTCCTTGATGTAAGTACTTTGTTGGATCATAATAGCATATATGCATGTGAACCTGTATTACAATGTTGTAACAATACACAATTGCTGCCACCTTCACTTAATTACTGTGTAACTTTGGCCAAATCCCACTTACTAAGAATGCAAGTTATATAAAAGTTGCACTTGGCGAAGGATGTTCGTGTTTTATTTACCTTGCAGCCTTTAGGTATGATTTAATAAATATATGCTCACTGTTGCATTTATAACAACATAAGCTAGAATTCTCCTATCCTAAAATTTATTTATTTATTGAATTTCTATACTGCCCCTTCCCTCATGGGCTCAGGGCACTTTACAACATATACCTGAAATTATTTTATTCTTATGCCTGCTTTATTATTTATTAATTTAGATATTTATATCCCCATTTTTGCCCCCACGAGGAAGCGAAGTGTCTCTGAACATCATGGGCTACTCCTCACATCAAGTGAGGTAGCTTAAAATAAGAGAAACTGACTGGCCCAAGATTATCCAGGTTTCTAGTCCATGATTCTAGACACTATACACATAATACACAGGCTGACATCTGGGAGCTTTTCTAGAAGTTAAAGTCCGAATCCCTTCTGGCACCTTAGGCTAGCTGACACAGCCTTTGTCCTACTCCAAACAAAACAATTAAAGGAATATGTTCTTTATGAAAATAACAATAACTACTTTCTACCACACAAACTCTAGAGGGCGTCACCCCAAGGGTCAGACATGACCCAGTGCCTGCACAGCAGATACCTTTACCTTTACCACACAAACTACTGTCATAGTATGTCAACATTATTTTAGAAGATTTGAAGGTCTTGTAAGAGTTTGTAATTATTCTTCACAAATTAGAATAAAGACTTTCTAATTTGACTATGGACTTTTGTGATATGCCCTTCCATGGAAGCAAATCTGTTGTTTCAAGCCTACCTTTTGGGAATCCAGGAAAATGTCAGGCAGTAAATTGAAGCATCAGATAGTATTGGCAAAGCTGTGATTAACTGGCTATTGAAGGATAGTGCCTGTGGCATAAAGGTTAGCGGAGAGATCAGCAATGAAGAGGCTATTATGTTGATGTAAGCATACACAACTAGCATCAATCCTTGAGAGATGCAAAAAGTACCAGGTTGTTTATCAATAATATTATCCTATCATAGTAAGTGGATGAGATTAGTATCTCAACTCCTGACCCTCCCACTATAAGAAATTATAGCAATTTACCTTACTGTTTTCACCTTAACTTTAAGGCATCTAATGCACTTTCTCAGTCACTCTTTAGTAGTAATGTAGTAATGTAGAATTAAGAAGGCTATTATTTGTTTTATTTTAAAATATTTGTGAATTCAGTATATCTGAGTCAAAAATATAGCCAAAAAATACCTCATCAGTATTTTCTAGATATTCTTTTTCTGTTGGATATTACCTGAGATATTTATTTGGCTATCAGATATGGCTGAGCCTGAAAAAATCCCCCAAAATATTTTAACTTTGGCTACCATTATGACTTCAGCTATCCAGCAGCCCCAAAGTATTTGCTGATTTTCAGGGCTGCAAGACAACTGGAGTTAAAATGTGTTTAAACGGTTTTACAGTCTCTTTAAACACATTAAGGACGTGCAGTAATGGGTTTAAACCAGTGGTCCCCAACCTGCGGGCTGCGGCCCAGTGGCGGGCCGCGAAGGTCATGGCGCCGGGCCGCGGTTGCCTCTCCCCGCCCCCCCGCAGTAAAAAACTTCCCAGGCTGCAAGCTTACTGCGCATGCACGATTTCGGCCATGCATGGCGCATGGGTGCGGGCACGCATGTACGATGCGCGGGCGGGCGGGGCAGTTGCCCTGCTGGTCCCTGGCCTAAAAAAGGTTGGGGACCACTGGTTTAAATTACAAGTCCAATGATATAGGCTAGATATCAGGACAAAATTTTTCACAGAGTAGTTCAGCAGTGGAATAGGCTGCCTAAGGAGGTGATGAGCTCCTCCTCACTGGCAGTCTTCAAACAAAGGTTGGATACACACTTTTCTTCGATCCTTTAGGATGCTTTGGGCTGATCCTGTGTTGAGCAGGGGTTTGGACTAGATGGCCTGTGTGGCCCCTTCCAACTCTATGATTCTATGATTACCTGTGCCTTAGAGCAGGGGTAGTCAACCTGTGGTCCTCCAGATGTCCATGGACTGCAATTCCCAGCGTTTGCTGGCAGGGGCTCATGGGAATTGAGGTCCATGGACATCTGGAGGACCACAGGTTGACTACCCCTGCCTTAGAGAAGATGTTTAAAGGGACCACAAGCCCTTTAAATATCTTCCAGGAGAATAATTTAAACATCTTCAGAGATACCATATCATTTGCAGAAGGCATTTAAAGAGACCAAAATCTTTTAAAATGCCTTTTCCCCTTCCACTTAAAGCAATTGAGGATAGAGGCACCTTCTTTGGGGGCCCACTGAATTGGGCCAATCTTTTTTGAAACTTGGGGAAACTTTTTGGTGGTGTGGTGGTGGTGGTGTTGGGGAAAGGCATCAGCAGCTATTTTGCAAATTTGGAACCTTTTGCAAATTTGGAGCTGCTGGGATTGAACTCCCAACCTCACGGTCAGAGCTTTCAGACAGCCTTTCAGCCGCTTACCACTCTGCGGCACAAGAGGCTCTTAAGACATTATAACAGTATTTAAAAGAACATATCTGAAATGTTTAAACATTTAAACACAGAGATGCACATAATACCACAACCTGGGGGAGGGGAAATAGTTATGGTGGGTACACAAAACATATCTAAAATCTTCACCTGCTAGTGAAAAGGAGTTCTCCAAAGATGACATGAGTGGACAAGTATGTCCATATAGGAAAAGGAGGTCCTTAAATTATGCTGGCCCCAAGTCATACAGGCCTTTAACATTCAATACCAGCACTTTGATCTAAACCTGGAAGCAAATTGCTTCAGTGCAGATTTAACAAAGCTGGAGTGATATCATCTATTAGGCTCTATTCCAGTTAACGTTCTGACCACTACATTCTGTATCAAGTTCCTTTTTCAGACAGTATTCAAGAGTAGTCCCATGTAAAGCTTATTGTAGTAATCTAATCTAGATGTTACCAAAGGCATACATCACAGCGACAAGAAGCACCCTTGGCCATTGCTACTGCTGAGGATAACTAGGAGGCCCAGGTCCAACACCACCACCAAGCTACATACTTGTTATGTGAAGCACCCTGAGGATTTAAGGAAACCTGGTATTATGTGATAGTAGCTGAGCAGTAGTAGTAGCCAACAGGGATAATCAAACTATTTGTATTTTGTCCATGTAGGCTCAGTGGTTGGAACTTGTGTTCTTGTAATTGAGATATTTTATCTAGAAGTCTGGCAACAGTCATTTAAATATGGAAAAATGTCAGCCTGTATATTTAATAAAATGATTTTATTCTGAAAATCAGTTTTGCTTGCATCTAACTAAGATGACAGCGTAGAATGACTATAACTTGATGACCATGACAGACTAATCATATCATGATAAATAGAAATAGTGATTTTTGCCTGCCAAGCCACACGCTGGTGCTTTAGCTTAATCAAGCCATCTTCAAGCATTCTGATTTGAACATTAGGGAAAAACTTGTAAGACTACTGAAGAATCTTAGGTGCAATTGTATGCAGACTTATTTCAGAACTAGGGGCAAAGCCTGTTGTATCCAAGAATACAACGGGCACTAGAGCTTGGCAGTGGGAAGAGGAAGGGGAGGAGTTGTCCAGCCTGTAAGGGCATGGAGTTGAATTTGTGTGTTGTGTGGGAGCTTGTGGTGGCAAATGAGGGCATGGGTGTGGAGATATGGGTGTCAAGAACCTGTGGTTTGGAATGTTCGTTGAGTGTGGGAAAGGACTGATCTTTGGGAATTGTGGCATAGTGGTTACATATGAGCTTTCTAGAGCCATGTCTTCAGATATGCGAAGGAAAAATCAGACTGGAGACTCTTCTTAGGGAAAGATTACATGGCAACCAATTCCCCCCAGTTCTGCGTCATTTCCCTTCTTGTATGAATTAGGCCACAGACACCGAAATGCCCCTCTGCCCTAATACACATGGGGTAGACACAGTACACAGGTTTCCACCCTGTTACTTCTGTCTCCATTTTTTCACTGTTGATAAAATGTTATGTGCCCACATGCTTCTTTCATGGTTGCTCCTTAGAAGAAGAATGGATTTTTGTACCCTGCTGTTTACTACCCAAAGGAGTATCAAAGCGGTTTACAAACACTTTTCCCATTCTTCTCCCCACAATAGTCAACCTGTGAGGTATGTGGGGCTGTGAGAGGTCTGAGAGAACTGGGACTGGGCAGCAGTGATCCAGCAAGCCTCAGGTGTCTCAAAGCATTTTCCAATTGTCTTCCCTTTCTCTCCCCATAGCAGACACCCTATGAGGGAGGTGGGGTAGAGAGCCTCACAGGGAAGCTGGCAAGTTTTTAGGTTTCAAATTTCATAACTAATCTGTTTTGTGACTGCATTATTGATTTCATCATTACTACATATTCAATATTATATATTTTCACTACTACATTTTTATCATAACTTTAACACATAAGTAATATAAAAGTAAAGGTAAAGGTATCCCCTGTGCAAGCACCGAGTCATGTCTGACTCTTGGGGTGACGCCCTCCAGCGTTTTCATGGCAGACTCAATACGGGGTAGTTTGCCAGTGCCTTCCCCAGTCATTACCGTTTATCTCCCAGCAAGCTGGGTACTCATTTTACCGACCTCGGAAGGATGGAAGGCTGAGTCAACCTTGAGCCGGCTGCTGGGATTGAACTCCCAGCCTCATGGGCAAAGCTTTCAGACGGCTGCCTTACCACTCTGCGCCACAAGAGGCTCTTGTATAAGTAATATAGGTAAAGGTAAAAGTAAAGGTATCCCCTGTGCAAGCACCAAGTCATGTCTGACCCCTGGGGTGATGCTCTATAGCATTTTCTTGGCAGACTCAATACAGGGTGGTTTGCCATTCCCTTCCCCAGTCATTACCCAGTCATAGCTGCCCAAGTAACTCTGCCCATGCCCTGGCCTGTGCATCACCTGATATCCTGCCAACTTTCCCGTGGGCTACAGCAGAGGAACGAGACAGATATCTCTGGCTGTGAGTCCCCCATCCCTGCCATGGGGAAATGTTATCTGGACAAGCATCATGTGCTGTTGTATACACCCACTGGGGCAAGAGCCTCCATCTTCTGACTGCAACGGCAGGCATCGGGGATGCAGCTGAAGGGCACCTAACAACCTGTATGCTGCCAATCTCCAACCATGGGGTGGGCACTGTCATTCACCCACAGGGGCAGGCATTGGTGATGCAGGTGGGGGGTACCCAGAGCTTCACACATGTGGCAGGCAGGGCACGGTTCACTCCCTCTCACATCCCCAATGTGGTACGTAGGGCATGTGCCCTGGCTGCCACCCCCTAGATATGCCTCTTCTTATACAATTATATTCAAGATGTTGCATTTAAAACTTATTAATTTTTACTTGTGCATTGCAGCACATTTATATATAATTTTAGATTGTTTCTCATTCTAAATTTTTCTCCTTATTGCATAGTACACACTCCATCTCTCTTCAAGGTTCATAATTGATCTGTTTCACAAATAAGTTGACTTGATGAACTGCATAATCACTATTGATTTTTACAGGTATATAATCTAACAAAAATACAGTAGGAAGGCCTACTATATATGTCATAAGAAAATTAAGAAAAATATGTTATCTCCAGAGTCCATTTTGTTACATACATTTTTTTTGAATGATACATTTAAAACAAATCCTTATTCTGTTTCTATTTCATTACTATACTTTTATGTACAATGCTTTGGACTTCTCCTCATTCTCAACAGAACTAAATAAGAGTTTATACAATATTGATAAGGTTTATGCAATGCTTTAAAACAGTGGTTCTCAACATTGGGGTTGCCTGGCCTCTTCTGGGGGGTCGCCAAGTTGGTTGTTGCCAAGATGGCAGCAGGTGGTCACAAGTAGCAGTGAGCAGCTGCGTGGGCACCAAACAGCAGTGAGTGTCAGAAGGCAACAGTAGAGACAGTGGCACGTGGCAAGCAGTGGCGGCAGGTGGTGGTGGCTGGTGGAGGAGGAGCCATGGCAATGGCCACCTCCACTCCACACCAACTGTTATGCGCCTGCACACACACGCATCTGAACAACAGGTAGAGTGGCATGGAGGCGTCCATTGCCATGACTCCTCCGCCGCCGCTGCTGCCGCCGCCTGCCGCCTGCTGCCCTCGCCTGCCTCGAGATAACAGTGGCTGGAAGCAGCGGTGGGCAGTGGCTGGTGGTGGCGGCAGAGGAGCTATGGCAATGGCTGCATCCACACTGCCTGGTTTGTTGTGCGCCTGCGCACGTGTTGCACAGGCGCACAACAGATGGGGTGGCGTGGAGGCGGCCATTGCCATGGCTCCTCCGCTGCTGCCCGCTGCCATCGCCTGCCGCTGCCCACCGCCACTTCCAGTTGCTGTCACCTCAAGTTAGGTGAGCAGGCAGAGGTGGGAGGCGGTGGCGGAGCCATGGCAATGGCCGCCTCTATGCCGCTCTGCCTGTTATGCACCTGCACGCGCGCACACACACTCACATGTGCCAACCCCACTGCCGCCACTGTTGGGGTCGTGGAGTTAGAGCAGTAGAGAACTGCTGCTTTAAAAGAACAAACATAACACTGCAATTCTACAAAGGTGTATCTGTAGGAATGTGTTTTGCTTGTGACTGCTTCCTCAGTGAACCCCAACCAAAAACTTTATAGTA
Organism: Paroedura picta; assembly: GCF_049243985.1. Classification (NCBI taxonomy): domain Eukaryota; kingdom Metazoa; phylum Chordata; class Lepidosauria; order Squamata; family Gekkonidae; genus Paroedura; species Paroedura picta. The sequence continues at coordinate 60,942,752 of NC_135373.1, read as the reverse complement.
CATGTGCCTAGAAGCCTCTAAATAACATTCATGTCACAGTGATTATCATCATGGTTTTATTGCCGAGTAACGACTCCTACATATACCTCTTTTGTACAGCATAAATAATTCTAGCTGCTGTCATCATCATCTATTCGAATATTTCTTCCAATATTTTGGTAAAGTATTAGATAATACCTAGTAGCATGTTCCTAGCTTCCATAGGGAATTTATACTTCAATATGTTCTGCATTTTTCCATGTATTTTCTTGCAATATCTTTTTTTTAATTTTTACATGTCCATCATATATGAAAAAAGGTTCCATGCATATCTTCACATTTCCATCATTTTCCTTTGTAGTAGGGGGAAGATTGTTTCAATAATTTTAAAACGTGATGTTATGCTTTAATTTGTTAGCTGCCTTGGTAACCCCTGTGAGAGCAAAAAGATGGGATATACATTCAGAATAAAAACTATTTCAAAACACAAATGCTTTCTTTCTACCATGAAACTCATTAGAAATTATCTTCTGGTAAAATCTATGTGAGTGGTGCTCTTGTGAAATATATGCTGAATCTACTTCTTCATAGCTATTGGCAAGCCTGCCTTTTAAAGCTTGCATGACAGAGATATAAGGACATAGTCCTTACAATTGGCATGTAAGTGTGCAAAATTAAGCAAAAGAGACATAACAATTTTTAATCTATATCATAAGAACACTGAACATCTCTCTCTTTGTGTATAAATGGTTAAATGGCAACAGCTATCTTTATTATTTATAATCTTCCAACTCATCCCCTGCCCTGATTTGTATTTCCTGAAATTGCCTTATCACTGAAATCCTTCATTCCTATGAAAAAGAGTGCCGTGTTACTAATACAGAGGTTGAATAATATATACAGCCAATTCCTAGAGGTTGCTTTGAATTCCTAGGGAAAGACAGGAGATAACTGATATGCCTTTCTTTCTGCAGAAATTTCTGCTTTTGTACCCCCATTGTCTCTGGCATCAGCAGAAACTCTACCACCTATTTCAGATATTCTTGCTGTTAAAGAAAAGTCAGTTTAAATCCAATACACTTTGAACATTTATTTAAATGAAGACACATTTAAATACCTGTCTCTGTCCTTATATTGGTCAGTTTTTAGAGGACTTTGAATATTAAGCTTCTGATAGTTCCCAAATAAGTTAATTGGGTATAGCCTAAGAAAATATACACTCAAGAATTTCCAACACCAGCAGAACCAAAAATTATGCTTCAGAAATCAAACCTACCAGTGGCATTCCTACCAGCCTTAGACTCAGGTAATAATTTCAGCTCAGTGGAACAGTAATATCAGCCCTGAAGCGACTGTTTCTCCAGGGTGTTTTTTTCTTCTTCATCTGACCAGTTACATGAGGTCATAATCTATTCAGAAAGCACATATAGCTATTTGCTTCCCTTTTAAAATGCTGTTTCATGCTACTCTGTGCATACAAGTTTGGGGGAATGAAGAGATGTCACAGCCAATTTTTACAAAGGCAGTAAATGAACCACCTAAATGGCTTCTCTTTGACAGAATCAGTAAGTATCTTGCTCTTCCTAAGGCAATATGTTTAGATTGGGCACAAATTGGGTACACTGAACAGTTAATGAGAGATCCTTGTTGCGGTGACCAAAGCATGAATCCTGAAATAGTAGCACTCTGCTTTTTTTTTTTGAGGTTAGGATTACTAAAAGGGAGGGGGATAACTTCACAGTTCAGCACTCATATCTGGACATCTAGATACATAATATTTCATATTATTGTAGTGTATGTTTTGTAGCTACTTTAAGGAATTTTTCTTAGTTCTTATCCATATGAACTGGCCCACTGATACTTTGAAATTACTATTTAGGTGCTTACAGTCATGTGCATGCACACACACAAACACACACACATACACCCAACTGATGCAGCCTCAGCCTGTCTCATCAGAACTAGTAGCAGCTCCATCTACACATCACTGGATATTGTGCAGTATAGCAAGCATTCACAACTGGATTGTTAAACAGTTATGAATAATGGTATAGGGCAATATATAATGATGTATGGATGACGTATGAATTCATATCCCATTTAACATGACTTCATGTCAACTGCTCCTACCACACAAGAGGGCTTAATTATGAGTAATCAGATGTTAGATCTTACTAGCCACCCAAATTTATGTGATGTAATTACAAAAATGCTAACTGATCTAAATATGCCAACTACCCAAATCTGGAACAGCTTCGCTGTATGATGTAAAAAGCTAAGGCCTAGGTGGGTGGAGAGTGGGTGGGGCCAGTCTTATATTTGGACCAATCAGAAGGCATGAAGCGCCTTCCTATTGGTCCAAAGATCAGACTGGACCTGCCCCCTAGACTTTGGACCGATAGGGAGGTGATACAAGCTACCCGCAGCCCGGCCAGGGGCAATCTGACAAGCTCGCAGTGTCCCTGGCTGATGACAGGGACACAGTAAGTGGCCTAGGAGGGTAGCCCCCTTTCTCCCTTAGGCTAGGAAGCCTTCACAGAGCTGGCAGGTGGCTGGTGAATGTGTTCCCTCCCCACTCGCTTCAAGCCTGCAGTGAAAGAGCCTCTAACAGCCCCTGACTGAGGCAAGGGAGAGCAATGCAGAGGAGTCTGTAGGCATGGGTGTGCTTTCCTTTTGAGGGGGAGAGCTTTCTCCTTCTGCCTAACAGTTGGCTTACATACAGGCCACAGAAAACTTCCTTCTCACTTAAAATACTGCTCTGGCCAGCCTCACTGCTGGAGGGAAGAGGCAGCCAAGCAACTCTCTGTAGATTTGTGGCCTACCACACAGGGTTGTTGTACAGATGAAACTGGAAGCTGTTGCAGAGATTCTTTTATCTCCTGTTTCATCTGCACAACAACCTTGTGCAGTATGCCTCAAATCTGCAGGGAGTAGCACAGAAGAAATACACATAGCTTGCCTGTTTCTTCACTCCATGAGTCCAGCCAGAGCAGTATTTTAAGTGAAAAGGGGCTTTTCTGTCAGCCAACTGTTTGGCAGAAGGGGAAAGCCTCCCCCCTCAAAAGGAAAGCACAAGTGCCCCCACAGTATCCACTGTGTTGCTCTCAGAGGGAAGCAACACCCTCATCTCAGTCAGGGGCTGTTAGAGGCTCCTTCACAGCAGGCTTGAAGGGAGGGGGGAGAGAGCGCACTCATCAGCCACCTTCCAGATACATCAGCGGTCTGAGGCAAAGTGAGGGAAGTTGTTGGGCATTACAGTTAGGCCTGTGCAGTAGGCCTCAAGTGTTTCAACTCAACAATAACCTCCATGGCCCATTATGCACAGCTGCCAAAACGGCGATTTTGGGTCACATGGAAAATGCGGAGGGGGAAGAAGCAAAGCAAACCGCTTATGCACGGGATGGGACACAACGACGGCAAAACCCAGAGTAACCGATTATGCACGAGGTGACCCCAGCGCCACTTCTAGTTGCGCCCTGGTCACCCGGAAGCTGTGCTTTCTTCCGCGTTTCACTAACGCGGCTTTTTCAGCGGCATGCACCAAATCTGCATCTGGTTGCAGCCGGCACCGTGCGTTATCAGTGATTTTAGTCACCGCCATTCCACCCAGAATGTGCGTTATTCCCCCCATGCATAATGGGTCCATGGTAGGCCTTAAATTTTTCTTCTCCACAAAAGCCCTGTCCAAACTCCAAAGCAGCCCTTTTTTCCTGGGGAGTTGATCTTTATACTCTGCAGATGATCTGTAATTCAAGGAGCTCTCCAGGCCCTACCTGGAGGTTGGCTACCCATGGAGGTGGGACTTCAAAATTGTACAATGTTTCAGAGTCTAGCCTTCAAAGTAGCTATTTTTGCCTGCAAAGCTGATCATTATAATCTAGAGATGAGCAGTAATCATCTGGGGCACAGACAGACAGACTGGGAAGTGCAGGAAGATCTAAAATAAATAATATTTTCAGTCTGAAACTCTAAATAGTGAACAAGGAAATGGCTGGAAAGACATGGGAACTGAAGTGACTTTTTTGCAATCTTGGCCTGGTAAATTAAAAAAAAATAGTACTTGCCAGGAAGGTTCTCTAAACTCAAAGGCATAAGTGGCCCAGAATTTCAAGTGCAGTTAGCTTTACAGGAGAGTAGACAGTGAGACATTGGGGAAAACTAGGTGATCCACTTTTATTAAGCAAGGACTTGGCCTTGCAGACAACAAGAGGGACTCTTGCCAGCAGTAGTCCTCAGGCTTCAGAAGGGCAGCCAAGCAACCAAGGGGTGTCAGGGCAGAAAGCTTTCCCTTCATCCTACCTGCCTGGACATGAGCTGTACTTCCAAGGAATTCTCAGACCCCCACCCAAAGGCTGACATCCCTAAACCTCAGTGGGATACAACGATACAGAGTCACCCCTTCAAAGCAGCCATTCTTGCCTGGAGAGCTGATCTTTATAGTCTGGAGATGAGCAACAATTCCAGGAGATCTTCAGGCCACACCTGGAGGTGTGCTGTCCCTGGTCTGAACATATTTCTTGAAGTCTGAAAGTGGGGCCTCAAAGGTGTGTGATGCCCCCACAGCCACCTAGAACCTCCTGATCTATTTCAGGTCAAGAAAACATTGCAGAGAGGAGGTAAGGTTGCCAGATTGGTGTAGGTTCATGTTCTGGAATTTGTCATAGACCTGACTAAGGTCAAGACTGCTGGGAACAGAGAGACCTCCTCTTACGGTTGCCATCTTCCAAGTGAGGCTCTCTACCCCCATCCCTCACAGGGAGTCTGCTATGGGGAGACGAAGGGAAGGCGATTGGAAACTGCTTTGAGACACCTGAGGCCTGCTGGATGACTGAACCATTCCCAGTTCTCTCAGACCTCTCACAGTCCCACATCCCTCACAGGTTGTCTATTGCAGTGGTCCCCAACCTTTTTATCACCGGGGACTGGTCAACGCTTGACAATTTTACTGAGGCCCTGGGGAGGGTAGTCTTTTGCCAAGGGACATCGCCGCCGCATGAGCCCCTGCTCCACTTGCTCTCCTGCCAGCGCCCCTGACTTCCACCACCCACTGGGGGATTTACCAGCAGCAGCTGTGCAGTGCCACGCCGAGGGGGAAAACCAACCATGGCGGCCGCTGGAAAGCACCAAAGGTGAGCCAGCAGCAGAGTGGCAAGGCAGCCTCTGAGGCAGCAGCCGGGGAGGAGAACGAGGAGGAATCATGGCCTGGTATCAACTGATCCACAGACCAGTACCGGTCCCCAGACTTGTCTATTGTGTTTGTAAGGTGTTTGTAAACCACTTTGAGACTCCTTTGAGTAGTAAACAACAGGGTATAAAAATCCAGCTCTTCTTCTTCTAAGGAGCAACCATGAAAGAAGCATGTGGGTCCATAACAGTTTATCAACTGTTTTTACAGAACATGGAGACAGAAGGAGCAGTGTGGACACCTGTGTACTATGACTACCCCATGTGTATTAGGGCAGGGGGACATTTCTGTGTCTGTGGCCTAATTCACACAAGAAGGGAAATGACGTTGATTGCTGAACTGGGAGGAATTGGTTGCCATATAATCTCCCCCTAAGAAGAGTCTCCAGTCTGATTTTTCCTTCACATATCTGAAGACATGACTCTGGAAAGCTCATCTGTAGCCACTATGCCACAATTCCCAATAATCAGTCCTCTCCCACACTCAATGAACATTCCAAACCACAGGTTTTTGACATCCATATCTCCACACCTATGCCCTCATTTGTCACCACGTCACCACAAACTCCCACACCCATATCTCCACACCCATGCCCTCATTTGCCACCACAAGCTCCCACACAACACACACATTCAACTCCATGCCCTTACAGACTGGACAACTCCTCCCCTTCATCTTCCCACTGCCAAGCTCTAGCATCCGTTGTATTCCTAGATACAATGGGCTTTGCCCCTAGTTCTATATAATATGATTACTGGCCCAAGTATGTCTGTTCTGGGAAACCACTGCTTATTGTTAGTATTAGTCCTTTTTCATTATTTACCATTTTATTCATGTTCTTTATAGAATGTAATTACTGCTTTTGTTAATCATAATATTCATGAATAATAATAACTAAATAGTAGGGGAAATATTGTAACTTTTTGTCCATGACATTATATTTTGTGATGTATTTTCTTAGTATTTTTGGTTTCTTTTCCATAAATCAGTAGCGGTCCTGATAGTCTAGACAAGAAAATATACTTTGGTCATCATTGAAAATGGAAACTCTGATTCAAATCAGTATTTATGGCATACAATGCACAAATACATTGGCACGGCTTATTTCCATGAAAATAACATATGTTTCAATATAATTACAGTTTCTCTAACATAAACACCTCCTGGTTTGGTTGAATGTATATGTGGGGAGAAAGAACTGTGAGAAAAATTTGGGATTTTGAGTGAGCATAAATTAAAATATATCAACTTAACCAAGTAGTAAATTAATCTTGTAATGTAAAAGCATTGCATTTCCAGTATAACTATCCCTGCTTGCCAACCACAAACCACATACATCCAGACTTTAAAATGTATTTTTTCAATATGTAGTAAAGGAATTTTCAAGGAAATTTAAAGGGTGAAATCAATGAATGTATTCACAGGAAAGTAAATGTCAATTACTGCATGGGTAGCTATTAAGTCAACAATAAGAACCAGGAAACAGTGAAAGGTGAACCCATATGTAACATAATGAGGGAAGATCTGTATCTAACATTCAAATCTTTTCTACACTGTTAAATGAAATTAAAGTTTCTTTAATTTCCCCAAATTGTTTTCCAACATGATTTTAAACCTAAAATTGATTGCATAAAATCTGTTAAGACTTTTACTCAATGACAGAACTAAAGGTAACATTCTGGCTCAAGATATAGTTACTGTGAGAATAATCAAGGTGATGCCACCAATGCCAGATGCAAAGGTTACTGTAACAGGTGTACAGAAATTTTAGTAACACAAGTCAAAATCCGTCTCTCACAAACCACTGTAAAGGTAGAGCAACAGCTCTCAGATAAGTGGCGCCATATCCAATTTAAGAGAAAGTGTTTTATGAAGGTAAACAGCACACTCCAGCTAGCCTGCCTAATGAGAATGACGATATCTGTTATACAATATGAAATTCCTCCAGCTGAAATTCAACCCTTTGGAAGACACTGAAGATGTACTTGAAAGGGCAATATCATGGAAGCTCACAAGTTACGTGAAGTATCCTTTTGTGTAGGTGTCATTCCAGACTAGCATGTGCTATTTTTCTAACTTTAAACTGAATACCTTAAGGGCTACATGAACCACTTGTCATTCAAGAAAGTCAATACTTCGAGATAACATGTCTGCTTCACTACTGTCTCATAAATTTGGAGTCCATGATGCAGTTAGACATAAGATAAGTGACCTAGGTATCTTCCAAGACACTGAACTTCTATGTTCCAGCTTGCAGAGGTCATTTCTAGAAATAGAACAAAGGCTATGAATATCTTCTACAGGCCACAGTCATTCCCAAAAACCTAGGCAGATATAGGGAGTTCTATCCCTTTGTCCTTGTATCCAGCTTTATCAATACCAACAGCCTGCCATCAGAGATGGTCTTGATTGATCTCTGAAACTCAGAGAAGTTTGATTACCAAATCTGATTACCAAGTCTGACTTTGCTCTCTTAGAGCTCCGGCACCTCACTTATTGCAGAGACGGAGACAATGAAGAGAGAGGGCAGTTTATATGTATGTTGGTAGCAGAAACCCCAATGAAGAACATGACAGAACACTAAGAGCCTTTCTTACACCTACTCTATGGCAATGATAGGGGATAACTAGTTTATTTCACCTTGATCACTAAATCTGCCCCAACCCTGATATTTACAGTACTCAGATTTTCGAATCAGGCACTTGATAACAGACCAGAACCATTCTGTACTTTGATACAGCATGTTTACAAGGCATTTCATATAATCAATTGCACTTGCAAACATACTACTCTGTACTCAGTATATACTAATCTGGCAGTATCATTACAGATTTTTACCAGAGTTCCATAAAATCTGGTGGAATCCTTTTGATTCTTCTGACCCCCGAAGTAGCCTTTGATACCATCCATCTCTGCTGTTTTACAGATGATAGCTAGGGGCATTGTGCTGTGATAACTGCAGACACATCTGGCTGATTGATAGCAGAAGGTGGTGCTGGGAAATAGTTGCTCAAAACAATGCTGCAGAGTCCATGCTTTTTAGTATCTACATGCAGTCACTAAATGAGATAATCTAGGGATTTGGGATAAAGTGTTACTAATATAGACCAGCTCTATTTCTGTTACTTCTGAATCAAGAGAGGTTGCTGATGTTCTGAGCCTTTCCTAAGGTAGGCCAAATAAACTGATTGATCCAAATAAGATGGAGATGGGGCAAATAATAGCATCATGTATCAACATCTGACTAATCAATCTGTTCTGAATGGGATTGCAGGGTGGTTTTATATCTGGATGCATAGTTGCATATCATCTTTGGAATTGTAGTTCTGTTCACCAGCTGTGGATGATACACCAGTTATAGCCTTATCTTGGACACAATGATTTGGTTTCAGTTGGAAATGTACTGATTACAGACACAGTAAGTGTAGCTGCGTCTGCAAATAGTTCAGAAGCTACAATTCATGCAGAACACTGCAGCTAGACTAGATGTTTCTGCTGTAGTTTGTGAGGGGAACAAGATGTTGCTATTTATTGTACTTTTATATGGTTGTAAGCTACTCCAAAAAAAGCTTTAGATCGAGGGGATGGGATAAGTTGAATTGACATGTCCAGAAGGACCCTGTTGTGCTAAAGCTTCTTCATCATCCCCCAGTTTTACTGGGAAACTGGCTCTACAGTGACCTCCACCTCAGGGTCAGCTGCTGTAGAAAAGCAGTATTAAAGAAAGACATTGTATGAAATGCAAAGTCAGCACAAAGCTGAGTGCCCAATCAAATAAAAGTTTCCATTAGTTATTCTGCTGTCAACACAACCTAAAATCACCATTCACTGTGAAGAACATTCAAGCTGATCCCCCTCCGCCCAGACTCAGTCATCAACTTGCCCAGGTATATAAGGCATTTCAAGATGTTTGGCCTCTAAAAGGCAACTACTGAGGAAGAAAATATTATATGTACACAAGATGACTTGAAGTCAGGTAAGGTAATAAAATGCTAGTACTGGATGTACCAGAGTACCATTAGGAAAGGGCCTGGGGCTCAGGGATAGAGGATATACTTTGTATACAGAAGGACCCAGATTAAATCCCAGGCCCATCCAAATGGTTGATATGACAGATCACTGTGTTAGACTCTGGAAAGTTGCTTCCAGGCAGACTATGCATATCAAGGGTCTGCTCTGAGAGAGTGTGTCAGAATTTTGAGCTTTATCTATAGTCAGTAAAAAGCATAAGTTGATTTAATCAGACAATGATTCAACTGCTTTGTGAATTGTTTGCACCAGTTACGATGAAAATTTTCAGGAATTGAGGTTACGTGCCAGAGAGGTCATATTTGCAAAGCTGAAGTGCTGCTGCTTTTACAGATGTGTGGAAGTTGAAATCTTGGGAAATCCCTTACACATACCCACAGCAGGTGACATGTGTAGCCTAGTACAGCCTCTAGATCAGTAGTCCCCAACCCCCGGTCCGCAAACCGGTACTGGTCCATAGATCAGTTGGTACCGGGCTGCAGCTCCTCCTTGTCCTCCTCCCTGGCTCCTGCCTCAGGGGCTGCCCTGCCACTCTGCCGCCGGCTCACCTTTGGTGCTCTCCAGAGGCCGCCATGGCTGGGGCTCCCCCTCAGCATGGCACTGTGGGAAGTCAGGGGTGCCGGTGGGAAAGCAAGTGGAGCAGGGGCTCAGCTGCCGCCGGCGACATCCCTCAGCAAAAGACTATCTCCCCCCCCCCCCGGGCCTCAGTAAAATTGTCAAGCATTGAGCAGTCCCTGGTGATAAAAAGGTTGGGGACCACTGCTCTATATCCCCTTACTCATTGAACATAGCACAAAAGTAGACAACGTATAAAACAAACATTTTACTCCCAAGATTTACAGTTTCATCTGATTTCTTTATATACAGAAGAAACTTGGCACAGATACTGAAAACTGCAGCAAGAGTTTTAGCAATTATGTTACCTTCAAATGCTAAAAAATGCAAGTGTATTTCCTAATGTCAAAATAAAAATGCATTTATGAGAATATTTGCAGAGAATTAGACAATTCCTTTCTCTGCTGTCATTCAGAGAGGAAAACTATGCATTGAAGGCCTTGGGATTCCTCTTTGATGGATTATACATAGCAGTGGCCACATTGGGCAGCCACCGATTCCTAGCAGTGGGGCAGCATGTCCTTCCACTTCCTGTTTATGCACAGTGGATAAAATCTCCCGGTGCTCACATTCCACCCTGGAGCTGTGTGTACACACAACTCCAGGGTGATTGGTTTGCTACGCCTTGCAGCAGTGGTGGTAGCAGGGGGGGCTGGAGCATGGGGGTCCCACTGCATGATGGTGGGAGAGTGGCATGCTGCTATCCCACCATCACGGTGTGTGTGTGAAAATTTTAGGTCTGCAGCACTGCAAAGCTGAGTGGGGCGTTTTGTATCCCTGCAAGGGAACCAGGCCTCTGATGCCTGGATGGCACCGGCATCGTGTGTATATGGGGATTAGCCTCACTGGCATGCAGGTGCTGGCTCACCTTTCCCAGCCCATACATAATCGGTCTTTGACTACTAATCAAAAAACATTATTACTTTTTTTCTTCTCTTTAAAGCCAGCACAATCTGTTCTACAGGTTTGAGTGCTCAAGTATTTCCTCACATGCACGCACACTCACAAAATAATCTGGCCAGATCTTCTTTGAATGTTTTAAAAATATCTCACCCAATTTATAACATAATAATAATTTATCCAGACAATTTTCCAGTGAAGTTACCTGCATGCCAATTATTTATCATGTGCCCAAGCAGGCTTTTAGATGGAACTCTTCAGTTTTTCTTTTACAGATCAACACACAGACAGATAACCACAAACAACAAACCACAACACAAACAGGTGTTGACATAAACCACCAGATGTCAATTATTAGAGATAAGTGAGGAATACATACAGAGAGAGAAAGAAAAGGGACATACAAAAGTGGGAAGCTCCGCAAAATGAACTGCCACAGATTTCAGGCCGTAAGGGCACACCTCTCTCTCAGGCCTCTCTAAAATGGGGGATGGTTCTAATTCCAGGGACTTTAAGGGCACACCATCCTCTTGGGCCTGACTGGAATAGGGTCTTAACCCTGAGGGCACACCATCCTCTCAGACCTCTCTAAAATGGGGGGGGGGGTAGTTATTAGGGTATCTCTGCTTCTCAAAGACTCCCCTGGGGCCTGAGGCACATCATCCTCTCAGATCCCCCCAAAATGAACCCAACATTTTTAACTAAGGATAAAATTGTAATGTCTAGGTTCTCAAATGGGGCTGCTAGCAACTACAAAAGAAGGAGCTGCTGGGAGTCCAGGTAAAGATTTTATTATTGTATTTAATTATTGTATTCCTGGAGTCCTGTTTTGTTTTTTGTGCGCCCTCTCTTCAAGTGGCTGGGGAGACCACACAGTAGCTTCCACCCAAGTGAATCCCCAAAAAACTGCCATTCCATGGTATCGTCCAGCAGGTGGGCTGGAGGTAGTCTGCTCACTGGCTGGCAGGCAAGTCGGCCAAATCCCTGGATCTGTTTGCCTCATACTGTACCTAGGCTCTCAGCTGTAAGCTATAAATTACGGCCAGTTATAAGCCAAACATGGGTATGGTTGTTTTATTTGCTTTAGGGCAGAGGATCTGCCTTGCTGCCACCTCCGTCACTTAAATCTGGGTCTGCAATTGTATTTCATTTCACAAAACTAGCCTTGTGTCTGCAGAAATATATCTAGGTGTTACAAAACTCCATCTATAGCTGATGACACACCAGCAACTACTGAAATTGTCAGATATCCTTGCTTGTACCCACATGTATAAAAATTAGAACATGATGATAGAAAGAAAATCCTGAAATCATTTCTATACATGTATTTAATTATGTCTACAATCCAGAAATGTACTGTGTCAGGTAGACTGTGTGTGGGGGGGGGGGGTAAAGAAGTGAAAGAATTATTTTTAAAAAATCCAACTTAATTGTTTCACAATTCTGACTTTGTATTGCTTATTTTGCATTTCTCTCAAATGTTTGTGTTTTACTTTCCTATTTGACAAATTTCTTTTACAACTGGATGGATACCAGTCATATATTGTTCCCTAAAATAGCATAAAAATATGCTTTTTAGGAGTGGGAGAAATACAGAAACACAAACTCTGACTTGCTGATCCTCCCTAGGCTGCACAACCTGAGGGGTTTTGTGCATTTTGGAAATACATTGTATGAGGATATAAGTTTAAGGATTGGGTTTAAGCAATCATTTGTAAAAAAAAAATCTCATCCCAAGCATGGCTTGAATTTTCTCCAACCCCAAAAGAGAAACCATCTATCATCATCTAGCTCTAGTTGCTTTCATGGTCACAATAGTGATTTTGACTTCCAGTGCCATGTGATTGCAGAAAGTGGCTGATATAATCCGATGCTCTGTTTATTAAAGCATTTGAAACTGGAGATACTTGTTCTGAATAGCCCAACATTTTAAATCACTGATTACATTTTACAAGACAAAAAATACTCTACACAAGCAAATGACTTCACTGTTGCAAACTTAAATGTTTAGATCCTATGTGCAAGATCAGATGCTATTCTGGGACATATCTGCATGAAGGAATAAAATCTCTATAGGGAAATCTTGCTTTTGTGTGCATGTAAATAATAAAGAACAATTCAAATTGTTGTGATTAAGCTTTTAATTTTTGGCAAAATACTGAAGGAATTTATTATCGTGAGGTATTCCTTAACTACAATATTCTGAACAACTCCTGTAAATCAAATCCCATTTCCAATGCACAGTAGTCCTCTATACTGGCCTTAAAAATATGTGAAAGTATTTTATAGTCAATTTAAATGTTTTTTTCCTCTGAATTTGAAAAGCTGTTCGTTTTAATGTTACTTTTAAAATGCCAGATAAGCCAAAGAGTACAATAGTGATTAATTGGTTAACTTTTTAAGGTGTCAGTTCCGGTAATAAACTGAACCTGAGAAACATTCAATAAACCAGCTAATATCCGTTAATTTGTGGGAGAACATTTGGCAAAAAGGCCAAAAGTGTTTTAAAATTACTGACCCAATTAAGAAAGGATTTCATGTGCTTCGTAATATGCAAGGGTGATGGGAAAGAATAGTGAAGAAATATGGCCCATACAAGGGAAAATGTGCATTCAGAAGGACGATATTTAGCTACAGCAATAAAATGAGTACAATGGTGTTATTAAAATAATAACCTTTCTCAATTGTTTTATGTAATTCCTAAGCAACAATTAGGAAAGGGGAGAGGAGTTTAGATTATGAACTCCTATACAAATAAGAAAAAAAGAGAAAGGAATGCAACACAATGCCCTCAGGCAATAGCTGATACCAGCCCTGGTTTAGAAGAAGAAGAGGAAGAAGAGTAGTTGGTTCTTATATGTCACTTTTCCCTACTTGAAGGTGGCTCAAAGCGGCTTACAGTCATCTTCCCATTCCTCTCCCATTCCTTTAAGGATCTGTGGGGCCCATAGCACTAGAGCCAGGTTATGGATTCAAAGGGTTTTTCTGGGATGCATAAGCACAATGCCCCAATATCTAACCGGACCTTTATATGCATATCACCCTTTTTTCATTCCTCTAGTCTAAGTATGAAGACCCCCCTAACAACCGCAGTGTGAAGGCTCCCTAACCGTACAGCACTGTGGAACCCCTGGAACCATGGGGCCCATGGCAGGTGCTACATTTGCTACTAGGATAAACTGCCTCTGGCTGACACCATCCAGAATATTCTGTCTTTGAAGTCCTCTCCCCAGGGTAGGTTACCAAGATAGGAGTACTGTTAGGATTGTTAATTCCAGATTGGGAAATACTTAGATATTTGGATAGGCAGAGCCTGGGAAGGAAAGTTTGGAGAGGAAGTTCAGTAGGGAAGTGATAAGATAAAACCTAGGGCTGCCCTTTGTCTCCCACCACTGCTCAGATTAACAAAAAAGGAGGCAAGAACAGCATTGCTCAAAACTGTGCCATTTTTAGGTTGAAAACCTAGAGATGACATAACGCGTGATGCTCTAGAAATTGTCCAGATCTCCATGATTTTCAACTGGAAATGATATTTCCAGGATCATGCAGTACCAATCATGCCAGTCTGTACTCCCCTGCCACTTGCCAGCCCAACAAGTGGCATCTGACCTGCTCTTCATGTACCAGATATGTGCCAGAGTTAGTGGAGTGGATCCAATCATCTTCCAAATAACTTACCTCCAATGGAAAAGCCACTAGTTGGAGGAAGGCTTCACATTTGGTTCAGTTGGGTGGGAGGACAGAGGTGAGATTTACTGCAGTGGCTACACTTTCCCTCTGTGTTTATTAGACACTACAAAACACTCCTCCTTGTGCTAAAGGAGAATTTGCCCCTGACATGCAGAAAAAGCAGGAGGAGGAATACTGGTTATAGCTTTCCCCTAGCAGTCCACAAAAACTGACAACAGAATGGAAATTTTGATTACAGTAAATGGTACCAGCAGTACACAATATGAGGACAAGAGGGAGGAGGTTAAGGTTTGTTCCTTGGTGAAAAGCATCCTGCTTGATCATACACAGGCAGATTACCTCCCGACATCACCAGTTGGAGATCCCAAGAAAGGCATGTGTGTCATTCACATGCCAGTTCACATCATTCCACGTGAATAATATTTTAAAATTTTCTCCACAAATAGGTATACTTCCTTGTATTTGCTTGAAATTTGGAAGAAAGGGTCCCATAGGTGATAAGTATAATTTTTGAACATTTACTTCATGTTTGGCAAAGGGGGAGTTAATCCTGGATGATGCATTTCCTACTGAAATGTTTCCTAACATATCTTTAATTTCAGTATTAAAAAATCAAACTCAAGTTCTGAAAAGACTTTTAAAAAATTGAATCTCCCTGGTGACTAATACACAAATAATGTTTTTTTCTAGATACTTTCCTAGATACTTTTTTTCTAGATACTTAGGCAACACTCTGAATGCACATGAAAGATAGACTGATACCATCTATTGGTGGTTTTATTAGTTATAACTTATCCATAGTTTCCTTTCATATTTTGGCTTAGATTCAACTGAAAACTGCTACTGATTAAAAGATTTCCATTAGTGGAACATGACTATCATCTCCTCCTTCCTGGTACAGTCACGAATTCCCCCTCCCCCCAAGGCCGCTCTTTGGGGGGAAGATGCAGAATCACAGAAATAGCAGAAGTGGGGAATTGGAAAGCTCCAATGGGAAGTATGAATGTGTAAAACTTGTTTGCCTTTCCATTTGGTTGGGGTCAATGATTCATGAAATGACAACAAACTGGCCTCCTCCTACAAGTGCCCCAAAGGGCCCTCCCCCATGGAATAAAAGGAACAGGAGGAATAATAATAGGTATATAATTTAACATCTGCAAGTAAGCTTATACTCACACTCTCAGAATCCTATGCACTTTATAATTTTAAACTGTTTTAGCTGTTTTAATTATTAAGGTTTTAATGTAATTTATATACTGTAAACTCTCCCGAGCCAGTATCTGGGAAGGTGGATATATAAGTACAAATATAAATACAAACATACGTATGTGGAAATAGTAGGCACTATAGCACCTTGACTATTGTATTGAGACCACCAATCACCTGGCCAAGGCTTTTAAGAAAAAGTCAATATAAATGGTTTCAAGAGTAGGAGTAGTAAATAAATATCAGGAAACATTTTTTCACAGTCAGAGTAGTTCAGCAGTGGAATAGGCTGCCTAAGGAGGTGGTGAGCTCCCCCTCACTGGCAGTCTTCAAGCAAAGGCTGGATACACACTTTTCTTGGATGCTTTAGGATGCTTTGGCTGATCCTGCATTGAGCAGGGGGTTGGACTAGATGGCCTGTATGGCCCCTTCCAACTCTATGATTCTATAATTCTATGATATTTTCTAGATCACTCTTTCTGTGCAGCTCAGGGCAGGTAACAACACTATTAAAACAATCAGTTAAAATTACAACATTCTACATTTTCTATAATCAGCCTACAATTAAAACCGACAAGGGTTCAAAGTATGAAGCAGTTTCCAGTGGCAAGGCCAGCATTTCTTGGTGGTCCTGCTTGGCCTTGACCATAGGCCTACTATACTAATAGTAGCACATTCATACCCCACCCTTCCCCAAAGGCTCAGGGTGGCTTGCAAAGATTAAAATCTAATAATTAATATTTCTTTTAAAATGTAATTTAATAAAACAGTTAATGACCCAACACACTATTTCCTTGACTCTCTAAAAACACCATGGTGGGAAAATAGTGGGATACACATTTGCCTAGGTCTACAATCTCAATAGTTATTAAACTCCTTATAATTATCTCACCAGTGGTTAACTGGTGAATCAACATCAGCTAGTTGATTATTAAAGAGAATTGTGGACTAGATAGACTTGGATTGAATTCAAAAAAGCTTTCAGCAAGAAAGCGTATTCAGAGTAGCTTATGTGTGTCATAAGGCATTATTCTACACAATTCTAGCTTTTGCAGTCTCACTTTAGTTGATGATGATTCTAGTAGTAAAGAAAATTAAGCTATTCCAGCAACAAGCTAGCTCTTCCTACAGTACTCTGTGAACTTCTGCTTTTAGTAAAAGGTGAAAGGTTGTTTTTACCTTAAAATGCTACATGAAATTGGAAATAGGCCCTTGAGGCAAGGTCGCCCACCCCTCTCTTCCATCCAGATTGAAGTTCCATAGGCCTCAGCATCAGAGAATGCAGGATATCAGTTGAGCACTTCAGGTCTCTCCTTGCCTCTCATGGAACAGTATTCTGTCTATCTCTCCTATCTGTTTGTGAATCTTGACAAAAGTCCCTCTCTTGTCTTACTCCCACCTCCTCTGTCCTTATAGAGCCAGTCATCCACTCCTTTCCATTCACCAAACAGCCCTTAAAACTAGGGCAGGTGCAACCTCACCTGTTTCCTTGGCCAAGGTGTTCATCTTCAACCATCTGGAGAGCCAGTTTGGTGTAGTGGTTAGGAGTGCGGACTTCTAATCTGGCATGCCGGGTTCGATTCTGCACTCCTCCACATGCATCCAGCTGGGTGACCTTGGGCTTGCCACGACACTGATAAAACTGTTCTGACCAAGCAGTGATATCAGGGCTCTCTCAGCCTCACCCACCCTACAGGGTGTCTGTTGTGGGGAGAGGAATGGGAAGGCGACTGTAAGCCGCTTTGAGCCTCCTTCGGGTAGGGAAAAGCGGCATATAAGAACCAACTCCTCCTCCCCCTCCCCCTCCCCCTCCCCCTCCCCCTCCCCCTCCGCCTCCCCCTCCCCCTCCCCCTCCCCCTCCCCCTCCCCCTCCTCCTCCTCCTCCTCCTCCTCCTCCTCCTCCTCCTCCTCCTCCTCCTCCTCCTCCTCCTCCTGGTGGCTGTCTCTCCAACAATATGGAAATGGCTTTCGCTGGCTGGAGAAGTCTTGGCCGATCAGAGAAATAACAGTTGTCACTTCTCGGGGGCATGCAAGGTATCAACATGTCCCTGGGAGGGTGGGGAGAGGGGAGGGCTGGTGTGCTCCAGAGTAGCTAAAATGATGGCTGAGGCTTCTCCAGGAATGTGGTTAACCTTTGAACAAGAAAGAAAAGAAATAATTACCAAAAGAAGCTGGGGGAATTGAGAGAGAAGGTTTTCACTGAGAGAAAAGTGTGGCATGAAATGTAGCAGTGGGATGAGGTGGGAAAAGATAAGGGATTCAAGATACAGTCATGCTCAAGCCCCTTCCAACCTATGTCCCATCCCTCAAGGCACTATGGTGGAGGCAAAGATGATACTGATACTGATGTTGTGCAATTCCAGATCAATCTACAACAAAGCCATTACTCTACAAGCCTACATTGCAGAGCACAGAGTGGACCTGGCGTGAGTGATGGAAACCTGAGTCAGTGAGGGTGAAACAGTCACACTTAGAGCTAGGCCCTGCTGGGTTTTCCATCCAATAGCAGTCGTGAACTGCGGGGTGGGGAGGAAGGGTGGCAACCCTAATCTGTGAGGATTTCTGATTCAGAGCACTTCCTGCACTGTCAATCTCATGAATTAAATGTGTTGGCCTCGGATGGGGCACAACCATCTGGTTGGTATACTGCATGCCCAATGAAGCACTAGATGCCCTGCCTGACCTGCTGGAGACGGTGGTGGCCTGGACACCTGGACGGTGGTGGCCTACACTTCCCTAGACTAATAATTCTGAGGAATTTTAACATTCATGCTGAGCTGCCATACTCTGGAAATGGGCTGGACCTGGTGTCAGCCATGGTGATGCCAGAGCTCTTACAAATTTTTGTTGGCCATACCCATCAGGAAGGCCACACCCTGGGCATCATTTTCACACAGAGATGAGCATGGATCAGGTCATGGTAAATGCTGTGTCATGGTCAGACCATTATGCTCTGAAAGCTCAGCTAAGACCTCCTCCTCAGTTAGGCACTGAGCAGATTCTAGCTCACCTGTGGAGACTTATGGATCCAACTGGATTCCTGATCTGCCAGACTCAATGCCTCCTGGCACTTTTCTAAATGGACTGGTCAGTGAGTGGCAAGATAGAATGCTGGCAGCAATTGATGAGATAACTTCACAACATCCTTTCCACCTCAGTCTCAAGCGGGCCCCGATATACTGAGGAGCTCTGTGAGAAGAAATGGGAACTGAGATGACTAGAGTGAGTTTGGAGGAAGACTCACAATGAAGCATCAAGAACATCTTATTGAACCTATATGAAAGCCTGTGAGATGGCGGTGAAGTCAGCAAAACACAACTTTTACTCAAATTCCATCACATCTGCTAACTCATGCTCAGCACAACTGTTTACAAGAAAAAGAAGAGTTGGTTCTTATATGCCACTTTTCTATACCAGAAGGCATCTCAAAGCAACATATAATCATCTTTCCTTTCTTCTCCCCATGACACACATATCAACATTCCTGGAAGAAACTTCAGTCCTAGACCCATCCCAGTCAGCTTTCTGGCCTCACCATGGGGTAGAAATGGTACTAACCCTGATGGACTACCTCCACCGCCAGCTGGACTGAGGTGGGTCAGTGCTGCTTGTGCTACTAGACCTCTCAGCAGCGTTTGACACAGTTGACCATGAGCTTTTAGCTCACCACCTTTTAGCTCACCACCTTGCTGATGCTGGGATATGAGGGACAGCCCTCCAATGGCTGACCTCCTTTCTCTGGGGTCACAGACAGAGAGTAGCAATACAGAAGAGATTATCAAGCTGCCACCAGCTCACATGTCGAGTCCCACAGAGAGCTGTCCTCTCTCCAATCTTATTTAACATCTTCATGCACCCTCTTGCTCAACTGGTGCAATGTTCAGTCATCAATATGCAGATGGCACACAGCTCTTCTTCCTGATGGATGGCCGCCCTGATTCTCCTCCAGAAACATTAGCCAGATGCCTGGCAGCAGTGACAAGGTAGCTCAAGCAGAGTTGTCAGAAGCTCAACCCTTCAAAGACAGAGGACCTATGGCTGGGCAGGAAGGGTTCAAGCGAGGAAACGTGTTTGCCCAACCTGGATGGTGTACAGTTATCAATGGCACACTCTCCAAGAACCTGGGCATGATCCTCAATGCCTCCCTCACTATGGAGTCTCAGGTCACAATAGTAGCATGGCTGGCATTCTACCACCTATGCCAAGTCAAACTCTTGGCACCCTACTTGGCCCCACCTCTAGACTGGACTTCTGCAACTCACTCAATACAGGCCTACCCTTAACCTTGATCTGGAAAGTACAGCTGGTCCAGAATACAGCAGCAAGAGTCCTCACAGCAACACCATGGAGGTCATTCAGCCCATTCTCCAACACTGGCTACCAGTTGAATTCCAGATGAGACTTAAGGTTTTGGCAATCACCTTTAAAGCCATACGTGGTCTGGGCCTAGTGTACCTGAGGGACCACCTCTCTGTTCACATCCCTCAAAGAGCTTTACGTTCTGCCACCTCCAACTGGTTGGTGATCCCTGGCCCCAAAGAAGCTCATCTGGCCTCAACCAGGACCAGAACTTTCTCTGTCCTGGCCCCACCTGCCAGAGCTAGATCAATTCCACAAGGCCTGCAAAATGGAGCTCTTCCACCTAGCATTTGGTTAAGGTCAACCGAACTGACATCTACTGGGCCCCATGAAGCAAACATCCTGAACTGACCAGCCATGAGACGTTTAATATGATGTTATTAAACACTATTATCTCAGTTATCACTGTTGTTATTGTTGTTCATTTGACATGATTCCATGTTCTCCCCATGTTCCACGCAAACCACCCTGAGCCGCAGGGGAGGGTGGTGTATAATATAAATATAAGAAATAAGAAATACACTGGAATCAGTTGCCAAGAAGGATGTCTGAAAAATGAATCAAATTGAGTTGTTGAGAGATGAAGTTCTAGGACTGTTAGGTCAACTGAACACCAACAAGTGTCTGAGGGTCCTTAAGAACTCAAATGTGTAATTGTTGAACTATTTACCAGTATATGTAAGCTGTGCCAAAGGACTGAGAAATAGCAACTGTCAGACCAATCTTCTAACAGGGTGCAAAAGGAGTCCAGGGAATTACAGGCCGGACAGCCTAGCATCTGTTCCAGGTAAATTAGTAGAAACTATTATTAAATATAGAATAATTAAGCAAATTGAGGAACAAATCCTACTGAAGAATCCTGCCCTGCTAGTCTTTTGGAGTTATTTGAGCAGTTTAACAAGCATGTGAATAAGACCAATCCAGTAGATATTATATGCTTGGACTTCCGAAAGGCTTTTGACAAGATACTTGATCAAAGACCCCTAAGTAAGCTTAGCAGTCGTGAGATAAAAGGCTGAGAGTCCTTTTGTGGTTTAAAAACTTTTTAAATTACATGAAGCAGTGTTGAAATAAATGGACTGATCTCACAATGGAGGGAAGTAAGCATGTGTCCTAGGCATCAGTTGATTAGGTGGGAGCAGTCCAAGCCACACACTGGGAGATGAGCCACAGGGGTCACAGAAACAGCAGGTAGGCTCCCAGTGCCAGAATCAACTAGTCATGGTGTCCCTGATGGCAGAAAACCAGCAAAATCCAAGTTCACACATGGTGCAGGACCAGGTATACTTGGTCAGGTGCCCCCTACACCCCAAGCAGTGCAGCCAGAGACTATGGTTCTGTCACAAGCTAACTAGGCATTCTCACCTGCAGTGAGGTGGTGAGCCTTACCGACCATGAGGGTCCTAGGCTGCTGCCACTGCCACTAGTGGACTTGCAGAGAGTGAGGGCATTCCCCCAAGGCCAGGAGCTTGCTTTCCATCTCTTTTACTTTGAGGCCACTCTGCCCGGGGATCATTCCATGGGGAGGCAGATACATCTGTGCCAAGGCAGAAAGGCTAGTGAGGGGGGGCATTGTGGCCTTGACTAGCTGCTTCCAGAGTCAAATGTCTACAAGAACAGTATTCTAAGAATGTAAATTATTTTCTATTTTCATTCATTACTGCATAAGGAAATCTTGGTGGTGCTTGCAAAACACAAACCAGCATGAAGAAAAAATATTCATGTGAAAAACCCAAGCCACACCTATCTTCCCTTGAAGACAACAAGCTGCCAATTAATAGTAAATAGAATGTAATACTGTGGTTAGTTTATCACATACTTGAATTTTTAAGCACACTTTTTGATCAATTTGTGGTTGTTCATTTGCTACTTAATTGGGGATATTATATTAATTCTTCAATGTCAGCATTAGCTGTCAATAGTTTCTAATGCATGATATCACTTTTAATGCATAAAGGATTTTTGAACATTCTTAACAGGTCACTCTTGTATCTATTTCAGACTCTAAGATTAACCATTACTCATGTGCACCTGTTAGATATCACCACAATGTTTGCCTGCAACAATGATATTTTATTTTGAAGAACAGTTACAAAAAGTTTTATACGTTGGATGTTTTCTGTGCTTCTAAGGTATCTTCTCATTTTGCTGTTATCCATGGTTTCAGAAGAACATTTGGCAACAGTTTTCCTTTTCTGTTTCAGAGATTTTAAGATTGCTTCAAAACAAACTCCCCTCTAAGGAAAAAATGAGGAAATTGAACTTGAACAATCAAAGACAGAGAGTTGACCTACAGGCGTATGCTTTTGCCCCAGCCTAAAGCATCACAAGAGAAAAAGCAGGAGCTTTAAGATTCCAAGAAAGGGAGCATAAGACTTAAAAATATTGTGTGACCCATTTGATCTTTATCACTGTTGCCATCAGCACCAAATACTTGAATAACATTTTCATGAAAGGATAGGCACTCATGGCCCAAACAAGATATACTAGGACAAGTGGGGCACTTAGCACAATCACATATACACTATCTTCTACCAGAAATTATTTTGCACAGAGTATTACTACAGTTTTGTCACAGGCTGTCTCCAGGAAGATTTTCAGACCATGTGGTTCCTTACAATTGACCTTTAAAAGTTTTCTCCAGATTGAATTTTCTTTTTGCACTAAATGGAAGTGTCTAGATTGAGAAATATGTTTAGACCTGTAAATCATGCTTATCACATTATAAGTTCAGGCGAGAGATGATCGAAGATATTTGTTTCTTCAAATACCCTGACTGGATAAGATGCCTTCAATGGCATTTTCCTTGTTCCCTGTGTTAAAGACACTGGCTGAAGTATCCCATAAGTTTCACAGTCAGGAGGAAGTTTCTGTAGGTTAGGAATACTTTTGCCATGAAATACTGCAATGGGCAGAATTCTTAAAAGGAAAACTGGCATTAGATATAATAGAAAATGTTGTATATTGGCCTCCCAAATGCAACCTTCTAAAAGTACTTTCCAGTTGTTTGGCTCTTACTAATATCCAATATCATTCACAGAATCCTCCTGGTATTTGGTCTGTGGTTTAATGACAAGGGTATAACTATGGGACAATGACAAGGATATAACTGTTCCTGGAAAACTCCATGAGGTATTTTCAACAATGTATGTTCTGTGGTAGCAACTTCCCATAGATGTTCCCCCTAAGACTCCTAATAATGATACTTTTACTCATCTTTATGAAGAGCCCTGAGTCTGCCTTGGTGTCTGCATGGGCATGTGTCCCATGACACAAGTTTGGAGGTTGTTGTTGTTATGTGCGAAGTCGTGTCCGACCCATCGCGACCCCATGGACAATGATCCTCCAGGCCTTCCTGTCCTCTACCATTCCCTGGAGTCCATTTAGGTTCACACCGACTGCTTCAGTGACTCCATCCAGCCACCTCATTCTCTGTCGTCCCCTTCTTCTTTTGCCCTCGATCGCTCCCAGCATTAGGCTCTTCTCCAGGGAGTTCTTCCTTCTCATGGGGTGGCCAAAGTATTTGAATTTCATCTTCAGGATCTGGCCTTCTAAAGAGCAGTCAGGGTTGATCTCCTCTAGGACTGACCTGTTTGTTCGCCTTGCAGTCCAAGGGACTCGCAAGAGTCTTATCCAGCACCAGAGTTCAAAAGCCTCAATTCTTTGACGCTCGGCCTTCCTTATGGTCCAACTTTTGTAGCCATACATTGCAACTGGGAATACCATAGCCTTGACTAAATGCACTTTTGTTGGCAGGGTGATGTCTCTGCTTTTTAGGATGCTGTCTAGATTTGCCATAGCTTTCCTCCCCAGGAGCAAGCGTCTTTTAATTCCTTTGCTGCAGTCCCCATCTGCAGTGATCTTGGAGCCCAGGAAAATAAAATCTGTCACTATCTCCATTTCTTCCCCATCTATTTGCCATGAATTGAGAGGGCCGGATGCCATGATCTTTGTTTTCTTGATGTTGAGTTTCAAGCCAACTTTTGCACTCTCCTCCTTCACCCGCATCAACAGGCTCTTTAGTTCCTCTTCACTTTCTGCCATTAGAGTGGTATCATCTGCATATCTGAGGTTGTTGATATTTCTCCCTGCAATCTTGATCCCAATTTGAGACTCCTCTAATCCCGCATTTCTCATGATGTGCTCTGCATACAAGTTAAATAGGCAAGGCGACAGTATACAGCCTTGCCGAACTCCTTTCTCAATTTTGAACCAGTCAGTGATTCCATGTTCAGTTCTCACTGTTGCTTCTTGACCTGCATATAAATTTCTCAAGAGACAAATAAGATGCTCTGGTATTCCCATCTCTTTAAGAACTTGCCACAATTTGTTGTGCTCCACACAATCAAAGGCTTTAGCATAGTCAATGAAGCAGAAGTAGACGTTCTTCTGGTACTCCCTAGCTTTCTCCATGATCCAGCGTATGTTGGCAATTTGATCTCTAGTTCCTCTGCCTCTTCGAAATCCTGCCTGTACTTCTGAAAGTTCTCGGTCCACATATTGCTAGAGCCTAGCTTGTAGGATTTTGAGCATAACTTTGCTAGCATGAGAAATTAGTGCAATGGTGCGGTAGTTTGAACATTCTTTGGTATTGCCCTTCTTTGGGACTGGAATGTAAACTGACCTTTTCCAATCCTGTGGCCATTGTTGAGTTTTCCAAATTTGCTGGCATATTGAGTGTAGCACTTTTACTGCATCGTCCTTTAAGATTTTGAATAGTTCAACTGGAATGCTGTCACCACCACTAGCTTTATTGTTGCTCAGACTTCCTAAGGCCCATTTGACTTCACATTCCAGGATGTCTGGCTCCAAGTCAGTAACTACCCCACTGTGGTCATCAGGGATGTTAAGCTCGCTCTTGTATAGTTGTTCTGTATAATTTTGCCACCTTTGTTTAATCTCTTCTGCTTCTGTGAGGTCCCTACCATTTTAGTCCCTTATCATACCCAACTTTGCATGAAACGTTCTCTTCATATCTCCAATTTTCTTGAAAAGATCTCTGGTCCTCCCCATTCTATTGTTTTCTTCTATTTGTTAGCACTGTTCATTTAAGAAGGCATTCTTATCTCTTCTAGCTTTTCTCTGGAATTCTGCATTCAATTGGGTGTATCTTTCTCTTTCTCCCTTGCCTTTCACTTCCCTTCTCTCCTTAGCTATTTGTAAAGCTTCCTCAGACAGCCATTTTGATTTCTTGCATTTCTTTTTCTTTGGGATGGTTTTAGTTGCTACCTCTTGTACAATGTCACGAACCTCCGTCCATAGTTCTTCAGGCACTCTGTCTATCAGATCTAATTCCTGAAATCTATTTGTCACCTCTACTGTGTATTTGTCGGGGATATGATTTAGTTCATACCTGAGTGGTCTAGTTCTTTTCTCTACTTTCTTCAATTTAAGCCTAAATTTTGCAACAAGAAGCTCATGATCTGAACCACAATCAGCTCCTGGTCTTGTTTTTATTGACTGGATAGAACTTTTCCATCTTTGGCTGCAGAGCACATAGTCAATCTGATTTCTGTGTTGACCGTCTGGTGATGTCCATGTGTAGAGTCGTCTCTTGGGTTGTTGGAAAAGAGTGTTTGCTATGACCATTGTATTCTCTTGACAAAATTCTACCAGCCTGTGCCCTGCTTCATTTTGTACTCCAAGGCCAAACTTGCCTGTTATCCCGGTTATCTTTTGGCTTCCTACTTTAGCATTCCAATCCCCCATGATGATAAGCACATCATTTTTTGGTGTTGCTTCTAGAAGGTGTTGTAGGGCTTCATAGAACTGATCAACTTCATCCTCTTCAGCAGCAGTGGTTGGGGCATAGACCTGGATCACTGTGATGTAATGGCTTGCCTTGGATTCGAACTGAGATCATTCTGTCATTTTGGGGATTGTATCCCAAGACTGCTTTTCCTACTCTCTTATTGATTATGAAGGCTACTCCATTTCTTCTGTGAGATTCTTGTCCACAGTAGTATACCTGATGGTCATCTGAATTAAATTCACCCATTCCTGTCCATTTTAGTTCACTGATTCCTAAAATGTCGATGTTCAGTCTTGTCATTTCTTGTTTGACCATGTCCAGCTTACCTTGATTCATGGATCTGACGTTCCAGGTTCCTATGGAATAAAAATCTTTACAGCATCGGACTGTCTTTTCGCCACCAGTTACTTCCACAACTGAGCGTCCTTTCGGCTTTGGCCCAGTCGCTTCATTCATTCTGGCACTACTCATACTAGCCATCTGCTCATCCCCAGTAGCATATTGGACATCTTCCGACCTGAGGGGCTCATCTTCCGGCGTCATATTGTTATGCCTATTGGAACTGTCCATAGAGTTTTCATGGCAAAGATACTGGAGTGGTTTGCCATTTCCTTCTCCAGTGGATCACCTTTTGTCAGAGCTCTCAGCTATGACCTGTCCGTCTTGGGTGGCCCTGCATGGTATAGCTCATAGCTTCACTGAACTACGCAAGCCCCCTTGCCACAACAAGGCAGCGATCCTTGAAGGGGGAAGTTTGGAGGTGGCAGGGTTTAAAACTAACCCGAAGAAGAGCTGAAGGTGTTTTAGAGAGATTAAGTACCTGAACTATCTCAGCTAAGGCCAGCTAAGACCTTGCCAAAGAAAAGATACACCCTGGATCAGATCCCAAATCCAACAACCAAGAAGCAAATGAGTTGATTCTTAAGACTAGTGGGCTATTACAGTAAGCTTATCCCATACTTTTCCAGCCATGCAAGCCTCCTGTCAGATTGCCTAAGGAAGGATCAGCACAATGATTCAATTGACTCCTGACTAGGTGCAGGCCCTTAAGAACAAATGAAAGGCCCTGCCCAAGCCTCTGCTCTTAGGAACCCAGACTTTCACAAGCCCTTCATGGTTCAGGCTGATGCCTCAGATCATGATGTTGTCTTATTCCAACCTAATTGTACCTGAGCAAACTTATCCCTATAACAGAAGTGCAATGCGTACAAATGGGTGTGTAAAGATTTTCATGGAGCTTCAACTGTCCATTTCTACCCATTAAGTCTCTATTAAATGGACAGTTTCTTTGGAGGCCTGTTGACACCCCTAATTACATCTACACTAAGCCCATGAAATAAGATTAAGGAAATTACAAGTTTATTAACAATGTGAGGCAAAGGGCTCTCTTTCCCCCCCCCCCTCTCAGCCATGTGCATTTTTAAAAACATAGGAAATCATATGCTGGGGCTTTAAACAGTGCTATTTAAGTATCTTATTTATCTTGTCCATATGTACTATTTAATTATACCTCTATAAGTAACTAACAAAGACAACTTAAAACATTCTATGTTCCCTAATAACAAAAAGGACAGAAGTACAGGCACATGCTGTCTACCAATTCTCATCATACTCAAACCTCCCATCTTCCTCTCTTCAGCCAACTTCAGAATGTGAGCTGCAGAAATAAGATTTATTTAGTACAACCCAGGCATTCACCATCATCACATATAGCTGAATTGCTGGTACCCAGAGGCTCTGGAAAACCTCAGTCATCAACTCTTTGCAACACCATTGTACTATGCACTGAAATACACAATGAACTTCTGATTCTTCCTTGGCCCCGGGCAAGGCTCCTTACAAAGGTTGTTCTTTCTCTGCCCTACTTTCAGTTTGTTTTATCATGCAGAGCTTTAAAGCTCTTCTTCTAATTTATTTATTGGTCTGAACACCAAGGAAGTTTCTATTGTGATCTGCCGCCATAGCAGCTTTTGAAATCATGATTAATCTTAATATCCTGCTGAATCTAGTAGAAATAATACTTTGGTGTATTCAAAATGCACTGTCCTATCTGGAGTGTTTTTATGGTTTATTTTAGAAATTAAATGGAAATAAAATAGTAATTTTAATTGTTATGCTGTATTTGAATACTGAATTTTGTATTTTATTTCTTTTATTTGCAATCAATTCAGATAATTAATAATAAATCACTTCAAAATCCTTAGGGCAATGGAGGGAAAGAACATTTTCTATATAATCCCATGATTAACATCAGATATAAATGCCAAATTGCACCTACAAGCATACTATTACTTGCACAGATCTTGTAAACCATTGCCACTTAGAGCTGTCTACTACTAAGGGGAGGGGGCACACAAAGAATCAGCTTTCAAGAATGGAAACATTCAACATTCTTTTATGTGTGGGCACAAACACAAAAATGTGCAAAGTTGCAACTGACTTATGACGACCCCAGAGGGTTTTCAAAGCAAGAGACAAACAGAAGCAGTTGTCTGCCTTTGTGGAACAAACTTTTGCAGCAAAAAAGGGTTTATTACTACAGTCAGTATAAGAACTATCAGGCGAGTTGTAGACTGAGTAAAACACAATATTTTCATCCAGATCATAATGCACAGAATGTCATATTAAGTGTGAATTAAACATACTACATAACCCAGAGCTCAGTGTTCATTATATTAAGAACAGCTAGATTTCAGTCCAATAAACCAACAAGATTTTGCTTTGGCAAAGGGAACTTGATTACGAAAACTTTCCCTGGATGAAGGGAGCTTTAACTCTTGAAAGCTTGTTGTTGTTAGGTGCGAGGTCGTGTCCAACCCATCGCGACCCCATGGACGATGATCCTCCAGACCTTCCTGTCCTCTACCATTCCCCGGAGTCCATTTAAGTTTGCACCGACTGCTTCAGTGACTCCATCCAGCCACCTCATTCTCTGTCGTCCCCTTCTTCTTTTGCCCTCAATCGCTCCCAGCATTAGGCTCTTCTCCAGGGAGTTCTTCCTTCTCATGAGGCCGCCAAAGTATTTGACTCTTGAAAGCTTATACCCTGAAAATCTTGTTGGTCTAAAGTGCTACTGGACTTGAATTTAGCTGCTCTACGAAAGACCAACACAGCTACTCTCTGAAATGATATAAAGTAATTGCAAGGAGATCACGTGTTTCTAGCACATGCACTTTTACCTGTATTGAGCCAAAAAATCATCTTGCACAATACCATCATTGCCATGAAGGCAAGCCTAACGAGAGGACAAAACTTGACATTAAAGTGCCCAGCATTATCTGTCTGAAGACCTCCTTGAGAACACTGTGAACTCAATCAGGGTATTGGTGAAAAAGCCAGGTATTCAGTACATCAAGCACAGTCGTAAATGTTCCTTAAATGCAACACAAGACCAAATCAAGTGAAAACACTACCTGCACTGTGTATGAGTGAGGGATTATAGTTATACCCTCCCCCCAATCTGAGTCTAATAATAGACTAGAACATTTTGTCAGGTCCTGAGGCCTCTGGGTTCAAGCTTGGTGAAGCAGGAACATCCAGAGTGGGACTTTTAGCAGACTGGCTCATCTCTAGCCTAAGATAGCAATGGTGTGTATGTGTGTTTGGAGGGGGGGGGGTTACAAGCACCCTGTTCCTTCTCTGTCTCTTGTTTGCTATAGCCCAGTTGCTCTGCACACTTCCTTCCTTTGACCAAATGCTTTATTTCAAGGAAGATGATATCCCAAAATGCTTCCATGCTTGAGAAGACAAGCAGGGGGCAGAAGAGCAAAGACTCAGCTAACTGCTGTCAGCAATTGATTATCTATTTGCCCATTATTCTCTTAACGCAGACACATTTATTGCATGCCAAATGTTTCCCATGCAATTCAATCTCAAGTGAATACAAACAAATCCAAATTGCCATTTTCTCCTATTTATCTCTGGAATCTGTTAACCATTTTCATTATGCTATATGTTAATTTATTCTCACATTCTACCTTTAAGTTTGAACTGATAAATTTCATTCCATGACATTGTATTCAAGGAAGTGTGCATGAATGCGAAAGCTCATACCTTGAATAAAACTATGTTGGTCTTAAAGGTGCTACTGGACTCTAAATTTGTTCTTCTGGGGACTAGTAGAGTATACCAAACATGCTGGTCAGAATGCCTACCAAAGTCTTCCATTCAGGCCACCAACAGTCTTGGATCTACATGTGGCTTTTCTCCCACCAATGCATTGTCATTCATGGCAACTCTTCTCCATTAAGGCTAAACATGGCCAGGGTGCAATCAACTGGGGTGCACTCATGCCATTGCTTTAGGTGATTCACATGTAAGTGCCAGCAGTCTCAAGGGCAGGGTTCACACTGGACATTGTACATCAAAGGTCCCACTTCTAGCTCTTATTGGCATCAGGATGAAACAGGTGACCAAACTCAGAAGTTTCCATCTTTAGACAAATCCAGAACAGTGGCAGCTGTGGGCTTGTAGACACGTCAACTAAGTTCACTAATCAGTACAATAAAATGCTTTAGGGATGTGCTATTGGAAATGAACTAATACAATAATAAGGGTTCAGACTCAAGTCTTGCCCCCACCAAAAAGTACGTAAGTCCCAATCCTGATTTTCAAATGATCCAATACTTACTTATTTCTTACTATGCTTATCCCAGGCTCTGGTAGCCCTGTGTGGAGACCCGTGTCCATTAAAAGCAGCTTCAAAAGGTAAAAAGTACTGCCACCAGTATGTGCACCCTGTCTCTAACCTCGACCAATAAATATGAAGCCCAGTCATAACATATCCTGCAGCTGTTGGTATCCAATATCATTAAGGCCTGACTACAGGTGAAGAAATAGGTGAAGCCTATTTCTGCTTAAACTGTGTAGAGAGTCCAGCCAGCTAGGAAAGAGTGTAGTCAGAGACCCCTACAGCATCCATTAGAGGGGTTATTTCTTGCCTGGTGAAAAAAAGCGGGAAATGCTGGGTATTTGAGTTGAGGCCAATTCTGATGAAAACAATATTGTACAGCTACCATTGTACCAGACCTTGTCACACAATGAAGCCTGGTTAAAAGATGGTAATATAATTACCATAGTAGTGGGACTGGTGGTCAATGAAAAATGCTTTGCTAACACTAGGATTTTGCTTTATTCACTCAGTCACAATAGTGTGCTATATCTGCAGTGAACACCATAACTTCATTTGTTGTATATTTATCCTTATAATCTTTAAAAAAAATGAGCAAAGCAATTTTACTTTCACCTTGCTATTTTACAGAAATCCTGTATAATTCACTAAGGGAAAAAAGGAGGTGAGAAAATGTAAATTACCTTTTTAAAATAATCACATTAGTATGCAGATGTGTTCCCATGGCTCCTTCATGTCAGCTGCCAATGACAGGACAAGCACAAGGGCTAAACGGAAATGAGGAGCCCATCTGTGGTGCTTTAAGCCTCAGTCATCGGCCAGCAACTATGATCCAATCCTTGCCAAGCTTCTTCCTCCCGGAAAATCTAATTTGAGAAGGAGAAGAACAATGGTGCTCTCTGACTGTCATCTGAGCTAACAATGTGTCAGTTGCAGCATAGTTTACAATCTGAGGGCAGGAAACACTGCCATCCCATTGCCACAGCAGCGCTGCCAAGAACACATTTTTGTCAGGGCCGACTGTAGTGGAGAATGCAGCTTGACAAGCAAGCACCAATGTCATCCTCCTGGTGAAAATCAGATGCCAGTTGCATGGCATCTATCAAGGGAAATATTCAAATTATACAAATTAATTGGTAAGAGCCTGCAGGGTAAAAGAAAATGCTAACACATTTCTACTGCATTTGTATTGTGGTTTGACCAATTCAGCCACTTCACTTTCTGACAATCACTAGTTATATACAGAGGTCTAGTGTAGCTTAGTAACTTAAAATTTATACTCTGCTACAGAAATTATTCCTTGGAGTCAGCTCAGTTGTTGCAACTTCACCCATATTGCAGTGCTTCTGTCATCAATGATAGAACAATACATCAGCAAAACAAAATATGGCATAGCCTACTAGTGACCACGCAAGCCAAAAACTCAAGTGTCCTTCCCACTACTGGGGCCATGTACAAAAGGCCTGGAGAATCACAGGATGCCAACTACAAATGTAACCAATCACTTCTTTCCCCTGCAGTGGAAACCCCCCACTTCAAAATCCAATTGCTGCTCTTTAGCCCTACAAAACCTCTAGCCTAAGGTGACCAGATTTTAACATTGGTAAAGCGGGACACCACTGACCGGGGTGGAGGATGGGGGTTCTTGATTTAAAATTTGGTCTATATGGAGCAACAAAAAGTTTCATAGAATGCAAAAACAGTATTGTAATATGTATTTTTTTTAATTTCAACATAAGTACAATTTGCCAGGTGCCCCCATATGTCCCTTCAAAAGTGGGACAACTGGTCACCTTCCTTCTAGCCAGGATGCTCCAGAACTCATTAGGCAGTGTATGTGGCACTAAACTCTGTTTCAGATGAGTCAACCATGCAGACTTCAGAGACTAGAATGGCACTTTGGTGGTGGAAAAAGCACAGAAAAGGCACTTAATACTACTGGGTAGGCATTTAGCACCAACATGTCTCATTGCACAATCTCTAACAGCTATCTCATCTCCAGAGGCTCAACCCAAAGGGGTGACCATTTGGTGACAGGTAAGCAAGGGCCAGGAACCCATACCTGCTTCTCTCTTCCTCTTGCATGAAGCCGGATGCCACCCTGATAATGCTGCTACACAAACTCAGGTCCAGTTTTGTGTTCAAACAGGGGCAGCATAAACCTTGGACTCCTAGTACTATGGCCCTGTCATGCAATGGGGAAAAAATCCCAGGTAGTTCAAGGGGTCAGCTACACCCATGCAGTCATTCTCTTGCAAGATCAGAGCCTTGAGCAGCAAACACAATTTCAGCGAGTCACAGAAATTCTTGTTTGAAATTCTTCTGTGCATGGGCAAACAGCATAAAAGCAAGAGTCTGGATCACTTGCTGCTGAGAAAGGTTTGGAGAGTATGTACTGAATTTGGTCTCAGCTGCTGCTCTGAGCCTGACCTCTGCTGCCTGAGAGATACTCTGTTGTGAACTTCAGAAAATCTTCCATCTGTCTGCAGAGGACTCAAGACAGCAGTTGATTTAACTGAAGAACATCTTTTAAAAGTTTATTTATTTTATTGTCAGGAACCAAGCGGTTGAGACCCAGCAGACCAAGCGGTTGAGACCCAACAGACATCACTCTCAGGCTTCAGGATAAAGCTTTAAGTAAAAGTCATTATTTAGAGAATCGGGACAAATATCATCACATAGCATAAGCTCTTAGAAAGGAATCTTGACAGAGACGCTGGGCAAGGGGTTTGCAAAGCATATATACCTTAGCTAGGCGAGAGGGGCATAGGGACACCATTTTGCAAGAACATTGATTCACACAGAAAGAGCAATGCAGTTTCCTCTGATCTACAAGGTGCCAAAACAGCCCAATCAGCCATCTGGTGAGAACAGCCTTGAGATAAGAGAGTGAGAGCAGGATGAGCCTTTGAAATGCATTCGGGGATGGGAGCGGTGCTCTCAAGCGAGCCTGGAAAGGTGCCACAGCTCAGCGGGAGATCCGGGAGCATAAGGCAATCAAACAAATCACAAAAGGGGGTGAGAACTCCGGGTCAGAACTAGGGGTTCAAGACAACTATTAGTTGTTCTTTGGGTATTGGTAGGTGGTAGGTAGTATGTGTTGAGGGTGTGAGAACAAGGGTCTCAACCTTTTTATTGTTGTTTGGTGTAGTGGTTAGGAGTGCAGACTTCTAATCTGGCATGCCGGGTTCGATTCTGCACTCCCCCACATGCAACCAGCTGGGTGACCTTGGGCTCGCCATGGCACTGATAAAACTGTTCTGACCAAGCAGTGATATCAGGGCTCTCTCAGCCTCACCCACCTCACAGGGTGTCCTGTTGTGGGGAGAGGAAAGGGAAGGTGACTGTAAGTCGCTCTGAGCCTCCTTTGGGTAGAGAAAAGCAGCATATAAGAACCAACTCCTTCTCCCCCCCCCCTTTTTTTTTTTGTTTGATTCTTAAGTTTTACATCTTTCTGGTTTTGTGGCTTTATTTTTTGTGGAGTTTTATAGTTGTTTAGGCATGTGCAGAAGCCAAGAATTCATTCCTTGTGTTTTGGTTCTTGGTGTTGGTTCACTGGAGTTACATCAAAACTTACTTAACATTTATTTTTTGTTTGGGAGGGTGGTCTTGTGTGTATGTAGGATATGATTGGTTTTATAAATATCTATAATTTTACTGGAATTTCCTCTTTCTCTCTTCTTCACCATTCTTTGTTTCCCTCCCCTCTCTTGGGGGAGCATGGGAGGGATGTGAAGTTTTGTTGCTCATTTTCTCTGCTTTCCTTCACTTTTCTTTCTCCTTTTTCTTTTTGTCTGGTATATGTGTGGAGATGCTCTTAGTTTAGGTTCTTCTTGCTTTCTCTACTATCTTTAATCATTTTCACCACCAATCCCACCAGTAAATTTCCCCGCTTATATTTCTGCACTAATTTCTAGAAGGTTGGTTTGGGGTGGGGGAGTGACGGGTGTTGAGAAATGCCCACTCACCCTCAGTTTCTACTTTAGAGATTCTCAAATGTGAACTTAGTCCTGTTGGGTTTGCCACTAGACCAGTGGCACTGGTCCTGCTGCTGGCCTGGCCTCGCAACTCCCCCCCCCAAAAAAAATTTTTTGTTTGCACTGCAGAGATTCTTTGGGACATTTTGCTTGGCTGGTACTGCTGCTTACCTAGTGGCAGCAATGGAGGATAGGATCCAATCTTTTTAAAAATTTCATGGTTCCATTAAAGAGAGGCTCCAGAAACTACTTTGCAAATTTGGTGCCTCTACCTCAAACTCCACCCTCATCAGAGCAGTGAATAGGCTCAGACTAGCTTTATCATTGACTTTAATGGGTTTTTCTGGTACTGACTCTATTAATGCTGAATGCAAATTAGACAATCTGTATTTGGAATAGAAAATACTCAAAAATACTGGGAAAGGCATTTTCAGTATTTTTCTCAGGTTTACATAAATAAATACACATACCTAGTAGAAACCCCTATAGATGAAATCACTGTCTGGGGTTCAACTGGAGTAGAGTATTATCAATGACTTTGGGAGGCTCTAAATATTACCAGGGCAGCAAACCTAACTCTGAATAAAGAGAAATATGTTTTTGTAGAATATGTTGTTTCTGCTGAAGGAGTGAAACCAGATAAAGAGAAGGTACTTGATATGGTGCCATGTTCACAGTCCAAGAAAGATGCTCAGCAGTTCATGAGGATGGTGAATTACCTTGGAAAACTCATACCTCATCTACCTATTGAGGCAGTATCTCTTTGGAAGGAGAAGAACAGTTGGTTCTTATATGCTCCTTTTCTCTACAAGAAGGAAGTGGCTTACATTTGCCTTCCCTTTCCTCTCCCCACAACAGACACTCTGCCAGCGCCCACACCTCCCTCTCCCCCCCGGTTCCTCCTCTCCCCCCACCCAGCCTGAAAAAGGTTGGCGGCCACTGCCCTAGAGGATTAAATATCTCTTTGGAAATATCTTGCTTTCTGTAAGTTTTGACTTAGGAGAGCCTCTTTATAATAGTAATGTATCTTTAAGAATGTTTCTGTGTATAAGTGGAGTCTGGTAGGATATTGATTTATATTCAGGTAGTAGCTGTTAAGTTTTAGGAATGGTCTTTAACTAACATTCCCCGGTACCTTTGAGCAAATGGCCTATTGATATTAAAACACTAATATAAGGTTAGACTTTAATATTCAGTGTTGTTAACAATATGGATTTAAATATCAACAACTTCAGATATGCAGATGATACCACTCTAATGGCAGAAAGTGAAGAGGAACCAAAGAGCCTGTTGATGCGGGTGAAGGAGGAGAGTGCAAAAGTTGGCTTCAAACTCAATATCAAGATAACAAAGATCATGGCATCCGGCCCTCTCAATTCATGGCAACTAGATGGGGAAAAAATGGAGATAGTGACAGATTTTATTTTCCTGGGCTCCAAGATCACTGCAGATGGGGACTGCAGCAAAGAAATTAAAAGACGCTTGCTCCTGGGGAGGAAAGCTACGGCAAATCTAGACAGCATCCTAAAAAGCAGAGACATCACCCTGGCATCAAAAGTGTGTTTAGTTAAGGCTATGGTATTCCCAGTTGCAATGTATGGCTGTGAAAGTTGGACCATAAGGAAGGCCGAGCGTCAAAGAATTGAGGCTTTTGAACTCTGGTGCTGGAGAAGACTCTTGCGAGTCCCTTGGATCTACAAGGCGAACAAACTGGTCAGTTCTAGAGGAGATCAGCCCTGCCTGCTCCTTAGAAGGCCAGATCCTGAAGATGAAACTCAAATACTTTGGCCACCTCATGCGAAGGAAGGACTCCCTGGAGAACACTGGTTGCCAATTGCTGCCCGGATCCAGTTCAAGGTTCTGGTTCTAACCTTCAAAGTTTTACGCGAGTTGGGACCCACATACCTGAGGGACCGCCTATCACCCTATGCCCCCCGCAGGGCCTTGCGCTCTGCGGGTGAAAATCTGTTGGTCGTTCCCGGCCCTAGGGAAGCACACCTGGCCTCAACCAGGGCCAGGGCCTTTTCGGTCCTGGCCCCGACCTGGTGGAATGAGCTCCCAGGAGAGCTGCGGGCCCTGCGGGATCTTTCAACATTCCGCAGGGCCTTCAAGACGGAGCTCTTCCGCCAGGTTTATGGTTGAGGCCGGGGCTGATAATAGATCTATGTCCCCCCCGGGGACTTGGGTTCTGGACCCGAAGCAAAACATCATCAGGACCTCCTCTCCACCCACTAGTAGTGGGAGGGAGGGGGGGAAGTTGAGCTGCCGTTCTTGCCATGCCGACAATATTGGCAATGTTATTATTGTTTTTATGGGGTTTTAATGGGGATTTGTGATATTGTTACCCGCCACGAGCCGCAAGGGAGTGGCGGGATATAAATCTAAGAAGAAGAAGGAGCCTAATGCTGGGAGCGATTGAGGGCAAAAGAAGAAGGGACGACAGAGAATGAGGTGGCTGGATGGAGTCACTGAAGCAGTAGGTGCAAAATTAAATGGACTCTGGGGAATGGTAGAGGACAGAAAGGTCTGGAGGATCATTGTCCATGGGGTCGTGATGGATCGGACACGACTTTGCACCTAACACTAACAACAAAATTGCCTTGGAAAGGTTCTTTGAGTTTCTGTAGATATTCTATTACCTACCCATAATCAAGGAAGGATTTACAGCACAAACAATGAATCCTAAGAAAGAAATTACATCCTTTTCACAAGCTAGACTGGTCCAACTTTTTATTTAAAATTAAATGTTACTAAATGGATCTAATACAGCCAAATGATACTGAGTATCTATACCAGCTATGTGTTTGTTTTACATATTTGTTCATGGATTTCCACCAATCCCCCTTCCTCTGCAGATCCCCACTAGGCTGTTCTAGAGAGGCTATTCTTGCATTCTCTGTGAGTGGGGAAGGATTGAGAGCACCCCCCCACACACTTAAAAAAAAAAAACCAGTAGTCAGTACTGGTGAGTTGCAACAGAAAAAAATCCTCATGGTTTATATATCCAATAAAAAGGAACATAAATTATGTGGTTTTCATATTTTAGGAGAGATTTATTCATTTTTATATAGACCACTATGAGGCTTCCCCCCTCCACTTGCTTGTTGAACATTTTATCAGCCTACCCATTTTTATTCTTTTTATGTTCATATCATCCTATCATAAATATCTAGATTAGCTTAAAAGAGTTTAACATTGAATCCCCTTTCGCTTATTCAACTTTTTAAAAATAGGGATTCAGTTCCAGTTTTGAAAGCAGTTCCTGAAAATCTGAATGAGTGGACCACCTTAAAGGTCAAACACAATACCTTACATAATATTAGGGGGGGAAATTGCTTAATATGAAACACTGAACCTTAATTAGAAGCATTAAATCTTTACTGATTTGTTAATTGTTGACACAGCAAAATGTCAGCAATAGCTGATTATAATTTAAGTATGCTGATTACATCAAAACACACACACTGAAGTCAGCACATATATTACTTCAGGACATTTGGTGTCTAATACAATTCATGCAAGTCAGTCATTGTGATTGAAAGGTATTTTTACAATGCAGATAAGGTGGGGAAAGGATTCACTAATAGCAAGCATACCTTTAAACACAGCAAACAGAAGAAGAACAATTCTAAATATAAACTTAGATAAGCAACCTATTGAGAAGGAATATTAGCAGATAAACAAGAACAAAATGTCAGATTCTGAATGCTGAGCTCCAACCTAGTAAAATGTTTGGCAAAATAAATTCCTGCATGAATTTTTGACAACTCATCACTTTCAATAATTGAACAGAACCAGAAGCCTAAAATGTATCAAGCAGGAGTTCACAACTGAACATCCATGCCGAGAACTATAAGCTATAACTATCAGCTATAACAGGTCCATTTTGAGCCTGTGGGCACCTTTACTTTTCTGGCTATCACAGGAGGTGGATAAAAGCATGTGTGAACTTGCACACAAACACTACAGAAGGGAAAGGAGAATAACAGAGAGAGAGAGTCAGGGGTAACAACAAACAAGCACAGAAGATCACTAAGGCCCTTTTATTTGCATGTAGGCAGCCAGTCACAAGCCTTGCCTTCACACTGTCTTCACCAGCTTCCTTGAAATACATGATGGGTGCCAGAGAAGTCGCAGCAGGCAGCATAGAATCCACAGGCACTCAGCTTGGAGATACAGAGTCACAAGACACTCATTTGGGATCTTTTTATTGTTGTTGCTAATGAGAGAAAGAGCCCTCTCCATTTTTTAAAGAAACACATTTCCTTGGAATGTCAACTCCTACAATGAACTCCTACTTTGCATGCAGAGTAAATAACCATTATTAACATTTGGCAAGCTAAAGATCTTAGCAATACAACTTTGTGCTATGTGCCATATTTAACAAGCGATGATTGCATGTTTTTGAGGCCTTGACTAATTGGGAAGAAACAAAGCATTCCATCACCTACACATCAGAATGTACTAGCACTTAGGAATTTTTCAAGATGGAAATAAAAAAGATTTGATCTTTCCCAGAGAACTCCAAACAATTTGTCTGCACTGTTAACTTCTTTTGTTCCATTGCCTTACCTTTTAATGACTCTCCTAATGTAATTCTCACCAATGCAATCACATCTAACCAATTTCAAACTATTCAGACATTTCAAGAGCCTAAATTCGGAACAGTTTTTGGTGCCTCGAGAAGCCTACTGTGTCTGGAAACATTCTACTCTACTTATTTTTTCTTCCCTCAGTTTATTCATATTGCACACTTCCTATTCAGGGTTAAATACCACTTGACATACTCTATATGTTATTTAGCCACCTATTCACTGTATTTACTTCTTGAATAGCTCGAAAAGAAGGCTAAATCCAAGACAACAATACAGCCTTTCCCCCCCTTGTTCCAGTAGAGGTGTTTGCTTCTGTTGCTGCTGCTGAAAGGGGGAACTGGTAGGTTTACATAACAGAACCACTAGCAAACACTACAAGTGGGTACTGCACCACTTCTTCAATGGATTCCCATGAACTTCTTGTGTACAATGTACAGCATAATTGTGGCTGCTTCTCTTCTGTTCTTTTATTTCAGAACAACTTAGCTACAAATAAGTATTCAGTTTTATCTTTCTTCCTTAGTTTTCACATGAGCTGAAAGCTTATTATTTATTTATTTATTATATAGTTTATTTCCTGCCACTCACAAGACCAACTTGTGGTGGAGTTAAAAATGTCCAATAAAAACCCCAATTAAACCCAATTAAAAACAAGTCAAAATCATAGACCAAACCTGGCACAAACATGGCGGAATTCCTCAATCATCTAACCCCCAACCAACCTCTAGTGAGGGGTGGAAAGAGGGGCCAAGATGGTTATGGCCAACTAATGCCTAACATCGGAGGGGGGACCCCAAACTGATCTTCCTCAATACCCTGGCCTCAATAACAGACCTGGTGGAAGAGCTCCATTTTACAGGCACTGTGGAATGCCAAAAGCTCCCGCAGGACCTGCAGGTCTCCCGGGAGTTCATTCCACTAGGTGGGGTCCAGGACCAAGAAGGCCCTGGCCCTAGTCGAGGCCAGGTATGCTTCCCTGGGGCCAAGAATGACCAGTAGGTTTGAACCCTCAGTGTGTAAGTGTCTGCGGGGGGGCATAGGGCAGCAGGCAGTTCCTAAGATATGTGGATCCCAGACTGTGAAGGGCCTTAAAGATCAAAAACAGAACCTTGAACCAAATCTGGGTGGCAACTGTCAACCAATGCAGCTGCCTCAGCACAGGCTATATATGGGCCCTCCACGGTGTTCCTGTGAGGACCCTAGCAGATGCATTTTGTACCAGCTGCAATTTCCGGATCAAGGATAACGCATATGAAGTTATAGTGGTGCTAGGAGTTCCTCCCTCCAAGAGATGAGAGTTTACCATGGTGTAAATAAAAAATTATTCTACCCCAGTTTAGTCACTGGCAAAATATGTTTTGGAAGAAGTACAAAATTTGTTAAAAGGAACCAGACAGAAAGAAAATTATTAAATACATCATGACAGTAACAAGTCTATCATACCACTTTAAACTCTTTAAAGGGAACGCACCTGCCCAAACCACTCTATTGTCAACTATCTTCAGCCTTATAGGTATCCTGCTCTTGTTGTCTCAAATCAGTCAAGTAATGTATAGAATTTTCATTACTAATGAAAACGAATAGCTAAAAATACAACCCCAAGAAACTTGTTCCCTGGACTTGGAAGCAACTTTAAAACAATTAACACATGTGTGCAGAATGTTAGTATAACAGAAACTTAAACTAAATATTTGCAGTATAAGGTCAATACGATGGGCCAAATTTGTAAACCTTACATTTTAACAACTTAAAATTGTTTTAACTTCTATAACAAGGATTGAAGCTTCATATTCTCAGATCCTGTTAAATATAATATAAAGCTCTATGTTGTGAATAATGGAAGATAATTTAAAGAACTAATCATGAGTATCAATATACTGATTTCAGACAAACAAGGTTGTATGGTATGGTGATCTAAAATTACAGTATGGCCATAAGTGAAATATGGATTTATATACAGAGAGAACAGTTAGAAAATTCAGCACCTTCATGAAGAAATCCAGTATTGCAAGCTGTAATCAGTTAGCAGATAATAATAATGATAATACATTTATTTGTATAACCTGTCTTGTTTGCTTGACACAGGGTGAGTAATATCCAATATAAAAACAATACAATTACAATATGCATATTATGATTTAACAATTAATTCCATTTAAAAATTATTAAAATAGTTAAATAATTTATAATTGGTTTGGTTTATTTGCCATCAACAACAACAAGCCTTTAATAGCATATAAATTTAAAATTGTAACTATTTACAATTTATAATTGTAACTATTAAAGGGCTGGTTGAGTTTAATTGGTGGAGGTAGGTTGGAAAGGCCAGAATCTTCATGATGTTTCCCTGGCTTCAATTATAACCCTGGTGGAACAGCTCTGTTTTACAGACCTTCCAGAACTGTTTTTGTAGAGAGCCCTGATCTCAAGAGAGCATTCCACCAGGCCAGGGCCAAAGATAAAAATTCCTTGTCCTAGTCAAGGCCAGCATTACTTGTTTGGGCCGAGGCAATGAGCACATTTCGGTCACATAATCTTAACGGTCTTTGGGGGGGGGGTATTGTGAAAGAGATGAAGTGGTGAAAAGCAATACCAGCTCTTCTTATAACTAAGTACATAGATTCCACAAGGGTTCTCCATCCTAGTCTTTAAGCAGTGGCCAGACAGATACATATCACGGATGCTTTAGGCTGATCCTGCATGGAGCAGGGTGTAGGACTAGATGGCTTATATAGCCCGTTCCAACTCTATGATTCCTCTAGGGTCCCAATCCTAATCAGGACCTGAATTCATATGTGTTTGTCAAGATGGGAACCCATATCCAACCAATGAACTAGGGTTGTGTGTAGCAGCATCCGAATTGGCCGTTCCAGGCTGATGCAGCCAGCGCATGCCACAGGGGGGGGAGGCATGGGCGCTGGTGTATCAGTCAGCACACATGTGCAGGTGCAGAGCTCCATACCTGCGTGTGTGCACCGAGTTGTGTACTGGCGCCTGTGCCTCCCCTCCCCCCCCCCCGCGGCGCTGTCTGCGTCAGCCTGGAACAGCCAATTCAGATGGTGCCGCACACAACCCTACTTCTAAACTGTATGATGTATGAAGAAGGAAGCCAAGATTCAAATCCCCAGTCTTCCATGCAAACCACTGTGCCTGGTCACACACACAAAAGCTAACAGACTTGTTAGAAATGGGAAGTGGACAATGTATGCCATCACAAATACTTTGAAAGATAGGACAAAAATCCTTAAAGTATAGTGTGTAGGAAAATTTATTAAGAATCTTCTCCCTCTAGGAACTGTGTAGTTCTAATGTTTGATTGGTTTAGAATGCTTTTCATTATTTCGCTACAGCTCTTTTAACCTGCTCCGAGCCTATGGGATAAATGTTCATATAAAATCTAAATAGACTAGCTGATCCCAACATTTCTGTTTCCTAAGGAAATATTTCTAATCAAATGAGTGTGTGCAAGAAAGCAAACAAGGAAGCAAGCAAGGAAGGAAATGGAATAAGAGAGTAAGGATGCCTTCATTGAAATCTGTCTGGTAAATTTGCATCAGAAATATTACCCTTGAAAATTTCCTTATCCTCTTAGTGTCTTTTTGAGGCTTTTTTCTGTAGCCCTATTATATTCCTTAGATGTTTATACCCTACAAATATAATAGAACCTGAGAAACAAATTAATCCTTTTTCTCGTGCAAGAAAATTATAGATACGATCAGCAAGCAAAAGAATTGGCAGATACTCTTACCCTAGACAAAGATATGCAACAAACACAACAACGACTAGCAAAACAAAAGTATAAACAGTAGTGAGATCTTTGGGGGGTAGTAGATCATTGAATAGGATAAAATTTGTTCTTAAATATGGAAACATTGAAACTTATTTCTGTTAATGTCAATGGCTTGAATAGTCCAAATAAAAGACAGAAAATCTTTAACCAACTTAAAAGATTAAAACCAGATATAATATGCTTACAAGAGTCGTATGTGAATATTAAATATCAACACTTATTAAAATCAAAAAATTAGGTCAAGAATTTACGGTCTCAGCAAATGAAAAGAAAAGAGGAGTAGTAACATACTTTGCAAATTCGAATTTGAAAGCAGAAATTTTCTGTCAAGACACAGAGTGCTGTTTTATATCACTAAAGATTATTCTACCAGACGGACAAAAGTTGCTTCTTGCCAACATATATGCTCCAAATAACAAAAAAGATAAGTTCTATGAGGATTTCTTTTCACGACACTCAGAGATAGTTGAGAACAACCTGCTTATTATTGGAGATTTTAATGCAATTCTGAATCTAGATAAATCTGAGAAGAAAGCTGGTTCAAAATTTCCAAAAACAGCTATAAGTAATTTTTCACAATTTGGACTAGTACATGTTTGGAGAGTACGACATCCAAAGAAACAGGAATATACATTCTTCTCTCATAGACACTCCACATACTCCAGGATAGACCAATGTTGGTCTTCGACACATTTACTACCAAAAATATCTGGAATAGAAATATTAGCTAATACGTTTGCCGATCACAATCCCATATGGATGGAGTTCACATACAAAAGGATTGGGATAAGGAGATGGAAAATGAATAATTTTATTTTAGAAGACCCTAAGATTCTGGGAAAATGATCTTTTCCCTCAGCAATTCAAGTGTTCATGTGAGAGCTAGAAACTCAGCTATTAGTACTGATAATGGGCATGGGCTTCCACAGTGTCATTAGAAGTTACAGTAGCATACCCAGTTCTTCTAGTTCCTCCCACAATTTTGCTTGATCCATCCAAATAATACGCAAGTTCAGCATTTGGGATATGAACATCTTTGAGATCTGCCTTTACCAGTGTAATATTGTCAACCACCTGGATATGTGTGAATCATCTCAGACTCTTCCTCAAAATGAAACAAAGATGCTGGGTTCAAGTGAGTACAGCTCTCAAATGTTGCTTTTTCATTTTCAAACAGTGGAGCTCATAACAATTGAGAATTGTCTAGCTAGGGGACTCTTCTCTGTTGTAGCAGAGGGTCTATACAATAAGGACACAATACATGTAGGGGTTGTCCCAAAATAAATGTTCTAGCTTTCTTTACAGCTATGGCTTTTGCTGCTGTTGCTCTTGCATTCAAGCTGGTAATCCTTTACTTGGAAATGTAAGTGACTGGTGTGTGTGTGTGGGGCGGGTATGATTAATTAGG
The DNA here is from genome assembly GCF_049243985.1 of Paroedura picta. Classification (NCBI taxonomy): domain Eukaryota; kingdom Metazoa; phylum Chordata; class Lepidosauria; order Squamata; family Gekkonidae; genus Paroedura; species Paroedura picta. Next base: position 60,898,637 of record NC_135373.1, on the reverse strand, counting down.
AGTCCTTTGACTTTAACAGAGTTGATTCTCATTGAGAGCCAGTTTGGTATAGTGGTTAGGAGCCCAGACTTCTAATCTGGTATGCCGGGTTCGATTATGCACTCCCCCACATGCAGCCAGCTGGGTGACCTTGGGCTCGCCACAGCACTGATAAAACTGTTCTGACTGAGCAGTGATATCAGGGCTCTCTCATCCTCACCCACCTCACAAGGTTTCTGTTGTGGGGAGAGGAAAGGGAAGGTGACTGTAAGCCACTTTGAACCTCCTTCGGGTAGAGAAAAGCAGCATATAAGAACCAACTCTTCTTCTTCTATATACTTCCCTTGTCCACTAGCTGGCATTTGAATCACTCTTTGTTCTTATAATTAAAATTCAATAGGACTTTAAAACATTAGCTATTAATATCTAGTATCAAAGAGTCCAGTTTGCAGAAGACATGCATATGTTTTCTTCTTTTTTTGGAAAAGATAATTTCCTCCACTATCATTTCATTTATCTTCCATCTTTTCCCCTCTCTCTTTTTCTTCATATATACCTTCGCTCAAAAGCTTTCCTGCAACATACTTTGTGTTCTTTCGCTGGATCCTGCCTCAGGCTAGGAGTAGTCGCTTTCAACCTTAACAAGTCTATGGGTATAGAATTTATCCTATTTAGTAGCATTTCAAAGAGACTGGAGAAGCTTGTTCAGGCTCTGGGGTCAATGCCCAAGTCAAATGTCTGTACTATAGGCAGTTACAGAAGAAGAATTATGTTTGCTTGTCTCTGACTCCATTTAACCAGAACGTGGGAACTCAATGAGAGTGCATCCAAATCAAGACCAAAATTTCTGATCATCATACAGGACAGAAAACATCTGGAATAGATCAGGCATGAGAGGATGTGAGCTCTGAGACCATGGTTGCTCTGGATCCATGGTGGCAGAAGGAAAAAAAAGAGGTAGCCATACAGTGGAACAGAGTTGGTTCTCATTAGCACTGTGTTAAAACAAACCTCCCTTTGAACAGGGGAAGCTGATGAAAAATCTGCATCAAGAAAAGAGGCTGGCTGCAGCACAGGGGGAAAAGAAAGTTGGGAAGCCCAAAGAGTGTGAAGTCTTCTAGGGCAGTGGCCCCCAACCTTTTTTGGGCCAGGGACTGGTACGTGAGGGGGGGAGAGGGAGGCCTGGGCGCCAGCGCACCGGAGGCTGCAAACGTGCATGCGCAGACCTGCCAACCTGTGCATTTGTACCCCCTGGCAAGATGGTGCCGGCGCCTCCCTCCCCCCCACAGCATGGCGCTCACTGTGCCGGGAGCAATCGGCCGACGAAGCGGCCGACACCCTCCGACGCAGCAAGTGCCATACTGCTAGGGGGAGGCGTGGGTGCAGGTGCGCCAGCAGGCGCAAATGCGCAGGCGTGCCAGCAGGCACAAATACACAGGTGCGGAGCTGCCACACCTGCGTGTTTATACCCATGCCTCCCTACCGGCACTCGCGGCCTACACGTTTGCACTTGCCGTGCCTAGGCTTGAGTGAATCGCTTGAGTGAATCGGCCACTTCAGCGCAGTGTGTGCTATGCTGCGGGGGAGGAGAGGGAGGCACCTCCCTCCCCCCCCCGCCACTGCCTGGTACCGAGGGTTTCACGGCCTGGCACTAGTCCACAGTCCGGTTGGGGACCCCTGTTCTAGGGAGTTGGAGATGAGGCTGGCAAGCCTGAAGGTTGAGGAAAGTGAGGATACTCTCTCCTCATCCCAGTACTACCGCAAGCAGTAGACATATGTTAATGCTTTGATTACATAAGTTTTGCACAAGACATATGTTTTCTATTTTAGCTGCTATATCAATTTGTATCAACATCATCTTATGATTATCCTTTCTTTACAAGCCCCCCCCCCAACTTTCCTTTTCTTCTGGCTTTTTTTTATCCCCCAGCCTTCTGTCTCAACCACAGCCCCCTCTCTGCCTTAATCAAAATGTATTTCTCCATTCTGCTTATTGAGCATGAGTTAACATGAGCCAGAAATATTGTTGTCGATGTCATAGGGAGATAGATGCATTGTTTTTTTAATATATAGTCTCAGCCAGATTAGCTTTAGCTCTTACTGCAATTGATTATTGTATTAGCTTCAAGAACTGAACCTTAAGAATCACTGAATGTCTGTCTTCTTGGTTAGATTAAAATGGGTTGCCATGTTGGTATGAAGTAGCACAATAAAATCAGAGTCCAACAAAGATTTATTCAGGGTGTGAGCTTTTGAGTGCAAGCACTCTTCATCAGACTTTATATGACAGGAGTTCATAGTCTGATGAAGAGTGCTTGCACTTGAAAGTCACGCCCTGAATAAATCTTTGTTGGTCTTAAAGGTGCTACTGGACTCTGGTTTTATTGTCTTCTTGGTCGATGAGCTCAATGCGTATATAATGATGAGCTCGACTCTACAATAAAACCCCAGAAAATCCTGAAATCCAACCATCTATTTCTTTTTAGGAATTTTATATTTATTTCTTCTCAATTCCATTTTGTTCAAAGATAATATCAAAGAGAGGAAACACAGGAAGGAAAAGTTCTACAAAATTTCAAAATTTCACTCTGTAGGCTGTTCAAGGGCTCGCAGAGTGTTCCCAAACCTTCCAATCCTTCTGCTAAAGTGTGGTGTGTAATTTAAAACAACTGCAAGGGCTTAAGTTCCAAAAGAGTACACAGATTTCCCAACAAAGAGAAATGAAAGTGAAATCCCTCCTTCTAAAGGAGAAAAAAGAGAACAAAAGGAATCAATATCTATAGCTATGAAAGTGAGGCTCTGTCATAAATTAGCTCAATCTTGTCGGATCCCAGAAGCTAAACAGAGTTGGCTATGCAGAGTACTTGAATGGGAGACCACAAAGGAAGTGCCGGGTCACTATGCAGAGGCAGACAATGACAAAACCCCCCTGAACATCTCTTCCCTTGAAAAACCTATAGAGTTGCCATAAGTCAGGTGAGAATCGACAGTACTTTCTATCACCAAGAAAATAAATTTTGCAAAAGAAAAAAAAATATTCCCTCCTCACAAGAATGTCATCCAAAGAAGAGGGGGAAAGTCATCCTAGCCATATCTTAGTTCCTATTTTCTCTCATATCTCCAGCCCTTTTCGGAGTACTACCGCAAGCAGGAGAAAGTATAAATAGTAGTGACTCACTAGAAGAACATTTGAGTCCTGTCACCTATGGAGAATACAGCAATCTACCTCAAGCTTGAATCTGGGTGTACACATTTTTATTCCTGATATATCTAAATAGTAAAGCCGTATAAAATAGTCTGCTATCTCTAGCTTAAATACTAAATTTGAAAGTTGAGATTTGTTTCAAAAGAAACAAACTGTAGGTCAAATTAAACCAAGAAGTGTTCGTTTCTTAGATAATAATTATGAGCCTGAATTATATAATGAAACAAACTGAAGAACTTCATTTATGCTGTAGTGTTATGACCAGCCTACCAAGGTTTATTCACTCTTCAGTTCTCCTAGGATGTCCTATAAACACTTCTCTATAATCACTTCTTATTTGAATCCAGTAAATTGTTCTTCTAAGGAAGCTGTTTAATCTGAATATTCATGTTTTTCAGCATTAAAAACCTCCTTGACTTCTCCAGCAGATAACTTTGTCTACTGTTTTATATTTATTTTCCCCTACAAAGAATCAATTATACTGATCTTTATCAACACAGGACAAACCACTGAAAAAAAGTAGAACTTAAAAAAAACATCATGCAACACTCACTGGGAACACTTCAAGTATTATTTTCCATTTCTTCCTTTTTTGATATTCCTACAGCAAACTGTAACAGACTATAAAAATAAATATGATCAGAGTGACAAATGTGTCTAGCTCTGTTACAGAACTGCTGTGCAGGAAACTTCGTTTCATTCTTAAACTGGAGCACTGATATCTGCTTTTAGTGGAAACCTGAAGTGCAGAAATTAATCTGGAGTGACTGGCTACAAGAAAGAATATTCAAAAGGCATCAAGTGCTGTTCATGATGCCTTTAAGCTCTGCTGTTTTTAAAAGAACAGGAGGATACCATCACCTATACGACACTGTCAACATCCATTCCACATGGGGAGCACAAGCATGGCTGAATTCTACACTGAAAGGTTTTTGAGCAGACTCTGTACAAAAACATTCAGACAGTAAGGATTTCAGAACATCACAGGAAGGAAAAAATAGTGGAAGTACAAATGTTAACACAGGAAGCAGATTTTAAAAGTTTCTCTGTGGAAATCCTCTTTGCTGGGTCAGGAGGCAATAATTTCAATTATGATAAAAAGATAAAATAAACCTCCACAGTGAGAGATGGGAAGGCTAGAAAACCAGGCATGGATCTAAAACTTTTAGATAACAAGTGTTCCTGTATAAATTTACTATCTTGACATTGAAAATTTCTTTATAGGCTATTATCAGGAGGACTCTTCCACCAGGTTAATTTATATGCCAATGTGAACATGACCTGAACCCAAGGGGTCCTATAATAAGAATTCTCCTGTTATCAGTGACCGTATGCCATTGGGCAGAACAGAACATGTAGAATTTTAATGGCTCTTAGAAAGAATCAAACCTTCATAACCATAATAAAAAGTTACAGACTTAAAAAAAAAGGAAAAGCACAATAGATTGGTGGGAAGCACCAGGCTCATTCCAGGAGAAGAGGGAGAAACATCAAGGTCAAATGGAGATTAAAATCTAGACATTTGTTGATTTTGGGTATTTCATAAGGGTTGCAATGTATTTATACACATTGTATATTCTCATATTTTATTGTTGTTACTAGAAATTAAGCCCGCTGTAAAAAAAATACAGCTGGAGCTAGCAGGGGAAGGTCCCCCCAGGCTCGAGCATCTCTGTGCCACCCAGGCAGCTGGGAAGGGCTTCCTCCTGGGCTTCAGTGTTTCCGCGGCAGCCGTGCTGGCCAGGCGGCAGGGAAGGGCGCTCCCCGAGTCTCTCCCCCCCTCTGCGAAGCTGGGGCTTTGACGCGCCAGCCCTGCTTCTTTCCTGGCACCAAAGCCCCCCACCTCCTCCTCCCAGGCTTGTTGGCAGGCCAGCGGCCAATGTTGGCGGTGGGCCGGCGGGTAGTGGGCGGGTTGGGAGGCGCTTCACGCCTCCCAACTCATTAGGTCGAGACCCAGTGGCCAATCACCAGCCGCACATCCCATGTCAGCGGACTGACACGTGCGCCTGCTGATTGGGCACCCCGCTTGTCAGTCCGGGGGGAAGGGGCCAATGGGCACCCTTCCCCATCCCGGACAGGGCCCTCCTCAAGGGCCCTTACTGTTTTATTTATACCGCTACAGATTATTATATATAACTATATAAATAGAACTATATATAACTACATATACACATATATACATGCATGCATGCATGCATATGTACATACACACACATATACATGTACATATTCATATACATGTATATGAAATTAAGTGCATCAAAAGCTGGAACTGGGTCACTCTGAGAGAGCCTGAAATACAGAAACATGAAGAGACAATACTGAACTCAGGCATTTGGTCAATTTTCATTCAGAGTCCCCCATTTTGTTAAGTAAAGTTAGAACCCTGGATCACACTCATATAATCTATTTCTACTCGATTGCCTCTTCACTTCAATGTACTGTAAAAAGCTTATTAAGCTACTATGCATATATCATGAATAAACCAACAAGAGGAATGACTAATAACTGCATTAGCAAAAGCTTAGCTGAGAAACAATTACCAGTAAATATTTTGTGAATTCCATGGCATTATGCAAATCCACATTAAGAAATCTAAAATAACTAGTATGTATTGAGGGCAGGTTCTTATGCAATGTTTTATACCCATGCAAGTATAAAATGCATGTGTAACATACCAGTGAAGCATTTGTCCCCACTAGACTACTGACAATCCACCCCCCTTTTTTGTGTTTTAAGTGGTATGAACATTGAGTGATTTTGAACCAGTTAATGTCACCAAATGGTGTACATATCATGGCTTCTTGGTTTGAACAGAGTGACTGTATCAGTTTGATCAAATGCATTGGCATCCCCCAATTTTGGAGGGCTTCCCACAATTTGTTGTGATCCACACAATCAAAAGCTTTCTTGTAGCCAGTAAAGCAGATTTAAACATCCTTCTGATATTCCTGTGACTTTTCCAAAATCCAGTGCAGGTTTATCATAGAATCATAGAGTTGGAAGGGGCCATACAGGCCATCAAGTCCAACCCCCTGCTCAACGCAGGATCAGCCCTAAGCATCCTAAAGCATACAATAAATGTGTGTATCCAACCTTTTCTTGAAGACTGCCAGGTTTGCTAAGTAATCACGAGTGCTATGCCCCTGTTGACATCCTGCTTGAACGTCTGGTAATTCTCGTTGTTGCTATGTCTTGTTGTATGGACTGGTTAGGCTATAACTAAGCATGGCAGAATAGACTGCGTATGATAGAATGGCAAAGTTATAAGTAACCTCAGTCATCATGCAGATAGTCATTCGAACAACAGTGTTATAATCCCTCCAACCAGCTGAGTGACTCAGACTTGCAGGCCTCAAGGGAAGAGCTTGATGAGGCAAGATCACTTATCAAGGAAGAAATGAGACCAGGAAGAAACTAACATGGCAAAACATCACCCAACTTTGCCTGAGCCTGAAAATAAACTCTCAATGAAATACCCAACAGGCTTCCATGGAGCAAGTCTTGTAGTCTCCTGCAGTCTCCCAGGACCCATGCCCACCCTGCAAAAAGGCCGGGGCCAAAGGTAATCAAAACGAGGTGAAATACCATAACTCCATCCCAGAACCATGTAGTTGGAGTGATACTTCTTCACAGGATCTAGGCTAAAGTACACAACGAACACTTCAGTACATGCCAACAGTGGAGCAGAGCCTCATTACCTCCTTGTGTATTCAGGCTGAGGCTTGGGAAGGCTGCCTTCCTGGATCAACAAGTCTACTTAGCACAAGCCTCCTGTTGATGTTTTCAAGCTACACTACTAAGACCTGATGGCCCTGCTCCTGAGATCTGCATGATCCTACCTGCAGAGTGAATGACAGTTGATTCAGCCCTGCAGATGGAGAATCTGGCTACTGAAAATGAAGCACTAAGAGCTCAAATTAGTCTTCTGAGCTATCAAACCACAACTCTACAGAAACACGTTATTTAAACAGGGCTGCAGGAAAAGCCAGCTTTAATTTCAGCTTAGCTGTTGGGAAGCACATTGGGTCAGCTTTGGGTTGACTTCATCAGCAGCCTCTTTTAAATGGGGCAGCAGGAAAAGCCAACCTGAAGGCCAGTTGAGCCAGTGGGAAGCAGAGCGCTTCAACCTAGGTCACTTTGGCTTGGCTTCACCTGCTACCACTAGCCAGTGCTAGTGTTATATAGCATTTTGGGCCAATGTGACATTGATGGCCCTCCTTCTACCGTGCCCCCCCCCTGCTATTAGGCATATTGGATATAGTGGATGATGGGTGTTGTGTTATATTGTATTTCTGAAGTCCTGTTTTAATGGGGGTTTTATTGGGTTTTTATGAAGGATCATTGTACCCCACCATGAGCTGGCTTTGGGAGTGGTGGGGAATATATAAATACTAATACTAAAACTAAATAAAAAACAGGGCTGCAGGAGAAGCCAACCCAAAGATCATGTGAGTTAACAAGACTAGTGCTCCGCAGCTGTTTGTTGGGCTGACTTCTGCAGTCCCTTAAAACACCCCCTGTTTAAAAAGAATGTAGTAGAAAGCCAGAAAAACAAATGCCCAGGAAGCAATCTGCTCTACCTGTTAGATTTTTGGAGCCACTACCCCCACCCTCAATCATTTATTTTTTCTTCTCAGGTCTATTGTTCCAAAAATAATTGGTATTTCCAAAATAAAACCAAATTTGAATACAATACAGTTATTGGGATCTGATTTTTTTTACAAATCCCAGGGCTCTTTCTTTCTTTCTTTCTTTCTTTCTTTCTTTCTTTCTTTCTTTCTTTCTTTCTTTCTTTCTTTCTTTCTTTCTTTCTTTCTTTCTTTCTTTCTTTCTTTCTTTCTTTCTTTCCCCTTAGTCATCTGTGTGGCCACGTCCTTTTGCCACTCTATGCAGAAAATACTACAACACACTCTACATGATGCTACCTTTGAATATAACCCAGAAACTACAACTGGTCCAGAATGCAGAAACCTGACTACTATCAGGGGCTAGCTGCCAGGAACTTATTTTGCTAATTTTCAAACAGCTTCACTGGCTGCCATTCTGTTTCCAAGTTCAATTCAAGGTTCTCGCTATGACCTTTAAAGCTCTACATGACCTATGACCCACATTTTTGAAGGACCATCTTCCAGTTGTCCCCATGAGCCAACTATCATAATCAGGTAGCCATCTGTTGGCTATCTCACCACTCAGAGTGGTCAGCCTGGCATCAATCAGAACCTGGGCCTTTTCCATCATGCCTCTGGCTCTGTGGAACTGACTTCCTGGAAAGGTGAAAAGGTCCCTTCCGAGATCGTCAGGAAGTGCTGCCTGTTTGCAGGGCTTATCTGGAGGGGAGCAGTGTTGAACAACAAGCATTTTTGGGGAAAGGGATTTGGGGCTTGCTATTTTATATTCAGTTTTAGTTAGGGATGTTTTCACTATTATTGTATGCCAGGTTGAACTAAAAGGAAAGACGGGGTAAAATGTTTTAATTTAAATCAGATAAGACTGCACAGAAAAACTGCCTGGATCCAAGCCCTGTTTACCTGAAAGGAAGATTTGTTTGTTTTCCCACATGTGCTATAAAGAAAAGGAGAGATCTATCTGAAGTTTCCTTATAAGTTATAGGTATGTACAGTAATTTGAAAAACCTTTAGTGTACAAGTTTTTTTAGGAAGATAATCTTATATTCAGGGTCATCTTTCTTTCAGGTAAATATAGTTGTTATTTAAGACACAGAGAAAACTGCTCTACTCTAGACATTAGAACTTGAAATGCTGTCTAGATAAAGGTGATTCACTGTTTTTCTTACCTTCCATGGCTGCCAAACGCTTTTGCAGTGCAGTAGAGCAAACTACTACAAAGAGAAAGAATCCATTACACTCAAAGGCAGATGGTGAACTGCTATTAAGTGCCTCTGCTGACCAACACTGTGCCCTGTTCCCCACAGTCATCTGCACACATCTCAGACTACTGAGTAGACATTCTCTCTCTTTTTTTTAAATGAATTTGTCCCATATTTCTTAGCATCAAAAATGACTCTGAAACTTAGTGGAAACTGGAATATTCACAAGGATTTTTTAAAGAAGCATTTTTTAAAGAAGTCCCTGATGAACTATTTCCTAATTTTTGATTCCTACAGCTATAAGCTGAGCCCTGTCTCCTTCACTGAAATACTTCCATCAGGGAACACAAAAAATCTCTTCAGCTTACATAAAGCATGAGGCTGACCTGGCTTGCGTGACGGAAAGCTGGGTGCGCGAAGGCGAGACCGTCGCCTTGAAAGATCTGGCACCGCCTGGGTTTTCCGTCCTGCATCAACCCCGACTCCATGGGAGGGGAGGGGGGTGGCAATTCTGGTCAGAGAGACCTTCTCCTTCAGGGCTCTCCCTGCACCAACAATTGCGGGGATTGAGTGTGTCGGTCTTGGGTGGGAATCGGTCGAGAACGTGGCGATCTGGTTGGTGTATCGATCACCCACTGCCCCGCCAGATTCCCTGCCAGGCCTGCTGGAGGCGGTGGCTACCTGGACGTTGCAGTACCCCAAACTTTTAGTTTTGGGGGACTTCAATGTTCATGCGGATGCGCTGTCTTCAGGACTTGGCCTGGATCTAGTGTCAGCCATGGAGACACTAGGGTTCTCGCAGATTGTTGCTGGTCCCACCCATCAGGCTGGTCACACCCTCGATTTGATCTTTGGTGCAGGTGTAGCGGTAGATCTGGTGGCGAATAACATCGTTCCATGGTCAGACCACCATGCCCTGAAGGCTCGACCGAGGATACCACCCCCTCTCCGTTTGGGTGACGGACGTATTCTAGTCCGCCCGCGGAGACTCATGGAATCTGAGAGATTCCTGAATGCCCTGCGGGACCCGATGCCTTCCGGCACCTCGTTGACGGCCTTGGTGGAGGACTGGCAGTCCCGCCTTATGGCCGCCATTGACAAGATTGCTCCTAGGTGCCCTCTCCGCCTTCGCCTCAAACAGGCTCCATGGTATTCCCAGGAGCTTCAGGAGAGGAAGAAGAAAGTGAGATGGCTTGAGCGAGTGTGGAGGAAGACTCGTGACGAAGCTACAAGGACATCTCATTGCACGCTTATGAAGGCGAATGAGAATGCGGTGAAAGCGGCGTAACGAGACTTCTACACCGCAGAAATCGCGTCTGCAAGCTCTCGCCCAGCACAATTATTTAAGGTAATTAGATCACTTACCGCCCTCGAATAAGGGCGACAAACGATAAGGGAATTGGAATTGAGCTGTGTGGCATTATCGAGCTATTTTGCAGACAAAGTCCTGTCGCTCTGCCGTGACCTACCTGCCACGATTGATACAGTTAGTGAACTGGAAGCTCCGTGGTCGTCAAGGGGGTTAGTGTTTGATGGCTTCAGGCGGCTCTCTGTAACCGAAGTGGACAAGTTACTGGGTTCAGCGAGGGCGACCACTTGCCCCTTGGATCCCTGTCCATCCTGGTTGCTCAAATCGGGTGACCAGCGGATAGGAGGCCCCTTGAGGTAGATTGTCAACCTCTCCTTAACATCTGGAGAGTTTACCAAGGGGCTCAAGGAAGCAGTGGTACGCCCCTTACTGAAAAAGCCATCATTGGACCTGCGGAACCCCGCCAGTTACCGCCCAGTTTCGCACTTGGCGTTTCTGGGTAAGGTGATAGAGCGGGCCGCAGCGGACCAACTCCTAGGTTTCTTGGATGGAACTTCGGCCCTCGACCCATACCAGTCTGGCTTCCGCCCTGGCCACAGGGTGGAGACCGTGCTGGTCGCCCTCGTGGATGATATCCGGCGCCAGCTGGATCGGGGCGGCTCCGCCATTCTCGTGCTTCTAGACCTGTCGGCCGCATTTGATGTAGTCGACCACGAGTTATTGGTACACCGCCTCGCCGGAGCTGGAATAAGGAGGACTGTGCTTCAATGGCTGGTCTCCTTCCTCCAGAACAGGACGCAGAGGGTTGCGATGGGGGAGAATATGTCGCTCCCTTGTAGGGTTCCGCACGGGGCAATACTCTCTCCCACACTTTTTAACATCTATATGCACCCTCTAGCCCAGCTGGTCCGGGGCTATAGGCTGGGTTGCCACCAATAGGCGGATGACACCCAGCTCTACTTCCTAATGGACGGCCGGCCGGACTCCACCCCGGATACATTTGCCAGCTGTTTGGAAGCGGTAGATGGATGGCTCAGGCAGAGTCGCCTGAAACTCAACCCCTCCAAGACGGAGGTCCTGTGGCTGGGCAGAAGAGGGCAGGACCAGGAAGCGCGCCTCCCATGCCTGAACGGGGTACAATTAACACCTACACCAGTTGCCAGGAATTTGGGAGTGACATTTGATGCCTCCCTCTATATGGAGGCTCAGGTCACCAATGTAGCTCGGATGGCATTTTTCCATCTTCGCCAAGCCCGGCTACTAGCGCCCTACCTGTCCTCGGAACACCTGGCCACAGTGATCCATGCAACGGTCACTTCCAGATTAGACTTCTGTAACTCGCTCTACACGGGCCTTCCCTTGTCTTTGATTCGGAAGTTACAGCTGGTCCAAAATGCGGCTGCCATGGTCCTCACTAGAACACCTTTGAGGGCCCACATTCAGCCGGTGCTTCGTCATCTGCACTGGTTACCAGTCTGTTTCAGAATCAGATTCAAGGTATTGGTATTGAACTTTAAGGCTATATGCGGCCTGGGTCCCGTCTACCTGCGGGACCGCTTGGTTGCTTATGCCCCCCGCAGGGAACTCTGCTCTGCGGGTATGAATTTACTGGTTGTCCCGGGCCCACGGGATGTTCGCCTGGCCTCGACCCAGGCCAGGGCCTTTTCAGTCCTGGCCCCAACCTGGTGGAATGAGCTCCCAGAAGAGCTAAGGGCCCTGCAGGATCTACCAGCTTTCCGCAGGGCCTGTAAGACGGAGCTCTTCCACCAGGCATATGGTTGAGGCCAGGGCAGCTCTCCCACTAATCCATCAGAGGAACCCCTCCAATATTGAGATTTCTAACATCGAGATCATGGTTAGATCTATTGTATTGGTGCCACCCTCTTCTGAACATTATTCTCTCCACCAGGCTGATCTATGATCAGAATTGTGACCACCGCCACTATATGTTATATGTAACTTTTAATTGGGGTTTTTATGGGGATTTTATTGTGTTTTAACTATTTATGTTGTAAACCGCCCTGAGACCTATTGGGAGAAGGGCGGTCTAAAAATTAAATAATAATAATAATAATAATAATAATAATAATAATAATAATAATAATAATAAATTTTGGTTATTTGTGTTCCTATACTTATGAGACATGCAAAGGCTTTTAAAAACATCAATCATCATTTTGAACCGTCTACAAAATTGTCTGCCACCCCTTCTTATTTAAAGGCCTTTTTTATTAATTAATTACATTTGTATACCACCTTCCTCTGTGGCTCATGGCGGTTCACATGGAACGTAAAGGAACAATACATCAAACTCAGTTTTTTGTATCAAATAGAAACACAGTAATGGTAATAATAACAATAACAACAACAACAGAGAATAACAATTTAACAGGATAGCAAACATGTCCATAGTTGTTCAGTTCAGATACATGGATTCCTAGGAGGGAGGTTCAAGGGCCCATGGAAGGAATGACAGTGTGCCCCAAGAATGACAGTGTGCATCCACTGTGTAATATAGGGATGTTGCACAATTTCATAATGTGGCTTCATCAGACTATAGAATCATAGAATCATAGAGTTGGAAGGGGCCATACAGGCCATCTAGTCCAACCCCCTGCTCAACGCAGGATCAGCCCAAAGCATCATAAAGCATCCAAGAAAAGTGTGTATCCAAACTTTGCTTGAAGATTGCCAATGAGGGGGAGCTCACCACCTCCTTAGGCAGCCTATTCCACTGCTGAACTACTCTGTGAAAAATTTTTTCCTGATATCTAGCCTATATCGTTGTACTTGTAGTTTAAACCCATTACTGCGTGTCCTTTCCTCTGCAGCCAATGGGGACAGCATCCTGCCCTCCTCCAAATGACAACCTTTCAAATACTTAAAGAGGGCTATCATGTCCCCTCTCAACCTCCTTTTCTCCAGGCTGAACATTTTTCTGACCCAGATGCAGAACTTTACACTTATCCTTATTAAATTGCATCTTGTTCTCATTTGCCCATTTTTCCATTGTGTTCAGATCTCGTTGAACTCTGTCTATATCTTCTGGAGTATTTGCCAGTCCTCCCAATTTGGTGTCATCTGCAAACTCGATGAGTAGTCCCTCCACCCCCTCATCTAGATCATTAATAAATATGTTAAAAGGTACCGGACTGAGCACCGAGCCCTGAGGTACCCCGCTACTCATCTTCCTCCAGTCTGATGAAACACAGCAACTCTTTGAGTGCAGTTCTCTAACCAATTTCCTATCCACCTATCTGAAAATCATGGGGAACCTTATCAAAAGCTTTACTAAAATCCAAGTAAACGACATCAACCGAATTTCCACGATCCAGCAAACCTGCTACTTGGTCAAAAAAGGAAACCAGGTTGGTCTGACAGGGCCTGTTAGAGACAAATCCATGCTGACTTCCTTGGATCAACAAACATCTGTCCTCCAGTTGTTTGCAAATCGCTCCCTTTAATATCTTCTCCATTATCCCACAACAGAGGTCAGACTCACTGGTCTGTAGTTTCCCGGGTCATCCTTCCTCCCTTTTTTGAAGATTGGGATAATGTTTGCTCTCTTCCAGTCCTCCGGAACATCTTCAGTCCTTAAAGAGGTCCCGAAGATGATGGACAAGGGTTCTGCAAGTTCTCTGGAAAGTTCTTTGAGCACTCTCAGGTGCATTTCATCCGGCCCAGGGGATTTGAGCTCATCCAGTTCAGCTAAATGCCTCTTGACAACCTCTCTGTCCATGTCAACCTGCCACCCAGACACCATCTCTTGGCTACTGCCATCTCTAGATGTGCCTAAACCCTTTGACCTATGGGAAAAAACAGATGCAAAATAGGCGCTAAGCCTTTCTGCTTTGTCTGCATCTTCTGTTAGAGTTTGTCCATCCGCACCCAACAGTGGGCCTATTGCCTCCTTTACTTTACGTTTGCTCCTCGTATAACTGAAAAATCTTTTCTTGTTACAGTGGGCTTCCCTGGCCAATCTTAGCTCACTCTCAGCTTTGGCCTTTCTGGTGATTGATCTACAGTGCCTAGTAACCTGTAAGTACTCTTCTTTAGAGCTCTGTCCTGCCCTCCATTTCCTGAACATTTCCCTTTTCTTTCTTAGTTCCTCTTGAAGTTCTCTGAAGTTCCTCTTGAAGTTGTGATAAGTGAAACCATTTTGCTGTTTCTCACCAACTATTCCCCATAAATTTTACACAACTTGCAATGATAAATTGGTTATGTATTACATTGGCGCAGAGTGATAAGGCAGCGACATGCTATCTGAAGCTCTGCCCATGAGGCTGGGAGTTCGATCCCAGCAGCTGGCTCAAGGTTGACTCAGCCTTCCATCCTTCCGAGGTCGGTAAAATGAGTACCCAGCTTGCTGGGGGGTAAACGGTAATGACTGGGGAAGGCACTGGCAAACCACCCCGTATTGAGTCTGCCATGAAAACGCTAGAGGGCGTCACCCCAAGGGTCAGACATGACTCGGTGCTTGCACAGGGGATACCTTTACCTTTACCTTTACATTATACATCATATTAAAATGCATACCTTCCTCTGGGTGTATTTATGGCTCCATCTCCCATGGCAGTCAATTTGGAGTTGCACCCATCACTCTATGTCAGAATTCCAAATGTGCCCACAGGATCAAAAAGGCTGGTGACCCCTACTATTGAGGAAATGGCACTTTCAGACAACCTACTCCCTCAGGTACTACCCTCAGTCTCCATGAATTTCACAAGCCAGAGTTTGTAACCTTAACAATGTTGAAACTTTACTGAACATTGGATGCAAACAGGCTTAATTCCTCACCCTAAAATGTCTCTCATGCATCGCCATAAAAACTCAAAGCGTGGGGGACAATATTCAGGACACAGTTTAAATTCACTTCCACTGTGAAGATACAAGTCATTTTTCTACTACTTCACAGCAATACCTGAATTCCATATACAGCTATTGTAATGATTATTGAAGATTATTAGGAGCATTTGAAATTTCTCTTTGAATATTATTAGTATGAATATCAAAAGCCAGTAACAATGAGGGGAGTGGGAATCTTTCATCATTTCCAGATGATACTCAAGCAGTGGAAAACATTCAGTGACCCTAGATAAATAGAAAATGCCTTGCTACATTTCACTGGTAAATTTCAACACTTGGAAACCAGGTTATATTTCTTTCTTTTTATAAATCTTGTGGACCAGTTATATTTCATTTACCTGAGCAAGCAAAGATGCACTCTGTAAGGAAAGGGGTAAGCTATCAGAATTGCTGTTAGCAAACCGAATTCTGAAAACCATCATTCATTACATATACCGAAGTTTGCATTCTCTTTCTGATCTAGCTGTACTTTGTGAAAGGGCATAACTATGAAAGGTTCATTGTAATAGATCAATTATATTTTTCCTGTAAGTCTTTAATGCAATAAAATGTTGTGAGTTTCTACCAAGTCCTGGGATAATAAAATATTTATTAATTCAATAAGTATTAAAGATATTCCTAATTTAAACTGTTATGCTTTATCAAAATGCTTTCTAAAGCAGAAATCTGCAAACAATATTTTGCAAATCATATTTCCCGCCCAACACTTAAAACTCTTTAAGTCAAGTATGGCATGAACCACATTTTTGCAGTTTAGTTTGTGACTGAAGCTCAAACTGAACAACAAACCCATATGAACCAGGAGGTTGTTTCACAAACTGACTAGGTTTGTTTTCGATTTGTGAGCCACTTAAAAGTGTAAATCCATGCTTTCTGTCCCTGTATATGCCAAAAGGGAGCAGAAAGCAGCAGTTTGAACAGCTCCAAGCCATTTCACCCCTGCTTTCTGCTCCCTGCTGTTTTTTTTTTTTTTGACGCTACAAACTGCATCAAAATTCAATAAATATTCATTTGATTTGTATTTATAAAGAACTTTTAAAATCCACTTATGGTTGCTACTCTGAAGGTCCTCATTTAAATTGGCTAGTATAATTAAAGTTTGGGATATGCCAACAATAGAATGCAATAATCATGATTAGGGGGGTTTGTTGTTGGTGAAGCAGAATGTAAAATAGTGTCTAATCATTATTCTGTAATCTTTATAGAGCCATATTTAGAGAAAATGTTGAGGGACCAATGCTTCACTGATTTTTATACCTTAACAGCTCTACGAACACACCTAAAAAGGCTATATTGTAAAGCATCAAGATGGACAGTTGTGAAAATGCCTATTTAAACCATTTCTTCATGCCACACTACCTCAACACATAAAAATTGTAAATACGAAGAGAAATGTAATCAGGCACTGCTTAAGTTGTGTGACTCCCATCTTCTATTCACCCTTCTGAAGGCAGCCTTCTGGTTGCTCAAGCCAGTTGTTATAGGGGAAACAATTCCATAAGAAGATTAGATATTAGTTTAAGCTTCTGTGGAGCAACTGAATAAGCTTGTGCCTGCAGATATACAAATGCTAAATCCACTTGCATTATCATTTAATAAGCAATGAGAAACCTCAGAGCTTTCCAGAGAAGTTAAGGCTTTCCACTACACATAAGACTATTCATAGATATACCAAATCTGTTTATTTCTGAATAAAAGCAACCAAGCTTATTTTAAGTCCCAGCCTAATACATACATTAGGGGCATTAAACATTAGAATTATTAGAAGAGCATGTGAAATTAAAGAGGAATACTGAAGCCTCCCTTCTCTATCATCAAATATATAATAATGCAATCTAATACAAAATCATTAAGGTTTGGCATAGTGTGCATAAGCATACTCAGAATTGGTTCAGAATACAGATGACTATTCAAGCTGAATGAAAAATTACTCTGTCTCTTTTGATTAAATAATGATTTTCACATTTTAAGAATGTAACCTATAGTTGTTTTATTTAGGATATATACCAGCTTCAAAGCCCGTTCCTAAGAATGGGCCTTGAAAGAGTCCCCTCCCCTGGCTCCTGGCCAGGCAGCTTAAGGTGGCTTTGGGCCGCAGCTTGCAGCCGGATCAAGTCGGGCGGAGGCTGGCCAGAAACGGAGCTTCTTAGCAAGCAGTCAGCAAGCCGGGAGGCCCTTGTTAGCAGGCCCTCCACCAGGACCCTGTGCCCAAGGCCCTCTCCTCTTACCAGCTGCTGGCTCTAGGCACTGAGGTGTGTCTGAGAGTAAAGAGGCTAGAGTCCAGGGACAGAGGGCGGGAGCTGCAGGGGCCCTATTCCAACTTGGACAGCTGGACATGTTCCACCCCCCAGGCTGTTTGACAAATATATAGAGGAACCATGGATAAGGATTATGGTAAACTGCACTTTATACCATCACAACTCAGGTTACATTTTGTAAGCAGGATTGCACGCTCTAGCACAGTTTGGTTGCTTCAGCAAGCACCGAAGCCAGAGGCGGACAGCACGCAGCATGGAGGGGTGGTGGTGTGCCAACCAGCGCCCGCACACAAGTGCAGAGCTCTGTGCCTGCATACGGGCACTGGCTGGCATGCTGCTGCCCCTCCGCACCATGGCACTGTCTGCCTCGGGCTTCAGTGCTTGCTGAAGCAGCTGGAGCATGCAACCCTAATTTGTAGTATTTTTAATTTGCTTTTTCTGTATCGGATCACATATAATTTCCACTAAATCCTCTGATATCTTGAGGAATTATTTTAATTTACCCTGAAAATTTTTGAAATTTATCTCTGTGACGCAAGTTTCTATGAAATTTCACATCTTTTAAAATCTCTTTGGAGACAAGACAAAAAAGAATGTCATATAATCTTTTCCCTTAAGTTCCTTTCTAGTGATCAGTTCACTCCTTTGGAGTCAGAGGATGATATTTTATATAGCAAGCTCTGCAAAATTAAATGTCAACACCATTAAGGATAAACTTGGAACACATAACTGACTACACATGTTTATATGGCACTAATTCTGGTCTCCCTACATATTTTTCTCATCTGTATGAACGACAGAGAAGCCAAATACAGAAAGTAGCCAATTAATATATTAAAAATTCTTGTATGGTTAGCCTCTATTACTTTATTAACAGTGTAACCTATATCAACTGCTATAATGGATCGTGGAAATTTGGTTGATGTCATTTACTTGGGTTTTAGTAAAGCTTTTAATTTTAATAAATTTAATAAAGATAAGTGTAAAGTTCTGCATCTGGGTCAGAAAAATGAAAAGCATGCCTACTGGATGGGGGATACGCTTCTAGGTAACACTGTGTGTGAACGAGACCTTGGGGTACTTGTGGATTGTAAACTAAACATGAACAGGCAGTGTGATGCAGCGGTAAAAAAGGTGAATGCCATTTTGGGCTGTATCAACAGGGGCATCACATCAAAATCACAAGATGTCATAGTCCCATTGTATACGGCACTGGTCAGACCACACCTGGAGTACTGTGTGCAGTTCTGGAGGCCTCACTTAAAGAACGACGTAGATAAAATTGAAAGGGTACAGAGGAGAGCGACAAAGATGATCTGAGGCCAAGGGACCAAGCCCTATGAAGATAGGTTGATAGGTTCAGCCTGGAGAAAAGGAGGTTGAGAGGGGACATGATAGCCCTCTTTAAGTATTTGAAAGGTTGTCACTTGGAGGAGGGCAGAATGCTGTTTCTGTTGGCTGCAGAGGAGAGGACACGTAGTAATGGGTTTAAACTTCAAGTACAACGATATAGGCTAGATATCAGGAAAAAAATTTCACAGTCAGAGTAGTTCAGCAGTGGAATAGGCTGCCTAAGGAGGTGGTGAACTCCCCCTCACTGGCAGTCTTCAAGCAAAGGCTGGATACACACTTTTCTTGGATGCTTTAGGATGGTTAGGGCTGATCCTGCGTTGAGCAGGGGGTTGGACTAGATGGCCTGTATAGCCCCTTCCAACTCTATGATTCTATGATTCTATTATTCCCATGGGGCCCCGGGAAAGCACGCACATATGTCCATTTTCACGTACATTCCAACACTTGGCCTTTTTGGCCCTGAGCCTTTGTACACGCAGATTGCTGATTGGTACAGAATTTTCCCCTAAAAAGAGTTGACTTTTAGGAAATACAAAGGGATAGATTAAAAGCAAGATAGAAAGGAAATTTAGAAAGCAGACAGCAATAAAAACATTTGGCAAAGTAGAACACTTCTAATATCTACTTTGTTAAATCCTACATTGGTAATTCCTGTTACTAACATCTTTGATAACTAATATGCCTGATTATGCCTCATTGATGATGGTTAACACGTGAAAGAGTTGTGTGGATGTGGGCATGACCCTGACAAACATGAAAAAATGAAGCCTAATTGGGAGAGGGAAAGAGAATCAATTATAATGAAAAGAAGAGGTTTGGGTATCTGAAAGGGATTTATGCTGGGGAAACAAATGGGGGTGGGATTGGGCAGCAGCCAAGAACCCAGGGTATCTGGAGATAGGTATTAGAAGAGAGAAAGTGAGGCTCTACTACAGAAACAGGAACTATGCCAGTGTAAAGGATGAGTGTGAGGATCATGGGCCCTGCTTAAAGAAAAAGGAAGAGACTGAGAAAAATGGATAAATTAGATCATAATTAGATCTTGGAGTGTATGAGTTGTCTTCATAGACTGATTATTATTGAGGTGGGTAATCTTGGGTGGCAGCAGTAGGGCAGCCCCGATTGTGCATGACACTGCCGTCATCCAAACCCTGGCCCAGCGCAGCACCCCAGAAGGCCCGCGGTATGTGAATGCAGGAACTCCCACATTCCCTGCGATACTGTGGGCACCATCTGCAGCTCTCCAGCACCAGCCTCATCCCCGACCTCTGGGGTCCCTGCAGGGACACTGCAAGCCTGTCAGCTCCACAGAGCCACAGAGATAGACAGGGCATCCCCCAACCCCCACCTTGGTGGGAGAGTGGCATGTCACTCCCCTGCCATTGTGCAGTGGGAGCCCCCTGCCTCCCCACTCCTCCCCCCACTGCCACCATGCCGTGCAGAAAACAATGCTCTAACAGGCCCAGTGTAGTGCACATTTGTGTGCTACACCAGGGCAGTCTGTGTACACCCTTCCCCATGTGAATGCATGCCACCCTGGCGTAAGGACCTGGCAGCAGTCCAGCATGGCTGCTGCTATGCATAATGTGTCATAGTGGTGCAGACAGGCTGAAATGAAAGAGCCTGACTTGTTTTATGGCCACAATCTAATTCTCAATTAACATATTTGCTAGTTTTAGGCTTCAAGAAACTTATTTCCTTGGTTAACATTTGTTTGGAGCTACTGCCAACTTGATATTGTGCTGATATCCTGACTAACTCAAAAACAATGACAGAATGCTAGCTTGCGTATATGTTGATTCTCAAGAGATATGTATTTATTCTCATAATTAACACAGGAAGGAGGCCAGTTTGCTTTTTGTGTTATATTTAGTTTAAAGAATTTCAGAAGTCTAGAAGCAATTTTTGACTTTTTTTGTCACGTACACCAATCATTATTATATGGCCAGAATTTGAAATTATCTTAGTGAATTTACCATTTTAATGTTTTGTTTGTTTTCATGATTGTTAGGGCTTTGGCTTCAACAATAAATTCAAATTCATTCATTTATAATGAGTCAGGGTTGTTTGTTATTTGGATGAACTTTCTAGCAAACAGTACATGAAAGCCTTCACCCTCCCCCTTTATTCTTTCTTAAAACAAGTTACAGCAATTATTTCTCCTGAGACTGAACAAACTCCTGCTTTCTCTTGGGCTTTTGGCATCTTTCTCTGTGTATAAAATTGAGGTTATGAAGATCCCCCCCTTTTCCCTCCCTCACAAACATAGAATCATAGAATAATAGAGTTGGAAGGGACCTCATGGGTCATCTAGTCCAACCCCCTGCACTAACCAGGACACTCACATCCCAATCGCTCATCTACTGTAACCTGCCACCCCCTTTGCCTTCACAGAATCAGCCTCTCCGTCAGATGGTTATCTAGCCTTTGCTTAAAAATTTCCAAAGATGGAGAACCCCCACCTCCCAAGGAAGCCTGTTCCACTGAGAAACCGCTCTAGCTGTCAGGAACTTCTTCCGGATGTTTAGATGGAAGTTCTTTTGAATTAATTTCATCCCATTCATTCTGGTCTTTGTTTCTTCTTTCTTGCTGAGCAGTCCCTATGTCTATTTTCATCTTTGTTGTTGGTCTATGGCCCACCCTTTCATTTTATGTATTTGTATATGCTGATTTGAGGGAAACGACACAATCACCTGCTTCTATTCTACTTCTGTAATGGCACACAAGAAGCATTTGAAACTTGAAAAATAAACAAAATATGTTATTTTACTTGGAGGGGAAAAGATCAGCTGGATTTAGGAGTAGGATGTATGAAGTGAACAAATGATAATAACTTTGTAATTAGACTACATTCAATATAATTTGTTGCCAACAAGTCTGGATTTCTGCTTTTCTGAAAGTTCTTTGAAACTTGGAAGGAAATTTCTTTTCATTGTCTGTTTAAACACTCAAGTATACGTTCCTGTGTTTCAGTGACTCTAAAGGTATTGAAGGCACATGGCCAAGTTCCCAAACTCTTGACACTGACCAAGGGATTACTCTTTTCTAAAGAAATATCTCACTTTTTACTGGGCAGGGCTTACTTCTCTAGACTAGAAACTCTGTTCTTTTTTCAGCTTGAATGGGGATCTTTCATGATCCTTCCACTCCCCTTTTAGCCTCCTTCTCCAGTCCCCAATCAGTACTAAAAGGACCCTCCACCACTGTCAGTTCCTATCATTTCTTAACTGATGCTCTCAACAGAATTCCATTTGAATAGCCTGTCACTCAAAAGTTTCTCAGACACTGTGAGGAGGCATTAACTCTGAACAGTCCATCAGAGAGGACCTCTAGCTTTTTCTGTTTTCTGAAGTGGTCTGAAACTCTAGACAATTATAGGAGTATTTACATAATAAAGACATGTAGTATTGGTTGGGAGCCAACAGATAGTTGTATGCATGAAAAACTTATAGTCATCCTTTTAAAAAATGCAGTAACAAACATATAGAACATATATGAATCTACACAACTTGTTATAGTGTATGAAATTATAAAACAGTTAGCTAAGAATGTGCGTCCCATCATCTGGAGCAGTCTGCTATTGTTAGAAAATAATTTTGAAAATCTCTTAAGGATGGCAATCTGAATTGGTTATCTGCTTTTGGAGGAATCTCCTGGTATCTTGCTAACTTTTATTAAGACATTTTAAACTCATTTAACTGCTATTTTCAGAGAAAGAAGAAGAGTTGAAAAAGTGGAACATGTGATAGTGAGCACATATTCTCCAGAAAGGCAAATAGTATCACGCTTCCAGAAGATTCTCCCATCCCTCATTAATATTGGGCCCATCTCAACTATTAATACTTCTACTTTAGCAGTTAAAGAGAGATTGGAAAAGCATTATCCTGAAAACCAGTATAAATTCAAAATTCAAAATTCTTAAGAAGTCTACTGGCCCTCATATGTCTCATATAATTTCTGTCAATTTACACAGACAGCAATCCACTTTTATTAGGCAAAGCAGCCTCTAATCCACAGCAGTTTATGTTGAAATAAACTTGTGTTAATCTTTTTAAATGTCACTAGACTCCTGATTATTTCTGCTGCATGATACAAACACAGCAACTCCTCAGAAACTGAACTCAATATGAATGCACAATATGTTTTAAGGAAAAATCATACGAGGATCTCTCCTAAATATTTTTCAAAAGAAATTAATTTTTTTAAAAGAGTTTTCTTGACATAGAACAAAGTTCTGTAATTTAAATCAGCTTGTGACAATACTATTCCTTTTAATGGCAACATTCCAGAATTTGATGTCCATTTAGAAAGATAAACAGAGGAAGTAAACATTAGTTACTCCTCACTTTTGTTTACTAGTGTTAGTGCTCCTCACTTTTGTTTTTGTTTGCATGCTTCAAGCTGAGAATAGGAAAAGCAACTAATTGACTGATGTTAACTAACCTATTTGAGCCTCTTGTGGCGCAGAGTGGTAAGGCAGCCGTCTGAAAGCTTTGCCCATGAGGCTGGGAGTTCGATTCCAGCAGCCGGCTCAAGGTTGACTCAGCCTTCCATCCTTCAGAGGTCGGTAAAATGAGTACCCAGCTAGCTGGGGGGTAAACGGTAATGACTGGGGAAGGCACTGGCAAACCACCCCGTATTGAGTCTGCCATGAAAACGCTGGAGGGCGTCACCCCAAGGGTCAGACATGACCCAGTGCTTGCACAGGGGATACCTTTACCTTTACCTTTAACTAACCTATTTGCTTTGTTTGTATGAGTAACACTTGATTCCCCTTGCCATTTGAGAGCATATTTCTCCATTCCAGAATTTCTGACTTCTATATCACTTAATAAGGTGGCTTCTCAAATCATCATGTCTACCTAGAAAAAAAACACACTAAGTAAAGCATATGGGCTCTAATTTAGCTACATGCCCTCTTTTTCAGTCAGAGAGAATGCACTTAAAGTATAATTAAAAACACAGTATGGCATGGTATTGTATTACTGCACTACTTAAAGAAATGGCGACAAGTCTTGGGTAACAGGAAACAGGACGTTTGTTATGCCCTTTTAAACATCTATTGCCTAAAACATATTTTGCTCACTTATGCATACTGTATGTTCTGTGAGTTAATTAAAATTATTTTTGAATGTAAATGACTCCAATATTTCCTAAACTGGATTGTTCAAACATTTCTCCCTATCAAATAGCTCTGATGAGCACCAGCATATTGATGCCTGAAACAGCATCCAGTGAAGAGCAGTTCAGTAGTACATGTTACCAGAATGGGAAGATTAAGAAAAAATAGAGCATGTGCATGATCACCAGAAAGAATATTAAAAGAAGTAGTTAATACGTAGTTAAAAGTATATGAATGCACAAGAACATCTGCGGTTTTACCTAATTTTGATCAACTTAAAAGTAAAAATGCCTATATGCTTTCAACTAAGTTTAGCACACCATCTGGTTTAATTATTCCTTAGGTACAATGCTATAAAGTTAATAGCAATGTTACTGGTAAGCCATTGGATTAATGTTCTATTGTAATATTTGACTTGGGGGGGGGCAATTGCATTGACTGTGGGGTCAATGTAATAATCTTTGGTCTATGCTGAATTGCAGCTATTGTTCAGCAGATGTTACCTCCAAACAGTCATCCATAAAATGAACTTTCTCTACACAAATTTAAGTCAATATATTATTTAATCTTTGTAAGCTAAAACAAACAAAAACCAAACACCGATGCAAGTGGGGGCAGTTAACTGTGTGTTTCAATGGATTAAGTTAAATAAAATAAAGCATTTAGCACAAACTAAAAAGGTATGTATACTCAATGCAACAAAATACTATAAGGACAACTGTCCACAATTTTGATTTGATTTTTAAACTGATTTGTATTTGAGTTTGCTATACACTCCCTGAAACTCTGGCATACATTGAAAAGGGAAATAAAAGATCTGTTCTCACTCCACATGGAGTCTGAAGCAGTATCAAAAGGCCCTCTTGCAGTTTATATAAACACATGAAACTGCCCTATACTTGCATCAGACTCTTGGTCCATCAAAATCAGTATTGTCTACCCCAGGCTTTCTCAGCCAAGGTTTCGTGAAATGCTAGAGTTTCTTCATGGACATGGAAGGGTTTCCTAAATGGGTGGAATATGACACCTATCCATGGAGGCTCTACTTATGGTTAAGCAATACTCCTTACTTAGGAAGGGAATCTTAATTTTCCATGTGTATTTCACGAGGACTTGGTATTTTAAGTTCAGGGGTAAGGGGTTGGAGTTTTGCACAATAATTTCATAGTCATATCTTCCCCATCTAGAAATTAGTAAACATGTGTTTGTTTAAATGGCACCTGAGATCCTATGTAAAGAGTGTAGAAAAAGTAAAAGGGCATGTCATTTCATGTAGTTTAGGTAAAGCTTTGTACAGTTTAAGCAAGCATTGTTTCAATTTGAGGAATAACTACATTTGCTAATAAGGGTGCTATAATACTGTTAGTAATACTCAGATTTTAAAATTAAACAATTTCCAAATGCATACCTTAATTGACTAAACAGTTGTGTTGTTAGTTATCTTCCACATGCCAGGAGGCAACATCAGGGGAAGGCCTTTCCCTTTATTCCCTGCTGTTGAATCTCCATGGGAACTGGTGGACCAGCGTATGAGACAGAAAGCTAGACTAGATGAACCACTGATCTGATCCATCAGGGCTATTCATATTTTCTTATATTTAAAAGACAGAAAATATGCTCTGGCAAGATGAGGTCACTAAATTGCCAAGTTTTACAAGCCCAGAAAGAAATGAGAGAAAGCTTACAAAACTGTATATGTATTTATAAGACATGGAATAAAGATTTAGAAGGGAAATACAGAATGGTAAGAGTTCCAAAGAAGAAACTATCTGTCAGTCCTATCTGTTCTCAGCCTAAAGGAAGTAGAAACCTGCATCCACCTAAAACTGAAACAGAAAGCAAGTGACAAGAAATTAAGGTTTCTGAAGTACTCATTAGCCACTGTTCTTTTACTGAATGAGTGAGTTAGGGGGTAGAGAATGTGGAGAAAGACAATCCAAAATGCAGATCTTGGCACAAAGAAGTGTGGGCTTTTGGACAACAGCACAGTCACTTGAAAATGAGCTATCTGCCTTTCTGCTATTTATGAAGCTCATTGCTGGATTTAACATAACAATATGGGAGCAGTTTTTTCTTAGCCAAATGGGGCCACAGCTCAATGACAGTATACTCTTCATTATAGGAGGTTCCAAGTTCAATCTCCAGTATCTCCAATTAAAAGGATTAGGTAACAAGTGATAGGAAAGACCTCTACTTGGGATCCTGTGCAGTAGCCATAAAATAGACTATACCAGCCATGACAGATAGGGAAAAAATTTCACTTCAATGACCTTTGAGATTATTGCTTTATACAGAGAAAAGGATATCAAAACCAAGCAAGTGGATTACATATTGCCTTAGTTTAACTGTTGGACAAACATGATCACAGATATGCACTTCATTCTGGAAAATGTATCAAGCAAAACCATAAAAGGTACAGAGGTTAGGAAGTATAAAGGGTTGGGACCAGGGACTCAAACTGCATAACAGACAGGAAATAGGTCAGGATGAGTCAGGTCTAAGAAAAGATGAAGAGGCAAAGAGGTCACAGCCCAATTAAAATAGATAGCACAGATCTTGCCCACTGTGTGGCCTATCAAAGTCTATTGAGTGAACCATTATTACACAGAAAGCTCCGCTTTACTGAAGTGCAAGGATTTAAGCTACATGCTGGTTTACCAAGCTCACAAAAATTGCCTTTCTGTAGCTAACTGGAGCGAGTCAAGCAGAGCATAAGAAAAGAGCCCATTATGCACCCATGATAGGACAGAAACCCTGGTTATCATGATTTAAACATTTCCTTTAAAAAAAAAGATTTTCTACTTTCACCTTCCTATTTTCAAGTTGATATACAATTGTAATCCCCAATGTGATGTCCATGGCGCCCATTTCCTTTTTCCTCCAAAACAGCGATGATGCTGTCTTGGCTTTCCTCCATCTCACTGGAGCAAGAGATACTTCAGAAGTTCCCAGAAGCCATGATCTTTGCAGGGAGCATCATCTGAAAATAGCTACCTCCCATCATTAAAAGATGGAACCTCAAAACCTTTTGAAATTGCCCTCAATGGCAACCAACTTAATACTGGTCATGTTTTCCCCAACATCCATTTAGTAGGAGTGTTCATTATTCTTTCTCAAAATTCCAAGCATGCTCACTTTTAAGTAATTCATAGAGCCTAATATTTCCACTCATATTCTTTCTGTTTATACTCCTAATGTTTTCTAACTTATTTGTTTCAGTGCCCTCTTTTATGTACAACACAACACGTTGCGAGCCAGTGTGGGGTAGTCATTAAGAGCAGTGTACTTTAATCTGGAGAACCAGGTTTAATTCCCCACTCCTCCACATGAAGCTGGGTCATTAACACTTTTCTCTGAACTTTCTCAGCCCCAACAACTTCACAGGGCGCATGTTGCAATGAGGAAGAAGAAGAGTCTGTTCTTATATGCTGCTTTTCTCAACTCGAAGTAGTCTCAAAGTAGCTTACAGTCACCTTCCCTTTCCTCTCTCCACAACAGAAACCCTGTGAGGTAGATGAGGCTGAGAGAGCCCTGATATAACTGCTTGGTCAGAACAGCTTTATCAGTGCTGTAGGGAGCCCAAGGTAGCTGCATGTGGCGGAGCACAGAATTAAACTCAGCTTGCCAGATTAGAAGTCTGCACTCCTAACCACTGCACCAAGCTGGCTTTTCATGCCAAGCTGGTTTTCCACACCAAGCTGGAGAGGAAGGGAAGGTGGTTATAAGCTCCTTTAGTTAGTGCAGAGTGGAGTATGAACTCTTCTTCTTTCCCCAATCCCTCCCACTCTGTAGAGCTTATACACAGGAATGTCTGTATCCCATAAATGTTCCTCATCCCCACCATGTTTGTGAGATACCCATTTTTTATATATAAAACTGTAATTCAGCATGGAGCAGTCCAGTTTCCCCATCTTTGCTCAGAGAAATCTAGCATTGGCATTATCACAGGCTATCTCAACCAGGGTTTCATGAAGGCCCTCCCTGAATGGGTGGGTGTTAAATGTATGTATGTATGTATGTATGTATGTATGTATGTATGTATGTATGTATGTATGTATGTATATGTGTGTGTGTGTGTGTGTATGTGTATAATTTGTTAGACATTTATGGCCAATGCTGGGTCTAGAGGCCGTGGGAAGAGGAGGGGTCCTAGATGGGTTTGTACACAGTTATGCTTCCCAACCATATTCTGCATAATAGCATCACTTCTGGGTTTTCTTGAAAGCTAAAGAATATTTCAGGGGCTTCTCAATGGTAGAAAAGTTGAGAAAGGCTGGCATATAGTCACATATGTTTCTCTTTCCAGAAATCCTTGCCTCCTTGCCCCCTTTGTCACCACACATGGCCCTCTGTTACCATTATATCTTTGTTATCCTCATTTAATTCTGTTTCCACTATAATTAAACAGACCAAGAGTTGCCAGTGAAATATCCCGGGTATGCTAAAAAACTAAACTCTCTTCACTTTCAGGTTTTGACATGACAGGCTGAGGTACACTGCATTCTGATTGTTAGCCAGAATTCATAATCAATTTACCAGAAGTAAATGGCAACTTCAGAGAGCAGACTTTATGGAATCACATCCAGGCTAAGCTCCTTTCTTTCTCCAGAATCCATCCCCTTGGGCTCTTTCCTCAAATCTACAAGCTGGATCGAACAACACTATTGGTTTTCACTCTATAGCTTGCAGAGAGCCATATTTGCAATTACCATTAATCAAAAGAGCCAAATGACTACTGTCCTGTATATATCAGGTGCCATTCCAAACACACAGTAGCTTAGCCAGAATGAATTTGCCAAAGAACAATGTGGCCACAAAGAAGAGTAAAAAAAATTCTAGCTACCTGGAAAAAGAGCAAGATGGCCATAGTGATGTGGTGCTTATTTTACTCCCCTTTCTCCACTACCTGGTTGCTCTCCCCAAAGAGTTTTGGCAAACTCCTGATAGCCAACATATGCTGGAATGATACTACAGAGGCTTTTGAGAAGGATTACTTCCATCCCTGGACTGAGACATGCAGGTGAGAGCCACGTGCTAATTACTCAGCCTACAGACCTTACTTTCCTGGAATAGGGTAGTTTTCACATGTAACAATACCCAGAAGAGACACTATGGCCTATTATGCACGGAGGGGAAGGTCCGCATTCGAGGTGGAATGGCAGTGGCTAAAATCACCAATAATGCATGCCAGTGGTGGCAGCCGGGTGCAGAGTCAACGTATGCCGCCGAAAAAGCTGCGTTAGCAAAACGCGCAAGAAAGTGGAGCTTCCCGGGCGACCAGGGCGCAACCAGAAGTGGCGCCGGAGTGACCGCATGAATAATCAGGGAGGACCGTGGCATACAAGGCTTCTGGGTGTGCTTGCTCTCTCCCCTTCCATGCCCTTCAGTTCCACCAGCAGGGCCTGCGCATGCTGTGGCCGCCCTGCTTGGTGGCCCAGCCTCAGTTAGCACCGCGCTCGCCTCCCTTCCTGTTTGCTCCGCATCGCCACCTCGATGGCCACAGCCGGCGGCTGCTCTGGGTTCTGCCGTTGTTGCGTTCCGTCCCGTGCATTTGCGGTTTGCCTCGCTTCTTCCTCCTCTGCGTTTTGTCAACTGCCATTATGGCGTCCATGCATAATAGGCCTATGGCATGAGAAAGAACCACATGTGGTTTCTGAGCCACTTATGATCTAGGAATTTGTTTTCAATGCATTAACAAGTTCATGTCTTTCCCTCTTGTGAAATGCAGGGTTTCATACTATAATAATGGCCTCTTACTCACGTAGTAGTACAAAGAAGAGAAACATTTATCAGTCCCTCATTGATAATAAGCCAGTTTTTCAAAATCTGTGGAAATAAGCCCATTTTCTAGCTGCAAAACTAGATATTAGAAACTGTATTCTCTTACCCTTTGCCATTAAATTGACATAGAACTGAGATGAGAAATTATAAAATTTAACTGAAGTGTAAGACAATTCTGGAGTTGTTTTTATCTCTGTGGGGTAAAAGTAATGTCCACAAAATTTTCTCTAATACAAGGGAAGCAGCTGGGATGGGGAGATTATTTAAAAATCACACATAGGGAAGATATAGCCTTTCTTCACTCCCCATTCCTGGCTATGTTCTCTCTTCAAATCATAGTCCCTTTTGTAAAAACTAAAAATGTCCAATGAAAGCTATACAATTATATGTAATGTGTAGTACCACTCTAGTACACAATTCAGCATTGTTGGCTATATAATTAACAGGGATGGACATGAGCTTAAAAATTCTGGTACCGTTTCTCCCAACCATGGCTTGATATGGCTGTGCGAAAGGGGGAAACACCCAGGAAGGGCTAAATGGGTTTGAAGCTGATGGAGTGAAACAGATGTGTTTAATGGCTCACAGCCATTTCACCAATTGGTGAAATTTCACCAAATAGGAGGAAGCAGAACTGAGCCATTTCACTGGTCTATTTCACTTCCCTTGCTAGGAAGCAGCGGTGTGCATGCACGAAATGGAGAGCTTTAATGGTTTACAGCTATTTAAACCCAACAGCTGATGGGTTGGAGTTGTCCTGCTTAGCATCTAAACCAATCTAGACAAAGCTCCAGTAAATGGTCAGGACAGTGCCTTCCTCAATCATTAATTTAACTGGAACAAGTTTGTATTGAATTTTAGCTCATGAACAAGTTTGTGTCTATCCCTAATAATTAACTTATGTGCTTATTCAATATTGTTACAATAATGATGTAGTTATGCTATATGTTAGCTGCAGATCTTTCTGCCTGTTGTGAAGATAACTAGGGCATGGCTGAGATAGCAGGAACCACACAAGATTTTTGTCCTCCCATTAAGAAGAATTAAAGTACATATATTTATTTATTTATTATTTATTTATTATATTTATTATATTTTATAAATATATATTTATTCATATAAAGAGGAAATTTAAAATTATAATACAGAGTTTTTCCTGTAACATTTATCAGACAGAATATGAACTGCTATAGAAATAAAAGGGTTAAAGGTAAAGGTAAAGGTATCCCCTGTGCAAGCACCGAGTCATGTCTGACCCTTGGGGTGACGCCCTCTAGCGTTTTCTTGGCAGACTCAATACGGGGTGGTTTGCCAGTGCCTTCCCCAGTCATCACCGTTTACCCCCCAGCAAGCTGGGTACTCATTTTACCGACCTCGGAAGGATGGAAGGCTGAGTCAACCTTGAGCCGGCTGCTGGGATTGAACTCCCAACCTCATGGGCAGACAGATTCAGACAGCATATCGCTGCCTTACCACTCTGCGCCACAAGAGGCTGCATAAAAGGGTTAGAATATGTAAATTATTCAATAGAATTGGAAAACAAAGCTTGATTGAATGAAACAATTAGCAGGCATATAAGAAACTTGGGAGGGGGATGATAGACACTAGTAATCAAAAGCAAAAATTAGGTAATCAATAAATTGACAGAGATTGCCAAAAATTTTAAAGCAGTTCCTCCTTTGTTATTTTTGAAATAGCAGCAGCTCTGAATAACATGTAATATACTCTTGATGTGTGGCTTCACCATTAGTCACCATATATCAGAAGAAATTGAATGTATTCTGTCTTCACCATGAAATCTCTCATTATCTGTAACTGAATTAAAGGGAGTCTATTCAACTGTGTACAAACCATGTATCATGCTTCATCTTGGAGATTAACTTTTAAAAAATCCTACAAAGGTATTCTTTCTAAGTACATGTTCAAAATTTATATCTAAAAGATCAAGGTTTTATACCAGCTTTCAGCAGATTATTGTGCCAAGGAACATGACTGCCCACATACAACTACCCTCCCTGCATGTGGCTGACATTCAGATCCAAAGGATTCTAACATACATTGTCAAAAATCTTTCTAGACCACCTGATTTCAGATTTTGTTGCCTGTTGCTGGACAGAAACTACTTAAGCATTTTGCACTTCTATATCAGAGAATGAACTATTACTAATTATTAGAAATCCTTTATACCAAAGTAGTATATATGTCATAAATGCAGATAAAAGAAAGGTAGCTTAAAAATTAAAAGGTGGAATTCTTAGAATCTGGAACATCAGTTTCCATGGAAGCAAGAATGAGCTTGATCACATAATGAGCTAAATTATCAGCCCTAGATGTTTGGCTTATTATAAGTGGGGGCGGGAATGATTAACTCATATATGGTGTTATTCATGCACACAACCCCAAATGCCATCTGGTACAATGGCTTAGTTTCTCATCACATCCCTAAATATAAAAAAAAAATTGTACGGCTGTCTATATAATTTTCTCCTCTGTGTGTGTCATAAGGATAAGTTATTTATAGGACCCATAATCAATGTAGCAAAGTTTTAAAAGAACATTGTCAAATCTTAATTTTTAAAATGTGATTTTCAAAAAAACAACAACAAATAACCCACAGTAGTCTAAAGGCTGGTATACACACACACACACACACACACACATTATCTAATAAAATGCACTGGGTACAACCCAACGAAATGTCAGCTCTCTGATTGGCCCCCAGTTTGGTGTAGAGATAGTTTGCTGTAGAAAGCCAGCTTGGTGTAGTGGTTAGGAGCGCCTGTTTGACTCCCTGCTTCTCCACATGCAGCCAGCTGGGTGTGCTTGTGCTTGCCACAGCACTGACAGAAAAGTTCAGACCAAGCAGTAATATCAAGGCTCTCTCAGCCTCACCAACCTCACAGGGTGTCTGTTGTGGGGAGAGGAAAGGGAAGGGAATTGTAAGCCAATTTGAGACTCCTTCTAGTAGAGAAAAGCAGAATATAAGAACCAATTGTTCTTCAGTCAGAGGGCCCTCCCCCACTGAGGGCCAAGCAGAGGCTGCACCACTCTCCCCAACTTCCTCACTGCTGAGGCAACATGAGGAATAACGACTACATGCTCCATGTTAGTCCTGCCACTCTGCTCAGCCTCCTTGTCACTGAGGGATGCTGAAGAAGGCCAACTGCATGCACCATGGTGACCTTGCCACTTTCCCTGGCCTCATCACCACTAGGGGAGGGTGGGAAAACCCTCTACCTGTGCTCCGTGGCAGACCCACCACTTTCTAAGACCTTCTGAACACTGGAATTGCTGGGAGAAGCACCCATTTTTAAAATAGGCTTCTCTACTCGTATATATATATAAAATAATGCAGCCCTAAACAGAGTCACACTTTTGTAATCCCTTTGACTTCACTGGATTTAGAAACTATGTCTGTTTAGGATTGCACTGAAAAGAATGAACAAAAGTATACAGGAGTGCAGAGGTACAACACTAACACTGCAATTTAGACAGTTACTCTAGTCTAAATCCATTAAAGTCAATGAGTTTAGATTGGTGTAACTCTGCATAGGTTTATAGAGTTAGTCATGCTGAAGTTTTTACAAATCTTAGAGAAGTCAGAACAATTAATTGTTGCATTCCACAATGACAACAGAAAACATACAGTAAAAGACTGGCAAGATACTACAAAATACTAAAAACAGTCATTAGAGATACCTGAAGAGAATATCTATAATATTTGAAAACTGAACCAAGTGATATAGTTCAATTCAGACAAAAACAAAAACATATATTTAAATGACCTACAGTTAGTGTACTTAGAGTCCATCAAACTAGGATCTAAATCCATGGTTTGAAATTAGTAGGCTTATTCTTCTGAAGTGTGGTTCCATGTGATGCACAAATATGAACATCTGGGCTTTTTCTCTCTTGGTGTTATTGCACAGCCCTGGCTACAGAAAAGCTGCCTTGAGAAAAGGTGATGCCACCAGCATTTGTTGAGGCAAAACAAGATTTGAGCTATCATCTCAGAGTCAAATCTTACATTTACAAACAGGCAGTTAAAATAAACCTTTATTTCCTGCTGTGTCTCAATTGAGCAAGGGTATATTATGATATTCATAGCTTTTGTAACAGACAAGCAAGCTATCAAAACATTGCCACCATACATGCAACCATCTGTGTTTATGGTTCAAACCATTCTGAAAAGCTCTTCTATTTTCACCATAGATGTATATGATCAACACATGATACTATATTCTGACTTTTATCTAGTCCAGAAACACAATGAAAATGTATGATTACATTATCTGATACATAACTGTGGACTTTTAAAATTGTACTTGCATTTCATGTAAAAGAACTAAAGGAGGATGGAGCAAAAAGAGAATTTATTACTTCTAAGTATAATGGTCCAATATGCAGTCTCAGTTTTTTTTAAATAAAATAACAATCACTTCACCACATTGTTCATAACTAACTAGCAGTAAAGAAAGAACTAGACTTTGACCTAAAGTATTAAGCTAAATCCTTAAAGTAGTATCACTGTAAGAATGTTTTATAAGGATTAGCCTCTCCATCAAGCCTCTTGAGCAACTATAAGTACCTTTATAAGCTATGTGAGAGGACTTCAGTAAATAGACTGAAGTTCTTATCTAACACACATATTTACCTGCAAGACAAGGAATTGAATAAACTTCATTAAGTGTGGTTTGGAACCGTTATATGTCACTTTTAAAAGACTCACTCTGCAGCTCAGATTTGCTATATAACTATCATTAAGGACTCATGACAGAGCATCATCATCATACCGTATAAAATGTTCCCTTTCCCTCCTTTTAAGAGGGAAAATGTAACCCACATGAAACAAGAGCCTACATATCCTCAAAAAAATTACTAAAGAGACTATGTAGAGATCAGGAAACTGTACCACCCATCCTGCTGCCTAACCTGAGCTGACAGCTATCAGGGTAATACTGAAAGCCCCTAAGCTGGTTGTCCTAGGAACTTCAACACTCACGCTGAGGCTGTCTTGTCAGAAGCAGCTCAGTATTCTGTGGCCTCCATGACAACAACACCTATCTCAGTTAATAACTGATCCTACATATTGTGCAAGTCACATTCTTGATCTGGTATTTGTTTCTGGGCGGGAGGAGTGTGATTTCTGGGTGGAGGAATTGATTACGGTTCCTTTGTCACAGACATATCACTGCCTCCTTGGATTTAGATTTACAGGGGCATCAAAAGACTGTAGGGGTAGGGGATCTAACATGGAACACCAGAAACCAGATGAATTCAAATGCTTTCTGATGGCTTTGGGGCATACTCTTGTTGATATGGTTGGAGATACTGTCAGTGCGTTGGCTAACCTCTTGAATGACCCAAGAAGTTGGTAAGATCACTGCCTCACCCTCTCTCAGCTGTTAAAGACCAGAAAGCCTTTTGATTTAGTGAGAGGCTGCAAGCCATGAAAAGAAAAGGGGAACAACTAGCACAACAATGAAAGACAACTCAGGCTGAATCTGACAGTGCATGAGTAAGCCATTTTAAACCATGCTCTATGGCCCTGATGGTGGTAAAGAAACAACACTTTTCTACCACCATTGCTTCTGCCCAATGTCAATGGAACTGTTCTGGGTGGTCAGAGGCCTGCTATGATCTGGCTTGCAAGAGGAGGTGGACTGCTTGGTGGACTACTGTGATAAACTGCTCAGCAGTTTGCAGATAAAATCTCTTTCATCTGTTCCAGCATGGATGCTACATTAGCAGTGACTGTGTTGGACACTGCCAGGGTGTTTTCTTGTTCAATTATCTGAGATACTTTTCTGTTTATTCAGTTCTAGGGTAGACAGGATCTTTGGAAACTTGGGGACTACCACCTGTTTGGATGACCCTTGCCCTTCCTGGCTACTTAAATCGTTGAGGGGAAAGGGGCTGACTCGGTTTCAGAGGTAGTTAAAGTTTCTTTGAGAGGCGGTTGTTATCCCAGCTACTTTGTAAAGTCTATCCTTGACACAGGTGGACTCAGTGATGACTGACCAATCTCAAATGTTCCACTCTTGAGCAAGAAGACTGAATAGCTGGTGGCTGGATAACTCCAAGCCTTCCAAGATAAAGCAGATTGTTTAGGTAATGGTTAGAGACTTTTTCAGCACCTTGTCTTTGGCCTATGGGGTTCCACAAGGTTCCTTCCAGTTCCCTATGCTCTTTAACATTTACTTGAAGCCATTTAGTAAGGTGATTCAGAGATTTTGGGTGGGTTTTCACCAATAAGCAAATGGTGAAAACATAGCCCTATGGCACACTTCTTACTGATGTCAGAGATGCTAGAAAAACCTTGAAACAATGCTCGGGGACACATTTGGCACAAATGCACTAATAAATTGAAGCTTCATCCTGACAAAGTGGAAGTGTTACTGGGGGTGGAAGGCTTGATACAGGATTTAAGATGTCACCTGTTCTGGATGGGGTTGCATTACCTTTGAAAGAATATGTTCATAGTCTAAAGGTTGTCTTAACCACAGGCTTGCTGCTGAGTAAGCAGGTGGCTCCTGTGGCCAGAAGTATCTTTTACCAGTTTTGCCCAGCTAGCCAGTTGAGGCCTTTCCTCAATAGAAAAAGATCTCGCTACTGTGGGACATACCCTGGTAACATATAGGTTAGATTTTACTGTTAATATTGTTAATCTGGTTCTATTGTTATTATTAACTGTATTGTTTTATAGTTTTTAACTTTGTGTAATTTATCTTATATTGTTAACTGGCCCAAGCTGGTTTTCAGAAGGAGCAATATATAAATTTAATAATAAAATTAAAATAAATAAGATTACTGCAATGAGTTCTATGTATGGTAATTCTATGCAGTGTTTGGAAACATCAACTGATACATGACTGATGTCACCAGGATATTGACTGGAGAGGGTTGTATAGCCAATATCACTCTAGTCTTAGCTTATGTACACTGGCTTCTGATTTGTTTCTGGGCACAATTCAAGATGCCAGTCTCAACCTTCAAAGTCCAGTACCGATTGGAAGCAACATACCTGGAAAACCATTACAGTCACTTTCAGAGGCCCTTTTTGAGGGGTACCCTACCTTCTAAGATTAGGCAGAGGGCAACAGAAGTCCAGTAGCACCTTTAAGACCAACAAAGATTTATCCAATGCGTGAGCTTTCGAGTGCAAGCACTCTTCCTGATCTAAGATTAGTTCCTAGGGTTTTACCACTTTGTTTGGTTCTATTGCTTTGCACCAATTTAATTTAGCTTAATAAAAGGTGACACACACGTGAGTTTTTTGGGAGGGAGGGTGTACAGACAAATATGGACAGATTTGACCATGCTAAAATATATATTGATATAGACAACCTGGGTATATAATAATTTTCCATTTTTGTTTCTTCTGGCTAAACAGAAGTTCTGAAATAATTTGTAATACAATCCAAAACAAAATTACACTTTTTTAAAGACACTGCCTTCATTGAGCTTAGGCAAGTGGTAACTGCTTAAGAATGCATTCATGACCAGTCATATATGAACTAAACTGATAAGAGCATCTTGCAAATACAGCTGGTTTAATGAAATTATCCATAATAGTTCAGTGAATACTTGACATTGAACAATATTTGAAACACATGAAGAACACTTTAGCCATAAAAAGTACCATTCAAAGCAAAAAGGAACTTATTGTTAATAACACTCCAACGCATTGACTTTTTATATTAAATTATAATAATTATAAAGTTATAATATGAATACAATATAATTGAAGACATTAAACTGGATTAAAATGTAAAGGAAATAAAATGAGAAAGGTGGACATTTTAAAAAGCAGCACAAATGTTGCCAATCTGTAACCATACATAACTGTAAATTCAAAGGGTTCAAGCTCACTGCAGTATCTCTAACTCATGTATATGAAGCACAGAGAGATAGGAAGGCAGTGATATATTTATCATGATCGGATACAAACTTTGTTTTACAAGTGAGTCAATTATTTCCAACATGAATAGTGGTTAAAAAGCATTTTTTGATATTGATATTATTGCCCAATGTCATTTTCCATGGCAGAAAGAGGGTCGATTAGAAGATTGAGAGCAAATATGTTCCTGGCAAGGAAGACATCCAACCAATAATGGTGGTCCATTTTCCTACCAAATAGGGTAATCTTCTCTAATAGGAAGAGAAGACAAAGTGGACAGAAATGGCCAGATCACTGGGTTGGATCCAGCCAGATTTTAATTCACTCTGACTCAATTTCTTTCCATACTAAAGATTCATCCTGCATGGCTTTAGAATGTGATTCTCAGTCTTTTCTTGGTGGCCAAAGAGGACTCCTTTTTCATCATTAGTAAAGTCAACTTAGTCCAACCCACTGTATCATTTCATTTGACTTTGGATTAGGCTTCTGATTCTATATAAGCACAATTCCTGTTTATGTGAGCTATTTGTTTTGGGGGACTTTCTCAGCTCTCTTGGTATACGGTGTGCATAAGAATCTAAGGTTCAGGCAAATGTAGCCTACCTGAAGCAGGGGAAAGATGCAGCCAGTGGCAAACAGGGTCATAGAATCCAGTGCAGGAGCAAAGACTTCCCATCCTCTATGATACTTCACATACCCACCATATTAGATGTATAGAAATAAAAGCTTAAAGCTCCTTTCCTTGAGATAGTAGTGAGCAGCTTCCCGCTCCCTGCCCCCAGGGTCTTGGTACAAGACAGAGAAAATAGTGAAAGGTGAGATCATCTCTATATACAAGAACTGCTGTTTAAAGATACAAAAATGTGTCAATCAATATTTATTTACGGTCATTCAGACCAAAATTCAAATACACGCAAAAAATGTGTCTATTGGATGTCTTGATCATATTTAAAAACACTGTGGTTGGAGATATAATACTAGTATGCACAAGTACAGTCATCCATTTACAAAGCAGGGTTTCTCTCTTTTTTTCCCCATGCATTAATGTTTTCAACACATTTTCTCCAGGCTGCTTTCTAATACATGAAGTCAACGTAGCTACAAAGAAGAAGAAGAAGAAGAAGAAGAAGAAGAAGAAGAAGAAGAAGAAGACAGGAGAGAGATAAGGAACAGGTAGGTCAGGGTTTAGTTTCTCTTACCTATACTTACCTATTCTACTTTATTTAATAAAACTCAGCTCCCTTATCCTATGGATCCCAGAAAATAGGAAATGTTCACTCACAAGCCAGTTCATGCTTTCTGCTTCAAGTGACAACTTTAATGGTCTCTAAAACCAGAAGCTTTCTTCTGTCAGCTTAAAATATGTATGTTTTTGAAATTTCATCTCAATTGGGAAGTGTTATTTCCTATTGATAGGACTATCAGATTATATCTCTAATAAAAGTAACTTTAATTCTTATATTGAAAAAGATCACACTCCAATTTTTACAAATAAGACATCTAAAAGACAGTCAAGGATTGTTTTTTTTCCCCCAGACTCTGATTGAGAAATACTTCTAGTGATTTAGTGGTGGACAAGAGATTGGAACATATACTCAATTACTCTTCCTGATAACTAGTGTGCAGATTCCATTCAAGATTAATTCTGGATTTAAATACTGAACTGCTCCCATACAAATTAAGTTCTGGGCTTCATACTATACATTACCACATAATCAGCTACATTGCCTTTTATCGAAACATCTTCCACTGTTGGTTTGGATTCAGAAGCTGGCAGGTGGTATTTTGTTGAGGTCATTAATTCTGAAGTACCTTTTTTAATTCAAAAGTATGCCCTCCTTTTAAAAAGGAGCAGCTGGGATGCCATATAAAAGATATGGCAATTTTTATGCTTTGCTTTTCTAATATGATAAAGTGATCATCATAACATTTTAAAATATCTATAATAAACGTCACTGAGAAACAGAATGAATATAGAAAGCTGGTCTGAATGTTGAAGGAAATATGAAATATATAGGGTTTTTTTTAAAGAAATGTAATCTAATATTTCTCAGAGATGTAAAGGCACAAAATAAGAGCCTTATTGAAAGGTTGAAATAAAACTGAATGACAAAAGACTGTATAAAGACAATTTTTTCTCCCCAGAACACCTGTTTACATTTGGCTCAAGACAACCATGACCTTATATATTTCTGACAGACTTTCAGCAGAACACATGAAGCAAGCTAGCAATGTCTGTGCAATTTTCTGCTCCAGGCTAATGCTTGTCTTCCATCAGGTACTTTCAAAGGGCCTGTCAGTGACAAGTTTCTGTGCCCCAATACCTTGCCGCAGGGCTCCTTTAGCAAGACAAAAACCCACCACCCACTGCTGACAGACACATGTGAGTTCTCCTTTAGTGCCCCTATAATTAATGAATTGGAATATCATGTGGTTGTCTGGTACTGTATGATGCCAAGAATCCATAAGGTGGTACATTTCCATTTCAGTGCCACCTGAGATTCCAAAACAGGTAAAACTGATTGGGGGAGGAGCGACCATCAGCATGATGTGAAGCTTTACTGTACAAGTTTGTAACCCCACCATCTTTCTAGTAGAGGAAATTTTCCAGGGAAACTCACAACTTTTTACCTATTGATCTTTGCAGCCATTGTGTGAGGGATTAAAACCTTTAACAACATAAGAAGAGCCCTGCTGGATCAGATCAATGACCCATCTATCTCACACAGGGGCCAATTAATTCCTCTGGACAGCCAACAACAGAGCATATAGGCCAGGGCTTTCCTCTGATGTTGTCTATTAGCTCTGAGATTCAGAGGATTTGTTCCTGTGAATGTGGAGGTTCCCCTAAATCACCAGGGCTAGTAGCCATTGATAGACTTTTCTGTGAATGTATCTAATCCCCTTTGAAAACTGTTTATTCCTGTGGCATGTGGCCATCCTCTGGAAACAAATTCCATGTTTTAATCACTCTGTGTAAAGCAGAATTTCCTTTTGTCTGTCCTGAACTTGCTGCCCATCAGTTTTATTGTATGTTCTTGATTTCTAGTATTTTGGAAGAGGGAGAAAAAGTGCTCTTTATTAACTCTATTCAGCCCATGAATCCTTATCCATCGTTCCTCTATATACTTGTGTAAAAGCCTGGGGGGTGGAACATGTCCAGCTGTCTGAGTTGGAATAGGGCCAATCAGCAACACTGGCTGTACCCTGATTGGCCCTGCCCCTACAGCTCTCGCTCTCCCTGGATGCTAGCCACATTCCTCTCAGACACACCACAGACAGAGAGAGACACACAGAGCCCTGCCAGACTGAACACAAGCCCTCATTCCCACCTATCACTCCTGCTGCAAGGGAGGCAGAGAGAGAGACAGAGAAAGCTGCCCCAAGCTGCTGACCAGCCCTGCTTCCCTCCTAAGAAGGAACCCTAATTACCTGTTATGCCTCCTACTACCACGGAGAGAGAGACACAGAGAGAACCGCCCCTGCTGTGACAGAGGGAGAAACAGAAACACAGAGCTGCCCCAAACTGCACACCAGCCCTGATTCCCTCCTACAAACCAGCCCCTGATTACCTGCTATGCCTCCTGCTGCGATGTACACCAAGAGACACGCAGTGAGAAGGAGAGGGGAGAAAGACACAGAGAGAGAGATCTGTACCTCCCAGTGTCCCCTGGATCCTAGCGCCCATTGCATTCCTGGTTGCAATGGGCTTTCTTGCTAGTAATTTTATAAAACTCTTACCATGTTCCCATCATCCCTTTTCTAAATTAAATGTCCCAGACTCTTCAGTCTTTCCTTACACAGAAGATGTCTGAACCCCCTAATGATCTACTTTTTCCAGCTCCAAGATCACTGCAGATGGGGACTGCAGCAAAGAAATTAAAAGACACTTGCTCCTGGGGAGGAAAGCTATGGCAAATCTAGACAGCATCCTAAAAAGCAGAGACATCACCCTGCCAACAAAAGTGCGTTTAATCAAGGCTATGGTATTCCCAGTTGCAATGTATGGCTGCGAAAGTTGGACCATAAGGAAGGCCGAGCGTCAAAGAATTGAGGCTTTTGAACTCTGGTGCTGGAGAAGACTCTTGCGAGTCCCTTGGACTGCAAAGCGAACAAACCGGTCAGTCCTAGAGGAGATCAGCCAGATCCTGAAGATGAAACTCAAATACTTTGGCCACCTCATGAGAAGGAGGGACTCCCTGGAGAAGAGCCTAATGCTGGGAGCGATCGAGGGCAAAAGAAGAAGGGGGCGACAGAGAATGAGGTGGCTGGATGGAGTCACTGAAGCAGTAGGTGCAAACTTAAATGGACTCCGGGGAATGGTAGAGGACAGGAAGGCCTGGAGGATCATTGTCCATGGGGTCGCGATGGGTCGGACACGACTTCGCACATAACAACAACAAATAATGTCCTTCCAAGTGACACTTTTGGTGAGCTATCCACTATGACCCCAAGATCTTTTCCTTCTCAGTTTCAGCATGTTCAGACCCCATCAGGCTATACTTGAAGCTGAGATTTTTTGTTCCCGTGTGCATGGCCTTATACATGCCAACATTGAATTTCATTTGCAACATTGTCACACATTCCCCCTGTTCATGGAGGTCCTCTTGGAAGTCTTCACAATCAGCTGTAAGCTGTGGGGTCCCACAAGTTTGAAAGTAGTATAGTGATCAAGTCTGCAGATGACACCACTATACTATTCACCCCTATTTCCAGATCATTTATAGCACTGGCATCAATATTGGAACTTGTGGGACCCCACAGCTTACTTTTTTCCATTGTGAGATTGTCCACTGATTCCCTTCCTTTGCTTCTTGTCATTTAACCAGTTTTAAATCCATAACAGAACTTGTCTCCCTATCCTAGTTCTTTTTAAAAAATTGTAATTATATGCCACCACTACCAGGGCTACTGGCTTGTGGTGGCTTCCAACTTCAGTACAAATACAATAAAATATCAACACAATCTACTTAAACATTATAAAATACAGAATAAATCCTGTTAATAATGAGCAGCAAACCAAGAACCACTACAGCTCAGGCCCATTCTGTACAGTGATGGCCACACCAGACTGCTGCAAGTTCTTTGCAAGTTCTGCAATGGGGTAGTTTGCCCTGCTGCTTCTTGTGTCCCAATGGGGGACCATTTTCACTGGTGTACCCTGTCTGCCCCGTATTTCTGCCTCCAGATGAGGCAGCCAGGGTGCAAAGGTTTTGGTGCATAGTGTGTGTAGCAGGGGCCATTTTTTTCTGTTTAGGAATGCAGTG
Source organism: Paroedura picta (assembly GCF_049243985.1). Classification (NCBI taxonomy): domain Eukaryota; kingdom Metazoa; phylum Chordata; class Lepidosauria; order Squamata; family Gekkonidae; genus Paroedura; species Paroedura picta. The sequence goes on along the minus strand of NC_135373.1, from coordinate 60,855,767 downwards.
GCATCACAGAGCCATCTAGGGCATTTTGTGTCCTTCCTGAGACACTGTAGTCAGCCCAGAGTGGCGGGAGGAGCTGGGCCAGGGAGGTCCAGCTCTCCCCTGCCAGATGAGCCAGGAGGGAAGGGAATTCCAGAAAATCCATGTTTCTTTGCTGCAGTGCAACCTTTGGCCCTATTTGGGTCAGGGCCAGGCCGACGCCAACATCTTCTGGAAGTGCGGATTAGCCCTGATGCCAGGTGGGCACCCGCCCAGCCCTTTTCACTTGTGGTAAAGGCGAGGTATCTTCTCAAAAGCCTTTTGAAAGTCTAAGTATATAATGTCTGCTGGGTCAACATTGTCTACATGGCTGTTCACTATCTCACAGAACTCTAAAATGTTGCTGAAGCAGGACTTTCATTTACAGATACCTTGCTGATTTTCTCTCAGCAGGCTTAGTCCCACTATGTGCCTAAGAACTGTATCTTTGATTACAGTTTCTATTAATTTGCCTGGGACGGATGTTAATCTGGCTGGTCTGTAATTTTCTGGTTCCCCTATGGATCCCTTTTTAAAAACTCATGTCACATTTGCTACTCTCCCATCTTATGGTAGTATGTATGAATTTAGTTCATCCACTAAGATGGGGGAGAAATGGAGGTAGTGACAGATTTTATTTTCCTGGGCTCCAAGATCACTGCGGATGGGAACTGCAGCAAAGAAATTAAAAGACGCTTGCTCCTGGGGAGGAAAGCTATGGTAAATCTAGACAGCATCCTAAAAAGCAGAGATATCAACCTGCCAACAAAAGTGCATCTAGTCAAGGCTATGGTCTTCCCAGTTGCAATGTATGGCTGTGAAAGTTGGACCATAAAGAAGGCTGAGCAGCAAAGAATTGAGGCTTTTGAACTCTGGTGCTGGAGAAGACATCTGCGAGTCCCTTGGACTGCAAGGCGAACAAACCGGTCAGTCCTAGAGGAGATCAGCCCGGACTGCTCCTTAGAAGGCCAGATCCTGAAGATGAAACTGAAATACTTTGGCCACCTCATGAAAAGGAAGGACTCCCTGTAAAAGAGCCTAATGCTGGGAGCGATTGAGGGCAAAAGAAGAAGGGGACGACAGAGAATGAGGTGGCTGGATGGAGTCACTGAAGCAGTCGGGGCAAACTTAAATGGACTTCAAGGAATGGTAGAGGACAGGAAGGCCTGGAGGATCATTTTCCATGGGGTTGCGATGGGTCAGACATGACTTCGCACATAACAACAACAATTAACTTGTATATGTAACCTGTCTCACATCTGAGTTCCTAAAGAACTCTTGCATGTATGCCACCAGGACCTGGAGACTTACTGGTTTTTAATTTCCCTACTAGGTCTAAAATTTTCATCTCTGGTCACCTCACTTTGGCTCAGTTCTTCAGGCTCTCTCCCTGAAAATGGTTGCTGGGCATAAACACATACCCCACACTTTTCACAGTGCGCACTGGAGCAAAATACTCATTGAATGTCTCTGCCATCTCTCCATCTTCCTTTAGGAATACCTTTATTCCTTTGTCATCCAAAGGCCCCACTGCTTCTCCAGCTGGTTTCCTGCTCCAGATATATTTTTTAAATGTTTATTGTTTCTCTTGATGCTTTTCGTAGATTGCTCATGATTTTTTTTTGCATGCCTAATAATTGGATTACATTTCTTTTGACAGAGTTTGTGGTCTCTGCTTTTCAAATTATCAAGGTAGACATTCTACTTATTAAAAAAAAATCTCTTTACTTTTTTAAAAAATCAAATGTGACAGCTTTGGACTTCAAGGGTAACTTTCCATTGACCAGAAAGTTGAATGTAATAGCATTGTGGTCACTGTTCCCAACTGGCATAACAACCTCTACCTCTTTCACCAGGTCTTGAGACTTGCTCAGATCCAAGACCAAGACCATTACCTCTCTGGGTTGTTCTTTGACCAACTGTTCCAGAGCACAGTCACATTTGGTGTCTAGGAATCTCATATTTACAGCATGACTTGAGCACACATTTACCCAGTCACTGTGAGGGTAATTGAAGTTTTCTAGTATAATAATAATACCTGATTTAGTCACCTCCCTTATTTCCTTCTTCATTTCATGATCAGCCTCGATGGTCTGATCAGGTGGGCAATAGTACCCCTCCCCTTTTAGGTAACCCTTAGGGGCTCAGTATTTTCACCCATATAGTTTCTGATGGGGATATAAATTTTCCTGATGTTTTAACTCGTTTAATTCTATATGCTCTATGAAGCAAAGTGTTGTTTGATCCACAGTTCTTCACCACTCCCCTATTTCTTCCTGTTTCCTGTTGTGTTATTGCTTGGAATGTGAAATGGCACTAGCTGCAGATGGTAGATGAGTATTTTCCTGTGGCTGGGTCCCACACCTCTTCAAGGCCTTTCTTGTTAATTGCTTGTAGGTAGAACCTGTGAATTCAGTATGGGAGAAGGATGTGTAAGGTTATGTGAATTCTGGCTTTTTCCATAAAAGTGGTAACTGGATATGGTCCTGAGGGAGCACCTGACTATCCTGGGTTGTAGGGTTAAATGTGAGCCTAGGCAAGAGAACTTAGGAACTAGCAAGATTTTCAAGTGCTCAACATCTTATGACTATGTAGATTCATCGAGAATGTTTTAAGAGGAATTTGCTTTCTCAGATGTAAGAAAAAAGGAGCCACTTACTGTTTTCTGTTGTGTAACTTTCACTGCTGTGTTGCATCTAATCAAGCTATTGCTATTCGTTTTTCTAAATGAACTTTCCTTTAATTATAACAAGCATTTGATTGCATGCACACACCACCCGCGTGGAACTCAAGGAACTTGGTGGCCAGCTCCATGATACCGTCTTTAACACATATATATAACAACAACAACAACAACAACAACAACAACAACAACAACCCAGCCCTCCCTGTCCTGCCCTAAGAGCTTATACCAAGGAATGGCTGTTATCTCATAGATGTTCCCCATTCTACCATACCCTCTATATATCTAAACTGTAATCCAGCATCTAGCAGTCCAGCTCCCCCATTTTAGCTGAGAAACTTATACACATATAATATGTTTCTCTCTCCAGCAGTCCTCACCTCCCCTGCCCGCTTCGTTACCACGCATGGCTCTCAGTAGCCATCATGCATCATGACTCCTCCCCCGTCTACAGTGAATGCTGTCTGCAATCTTTGCACCAGGCAGGCATGTCACCATGAGGTTAAAACACCCATCATAGAAACCCACTCTCTATATTCCTAATGATTGAATCACCTGCTGCCAGATGTCCACCTTGTCCCAGCACCCCAAGAGTCTCTGTGGAGTGCAAAAAAGGGGGTCCTTTCTAAAGGATCCCATCCCTCCTACTCAGACTGACACCCTGTGACTTCAAGACCCTCACTCTCCACAACAGCAGGAGAGCTGTCAGCTCAGGAGCCAGACTTTTCTGGACGCTCAGCCAGGAACTTGGGCATGATCACACTCCCTTACCAGGGAGATGCAGATCACAAGAGTAGCGCGGCTGGCATTCTTCTATCTTCACTAAGCCAAACTGCTAGCACTTTACTTGGCCCTAAAGCACCTAGCCATGGTGATCCATGCAACTGTTGCCTATAGGTTGGACTTTTGTAACTCGCTCTACTTGGGCCTTCATTTATCCCTGACAAAAAAAAAAAACTATAATTGGTACAGAATGCAGCTGTCTGGGTCCTCACTGGAACATCTTGGAAGGCCCACATCCACACTGTGCTTTGGCAGATGCACTGGTTTAAGGTTCTGGTACATGTCTTTAAGGCCATTCGCAGTTTGGGCCCACTGTACCTGTGCTTATGTCACCCAGAGAGCATGCCACTCGACAAATACCAATGGGTTGGCTGTCCCTGCTTCCAGAGAGAAGTCTGTTTTGCTTCAACCATGGTCAGGACATTCAGTCTTGGTCCCTACTTGGTAGAATGAGCTCACATGGGAGATCAGGACCCTGTCAGAACTGGTACAGTTCCACTGGTCTTGTAAAACAGCACTTCCACCAAGCTTTTGGTTGGGACAAATGATCTGGTAACCTCTATGCCCTCCTGACAAAAAATTTCACCCCCTTTAGTAATATCTAGCCTGTGGTAAACTTATTGACAGGGATGAAACTTTTGGCTGACAATGATGCTTCTAACTTATTAATTGATTTTAATTATTAATGTATTGTTAATATTCAATGTTTTTGTTTTAATTACATACACTATCCTGAGCCTGTCTCAGAAGGGCGGTATAGAAATTTAATACTTAATTAATAATAATAAATAAGTCCCTGAGAGTCTCTTCCCCAAAACTCTCTCTGTTCAGCTTCTCAAGGTCAGCAACCCTAGACTCAAGAGAATTAACCTTTTCCCTGAGAGCCATAAGCTTCATGCAGCAAGCACATTGCCATGATTTCTACCCAGTGCATAGATAACCATACATATGACACTCTCTAGAAAACACAGGAGAGCCCTTGTTTGCCTGCAGGCTTTCTATCTTTATAACTCGTGTGCGGTTTAAAGGTAGAGTCCCTAGACTAAGAACCACAGGCAGATAGCCTTTGACTTGTGCCTCTGTGTAGGAGGAGCTTTACAGTTCAGAGGCCCACAAACACCACCTCTCAGCAGCAACAGTAAAGGGTGGGCCTGTAATCAGCCGCAGGCAAACAGTCTGGTCAATGAGCAACAGACAGAAGACCCAAACTGACAAGACAAAAACACCACTCTCCAAGCACACATTCTCCAATCTTCAAGCACCCACTCACCCTCAGACTCTTCCTCACAAAGCAGTTAATGCTCCCTTGTAATTTAGCCATTTAGCAAAGGCAAAACAAACAAACATTCACCTTTCCAGCAACTGTCTCCTAGGTTCTTTCTTCCAACCCAGCTGGTTCAGTTCTGCCTCTGCCTAGGAAGAGCCTTACAGTCCAGAGGACTACAGCTTCTCCCTCCCAGCAGGAACAATCCTTCTCCATACATTCACACTAGTCCTCTAAGAAAGGTTTAGATATTGCCCCCATCAGTCCCAACTCTTTGTAAATTTGTATTTGATTGTTTAAGCAGATCCTACACAAGCATTTCCCTCATACGTACTTGGATCTCCAAAACAGGAAACAAAGTAACAGAGACTGAACAATATGACATCGCTTAGTGAAAACCTATGCTTGTTCTTACGATACATATTATAAATTTCCACTCTTTTAAACATCATTTTTATACTTCTATGCAACATCATTGCTAAAGAAACAGAACTAATCAATGAATACTAGGAACTGTAATGAAGAACTGTACAAGGCAACTTCATTCAAACAAATGTGCAAGGAGTCTGAATTCTACATATGCACCTTTGCTCTAAGTGTACCACCAGCACCTAGAAGTCTCTGCCCAAACGTTTCCATAGGGGGAGAAATACAATTTAACTGCTTTTTAGTTTTTCGTAGTCCACCTGTACCTTGGGATTCAAGACTTAGCCTAAGAACTCTATCACTAATATATCATTGTTCCAAAAATAGTTTTATGTTACACTACTGACCTAAAGTGTTTCACACACACACAGAGCATTACACTGCCATATAATTACATTTTCACATGTAACAGTCCTCTACTATGAAGGCTCTAAAATGATCGCCCAAATGATCTCCCTTGTTACCAGAATAGTCGCCTTGTTCAATTATCTAGTTTAGTATGAATTTATCTAGGTATTCTGGATAGAGTGATAAATGAGGTATGTGTTTTGCTTGCAGGCATATGTTTTACCACTCTACTAACATCTCAGATGCACTGAGCTTAAAGAAAATTTCTTTCCCATCTACAGCGTTTAGTGAGTTTACAAATCTAGATTATACTACAGATCAGGTGCCAATAGTTTTCCATTCTGTTGTGCAACTGGATGTTCTATACGAACTGCTCAAAACGCCCAAACCCGACTAAGGTTTTAAGGGCCTTATTGAAATTTATTTTACTACTCTATAAACAGAGGCACTTCCTCCTAGTCTTTCCACTGCCTCTATAAAAGCCTTCATAACCCTGGAGATATTCCTCCAGAGGAAATGCCTGTTAAAGCTTTATCACTATAGCAACTAACCTAATTGGTCTAGTACAGGTCTCTCCTTCAACCATTGGGTGGAGCCACTATCCCTAAGTATAAACCAAGCATTTAAGGAAAGAAAGCTGTCAGATTGCCATCTTTTGGGGACATGCCAAGCAACTATTACTTAAAGCAACTAAAAATACAGTTATAATTACACAATGCTAATCTGAATTTTTAAAGATTTTGTAACATTGTGGGTTACAATCTTTATCAGCATCATTTTTCATACACACCCAAATATTCATATTGAGTTTTTAAAAAACAAAACAGAAACAAAAGACCAAAGAAAACAATATTTCAATTAAGTTGATATTCCCCAGAGATGAATAAAGTCAAAAAATTGCAGTAACTGTAACAACTTATATTCTTTCAACTCAGGATGCTAAATTTAATGCATGCATGGGTTTCTTTTTCAAAATACACAATATGTGTGTGTGTTGTGGTGGTGTCTGATTATAATGATCAAGAAATTAAAAGAGTTATGAACATGTAAGAAATAGTCATTATTTGTTAATTGTTAAATGGCCTCAATAAAAGGCATTTTCAACACATCGATTCCATGTCTCCAGTCTGGAAAGGGAACATAAAATGTTTTAATGTTCATCTTACTAAAAATAAGCCAAAGAAAAGCATATCAGAAACTGTATGCAACAGCTCTTCTCACAACTCAGCACTTTTACTGTTCTTCCAGGGAAGATAGGTTAAATAACAATTTTCAAATATTATAGTGGTCAGGTGCTATGTAAATGATACTTTATTCATATTTGCATTACTCAGTCATGAGCAGTGAAATCCTAAACTCTTCTAAATCCACTGAAGAAAGGTTTAATTCTGCTTATGATTCACTGAAAGACTAATGATAGTATATCTTGACACGATGTATATTCTGCTGTCTGGCAGTTGCTCAGAGTTGCATGATATACAATAGTTATAGCATACTGAACAATAACTAAGCCAGGATTTATATGTTTTAAAAAGTTAAGGTTCTCTCTAGCTAACAGTGGAATGTCCAAGTAGACCAAACAGAAACTCTTCCCTTCAATAGCTTGAAAAAAACAATACAATACTGATATAAACATATACAACGTGATAAGAAATACCTTTGTCAAAGTCACTGGAATGACTTTAGTCCATCTTGCCATCCTCCAATGAATGTTTAACTACTGCAGACTACACAATATATGTATGTATTGATCATTGCACATCAAACACATATTGCAAGTTATTACTTAAAAATGGACTACTAAATAAAAACATGTGTTTAACATATTGCAGTTCAAATATGAAGTATTCCAACAAATGTTTACGGGGTTTTATTTTGAAAGTATGCAAGTCTGTTATTTACAAAAGTTAATGTCCAAGACTGTAAATGGAGTGTAGATTTCAAGCATGGCAAAACACATAATAAGATTAACTGTTTCATAATTCACTACAATTTCCCACAACATTGGCTGAGGAATGGTAAACCTAGTACTGTTCGAGAGAAGGAGCAGAAGAATATGGATGATAAATTGTTATGATTTTATTATTGTTATTAACCATGTTGTCACCCGCCTACACTACACAGGAAAGGCAGGTTATAAAAATAAATCTTTAACTTACTAATATGTCTGATTCTCATTGTGAGCTCAATGTATTACTGAATTAATTCCTTAATATTGAAAAAAAAGATTTCAGTGACATGTTGTCAGGTACTGAACACCACAAAAATAAAGTCAGAATCCCCCTCCCCTTGAACTCAGACTTACATGAGAATTCAATTGAACCATTTTATTTTATGAAGCCTCAAAACTGTAATTTTTTTGTTGCTGATCAAATGGCAGCCTGTCCCCCTCCACATTCAAGAACATAACCAAACACATGTCTGCTCAAGAACTGCCACTGATCCACATTACAAAATGGAATGCTTCAAACAAGGAACATTTTATCATATTGCCTTTATAGTTAAATTTTTAGCTGAACCAAGCAGGAGTCTGAAATGCACCATATAGAAAATAAATTAAAATCAGGTAGTCTTTCAATTTGGAAACTGACAGCAATCTGTCTTATGGTGCAGAAATAATGCTAAGGGTACGCTAAGGATATGACCATACTGCCATTGTCATACTATCAAGTCGACAGAAGACACTACAAATCTAGCTAAGTAATTGAAAGTGATGTCAATGACATCAAGACATCTGTCACCAGGACAAGTTTCCCTCTCGCTAAAGAAATTAATGCCAACCTCTCTGCATGAAGCCTTGGGGAACTAGAAACCTTGGGCTGGATAAGGAGACACCAAGGGAAGTATGCTTCAAATTAGAGACATAAATAGGGTCTCAGAGAATTTACAATACTAAAGTCTGCTCCGTAAGTAACAGCTTGTGTATTTCTTTCCATAGCGGAATAAAACATTCAGCTTGCATTTCATGACATTTTATAGGGCCCTTCCATTTCTTTACAGCAGTTTTTAGAACCCTGAGAAATGCTGTTTGTCACCCTAACCCGATGCATCGGGATGTTCTGATAGGTTGGCCTAGACTTCAGACCACTTGCCCCCAAGGAAGAGGACCTGGGCCTCTAACCCCCCACATGTGGCTACAGCGAGACTTACTGCAGTAGGCGATCAGGAGGCCAACCAAGATCATAACTGCCCAGAAAGTTGAGGAGGCGCTTGGCAGAGCGTTGGCATCTGTCCTGCTGCTTCTCCTGGGAGATGGAGCCATCGAAGCCAACGACGTGCCCAGAGCAAACAGCGCGTCAGGTAGAGTCTCACCAGCCCGCTCTGCCTCGGAGCGACCGCCTTTCGCCACGTGTAATCCCAAAGAGAACCATCTTCCAAAAGCAGCGCCGAGGCCGGGCATCAACAACCCGGGGCAGCCGCTGGCAGCAGCTTCGGGCCAGCCAAGCCAACAGGCGTCGGGAACTGGGCTTCCTTCTTCGGGAACCGCTTCATTAGAGCCCGGGGAGGACTCCCGAACTTTCCTTCCGAAAGAACACCCGGCCGTCGAGCGGAACGCTAAGCTTCGGCGGAGGTGCGAACTGGCGTCCAATCTGTAATTCGAACGCACGGCCGTGCAACTTCCCCGGTGTCAGAGTTCGCCTTCCCCCCCGCCTTTCGCGGCAGTTCGGCCCACGGCTTCGCCAAATATCAAACGGGCCGGCACGGAACTGCCCTCCCCGCCAAGTCTCCCTCAGCGACGCGCAGCTCCCGTGAAACTCCCGTCGAAAAGCAGCCGATGAGCGAGGGCGCCCTGCAAACCTGCCTGGGGGCGGGCAAAGGGAGGTCCCGACAAAGCGGCCAGCACCTCTCCGCTATCGCCGAAGCCGCTATTTCGCGCCTCGCCGCACCCCGCTGCCGCTCTGCCTCTTACTGGCGGCCAAAGGCTCCACGAGAAACCCGCGCGCCCGCCCTCGCCGGCGGCAAACTTCTCGCTCAGCACTGGCCAAGTTGCCCCCCGCCCACCACCAAAAAAGGGAGCGTGACCCGGGGCTGCGGCTCTCGAAAGCGGGAAGGCGGCCCCGCCCACAGGTGCAAGCTCGCCCAGGGGTGCCCAAGGGTGCTGCGCAGACGTCTTGCCTTGCCTTGCTCTTCGGGTCAAGCCAGGGCGCGCACGGGCGCCTTTCCCTTGCGGCAAGAGGAGCCAGCCCCGGCCAGCCGCCTCGTGCTCTTGCAGTCCATCGCGGGGCCGGCTCCCGCTGCCTTGGGTCACGCCTCAGTGCAAGCCCGACGCTCTTTCCTCTTGGCTGCAGCGGCCGGCGTCGCCGTTGCCGCTTCCGTTGGCTGAGCTCTCCTGCTCGGGGCGACTGGCCAGCGTCTCCTTAACCCTTTCCTGAAACTCCCAAGGGTCTGGGCAGAGGTGGGGAACGAGGCAGCGCGGCCTCCCGGAGCCTCCCCGGAAAAGCGAGCCGAGAGTAGTGTGCGCGTTTCTGTGTCTGTGTCTCTGTGTGCGCGCGCTCTGAATTCAGACGGCCGCTTCGGAGGGCGGCACGCGGCTGTCTCCAAGCTTGTCTCGTGGCGCTTTCTCGCCCTCCCCCCTCCGCGCTGCGGCTGTTGGAGGGGATGTGTGCGCGCTGCAAAAAAAAAAAAAAAAAGGAGGGGAGGGGGAAATCCCAACCAAGCCAAAGACAGAAAAACCGGTTGTTCGGTGGCCTTCGTGGACACATCTAGAAATGATGGGAGAGAAATTGGAGTGGCTGCGAACGTGAACCGGTGCGGGTATACTCGAGAGTAAACCCCCCCTTCCCAATTGATCGGCACTTCTTCCCAAGTAAACGCGCAAAGAACCCCAGCTTTATCCCTGTCGGACTCGCTTTGCAAATGAGCAAAACGAAAGCGGGTTAAAATGACAACTGGCCAAGGGAGATGAGGTTCGGACTCGACGTGATGAGAGACATCGTTTTGCTTACCATCCCAAGTCCCAAATCGATTGCTTTGCAACCGGAAACTGGCATCCGTCTAAATTGCCCCTTGAAGCTTTATTAGATCCGTGGGCGTACACCGGTCTTTATACTGCCAGAGTTATGCAAAACTGCCAGCATCCAATGCACACTTGCCTGGAGTCTGTCTCCCTGAATTCCCTGTCTTTACAGCTGAGGAAGCCTGCATAGGGTTAGGCTGCAAACCCTTCAGTAAGGTTCAAGCTGGGGCATTTTTAAACTAACCAGTACAGTTCATGTTATAGTATCTATTACCTTCGTCTATGAGTTTGTGAATTAGCTGCCTTGTGGGCGGACCTTCTGTTCTTGAAGATTTTTCTTGAGAGGGTGATTCTCAGACCCAGTATTCACTTCCTCCAAAATGTTATTTCAAATTTCCACTTTTCTCAAGAGATTATCTTGCCAGTGTACTTCCCCTTACTAAGTACAAAGAATGAGAGATCCTTATACTATTTAGACGTAAGATGTTTTACCTGAAAATAACACTGTGTTTTGAAGGAATAAGGCATGGTGTAATGGTTAAAAGAAGTAGACTGATCTGAAGAACTGGGTTTGATTACCCACTCCTCCACATGCAGACAGCTGGGTGGGCTATCCAACGATTTAGCTGACACCTGAGAGCGAAGCAAGAAGCATGAGTTGGCAAGGCTGTTCATTCCTTGTTCAAGTGAGGAGAGCATTGCATACCTCCTGTTGAGTAGTTTGTTAGAATCCCCATGTGGGACTGCACAGAAGATCAATGATAAAAACATGGTTGCACTCATTGAAGATCTTCTGTGTATATATATATCCTCTCTATGGCCTTGTTGCATTCTCTTTTGATAGTGCTAGAGGTACTGAGGGTGGGAGAGTTGGAGCTCTGAAGCTTACGATGGTTTGTGCAGGAAAAAGCTCTTCCAGCTTTGATACACAGTGTCCCTGCAGGTTTTAACTCTATGGCAGGCCTGCTGAAGCCAATCCCCACGTGTGCCCATACAGAAGATCCTCAGTGAACAACAGTTGCACCCCTGTTTTCCTGAGCTTGGCAGGGATGTTCTAGAATGGGTAGCTTGTACTAGATCCAACTTCTTTGTCCTATATTCTTTGTCCTATATTATCTCCATGATGTGAAGAATGTCCTGTGACTTCATAGCCTAGCAGCTGGCGTACATCTCAAGATACTTCTGTTGGATATAGGTAGCATTGTGGAATATACTGGTTAAAAAAATCAGTGAAATACTTTATCAGTCTACATTCTTCTTATCATTTATTTATTTATTTTTCAATTTATACTCTGCCCCTCCCAACATGCTGGCTTAGGGCAGCATCTAACATATAAATCACAAACATACATGGTAAAATTACAGTTTATCAATAACTTAAATTAAATTAGTATAATAAAATCATAAAATTATAAAAATAAATCCCAACTTGGGGGGGATTCCCAAGTGATGGCCAATCAGAGGCTTGGCACTTTGTTGGAAAGATGGTAAGCTTTTTATGTATAAAGATTCTCATTTATTCCTTATATCTTACTCCATTTATCTGTGAAAATGTAAAAATATGGTTTGCTCTGGGAGCTTGATAGTTATTTACTCTGGAACAGACAGACACTGAATCCATGGGATAACAAGAAACAAAATATGCAGGTACACCTTGTTGATTTGTTTAGCATTATTGAAAACAAGGTGTGTGGCAATATTCATGCTACTTCTCTTCCCTAATTGAACTCAAAAAGCTAGTTTTCCTTACTTAAGCTTTCATGCCAGGTTAGAACTTAAAGAGTTCTGCTTCCTTTTCTGTGAAATGTTCTTTATCATTAGGCTCTTCCTTGGCTATTCTATATAACAAAGAATGGCACTACTTTATACTAATTTCTTGTTGGTCAGAAATGCTCTCTAAGTATATTAGAATTGGAAAACCAAATTCCTTGAAAAAGAACAATTTCAACTTTAAAAGCACTGGAATAAGCCGACCACATTCTGCACCATATTAAAGATTTTTGCACCTTTGTGATTTCCCTTGCCTGTTGATACAAGCCCTTCTTTTTCCAACTACTGTTGATACAGAAGCATATACCTATAAAGTACCATAAAATGTCAGTCAAATAAAATGGCACATATGGCTTCTTAAATTATGAAGATTTGTTGTAGTGAATCCAAGGATTCTCATTTTAGCTCCCATATTTTAACACTAAGAAAATGGCCCTAATTGAATAGCCCTTACACATATAGATCATCAATTAACCAGATTGCTTGCTGGATATGCAAGCAGTTTGAATAATCCAAGATTTGGTTAACAGGAGGACTGTTTGAATTGGTTTTATGCTAATATTCACAGAAGGATCATACATAGAATTTGAATTACTAGGAATTTTGCATAATTGATGTTGGTTTATTTTGTTTATAAAACTTCTAGGCTGCTTTTCAATCACAAAAGGCGCTGGAAGCAGTTAGCAAATGGAAATAGATTTAAAAAACATTATAAAACATAATTCCATGAGGCTAAAAGAAACTAAACAAGTATCAGCAAGACTGCTAAAGCTTCTTAAACAGCCATGCAAAGCTATCAATCTAGAGAACTAAAAGGATTTGGGAAATGGGGGATATCACAAGTGCTTCCATGTACCAGAAAAGCCATAATATGCCCCACTGGAGGACATCAGCAGTGTGACTGGCACATTTGATCTGCCCTGTGCATGAATAGTTCGTGCTTTTTTATATGCTACATACATGCTCTTTAAATAGTTAGCCCAGAACATGGGAACTCCAGATTTGTCCCAAATATTTACAGTATTGGACCAGTTCCAATACAAAGGGTGATAACCAGTAGAGAAGAGGATCAGTTGTTCATTTACCTTGATTCCAGCAGAGCTCACTGGATAACAACCTTTGAGAGAATTGGACTCACCTGGCATTCAGGATTACAGGTTGTTAACCAGTCTGGCTCTGCAATTAAAATGTACCATTGACAAAATCAAGTAACTAATTCTGAACTATGCTTCAAAGTACAGTTCAATAAATCTGTAAAACAGGGCCATGTCTGAATAGAAACAATAATTCTACAGAGCTAGGACAAGCTACCCTTTTCAAAGTTTGAAAAAAAATTAAAAGGTGGGAACGAAATGCAAAAGTTTTCAGATGATGAGATCTTGTAAAACCGCCTCATGATATTTTGGCAGACATTATTTACTGGCTAGGCAATTGCTGACAACATGACCAATGTGGTTGGAAGTTGCCTAGGTAATCCAAAATGGCTGCTGAAGTTTTATTTGGTTTTTTTTTTGAAGTTTTATTTTCATTTATCAAATGGTAGATGAACCCATAAGAGGTTCAGCCATACTGAACTTAATACTGACCAACAGGCAAGAGTTGGTGGATGAGGTGAAGGAAGTGGGGACCCTAGGGGGAAGTGACCATGTCCTCATAGAATTCCTTTTGAGATGGGGAGGCAAGGAAGCTTATAGCCAGATGCGGATGTTGGATTTTCGTAGGGCAAACTTTAATAAACTCAGAGACATGATGAGTGTCATACCATGGATGAGAGTGCTGGAAGGTAAGGGAGCATGTGAAGGGTGGGCGCTACTCAAACAAGAGCTATTGCATGCTCAATCAATGACTATCCCAGAAAGACGAAAACACTGCAGGAGCTCTAAGAAGCCTACTTGGATGAACAGAGAACTTCAAGAGGAACTAAGAAAGAAAGGGGAAATGTTCAGGAAATGGAGGGAAGGACAGAGCTCTAAAGAAGAGTACCTACAGGTTACTAGGCACTGTAGATCAATCATCAGAAAGGCCAAACCTGAGAGTGAGTTAAGATTGGCCAGGGAAGCCCACTGTAAAAAGAAAAGATTTTTCAGTTATGTGAGGAGCAAACGTAAAGTAAAGGAGGCAATAGGCCCACTGTTGGGTGCAGATGGACAAACTCTAACGGAGGATGCAGAGAAAGCAGAAGGGCTCAGCACCTATTTTACATCTGTTTTTCCCACAGGTCAAAGAGTTTAGGCATATATAGAGATGGCAGTAGCTAAGAGATAGAGTCTGGGTGGCAGGTTGACATGGACAGGGAGGTTGTCAAGAGGCATTTAGCTGCACTGGATGAGTTCAAATCCCCTGGGCCGGATTAAATGCACGCAAGAGTGCTCAAAGAACTTTCCGGAGAACTTGCACAACCCTTGTCCATTATCTTCGGGACCTCTTTAAGGACTGGAGATGTCCCGGAGGACTGGAAGAGAGCAAACGTTATCCCGATCTTCAAAAAAGGGAGGAAGGATGACCCGGGAAACTACAGACCAGTGAGTCTGACCTCTGTTGTGGGTAAGATAATGGAGCAGATATTAAAGGGAGCGATCTGCAAACATCTGGAGGACAATTTGGTGATCCAAGGAAGTCAGCATGGATTTGTCTCCAACAGGTCCTGTCAGACCAACCTGGTTTTCTTTTTTGACCAAGTAACAGGTTTGCTGGATCGTGGAAATTCGGTTGATGTCATATTCTTGGATTTTAGTAAAGCTTTCCCCATGATGTTCTGATGGATAAATTGAAGGACTGCAATCTGGATTTTCAGATAGTTATGTGGATAGGGAATTAGTTAGGGAACCACACTCAAAGAGTTGTTGTCAATGGTGTTTCATCAGACTGTAGGGAGCTGAGTAACGGGGTACCTCAGGGCTCGATGCTCGGCCCGGTACTTTTTAACATATTTATTAATGATCTAGATGAGGTGGTGGAGGGACTACTCATCAAGTTTGCAGATGACACCAAATTGGGAGGACTGGCAAATACTCCAGATGATAGAGACAGAGTTCAACAATGGAAAAATGGGCAAATGAGAACAAGATGCAATTTAATAAAGATAAGTGTAAAGTTCTGCATCTGGGTCAAAAAAATGAAAAGCATACCTACTGGATGGGGGATACGCTTCTAAGTAACACTGTGTGTGAACAAGACCTTGGGGTACTTGTGGATTGTAAACTAAACATGAGCAGGCAGTGTGATGCAGCGGTAAAAAAGGCAAATGCCATTTTGGGCTGTATCAACATGGGCATCACATCAAAATCACAAAATGTCATAGTCCCATTGTATACGGCACTGGTCAGACCACACCTGGAGTACTGTGTGCAGTTCTGGAGGCCTCACTTCTAGAAGGACGTAGATAAAATTGAAAGGGTACTGAGGAGACTGACAGGGATGATCTGGGGCCAAGGGACCAAGCCCTATGAAGATAGGTTGAGGGACTTGGGAATGTTCAGCCTGGAGAAAAGGAGGTTGAGAGGGGACATGATAGCCCTCTTTAAGTATTTGAAAGGTTGTCATTTGGAGGAGGGCAGGATGCTGTTCTCGTTGGCTGCAGAGGAAAGGACATACAGTAATGGGTTTAAAGTACAAGTACAATGATATAGGTTAGATATCAGGAAAAAGTTTTTCACAGTCAGAGTAATTTAGCAGTAGAATAGGCTGCCTAAGGAGGTGGTGAGCTTCCCCTCACTGGCAGTCTTCAAGCAAAGATTGGATACACACTTTTCTTGGATGCTTTAGGATGCTTTGGGCTGATCCTGCGTTGAGCAGGGGGTTGGACTAGATGGCCTGTATGGCCCCTTCCAACTCAATGATTCTATGATTCTATTTTGAAACTGGGGGTCAGTTGGAGGAAGAAGGAATCACCAGAAAGAAGGAACAGAGTTAGTGAGAGGTGATCAAGAGAAAAGAAAACAATAATTAAAATGTGGATAGAGAAGAAAACAAGAAAAGAGGCTAAGCCCTGAATGTTCCCAGTAAGGGGGCGGGGACAACAGAACAGAAAGGGTCAAATGAGGGGGGGGGGAATCAAAGATGTGTCAGTAGAAGGGGAGAAGAAATTAGAGCAATGGAATAAGTTGTGGGAAATGCCAACTGGAAGGACAACCATGTGGAGAACTTGGGGGCATGATGTCTCATAGTTTTTTCATATATACCCTACTTATTATCACTCCCAGTTTTAAAAATTCCTGTGAACATCAGCAACTCCATTAAAATGTTTTCCTTACATGACCGGATAGACCACATTGTTTGAGGAAGCCAAATTTGTTTGCAACATGCTTCTGAGTCTACTTTTCCTTAGTTCCCTTTTAATTAGTTAGTTAATAATAGAGTTGGAAGGGACCTCCTGGGTCATCTAGTCCAATCCCCTGCACTATACAGGACACTCACAACCCTATTGCTAATCCAGTGTAACCTGCCACCCTCTTGAAACTTCACAGAATCAGCCTCTCCATCAGATGGCTATCCAGCCTCTGTTTAAAAATGCCCCAAAATGGAAAACCCAACACCTCCCGAGGAAGCCTGTTCCACTGAGAACCTGCTCTAACTATCAGGAACTTCTTCCAGATGTTTAGACAGAATTTCTTTTGAATTAATTTCATCCCATTGGTTCTGGTCCATCCCTCCAGGGCAAGAGAGAACAACTCTGCTCCATCCTATACATGGCAGCCTTTTAAATACTTGAAGATGGTTATCAGATCCCCTTTCAGTGTCTCCTCTCCAGGCTAAACAGACCAAGCTCCCCCAACCTTTCCTCATATGTCTTGGTCTCCAAACCCCTCACCATGTTTGTTGACCTCCCCTGTACACATTCCAGTTTGTCAACATCCCTCTTCAACTGGGGTGCCCAAAACTGAACTCAGTACTCCAAGTGAGGCCGAGCCAGAGCAGAGTAAAACGGTACCATCAGCTCCCGTAATCTGGGCATGATAATCAGCTTTACTGAAATCCAGATAAACTTTGTCCACAGCATTCCCCTGATCCAGCAAGGTAGTCACTTTCTCGACTTGTTCTTGCAAAACCTGTGCTGGGTCTTAGAAATCATGGCTCTCAGTTCCAGTTGCTCAAAGACTGTTTGATGATTTGTTCCAAAATGTTGCCAGCTACAGATGTCAAGCTGATAGGTCAGTAGTTACCCATATCCTCCTTTCCCCCTTTCTAGAAGAGGGGGACAACATTCACCTGCCTCCAATCATTTGGCACCTCATCTGTTCTCCTGGAAGTGTCAAAAATAATGAACAGCAGTTCAGAGTTGATATTGGAAAGTTCTTTTGGTACCCTTGGATGCAATTTATCTGGCCCAGAAAACTTTGTTTCATTTAAATAAACTAGATGTTTATAGACTGCCCCCCACAATGATCCTAAGCTTCCATCCCCATCCCCCCCCCCGTTGTGAGATATTGCAACATTGAGCACGATTTCCCTTACAAGAGAAGACTGAGGGGTAATAGGAGTTAAACAGTTCAGCCCTCTCTTCATCATCATCTGTTATAATTTCACTTTCTTTTCCTCACAGTGGTCTTTCAGAGTTCCTACTCTTTTTCTTACTTGAAATATAACTAAAGAAACTTTTTAGCACTTCTTGCTAGCCTAAGCTCATATTGAGCTTAGCGTTTCTAACACTCTCCCTACAATAATTGATTATTTGGTTTATACTCATCCTTAGTGATAAGACCCTCCTTCCAGTTCCTAAATGACTCTTTTTATTCCTCAAATCATTTGACAGCTGCTTATGGAGCAAACTTGGCTTCCTTAGGCTCCTTCCATCTTTTGTTCTCAATAGATTTGTGATTGAGCCTTCAGTATTTCACATTTAAGAAACTCCCATGCCTCCTGGACTCCCATCTCTAAGTCCTTCTGACCACTTTCACTCAGTGCATTCATTTTACTTTCCAGCATTCTGCATTCTATTCAAGCCAGAATCCTTCCCAAGCCGTGCCTGATGGTGCTGTATGCTCTGAATTTGCCCCACCCCCACCCGCTGTGCTCAGTCCTGCTTTGAGTGCCAGTCTCCATGTGCCTTCTCTCTGTCTCCTTCCTCTGCTTGGATTTTGGTTTGATCTCTACCTCTGACTAAAGAAAGTACCCTTCTGTCCAGCTCCAAACCTTCCCAATTTGTACAGTTAGAACTGACCTGTCCCTTAGTAACTTCTGCTGTATTTTAAAATTCAGTTAAAACACACACACACACACACCCCTGGCATTCCATTATAAAATGCCTTTAGAGTTTAGCAAATTACCAGCTCATTTTGAAATGAGTCACTGCTTCAGTTTGGATCTGACATGTGAACAGAAATAAGTGGCTAAGATATAACCTGTTACTTTGTTAGACCATGACAAAGAGTTTTAGTTACAGACAATGTAAATGTAATAATGACTGAAAGAAAGCCAAATACATTAAATTGCCTTTGTTTCAATGAATGCTTAGAGACTATTGAGGATATTCAATCCTACATAAAAAAGAAGCAAAATGTCTCTTCTGGAAATCTGTGTAAACAAACTGGGCTCTCTAGTCAGCCTTAAGTGTGCACTGTTTATCTCTCAGCAGCAAACTAATATCTGCATGTGATTTACCATACTGTGTTATTTTAACCCTAGTAACCTTTATCTATGAATTGCTTTGAAAGTGCAAAACGAACCAAAAACCCACAGGATGTGATCAGAGATCAAAATACATCTCAGCATCCCTAATGGGAGAAATGTGTACTACATAGTGCTTTACTATTCATACACATTAAATGTGTGTACCCTGGAGTCCAGACTTATCCTTTTTGGCTTGACTTCTAGATATTGCAGAAAGAAGCTGCCCCGTGACGAAGGAAAGTGTTTAATAAACCACTGGAGCAACATTAACACTGTATTCCTCAAGTGCCTCCCCACCCCATTAACAAGATTTATCAAGGCAAAACAGTGCACATTCTGGTAAGTAGGGGTGGTAGGCGAGCATGTGCCCCATCCCTACAATGGCAGGAGAAGGGTGAGAAGAGAGCAGCCACCTTCCCTACCTGAGTCTCAAGTGTCTGCTCCTCAGCCTGAAGAGGCAGCATGTGGTTCTACCTCCCCCCTCACCTGTTTTTCCCCTCAACCGTCTGCATGGAGTGTACAGGAATGAGGGC
Organism: Paroedura picta; assembly: GCF_049243985.1. Classification (NCBI taxonomy): domain Eukaryota; kingdom Metazoa; phylum Chordata; class Lepidosauria; order Squamata; family Gekkonidae; genus Paroedura; species Paroedura picta. The sequence goes on along the minus strand of NC_135373.1, from coordinate 60,836,379 downwards.
GGAAGTACTCCAGATCCTGTTCAGTTATTTATTTCTGTATTCAGTGGCAGAGGAGAAGCAGCAGCAGCCAGTAAAAGGTTTCCGAGCTGACTTCAAGCTCCCCACAGTGCCTGTGCTTCGGTCATACCCCCACCCACCGAGTTTCTGCAGCACACATCCCCAAAGTGTATTTCAGACTTGAAGCGGCAGCCCACCCAGGGAGAAAAGCCAGAGAAGGCAGAGGAGAGACTGGCAAGAATACAAGATAGCTGCTCTGTTGCTGCTGGTGGCTTGTGTGTGCCCTGCACTGGCGCAGCCAAGCTTAGCCCAGGAGACTGGAGTGGAAGGAAGGAGCCAGACGGGGGAGCTGAGGCAGTGCTGCATTTAGCCTTGCATTTTGACCACATGGGACAATAAGAGCAATGTTCTGTACAATGTTCAGAAGCCATAGCTGGGAGCCTTCTGCTTCCAAGAGGCACTGACCATGGTGAATACATTTTTCCCTCCCTTTGGTTCCGGGGTACAACAATGCACCCCCCTCGTTTCCTGCCCACATTGCCCTGCCCTTGGTACTCCTCTATTTTAACCTTTCAGAAGATCCCATGGATGCTGAGGAAACCATGAACAGCTGCCTGGAGTCAGTTTTGGGATGGATGAGGGCTAAGAAGCAGAAAATTCCAGAAGGGGAAGGTTTGACCAGAAATTTGTATATCCTCTGTTCTGCACAGGGTTGTACTCCCAAAGAAGCAGGTTCATAGCTTGAGGTACTGCTGGACCCCAGTCTTCTGTTGGATAAACAATTGCAGGGGTAGCCAAGGGTGCCTTTATCATCTTCAGCTGGCAGGAAAGATATTGCCACTGTGGTGCATGCATTGGTAAATCTAGATTGCTGCAGGGCATTTTATAGGCTGCACTGGAAGCCTGTCCAGGAGCTACAGCTGGTATGGAAGACTGCAGCCAGAATGCTTATTGGAGTGGATCATAGGAATCATGTCACTGCACTCTTCTTAAATCTACACTGACTCCCAGTTGGCTTCCAGGCTCAATTCAAGGTGTTGGTATTGAGACTTAAAGTGTATATGTCTTCAGGACGTCATACCTGAAGAACCTCTTTCTCCCATATCAACATATCCATTCACTCAGATCATCAGAGGCCCTGTTTAGAATGTATCAGCGAAGGCTGGTGTGGCCATTCATGGTACCAAAACTTTGGAAATCCCCAAGAAAATTAATATTTCTTCCTTTATTGTTGTCTACCAACAGGTGAAGACTTTGTTTTGTTTGGCATAACCCCAATAACTGTTCTTGGCCCTCCTCCCTGATTGAATTCTTTGTATTTATGTGTTTTTACTGAATTTCTTATAATGTTGATTTTTTTATTTGTCACCTTGGGGACTCTATTTAGGTTAAATAGAAATGTGTTAAAGAAAGATTTTCTTACTTTCCAGCCCTGTATATCTGCAAAATAGTTCCATCCCCATACTTGAGACTCAGCTTTCAGAGATGGAGTAGGATCTAGAAAACATGAGTTCAAATCCCCACCTTGCTGTAGAAACACACCGGGCCAATCACTCACTGAGCCTAACTTACCTCACAGGAGGCGACTTGAATTATATATATTACTCAGTGGTTATGATTCTGTGGATAGTTTGCAGCCACGAGGCATATTCCTTCTCGTAGGTGACTCAACAACATTGTGGACAGGCAGTCATGACTCATGTCTCTACACCCGCATATTCTGTTTTGGAAGGAAGGATAGGGCAGGTTCTGTTAGCCTTCCAGCCAACAAATGAGGCCAGGATGATGTTTGTTTCACTAGGAGAAAAGGAAGCCTTTTTCATGTAGTTCTTCCTGTAGCTTGGAACTGAAGCTGAACAGTTCTTCCTTTAACCTTTGTAGCCATAATGCAGTATCCATGTCTTTAAGTGATGAGAGAATTTAGACAAGGAAAAACCCTAGATCATCACACTTATACATCTTGAACTTGCATCAGCTCTGTTGTCACAGAATAAAGAGGCACATCTGCAGCTATTTCTTGGTTGCTCTCCTACATGTTTTGAATGTAGGTAAAAGTCATGAAGACCCCCTTGAGGCTGAAAAAGTACAGCATCCATTATCCTATCTCAAATTAAGTTTTATGGCCATTAATTTATATTATGGTCTCGTATAACATTAATTATTTAGTTTTTGTGTTCAAAAGTGCCAGGGAAATGAATACTAATAAACTTGAAAGCCCGGATGATTTTGACAATTTGATATCACATATTGCATATAAAATGTTTACAGTTGGCAGTAAATGTGTCAGGGCCAGTGTGGTGCCATAGTTAGAGTGCAGGAATAGGACCTGCGGGACCCAGATTCAAATACCCACTCTTCCATGGAGGCTCACAGGGTAACCTTGAGCCAGTCATACTCAGCTAAAGCTGCTTGATTGTGGGTGTAAAATGAAGGAAAAATCAGCATGTTAAACCATTTTGGTCTCCATTCGTGTAAAAAGTGGAATCTGTTCCACTTAATATTTCTGGTAAGGCCTTGGAGGAGGAGTGTGTCTCATGGTTTAAGTACCACTCGGTGCTTAACACCCACTCAGGGCAGCTGTCCCACCCCTGAGTGCCTCATCCTCCAACTAGCTTACCTGTCTGTCCAGCAGCCAGCCAATTGCCTTCTGTCCCCCACCCCTGACCCCCCTCCTCCTTCCACTTTCCTCTGAGGCTGCAGAGTCCTGCCATGTGTGAGCTGTCCCTGCTGGTGAGTTCCCTGCCCTGGGGGGCTCCAGCCTGCAGGCTTTCCAGGTCCCCAATCTAGCACCTGTTGTATTCCTGAATGCAAAAGGCTTGGCCCCTAGTAACAACAATAATACTGGAATGAAAAAAAAACATTTCCATTAATAATATCTGAAAGACACATATAACTAAGTTGATAGTGGGAATACCTGGAAGTGGTCCCAAACTAGGTATTTGAAGGAGGAAATGGAAGGACTCATTCTGTCTGTACAAGAGCAGATCTAAGGCAAGATACAGAAAACCAATGATAACTGCACATATCAACTTTGCAAGACATAGGATGACAGTCAACTACATGGATTAGTGCCTGCAGTAAAATTGCTCAAATTGACTATTCAAAAGTCATGATACAGTTGCAGATATGTTGGACTGGAATGTTTGCAAGAAGTATAGCTTACCATCAGCTAGAAATTCATGGGAGCACAAACCAGACAAGATCATGGAGAATAATGAAACAAAGATTCTTTTGACTGCAAGCAGGTAAATGCCTAGAGCATAATACATATATCACAAGTGTACAGAAAGATGAGAACTAGGGTTTAGATAACTGACATTGCAGTTCCAGGAAACAGCAGAACAGAAAAGAACAGGAGAAGACCAAGAAATACCAGGGCCTACAAATAGAACCAGAGCACCTCTGGCAGATGAAGGTTACCATGGAGCCAGTTGTCACTGGAGCACTAGGAGCAGTATCTAGAATTCTGAAGAAACATCTGGATATTCTAGACATCAAACAACACCAGCTCAGCTCCAGCATTGTTTGGAATAGCAAGAATCCTGTGAATATGCATTTCCTAAGAGAATCTCAAATTCAGAGCACCATTTACCAGTCAAATATCTGACTGTGATGATTAATAATTATAATAATAGTAGTAGTAGTAGTAGTAGTAGTAGTAGTAGGAGGAGTAATAGTAGTACATAATAATATTAATAATGTTTTATCAAATTTCAATGGATCAATGGCAAGGCCAGAAATGAACAGAGGTGGTTAGTCATTGCCTTCATCTGCATAATAACCCCAGCCTTCATTAGTGACATGTTTATTAATGATCTGAATGAATCTGTCTTATCAGTTTTGAAACAGATTTAGTGATTCCCTGATTTCAAACTAGCATTGAGAAGATACATAACTTATTTGAATTTACAGATTCAGGCATACTCCATGATCTGCTATTGCCCTGATTTCTAGTATGTTTACTCACTGCCAGATGCACAACATGAACTTATTCCTTTCATTTAAAAATGTCCAATATGAGAATTATAATAAAGAACCTAACATGAGTATGATTAATTGCATGCATTGAAAACATAAAAGATGGTCTGCTGCTGAATCACAGTAATGGGATTTATTAATGGTCTGGTCAGCTGCTGGTATCAAATTACAGTAAGTTTCACCATTCTTCCCAATAATCAAAGCTGAGAGAAGAGACAAGATACAAAGTCATATCAGTCCAAGGTTCAGGATTCCAGAGGTCTTGTCTACATGGTCTTGTCCAAGAAATCAAGACTTTCAGGATTCAAGCAAGGTATAAGTTTGTCAGCATAGTTTATGTTGCATCTACATCCCACAATGTCCCTCAAGAGACTTTATAGTTAAACTAGAAGCAAAGTCCATTACATCCAGGGAAACAATGGGCACTAGGATATACACCTGCACTGTGGCCTTCCTGGGGGCCAGCTACATGGCAAAAGCTCCTGCTCATTCTTGGCCTCTTGAGGCCCTGCTTACAAACCTAAAGGAACATTCCTGACCCAAGGGTTACCAACCTCCAAGTACGTCCTGAAAATCTGGAATTGGAGGTCATCTACAGACTATAGAGATCAGCTCCCCAGTGAAAAATGGCAGTTTTGGAGGGGGGACTCTGCAATGACAACTCATCACCAGTAGCCTGGATAATGCAACAAAGATTCAGGGGATGCTTGGGAGGGAGGAACTCTGTAGCACTGTGCCCCAGAGAGGTTGCAGGATGCCAATCTCCAGTTGGGTCCTGGGGATTTGTTGAAATGGTTGGTCATTTCCAGGCAACAGGGATCAGGCCCTCCTGGAGAAAAGGACTACATGGGAGGGGGGACTCTCTGGCTTTAGATCACATGGAGGTGCAGGGATGCCAGGCTCCAGGTGGGAAACAAAAATAAATACTGGGTGGCAGAAATTGCTAATAACAATAAACATCAAATAATTCATAAACTAGTCACAGTTTCTTCCTTCAATGAAAACACTTAATTGATAGCAAAACTTGCTTGAAGAACTAAAAAACTAAAAAAAAGCTCTTCTCCAGACTTCACAGATCAGTTTTCCTGGAGAAAAGTGCTGCTTGGGATGGGGACTGGAGGGGGTGTGTGTGTAGCACTCCCCAAAACCATCACACACACTCATGCATTTCTTCCTTCTCAAATAGCAAACTTTATTAACCACAAGATCTCCTCTTAATGTAGGAAATACCTGAGTGTATCCCTCCTTGAATTGATCTGAGGAGCCATTGGCCAGAAGGTCCAAATATAAAGGAAGAGAATCCGTTAACAGTCAATGAGCAAGTAAAAAAAGATGTACACCAGCCTCCTGCTGCTCCTCCACACACTGGGTAAACTTGGGCTAGTCACAGGCCTGTTAGAAACCGTTCTCACAGAGCAGTTTCTCTCAGAGTCTCACCTACTTTACAGGATGTGTGTTGTGGGGAGAGGAAGGAAAGCTATTATAAGCAACTTTGAGACTTCTTTGGGTAATGAAAAACAGGGTATAAAAACCAACTCTTCAACTGGGAAGGTGCTGCTGGGAAACAGGGTCTCCCCCCTCCACATGTCGCCATGGCCTCATAGTGCTTCTGTGTGCTGTCTACACATTCCCCGTCTTCCATGCCATTGGTTTCAAATTTGCTTTGTTGTGATGGTCCTGGAAAAACTGCAGCAAGACCAAGGTGGTATCCTTATGGAAAGGGAAAGTTTACATCTTCTCAGTTCCACCCACATCAGCATTTTTTTCTGTTACAAGTCCCTGTGATGGTAACAATCAAAACCTTCCTTCTCAGGTTGCAAATTGCAAACCATGCATGACTTACTCATGAGTAAACATTCCCAAGGCAGAGGTGTTCCCTGGCTTCCTTGGATCTCAGAGGGCCAGCAAGTGGCTGTTACTTGGCATCCTACAGCCCCTCCCCTCCAGAAAGCATACATGGGCTGCACCAGGAAGCAGCTTGCTCCTCCCCTCCCCCATGTCCATTGAATTGAAAACAGCCAGGAGACCAGGGCAACTTACTGGCAGCAGGGGATGCTCTGAGGCCAGCTCCTCTTTCACTCAGCAGACTTTTGAAACTGGCTTGAAGTTGGAGGTAGAGAGATGATCCCTTATTAGCCTTTGCTAGCTGAGAACTCCCCCCTCGTTGAGGTTAAACTACCTGGGCACACCACTCCTGGCTGAGGGCTATGACTTATTCATGAGTAAATATTCCCAGAGCAGGGGACATGACTTACTCATGACCTGGGTCCCAGTGGGCCAGCAGGGGGCCATTTCTGGGCCTCCTACAGCCCCCCCCCTCTAGAAGGGGACATGCAGGCTTCCCCAGAAGGCAGCACACTTCTATGTTGAAAGAGGCTCAGAAGCCAAGGCAAGTTACTGGAAGCAAGGAATGCTCTGAGGCTACCACATTTTCCACACACCAAACTTCTGAAACTGGGAGAGGGGGAGAGGGGGAGAGGGAGAGGGAGAGGGAGAGGGAGAGGGAGAGGGAGAGGGAGAGGGAGAGGGAGAGGGAGAGAGACCTGCTCCCTTATTAGCCCCCTCTAGATTGGGGCTAAACTACCAGGGCTGGCCATTCCTGGCTGAGGGGGGCAATCAGGTAGGGAGTGAACTACATACAATTTGAGCTGATTGGCCCTCATTGGCACAGTGGAATTTGAACTAACTGGTCCTCAGCAGAATGCAGTTTGAACTTATTGTCCCTCATTGGCAGAGTGTTCTCTCCCTGTTAGCAGAACAACCCCAGGAAGTTTTCTGGAGTTTTCTATATTCAGTTAGACCTGATTGGCACAGTGCTGTCTACTTGAGCTTTATTATTATTAAACATCACTAAACAAAACATTATAAAGTTGAAGTGTGCAGCCAACTTACATCCTACCTCATTGGTCCTGGGAGTGTGCCGCCAATAGGGAGAAACTACTCTGCCAGTAAGAGCCGATCAGTTCAAATTGCACTCTGCCAATAGGGTCAAGCAGTTCAAATTGCAACCTGCCAATGAGGGCCAATCAGTTTAAATTGCATGCAGACAACTCCATCCCTATCTGATTGGCCCTCCCTGGGAGAGTGCAGCCAGTAGGGAAACATCTGTCTACCAGTGAAGGCCAATCAGTTCAAATTGCATACTAACAACTAAATCCCCACCTGATAGGCCCTCCCTGCGAGTGTGCAGCCAATAAAGAGAGAACTCTGTGCCAATGAGGGACAATCAGTTCAAATTGCAAGCAGACAACTCAGTCCCCACCTGATTGGCCCTCCGTGGGAGTGTGTTACCAATAGGGAGAGAACTTTCTGCCAATGATTACCAATCAGTTCAATCAGAGAAAGAGAGAGATCCTGGCTTGTCTGAAAGGCCCTGCTGCTGCTAAGTTGCTCCATTCTCTTCGCCCTCTCCAAGGCAAAGATAAACAGAATGCAATGGATGCCTTAACAGAATCCAGTGAATCAAGGGTTCTTTCAGGTAGTACAATGCAGCAGAAGCAAGTCATAACCCAGGCCTACAGGCCTCAAGTTAATATAAACTGTCAGCAGCCTCTCAGTCTTCTGCAGTCAGCAGCTATCTTGTGAACATGGTGTAATCCCTTTTAGACTGGAGCCAATTCTGCATAGGCAGAGAAAATCAGGCTGGCACGCATATGGCAGTGGGGCCACAGCCATGCAACATTGGCATCTGCCCGGTCTGCCCATGGGCCTAGCACACATTAGGTGGTCCATTGCTCTGTAGCATGGAAATGCGGAAATATCTGCATTCCCTGGTCTGCCGCAAGGGCCAATGGGGCCTGTCCCACTGCAGGCTTCTGTGGATGGGGGAAGAGCCAGGCCTTCTAGGCCCAGCTCTGACCCCTCCTACAGTGGCCTAGAGCAGGGGTAGTCAAACTGCGGCCCTCCAGATGTCCATGGACTACAATTCCCAGGAGCCCCCTGCCAGCATTCGCTGGCAGGGGGCTCCTGGGAATTGTAGTCCATGGACATCTGGAGGGCCGCAGTTTGACTACCCCTGGCCTAGAGGGACAGAAAATGCCCCACTTGGCTTCACAGCACTTTGCGATGCTGTGGGGCTGAATGGGGCATTTTAAATTTTGCACAAAGGTGAGATTATCATCCCAACTTTGGATAAATTAACAAAAACTCCACCACCACCCTGGGAGATGACACTGTTCCACCCTAACTGCCTCCATGAGGAGGCAGTAATCAGGGATGGACCTGGTCCACCACTAAGAAACATCCCTGTGAGGATGCAGAAAGTGGCAGAGCATGTTGCTCTGCTGCAACACACTGCTGGCAGCCTGGGGGAGCCACTGCTGTGCAGAATAGGTAGAAGAGATATGCCAAAGTTTTCCAAAAAGGAAATAATTGAGCAATTGTGGGTGATATTCAAACTTTATTTTACAACCACCATTTGTAGCTGGAGGTTGCATATTGCATTGATATGCATATGGAAATATGAACAAAAGCCCTCATGCTTCTTCCCATCCTCATTAATTTTTTTCAAACATTTTCTAAGGTCCAAAGCAAGCTTCAGTTAAATAGACTCTGACCCAGACTAATTTTTTCCACTTCTCATTTGATTCAATTGGTAGTAGTATCAAGCTACATTCTTAAAATTAATGGATAAAATAGGTCTGAGATTTGTGGACTATGAAACACTGATTCAGGATTTTGACCCAATGGGTCCAGAGGTATTCTGATTGTTTGGTTAAAGCTGATCTAGGCATAATATGGTATGCAACATCATGATTGCTGCACAGTTCAGCAGAGGGCAAGTTCTTCAGTTACGAGTGAATCTCTTAGCAATCATTCATAATCTCTTTGCCAGACCATTTCGGTGGAGGTGAAGGGGGTTGTAAAATGACATGCTTCAAATCATCCTCTCAGAAGATTAAAATTCAGACCTGACAATCACAGATAGTGGGGCATGGCTTATTTTTATTTGCTTGAAGGCAAAGATCATAGATGATGTGTTTTACCTTTTGATATAATTAGAAGTCAAAGAGGTCACAGATGGAGTTTGCTGAAATTTAAGCAGCAGCTTCAAAAAAAAAGAACATTGTAAGTTTATTTGATTACCATGGATTTGTGAATATCTAAGAGTTGGTCTAAAGATGTGATGTATAGGAATGAAGGCCATTGACAAAAGAATATTCTTGTTTAGGGATGGGCACGAATTAATCACAAATTTGGGGTAGTTTGTGATTTCCAAAACAATGTTCATGGTGGGGCGACCAGCATGAACATTCCACAAAACATTCATGGTGTTCAAGGCAGTTTGTGGTAGTTCAAGAATGGATATTTTTTCAGACAGTCTCCACTCAATTATATTCGTCACAAAACTTCAAAGCAATGGGGGACTGGAATTGTCCAGCCTTGGAAACATGAGCAGAAAGCCTCCAAAGCTTAACAAGCACTGCTGCCTGCCAAGAACAGAGTTCCCATTCTGCTCTATGAAATAAGAATATTATATGTACCCTCAGTTCAACACCATACCCTCTCTTCATTTGGCTATTGGCAGTTAGACAGAAAGGCAGGAAACTTGTTGAAAGCAGAGCACATTCATTTATTCCTGATTGTGAACTCCTCTCCCCATCAGAGGATGAGCGTTAAGTATATTCAGGGCTCTGAGCTACCTAGTCTCTCTGCTTATGCAGGTACCTTGACTGAGGACCCACATTTTATAAACTCCTGATTGGGGATCCTGGGGTGTGTTATCGTGCCCTCCCCCAACCCCACTCCGGCTTCTGTACAAAGTGTTGGAATGCACAAGGAGCCCCATTCCATTCTTAACTGTCAGTCACAGTTATCATGTGAACCAATACCAATGTCCCAAAGTGTGGGGAGAGGTTTCTTAGGTCAAACTGTATACTGCCACTTTGTATGATGCTGGGAATTGTTTTAGGATGACTATTAATATTATATTATTTTATTGGATATCACTTGTATTTTCTTTTTTATGAACCACTGTGAGCCAGCTTCCTGGGAGCAGCAGTATACAAGTGTAAACATAAATAAATAAATAAATAAATAAATAGTGAACTCTAATCCCTTACTGGTGTTTGGGTGTCAAGTGGACTCAGGCTCATGGTCATGCAGAAGATGCAGCTTTACATAACCAATACTCCAGGGGATCAGTGTTGGCAGGCTCAGGGAACTTGGCAAGGTACTCCCCATCTTCTTTGCCAGATCCTCTGCCATTACATATCCCTACTGCTGCTGACCTCCCAGATCACTACTGACAACCAGTAGTGGGGCATTTCCCTTGTGGGGTGCTATGGGCCATGGCTCCTCATCCTTCCCAGATGCTTCTGCCTGCTGTTCTCTCCGGCCATGTTCATGGGTTTGTTGCCTCTGCATTTTTTTGCAGAGCTCCTGCTTCTATTGTAAGAGCTCTGTATTCAGGAGAGCAATGCTGCCTTTTATCTGTGGGTCACAGATACAGGCCAGCCATTATTTCAGAGGGGATGCAACCTGGTGATGATGCCTCATGCAACCTCTCTGCCAAGGCCCTGACCCATGGGAGAACTGCTGGCCTCAATGCCAAGTCCAGCACCCAGTCCAGTCTTCAAATCATGGGGATAACTTGCCCCAGGAGGGACAAATGGGCACAGAGCATGTTGGTTGTATCCTAGAAGGGCTCCAGGACACACACCATTTAGGAGAGGGTTGACCAGTCACTGGAGCTAATGTTAAGCTTCTCTCCCCAGTACAGGATGGTCATGGAGGAGATGACATTCTATATTGTATTCTTCTGCTCCACAAAATTCACAATCATGGTGTGATGCTGCACAAGAGGTCGATGGCCACGTACTGGCAGGTCTCAATATGCATGCCATATATCACATTTCTATAGCACATATTTAACTACTTTCCCCTTTTAACACAAGTGATTTGAAAAAGATTACATCATCTGATGCATTTTAAAGAGACACGCAGCTGAAAGGTAAAATGCAGTTCAAATATGGTCTCTTAGCTATCCTATTAAAGTTTATAAACATATAAAATAGCCTGTTTTGTAGAAAGAAAGGCAAGGTGTAAATATTTTAAATGCATTTTCAAAGCTTTTTCACAGCCTCTGGACTGAAATTGTTGTCTTGTAATTCTGAGATGTGTACAGGTTGACTGTAGGCACTCAGTTCAGAAGCAAAACAACTCTTCATATCTCAGAAGCACAACAAGTTTCCAATTCAGCGACCTGGCAAAATAGCCTCCAGTTTTATTTGTTAATGGTATAAGAATAGGTCAGAATATTTAAGAAAGACCTTTATCCAAATCAAACAACTTATAGATATGCTGAGCACCTTGAACACATTCAGAAAATGAACTTGCTATTTTCCACTGTTATGAGAACTCATGAAGCACGTCTCAGATTGACTGGTCTCACCTTCTATACACCAGTTGCCCAACTTGAGCACAATGCTAACCAGCTCTGTAGATGCACTGAATCTTTTTCATTTCCTTCTACTATGTGTGTCAAGGTCTGAAACTAGCAACAAGACTGATTTCCAAGAGCAGGGACTTGCTGTGTGTGTGAGTGGGGATAATCTGTGACATAGACAAGTCCAATTCTAAGATTCTCAACAGTGCTTTGGAAAATGCCAGAAGGGTGGGTGCAAGGGAAGTTGAAGCTTCTCCTGATGCCATGTTGTGCTTGGGAGCCAGTTTGCTCCCACGTACTACTTGTAAGGTGAGTTCCCAGACACATATTAAACTTGCATTTGATGTATCATTTAGGAACCATACTCCTGGGCCCATTCTACACACGTTGGATAATGCAGTTTCAGTGCACTTTTGCAGCTGGATTTTCCTGTGCAGAACAGGATAATCCATTTCTACAGTGCACTGAAAATGCATTATCCAACATGTGCGGAATGGGCCCTGCTCTTACCTGAATAGCTCAGCAAGCCTGATTTCAGGGTCTACTCTGATTAGTATTTTGATGGTCAGTAGCCTAAAAGTTTGAGCAGCAGCAGAATAGGTATAAGTATAAAAAATTAGAATGCAAATATTTATTACAATACAAGTGCACATGTAAAACTTAAAAACCTTAATGTATATCATGCTCTATTGCACAAACCCCAAACACTAATGAAAAGTATCCAACTATATCTCTTGGAGCCCTCTAATTAAGTTATTTATTCTTCAAAATGCCACCCTTGTTGAGCCCTCTCTGTGCCGGAGTGTATTCTCATGTCTCTCATGGAATATGTTTTGAAGAATAAATATTTTAATTGGAGGGCTCCAAGAGTTATATTTGGGAACTGTGGGAGTCTCTCCATTCATATTGTTTACCTCCTTATAGGTCCCATTACATCACAGGAGGGCATTTAAATATTATGTGAGTGAAGAAGACCCCGAGGGGGATTGAAATGTGTTTGGTGATTTGGTAATTTAGCCATATGTCAAAATGTTTTTGATTTGTGCAATACAGCATAATATACATTGATGTGTTTAAGTTTTAGATGTGTACATGTATTGTAATAAATATTTGCATTTTAATTTTTTATACTTATATGTATTCTGATGCTGTTCAACCTTTTAGATTCCTAATTTGTGCAAACAGGTTGGGTTACTTTGTTCCCCTTTTTGTTGTTTCATAGCATTTTGATGGGAGACCATGCTATATGAGAAATATATGATTTTATACCGCTGCTCCCATAACTGGCTTGCGGCGGTTAACAAAATAGAAACATCCATACAATTTAAAATCCCCATAAAACAATTAAAACCGTTTACAAGATATAGCAAATATAACAAATGTAGCAGATGGCGGCAACCTAATATGACCATCCCCCCTATTCCAGGCATCGGACAGTGTAGATGAACAGTGAAAGCATAACCTAAGGTAGGATAAACCTGGCTCGAGGATGAGATTAGGGGGAAATAATAGAATACCACTATCTGGAAAACATTTTTCTCTTCTTAATTTGCTTGGGGACAAACAATTCAGGATGGAAAGGGAGGGTAAATCAGAGGGCTATTCTTGTTCCATCCTGCTTATTATTTTATTATAATATATACTAGGGGTCAATCCCAGTGCATTCAGGAATACAACCGGTGCTAGATGGGAGAGGGGGGTAGAATGTGGATGGCCTCTCCCTTCCCAGGCCTGGAAAGGCTGGAGGCCCTAGGGCAGGGAACTCACTGGCAGGGGCAGCTTTTATGCAGCAGGGATCTGCAGCCTCTGAGCCTTGGATGGAAGTGGAAGGAGGAGGGGATGGTCAGGGGTGGGGGACAGAAGATGATTGGCTGGCCACTGGACAGACAGGCAAGCTGGTTGGAGGAGGAGGCACTCATGGGTGGGACAGCTGCCCTGAGTGGGTGTTAAGAACTGAGTGGCACTTAAGCCATGAGACATGCTCTTTCTCCAAGGCCTTACCAGAAATATATTATGTGGAACAGATATTATTGGGCAAACATCATATGATTTTTCAGTAACAAATATTAGAAAGGTTAATACAAAGTAGGTACAGATGGGTCTTGATTAATTGAGAAGATTCAGGCATTTTCTGGAAAACTGTGTAGTCACAATTCTTTTGTTTTATCATGATTTCTTTTAGTGGTTTTACAATACCATCCTGACCACAACTATACTTTTCTAAGACCATTCACGTCAGTAGGGTAGACTATTAAAGCCTCAGCCAGTAGGCCAGTCTGAATATCACTATTGAGGGGGAAAATTTGCAGCAAATCCAACTGGTAACTTTTCAGAAGACTGACAGCGCTGTCCTAAGCTTTGGATGTCACCGTAACATCTCTACATTTTGTATGTATATACCTGAATTGTTATCCACTTATATAATTAGTTTATTTGAATGTTGTTTAAATATGGTAAGAAAGGATGCAGGTGAAAAATAGTTTTCAAAACAGTCTATAGGAAAATTGTCAGCCAACTCTCATTAGAATATATTTTAATAGGTTTCCGACCTTACTTTGACCTGCAATTTGCATTCATTTACACTTCACCTGCTGTAAAAATTGCAGTTGAGTTTGTAATAATAACTCTTCAATTAACTGTATTCTCATAGCCTTGCATGCCTCCAGAACTTATTTAACCTTTAATTGTACCCTTTTGTTAAATGTCCCATAAAGTGAGGTGTTAACAACATGAACTGCAAGTCCCTCTAGGCCTTGCAAAACCACAGTTTTGTTAGGAAGCAGGAAGGTGATAAAATAATTTGTTAACTTTACAAAATAAACTACATCTTGCCACAGTGTTAGTTGCTGTTTTTTCAATAAGCTGCAGATTCTGTTTGGTAAAAAATGGTACATTTCTATATAAAAGTCTCTCAAGTAAGAAGCAAATAGATCCCCTGTTATCTAATTTTCAATAAAATATTCTTGAAATGGTGCAGAACAATATTACTTCTGGAAGGAATATATTCTGTGTCTGAGTTCTGCACAGAAACACACATTGTTTAGAACCAGCATGGTGAAGTGGTTGGACTGAAGCAGCTTTTCTCACCTTTTTTACCATTGAGAAACCCCTGAAACATTCTTCAGGCTTCAAGAAACCCCAGAGGTGCTGTAATAATGTAGAATATGGTTGGAAAGCATCAGCGGGGCTCCCTTTCCCCTTTCTTCCAGGCCCATCATTGGCCATTTTGGGGCAGGTAGACATGAACTTATATGGTCATATCAATCAAATATTTTAACACATTTTAAAATATATAAAACATTAAGTCCCACCCATTCAGGAACCCTTCCAGGGCCATCACGAAACCCTAGAGTTTCATGAAACCCCAGTTGAGAAAGTCTAGACTGGAGTGCCAGACTAAGATCTGGACAACCCAAGTTTGAATCTCCACTTTACCATGGAAGATTACTGGATGACTTTGGAGCAGTCACCTGCTCTTGCAGGGTTGGTGATATGCAGACAAAATGGAGGAGAGGAGACTTATGTTGTATACTACTTTTGGTCCCTATTAAAAGAAAGACAAGGTATAAATAAAGATTAAAGAAAAAGAATTTAACATCTTAAGAGTATTCATGTTGGATCTGACTATTCTAGTACATAATTTTATTTCATGCAGTACCTCACAATTGGGTCTCAGAGGCCTAAGCCTGCCTCCGCAGTTGCCCCCATGTATTTCATATTTAGGGGATTACTGCCTATACTCATCAGTTAAATGTAGGATCCAGAGTGGGAGAGAGACACACAGACAGCCCTGCCAAACAGCGAACTAGGCCTGATTACCTCCTATGGCTCCTGCTGCAATGGAGAGGAGGAGGGGCTTCGCCTGCCGTGTCCCCTGGGTCCTAGCGCCCACTGCATTTCTTGTTGCAATGGGCTTTCTTGCTAGTAAAATGAATAAAATATAAATGGACTGTTCTAGTGACATACCAGTTTTGTCAAAAGTTAAATCCAGACTGAATCAAACCTATAGCCATATACATAAATTAAATTACCAGATTCTGCACGACATGTTTATGCTTGTGAGAGTATAAGAAATATATGCACTCCTGACTTTACAACTATATAGGCAAATCATATCGAATATTTCTTCTGGTTTTTCTCAACCTTATAGAAGAGCGATGTGAATTGGATTTTGTTCTAGGTGACTGTGGCTTATTGTCAAAACATCTGCTCTGCATGCAGAAAGCCAGCATGCAGCCCATGGCATTCCCTGCTAAATGGATCAAGAGACAAGAAAGACCTCTGTCTGCATCTCTGGAGAACCACTATCAGGCAGTTCTGACCTAACTGACCAATGGATTTATTTGTTTATAGTTAGATTTATATACCGCCGTTGGCCACAAGGTCTCACGACAGTTCACAGTAAAATAATAAATCACATAAAACCCCATAATACCCATTATTACACTAAAAAGATGGCATTCTATTCTGTTACTCTCCCTGCTTGTTCAGAAAGAGGTCAAACATTGGTTCCGTAAGAGAGAGAAGAGAGAAAAGCTGGCCGATGGAACCCGGGCTCTGCCTATTGACTTGATCTAAGGAAGCTTTTGTGCTCAAATTCATCCCACCCTTGAATCCACTGGCCATCCTTGAATAAATCACTATTTCACACCCTATTTATCATGGTCTACCTCACAGGAACTGGTGTATACATGAATTAAATGAGGAACTTAATAATACAAAGCTCTTAGCAAAAATAACAAACGTTTTATTGCAGGTATAATAACAAAAGAAGTAGGAATACACCATGCAGAAAGCTCATATAAAAAGAAATTGTACTGTGTAAAGTACAATTAAAAAGTAACAAATAATTGTTGACTTAATATTTTTCTTTATCAGTGAAATATTTATTTTTCAAGATGAAATTGCTTGTGGAATATATTGAAAATGTTTTGGGGGGAAAACCTTCCTCAGTTCAAATCAAGTTTTGATATAAAAATGAGAAATAAAGCATAGAAGTAAGAACATGTTCACTTACTAATAGAGAACCATAAGGAGATCTAATGGTGAATTCTTGTGTGTAAGAAACACTAGACTCCATTTCTGTAATATGCACAACAAAGGACGTACCAGATTAATAGGGGGGGGGGTTTTAAGGAAAAAAAATTGGCAAAAAGCCAATTAAAAGAGAAAGAATACTTCTATCTCTCTCTCTCTCTCTGTGTGTCTGTGTAAATGACAGCAGCAATGGCTGAAATGGGGGGAAGAGGCAGAAATAGAGAGAAGGAATGACAATAACAAGGGGGGGAACAAAAGAGAGAGGGGGAGAGGAATTATGTGTGTGTGGGGGGGGGGAGAAAGCAAGGTGAATGGGATGAATCCCCCCCCCCAACACACACAGGTTCTTTGCATGTCCCTACTTGTGTTTTAAAACATTTATTCCAAACAAGGAAGAAAAACTTAGTGCTTCATGGAGAGCATAGATTTGGCTATGGTTTCATTAGCATGCTGCATATCCAAGTTGCAGGTAATAAGCCAGAGTTATTCAATGCAAATATCTGCAGCCTATTGTGTTGGCTTTGATACTGGCTCTCAAATTAAACCAAAAAGCCTTTAAAGTATTTTCCGGATGTATCTAACTATTGTAGTGAGGGATGGCAGTTTAGGAATCTTTTAATTAATAAATAAGTCTTACTCCTTTTGAGAATCTAGTCCAAATGTTAAATTGATAACTGTTTGGTGCCAAGACGCATCAGTGTGAACACAGCCCTTAAAATGGTCCAGTGATGCATGAAACCCTTTGAGAATTTTTAGAATAAATTTCTCTTACCTGCTTGCCTGCTGAGATTTTCCTCTGAAACTCAGAAGGCTCCAGTGGAATGTTGTCTCATTCCTTGCGGTATGATTAAAATAGTCTTAGCTTGATTTTTTTTTAAGGGAAACACTCTCCACTGATGCAGTTCAGCTATAAAAATATTTGTATACCACAGGATATAAAATACACAGAGGAAAAAAGAACCCATAAACAGATTATTCAAACCAAACAATTGCTCCAAATTAAACATTATCTTAAATTGTGCAGCAGTTAAAAGTTTTAATATTTAATGCACTGTATGGGTCTGCCCTTAAGATCACTTCAGGTATTCCAATTGTTAAATGTGTCACACTTTGGTTGGAAGCTAAGTAGAACATATCATTACTAGATGCCTTATGCTGTTTGATTGAATTGCTTTATGTATTTTGTAATCTGCCTTGAATCTCAGCAAGAAAGGTGGTCTATAAATGAAATAAAGAAATGGATAAATAAAATAAAATGACTGCAAAGCCCATTGTGGCATTCTAAAGTTCCATAGGCAAAAATACTGTTGTGGATGCACAGTTAAAAAGACTGATGTAAAAGGTAAAGGTATCCCCTGTGCAAGCACCGAGTCATGTCTGACCCTTGGGGTGACGCCCTCTAGCGTTTTCATGGCAGACTCAATACGGGGTGGTTTGCCAGTGCCTTCCCCAGTCATGACCGTTTACCCCCCAGCAAGCTGGGTACTCATTTTACCGACCTCGGAAGGATGGAAGACTGAGTCAACCTTGAGCCGGCTGCTGGGATTGAACTCCCAGCCTCATGGGCAAAGCTTTCAGACGGCTGCCTTACCACTCTGCACCACAAGAGGCTCTTAAAAAAAAAAAGACTGATGATAATTGCTCAATTGTTCATTGCTAGTATTCAGATACAAGTTGAAATAGGCGCTCCAGACAAAGTGCTATAGTCCCCATGAAATTCCATCGCTACAGTATATATCTGCTGGAAGTAAATCCCATTCAGCAAAAGTCCCACTTCTCCTTGAAGTTTGCTTTTTCTTAATTTCCTCCCAGATTGCTTAATTGGTTTGTTTTCTCAGCTCTTGCTGGATCTCTCCTGCTGTAAGGGACAGAGAAGTCTCCCCACAAGCTGATAATTAAGCATTTGTTAACTGCACTAGCCCCAGGAAAACAGAAAATAATTCATGAGATGGGAAGAAGATGATTTTTTGAAATGCCAGGTCAGATACAGGTAGAGTGGTAATCATTCATGATTTACTTCTGGGTGAGAAACTGACCTAGATGTATCATTGAGACCTGGTTGGGAGAGGTGTTAACCTCCCCCAGGTTGCCCATTGATGCATTGGCATGGGCTTGGTCATTTTGAAAGAAAATGGTAGGATGGCAACCATCACTCATAACCATCTAGTAGTTTGTAGTGTTCCAGTGATGGATCTTCCATGTTCCACCACTGCAGAATTATGAATGAATCAGAGTTTGTTTCTCTCTCCTTTTTTCATCCTTGCTCATTAGTAGTGAAATGTATTTGGGGCTGGATGGGCTTCACTTGCTTTGTTATTTGTTGTTCACACTAGAGATGCTGAATGATTTTTTCCCCAGCAATTATATTAGCCTATATTTCAATTACCAGTATTGAAAATGACTATCATATAGCCCATTACTAGGTTCATTATGTTTTGAACTCATTTATAACCATTAGCATCCCTTTGTGTAGGACCTGGCATGAGCTTCATGGCTCTGTTTGTGTCAAGAAGGGCAACATATGCAAGATTTTAAGAACATGTGTCTTGTAACTGCAAAGTTTATTATATTAAACCATTTAGATTTAGTACCTTGTCATTACTGACTTCCGAATTTCTTATTTGCCATTCTAGGAGATTCCCTGAACTACATATTACATATGATTCTATAATTTTTTCCAAGGTGTTTTTTTTTCCTTTTTAAGAAACAGAATATCTCCATGTGGCTACTACTTTAAAAGGCAAGACCAAAACAGGGAGAGGGAAGGGGGGGGGAAAGGGGGAGCTATTTAGCTCTTTCATCTTATGCTCTTTTTCAGGTGGGGCACCCTCTCTACCACCTAGGTGCTTCCCCTTCCATTGTCAGTGAAAATTCTACAATCTAGTTGTGCATGTCTTGTCTTGCTTTGTGTCATAATTTTGATTTTGCTAGTATCAAAGACAGACAAAACTGCACAAAGTGTTCAAACAACTTCTGGATCACAGGGAAAGTTTTGGGTTGTGTTCCCTTCCTCACATCCTGATATTTTACTATTTTAGATTTAACTTTGTGATCTAGAAACATGTATTTTTTAATGAAATTCTTAGAGTACTGACACTTGTGCCTGTTAAATATTTCTGTACAGAAAACACAGTATACAGTACCCTTTTTAATTGAGGGGGGGGGGGGAGAGCTCATTTCATACCAGAATTGCACAATATGACCTGGACACAATCATTTAATGGACCAGGTGGTGCCACCAATAATCATTGTAGTCAATAGAGCATGCTTAGCATATGGCCTCTGAGTCTTATTCTATCATTGACTTTTGAGATCTGAGAAAGCATTCTAACATGACTAAAACTTGCCTTGATGCCTTGCAGAAACACACAGACTGATCACTGCAGGGATTTCACTTTTCCAGCAGTCTTTGCTGATCTAATAGGATGTTCACTTCATGCTACTTGTGTCATGCCTTGAAAACACAGTTTCTGCCTTTGACTTGGTATATGACACCAAGGGTGCTAACAAACAGCCCTACTGCTGTTATAGACTCAATTGCCTAAGAAGCTGCAGGGTGTTGACATGCCACAGATGGTGTCAATGCTGACAAAGAAACAACAGGCACCAGAAGCTGTCTTAAAAAGCAAACAAATGACCTAGAGATGCAACATCCTTAAATTAGAAATAGAATCTCGACTATAAGGCATATATTTTGCAGTAGCAAGCAAATTAATAAAACTGTTCCATTGAAATATATTTTAAAAGTGTAAGACTTGGGGGAAACTAGTGAAAACAGTCTTCATTTTGTTTACATGACACTGTGGACTCCTCAGTTTTTCAATTAGCATGTGTTGACTTCAAGTTGCGCTGCCACCAGCTGAGTTGGTTTCTGATGCCACTTGCTGAGTTCTCCACAGAGCAGCATTTACAGATGTCCATCAAAATGTGATTTGGGTTCTGATTCAGCTCATTTTGTTCAATAAGTATTGCTGTGCTTTCCTGAGACTACAACCCATTAAATAAAATGTGGCATTCTTCTGCGTCAAACCCTGCCTGTGTGCAGGATTCTTAATGTACTTAATGTACAGGTGGAGCTTAATGGAGCTGAGCTGCTATTAATAGTTTAGTTATATTTTATATCAATGAATGCAATAAGGAGTTTGATTGCCCTATTTTGCCAAAATTATAGGATATGGGCCTAAACTATCTACTTGTTGTTTCTATGGACCTCAAGCTGTAACTTATTCAGCAAAATAAATGGACAAAAATCAAATAAAATATGTAGTGCTTACTGGACACCATGACACCATTTAGTAAAGGACTAAGTGTCTAACTGCTGGTGTTGCCATTTACAGGATGCATATGTTTTGGATCTGTTCAGTTATTCAATATTTTTGGGAGGAAATAATTACCCATATCAACTTTGTGTTAAAATGGACCTTCTGAGGTTTCTCAAAGCCTTAAGAATGTTTCATGTGTTTCTAAACAGTAATACAGTTGAGAAAAACTGCTTTAGACAAATACATTCTGCTTTCACATGTGCTTGCTTAAACTGTTCACAGCCATCTAAAATGGTGTTTAAATAAAATGGATTTAAAATGGCTCCACGCAAACTGCAGCAAAGGGCATCTAATCAGGAAGGGAGGCAGGACACCCCTGAATATATAAATACTCAATTCCCATAATCCAGTGGGTTGAGGATCTTTTCAAGATCTGAACATGTGACATACAGATGACAAATGCATATGAACATATTTTAGGATGTTCAGAAACCTTTTATAGATGCTTATCTGTAGACTTGCTACCACTTTGTTATATTGTTATATTTTTATTGATTTTGTTTGAACATTGAAATTTAAATATTTTAAATATCTATCTAAAAATTTAACAGAAAACAGAATGGCAGGACTCCTGCTATTATTAATATTTTTAACAAAGTCTGGCAAGTTAAAATGTTTCTGTGCTAGTTAGATACATTGGGAAATGTTAGGTAAGTGTATTTAATTAAAGAAGACATTCCTAAAGGTTTGACATTTCATGAGGAGGCAAAGCTTTTTCGCTTTTCACTAGTTGCCATAGATGGTCTTGAGAGTGGTGGGATATAAATTGAATTATTAATATAATTTTTTTAAAGTAAAGATCAGCATTTAAGGTTCTGAAAAAGCATGTGTACACACACACACACACACACACACACACACACACACCATTAACGATAAAGCTAATAAAAAAGAATAGGAAGTCTGTCATGTGAAGTTGGTGAAACTGGGAACATTTGATAAAGAAAGCTTTGTTGTTGTTTTAACATCCAGTCTTCAAAGAAAACTTTTAAAAAGAATATGTTGCTACAGATTGAATACTGTATAGCTTTAACTGTATTCCACTACTAAAACAACTCTATTGTGATACCTTAGCAAGGTACTTCTGACTGAAATCCTGTATTCTGGGACTACTCTGGAATCTGTATCTAGTTTTCTGTGTTGGCCTATCCTGCATATCACTCCCATCAGCAGTTCTGGGGTTATTGCTTACAGAAAGCTTGCACATAAAATGAATAATAAGGTATGTCCTCTTGTGTCTCTTCTGCTCCAGTACTATATATCCCAAGCTTTTGCAAATTATGGAGGGACTTCAGAGAATGACATGGGTTTACAGTATATATAAATTTGAAAATGGGACTCTTGTAGTATGTTTCTTGCAGCCTGATACATAATTCTGTTATCCTTGGTGTTCCACCGTATTGCTATTCACTATGAACAATGGATTATGATAGTATAGGCACAGTTCCCCAAAGCCTTCTAAAGAACAACAGTCCATGATCTGCAAGTCTGTATATATTACTCTAGTTGACACTGGTTTTTGATCAGTTTGTAATTCCTGATAGAAAGAATATGTATCAATAAATATGTACATTAAAACTAATAATTTATATATGTTTTTCCAACCTCACTCATTCCTTATTAACTAATAATAACCAGCAAAAACTTGTACACTGCATTTCATTTTACTCTCTCCATTGTTTTGTCTTTCCCTTTCCTGAAAGTCCCCTTTCCCTGTTTCCTTCTCTCCTAGGACAGCCAAAATCCAAGTGGGGTCTGGAGATCTCTTGGAATCAGAACAACTACAGAGATAAGTTCCCCCTTTGGGTTGCCAGCTCCAAGTTGGGAAATATCTGTGGATTTGGGGGCAGAGCCTTGGGAGGCCAAGGCTTGGGAAGTGACCTCAGCAAGATATATACCAGAGAGTCTACCCTTGAATGCCATAGAGTCTACTCCAGGGGAACTTATCTCTGTCATTAAGAGAGCAGTTGTAATTCCAAGTGATCTCCACCACCCATCTAAAGATTTGTATCCCTAGTTTCCTTTTCCTCTTTGCCTCCTTCTGGTAACCTCCATATCCACTTCCCTTTCCATGCCTGTCCTCTTTCAGCAATATATTTTTATCTGCCTCCCATCTTTTGCTATATTTATTACCTTTAAACCTCAACTTTCTCCACATTGGGGACAAGAGCAGCTTACATTATTCTCCTCTCCTCCTTTTATTCACACAACAACCCTGTGAAGAAGGTTAGGCTGATAGTATGTAACTGCTCCAAAATTACCATCATCTAGTAAATTTCCACAACTTTCACAGGGTGGTGGCTGTTGAGCGTAGCAAATAACTGGGCCTAGCTCAGTTATGCATGCAGGGTAGTATAAAGTCTCCCAGAAGTTGCTTCCATGCCTAGGGTTGCTAACCTGGAAGTCCCCCAGAATTACCATGGATCTCCAGACAACATAGATCTGTCCTCTGGAGAAAACGACTGCTTTGGACAATGGATTCCAAGGCATTGTATTCAGCTGAGACCTCTCCCCTCTGCACTCCACAGACTTCATTGCAAAATCTCCAGGAATTTCCTAGCTTGTAGCTGGCAACCCTAGTCAGGTCTGTTCTCCATAAGTCCTCCCTCAAAGACCCAAAATAGGCCTGGGAGAGGCCCTGCTCCATTCCTTTGCTTTTTACTGGCATAGCTAAGCTTGGGATACTATGGGTAACAATCAACAACCACTGAGAATATTCACTGCTTAAAGCTATAGGTGCTCTTTTTATCATTTTCAGATTTTTTAAAGAACCTAATGTATTCTTTTTTAGATTCCACAGTTTTATGCTAATTTGGGGCCCTTTCAGGTTTTGAGAAAAATCTGCCTCATCTGTTCACAGCTTCAGTTTCCAGACTGAAATATCCAAAGATTTGGCTGAGTCCACCATTAAAATATAAGGTAATGTCTTGTAATGTTTATGAAGAAGATGTGTGTACAGTGATTTCTTAAATTGGTAGCACTCCAGAAAACTTTTAGCAGCATTGTAGCTCAAAACAGTCAATGTTTAACAAATTTATACCCCATGTTTCTGGCCTCTTAAGGGTCAGCATACTGTCAATGGGATGTCCATGCCTACTGCCTTGGCCACCACCCATGAACTCAGAAGTTTGGGATGTGTACAAATTGGAATTGATCCTAGAGGCAGAATAACTCACATAACTCTAGTTTAATTTGGAAAATCTATGAATCTTTGTCTGATCTTCCAGCAAAAACAGGTACAATATGGTGAGTAGGTACATTTGGTAGCCCACTGCCATGTATTGTTGACCTAAATCTACTATAACTACAAAGCGGAGATAGTAAACAATGAAAAACCGACCTTATAATCAAGTGCAGTGTGAAGACTATGCAGACTGGAGGTTAAAGTCTGATCTGAGTCCTATAGATTAGACTCCCCCCCCCCATCCAGTCTGCATGGTCTTCATGTGGTTGGTGAGCTTTTGAGCAAAAGAGGAGCCAAATCCATTGCTTTCATTCAGAATATCAGCTATCAGCTGGTATTATTGTTGTACTATCATTAGGCTAGGATTTACTAGTGAAGCATCATTTTGTACTACATTTTAATTGATATTTATCTGAGTACTACTTATGGTTAAAATGTGGGGTAAAACAGAAATCTAAATAAAAATAGACAGGCAAGTAATAGGGTGAGAGGGTTGTGTGCAGAGGTGTCTGAATCAGCTGATTCAGGCCGACACAGCCAGCACTGTGCTGCGGTGGGGGAGGGAGGTGAGGCGCAGGCGCCGTTGCATAACTCAGCACACATGCGCAGGTGAGGAGCTCCACACCGCAGAGTTACACACCAGCGCCTGTGCCTCACCTCCCCCCCTCCACAGTGCAGCGCTGGCTGTGTCAGCCTGGAATGGCCAATTCAGATGCCACCGCACACAACCCTAGTTGTGATAGCTGTTTTTTTTTTAAATAGCCATATTTTTGGATGTTGGTCTTTTGTAGCATTGAGCTGAATGGATGAGCCAGGGTCTTGAAAATCTGAATCACCCATTAACATTTCAGATGCATCAGCCAAGGTGACCTCTAGACTATGAAAGTTTACGCTACAATAAAAAGTTTATCTTTATGATGCCATAAGATTCCTGTTTACCATTAACAGCAAAATATCCTGGGGTCTTTTATTCTTATGCTGTTCTTATAACATAATAGAGAAATGAGGGGGAAAGACTGTGTACTTTGTGTCGTATATTTTAACTCACAAAATCAAGCTATACAGAAGATGTGATTACTATGTAAGTTGTATATGTGACAGTTTTCCCCCTGTCCTGCTCTCATTCCAGAATCTTTCTTTGTGACTTAAACTGCATTGCCTTTTGAATATTTGGTCTTTGATTTCCTGCTTCACAAGTGTCCATTTACCATTTGTGGGTTAATACAAGGAAATGAGAATATGGCTGAAACATCCACATAGTATTTTATAGCAGTTTTTGAGCAGGTGACATTTCACATAAAACACAGCTCCTAAAACCTTTTTAGATTTCCAGGAACTTTTGAGAGTTGCAAAATGGAGCTGTTTCAGGTCTATGGTTGAGGCCCAAAATGACATCTGAATTATGCTGGCCTACCTGCCAAAGCCCTAATCTATATATCAGCAATATGACCCTCTCACCCCCTCATTCCTTCTCTTCAAGAAACAAGAACACTTAGAAAATGGTTGTAATGTGTTTTTAGATTTTAATGCCATAAATTTAAGATTTGTATGTTTTATCTGTATAATTTTATATGTGATTTTATTAAGATGTAATTCACCCCAAGTCTCAGGAGATGTGGCAGAAAATAAATATACGGTCTAGGACCTTCGTACCTATGGGACTGCCGTCCTCTTTTATGTCCCTCGGACCATTTCTGCATTGGGAGACACATCTTGTTTTAGCCTTGCTTTGGATTTCCTTTGGATGCTGTGAGTTCACTCTAGCATTTCTGCATTTGGGCTTTCGTCCCCTTATTTCCCAGGCTGAAATTCACAACAAATTTTCCGCACTGAGTCTGACAGAGGCAGCCTCCTATTATGCTTTGTTCCCTCTCCCTTTTTCAAAAATTATGGGTTTTATTTGCAAAATGGTGCCTGCTTGCACCTTTATTTTCATTGTGCCCCTTAATCCCACCATTCTGAACCCTTGATGAAGAAGAAGAAGAAGAAGAGTTGGTTCTTATATGCCGCTTTTCCCTACCCGAAGGAGGCTCAAAGCGGCTTACAGTCGCCTTCCTATTCCTCTCCCCACAACAGACACCCTGTGGGGTGCGTGAGGCTGAGAGAGCACTGATATCACTGCCCAGTCTGAACAGTTTTAACAGTGCTGTGGCGAGTCCAAGGTCACCCAGCTGGTTGTATGTGGGGGAGCGCAGAATCGAACCTGGCATGCCAGATTAGAAGTTCGCACTCCTAACCACTACACCAAACTGGCTCTCAGTTTGTATCTGATCACCTCCCCCCTCCTCTGCAAATGTCCTCAGTGTTTTTTTTTAAACTGAGTTATAATACTACAATGCTGCTTTATAAGAGTGCAAGACTATCTTTTAAAAAACTTAGAATTTTAATGTGATCACCCCTTTTTAAAAAAATAAAAGGCAAATTTTGGGGGAAGGAGAAAGGGAGGGGAAGGGAGGATGGTGACAAGAAAAAAGGCATTCCCAAATAGCAGGCATGGTGGAATATCTGATTGAATGCATTTCCGCATTAGGTCGCCTCGAATTAGAGCCCGTTAGTACTCACTTGAAAAGAGCAAGTGAGGGGCAAGTGAGGGGACAATTTGGGACTGCCCCGTAGTCCCAGCTGGCTGCAAACCCCTAATGATCCCTGAGGTCAACTGGAGGGACTTTGGCTGACCCAATGTCCCTTAGTACTTCAGTCTAAAATTGTAAGCACTACAATATGCTGGCCTTTTTTATCATTCTGAACAAGCTTTTAATAGGAGGTGTTAATGTGATCTTCAGCTCTTTCTAAGGTCTGAGTGCTAAAATGGCCAGCTCTCTGTGCCTTGAAAGAAAGTACTCTTAATTAATTGCTGAAAGGTTCTGATTACCGATCTGAAGGCTAGAGAAAAAGAGAGGTTTGTTTCTCTTTGAAGCTGCTATTGTTCCCAGGAGATACGGTCTGGGACCTTCTAGTTTTATTGATTGTACACATTTTTATATTATTATCTTAGGGTTTTATAATGGCCTTAATGTACCCTATGTTGTATTTTAACTATGTTTGTTAGCTGCCCCAAGATGCTGAGTGAGGAGCAGGACACAAATGAATAATAATAATAATAGTAATAATAATAATAAAAATGATAATGATAATAAAATGATAATGATAATAAAATTTACTATGAAGGGTTATACTTGATTCAGTTCTCATTGTGCTAGCTATCAGCCTTTTTGGAGATGGCTGAAACTTACCTTTTGGCCCTCATGTCACTGCAAGAATGAAACTGGTTTTAACAAGATGAAGGGGGGGGGGGAGAAGGACCAACAAAACTGCAGCTTGAGGCACATGTCTCACCCTCAAAGAAAAATCTCTACTTGTGTAAAAATACTTATGAATTAAAAAAAATCTTGAGGAGGCAGCTTTCTGTGACATTTTTTGTAAACCTATTCAACTTTTCCAGTACATGAAGTTGTAGAGGGCAAAATCTGATTTGGAAGACACCATCTGCATAGAGAGGGAGGTTTAACAACATATCCATCGCATCACAGCAGCAACAAGCGTGATGAAAATAGGTGGGAAATGTATTCCCCCCATTCCTGTTCTGCTCTGTGTTGCTGCCCCTAGACTTTTCCTACATTGCACCTATGCTGCATAGCATGATTTGATTGTGCATGGCCACCATGCAACTCAGAAACTCCATTTCTCCTCCCTTTCCCAGCTCAGCCAAATTGTAGCAATGTAACATGGTAGGACTGAGAAATGGAGGTATGCTGCCCTAGCTGGCCACACCCAGGAGCAGGAGGTGCCTGGACTGCAGAGCCAAGCAAAGTCCACACCAGAGTAAAATCAAAGTCCAGTCCAAGTCGTTAGGAATCAAAGCAAGCAGAGTTAAGGGCAAGGCAAAGAGTAGTCAAGGGAAAGCCAAGGTCAAAGTCCAGATAAGCACACATTCAACAAAGCCAGTCCAATTACCAGGTGCATAGTCAAAAGCCGTTTGCCAGGAGTCTGGGAAGCCGATGGGAGTCAGAAGTTCACAGACCAAGAAACCCAAGCCTATCAGGACGGCTTCTGCATAGATTGTACCCACACCGAAGAACTACTGCCGTCTCACCTAAAAGCAGCCCAGCTAATTGGCTGCACCTGGGAGAGGACTCACTCATCCTCCCCAGGAGCTATCCCAGCTGGGCCTCATCTACTTTGACAGTGTGCCTGCAGTCTCTGGCTCCTTCGGTGTTCAGCAAATACCACCCTTCTGCTTCGCCTATGTAGCTCAAGTGACCTGTCAGGGCTCGAATGTATCTCCGGATGCACCAAAGATGCCTCTTGGGAAGATCCAGGCTGACTTGTGCTCCCTTCCCCTGCTGCACATTCAGAGGCCCCTCTCTCTTCTGCCAGAGCTGGCTCAGCTGCAGGCCCTGGTTGCTGTGGCAACTCCTGGGAGATGGGAGGTAGCAGCGGGGGCATTACAGAAGGTGCCCTTTAAAGGTTTAAAGGGTGGAGGAATGGCTATGCCATTTTGAAAGCACAGCTTTAGCTCCACTTCCCTTCTCATGGCACCTGTGGCCATGTGGACCTGCAATCACCCCACAGTTCTTCCTTCAAAAGTGGGCTCAGTTATGGCAAGAGCCATGGCTTTGGCTGTGTATTCAAACAAGGCATCCACTGTATCCAGGATCAGTCAAGGAATGGAAGATAGCTTATTTTCTTTATTGTTTTCTTTATATTGTAAAGGTTTTTTTTGGGGGGGGGAGGGGACATGTGGAAAATAAATCTTATAATCCAGTTTAAAGAGGAGCTCACAAGCCACATTCTAAATGAATATGACATTTGATCATTCCATTTACATGAAGGAGCTTTCTGCTTTCTATGCAGGGAAAAATTCCTCTGAGGAAACAGTCATCATGGTATTATTTCAGGAGGGTCCAGAAAAATAGCCAGTTTGTCCCCTTTTTGTTAATTTATTAGCAAGATTAATTAATTTCAATGCTCCATTTGAGACACAAATATGAATCAGAAAACCCACACATTTGAACCACTCAAATAAAATTAGATACAAATTTATTGCTATAAAGTGCCTCCAAGAACAGATAAATTTAACTTGTGATTTGTGCAATAAAGGAATCTTACTTAATAAGAAATTATATATCTTTGGAATTTAATTGCAAAAGGGCTGTCACTAAAAAGATTAATGATGAGCAGTTTTTCATTTCAAATGATTGCAATTGAATTAAGATATTGTCATTATTCTTCTGGAGATAAAGACAACCAAATGAAGGAAAAGAGCAGGAATCAGAACTCTGTTGGAACTGGAGAACTTTTCTCTATATAAAATGCAAGTCTTCGTGTTCATAATCATTAAAGTCATTTCAAAAGTGCCATGTAAGAAAATTAAAAGGAGATTATGGTGTATTCATCTTTTTTGTGTTAAAATATCTGCAGATCTTGATAGTTTTCCATGAACGTGCAGATGGAAGCCTCCATATATGTGGAGGGATTGCAATTCAGTGGTAGTGCAACTCTTTGACCGTTTATGCACTGGAAGTTTCATGCCAGGCTGCAGGCTGGAGTTTTAGTTGTGGCAGGGTGCCCCACCACTTCCTGCACCCAGATGGCGGAGCACGTGGCCTGGTGCACCTCATCTGCTTCTGATTTGTGCTCCCGTATGGAAGCTGGGGCAGTGAAGTTCTCAGTGCATAAATGGTCTTTGGCATGCAGAAGGTACCAGGTTCAGTTCCTCTGTCAGATAATATGTGATGTGAAAGACCTCTTCTTCAAGCCTTGGAGAGCTGCTGCCAGTTTGAGTTGACAATTCTGAATTTGATGGACCAAGGGTTAGATTCGGTATAAGGTAACTTTATGAATATGTGTTCATATATTCTGTCATTTTTATGGAAATATGATCATTTAGCTCTCACTATTTGCTTCATGAAGGCACTGGCAAACCACCCCGTATTGAGTCTGCCATGAAAACGCTAGAGGGCGTCACCTGAAGAATCAGACATGACTCGGTGCTTGCACAGGGGATACCTTTACCTTTATTTGCTTTATAGAAGACTGACCATAAGATGAAATAAGACGTTTCTCAAAAATCCACAAACCACTATTGCTGTTATTCTACCAAATATACTGCTGCTTCTATTTCCTATGAATTATGTTTTAATCCTTTCCTTATTCCAAGAGGTTGAGGAGCTTAAGACAGAGTTCTTGGTTCTCTGTCCTGCCATTTTACTTTTACAAACACTCCTGTAAGGTTACTGAGGTTAAAAGGAAGCAGCTGGCCTCATTCAGAGAGCTTAACGGTATTTGAATGACGGTGTCCCTACATCTAGTTCAATATATCAGCCACCACATTATTACAATGGCTCACATCCTCTTCCTGAATTAACCCCCTCCCACATCCTCCTTAGCCCCCAAATCCATATATTGATTCTGGTTACTTCACTGCTGAACATTGGTATCCAGAATGGGAACTTGATGTTTCTCAACAGAGTTTCTCCCTACAGCTATGTTTCTGATCTTGCCAGTGTACCTGGATGCTTAGCATAAGAGATATTTAAGAGACAATGCCATGTTGAAGGATCTATTTGCCTCTAGGCAGCTGTTTTGAGTTCTACTCTTACTTTGATCAGTCTGCAAAAGATGATCCAAATAATTGGTTCAGACTAGCCATCTACAATTTAAATTATTATCTCCAGATGTTTCCTTTTTTCAGGGCAAACATAATATCATTTTCATTTTTTAATTTCTTAAAACACAATAAAAAATAAACTTGAAGCCTGCAATTAATCCATCCCACAAAGAGGCATCTCCTGTGCATTTGCAAACTGTAAAAGTTTTTTTCTGAAGAAATTGCAGCAACCAAAATTGCAAATGAAGAGACAAAGGAAAATGTTATCAAATAATGTATTTAATAGACAATTCTACAGAGGCAGTAAAACTAATTCCCAAAGTAATGGCAGTATAAACATAACAGGAGGGAAACTCAATTTAGTCTTCATCATATTTTATATTAGTCCATATATTTAATAGTCAAAGTCCTGTCCCCAGGTGGTTAGACAAATCTGTATAATGGAGCCAGAATCCTACAAAACAGGGGAAAACCAAAAGTGGGCAGAATTATTCTTTTAAAAAAAAAAACTGATGGAGGGGTATAAAATATCTCAAAATTTAATTGCATCATCTGTGTCACATATATAAAATCCATGATAAAGTTTACCACACAGAAATGTGGCAGGAGTACCTACCTGGAGTAGGTGAGGAACAAAAAAGAAAGCCAGGCATAACTGGCCTCACCCTCCCACCAGCATCTCCCTCCTTTCCTCACACACTGTGATTATAATAAAAATTGAGTCCAATAGCACCTTTAAGACCAACAAAGATTTATTCAAGGCATGAGCTTTCGAGTGTATGCACTCTTCCTTAGACAAAATGGAACAAAGATCATAAAAGTACAGATATAAAGGAAAATTATAGTGGCAAATTAGTAAACTCTGTTGTAACATCCAAATTATGCAGTCCGGTAATTCTTTGCTAAAACAGCTAATCATTCCTTTTGAGTTCAATTCTAGTTCACAAAAACACTGGATAAATAAAAATATCAAGGTTAGTAATTAATGGCAGACACTTTCCCAGTTGTAAAACAGAAATAATTAAAAGAGGCTAGTTGCTTGCCCTGTCCATCTCCACCCAAGCATGGAAGCATCCCCAGAAGTGACAAGTTGCTCAGTTTGTTATTTTGTCCTGAGTCCAGAGAGTTAGATTCTGAATTACATTACATACCACTTACATCACATTACAGTCACGTTGTCCTAAATAAAATGAAAGGTAGTAAGGAATGTGGATATAAGAGATGAATGAGATTAGCATATGATGTGATATTAAAAAAAACTCTATGTCTGTGTTGAGCCAAGGGTGTTCCATTGTTCGGAATGTTTCCATAGCTTGCATTTCTGGTTTGTTCTTGACGTTCCTTTGCAATAAAATAGCTACTTTGAGGTCCCATATTGAATGTCCCCCTTCAAGGATCACTGCCTTGTCATGGGAAAGGGGCTTGCATAGCTCAGTGAAGCTATGAGTTATGCCATGCAGGGCCACCCAAGACGGACAGGTGGTAGCTGAGAGCTCTGACAAAAGGTGATCCACCAGAGAAGGAAATGGCAAACCACTCCAGTTTCTTTGCCATGAAAACCCAATGGACAAGTTCAAAAGGCAAAACGATATGACGCCGGAAGATGAGCCCCTCAGGTCAGAAGGTGTCCAATATGCTACTGGGGATGAGCAGATGGCTAGTACGAGTAGTGCCAGAATGAATGAAGCGGCTGGGCCAAAGCCGAAAGGACGCTCAGTTGTGGAAGTAACTGGTGGCGAAAAGATAGTCTGATGCTGTAAAGATTTTTATTCCATAGGAACCTGGAACGTCAGATCCATGAATCAAGGCAAGCTGGACGTGGTTAAATAAGAAATGACAAGACTGAATATCGACATTTTAGGAATCAGTGAACTAAAATAGACAGGAATGGGTGAATTTAATTCAGATGACCATCAAGTATACTACTGCGGACAAGAATCTTGCAGAACAAATGGAGTAGCCTTCATAATCAATAAGAGAGTAGGAAAAGCAGTCTTAGGATACAATCCCCAAAATGACAGAATGATCTCAGTTCGAATCCAAGGCAAACCATTCAACATCACAGTAATCCAGGTCTATGCCCCAACCACTGCTGCTGAAAAGGATGAAGTTGACCAGTTCTATGAAGCCCTACAACACCTTCTAGAAGCAACGCCAAAAAATGATGTGCTTATCATCATGGGGGATTGGAATGCTAAAGTAGGAAGCCAAAAGATAACCGAGATAACAGGCAAGTTTAGCCTTGGAGTACAAAATGAAGCAGGGCACAGGCTGGTAGAATTTTGTCAAGAGAATACAATGGTCATAGCAAACACTCTTTTCCAACAACCCAAGAGACGACTCTACACATGGACATCACCAGACTGTCAACACAGAAATCAGATTGACTATGTGCTCTGCAGCCAAAGATGGAGAACTTCTATACAGTCAGTAAAAACAAGACCAGGAGCTGATTGTGGTTCAGATCATCAGCAGTTGCAAAATTTAGGCTTAAATTGAAGAAAGTAGGGAAAAGCACTAGGCCACTTAGGTATGAACTAAATAATATCCCCGACGAATA
This sequence comes from Paroedura picta, assembly GCF_049243985.1. Lineage (NCBI taxonomy): Eukaryota > Metazoa > Chordata > Lepidosauria > Squamata > Gekkonidae > Paroedura > Paroedura picta. Next base: position 60,803,304 of record NC_135373.1, on the reverse strand, counting down.
TACAGTAGAGGTGATAAATAGATATAAGGAATTAGATCTGATAGACAGAGTGCCTACTTTGAATGTCCCCCTTCAAGGATCACTGCCTTGTCGTGGGAACGGGGCTTGCATAGCTCAGTGAAGCTATGAGCTATGCCATGCAGGGCCACCCAAGACGGACAGGTCATAGCTGAGAGCTCTGACAAAAGGTGATCCACCAGAGAAGGAAATGGCAAACCACTCCAGTATGGACGGAGGTTCACAACATTGTACAAGAGGTAGCAACTAAAACCATCCCAAAGAAAAAGAAATGCAAGAAAGTAGAAAGGCTGTCTGAAGAAGCTTTACAAATAGCTGAGGAGAGAAGGGAAGTGAAAGGCAAGGTAGAAAGAGAATGATACACCCAATTGAATGCTGAATTCCAGAGAATACCTAGAAGAGATGCCTTCTTAAATGAAATGCCTTCTTAAATGAACAGTACAAACAAATAGAAGAAAACAATAGAATAGGGAAGACCAGAGATCAGTTCAAAAAAAATTGGAGATATGAAGAGAAAATATCATGCAAAGATGGGTATGATAAAGGACCAAAATGGTAGGGACCTAACAGAAGCAGAAGAGATTTTTAAAAGGTGGCAAAATTATACAGAAGAACTATACAAGAGCGATACAAATGGGTCTGAAGTAGCACAATAAAATCAGAATCCAGTAGCAACTTTAAGACCAACATAGATTTATACTGGGCATGAGCTTTCGAGTGCAAGCACTCTTCATCAGACTATGATCTTCTTACATGACATAGCATATATGAATTGATTTTTCCTATACATTACCTGTCATGTAAGAAGATCATAGTCTGACGAATAGTGCTTGCACTTGAAAGCTCATGCCCTGAATAAATCTTTGTATACAAACATTCCTGATAACCACGAGGGGGTAGTCACTGACCTGGAGCCAGATATCCTGGAATGTGAAGTCAAATGAAAAGCATTCCTACTGGATGGGGGATACGCTTCTAGGTAACACTGTGTGTGAATGAGACCTTGGGGTACTTCTGGATTGTAAGCTAAACATGAACAGGCAGTGTGATACAGTGGTAAAAAAGGCAAATGCCATTTTGGGCTGTATCAACAGGGGCATCACATCAAAATCACAAGATGCCATAGTCCCATTGTATACGGCACTGGTTAGATCACACTTGGAGTACTGTGTGCAGTTCTGGAGGCCTCACTTCAAGAAGGACGTGGATAAAATTGAAAGGGTACAGAGGAGAGTGACAAGGATGATCTGGGGCCAAGGGACCAAGCCCTATGAAGATAGGTTGAGGGACTTGGGAATGTTCAGCCTGGAGAAAAGGAGGTTGAGAGGGGACATGATAGCCCTCTTTAAGTATTTGAAAGGTTGTCATTTGGAGGAGGGCAGGATGCTGTTTCCTTGGGCTGCAGAGGAAAGGACGCACAGTAATGGGTTTAAACTACAATTATAACGATATAGGCTAGATACCAGGAAAAAAATGTTCAGCAGTGGAATAGGCTGCCTAAGGAGGTGGTGAGCTCCCCCTCACTGGCAGTCTTCAAACAAAGGTTGGATATACACTTTTCTTTGATGTTTTTTGATGCATGGGAATTGTAGTCCACAGACACCTGGAGGGCCGCAATTTGACTACCCCTGGTTAAGGTGATATTGTTAGATCCAGTGATTGTGTTAATAGAGTGTATGTGGCAGCAAAGTTGGCATCTGGGTTTGTTGCAAACTCTGGTAAATAACGGAACTGGTGGCCGAATTCTTGGCTACTGTGATACAAAAGGACAGTCAGCTAGGCAAGAATCAGGTCTAGACCAGGGGCATCTACAACTGGTGGAAATTACTGATTGCTGGGCATTCTGGAGGAATCTACTGTTGGTTACTGCTTATTTTATTTTCTTTTATTTGTTTATCTAGACTATGTAATTTTTATCAATTAATTATAATTATGAATTACCCTTTTTCTCAAGATGTTTTATATGCCATTAAAGGTTTTTTTGAATTTGAATTTGAATTCTGGTACCTGTGTACATCGGATATTATGACAGTTTACTAATTTGTCACTACATTACCTTTGCCTTATATGATCCTTGTTTCATTTTGTTTGAGGAAGTGTTCATGCACTCAAAAGGTCGTGCCTTGAATAAATTGTTGGTCTTAAAAGTGCTATTGGACTCAAATTTTGTTTTGCTACTTTAGACCAACATGACTACCCACTTGAATCTCTGTGGTTATGTATGTATGCCTTCTCCATCTTCCTGCATGTTGAACCCGATTTATTTGATACTAAAAATAAATGGAAAGCTAAGGAGTCTGGCTCCTTTGCAGTCAATGTTGATGCTACTGACACATTCTGCACACCTTGGATTATGTACTTTCCATGCACTTTAGAAGTGGATTAGCCTGTTCTGCACAGGAAAATCCATCTTCAAAAGCACATTGAAAGTGCTTTAACCAACATGTGTTGAATGGGCCCAGGAGACACTTTGCTTACAGTTGCTAACCAGCATGTCACTGCTTTGACTTATATGGAAGGCTGTATAGTAGCGGTCCCCAACCTTCTTCTGGTCGGGGACCGCCTCCGGGGGTGGGGGAGAGCCAGCGGCCCGGCTGCCGCAGTGGCTCATAAACGCGCATGCCCAATTGCCGCACCTGTGCGTTTTGGCCACCAGGGGGCGCAAACGCGCACATGCGGCAGTTCCGCATGTGCGCGTTTGCGTGGCTGCCATGCCAGCTGCTGCGCCGGCTGCCGCGCTGGCCTCTTCCCCCCCTCTCGCTGCAGGGGGGGAGGCAGGTGCGGCTCCTGGCGGCCCGGTATGATGGCCTTTGCGGCCCAGAATTGGGCCGTGGACCGGGGGTTGGGGACCCCTGCTGTATAGGGTCAAGGTGAGGTTATATTTACATAACTCATATACATAAGCTAGAAATTGGTTTTCTTCATTGTTCTATTGGCTTTTGCCACCTTTCTACCTTAGGATGAACTCGAGAGCTCAGGAAATCTATGCTCAAACTTGGCTCTAATTATAACCACAAACAAGCATATGTCATGAAATATTAACATTCTGTTCCTTGCATTCTTGGCTATAAACTGATCCAGTCCATGTCCTTAACTTGGCTTAACCTATGAGCTCAAGAAGCCATTCAATCATCCTGACTGATGACAGCATAAATTAATTACACACATTTGATTTTAGGTCTTAATTAAGTTAATACGATTTGGTGTAATCACTTTGAAAACAATATGGGTCGTTTTCCACCTCAGTTCCTACATAAATTACTTTGCTTCCAAAGGAGTGTTTATTTTGAACTCTTTGGAATGTGAATCTCTAGAACAGACAACTCAGTATAGACTCCTGTTTCAAATTCTCATTACCTGGGAATAGCTGTTGTTATTATTGTTCGACATAACACACAGAGATCCCTTCCTACAGGCATCTACATATCAGGAGAATACAAACAAGTCTTCCATGATAGTCTGTTTAATCTGGCAGAACAAACCTCCCGTATCCATCCTCAAGCATTATAAGGAATCAAAACACATTTTCCCTTATGTAAACCCTGTTCATTAAGAGATAAGTGGTGCACTTTGCTTTTATAAAAAAACAATTGTTATGCCTTTCCTCTGCAGGAATAGTTCTGCAGTATTTGCACGTTCCTTATCCTAACTAATATAGCAACAATGGCAAAATGATCAGCAGAACTATTCCAAATTGGAGTTTCTCTTAGTGCTAAAGGTGTATATTTGGGGAAATGGAGAATAGGAGAGAGGAAAAGTGAAAGCAGTCAGTGGAACAGAGGTGTCCAGTCTTTCAGATGTGAAGGCCTCAATAACAGAGAGGAGCAAAATGCCTGCTTTCTGCATGGTACAAATGTAGTTTTGAAGAAATGGGGGGGGGGGTAGAGCAAGAGGGAGAGCAAAGATTACCTATACTATTCTGCAAAGAAATCAGAAGAAAGACATAAAGTGTGTCTTTGGAGTCTCTGGTGCAATTCAGTAGGTATCCAGGATCAGAGTCCAATTATTCCACTTAGCATAAATTGAGTTCTTTTCAAGAAAAAAAAGACAAAGGATAAAGTACTATTTGAGAGTTGGGTAGCTTATCAAGAGAAAACTATAGATCTGACTATATGGCATCAGGGAAGGACAACAGGAAAATAAGTTTTTGATTGAATTGTAATTCAGTACTGACATGAAACTGAGTCATATATTCAGCAAGAACTTTGGGGACAAGGCTTCGACGCAGCCAGAAGACCAAGCTTGCTGTCTCTCCGATGCGTCAGGCCTGCTCTTGTGGCCGCGCTGAAGCTGGGACCTCGAGGGGGAGGAGGGCGGAAAAGGCCTCAGCACAGCGCGAAGACCAGGCCCAACGCATCAGGGACACATCGACCCTGCTCCTTTCACTGCGATGAGACTGGGGGGGGGGGTGGAAGGAAGGGAGGGGCGGAAAGCCTTCACTGTGGCTAGTACAGCAGGCCTGGCGGGTCGGAGACGTGCCGGGCCTGCTCCTGTCGCCGCGCTGAGCACGGGACATTGGGGGAGGGGGTTGAGGACGGGGGGGCCACCGGGATGATGCCCCGGCTGGTACCTCCAGCAGCCTGGCAAGTCCCCCCCCCAGTGCCCATCCTAGCACCCATTGTATTTTTAAATACAATGGGCTTTACTTACTACTAATAATAGATAAACAAATAGATTCTTATCCCCCCACGTCCTCTTTCTTCATTAGCAACTTTCTTCATTAGCAACTTACATTGAAAGTGCTTTAACCAACATGTGTTGAATGGGCCCAGGAGCCACTTTGCTTACAGTTGCTAACCAGCATGTCACTGCTTTGACTTATATGGAAGGCTGTATAGTAGCGGTCCCCAACCTTCTTCTGGTCGGGGACCGCCTCCGGGGGTGGGGGAGAGCCAGCGGCCCGGCTGCCACAGTGGCTCATAAATGCGCATGCCCAATTGCTGCACCTGTGCATTTTCACCACCAGGGGGCACAAACGTGGGGGGGGGCACCGGGATGCTGCCCCGGCTGGTACCTCCAGCAGCCTGGCAAGTCCCCCCCCAGTGCCCATCCTAGCACCCATTGTATTTTTAAATACAATGGGCTTTACTTACTACTAGTAATAGATAAACAAATAGATTCTTATCCCCCCACGTCCTCTTTCTTCATTAGCAACTTACAAGGTATGAAAACACTGTTTCCATGAATATTGTAGTTCCACTTCATTATTTGTAATTAACAATAAAACTTTTATTTTCAACTTCATTGTTTGAATATGACAGGCAACCAAAGCATGGGATAAAGGTTGCATTAATCACAGTGCCTTGAAAGAAGAAAAAGATGCAGAAGTATATTGCCTATAAATCAGGAAGACTTGTTTGGTAATTTATAGTGAAGTTCTTCCCCCCCTCCCACCAATACATTGCACCACTAATGTGTAGGAACTATGTGTTTCCTTTGTATGGGATACTGTAAAAAACTCTGATGGTGATAAATCTCTGTGTATATATTCAGGTAGTGGTATTCTCTTTGGCCCATAAATTTAGAAAACAGCAGACTTTCTGAAAATATATAAAGCAGAAATAGGACTCCCTCTAGACAGAAGGGCAATGCAGTAAAAATGAAGTTCTCTTTTTGCACTGGTCCTTTTATAGGAAAGTATAAGGCTCTTCTGCTTCAATATAGTCAAAATTCTATCCAAGGCTCTGAATTATTTGCAGTAAGAAGACCAATATGAATTATATTATTTTGATGTTGTATTCAATAAATGCAAAACATGTGATAATCATGGTTTTAATGTCATTTAGGGACTGTGGTCTGGCAAAGATATTTCAAAAACTGAGGTCCTACATGAACACCTATGTCAACTGTTTAAAGGATAATGCTAAAAGAAAAAAAAACCAACATAAAGTAATACAATTCAGATCAAAGTGTACTTTAAAATGTAGTTTACAGTGATATGGAAACAGATGTATACAGACTATATAATACATATAATATGTACTCACAATACAGCGCTGTGTTGTATCTAAGAATATTATTTATATTCTTGCCTTTATCAAAACCTGTATGGGCATCCAAACCCCAAATATGTTTTAGCATATGTGTGTTGCTTGAAATTCAAATGAGTTACATAGCTTTCTTACAGCACATTCCTCTTTGTTCCCTATTGAGTTTAGTTGCTGTTGTGAAACAATATTCTTCTCTTTCTGCACATACTTGCAAAGCATTATATATTCTGTCGATACAATAAGTCAGTTTTCTAATTTAACATGCTAAGGACTGATCCAAGGTATTTGATGTTGCTCTATATCTATTACCTGTGGTCATTTTTCTCTACCTAATAATAGGACTAATCTTGAATACATATATAATCTGATTTCTTGGTATTTCATGGGGGGGGGGAGTAAGATAATTATAAAGATCGATTTTCCCCAATCTTTTGTACATTACAGATATTTCTTCTTGCCTGACACTTCAAGAACAGCAAGAAGTGTTGCTGTCAGATTACTTGCAATGGCCACTACATGGCTAGTGGACAGCAACTGGTTATGTAGGTCAGTTAGGGTTGTCAACTCAGTCCTGAAAAATTCCTGGAGATTTGGGGATGATGCCTATGGAGGGAGGGATTCAGAGATGGATCTCACCAGGAATCTATTGTATGCCATAATTTTGCCTTTGGATACAGCCATTTTTAAGTAGGGGAACTTATTGTTGTACTCCAAGGAACAATTGTAATTCTGGGAATACACCCAGCCCTTTCTGGTTGTGGAAAGTGCCATCAAGGCACAGCTAACTTACAGTGAGCCTGAGAGTTTTTCAAGGCAAGAGATGCTCATTGCCTGTATTGGTGTCACGGCCTTGGTATTCCTTTGTGGTCTCCTATTCAAATACTAGCCAGGACCTACCCCACTTAGCTTACGAAATCCAACACGATTAGGTTAGCCTGGGTTATCCAGATTAGAGCAAACGCCTTATGCAGAGTTTAGCAACCCAAGCAGGCCTGATGTAGACCTCCTGAAATAAAAAGACCAGATCAAAGCTAGGACACTGCAGACTTTTAGCATAGACATCTAGAAGCACATGATATTCAAATGATTAAGAATTTTAATACTATCTGATTTTATGTAACAAGTACAGCTTTGCTTAGCCTTCAAATATATTCTATGGATTTTTGCATGTCTCCTTCCTCCTTCCTCCTTCCCCATCTCCCAACTTTTTACTCCTTTTCATGTTTGTTTCTGAAACAGAGGGCACTGAGGGTATAAAGGTTTTTTTAAAATAATCTTATTTGACTAATGGATGGACTAATAAATAGGGGGAGATGTGAAACAGCAAAGGAGCATGAAGTTTATTTCTGGTTGAAATCAGGGGAGCATTGTATCTCCTGTAGTTTGGGGAGAAAAAATGTGGTTAGTATAACTATGTACAAATCCTCCTGTCAATCCACTGTACTGGACCCAGACTAAATTTTCCAGTGGCAGAATGGAATGTTCCTGCCTCCTCCCTCCTAATACAGCCCACTGATTTCACAAATCCTGTTCCTGGGAAAGGACATGAGAGGTCTATAGCAGGAAGCAGGGCTGGGCAAAATTGACAATATTTGCTGGAAGAACAACAACAGTTCTTCAGAATTCTCTTGCCCTTATCACCAGATTTGACTCCTTATAATTTTTGGCAAGACCACTATCTTCTTTGCTATAAGCTTTTCATCCTTCTTTTTTATGTTCACTGAAGCGCTGTCCTTGACTGTCTTGCATGCTTCTTCTTCACACATAAATAAGAAAGCCTTCATTTGAACCACTGCCATGAATCATAGTTCTTGTCCCACTGATATCTGTGGTATCCATTACGTTTTTGACCTCATTATTTTTTCTGAAGAATGCAAATGCTCCTCTACCTGTTCATTTCAACACAAAATCCATCTTCATTGTGATTACAGAATTACATTTGTAATGTTGAAAAAAGTCAGTATTGTTGGCATCACATCACTCACAATGCAATTCTAAGCAGAGTTGCATGCTTCTAAATGAAATGTATCAATGTCTCTAAAAGGATATAATTTTGTTCAGTTTTATCTGTCAGCTAAGGAAAAACAATTTCAATTTAGACTGAGGACTGTTAAGTCCAAGGAGAAACTTTGTATTCCATTTTAAACAACATTATAAATTGGGGCTTGGTTCTTAGCTAACAGTTCTGCTGATTGAAGGGAGAATTGTTGTCAGTCGCCCCTTCCTGTGGAAGACCTCTGGCCCCTCCTAAGCTATTCATGGGAGGTTGCCATCTTTCAGGTGCAAAACTCAAGAAGTATAAGAAGAATTGTTTTTTATACCCTGCTTTCCACTCAAAGCAGCTTACAATCACCTTCCCTTCCACTCCCAATAACAACACCCATGAGGTAGGTGGAGCTAAGAGAACTGCTCTGTGAGATCAGTTCTAATAGAAGTTGTGCTCTAAATTTTGCCATCTGTAGAAATGTTAGGCGGGATGCCAGCCTGTGCTTCCAGTAATTACTTTTTAAAAAAATGGCTAATGAAAGTAGCTGGCTTATAAAATGGCAAAGAACAGAGATTCACTCTAAGGGTTACAGCTTCAAAAACAAGAACAGTAACATGTTATACACATGGAAGAGATGGGACTATGTGTTGCTCACAAGCCATAAAATAGGAGGAAGTATTTTTAAAAAGTGATGCTGACAAAGAAAGAAGATGCAGATTTCCCCCCCCCCATGACCTATTCAAATACTAGCCAGGGCCAACCCCACTTAGCTTACGAAATCCAACAAGATTAGGTTAGCTTTGCAAAAAGACAATAATTGAAAAAACGAATTTGTCACTAATCATGGCAAAGCAACAGGAGAAAGAACTAAAATAGAAAGCCTTTTTGTGGAAAGCTTATGAGTAAAATTCTAAACTGCAAAAGAAGATTGGTTGATGGTTGAATCATAGAATTTAACTAGAACAAGGAGATCACATGTAAGGAATAGGGAGGCCATGGTTCAGTGGTAGAGCATCTGCTTTGCATGTATTGTAGTGCTGTGTTCATGTGTTCAAGCAACAGAATGCTGCTTTTACAACAACAGAGATAGGCAATCATTTAGGAAGCTCTGCTGCATTCATGTTCAATCTTTTGGGACACTTTTCCACGTGCAGAAACAACACAGTGAACATCAAATGAAATTACTCCATTGAGTATAGCAATAAAATAGTCTGTGGGACATAATAAATTGTCTGCAGATGTTATGTATCCCCTTCACAATGTTGTTGAGAAGAAATGGACCAAGTTATTTGAGGCTTTCTGTGGACTAAAGTGAGAGCATATACTCTCACAAAGTTCTTTAGGGAGGTAATCCTATCTCTCCTTATATTACTATGGAGCCATAGGTCACTAAGGTAGCATGCCAGGCTTTTCTCCCCATCTGTGCTAGGTGAAGCTACTAGTGCCATACCTGAACCCTGGAACACCTAGCCACAGTGATCCATGCAACAGTCACCTCCAGGATGGATAACTGTAACTTGCTGCACGCAGGGCTTCATTATCCCTGACCTGGAAGCTACAGTTGGTCCAAAATGCAGAAGCATAGGTCCTATCTCATACAACCACTTCCATTCACAGTTTCACTAGTTGCTGATTGAGTTCTGGATCAGGTTTAAGGTGTTAATTTTGACTTTCAAGGTTTTATGTAGTCTGGAACCTGCATACCTGAGGGACCACCTCTCCAGAGAGCTCTTCACTCAGCAAATTCCAACCTGCTGGTGATCTCTGGCCCCAGAGAGGTGTTCCTGGCTTTGACCAGAGTCAGGATCTTTATGACCCTGGCTCCAGCCTGGTGAAATGAGTTTGAACCCTCAAGGAGATTCCAAAGTTCTTGAGGGCTTGCAAGACAGCACTCTTCCACCAGGCATTTGGTTGAGGCCAAGGACCACCACTACCAACAGAGTTGCCCTCTCCCCCCTCCCCCCGTAGTCAGTCTCCCACCACTCTCCACTTTGTGCCTGGCTAACAATTTGCAAATACCTTCAATTTCCAGGGACAACCTGGAGGGATGATTATTGATAGGATTTAACGTAATTATAATTTTAATTTGTACTGTTTTTTAATCCATTGTTGTGAGTTACCCTGAGACATGGAGAGGTGTAGCCTATAAATCAAAATATAAATAAAGGAAGGAAGGAAGGAAGGAAGGAAGGAAGGAAGGAAGGAAGGAAGGAAGGAAGGAAGGAAGGAAGGAAGGAAGGAAGGAAGGAAGGAAGAAAGAAAGAAAGAAAGAAAGAATCGAATTAGATTGCTCAACAGACATTTACTCTCCCTAGCCCAGAATTCTTGGGAGTCAAGAAGCTTGATTGCTGCCTCTTCAGTGTGTAAATGGCTGCTGGTCAATTAGACGGAACAAATGCTTATGGTGCAGGTGGATGTCTACAGAGATACAGAAGCTAAACAAGATTGGAAGATGTTCCTATCCATCTACTCTTCCATGCTGACTTTCTTGCCTAGATCAAAATAATCTGCTGCAATGATGAAATTATCAAATGCCCCCCCTTATGAATAAAAAGGTAAAGCCACAATTTTCTTCAGTTCCTTTTTTTCCCATTTAAAATGACTAACTCTCTTTGCACTGAAAAATCAAATAGTTTAAGGCCTGCAGCATTAATTGTCTTATCTTTTGTAAACCTATTATACAGACAGAGGGAAAGAATTTTGGTTCACAGCCTAATCATTTTTAACTAGACACTCATCATCTTGACTGATTCTACCATTATGGTCACTTGTAAGAAGGACTGGACAGTTAGAGAACCGGTGAATCAAGTTATCACAGGGTTTCAAAAGGAAGGACCAATAGGAGGTGAACACTATTTTGCATTGAAGTGATATAGGTTGATATTATTGCTATAAGGAAAAAACAGTAAATTGTATCAGAACATCCAAGATCAGACCGGATGAGGCCACCATTTACAGTCCAGAAATATTAAGGGCAGATGATATTCTCTTGCTTTTGAAAACTGCAAAACAGCTGCAGTGTGCTGCCAGTTTTAGCATCTGAGAAGTAGACAACCATGGAAGGACAATTTAGCTTTCACTTCCTCGTTATTCTGCTGCAAATCTCGGTCCTTAAGCTGTATACAGGAACTCAGATATGCACCCTTGCAGGTGGGAAAGCAGGCAAGGTAATATATTGTTTGGGGCATCAAAATGGCAAGCAAAGAAAGAGTTAAGCAGTCCCAGTTGTTTATGTTAGTTTTCCATTACTAAGCTTCCAAAGAGCAAAAAACTTATCTGATACATAATGTTAATGAGCTAGTTTGTTATACCCATTAAAAGTCATGTGAATTTTATGCTCAATATAACAAAACTCAAAATGATTAAAATGTGTCTTCCCACATATATTTTTTAAAATATACACACAGTTTTATTTTAATTATTATTTCAATAGATTCTTGATTACCTGTGCTTCCAAGGTGACACCAATCCTTTTCCTCTGTAACTGGTTGTATATACTAATCAAACATCAGCAATAGTTAATTGTGTAAAAATCAGTTCATCATTTGTCTTTTGCATCTTTTGACATTATAAAATGCACCAACTATTCAAGGTTGGCCGTCTGATTCAGTTATCTCTTGAGAGCAGCAGTTCCACCATGGAGGAAGCAACTCAGAATGTAAGTTTTGGTGATGCTCCGATGGAAATTAAATTGGACCATGGACTAGCATTGCTGTAAGCAGCATGTTAATCTATTTTTGCCTGTGTTGCTGCTTCAGCCATCCTAAACAATGGCAAATCTTTTGGACATGCATGTCTTATAAATACATGACACACGAAGCTGCCTTATACTGCCTTTTAACCTTTGTCCCTCAGGATCAGTATTGCCCACTCAGACTGGCAACAGCTCCCTGTGGTCTCAGGCTATGGTCTTTCACATTGCTTATTGCCTTATCCTTTTAACTGGACATGGGAACTGAACTTGGGACCTTTTGTATGCCAAACAGATGCTTTGTCACTGAACTACAGCTCTTCCCCAGTTGTCTCCCTTATACTGAGTCAGGCCATTGATCTGTCAAGGTCAGTATTGCCTGTTGACTCAGAGGTCTTTCTTGTGGGTTTTATAATTTTGTTACCTGCCACAAGCCGGTTATGGAAGTGGCAGCCTAGCAAACAAATAAATAAAAATTGTCTTCTGGCTAATGGTATGTATGCACTTCAATAATGTAAATTTTGAAATGAGTTGAATTGATAGTCTTGAGTTGAGAGCTATATATGATTACTTATTGTTGTTGTTAGTTGTGAAGTCATGACCCATCATGACTCTATGGATAATGATCCTCCAGACCTTCCTGTCCTCTACCATTCTCCGGAGTCCATTTAAGCTCGCATCGACTGTTTCAGTGACTCCATCAATTCACCTCATTCTCTGTCGTCCCCATCTTCAGGATCTGGCCTTCTAAAGAGCAGTCAGGGCTGATCTCCTCTAGGACTGATTGGTGGGCCTGCTGATTGCCTGCTAATGAGCTCTGTCTCGGCCCTGCTAACGAGCTGCGGCCCAAAGCCACCTAGGAATGGGCTTTGAAGCTAGTGAATGGATAAAATGCATTGAAAGTCAGAAAGTCTGGGACCTGCATATCTGAGGGACCACCTGTTGCCCTATGCCCCCCACAGGGCTTTATGCTCTGCAGGCACTAATTTGTTGGCCATTCCCAGCCCCAGGGAAGCATGCCTTTTTGGTTCTGGCCCCTACCTGATAGAACGAGCTCCTGGAGCAGCTGCAGGCCCTGGAGGAGCTTTTGGTGTTCTGCAGGGCCTGTAAAATGGAGCTCTTCCACCAGTTCTTTGGTTGATGCCGGTGCGGCAAGGAAGATCTGTATGGCCCTTCTCCCAGGATACAGCAGTATGAGTGGCGGCTTGTGGGTTCAATCTGCACCCCTCTTCCCACCACCCTCTAAGAGATTTTTATTGGGGGAATGATAATTGAAAGTCGAGTTAGAGTTTTTCCGCCGTATCTTTTTTTTGTTATTGTGATTGGTTGAGTTTGTGTTATGTTTTTATGTCTGGAGGGTTTAATGGGGGGGGGGGGTTTACTGGGATTTTGCTCAGACAATTGTAACCCACCACAAGCTGTTTGGGAGTGGCATGTAATAAATTGAATTAATAATAATAATAATAATAATACAACATAGCTTTAAAAATAAATGAATATATGCTAAAGCAGCCTTTCTTCAACTTTTTTATTGTTGAAACTTTCTTCTCAAAATCCTAGAAGTGATGTCAGCAGGCCACACATCCCTATGACATTCCTGGAAGTCACATCACCAGAAGTGATATCACCCAGACACTCCCACTGGATATGACATCACACTCCACTGTTCCTCCCCCAAATGCCAGAAATGGCCCAGTGACCTATTCCATCACCCCCTGCAACCTCCCTAACTCAATGAAGTTAAACTGAGAGTACTTTCCTCTCTGGATACCATATGCAATGAACTTTGGTAAGCAAAGATTTTTATGACCAGGGCCCCTCCTCTTTCCACTCCCTCCAGGCCCATCATTTTGGGAGGGGGGGGCAGGTTAACAACCTTATATGGTCATATCAACCAATAGTATTTTTTTTATTAAAAATTACCTCCCACCCAATCAGCAAAACTCTTCCTGGATCATTGAGAAACCCCATCATGAAACCTCTTTTTAGCCTGTGCTATAAACAATAGCATTAATACCTGCAACTTAGCCATCAAATCCTTGAACTTTGGGGAAGGAGATGATGCTAGAAAGGAAAACTGAAGAGAAAATGTGTGCATGGCTCATGCATATATGCATAGACTTTGGGATGATGGTGAATCCAAATCATTTATTAGAATCATAGATTCATAGAATCATAGAGTTGGAAGGTACCTCCAGGATCACCTAGTCTAACCCCCTGCACAATGCAAATTCATAACTACCTGCCTACCCATAGTTACCCGAATTTCATGCCCAAATGATCTCCTCACTAATTCACCTACCATTCCAATGTGGCAATCAGCATTTTCCTGGGTATGCAAGCAAGGGTCACAAGGGCCACTGGCACATTCCTTCCTGTCCAGTCACTCACAATCTGCCTAAGGTCATAAAATCAGCCTCTGCTTTAAAACTTCCAAAGAAGGAGACCCCTGCCCCCCCCCCCCACATACACATATCCCAAGAAAGCCTGTTCCACTTAGGAACCACTCTGTCAGAAACTTTTCCTGGATGTTTAGCCAAAAATTATTTTGAATTTATTACCCTAGAAATGAAGATTTCAGTTGGACACAAGGTGACCATTAGGTAAATAAATCCCCTGCATGCTTGGTAGCTATATCACAGAGGGAACAACTGTACTCCCTTCCTTTCACAGCTGGTTCTTGCAATTACCATTCTACCTTTATCTTGAGAGCCAGTTTGGTGTAGTGGTTAGGAGTGCGGACTTCTAATCTGGCATGCCGGGTTCGATTCTGCGCTCCCTCACATGCAACCAGCTGGGTGACCTTGGGCTCGCCATGGTACTGATAAAACTGTTTGGATGGAGCAGTGATATCAGGGCTCTGTCAGCCTCACCCACCCCACAGGGTGTCTGTTGTGGGGAGAGGAATGGGAAGGTGACTGTAAGCCACTTTGAGCCTCCTTTGGGTAGGGAAAAGCGGGTAGGGAAAAGCGGCATATAAGAACCAACTTTTCTTCTTCTTCTTACCCTAACCCTCCTCCTCCTCCTCCTCCTCCTCCTCCTCCTCCTCCTCCCCCTCCTCCCCCTCCTCCCCCTCCTTCCTCTTCTTCCTCTTCTTCTATCTACTAGGGACAAAGCCCATTGTACCCAGGAATACAACAGGTGCTAGCACATACACATGCATTGTGACCTTCCTGGGTTCTGGCCCTCCCCCGCACTCAATCACAGAATCACAGAATCATAGAGTTGGAAGGGGCCATACAGGCCATCTAGTCCAACCCCCTGCTCAGCACAGGATCAACCCAAAGCACTCTAAAGCATCCAAGAAAAGTGTGCATCCAACCTTTGCTTGAAGACTGACAGTGAGGGGGAACTCACCACCTCCTTAGGCAGCCTATTCCACTGCTGAACTACTCTGACTGTGAAAATGTTTTCCCTGATATCTAGCCAATATCGTTGTAGTTTAAACTCATTACTGCGCATTCTTTCCTCTGCAGCCAATGGGAACAGCATCCTGCCCTTCTCCAAGTGACAACCTTTCAAATACTTAAAGAGGGCTATCATGTCCCTTCTCAATATTGAGATCCAGTGTAGTGAAGTGGTTAAAGCGTAGCAGATCCCAAGAGTAGGGTTTGATTCCTAACTCATCTTCCATATGCAGCCAGCTGGGTTGCCAAATTTTAGGTGGGGGCCTGGAAACCTTCAGGAGGATAAAAGAGAGAGAAAGATACAGAGAGAGAAAGAGACAAATAAAGAGTGGGGAGGAAAGGAAGGCATCAGTTCTCCTGAAGAAAACAGCCGATCAGGATGAGCACTGGCTCTCCTACCCTCCTACCCCCACCCCCATATAACAGTGTCAATATAGGTCTCTACTGTTCCTATGTTCCCATCCAACCCCACATCTTCCAAAGGCCATCCAGGCAGGCCATGGAGAGGCGGGCTGCCATGTTCTCACCCCCATATCTTCCAAAGAATGTTGTGGGAGGGACTGCCACCCCGCTGCCATTTCCCAAAGGCTGGGTCAGGCAGGAAAGTCTGCAGGCGGGTTGCCTCCTTCCTGCTCCTTCCTGTACTTCTCCCAAAGGTCAGACTGGATGGGCAAGGCTATGGGAAGGTTGCCTCTTTCCCACTGACCCCCACCTCTCCCAAAGGCCAGGTTGTTCTGAGAAGACCATAGGGAAAGAGCTGCCTCCTTCCCGTCCACCCCACATCTCCCAAAGGCTGGGCTGGGCCAGGTAGAGAAGGCTGTGGGGGTGGGCTTCCTCATTCCCATCCCCCCACATCTCCCAAGGGCCAGGCTGGGTAGAGAAGGCTGCTGGATCCCTCCAGCCCCTCTAAGAAGGCAGAGGTTGGGTGAAAGCAAAGAGCGCTCCAATTTGCCAGCTGCAGAGCCATGAGGAAGTGTTGTCCTGTTGGGAGAACTCTCAGAAGAAAAGCCTTTCCAGGAGCCCCCAGATTCACCCAGGGCTCAGATGGATGAGATCTTAGCCCAGCCAGATGTTCAATAAGCAGAGAGCTCTGACCAGCAGGAGGGAAGAACTGCAGACAAACCAGAGCTTAGATTCCAAAGCTGTTGCAAGAGCTCCTCATTCATCTGCCCATCCTCCAGCTGTACCTGTCTGTCTTATCAACCCACTTGACTCACCTGAGCTAGTTAAGCAATGCCAGCTATGTACTGGAACAGAGCTTCAGTCTAAAAGGCACAACAACATGTTAACTGTTGCTGACTGTAGAAGACTGTGAGTCATCATAGAGTGAGGGCTGAGAGATTGCTAACATCTTCTATTAACTTGAGGCTTGGAGGCCTGGATTGTGAGTAAAACCTGTGACCTGATTCTTCTACTGATGACCTCGGACTGCTTGAATAAACCCTTGACTCATTGGACTTTGAGACATTAATTGCATTCTGTCTGTCCCTTGAAATTCTGTTTTTGAAATACTGATTATCTCTGCCTGCCTTACAGCTCATTTGTGCTTCCTTCCAGCAAAGAGCTGAAATCTGAGACCAACACAGGAGGCAAACAAAGCAGCTGGCTTTCCTTACTTGCCTTGAGGAGATAGAGAATGGGAAGAGGCTGAGCATGGAGAAACTTACCAGCAGCAGGGTCTTTCAGAGAGGCCAGCACCTCTTCCACCCACCAAGCACCAGGACAAGGAAGGACTGATAAGCCCCACAATTGGCCATCATTGGAAAAGTGCTCTCTCCCTACTGGTGGCACACCCCCAGGAAGTGCCAATCAGGTAGGTAGTGCATTGTCTGCATTTAAACTAATTGGTCCTCATTGGCAGAGTGCTTAGAGTGCTTAGCCCTCATTGGAAGAATGCAATTTGAACTGATTGGCCCTCATTGGCAGAATGGTATCTCCCTACTGGCAGCACAACCCCAGGATCAATCAAGTAGGGAGTGAGTTGGCTGTACACAACTTCAACTTTATAATGTTTAGTGATGTTATATTTATGTACTGCCTTTTAAATGGTAAGCCTCTATGATACAGCCTTGGCAAGAGAAGCACCTGATAAATCAATCAAACAAATAAATAGCCCCTAAGCTGGGTACGATGCTATAGGCCTCTATCACAAGACCCCTCAAGGGAGTTCCCAATTATGGGAGGCTGGCATGCAGCCCAATGCCTTCAACAAGCAATACACCAAAGGCATAATTGCACAGCAGTCCTTCTAGTCCAGCATCCTGTTTTACATAATGGCCAACCAATTGCCCAGATGAGCCAAGAAACAGGATATAGAAGCCAAGACTTTCTTCTGATGTTGTCTCCTCCTTGCACCAGTATTCAGAGGTTTGCTGCCTCTGGTCAAAGAAGTTCCTTTAAGTCAACTTGGCTAGAACCCACTGATCATTCCTGAATCACTTTCAGCTAACATTTCTGCATGTGTGACTGAAGCATAGCTGTGAATGCAGCCATTAGTCAGCGCTATTACCTCCCCTCCTACAGGGGAATAAGTACCTGCCATGTGATTGCCAACTAGCCATAGAAGAGAGGAAGTTGCACTGTTTTTGGCATTTGGGATTAGAACTACGTCAGAAAGAGTCATGGAGAAGTGAGCCATTGGCTGTATCATAAAGAGCATTTGATGCATTGCTAAGCTACACCCACACATGCCTTAAAGATGAGTTCAGGGCAGTCACTGCTGTGTGAGCCTCTTCTCTGATATATGTTCTGCATAAAGTCTTAAGGTACAGAAGTCATGTACTGTTTTGTATCTGGTCATCCTAGCTGGATGAATAACAATACTGAAAACTTATATGACAAGTCCTTCTGATTTTTTAAATCTGTTGTAACATGAGCACTAATGTCATTTTTATTTCCCATCCTATTACATCAGTATAATTAGACATGGCTGTTATGAACTGGATCAAAAGAATTGTGTGACTATGTTCACATGTCCAAGAGATTTCACAATTAACAGAAGTGTATGATATGACCTATGGGGACCTGTTCTTCACTGATGATGGTGGGGGAAAGCTTTTAAAAGGCTCACAATGTGTTTCTAAGGCATTTGGGCAACCAAAAGTACATTTTGCTCTAATCTGGATGGTCCAAGATAGCCGAAGCTCATCAGATCTTGGAAGCTAAGCAGAATTGCCTCTGATAGTACTTGAGGAGAAAACCTGCAAGTTAAATTTAGAGACCCATTGCAGGGAATGGCAAACAACTTTTGTCCACCTCTTCAAAACCCCATGATGTCACCATAATTACAACACTTTCCACTCTCAAAGTAGGAATTTAGATTTTGGTCTCTAAATGTAATTAATTTACATTTTGATTGATGTGTTGATCCAGTCTTTATTTAGGTAGATATGAAAATGTCCATTGATTTTGTTAAAAGTTCTAGTGAGCTGGAAATAGAGCACTGCAACTGAAAAAGAGCAATATTTTAAAATGAAAAGACCATGTGTCACAAATAATTTCCTAGGCAGAAACAAGTTGTACACTGTGTTGCAATATTATCAGCCCAGCTGGGCTTTAATCACAATTTGTCTGTGAATGTGGTCAGTACAGGCACTATAGAATTTACAGTTAGATATTTATTTATGATATTTGTCCACATGAATACCATCAATTCCTTTCCTGATAAATGCATTGTGCACTTTAAAATATGTACCTTTTTATATTTTAAGAAAAAAATTGTTCCTATAGCCATGAAAAAAAAATCTTATCCATTAATATATTTGACTGTCCACTTTTGTTCAGTAAGTGAAACCAAATATCACAATGTTACAACTGAAAACCATTGTCATTTAATTAAATATACAATAGAACAACATGAACAAACTTAGTGAGGATTTTCAGTTGCATCAACTTTGAGGCAGTCAAACTGATCCTTTAGTGGTTCCAAATAAGTCACATTATATCCCCCAAAGAAAGTAGCTGTTATGATTTTGCCCCTTGCAAAACATTTTGGGGACAGGTAGAATTAGGCCTGCCAGTACCCTGTTGGGGTGGGAGAACTCCTGCTTTTCAGTTCTCACAACCAATCATGATTGGGCTGGTGGTGTGACTTCCCTTTAGGGGAACCAAGAATAAAAAACCATACCGTTTTTGATGATTTCTGGATAGGTTTCCCCCCCGAAATAATTATTCTAAAAAAAAATGCCTAGAGAGTTTCCTAGAGGTGGTCGAAAGGGCCACGGCAGACCAGCTCCTGGCATTCTTGGAAGAAAATTCTGCACTCGATCCATATCAGTCTGGCTTCCGACCTGGCCACGGGGTGGAGACGGTGCTGGTCGCCCTGCTGGATGATCTCCGTCGCCAGCTGGATAGAGGCGGGTCGGCAGTGCTGGATCTGCTGGACCTGTCGGCCGCTTTTGACACCGTGGACCACGAATTGTTGGTCCACCGCCTCTCCGAAACGGGGATACGGGGCACAGCTTTACGCTGGATACGCTCCTTTCTCCAGGACCGGACCCAGAGGGTAGCAGTGGGGGATGAGCTCTCGCGCTCCTACAGACTTCCATGTGGAGTCCCACAGGGCGCGGTCCTCTCCCCCACATTATTTAACGTCTTTATGCGCCCTCTGGCCCAGCTGGTGCGGAGTTTTGGACTGGGTTGCCACCAGTACGCTGATGACACCCAGCTTTATCTCCTCATGGACGGCCGCCCGGACTCTCCCCCGGAACCATTTGCCAGATGTTTGGAAGCGGTGACAGAATGGTTCGAGCAGAGTCGTCTGAAACTCAACCCCTCCAAGACGGAGGTCCTGTGGCTGGGACGCAGGGGGCAGGATCAGGAAGCGCGCTTGCCCACCCTGGGAGGGGCGCATCTTACCATCGCGTCCCAGGCCAGGAATTTGGGCGTGATCATTGATGCCTCCCTAACTTTGGAGGCGCAGATCAAAAGAGTAGCAGGCCAGGCATTCTTCCAACTTCGCCAGGCCCGACTACTAGCGCCCTACCTGTCCCCCGAACACCTGGCCACGGTGATCCATGCAACGGTCACCTCCAGAATAGATTTCTGTAACTCGCTCTACGCGGGCCTTCCCTTGTCCTTCATCCGGAAACTTCAGCTAGTGCAGAACGCAGCTGCCAGGGTCCTCACTGGCACACCCATATCCAGGCCCATATCCAGCCAGTGCTGAGGCAGCTGCACTGGTTGCCAATTGCTGCCCGGATCCGGTTCAAGGTTTTGGTTTTAACCTTCAAGGCTTTACGTGAGTTGGGACCCACATACCTGAGGGACCGCTTATCGCCCTATGCCCCCCGTAGAGCTTTACGTTCTGCGGGAGAAAATCTATTGGTCGTCCCCGGCCCTAGGGAAGCACGCCTGGCCTCGACCAGGGCCAGGGCCTTCTCGGTCCTGGCCCCTGCCTGGTGGAATGAGCTCCCGGGAGAGCTATGGGCCCTGCGGGACCTTCCATCGTTCCGCAGGGCCTGCAAGACGGAGCTCTTCCGCCAGGTTTACGGTTGGGACCAGGCTTAACATCTACGCCCCCCTGGGACCTGAGGATTGGGATTAGACACGAGTACCATCAGTATCCCCTCTCCACTTGCTAGGGGGGGAATGGGTAGTTGATTAGCCGCTCTTGCCAGGTAGTCATTAACTATTGACATGTTAATTGGTTTTAATGTATTTTATGGGGTTTTATACTGTTGTAACCCGCCACGAGCCGCAAGGGAGTGGCGGGAAATAAATTAAATAAATTCAATAATAATAATAATAATAATAATAATAATAATAATAATAATAATAATAATAATAATAATAATAATAATGAGAGTATGATGTCACACTGATGTCTCCACCCTGCCAGGCCCTACCAGGCCAGCCCATCATGTCTCCGCCCCACCAGTTGTCAGACTGGACCTGGCAACCCCAATGTGGAACTAATATAACTGCGGAATCTGAAAGATATGGCAAGCCGCTCAGCTGTTCAAAAATAACTGTCTTCATTCCATTAAGTTTTAAAATTTACTTCAGTTACTTATCTTTTGTGTGGATAAAGTGCTATTAATTGCATTTATATGGTTTAAATGAAGTACGTCTGATGCTTTTAGCTGATGACTTGCCACCCAATTTGCATTATAATGAACAAAATCCTACAGATCTCAAATATGGTGTAGAACTAATGTGGTCAATATGCAAATACCCGTGTGAACTCTTAGGGTCTTAGATATTGTATAATTGCACTTTAAAAGACAGACAGTGTGGGGGGGGGGGCTGTGAAACTTAATTAAAATTAACATTTTATCACCCTGAATTTTAGCCAATTGCATGACAATTAAAATACTTTGCACAGTATGAAGTTTACTTTTCCTGGCATGTTGAATTAGAGCATTTAAATTGTATGAAGTCCAGATAGGGTATATTGCAGCTCATTTGCATTCTCATTTTAATCTATAAACAGCTGTTAAATATCCAGAAGCAGCATTTCTGCCTTCAGTACATCATCACCCACTATCTGGTACGTATTCAAACCCCATTCAAACTTCAAATAACCCTTAAGTATATTCAGCTATCCATGGACTGTAGATATTGTATTTATTTGTACATTTTTAAAAAATTCCACATTCCAAGAATGGTTTTGGGAAGTGAACCTTTTTTACAAGTTCAATCAAGGACCGCTGTGTACTATTATAGTAACCGGAACTTTGTGGGCATCAGCCATCAAAGCTAAACACTTAGAAGTTCGGTTGAAGAGTTAATAGAGATTAACTTCTAAGAGAGACTTGCTTAAATCTGTTCTTGCAAAATCAGTGGGATTTTAAAGTTCTTGATTTAGGTTGAATTACAGTTAGGGATTGCAGAAGTTAATGCAAGCATACGTATATAGGGAGATTCATATTTCAAAATGATACCTTCTCCTATATTGTTGGTTATATTAGCTACCACCAAACTCTGTATTTCCCATGACCAAAATGAAATAGCGAAAGAAGAGCAGTGCAGAATTGCCAGTTGATTTCACTTTTTTTTTGAAGAGCAGATGTTAGTGGGAACAGTTATTATATCAAGACTCATTAATTAAATATTGACAGAACATCCTCAGAAGATGGATTTATTAAAGCAGCATGGGGGCTGATTAGCAATTAGCAGATTGAGATAGTTGTGATTTTTCACATATGACAGAGACAAATCAGACCTTGTTTATTTAGACCAAGCAGTTCTCATGGAATTAGCAAATAAGGCTGGTGCCTCAAACAGCTTGCATTGTTTAGATTTCCACTAAATTAAAGCAACTAGTGCAGTTTTTCCCCCCAACGACCATCTTAGGCTCTTTGTTTGGATCCTGGAAGAATAAATGCACCCAAAATGCACTCTGGAAGAATAAATGCACCAGAAAGAATAGGGGATAACTGAAAATGGATTAGCTTTGGTTCATAACACTAAATGCAAACACACAAACAAACACACATACACTGGCAGCTACTTGCCAAAGTTATTGGGAGAGCCAGGTAATTAGTTCACACACTTCATCTATGAATCTGGCATGGTAGAGGGGAGCTTACTATCATTCCAGAAAATTCCATAGAGACAGTCCGGAGATTGGTTGGGAAGGTCAGGAGGTTATGGCTGGCAATGTCTATATGATGAAGAGTATTCAAGATTATTCTTACATTTTTTCAATAAGGTGTGGGGTTTTTTGCCTCAATGATTCCAGTTTTTCAGTCTCCAGCTTGATGTAGCAGTTCAGAGCAGTGGCTTCTACTCTGGCGAACCAGGTTTGATTCCCCACTCCTCCACATGCAGACTTTGGGTGACTTTGGTCTCATCGCAGTCCTGATAGAGCTATTCTCACAGAGCAGTAATGTCAGGGTTCTTTCAACATCACCTCCCTCACAGGGTGTCTGTTGTGGGGAGAGGAAGGGAAGGCAATTGTAAGCTGTTTTGAGACTCTTTTGGGTAGTGAAGAGGGGTATAAAAAACAACTCTTCTTTGATGGCATCACATTACAAGATATTTTCTGTTGTTTCAGACTACATTCCAAAAAGGCTTTGTGCTAATTTATATACTTAATTTATACCCCACATTCCTCTGTAATGGGGACTCAAACCAGCTTATATTATTATCTTCACAACAACCCTGTAAGGAGGGTTAGGGTAAGAAGAAGAAGAAGAGTTAGTTCTTATATGCCGCTTTTCTCTACCTGAAAGAGCCTCAAAGCGGCTTACAGTCGCCTTCCCTTTCCTCTTCCAACAACAGACACCCTGTGAGGTGGGTGAAGCTGAGAGAGCTCTGATATCCCTGCTCAAACAGTTTTATCAGTGCCGTGGCGAGCCCAAGGTCACCCAGCTGGCTGCATGTGGGGGAGTGTAGAATCGAACCCAGCTCATTAGATTAGAAGTCTGCACTCCTAACCACTACACCAAACTGGCTCTCTAGAGTAGCGATCCCCAACCTGTGGGCCGCGGACCACATGTGGTCCGTCGACTAATTGGAGGTGGGCTGCGAAGGACGCCTCCCCCCCGGCCCTTTACAACGCACTTCGGGTGCCATTGTCTCCCATCAGTCCCAGATGGGACTACCTCGTTGCAGAGAAACAAGCTCAGGGTTCCCATTGATTTGTCATTGTCATGTGTTAAAATTTCCATGAAAATAAAATGCTCCTTATGTTCATTGTTGTGGCGTGTCTGTATCTTATTTTGAAGGGATGTTTAAACATTAACATAGTGATCAGAGAGCGTTAGGGCAGTGGTCACGAGTAGAGGAGTAAACTACCCCCCCCCCCACCGGGCCTCAGTAAAATTGTCAAGTGTTGAGTGGTCCCCGGTGATAAAAAGGTTGGGGACCACTGCTCTACAGTAAGAGTATGTGACTGGCTCAAGGTCACCCAGCAAGTTTCCTGGCAGTAGGGGGGAGGGGGATTCCAAACTGGGTCTCCTGAATCTGAGACCAATGCATTGACCATTATGCTACACTGTAAAAGTCAAGTGGGATGGGGATGGAACTGGAGAATGCTTGTAGCTACTTTCTACCCAGAATTTCAATATTAAATAAAGGTATTAAACTACAAAAGAAGATGAGAAAGAAAAAGAAGCATGCAGATGCTTAATGAATGACATGAACCAGAGGGGGGACTTACATCAGCCTGTTATTCTCCTCCCCCCTTTTTTTGCAGTGGGGAAAAAAGTGTTTTCAGGGGATTCAGCCTCTTTTGCACTAGGAAATGATGCATGGAGATTGTGAAAAATGTTAACATTTGAAGACGGATAATAAAGGATTGAGGCATAGGAAAATAAAAATATCAGAAACATTTCTTGTCAAATAGTCCTTGGTCAGTTCAACATGTTATGAAGTAAGTAGAGATGCTTACTTGAAATATAGTGTGGAGCTTTCTAGGGGTGGGCATGAACTGGAAAAATGTGATTTGTGTTTTATGGCTGGACTACAAACTAAACCATGAACTGAAACAATGCAGAAGGTTCATTTAGGAATTCAACTAGTTTGTGGTTCATTGCCCTGAAAACACCCTACTCAGCTGTTTTGGACTCCCTTGTGCAATCCCTCTTAACTTTAAAGGGCCTGCAGAAGAACTCCTGAAAAACAGCTGTTTTTGCAGCTATCACAAGATGTGGTTTTTGCTGAAAACAGATAGCAGGAGTTTAAAGGAACTTGGAACCCTTTTAAATCCTTGCTTTCTGCTTTATCCATGAAAGTGCTTTAAAAGTTTGTGGGAGTAGACCTGTCATGAACTTCAGTCTGCAAGCCATGAACTGAGCAAAAATTGTGATGCATTTTGCTTCATGTATGGTTTGTGCCCACCTCTAGTGCTTTCTGTTGAAAGAATTACTTAATCAAGGAACTTTTTGAGACCCATTCTTCATTTTGCTTCTTTTTAGTGACTCTTGCACTTCACAAGAAAACCAAGAAGATGCCAGCTAACTTCATAATGGAAATGATTAGAAATAAAGTGGAACAGATTTTTAGTTAGGCTCAGTGTGGAATTTATTTGATATGAACTTTTCCTCTTTGATTTAAAATGATTTTCTAAAACACAAAATCTTTCCTCTGTATTTTATTTGTAATAGTTTAATATATTTAATTGTCACAACTGGGTCATTTTTAAATATGGCACAAGCCTGCCACTTCATTGGTAGAGGAAACATTGAACTAACTTATGTGATTATTTGTGTAATAGGTTGAGAGTATGTCTGCACAGAAGTTTATCTCCCCCAAAACACTTAGTCTGCTTTTTAGAACTTCCTGGATAACCTACTGCAAACCTTTCAGCTAGAAGAAGGCCCACTGTTTTTCTGAGGAATATCTCTTTTAACCCTTCTTTCCCTTTGATGGATTTGAAACAAAGTTTAATGAGTCAATTAATATTTCATTAAGGATCTTAACCAAAGCCATCTTCATTTAGAGGGGAAGGAGAACAAGCAAGGACTTAATGTTGAATTGTTCTGTTGGAATGAAGCTAAGGTCTCGGCCCAGGTTCTTTAGAACAGATAAAAGCCATGCTTCCATTGCAATTGATCTTAATTGCTTTTCTTCTGTTGACATATGGTTCACATATATTTTATACTAAATGAGATCATCTCCCTTTTACACAGTTTTCTCTTGTATTGTCAGGGAATGTCATCCCACAAGAGGAGAAGAGCAGACCAAACCATTCCATAATCTTTGAAACTTGACTGATTTTTCTTGAACATTAGAATCAAGTTCTTGATTCTTTCAGCTTTATTTCCAGCTGACATTGTATGGGAGGATACTTCGCTGGGTGAAGTTTATTAACCAAAGTTAGATGAAAAATAATTTGTGTTTGTGTGGAAAAACTCTACATACCTTTGCTCAAAATATTCCCATATACAAAGAAGACTGGCCACTGGAAGAGCAATAGAGTTCTTAATTAGACTGATAAAGGAATAACCTATGCAATATTTACATTTTAAAAGAATGATGAGCAGGCAGTGTGATGCAGCGGTAAAAAAGGCAAATGCCATTTTGGGCTGTATCAACAGAGGCATCGCATCAAAATCACAAGATGTCATAGTCCCATTGTATACGGCACTGGTCAGACCACACTTGGAGTACTGTGTGCAGTTCTGGAGGCCTCACTTCAAGAAGGACGTAGATAAAATTGAAAGGGTACAGAGGAGAGCGACGAGGATGATCTGGGGCCAAGGGACCAAGCCCTATGAAGATAGGTTGAGGGACTTGGGAATGTTCAGCCTGGAGAAAAGGAGGTTGAGAGGGGACATGATAGCCCTCTTTAAGTATTTGAAAGGTTGTCACTTGGAGGAGGGCAGGATGCTGTTTCTGTTGGCTGCAGAGGAGAGGACACGCAGTAATGGGTTTAAACTTCAAGTACAACGATATAGGCTAGATATCAGGAAAAAAAATTTCACAGTCAGAGTAGTTCAGCAGTGGAATAGGCTGCCTAAGGAGGTGGTGAACTTCCCCTCACTGGCAGTCTTCAAGCAAAGGTTGGATACACACTTTTCTTGCATGCTTTAGGATGCTTAGGGCTAATCCTGCGTTGAGCAGGGAGTTGGACTAGATGGCCTGTATGGCCCCTTCCAACTCTATGATTCTATGATTCTATGATTCTATGATTTGTAGCCTTGCCTCTATAGCCTTGAGAAATTCACTTTTTGTGACATGTTAAAACTACTTGGTGAGGAGTCAGAATGGAGGTGAACCTTTTACTCAGAGAGTACAATCTAAGAAAATATAGCTCCCCAGATTGCCTAGATTATTCTTACATAGCCCTTCTCTCATTGTCTTCTATTAGTAGGTGGGGACTTTCTGTTTTGATTGATATTCCCTCAATGATTCTCACTGACAATGATTTCTGTTCATATGCCTAGGTATTCATGTGTTTTGTTTAATGTTTTTTTAAATATTTAAAAAGCCTGTGTTAATGTTGGGGACACTGATTTAGAGAAACAGGCAGCCTAAGAATGCTTTAAATAAATAAGGAATGCGCTGAAATCAGAACAATAGAAACTGAAACATGCAATTGTCATACAGCCAAACACATTAAGTAACAATAAATTATCAGTTTTGCAGTTGAGACTCAATGTATCAAAACCATCCAAATAGATTTGTCCTTTATGGTGGGTTTCCAGTTCTAAGAGGAGTTGCAATCCCATTAAATTTATTATAAGCACTGAAGTACTGTGCATTATGGTTAAACTGTGACCCTTACTTATTAGTATACTCAGTTTTGATTTTTCCACTTATTCACATCCCATTAATATTTTGGACTAAGTCCAACTATATAGACATCAATGGAAACATGAAGTTCACCTTGTGAGCACAATAGCACAAGGCAAATGGTTAGTTTGATTGTTGTGAGAGGGACACTGGAATAGATCTTACCTGCTCTCCCTTCTCTGATGGGTGCTATAGCCAATTAGATGATTTCTGGTGTGAAAGATCAGCAGATTTTGTTTTGTTTTGTGTCTTTGTATTTCCAGAAGTTCACTTTGTGCTGCATTCCATTCTTTAACCCTAGTTTGCTTACAAAATGTCTCAAATGAATCACAGGGCATTTCCACAACAGTTAAATGTAGTGAAATGCTTAACTAATGTAGTTGTTATATTCCACCCCTCCATATGACACTGCCAACATCCAGCATCTGGGCAGTAACTTGCTTGCTACATCCTCCATTTTAAAGTGTGAGTTAGGAGTTGCATCAAGTGGATTCAACAACCCATTTAGTGATAGCAACCGGAGAGCAACCAGCAAGCAACAAGCAGAGGGAAGGTATGGAGACTCAAACGCACTAATGGTGCCTGCCCCGTCCTGCCCTTGTACCCCCCTCCCTATCCCTTATTCCTGGGGATGGGAATTTCTTATTAAAAATGGCTAACTTACTGGAGCAGTGAATAGGTGGACAAGCGTGCAGGCGATGCCAGAAATAAAAGAATTTTTTTCAAAGTTGTAACACAAATTGTGCATCTCTAAAGTTTTCTCTCCCCCCCCCCCGCAAAAAAAAAATCAGGAACTAGATTAATTTTTAAAAGTATCAAAGCACTCATGATCCCATAAGGGGTGGTGTTCAAAAACCACTATGCAACTATGATTCTATGCATAGGCATTTCAACAGAGAAGTATGATTAAAAAAAATAGTGGGCACCACAGGACCTTTAAAACATGGAGAAAGGGGAAAGAAGCAAGTTACGTATAAGGCCATTTCCGCCATTTCCAGCAACATATGTGGAGTATAAGACCCGTGAAAAAAAGGCAGACAAAGGTGCGACAGCAAAAAGGTGAGGAGGGGCTGGGAGGCACAATATGATTTAGCGCTATGCCATTCTGCTGGCGTAATGCTATTTTTACTGATGTGTGGATATTGCCCCAGATTTAGAACCTGACTAGATGGCTGCAGCTTTTCAGAACACTTATTCTGCATCTTTCTTCTCTTCTAGATTACCAAAACATAACCCTACCAAATCCAAACTTTGTTATACTGTTCTATACAAACATTCAGAAATTTAGAAAAGAATGAAACAATGTAAGATTCCTATTGCAGCAATCATTGTTTATCAATGAGAGTAGGTTATCTGGAACTCCATAATCCAGGGTAGATTTGGGGTGAAGACAATTTTGGAAGAAGAGGAGGAAGAGCTGGGTTTTTATATCCTGCTTTTCATTACTCAAATGAGTTCCCAAGTGACTTACAAACACTTTCCCCATCCTCTTCCCACAACAGATACCCTGTGAAGTAGGTGGAGCTGAGAGCTCTGAAAGAACAGCTCTGTGACTAGGCCAAGGTCACCCAGCTGGCTGCACATGGAGGCATGGGGAATCAAACCTGGATCTGCAGATCAGAGGCCACCACTCTTTAACCATTACACCATGCTGGTGTTCCAGCTCCTGCGTCTTCCTTTTCAAACTCAGGAAACCTTGGTATCCAGTTAGTCATCTGCTTCTGCATGGTACTAGGTTATTTTACATTAACAATGTGTTATTTTTTTCTGTAGAAAATCATTAAAATATCATACAGTTCTGAGAAACATCAAGACTGGTGGTCAGTGTGGTAGACTAGGAATTCAAAGTGAGATGAGTAGCAACTGCAGCCTTAAGGCTTTAGCCTTAAGACCTCCTTTCACCATCCTCTTTCCCATGGCTGCCATAGTTTTCAGCCAACAGCACTGATTTTTGGATGTGCTGCCGCAGGCTGAGCCTGCCATGTAATTACATCAAGATAAGCTGAATTTGGCTTCTGGCACACGACTTCTTAGTCATGTTTGGAGGGGAGGAGGCTGTGCTAATTGTGAGAACCCACCTGAACACGTCTTCATCTTTCAGAAGTACTAATGATTTAATGAGGATAAAGTTCCTAAATCAGAATGCCTTTAGCAAAGGTGACTCCTGGTGATTGCTAATCAGGGCCTCATCTTACCTGTCTAAAATCCAGCTCGTATGAATGTGCGTTAATCACCAAACCTAAAAAAAGGAGTGTGTACTTCATCAGCAATGC
The DNA here is from genome assembly GCF_049243985.1 of Paroedura picta. NCBI lineage: Eukaryota > Metazoa > Chordata > Lepidosauria > Squamata > Gekkonidae > Paroedura > Paroedura picta. The sequence goes on along the minus strand of NC_135373.1, from coordinate 60,773,755 downwards.
AATATCCTAGATTCGATATGCAGGGCAGGGATGGTCTCCCCCTTCCAAGGCTTCCATGGAAATGTTTTATAGAACATTAGACTCTAAATAATAATAATGCCAAAGCTGCTTTCATCAAGCAGGTATGCTCTCCAGTTTTACCAGTTCAAATCTTGTCTTGCAGCCACACCTTTATTTGTATTTGCACAAAGGATGTGGGTAATAGTTTCAGGAGAAGGAGGAAGAAATTTGAGTATTTGTTCCAGAGACACACAAAGCAGTCATATCCTTGGTCTACCTATTCCAGCACTGTTGAACTGGTATTGGCTGTTATTCATATCATGTACTACCAGATCATTTTGACTAGGGATTGAATGTGAGCTCTTCCGCATTCAGAGCTCTATCATGAACTATGGTCCCTTCCCAAATGGTATAAGTGGTTGAAGCTCTGTATCCCGGTTCATCTACCATGACCTTTTGACAGTCATTGCCAGTCATCAGCTGTTCTTTTGATTTGATGCAAGTCATCTGTACAATTCTGTTGAAGTTTTGATTATGTAATGTACATAATGCCTCTATAATGGTAACCCTAATTCTTGCCAGTTGGGCTTGCCCTTAATTTATGGTTCATGCTATTTATGCATTTTGGTCCAAAAGTGGGAACTTGTGATTTGTTTTGGTAGTTTGTTGCTCTTCATAGTATCAGAAATCGCTGTGGAGAACAGTCTTCCTTCACCTACCTTTGCATAGGCAGAATTTGGGGCCAAAAAGCATATTGAAGGATTCCATTTTGTCAAGGGACTATAACTTTTTCTCTCCTCCTACTACAATCCCTTCCACATTGCTCCTGAGTGCCTCTCAATAGCAGCATTTTAGGAGGGGAGGGGGTATTTTGAGTTATAGTGGTGGTCTGGAGAGGAAAGAAAGTCACATTCCATGGAGAGAAACCCTTCTGTCTTCAGAAAGGCTGCACTGGATCCAAGCCAGCAAATGGTCTTTGAGACCATTCCCTTCCTCCTGTAGTCATTTGAAGTGGATGATATGACAATTGAAGAACTGATTTGATGTTCTTTCTGTTCATTGAAGAACATGAGACTTTTTGGAAAAAAAGGAACATTACGCTTATTTAGAAATGACTGTATTTTTCTACAAGAGCTTTACCATTAATGCAGGCCTAATCCCACCCTCAAGTCTCTCAGCATGCCTGAACATAAAACCAATGTATTCTACTCTGTATGCATATTTGTAAAGTGTCTGTGTGGGTATCTGCACAAGAGACAATTTTGAATTATGGGTGTCAACCTCCACAACAGACCTGGAGATCTCTTGGAATTAAAACTGCTCTCCAGACTACAGAGATCAGTTCCACGGGAGAAAATGATTGCTTTGGAAGGTAGACTCTATGACATTAGTTCCCACTGAGGTCCCTTCCCACCCCAAACCCTCCCCTCCACAGGTCCCCTGCTCAGATCTCCAGGAATTCCCTAACCCAGTGTTGTCAACCCTATCTTGAATCCAATGGAGGATTTCTTCAGAAGGAAGGAGGTGATTTTCACTGATTTTCTGCTGTAATCTCTGGATTCCTCCTCGCTCTGTTCCTGGGGGGTCCCTTGGTCCTCAGGAGCAGCAGTTCAAGAAACCCCTTCCATTTGTAGAAATGTTCTGCAGAATCTAATATGTATTGGGGGTGGGGGGTGGGGTTGTTTTGTTCTTTATTTTGAAAAAAATACCTGAAAATCAGACTGGGAACACATTACCATAACCCTTATTCTGTGAGATCTTTTTTATTAAGTTCCATGAGAAAAGTTAAAACTAGTCCTTAACTTGAGCAATTCATCCTGAATAAATGCATGGAGTGGATGTAATAAATACCTGTCAGTAATTAGAGCCAAGGGCACATTATTCATCGCAAACAGTGGCAGGCAAGGGAATCTTTCAAGAGCATAATAATATTTTATTGTCATTTAAGTTACAATTCTACCAGAACAGAAATTGACTCATGCAGATGCTTCATTGAAAGGTACTGTAACCAGTTTCCCATTCCTTCCTCTTCGTGATCGCTTTAGGTCTCGGATGGCATCTATAGATTGTAGAAGTTGCAGAAGGAAGTTAAGGAGAAACACTAAGATGGAATATGGTGGGTGTATGTTTCTGTGCCTATCCTTGTATTGGGGCAATAAGGATTGCTACTGCTATAGATAATGTTCTGACCTCATATTTCAGCTGGCCTTCCCAAAATTCATGACTTTCCCTCCATGGTGATTACTGAGTTAGATCTTGGCTACTGGAGGAGGTTTGGAGGACACAAGCTGTGGAGCCAAAGGAAACAGGCAAGAGTTGTGTCTCCACAAAACAATTGATCCAGTAAGGCTGATTTTCCAAAGATAGCTTAAGAAGACTAGGATGTAACTGAACCCAGCTGTATTGCTGATAGGTGCTCGAGTTTGTGAGATGGTTCAGCACACTGGCCAGGATCCTACAAGGGCTCATCCTAGGTGCACAACTCTACTCTTGTGTTGTATACAGCTGGGCCCTCAACTTCTAGCATTCTTGCAGATGGGAAGAAGATCATAGGGGTGGAGTGGGAGCTACAGGGATGGACTTGACTCTTTCATGGCATGCTTGAGCATAATGACTCCAACCTGACAATGATACAGTGGGAGTGGCATCTGGACAAAGCTCTCCCATATCTGTGAGCTGAAGGCCGGCATTATATGCATAGAATTTTAATTACAACTTTGAGTTGGTAAGATGACTTTTCAAGAGCTATACAAATTTAAATAACCTTAAATATGTTTTCTAGCTAGCAAACCTTTATATTATATTTCATTATAGGTTGGAATATTGAAAACTTCTAGGATAAGTTTCATAATCATAGGAGGTATGCTTCTTTTGCAAACTGGGTTTGTTAATTTATGTTCCAGGATGGAATTTACACTGATTGTAATTTTTCTGTGACTTTCTGTACATAGGAAACAACCACCGATTAAAGGTCTACTTTGAAAACGGAACAAAATCTAGAGTCCGTTCTGGTTGTTTCATTTATCATTAAAATAGAGATTGTATAAACATATTGTTAACTGATTTTGATAGCCTGGGACATGTTCTCTCTTTTTCTGTTATGATCTTTCATGGCAGAGGCCTGGAGATTCTCTGAGACTAATGGAGAGATTTTTTGTGTAGGCTTTGCTAAAGTGGCTGCTGATACTGAGGAGGAATTGTCTGAAGATAGCTGCAATGTGGTGCCTTTAGGTCCTCCTCAGTCTCTAAATTTGGTTCTTCTTCTAGGGATTCCAGGTCAAGATCACTGAGTCTTGACAGGTAGCTGGCTAACAGTGAACCAGAACTTTTTTGAGAAGGTTTTAAAGAAGGATCTTACTGTAGATCATGGTGAACTCTAAAGGGGTTTCCAAGGGAAGATATGAACGGAAGGGGTTTGTCATTGCACATAGCAGCCCCAAGCCTCCTTGGTGGTCTTCCATCCAAGTACTAACTAGAGACTACTCTGCGTAGCTTCTAATATCTGATAAGATCAGGCGAACTTGGGCTATCCAGGTCAGGATAAAATTGGCCTATATGTTTAAAATAAACATCTGCAGGAGTTTGATCTTCATCCTGCAATGGAATCTCAGTGGGCAATACATTGATACCATCAAAGATCTCTTAAAATATGGAAGTCTATTTACATATCTCTGTTCTACAATAAACATGAAATCAGGCATTTATATACAGGGTATGTTGGACAGAGCCACAGGATTCTGTTTCTTCATTTGACTCAAAAGACCATTGTTCTTTTCAGGATAGAATGTTATTTAGGGATGGGTGTGAACTGGCTCATGCCATGATGAATTTTGGCTGATTCATGGTTCCTAAAGTGAAGTTCATGGAAGGTCAACTGGCACATGAACTTCCATGAACATTTAAGCTGTTCTTGGTGGTTTGTGAATGGCAGGCAGATTTTCTCTGCTTAATCTAAATGTTTACCAAACTTCAAAGCAACCAGGGAAGGGGACTGAGAACTTGGAGGGTATTTAGAGAAAAATCCAGAGGAGTCCCCTGTGACTTTAATGTCTCTAGTTTGCACAGGATCAATTCTGTATACCCCTGAACTGCACATGTAATTACCCCATGTTAATAGAGAATTCCTTTCAATTTCCCTTGAAACATTATACAAAACCACGTTGAACAGAATCATGGCATTGTGTTCTCAAATATTTTCATATGCAGAAAGTCCATCCACCTTCATCTCTTGCTGTAGCTGCTACAGTTTTCTCCACAGCTTATTTTGCCCAATTGGTTAGGGGGTTGCTTGTTTATTTCTTCTTAAGGAGTTCAAACAGAATTTTGCTGGAGGTACAGAACTTCCTATTCAAATGACAAATATCCCCCACTCACAGCTTAAAAAAAATCTCTTATTGACTCTTTCATCTTCTGTAAACAAATCATCAACCCTTTTCAACCATGGAGTAAGGCTGGTGAAGGGGAGGGATAGGAAAATGTAGGGTTGGAGGAGGGACAGAAAATGTTTTTCTTCAGAGGGCTGCCAAATATTGCATTAGTCAGATTGAAAAACAACATGTTTACTGTTAATATTGCCATTATACATAGACATCATAGACAGCAAAGCTGTGAAGAACAAAGAAAAACCTACAAAGATTCCATAATAGCATCTAGTGCTATCGCACATCAGAGGAAATAAGCCGGTGTTTCCTCTACCCTCTCCTGAATGACAGCAGTGAAGTTTTGATATTTCATGGTCTCTTTGTGCATGTTTGCGCAAGAGAGAGGAGGAGAGCTATTTAAGGGCTTTTCAAAAACTGATTTCAAGTCTTCAAAGAGTTTAAATATAGCCTACCTTTTACACTCTATCCTTTTGTGCTCCTTGTATCATATATATACATATGGAAGCATTCTCAGTTAATGGGCAAGTAATGTAAAAGGGTGCAGTTGAGAATTCAGGTTTTGCTCAGTGAGAAACAAAACTATTGTGCGAGGGTGTTCTTTGACATTGTCACAGCAGCCACTAATACTGCAGAAGAACGAGACCATATTTTAATCAAAACCATGGCTTGTCACTTTGGGCAGTATTTGTGGCTGACACTGCCAGGGAAAGTTCAGAGCAAAGTACACCAGCCGTGCTGTATAAAACTGTAGCCCTGCTGTTAGCCCCTACACAATCTGTATAAAATGGCACATCGTGGTGGCAAAGTTAGTCATGGTGTGCTCACAGACAGCATTCCTGATGACTTGTCATTCATCTTTGTGGGGGATGTTGGTATATAAAGACTCAGCATCCACAGGTGCCAAAATAGGATTTTCTCGAAGATTGTCAATGGATTCTATTTTGCTCAAAAAGTCTGTGGTGCCAGACACATACATGGGTGCCTTGATGGCATCAGGTTTAAGAATGAACCCCGTGTATGTACACATTTCCCTTGGTGTGGTTGAAATGATGTTATAAGTGATGTTTGCTCATCACATCAAGTTAGGGTTCAAAAACATTCTCCTTAGAGATCTAATGTGACATTGTAAACACTGGTGTTTTTTTCTGTAGAGATCCTTTCTCTGTAGAGTTGGGTGGATGGCAGTTAGTGGTCAGTATGTTCTTCACTAGCTGGAGAGATGAAAACTCATTCAGCAGTGTATTGTGACTTGCTCAGTTGTGAAAATGGTGTTTGCCCATTCACACCTTGCCCAAAGGCACAGTGAAAGTACTCCTTCAGTCACAGATGGCAAAAAAAGTCCCCCAGGGGTCATCCAGATGGAATTAGTGGGCAGAAGGATGGTGTTAATGAAATAATGAATAATGACTCTTTTTTTTTTTACTAGGCCGATAGTCTCTTGGGAAAAATTGCCAATATTAACTGACAATATTGTGTGAGAACATGTCTCTATAGCCTGAGGCAGACAAAAGGGTTAAAAAAAATCTTTTGTCTTCCCATTTCTTCAGGGAGGTAAGTTTTGAGTTATAGAAGGCCTGTCTTGTTTAGAGAACAAGGTGCTTAAGCAGGCTTCTTTGAGAATATATGGCACAAATTATCCTCATAGTTCACCACATAAGTGGATTGTAGTGGATTTTTAAAAAAAATTCTCCATCCTTTACATATAAGATCCAGTCTTCTGCATTTAGTAAGAAAGATAATATCAGTTTGTGCCTGTGAAAATTTATTCATGAGGTTGATGGACTTCTACACAGTGTGCTGAATGTAGTGCTTTCTGTGCAAGGAGTATCAGGTAGGGAGCTGTAGTAGTATATAGCAATAAAACTGAATTTTAGTCCAGTAGCAATTTTCCAAGGCATAAGCTTTCATGCGATGCAGTTCACTTGTCAGATACAAATGAGAATGATATCTACATTAGGAAATGGGAGGGGTGTTAATAGGTAAGCAACTAATAAACTCACAACACTCAGTCTTTCTCATGCCTCGGTCTTAGATGACTCTTCCATTCACTGAAAACTTTGGCTATCATCTACAGATTACTCTTGACCTTTGGTTGCCTGGGGGATCCCTTCAGCCCATGTTTCTGCTCTTCCTGATTGACTCCAACTTCTTTTTCCTTCTTCAAAGAAATCAATGGGAACCTTGAAGAGTCTGTAGCTCTCTTTCACTCCTTTCCTGCTGCTAGTGAGAAAATAAAAGTCATTATAGAAGCAGAGGGGAAATTAAAAGTAGAAAGTGGTAGTATACAAAATTGAATCCTTGGCATAGGAATGTTTTTCCCAAGCATGTGGGACCCAATGAGAAGACAATTAATATAATAAAAGTCTTTTAGAGTGCTATTTAGACTCTCATCATGCTTATAAATACTGGTAATGGTTATATAACAATAATTTTCTGATTAAAATCTTCCTATGAAGAAATGACATTGTCTTAAAGAGGTATTTTATCCATCAATCCCTTGATCATTGCCTTTCTTAGTTTTTTCTGCAACAGGATGGTGTTTCGAAGAACAGAACATACATAATGTAAGTCTGTATTATTATATCACACAAATGCAAGAAATTAAATAAATGGTCCAAATATCTTAGATGAAAGATCCTAAATGCTGCATCCAAAGAGCATATATGAAGAGATATCACTGAATTTTAATTTCAGAGGTATGTAAGACTGGACAGGAAGAGCAATTGATCAGAATGAAAAGTAGGAACAGAAATTAAAAATGACTATCAATTTCTCATATATAAGAAATATATGGTTGATTATGTCACATGTATTAATTTAATGTATATCGCAAGTTATAAGAGATAACTGTTGGCTAGCAGTAATTAACTCAGCTGTACAGAAATAAATTAGGATGGCTGAAGTAGAGCAGGAGAAACTTGTGGTCGTAGAGGTGTGCACACACATAAAAATCAGGATTTTTTTGGATTTGGGTTTATTGGACTCCACCCCCCCCCCCTCCAAATTCATGATGTCTCCAAAACCCAAATTTCAGGACAGGTATGGTATTTGAATTTGCAGTTTTTCAAAGATCTTGAATTTTTTTTGGCTCATTTTTGGCTCATTATAACCTATGGGACCATTATAGTCAATGGGGAATGTGGATATCCAGGAATCTGGGGGGCTATATTTTAGTTAGAGGCACCAAGATTTCAGTGTAGCCTGTGCTCAAATGACTTCTTAAGCTTCAAAAAGATTGGACTAGGGATCCAATTCTTTGTTGTTGTTAGGTGCGAAGTCGTGTCCATCCCATTGCGACCCCATGGACAATGATCCTCCAGGCCTTCCTGTCCTCTACCATTCCTCGAAGTCCATTTAAGTTTGCATCAACTGCTTCAGTGACTCCATCCAGCCACCTCATTCTCTGTCGTCCCCTTCTTCTTTTGCCCTCAATCACTCCAAGCATTAGGCTCTTCTCCAGGGAGTTCTTCCGTCTCATAAGGTGGCCAAAGTATTTCAGTTTCATCTTCAGGATCTGGCCTTCTAAGGAGCAGTCAGGGCTGATCTCCTCTAGAACTGACCGGTTTGTTCACCTTGACTAGACGCATATTCATTGTCATGGTGATGTCTCTGCTTTTTAGGATGCTGTCTAGATTTGCCATAGCTTTCCTCCCCAGGAGCAAGCGTCTTTTAATTTCTTTGCTGCAGTCCCCATCTGCAGTGATCTTGGAGCCAGAAAAATAAAATCTGTCACCACCTCCATTTCTTCACCATCTATTTGCCAGGAATTGAGAGGGCCGGATGCCATGATGTTCATTTTCTTGATGTTCAGTTTCAAGCCAACTTTTGCACTCTCCTCCTTCACCCACATCAAGAGGCTCTTTAGTTCCTCTTCACTTTCTGCCATTAGAGTGGCATCATCTGCATATCTGAGGCTGTTGATATTTCTCCCTGTAATCTTGATCCCAATTTGTGACTCATCTAACCCTGCCTTTCTCATGATGTGCTCCACATACAGGTTAAATAGGCAAGGCAACAATATACAGCCTTGCCATACTCCTTTTTCTATTTTGAACCAATCAGTGATTCCATGCCTGGTTTTCACTGTTGCTTCTTGACCTGCACATAGGTTTCTCAAGAGTCAGATAAGATGCTCTGGTATCTCTTTAAGAGCTTGCCACAGTTTGTTGTGCTCCAAACAATCAAAGGCTTTAGCATAGTCAATGAAGCAGAAGTAGATGTTCTTCTGGAACTCCCTAACTTTCTCCATGATCCAGCATATGTTGGCAATTTGATCTCTAGTTCCTCTGCCTCTTTGAAATCCTGCCTGTACTTCTGGAAATTCTTGGTCCACATATTGCTGGAGCCTAGCTTGTAGGATTTTGAGCATAACTTTGCTAGCATGAGAAATGAGTGCAATGATGTGGTAGTTTGAATATTCTTTGGCATTGCCATTCTTAGGGCTTGGAATATAAACTGATCTTTTCCAATCCTGTGGCCACTGTTGAGTTTTCCAAATTTGCTGGCATATATTCTTCTATTTGTTTGCACTGTTCATTTAAGAAGGCATTCTTATCTTTTCTAGCTATTCTCTGGAATTCTGAATTCAATTGGGTGTATCTTTCTCTTTCTCCCTTGCCTTTCACTTCCCTTCTCTCCTCAGCTTTTTGTAAAGCTTCCTCAGACAGCCATTTTGCTTTCTTGCATTTCTTTTTCTTTGGGATGGTTTTAGTAGCTACCACTTGTACAATGTTGCGAACCTCTGTCCATAGTTCTTCAGGCACTCTGTCTATCAAATCTAATTCCTTAAATCCATTTGTCACCTCTACTGTATATTTGTCAGGGATATGATTTAGTTCATACCTGAGTGGCCTAGTGCTTTTCTCTACTTTCTTCCATTTGAGCCTAAATGGAAGGGATCCAATTCTATGCCCCATCTGGTAGGAGAAAAGAACAGCAAAAAAACAAGGATTAATGTCTAACCAAAGATTCTCTGCAGTAGAAACTGAACCTGTGCATATGCAGAGAACCCAGCAGAACCAGTGCCATCATGGCAATGTCAGTTCAACAGATCTAAGTGGTGCGGGGAGGGTGCACGCACAGCACAGACAGTGCATGTGCAGAGTGCCCAACAAAACTTGTGCATGTACAGAGTACCCAGGTCAACATATCAAAGGAAAGGGGGTTCCATCCCTAACACAGCCAACACTTGTACAATTTGCCCAGTAGAACCAGTGCATGTACAGAGAGTCTAAACAAGGCTCCCAGATTTTCCATACTTTTCAATAGAGGGGAAAAAAGAAAGCATTTAAGGGAAGCCACTGGGTTTTTCATGACACTGGTAGATTGCACAGGTACTGCTTGGCACTCTTATGTGCACTGGCTGTGCTGGGCTTGGAACCATCCCATTGCTTGGATTTGTTGTGCTGGAATTGACATCGTGGTGTTGGTTTTGTTGGGCACTCTCTACATGCACTGGCTGTGCCAGGCTTGCAACCTTCCTTGGAATAGTTGGGCTGGCATTGCACAGTGGCACTGGCGCTATCAAACTGCTCCCTCTTCAGTTTCTACTGCAGAGACTCTGTAATTTGATGTCAGTCTCAGCTTGTTTCCTGTTTTTCTCCCTCCAATGGCAAGAATGGAGGATGGGGGCACTTCTTGGAGCCAATAGAATTATACCTCCTAATCCAATCTTTTTGAAACTTGAGGGCTTTTTTGAGTGGAGGCACCAAAAGCTACACATTGTGTGCAAAAATACACTATAACCATCTGAAAGCATAGCTGATAAATACCAATAAGGTATTTTCCAGCTTGTTTTGTTTTGATTGACTAGAGCTAAATCCATGCCCCTACATTCCAGTGGCAGACTGACAATAGCTCAGACAGGGAATTGGGCACAAGATTACTCTACCAAACATTTAATCTCATAATCTCCTAGAATTATGAGAATTCTGAACATCATTTTTGAGTGGGTTAGTACAACTGTTCTATCTTATTTGCCTTGCAATATGTAAAGGTAAAGGTATCCCCTGTGCAAGCACCGAGTCATGTCTGACCCTTGGGGTGACGCCCTCCAGCGTTTTCATGGCAGACTCAATACGGGGTGGTTTGCCAGTGCCTTCCCCAGTCATTACCGTTTACCCCCCAGCAAGCTGGGTACTCATTTTACCGACCTCGGAAGGATGGAAGGCTGAGTCGACCTTGAGCCGGCTGCTGGGATTGAACTCCCAACCTCATGGGCAAAGCTTTCAGGCGGCTGCCTTACCACTCTGCGCCACAAGAGGCTCTTCTTGCAATATGTATCATGTGACTAAAAAGGGCTTTCTACTGATTGCCACACCTCTCTGTAAAGGCACAAGATGGCATGAACTGGGGAAATGTGATTTGATTAATAGTGGACACATGAACTGAACCACAAACCGTCATAAAGTAAAAGGCTTCATACAAACTGAACTAGTTTGTGATGCAATCAGACCCCCCCCATATGTTAGAGATACCAACATCTCCAGAGATCTTTGGCTGACTGTCCTCTACCTGGCTTCCACATTTGGTGATGACTGGATTGATGGATTCTGTGTTACAGCCCCCCAAAGAAGTTCCCCCAGGAAAGCACTCATTCTATTTCTGGGGACTGACATTCCACTCTGGGGTCTGTTATCCCAGTCAGTTAGTAGGTGATGTGAATCAGTTAGTAGGTGATGTGAAAGACCTCTACTTCAGACTCTGGAGAGCCCCTGGTAGTCTGGACCAATGGTCTAGCTCAGTATAAGGCAGCTTCAGGGTTCAGCATTCTGTAATTAACAGTGCAACCCTAAACAGAGTTCCGTATTTCTAAGCAACTTCAGTTAACTTAAAAGAGTGTAGCTTATCTTAGGATCACACTGCAAATTGCCTAAGAACATGCTACACCAGCCTTTATGCAGACTTCTGTAATTTACTCTACACAGGCCTGCCCTTAGCCTTCAAAGCTCCGTATACCTGAGGGACCACCTTTCTCCCTATGCCCCTCAGAAAGCCTTGTGCTCTGCCACTGCTGACTGGCTAGTAATCCCTGGCCCTAAAGAAGCTCGCCTAGCCTCAACCAGGGCCAGAGTCTACTTTGTCCTGGCCACCACCTGGTGGGATGAGTTTCTGTAGGCCCTGATTTCCCTAAAGCAGTTCCGCAGGGCCTGCAAAAAGCTCTTCTGCCAGGCATTTGGTTGAGATCAGCCAGAATCAACAACACCAACTGGGCCCCTGAACCTCCCTCCCTAGAATCCGTGTATCTATACCATGGACTGTGTATCTATACCATGGACCTGTTTGATCACTATTTTGTTATATTCTGTTACTGTTATTATTGTTACAATTGTTATATTCTACTTTATTGGCAAAACTGAGTTCAGTGTATAATTCTTTGCATTCCATGTAAACACCCCTGAGCCTTAGGGGAAGGCAGTATATAAATGTAATAAACAAACAAACAAGTAAACAAAAAACAAATATGTTTCAAATTCCATAAATTTGACATTTTGTGCACAGATCAGCTTCTCTCTTAGACAGAGGCATATGGGAGAGCAAGGCACAGTGCACAACTGCAGTGAAAAAGGAACTCAGTCCTTCCTTTGGAATGGAATGGGTTTTTACATTTGCAAAAATTGGCAATAAGTATTTGGTTAGATGGTGGGATTTCAAAATGGATTTCTACTATATGTAAATGACATAAGTAAAATAGGACACAAAAACATGAATCCATAAGTGGGTATGATTACTGCATCAGCACAAGCCCATTACATGTTTATTTGCAGGCTATGGCAGAGGAATGTTTGCAGGCTAGGACTCATCATGGTGCTAGTTGCTCTATATTGAAAATTCATTTTTCATATCTGCATAAGAAGCACTCAGGCAAAGTTGCCTGCATATTTAAGCAGCAGGGAAACCTGTCGACTCATACGCCACGAATATGAGAAATCTCTCTTGGTAAAGTAACTCAATACAAGCATCCTAGCAATGTGAAAAATGTACATAACTGAAGCTGTATGGAGAGCTGAATCCAGTGTTCACAGAAGAGCAAACGTCTCTACCCAGCTTCTGCATTAAAGTTAAGAATAATGACAGAATGGTCTGTAGTATCCTTTTGGAATATCATCATTTAAATGTAGATTTTTTACTTTGACTTCATGGCTCAAGAGGAATACTAATTAACCTACATCTAGGATTAATTTTACACCATGGTTTGCAGAAGGTATTTTCTAGTCCTTGTTAATAAACTCATTTATTTTCCTCTAATGGTTTTGACTTTCATAAAAGAAAATCTTAAATCCTGCTGCCCCACCCACAAGTCTTCCCCCCCCCCTTTGTAATATGGCCTTTTCTTTCTATTGTGTTTTTCACTATGTATTCTCATCAGTTGGCAAATGGGAAATATAAATATAACTCAATAACTAATGAATTGGGAAAATTCCATCTTACAGAGCAGGCTGTCATCAAATTAACAAACAAAATCCACTGAGAAAAAACAGATGCTTTCTGTTAATAGCTTATTTGAGTTTAGTGAGTGAGAATTTGCCATTAGTTTACATGGTGATTATGGACACAGCCATGGTGATTATGAACACAGGTCCATGGTATAGAACATGCTACACCAGCCTTGCCAAAGCTAAGCTCTTCTTTCCCACTAATTTCAGTGAAAGTTAAATGTACTTAATTAGGTGCCACTGGAATCTATGGAACCTGCAACATTAAGGCTCCTCCACTGAGACAGTGACAATGGTTATTATTTATTTATCATGCTAGAGGCAAATCCCGTTGTATCCAGGAATGCAATGGGTGCTAGGATGCACACCTGCACTGTGGCCTTCCTGGGGGCTTGGCTACATGGCAAAGTTCCTGCCCACTCTTGGACTCTTGAGGCCCTGCCTCTAAACCAGGGGTCACCAGCCTCTCCCTGCAGCCTGGAAATCTCCTGGAATTTGACTGTAGATCTCAGCTCCCCAAGGAAAAGTGGCTGTTTCAGAGAGGGGACTCTACAAGGACAACTTATGTCCAGGCTCCTGATTATGGTGATTTGCTGGAACAGCAGGTCTTTTCCAGACAACAGAGATCAGTCCCCCTGGAGAAGAGCCCTGGCTTTGGATCCCATGGAGGTTCAGGAATACCAGGCTCCAGGTGGGAAACAGAGAAATGCTGGGTGACAGTAATTTCGGGGAGGGCGGTATATAAATCTAAATAAATAAATAAATAAATAAATAAATAAATAAATAAAAATAAACATCCAATAAATCATATACTTGTCACAGTTTCTTCCTTCAATGAAAATATTTAATTGATAGCAAAATTTGATTAAAGAACTGAAAATCTTTCAGTCAGTATATTCTTCAGTTCAATTCAATATCAGAGTAAATTAATAACAATTATATGTTACAATCAGACATGAAAACATTGGTAGGCAAAAAACTTTCAGAGGGTTTCCCAATTCCTCTATGTCAGCTTTTCTCAACTTCTTTACCATTGAGAACCCCCTGAAACATTCTCCAGGCTTTGAGAAACCTCAGAAGTGTTATCTCCAGGACCCAGATGGAGGCTAGCATCCTCACCACTGGTCAGGAGTGCCAGCCTCCAGGGGTGCCAGGTGGGACCTGGAGAAACCACAGAATGAAAGCTCCTGACTGCAGAGATCAGTTCCCCTGGAAGAAAGTGCTGCTTGGGATGGGGACAAAGGACTGTGTTGCACTCCCCTCTACACACACACACACACACACACACACAGAGCACAGTTTAGTATAGTGATTAAGAGAAGCAGCTATTGATGTGTGAGCTGGATTTTATTCCCTGCTCCTGCACATGCTGGGTGACCTTGGGCTAGTCACAGTCACAGAGCAGTTTCTCTCAGAGCTCTCTCAACCTCACCTACCTCATAGGGTGTCTGTTGTGGGGAGAAGAAGGGAAAACTGTTATAAGCCACTCTGAGACTCCTTTGGGCAGTGAAAAGCAGGGTATAAAAACCAACCTTCTACTAGGAAGGTCCTACTAGGAAACAGTGCCTCCCCTCCACATGTCCTCATGGATCTTCTGTGCTCTGTCTACACTTTCTCAATATTCCATTCCATTGGTATCAAATTTGTTTTGTTGTTATGGTCTTGTAAAGTCCCACCCACATCAGCATTATTCTCCCAACTGCAGTTGCCTTTGATGATTACACCCAAAGCATTCTTCCCTTTTCAGATTGCAAATCTCTCATGACTTACTCATGAGTAAACATTACCAGGGCAGAGGCTTTTCCTGGATTTCCTGAGTCCTAAAGGGCTGGCAGGGGGCATTTCTGGGGCCTCCACAACCCCCACTCCAGATGGTGCACAGAGGGTACCTCAGGAGTCAACCCATGTCCTCCAAGTTGAAAGAGGCCAAGGCAACTTACTGGTAGCAAGGCAGCTCCTCTTCTACCCAACAAACTTCTGAACCTGGCAGGAAGTTGGAATTGGAGGGCTGACACCATGCTAGCCTTTCCTGGCTAAGAGCTCCCTCCTGATTGGGGCTAAACTACCAAGGCTGAGGGCCTTCCTGATTGGGACTATTCTTTATTATCCCCCTTCATACTTATCAGTGATCAATAAACAAAATCTGAAAAAAGCCACCATTTGAGTGCATAAGGCTTATTTCACACTTCTCAGCTTTCCATCCATAACTGTTTAATAGGTATAATGGTTTTAAAACTGTTTGTAGTAGCTGTTGGTGTCTATTGACAGTTTAATCAATGTGTTTACAGGGGGAAAAATCCAGTTCTCACCCTTGTTGTAACCTAGCAACTCTATAAGTAATTATTGAGACTGTGATCCAGCACATCGCATGTGCAGCTGGGTCCTAGATTGCATGCACACTTGTATCCTATTGTACATAACAGGAGGCAAAGATCTATGAACACAAGCCATTCTTGATCTAAGAATGAGAATGCCATCACTTTGGGGACACATTCACTAGATTGCAGCTTGAGCTTCTCAGTTCTAAATATTGCACAATGAGAAATGTATAGATCATCTATAACTTATATAAATTCAGCCAGAATAACCAAGTTTAGCCTAGGCTGTCCAGAAGTTAGGAACTAAGCAGGATTTGCTGTAGTCAGCACATGGATGGGAGATGACCATTGAAGGCTACATGGAAGAAGGCAATGTTCATTGCTTGCTTGGAATGCCCTGTGGATGGGGCCACCATGAGTTACTTGAGACCTGAAGGTGCATTCTTCAATATAAAATTGGTATTTTCTGAACTCCATTGACACATGCTGCAAAACATGGAGGATGGAGCAGAATTGTTTTCTCTTGCCCCAGAGGGATGGACCAGAACCAATGGGATAAAATTAATTCAAAAGAAATTCCATCTAAACATCCGGAATTAGTTCCTGACAGTTAGAGCAGTTTCTCAGTGGAACAGGCATCTTGAGGAGGTGGTGGGTTCTCCATCTTTGGAAATTTTAAAACAGAGGCTAGATAGAGATCTGACGGAGAGGCTGATTCTGTGAAGGCAAAGGGGTGGCAGGTTACAGTAGATGAGTGATTGGGATGTGAGTGTCCTGCATAGTGCAGGGGGTTGGACTAGATGACCCATGAGGTCCCTTCAAATTCTATTATTCTATGATTCTATTATATGAAAACAAAGCTTTTTCATGCAGTTTGTCATGTATGTAACTCTATATAAAGATCCTTGATTCACAGGACCTTGATTCCCAGAGAATTCTCCATAGAATGCATAAATACATGCATAAATAAATATACCTTAAATGATGCATTCTGAAATGTAGTTAGTGTCAAGTATTCTGTCTCAAATCCTATGGAAAATACAAGTGACATGCATGCAAAGTAACAGCTTAGAAGAAGACCATTCAAGAACTATTTACAGTTAAAGGGGATGATTCACTGGCTAAATATCCAGTCCCCTGTGCTGCCGATTGACCTCTGGAAATACTGCCCTACTTTGTTTTGGGTAGGGCCATAACAAAGGCAAGGCAACTGAAGCACCTGCCTCAGCATAAAGCTGAGGAGCACAGAAGAAAACAAATCTCTTTAAATTCAAATTGAACCAACCAAATATGGGCAGCTGGCCTATCATGTCATAAAGGCTGAGTGCCCTGCTGATTGCCTCCTTTACAGAAAACGTAAGGTAAAACAAACCCTTTACAGAACTTAGATGTTACTCTTTAAGATACTAGACTCTTACTCTTTTCTAATGCTATAGACAAACTATCATGGCTCCCCATCTTGAAACATCTGAGAGTTTTTATGGAAATCAAATGTGAGATAGTTGATATACTAACATATATATGGAACTTATCAGCTGCTGTACCCTTAGACTTGAGAGCAGTAAATGTTTCATTGATGTTCTAAAGGAGCACAGAAGGAGAATTACGGGCCACTAGCCTAACATCTGTCCAAAGCAAAGATAGAATTATTATGCTCAAAGAGGAACAAAGCCTGCTAAGGGAAAATCAACATGGCTTCTGCAAAAGGAAGTGTAGCCTCCCCAACCTTTTTGAGCTCCTTGTGAAAGTGAACACATGTGGATAACAGTGACTGTAGACATTATATACTTGAACTTTGGTCAAGGTACCTCACTAAAGTCTCCTGAGAAAGCTAAGTAATGATGTGATAAAAGAATGGGTCATTTTAAAGTGTTTAAATGAAAGGAAGCAAACAGTAGGAGTAAATGGACAGTTCTCACAGGGAAGCAAGCAGTGGGGCACAAAAGGATCATTTTGGTGCTGTTCAACTTGTCCATCGATGATCTGGATCTGGAAGTGAGTAGCATAGTGTTCAGTTTTGTAAATGACAACATTAGTCAAGATAGTAAAAACTGATGCCGACTGTGAAGAGTTCCAAGAAGATTTCCACAAACTGGGTGAATGGGGAAAATGTGGCGAATGAAGTTTAAGATAGGTAAGTGTACAGTGAATGCACACTGAAACAAAACAATCTCCCATCTCCCAGTAGTATAATAATTACAACACATTTAAAGTATGTACATTGGCAGGGTAGTTTACTTGGGTATCATTTTGGGATGTATCTGTGCTAATGTCAAACACAAAGAGCCACTTTAAATCAAACAGGAACAAAACCAAAATGGTTCAGTTTTTTATTTATTTTTTATAGGGAGCCAATGTCTGTACTAATTGCATTTTCTTCTTCAATGTTTAATGTGTTGGCATCATGCTGTTCTGTTTTTGTTTTTGTTTTTTTAAATCCTGGTTGCAAATTATCTGAACAATCAAAGGTGTGAATTATTTCCTCCAAACAGAAATTGTCAACAGGTATCCTATGTTTTTGACAAGAGGTTTGTTATAAATTAATTGGATAGTAGCAATGGGATGCTTTTGAAAATGGGTGTGCAGAAATTTAGCCATTCTTGAGGAGACCTGGCAATGAAAATAAACAAGCTATTTTAAGTCAAATCAGTGTGTTGTGTACATGACAGAGTGGGGAAATGGTTTGCTTATCCAGAGGAGGAAAAAAACCTTTTGCTTTCCAAGAGTTCTATAGAAAAACAGGCTGTGCAACAGAGCTGTCACACAAATGTATCAGAAGTTCCCATTCACATAGGATTCTTCATGCTGAAGACTAATGGCCAGATCCCAAGCCTAGGTATGAAGAGACATTTCTCAGATTTTCAATATATGTCAGGTATTTTTCTAAATTCTTGTTGAGAGAAATGCTTTCTTTCTTTCTTTCTTTCTTTCTTTCTTTCTTTCTTTCTTTCTTTCTTTCTTTCTTTCTTTCTTTCTTTCTTTCTTCCTTCCTTCCTTCCTTCCTTCCTTCCTTCCTTCCTTCCTTCCTTCCTTCCTTCCTTCCTTCCTTTCGTTGAGGGGGGAGAAATAACTGTTATTAGGACCAAAAAAGAAAAAAAAATCACAGAACTACAGAGAAGAAAAGAAAGAAAGAAAGAAAGAAAGAAAGAAAGAAAGAAAGAAAGAAAGAAAGAAAGAAAGAAAATCACAGAACTACATGCAACTTATAGCATTCTTGGCAGGCTGAACTTTCAGTATGAAAAAACAAAATGTGGGGTGGAGAGAAGAAATTAGGAGACTCTGGTGGCAGCCCTCTCCCCCAAGTCAGCAGCTGTAGTCTTAATATTGAATAATACAGGACATGCTGGAGGTTAAATTGAATTAGATGAATTAGATATTTTTGCGTGGTAAAGGGCATAAAAGACTGCCACTTGATAAAGAAAATGACATTCTCCCTCTGCAAACATAAAAAGGTCTTTCTGATACTGAAAGAGAAGCAAAGGTCCCTTGTCTTTATTTACACATCTATAGCACTCCTTTCCTCTTGGTGTAGTGGTTAGGAGTGTGGACTTCTAATCTGGTGAGCTGGGTTTGATTCCGCATTCCTCCTCCATATGCAACCAGCTGGGTTGCCTTGGGCTTGCCACAGCACTGATAAAGCTGTTCTGACTGAGGAGTAATATCAGGGCTCTCTCAGCCTCACCTACCTCATAGGGTGTCCTTTGTGGGGAGAGGAAAGGGAAGGCGACTGTAAGCCACTTTGAGACTTCTTCAGGTAGAGAAAAGTGGCATATAAGAACCAACTCTTCTGAATACTTTTTGCACTGTCCCTGTTCTTTTAATTTCAGCTTGTTTGCTAAAATAAATAACATTTTAAGTCTATTCCTAAGCAGATTTACTCAGAAGTAGGTAGTTTTGTCTTCAGTGGGACTTTATTTCAACTGAACAAACAAAATATCACTGTCTTTGGTTTCCCTGAGCACAGGATTGACCCCTAACTTGCTAAACCCCTCTAAGAATGTTTGTCTGGTATATCTAATGGGAAGGCATTAAAGCTTTCTGATTTCTACTGTGAATACCACCACAAGCTTTCTTTTCTTTGCTGTTGGGTCATTTAATCAACTATTCTTTGTATAAGTTTGATTATCTGGGAGTCTCAAAGTGTAATGCATAATGGATTATGGGCTTTAGCATGCTTGGATGCAGGCTAAACTCAGTCTTTGTATACTGACTTTACAGAGAATTATTATCACAGCTTTGCGGAACTTTATAATAATTTTGATATTAAACATTTTCCTTCCAATACAGGTATGATCATGAAGTCAAGAATGTTTTTCAAAAGTGACTGTGAATGAGTACCCTAACCTCACAATTTGACATATGCATGATGCCAGAGTATAGTGTCTGCGTGTCTGCAAAGTGCATTTACATTTGAAATCCAAGATTGAAGCATACTCAACAGAAATGCTGCATAGATCTTGCCATCAGCTGAAAACATACTAATGGATTGAAAAGTTCTTAGGACTGTCTTTTTTTCCAGCCCTATGGATTGAGACATTTATACTAGAATGCCATTCAGGAGGAATCACCCCAGCTGATTTCACTCTAGTAAAAAGATTAGCTAAAAGAGGCACCCGCTAGTTCATGGTATTAATAATAAATTCTGCTGGAACTCCATCAGGGCCCGAGGCCTTCAGAGTATGAAGCCCTTTTAGTAAGGTTCATTCTCTCTGAACATAGGACCAGCTGCCATTCTGGAAAATCAAGACACTGTGGCATCTAGGTTGTCATCACTGACCTAGAATACATGGCAAATGCAATATTCAAGTCTAAGCAGTAACAACACCAGAGAGATTAACTCTAGGCTTTTTTTTTTCAGAAGAGGAAACAATCAGCCAGAATCTATAGGACTCATTATACTGAGCAGCCTTGAATAGCATCTGCCAGGATCTCATACTGGCAGCAGCTTTCTTTTCCTTCACAATTTGCTTATAAGCTCCATTAGCAGCCAGGAAATCTTTCACTGAACTGTCGGTCCAAAGCTGTCTCATAAGTTGCAATTTATGGGATACTAGACTAGATGTTTAGCACCTTACAAGCTCTGTCAAACCAATTATTTCTTGGGATTGCTTTACAAATAAGTGATGTCGATATTCAGGAAAATTACCTGATTTCCAGTTCCAACATGATAGGATACTACAAGGCTGTGTGCCATCCTTGGGGCATTTTACTTTTATTCTATTTAAGTTTTTCATCTTTGTTTGTCTTTTGTTCTCTGTTTAATTTAGCCTTGTTTTACTAGAGCCCATTCTACACATGCTGGATAATATACTTCCAGTGTGCTTTTGCAGCTGGATTTTCCTCTGAAAAACAGGAAAATCTACTTGTAAAGTGCATTGAAAGTGCATTATCCAACGTGTGGAATCCGCCTTAGTTTTAGCCTTTACCTTGCTCTCTCACTCCTTTTTTGTTTTATATACCCAGTACCAAAATCTCCGCTTTCTCCCTTGTTTGGGTGGGTTTGGATCTGTGTGAAAGTTGAATACATGAAAAGGCTTGGAGGGATGTTGATCGCTAATAGTTTTGGTTAGTATGTAATGTCTAGTTTTTACCCACCTTTATAACAGTTATTTAGAGTTATCACTTCATTATTATAATGTTGGCATGGTCCAGAGACTGATGTCTTCACTCATCTATATAGTGTGAGTGATGTTCACTGCCTGTACCAGGTCCATGATATATATAGGATGTAGAGATAGGCATGATCTAAAGTTGATGATGAATTTTGGCCAGGTTGTGGTTTGTAAAGTGAAGTTAATGGAGGCACAGGTCAAGAAGGTAGCCTGCCAGGCATTCCATCTTTGCCAGGCCAGGCTACTAGCACCCTATCTGTCCACCGAGCACCTGGCCATGGTGATCCATGCAATGGTCACCTCCAGGATTGACTTCTGTAACTCACTTTACGTTGGCCTGCCCTTGTCTCTGACCCCCGGAAATTGCAGCTGGTGCAAAATGCAGCTGCTAAGGTCCTCACAGGAACATCTTGGTGGTCCCATATCCAGCCTGTGCTGAGGCAGCTGCATTGGTTGCCAGTTGTGGCCTGGATCAGGTTCAAAGTTTTGGTACTGACCTTCAAGGCATTATGCGGTCTGGGACCCATGTATCTGTGAGACTGCCTGTTACCCTATGCCCCCGCAGGGCTTTGCACTCTGCGGGTTCCAACTTATTAGTTATTCCCAGCCCCCTCATGAACTTGATTAGGACCAGGGCCTTTTTGGTCCTGGCCACTACCTGGTGGAATGAGCTCTCAGAAAAACTGTGAGCCTTGCAGGAGCTTTCTGCTTTTCACAGGGCCTATAAAATGGAGCTCTTCTAGGTTTATGGTTGAGGCCAGAGTGTAGAGAAGATATGTGCCCCCCCCCAAAGGAGGACAAAGGAGTTGTAAGGAGGAGAACGAAGGAGTTTCCTCCTATGTTGATGTTCAGTGGTCCCCCGGATTCCCAGCATGGGTGGGTGGAGGGTTGGTCACCACTGTCTTTGTTTGGGTTGCGCTGAATTGTTATGTTTTAATGTGGCTTTTAGGGGATTGTTTTATTCATTCATTTGTAACCCACCACGAGCCGGCTCTACCGGGAGTGGCGGGCAATAAATCATCATCATCATCATCATCATCATCATCATCATCATCATCTTTCCATGAACTTTCAAGCTTTTCATTGTGGTTCATGAATTGTTGTAGTTCCATACAGACTGCCTCTGCTCAGTCTAAATGTTTCTCAAACTTCAAAGAAACAGGGCAGCCCTGTGGGGCAGGTAGCAGAATTTCCACAGGAGTTCCTCTCTTCTTTTATGACTCGAGCTTGCACAGGATCTATTCTATACACACCTGAGCCTCCAGAACCTGTGCATGTCATTTTCCTAGAAAGCTCTTTCCTCGGGGCACCTTTGTTGGGGAGCTGTAACTTGGTCCCCAAAAATCTGATTCCCACCTCATTTGGAGGGTGGGTAGAGGAGAATCAGTTAGAGATTATCTGTAAGTTTGGTGCTTCTAGTGTGTCAGGGGGGGGCTCTTACCACATCACAAATCTCACAAATGGGACCAGTTCATTTGGCATCTAAAATTTTGTAATGGTTTGTGGTTTGTGAACCAGGCAAGCCACAAACATGATGGAATTGCGTTTCTTGGGTTAGTGCCTATCCCTGATAGGATGATATATATAGGATGGAGTATACATTTCTAAATGCATGATAGCCAAGATGTAAGTAGTAAGATGTATAAGATGGAGAAAATAGTGAGCCTCTTGTTCGTTGTGATACAGAAAGTGAAAACTGTCTGCACATTTTCTTATAAGTCTAATTTATTCTGGTTTGAAAGTTATAGCTGCAGATGTGATCATATGTCACTTTTTTCCTTCTCTTTGCCCTCTAACAATTTTCCCTCCTGGTATTCCCAGGAGAGATAACAACACTTGCCTTCCTTCAATCAAGCATGATCCAAAATTCAAACCATGTTCATCATGCATGCGGAATTTGTGGCTCATACAGCAGCTTTGTAAGTCCCTTTTCTGGGCCCCATGTGGGCCTTGAACAGAATGTTGTCAGGACAGAGAAAACGTCTACATAATGTGGGTTGCCAACAGTATAGAAGAAACAACCTGGACTTTATATTTTTGCTTTAGGGTCAGCTGCTAGAAAACTAAATGGAAGCACCATTCTTTCCCCCTCAGCCCTGTTTCAAATGCACACATTACATAAACATGCATTTAATAGCATATATTATGCAAATAGACTGTTTTGCAATGGGATCAGCCCTCAACCACTATGAACTATTGATCTTTGAATTCAGTTGAACCATTGATCTATCTAATCAAACTGTCCTGAACCACAAGGAAGGGCAGTATACCGATAGATGATTAATTAATTGATTGATCAATAAAAATCCTATTCTTTCACGAAGAAGCTAAGAGACAGCCTCCATGGCTCTCCTTCCAAGTTTGTACTATATTATACTGAAAGTTATTGGCTTGGGGCCATTTAGCAAATTTCAGTGCTACATGGAATGTAAACATGGGTTTCCCAGTCCTAAAAGATATCGAGATGTTACCACACTGCCCCTTCACTGCTTTTTTCAGAATACTTGACATGAGCCATTGGGACCCGGCCATAGGGTCACAAAAATCACTGTTGTCTGTGTGACAGATGAACTCCAGTTCTGGCCTCTATGCATCTCAGCAAATTCCTGCCTATAATGGGGACTAGGCAGATACATCAACAGGAAAAGGCTGTGCAACCTCTGGCAGTTAAATGGAGGTAAAATCCTCATCACCTTAGATAGGGCTGAGAGAAGCAACTGGGAAAACTACCAGGAGAACAGTTAAGTAGTTAGATTTCAGTTGGTAACAGAAAAGAACACAGACATCTATAGTTTAGGTACATAGGGTTCTGTGGGCTGTGAAGAAAGAGGAATGGAACATGTAACCTGTATAGTATGTTAGTATTGTGATGGGATTCAAAGAGATATCCCAAGAGACAAGTAAACCCTGTTTCAATATGCTCAGAATCTTGGGTTTAAACAGCAGTTCCAGGTGAAAACATTTTCTTTGATAGAAACAGCCTGTCCCTTCAGGAAAGTTGTGTGTGTTTGGAACTGGAACTGTTTTAAAGCAGAGTTCTACAATGTCTTGCTGTAAATAACCCCAAACCCAGTATATCTCTTGCCTGATTCACCAAGCCACAAAGCACTGTGCCCTTCCAAAGATGAAAGAATAGATTTAATTTACCCGTGTGTAAATGGTGTGAAAGAAATGTGTTAGTGTCCATTATTCCAGGACAGGGGGAGAAGGACATAGTAGAAATTATTTCAGATTATTGTTCCACCTCCTCAATTTCTTCTGTAACAGCAGCATGTAGTCCAGCACAGTGATTTGTTAACATTACCTTACTGACCACTTAGATAATTAAAATCAGATTGGTCAGTGCTCCTGTATGTGTAATGAGGAGAAGAGAGAACACTTAACTCTCACAGTATGCCTCTTCTACAACAAGCAAAAGTATTTGATTCTACCCTTAGATCCATGCTCTCTGCCAAACGGCTCAGGTCCAAACATTTGTATTGAAACTATTAGACATCCTACTCAATAGGTAAATATTTGCAAAAAAATCCACCAAACCCAGGTGACAGCAAAGCTGCAGTTGATGGCATTTGCATAAGAGTTTGGAGGAACTGAACAGCCAATTAAAAGATTAATTTAGGCAGCGACTAGAAAGCCTATTTGATTATTTTCCTTCTTTCTTTTCTATACTGCCATGAAATGGCACTGACAGGAACAATGGAGGACACTTTAAAACCTGCCATCCTTAGTCTGCTCTTCTGATAAATTTGTCCAGACAAATACGTTAGCCTATAAAAAAATAGATATTTTACACCAGGTCTATCTGGTAAAAGTAATTTTTTCCCTTTCCCTATAGCTCACTGTCAGAACATTTTATTATCTTGACTAGAAAACAAATGCTATTGAGTTTGATATAATCAAAGGCCTTTTCTCTGATTTCTTATGAGGTACGTATAACACACATCAAGATTTTTCTTTGCATCTGTTTACCTAAAAATGCCCAGGAAAATGATGCATTATCATATGTTAGTAAGTATAATATTGGCATGCAACGCAATCTGCCAAATAATTTTTGTTGAAAGGCATGACACCCCCAACTCATTTCCTTCTCTCAGAGGCAAGATTTTCTCTCAGTTTCTTTCCTTTTGTGATTGGGCCACACTAGTTACCTGTTTTCTTCTTTCCTGAAGAACTCTAGCTGTCTCACCCTGCCACACTATAATATTTTGGCTGTTGGCTCAAGCATTACAGTATACATACCTGGCTTAATACTAATTATACACTGTTTCTTTCCTTTTTGGCAAACTGTCCATGCATTTCTGGAAAAACAGAGGGAATACACCTTGACTAGCTTTTGGTCTTTATTTGATTTGGTATATCCTAAGTTGCATAGCCTTGTAATGATCAGTAACAGAGTCATGGGATAGTAACCAAATAGCATTTTTGCTACTTTATCCATGTTTTCATTATGAAGAATCAAGAGCCAATAACAGTTGCCTTTATTCATTTAATTACATGTTAGATTTCTATCCTGCTTTTTCAATAATCATCTCCCAAAGTGATTCTGTCAACAAAGTGGCAGTCATACAATCTCAGAAGATGAGGCACTCAAGGGAAAAGGAATGAGAAAGAAGGGAGATCAGCTGAGCACTTAGAAAATTTATATACTGTTCACCTTGCTTAGTTGAACACTGGGGGCCCCTCCTGTGATTCTTCTGTCCAGAGAAATATGTCCTTTCCTCTCTTCTTCAGTGTCAGGACAACTGGCACTTAAAGTCATTATTTTTTGACAGGGAGAGAAGAAGCAAGCTCTATGTGCCTGCTCTGGTCAATGGCTGTGGCCAAGATGGTCTTCCTCTTACCAAGATGTTTTTTTTTATTAGAGAGTGAAGGTGCAACCACCCAGTGGCCATAAGATTTACCCCTAGAAAGTCAGAAAATCAAGTGGTGGTGTAACCCCCTCTGATTTAGAGTTCCAGACAAGACTATGTAGAATGATCTAACTCTTCTTACATCAGTGAATACATTGGTTATTTGAAAATGGAGCTATAGCATCTTGGGATAAATTCCAAAGAACATTATCAAAGTTCAAATGTGCAAGTTTGAGCAAGAGAGTAGTCACTGCTGTTTGCCAGTCTTCTATCTGCTCCATATTCTCATCCCATTTTGCTGCTGAGTTCCCATTGATCTTGCTGAGGACACTTCAGCAAGCATATAAATATTGATTTCTAGGGGTGAGTAATTCATGGATAAGGGTTGTTAGCAACAGACTTCTTGGATGCAAACTGAAAAGAAATTGCAGGCCTTGTGTTTTACCTTTCATCTAAGCTGGAACCAGACAAAGAATTGATTCCTAAGAAACAAACAGACAGAATGGGATTGGGTATAGTGGCAAAATAATTAAATTGTGTTGAGCTCTATGCTTCATTGTCCAGGACAATATTTATGGCTAAACTACATGCAAAGTGAACATTCTGTGATGAAAAATCTCAAGTAATCTCTTCTTCTACTTTATTAAAAAACCTAGTAACTGTCATTTTCTTTCCATGGAACTAACTCACATTTCAGATGCATTATTTAAATTGTGAAAAGGGAATAGAGGAAAGATTTAAATGCTTCATATCCCTATTATTATTATTATTATTATTATTATTATTATTATTATTATTATTATTATTATTATTTGGATTTCTATCCTGTCACCCCCAGTGGCTCATGGCAGGTTACAACAATACAACTTACAATAAAAACCCCAATAAAATTACAAACAGAATTCCACACAGTTCCCATGATGTTCAAGATGGAGAACTAATACCAGACTCACCCACTCTCTACCAGGGGGGCAGGGGTCATTGATCAATTATCTGCCTGAGATTAGTCAATCATTTATGTCTGTCTGTCTGTCTGTCTGTCTGTCTGTCTGTCTGTCTGTCTGTCTGTCTGTCTGTCTGTCTGTCTATCTATCTATCTATCTATCTATCTATCTATCTATCTATCTATCTATCTATCTATCTATCTATCTATCTATCTATCTATCTATCTGGCTGTCCTTCCTTCCTTCCTTCCTTCCTTCCTCCCTCCCTCCCTCCCTCCCTCCCTCCCTCCTCCCTCCCTTCCTCCCTTCCTTCCTTCCTTCCCCCCTCCCCCCCTACTAGGTAATTTCACTAAACAAATAAATGTCTTGATAGTGAATGAAGATGCTTTGGGATGATAGGTGGGTAGTTATAGTATTTGTTATGTCTCCATAGTGGAACTGATCTCTGTAGTCTGGAGATCTTATGATTCCCAGATATGCCCAGGGCCCACCTAGAGGCTGGCAACACTATCTGCTCGTCTGTTTTAAGTTAAACCTTTAGATAGCCTCTAAGAATCTAACAAAGGGCTGGCTGAGATATCCACATAAGTAACAGCTGGCTAAGTACAGCCCTAGAAACTACATCCATGTTATAGACTTTCATCATTCTTATTCCAGCAGTAGATATTTAATATAAGAATAATAGTTTAAATATAAGTACTGCTGAAAAGCAAAATTCCCTGATCAAACTCTGCCTTTTTTTCTGAACATCCAATAGCCATCTGAAATGTATGACAATGTACAAGAATTTAAAGAGATCAGCTGGGCATGAGAATCTAAGCTAGTGCTGGGAGAAAAATAAATAAATTAATGAATCGTGATTCTAGGAAATTAAAGTCATTTGAATCATAGAGCAATACTGTGTATTCAATAAATGTTTCAAAATTAAACTGATAAATGTAACATTTTATACCATATCATTTTCCAGAGATTTAATTAAAAGTTAAACGTGAGCTTCACAGTCAGAGTAAAAGAGCAAATGCAAAAATTGACTTTGCTAGTGATTTGTACTTTGTAGATTTACATTGGTCTGGTGCATCTATCTACGGTAGAAGGGAAAGTCATATGTTTAAAGAGATTCCCCAAGCTAGAGAATCAATTCTCACTCTCACTCTCTCCTTTAACAGTCAGAAGAAAAAATTACATCAGTAACATACTGTTGAGCCCTCCACATCTTTTATTTTTCACAGTGTACCATTCTTGAACAAGAGGATTCATTCCAAGCTTGTTTCACTGAGATGTTAATATGAATTGTTATATGGAAAGAGAGTGTGAAATACAACACATCCAAATCTTTATCCATAATAAAGTTCAGGTTGTGTGCAGACTACTCACTCCCTATCTGATTGGCCCTCCCTGGGGGTGCACCACCAATAAGGAAAGAGCAGTCTCCCAATGAGGGCCAATTGACAGACAACCCACTCCCTACCAGATTGGCCCTCTCTTGGGGTTTGCAACCAATGAGGGCCAATTTGCAGACAAATCATTCCCTACCTGATTGGCCTGCCATGGGGGTTGCCACCAATAGGGAGAGAGCACTCTCTCAATAAGGGCCAATTTGCAGACAACTCACTCCCTACCTGATTGGCGTTCCCTGGGGGTGTGCCATCAATAGGGAGACAGCACTCTTCCAGTGGAACTTAGGTGTCCTTCTCTTTTCTTACTGCTTGCTGGGTGGAAGAGAAGCTGGCCTCTCTGCAAGGCCATGCTGCTGGTAAACTGCCCCATCCTCAACCTCTTCCCACCCTCCACCTCCCCTAGGCAAGGGAGGGAAGCCAGCTGCTTCTTTTGCCTCCTTTGATGGTCTCAGGTTTCAGCTCTCTGCTGGAAGGAAGCACAGATCCTGGCAGAGAAAACCATTATTCAAAAAGAGAATGTGAAGGGACAGACAGAATGCAAGGAATGTATTGGCTCAGTCCTAGGGGAGGAGGTCCAGAACCCAGGAAGGTCACAGTGCAGGTGTATGTGTTAGTGCCCATTGTATTCCTGGGGGTAACAAGCTTTGCCTCTAGTGTTTGCTGAATCTCAATTTTCAAGGTCACTTTATTGAAAAGCTCTATAATGACTGGTTGAGAAAACAGATTGTTGTCTACTGGTGGACCACTAGCTAATGTCTGGTGGAAAAGGTTTTGGACTAGGTGGATCACGGTCCATTTCATTACTACAATCCCAGGAAAATTTAGGATTATCTGTTCCTTAAGGAAGATGAGATCCATAACAAACTGTCTTTAAAATTTATCCATGGACCAAAGCGTTCTTACCAGACAGCATCTGGCATCCCCTGTCCAGTTGCAAATTGATGCATGGTGGTCTGGACAGCTGCCAACTGATGTATGGAAGAGATTATTCTCAGACTTGTTAATGTTCCACTTTGTGAAAGTCTACTTCTATTTTGATTTTAAAGTAGCTTTTCAGTGCTGAGAATTTAATAGACTGGTGAGTTTTCAGGTTATTTACTGAAAACAGCATTAAGCAACCTAACATGATATTTATAAAACAGCCCTTGGGCTAAAAGCAAACCATTTTTTAAAAAGCCTAAAATGAAGGTACATTTCAAGTAAAAGCCTGAGAAATGTTTTAGACTGGTTCTTAAAGAGAATGCCTGATGAGCTTTAGGAGGAGGGCATTCGAAAGGAGGGATACCACCACTGAAACAGTTCTGTCTGGTTGCCATCCACCTCCAAGCAAGAGAACAAAGGGAGGAGGATCTTAACTGGTGGTCATGATGCTCACTTGATACGTCATGTTTACCTGATAACCGTATTGCTCTGAATCATCATCTAGTAATGAGACCCAATAAAAGAAGTGACCACCCCCTTCCAGGATTCTTGTACCTTAGCCACCCACTCCTCCAGTGCTGGAGGCACAGCATCTCCCTCCTCCATTGGGGGTGAGAGAGTAGGGAATGGCCATGGCATGAGGCCATAGACTACCTCGAAGGAGGAGACCCCCTGATGCTCAAGAGGAAGGCATTGTATGCATATTCAGTCAGGGGGAGCATCAGGGCCCAATCATCCTGCTAATAGTTAATGAAGCAGCAAAGAACACACATATTTGATCTGACCACTGCTGGCAGGATGATAAGTGGAACTGAAACCTTGGACAAGCCCCACCATTATACCATACCCAAAGTCCTAGGGTCCTGGCCCTAGACATCTGGATTTTAGATTTTCTAAACGTAACATGATTTAAATGTGATCAAATGTATTATAGCATATATGTTGTTAGCCACCCTAAGTTCACCTTTGGTGGAGAGGGTGGATTATAAATTTAAATAAATAAACATCACATACTGGACATTATAAATATAACACTGACTAGAATGCTCTCAGCAGGACATTATAGTTCACCCTTTTTAGTTTCTGACTCTCATTATACTTATATTTATGGAAGACCACCCCAACACAGGTGTTGCATATAAACAGGAAGGATGGCAAGGATGCACTGAAATACTTTGGGAGCCCCTTGCATTTCCTTTCTGTATTCCAGTGTTTATCTCAATTTCAATGGAAAACAGATATCTAGCTCCTGCCTCCCCAATTAAGATTCAAGGAAGTTTGCAGGGACTGTACCCATCACCTGATTTCAAGCTGGTAAAAAAAAGTGTCCTTAGGATTCCTACTGAACTTTGATCTAGGGGTTGCATTGCTTACTTCAATTAAACTCCTCAAGTTAGATGACTTGTACTACTTAGATTAAAGGCCAGATATTTAGGCCAGATATTGATCAGTTATAATCCCAAACCATATCCCTAATCAAATGGCAGGATTAGTGTAATTCAGACAGACTTTTGATTCTCTCATACAAAGCACTGACTTTTATATTGGTGTTTCGTACAGGTAACAGAAAATAAAAGTGCACTGGGGTCCCCTTTGGGTATAGTTTGTCCTACTCTTAGTGAGAGTGAGTCCTGCCATTTATCTATCAATAGCA
Source organism: Paroedura picta (assembly GCF_049243985.1). Classification (NCBI taxonomy): domain Eukaryota; kingdom Metazoa; phylum Chordata; class Lepidosauria; order Squamata; family Gekkonidae; genus Paroedura; species Paroedura picta. The sequence goes on along the minus strand of NC_135373.1, from coordinate 60,743,242 downwards.
CCTTTGAAGTTACAAATGCAGCTGATAGTGGATTTTTTTTTAAGCCCTCAGCACTCTTAATGTTCCATTGGTTCTCGTTCATTATCTGTTCAATTCCACACAGACTCTGCAACATCTCAACCAGCAGGAGCTCATAAACTGCAGAGACTTGAGGCCAAATCAAAACAGTGAAGGAATCACTCCTGCTCAACTTTTGCAGCAGCACATGTCACTATTGATACGACATGCTGTAGCCAGAATATGCGTTGCAGATTTAAAGATATGCCCCTCTCCTTTGGAATCTAGTATGACTAAGAGGTTTAAATAGATATTGATCTAGATCTAGATATATTGATATCAAAAATAAATATGTATAATACTTTAATAATACTGTAGTCATTTATTGTTTCTGAGAGAGCAGAATAATAGTAATAGTTGGACTATTGCGGGACCTAATTGACTTCTGAACTCAGCAAAATAAGCAACAGCACAGTAATTCTATCTTTGTAGAGTGAAGAAGTCTGCTGAGTATAACCATCACACAAATGTGCAAAATAAATAAAAGCCTACAAGCAAAGCAAGGGTGTGCATGAAGGTTTTCCCATTGTTGGGAACATTTTTTAAAGTGTTTCTAATCACAGGGATGGAGACTACACTGAGAGGTTTTGTAGATGCATAGTCTCTGTGATCATATGTTAGTGATGGCATATAAGTAGGGGGGGGGGAGAGCCTATACTTCTGCCTATACATACTAGCTAAATAAGTAAGTAAGAAAGTAAGTTAGTCAGTAAACGAACAAACAATAAATACATAGATATTTTATTTGTATACCACCTTATCCTGGTTAGCTCAGGATAGTTGATAGTCTGTGAACCTGAACAAAGCAACTTCAGAATGTATCCTTCAATGAAGCAAGTAGGGATACTTAAGAATTAGATCACACCTAACAGTGTGTGTATGACTTAAAATAATGACATCAAATATTTAATGTAGGAAATGAAAGATAAGGCACAATAAGTGCTTTGGAAGAGAAGTGAGGACACAACATCCACAAGATGGATGGATTTGGAAAGTGAATCACTGGGATGGATCCAACCCGCATTTCCATTAAGAATTCCTATTTCTCTCTTCATCTGTACACTTGCACTAGAAGAAAAGGAAAGCTTCAGTCTCCTCTTAGCTGCCAAGGAATCTTCCTGAGAAGGAATTTGCTGGCTGAAGGAGATGAAGAGAATTGGCAGTTCTCATTCTCTGCTCAGGACTCACATCAAAACACTATCATATACTGCTAGGGAGTCCACACCCAAGGATGGAGTTATGCATACACTGGCCACTAGTGGAGATGCTTTTCATTATTGGATGGAGAGAGGAAGAGAGCAAGCTTGGTGTAGTGATTAGGGTTGTGCGCCTGACCGTCCGAATCAGCCACTCCCTGCTGCTGCAGCCAGCGTCTCCCCCCCGCCCCCCACCCGCGGTGAGGCACTGGCTGCAGCGGCACAGAGCAGCCGATTTGGACAGCCGAGCGCACAACCCTAGTACTAAGAGTGGTCTGATTCTCTACTACTCCACATGCAGCCAGCAGGGTGACCTTGGGTTAGTCATGGAGCAGTTCTGTCAGGGCTCTCTCAGCCCCACCTACTTCACAAGGTGTCTGTTGTGGGAAAAAGATGGGAAGGCTATTGTAAGCTTCTTTGAGTCTCCTTAGGGTTGTGTTAGTGGGATATAAAAAATAACTCTTCCTCTTCTTCTTGTGGCCCCCAATATTTTACTGCAAGCACAAAAGATTTCTAATATTGACTAAGGCATCTCTAAACCAGTTTCTTCATCATTCTGGTCTTCTAATATATGACATGCCAGGACCTACTTTCCTAGAAAAATATGGATGCACTGGGAAACCAATATGGAAATAAAATATCCAAATATGACTTATATAAATTCTTCTCTCTTCAGTAATTCTTTATTCTTATTATTTCACACAAGTCCTGACGCGTTTCATCTTACAGCTTTCTCAAGGGACAATGATTTTTACATTTAAGGACCAACTTCAATTTATTAAAGAATCTCTTGATAGAGTATAAGGTCATGCTAACAATAGCTAAACTTAGCTTATGGCGCTCTAGACGCTCTATATAAGTCCTATTTGGATATTTTATTTCCATATTGGTTTCCCAGTGCATCTATATTTTTCTATATTTGTTTCTTCACTGGGACCCACCCAGTTCATTATTTCTGCTTCTGCATATTTGAGTAAGGACCTACTGTCCAGCTAGAGTGACAGGTGGATGGACAGACATGGATATATAACCAATGAATCGACTAAGCATATAGGAAACTGGGGGCAGGGGGTGGGGAGAATGAACATTCATGAAATACTCTGGCAAAGCTCGCCACTCACTGATTGAGCACATGCTTGGCATGCATAGAGTGAATCCTAAATACAATGTCATCTGTTTCCAGTTAAAGGATCTCAGCAGGGCTAGGGAAAGCAGTCTTTAAGGGTTATGCTGGTATTGAGAAGAGCTGATTGCCAAGCAGTATGATTCATTAAAAGGCAGCTGAATATGTGATATGGGTCTCCCTGTGGGGTATCAGGGAGTCTGGTCCACCTAACTGGCTAACTGCATTTTCCTCAGCTTTTGATGGGGCACCAGCTGTGCTCCCTGCTGAAGGAGAAAGACCTGGACACTTTCATTTGTGTCTCGGTCACCTCCAGATGAACCTGTTGTCTTGATGAAACCATTGTGATGATCTTCACGTAGAGTTGCCATAAGATTGAAGGTCATGAACTTCAGCTGCTGTCTAATTATGCTGCTAAGCTGGTGTCAAATGTAAATGAGCAGGATCGTGCATGCAGAAAGGAGGAGGCAATTCTGGCCCAGTTGAAGATGTTGGCTCAGACTTAAAACCCTTCTATCAAGATCTTATGCCAGTAGGTGAAGACTTCTGTTTTGTTTCATCTGGCATTCCCTTGATGACCCCTTGCTTCCTTCTTTAGGTTTTAATTTATGTCTCTTTAATGCACATGTTTGAATTTCTGTTTTAACTGGTTTTGTGATGTAATTTTATAATGCTCTGTTCTAAATTGTTAGCTGCCTTGGTGTCCCAGAATGGTAGAAAGGCAGGATACAAATTTTGTAATCAATAGAAATTTAATTCTTTATTTAGAACATGTATTAAGTGTTCCTCTCAAGTTGTCTAACAAAAACAAGAAAAGCAAATACAATGAATAATGAACATTACAACAAGGCATCAAAAATCTATTCAACAAAATTGTTGTGGGAATGCGACAGAGTACTTGCTCCCCTACAAACCTTCCTACAGGAACCACTTTCTTAAGGGCTAGATCTCTGAAACATCTTTCCAGGGCTTGTTCATGTAGCTCCCTCTCTGCAAGAAGATTTTTATAATACTATACTTTGGCTACCCTGACCCATATGACCCAGGCTAGCCCAATCATGTCAGATCTCAGAAGGTTAAAAAGGGTATAGGTTCCTGGTTTAACTATGCTAAATACATGACTCCTCTGATGCCCCCTTTAGGACACTCTTCATATTCTTTTCAATCATCCACACTGCAGATCTTGCATATTACAACAGAAAAGACTTTAAATCCTATTCACTTAATAAAAATTTTCTCCATTCATTAACATTATAAAATTGTATTTGTAGTTAATGTTTTACTGTTACACTTAACCATGTTATCAGAATATGGCAACTGCAGATTCTAGCACAAAATCCATGAATCTACAAGAGAACAATATGGAAAATTCTAAATAATCATGGCGAAGAATATCTTCAGCAAAAATGTCTTTGTAATACAATAATAAATGGCATGCAGTGACTTCCTTCCTGTCTTGAATGCCACCTACAATCACTGTTAAAAACAGATGTATGGATAGACAGGCTGATAGATATAGCCATAATGCTAATAGATGTTCCTGAGTAGCACACATGAGAAAAAAGGTGCTATATGTTAATTCCCTTTTCTGTTTATTTCTTTCTTTTGCTCATGTGCTAATAATACACTCAGAAACTTAAAAAAACTGCTGTACATCCATCATCACAAAAGAAAATGCCACATTTCTCCAATGGCGGAGACAGTAATTACAGGTTAGGACTCATAATTGGAGCATTGATGAACATGCCCAATGCTGCAGCAAATCTAAAGTAATTTTTGAGCAGACCACGTGAGTGCCTATAGAGCTAAAACACAGAGTTCTTGCAGAAAGCAGGAAATACAATGACATTGGTCTGCTCAGTTCTTAGTTGTCACATGTGTGGGACATGGGAATGCTAAGAATCTGTACACAAATGTTGGACATGAGTATGCTAACAGATTGCACAAAAATTCAAAGCACCAGATTTTTCTGTTTTCACTTGTAAGCAATCCCCAGTACTCACTCGTTCCTAGGACTGCATTACAGTCCTATTACAAAGCCAATGTTGAATCAGTATTAATCCCCGGAGTGGGGAGGGAAGACTGGAAAATTTCTAGACTGTTCTTTGATTTGAACATCTATCAGAGATCATTTTGTTCCTGAAGTAATGGGAAGTATTTAAGGCATTTTTAGCTATGGTATTGTTGGAAGATAATTTTCTGCAGTACACATATAAAGTTAATGGAGGAGTATAAATATGCAGATAAAATGTGAGATAGACAATAAAGTAGATATCATCCCAACAAGCACACTTTGTAAATAGTTTTATTGCTAACGCTTTGAAAATAAGGAGGTGCTTAAATATGAAAATTATTTTCCATGGACAGTCATGGAGCATCTTTAGTCAATTTTTTCCATTAGCTCTTTTTGTTTCAGTGATACTGTTTGAAAATGAGAACTGAATTGGGTCAATTTCTCAAATATTTGTTTTTAATTTGTAACTCAACTGGAGGGATAAGTCAGTTTTTTCAATGGGAGAAAGTTGTGAGAAGTTGTAGAAAGATTATCAGCTTAATAAAAGTAACAATAAAAGTCTTCCTTCCATGAAAATCCCATGCAGTATTTATGACAAGTGAAACTTGCTATGTTTGAATACCTGTGAGAAAAGTGGAAACAAATAAACACATGTTTGGGTTCTACAAGAAGAAATAAAACACCTGTTTTCTATCTGCAGAAGACACAAGGACAAGGTAGTTGTGTTTTCTCCTCAATGACCAAAGTAGCTCAGGTCATGGAAAGATCTCTATCACAGTATATCTGTATGCGGTTAGTAGTATGAGGCCCTAATCTGCAGATAACTAAATCTTTGGTTTGGGGCCACATGGATGCAAAAATATTTTCAGCAAACTTGGGGAACTCCCCAGGTATGCAGAATAATCTGAAATGTTTAAATGGCCAATGTGAAAGAGATGGGAGCCTGCTTGAATTCTATTCTTATGCAGAGACTGAGGAGACCTGTTGGTCCTCATTGGAAGCTCTTTTTCTTGAAGTTTCATTTCACCACCTCTTCCCCAAGAATCAACTCTGAATCCAGGCCTGTCAACTGCTAATCATAGTTTTCTCATTAGGTATTTCAGCTGATTTGAATGTTATTTCTTTACTAATGACAAAGCCCATTGAATCCTGAAAGGCAATGGGCCCTAGCTTACAGGATACTGTGAGTTTTGCAGAGCAGGGTCTGGTAACGTGTCAGGGGGGATAGCATTCTAAGGACTGTGATCCTTCCTGGGCATGAGACATTGATCCCTTCCATGTGGCGCCCCATGTGTATGCAGGGGTGATTTGTGTGCCAATGGAATAGTGGCAAAGATTGGGAGGATGCCAGCCTCCAGGTGGGACCTGGGAATCCCCTGGAATGACAGCTCCTCTCCAGAATACAGAGATAACTTCCACCTGAGAGAATAGTTGCTTAAGAGGAGGGACTTTGTGGCATTGTACCCTTTTGGCAACCCTGGCCTAGCCAGCAATAAGGCCTTTGGCAGTAACGGGCTTGGGGGCCCAGCTGCGCCACTCTGCCCCCACCTCAGCCTGCAGGTTACCCTTCACTTGCACCTTTGCTGCTCATCTCTGGACTATAAATATCAGCTAGGTCCCACCCCCAACTCATACCACCCATTTCCCTGTATAACCCAAAGCTACCTCTTCTCCATGTGGTCCTTTCTGAAAACTTGCAGGGCCCATTGCAGGACTCCAGTGTTGGACTCCCTGCAGGCCAGCACAACTCCTATCCTTGGACAGAGGCAGGCAGAGGAGACAGGGTATCCTTAGAGTTGAGAAAGCAAGCAAAGGCAACTGAAGAGCCTTGGGCACTGATGTGGGCCTAACTCTTCCATGCACTTGCAAATGTGTGCATGTGTGCCAGTAACCAGGAAGTGGTAGCTGGCCTTTCTGGGCGGTGTAAAAATGGCCTACAGTGTGATTGGCCCTTATTTAGAGGGTATTTGACCAATAGGAAAAAAGCGGTCTGGTTTCATCAGCAGTTGCAGGGCAGAGCCTTCAGAACTGCCTTTTTCCTATTGGGCCCATTATGCACGGGGGGGATAGCACACATTTGGGTGGAATGGCGGTGACTAAAATCACCGATAACGCACAGAGCCGATTCTGCACCAATAACTGCAACCGGCCGCAGAATTGGTGCATGCCGCCGAAAAAGCCGCGTTAGCGAACCGCGGAAGAAAGTGCAGCTTCTGGGTGACCGGGGCACAACCAGAAGTGGTGCCGGGGTCGCTGCGTGCATAATTGATTACTCTGGGTTTTGCCGCCGTTGTATCGCATCCCGTGCATAAGCGGTTTGCTTCGCTTCTTCCCCCTCCGCGTTTTTCATGTGACCCAAAATTGCCATTTCGGCGGCCGTGCATAATGGGTCTTGGTGGAACACTCCTTCATTCTGAGCCAATTGCCTCCTGTTTTAAGAAGTGTGTCATTGGGGCCACAGTATAAATTTCATTATGGGGATAAATATTTTCCCCTCAATCTCATATGATTACAGTTAATCTGTTGTTATTGTTGTTAGGTGCGAAGTCGTGTCCGACCCATCACGACCCCATGGACAATGATCCTCCAAGCCTTCCTGTCCTCTACCATTCCCCGGAGTCCATTTAAGTTTGCACCGACTGCTTCAGTGATTCCATCCAGCCACCTCATTCTCTGTCGGCCCCTTCTTCTTTTGCTCTCGATCGCTCCCAGCATTAGGCTCTTCTCCAGGGAGTCCTTCCTTCTCATGAGGTGGCCAAAGTATTTGAGTTTCATCTTCAGGATCTGGCCTTCTAAGGAGCAGTCATGGCTGATCTCCTCTAGGACTGACCGGTTTGTTCGCCTTGCAGTCCAAGGGACTTGCAAGAGTCTTCTCCAGCACCAGAGTTCAAAAGCCTCAATTCTTTGACGCTCGGCCTTCCTTATGGTCCAACTTTCGCAGCCATACATTGCAACTGGGAATACCATAGCCTTGACTAAACGCACTTTTGTTGGCAGGGTGATGTCTCTGCTTTTGAGGGTGCTGTCTAGATTTGCTTTCCTCCCCAGGAGCAAGCGTCTTTTAATTTCTTTGCTGCAGTCCCCATCTGCAGTGATCTTGGAGCCCAGGAAAATAAAATCTGTCACTATCTCCATTTGTTCCCCATCTATTTGCCAGGAATTGAGAGGGCCGGATGCCATGATCTTCGTTTTCTTGATGTTGAGTTTCAAGCCAACTTTTGCACTCTCCTCCTTCCCCCGCATCAACAGGCTCTTTAGTTCCTCTTCACTTTCTGCCATTAGAGTGGTATCATCTGCATATCTGAGGTTGTTGATATTTCTCCCTGCAATCTTGATCCCAATTTGTGACTCCTCTAATCCTGCCTTTCTCATGATGTGCTCTGCATACAAGTTAAATAGGCAAGGTGACAGTATACTGCCTTGCCAAACTCCTTTCTCAATTTTGAACCAATCAGTGATTCCATGTTCAGTTCTCATTGTTGCTTCTTGACCTGCATATAAATTTCTCAAGAGACAAATGGTATTCCCATCTCTTTAAGAACTCACCACAATTTGTTGTGCTCCACACAATCAAAAGCTTTAGCCTAGTCAATGAAGCAGAAGTAGATGTTCTTATGGAACTCCCTAGCTTTCTCCATGATCCAGCATATGTTGACAATTTGATCTCTAGTTCCTCTGCCTCTTCGAAATCCTGCCTGTACTTCTGGAAGTTCTCGGTCCACATATTGATGGAGCCTAGCTTGTAGGATTTTGAGCATAACTTTGCTAGCATGAGAAATTAGTGCAATGGTACAGTAGTTTGAACTTTCTTTGGCACTGCCCTTCTTTGGGATTGGAATGTAAACTGACCTTTTCCAATCCTGTGGCCATTGTTGAGTTTCCAAATTTGCTGGCATATTGAGTGTAGCACTTTTACTGCATCGTCTTTTAAGATTTTGAATAGTTCAACTGGAATGCTGTCACCACCACTAGCTTTATTGTTGCTCAGACTTCCTAAGGCCCATTTGACTTCACATTCCAGGATGTCTGGATCCAGGTCAGTAACTACCCCATTGTGGTCATCAGGGATGTTAAGCTCGTTCTTGTATAGATCTTCTGTGTAATTTTGCCACCTTTTTAAAATCTCTTCTGCTTCTGTGAGGTCCCTACCATTTTGGTCCCTTATCATACCCATCTTTGAATGAAACGTTCTCTTCATATCTCCAATTTCCTTGAAAAGATCTCTGGTCCTTCCCATTCTATTGTTTTCTTCTATTTGTTTGCACTGTTCATTTAAGAAGGCATTCTTATCTCTTCTAGCTTTTCTCTGGAATTCTGCATTCAATTGGGTGTATCTTTCTCTTTCTCCCTTGCCTTTCACTTCCCTTCTCTCCTTAGCTATTTGTAAAGCTTCCTCAGACAGCCATTTTGATTTCTTGCACTTCTTTTTCTTTGGGATGGTTTTAGTTGTTACCTCTTGTACAATGTTGCGAACCTCTGTCCATAGTTCTTCAGGCACTCTGTCTATCAGATCTAATTCCTTAAATCTATTTGTCACCTCTATTGTATATTCGTCGGGGATATGATTTAGTTCATACCTGAGTGGCCTAGTGCTTTTCCCTACTTTCTTCAATTTAAGCTTAAATTTTGCAACAAGAAGCTGATGATCTGAACCACAATCAGCTCCTGGTCTTGTTTTTATTGACTGTATAGAACTTCTCCATCTTTGGCTGCAGAGCACATAGTCAATCAGATTTCTGTGTTGACCGTCTGGTGATGTCCACATGTAGAGTCGTCTCTTGGGTTGTTGGAAAAGAGTGTTTGCTATGACCATTGTTTTCTCTTGACAACATTCTACCAGCCTGTGGCCTTCTTCATTTTGTACTCCAAGGCCAAACTTGCCTGTTATCCCGGTTATCTTTTGGCTTCCTACTTTAGCATTCCAATCTCCCATGATGATAAGCACATCATTTTTTGGCGTTGCTTCTAGAAGTTGTTGTAGGGCTTCATAGAACTGATCAACTTCATCCTCTTCAGCAGCAGTGGTTGGGGCATAGACCTGGATTACTGTGATGTTGAATGGTTTGCCTTGGATTCGAACTGAGTTCATTCTGTCATTTTGGGGATTGTATCCCAAGACTGCTTTTCCTATTCTCTTACTGATTATGAACGCTACTCCATTTCTTCTGCGAGATTCTTGTCCACAGTAGTATACTTGATGGTCATCTAAATTAAATTCACCCATTCCTGTCTATTTTAGTTCACTGATTCCTAAAATGTCGATGTTCAGTCTTGTCATTTCTTATTTAACTACGTCCAACTACGTCATGGATCTGACGTTCCAGGTTCCTATGGAATAAAAATCTTTACAGCATCAGACTGTCTTTTCGTCACCAGTTACTTCCACAACTGAGCGTCCTTTCGGCTTTGGCCCAGCCGCTTCATTCATTCTAGCGCTACTCGTACTAGCCATCTGCTCATCCCCAGTAGCATATTGGACATCTTCCGACCTGAGGGGCTCATCTTCCAGCGTCATATCGTTTTGCCTTTTGAACTTGTCAATTGGGTTTTTATGGCAAAGATACTGGAGTGGTTTGCCATTTCCTTCTCCAGTGGATCACCTTTTGTCAGAGCTCTCAGCTATGACCTGTCTGTCTTGGGTGGCCCTGCATGGCATAGCTCATAGCTTCACTGAGCTACGCAAGCCCCCTTGCCACGGCAAGGCAGCGATCCTTGAAGGGGGACAGTTAATCTACATAGGCTCTTGTTAGAGCAACTGAAATTGCATATCTAGAAATATATTCATTTCATGCAACATATTCTGTTCAGTGACTCAGATGGTGTTTATTTTCGAGTTCAGTTATGCCTGTTTTGAAAGGCCAAATGTCTCTGGGTTGCAAAGAATAGCGTCAGAGAGAAGACTACTGGCATTTGTTACACCTTTTTAACAAGCAGAGGCATAGATTCCAGGTCATGAGAATCAGATTTTTAGATAGAAAACTCATTGATCAAATTAACAATTGCCCAATACTGCCACCTGGCATCTTTCACAGACAATGAACCAGTTTTCTCATGAGTACATCTGTTGACCCCTCTTGTGTTAATATTAACACTTGTCAGCACAGATCTCTATCTGCAGAGAGGTCCGCCAGAGCTCTGTGCTTTTATAAGTAGGGAATCATGAATAGATGCTTCAACTCCTTAAGGGCAAAATGCTTCATTTCATTCGTACACAATGCGATCAAGCACCAACCTCAAAAGGAAGAATAATAGGCGTGATGTTTGCTCTTCAGAACCCTCAAATGTTTTTGTATTGCTATCTTAATGTTTGATATATTACTTTGTGTGTTTTTTCAGTTGAGCTGCAGGTGAGTTTATCTTGATCCAGGAAGAGGGTGTGAAGGGTAATGGCTAAAATTTAAATGAAAATATTTTAGTCACATTATGAGAAGACAATAATGCTAGCAAAATTTGCTAGAAAAGACAATGATGCTAGGAATATTGGAAGGCAGCAGGAAAAGAAGAAGACCAAATATGAGATGGATTGACTCCTGCCCTCTCCAACCCCATTTCAAGTCAGCCCTTGGTATACTGGGGAGTTGCCAGGAAAGAAACAGGAGCTGAGATGGTTAGAGCAAGTTTGGAGGGAAACTTGCTACAAAGCAGCAAGAGCATCTTATAGGATGCTTATGAAAGCCTATAAGATAGCACTGAAGGCAATGAAGAGAGTTTTCTATGCAACCTCCATTGCAACTGTGAACTCACACCTGGGCCCATTCCGCACACATAAGACAATGCACTTTCAATGTGCTTTGGCAGCTGGATTTTCCTGTGCAGAACAGGAAAATCTACTTCTAACATGAATTGAAAGTGTATTACCTATTGTGTGTAGGCCCTAGTTATCTGTTTAGGGTAATTTGGTTCTTACCACCCTTGAAAAAGGGAGCTCAAATTGTGCTCAATTGGCACTAAGCTCTGAGGCTTGTGTGAGCTTTTTTGTGGATAAAATCTTGTCTCTCTGTCACAGGCTTCCTCCAGTGGCTAATAAAGTAAGAGAACTGGTGGCCCCTTGGCCATATTAAGGGGAATGCTTCAGGGGTTGCTTCAAGGAGGTTGACCACTGGCTCCTTAGATCCGTGAACCTCATGGCTCTTTAAAATGGGTGATAAGAGGATTGGAATGCTTCTTTGGGGAATAATCAAACTGTCCCTATTAAGGAACAATCCCAGGTAGGCTAAAGCAGGGGTAGTCAACCTGTGGTCCTCCAGATGTTCATGGACTACAATTCCCATGAGCCCCTGCCAGCAAATGCTGGCAGGGGATCATAGGAATTGTAGTCCATGGACATCTGGAGGACCACAGGTTGACTACCCCTGGGCTAAAGAAGGCAGTGGTCTGGCCCCTATTGGGGAAAAAAAATCTTTGGCTCCACAGGACCTGGCCAGCAACTATCCTGTCTTGCATCTAGCATTTTTGGGGAAGGTTGTTGAGCAGGCAGCTGTGGATCAATTAAAGGCACATCTAGATGAAGTGTTTGACCTAGTAGACTAGTAGACTATGAGCTTAGTGCATCACCAACATGGGGATATGGGGGTCAGCCTTGCAATGGGTGGTCTCCTTCCTCCGGGGGTAGGGACAGAGAGTTGCTGCCAGGGCAGGATGATTGCTTCACTTCCAACTGCAATGTGGGATTCTACAGGGAACAATTATCTCCTTGATACTATTCATCATCCTTGGCCAGGTGTTTGGAAGTCATGACAGAATGGTTCCAGCAAAGCTTCCTGAAGCTCAACCCCTTGAAGATGGAAGTCCTGTGGCTGGGGTGAAAAGGACCAGAGGAGGAAGCATGCCTCCCCTATTTTGATGGTGTGCAGCTGCAGGTTGCACACACTGTCAGGAATTGGGGGGGGGGGGTAATCCTCAATGCTTCCTGTACTATGGAGGCACAGATTACTGGAGCAGCTTACCAGGCTTGTTTCCATTTACACCAGGTGAAGCTACTGGCACCCTAATAGGCACCAGAACACCTATCAACAGTGATCCATGTAATGGTCACTGCTAGGCTAAATTACTATTAATAACTCTACATGGGTCTTTCCTTATTCCTGACCTGGAAATTACAACTGGTCCAAAATGCAACTGCACAGATCCTCACAAGGACCCCTTGGAAAGCCCACATATGACCTGTCCTCCAGCAGCTGCACTGGCTGGTTGAGTTCTGAATCAGGTTAAAGTGTTTTAACCTTTAAGGCCTTATGGTATGCAGGTCCCTTATGCAGTCTGGGACCTGCATACCTGAGGGACCTCCAAAGAGCAGTTAGCTCAGTAAATTCCAACTTTCTGGTAGTCCCCAGCCCCAGAGAAGTGTGCTTGGCCCATGACCAGAGCCAGGGCCTTTTGGGAATGAACTGTCGGCAGAGACCCGGGCCTTTATGAAACTTCCAAAGTTTTGAAGGGCCCGCATAATGGCACTCTTCCACCAGACATTTGGTTGAGGCCAAAGGCTGCACTCTTACCAGCTGAATGGGCCCCCTGGCTAGTTCTCACTCCCATCATCCAAACCTGGCTGAAACCTGAGTTCTATCTATGAGATCCCAGGTATATTGCGGGGGAGGTATAATGATGGTGCATGCTTTTGTTAAATAATTTTAGCCACTACACAAAGCTGGCTCTCATGCACAAATACATCCTTAAGCATCTGGCTGTAATATACAGTTGATGCTAGCATTTTATGTTGCTCATGCTATTTCACATTCTGTTGCCTCTGAGGAAAATGACATTTATAGGAGTCTTACAAGCCAATCTTAAACTGGGTTCTACCTTTCCAGTCCCATTTCCTCCAATGAAATGGGAAGGATATAACTCTGTTAGGACTGCACGGAACTTTCCCTAGCTTTCTGTTGTGAATATGCTTGAGTCCTCTTCATGATTCTGACTGATAAATCTTTTATTGCTGCTGTTTTCTGTATTAGAGAATGGTGCTAAATGTAGTGCATATCCCCCCGCACAATGTCACATCATTATTTTTTTAAAGTTAAAACTAATGAGACACTGATAGGGTAATCGTGGGAGAATTTAGACAGTGTAGGAGTTTAGCACTGATGGGGAGTGGGCAGCTTAATTTGTTGTTATTGGCCTAAAGGAATTAAAAATCTGTTAAATAAATTACATAAACAATAAAATAATCTTTTGTTCCTAGCTAGAACATACATGATAATGGTTACAAAGAAGGAGTGAAGTTGTCAGAGTAGCAGCTACTAAAAGCAGAACAGATACTGGCTTGATGATGACAACCCCCAGTCCCACAGTGAATGAATCTTTCTAACAGAAGTTATCGGGATGAAATAATAGCACTGCCATCCTACACTGTTTTACCCTTCTGAACATAGTTTTCAGTGGAGTTAGAAAGAGTAACTATGCTTAGAATGGCACTGTAAGTCTCGAGTATTCTGCAGGCAACTGGGATGCTCTTCATAAAGGATTTATTATAAGGTACGGGCCAATGTATTACATGCTATTCACATTTTATCTAAAAATATGGAAGCTCCTATAAGTGACAGGACCTGAACAAGCCATGAGGGGTGATTTACCAGTCCAGGTTGGTGGCTGTAGTTAGAAGAAAGACTGGCTAAACAAGGGCAGAAATCCAAGCCCCTAGTATTTATACTTAATTAATTCTGAGGGGGGAACAAAAGGTTTGCCAGTGCCTTCCCCAGTCATTACCGTTTACCCCCCAGCAAGCTGGGTACTCATTTTACCGACCTCAGAAGGATGGAAGGCTGAGTCGACCTTGAGCCGGCTGCTGGGATTGAACTCCCAGTTTCAAGGGCAAAGCTTTCAGACGGCTGCCTTACCACTCTGCGCCACAAGAGGCTCTTAGTTGGGGTGAAAAGCACCTCCAAAATGTCACCAGGTATATACAGTGGGTGCAGGCTTCTGAAATAAGTAGCTCTTAGTTGGCACCATCACAGGCAAAATCTCATCCTGAATTCCACATCTAAAGAAAGAGCTTTACCTTATCCCATAACCAAGCTGGCACTTCACTTTCCAAATAACTGAATAGGAACTGGAATACATCGTGTGGGTTTTATTTTCTGTTAGAAGATCATCATACTCCCTCTTCCTGGAGTTACATCTCCAACTCACCAACAAACTGAGTGAAAATAAGGCAAATCATGAAGCGAAAACTAAGGCTTAAGCCTGGCTTCCCTCTATTCTAGAAGAATTTGATATTCATCCTATAGAATAACTAAGTTGGTACTTGGGCACAAGTGATATGGAAAGGATTAGCCTCTAAATATTTATACACCTGCTGTGGCACTGTGTTTCAGAAAGCAAAATAACAGTGCCATAAACAACCTGCACAGACTCAGCATTTCATTTTCCCCACCCATTTTCTTCCTCATTTATATTCAACTTTTTAAAGACTCTTCTTCCTATTTGACCAGAGGCAATTGCAGTTGAATGTAACTAAGCGGAGTCTTCTTCTTCACTTGCTGTAAATGGAATAGAGAAAATTAACTATTATTTCTTTTGTTAAAGGGAAGGATGGAACAGTCAATGATCAAAGATAATCCTCCCATTATCCAGCTATTATTGCAGTAATAGGTAGTTTAGAAATTACACTGCAAGCAAGAAGCCCTTTGTTTCGCTTTTTCAGCCTTCTTGTAGAAGAAAGGATTCCAGATTAAGGAGAGATCCTAACTAGTAAGTAGTGAAGAAAGTTATTGCTGGCAGTACTCTTAGCACTCTTGGACAATGCACTTTGGATGTTCTTTTGAAGCTGTATTTTCTTGTGCAAAATTGAAAAATCTACTTCTAAAGTGAAATAAAAGTACATTATCTAACATGTGTGGATTATAAAACAACAGAAATTAACAATGTTGAAGAATGATACTTCAGAAGGTTTTTTTTTTTTTTTTGGTTCCCTGATATACTCTCCAATGAAGTACTGGAGACTCCTTTCAGTAACCATGATTGATCCACCTGCTCATCACAATACTGGACACCTGAAAAAATAGAATGTTTTGGATACCTGAATGGATGAGGTTGGGGAACTGCTTGATTTCAGCTCTTTAAAACTGAGGATGTTCTGTAAAAGTGGTGGGGAGACAAGATTCCCTTAGTCCATAAGTATTTCATGTTTGTTGCCAGATAACCCCAGAGGCAAGAGCTAATTCTGCACTTATTTTGTTTATTCCATTGTGGCTCCTGCTGAACTGAGATCAATTTGAACTCGGGTGTTCGTCTTTCCCCTCCTCCCCATTAAAACAGAAAAGTGTTCTGCACATGGTTAGGGAAGCTCGTGGGGGGGGGGGGAGGCAAGTGTAGCAGGTGCCTCTTTCTTTCTTTTCTTGAAGGGGGAGGGGAGAGGATTGGAGACAGCAGAGGAGGGAGAAAAAAACCAAGAGGCAAATCTCTACCAAGAGAAGTTAGGGCTTCCCCTTTAAGGGAAGCTTGCAGCTTGGGAATGAGGAAGCCTTTGAACTGAAGCCTTGGCCAATCAGGTCTTTTCTACAATAGAGGCTCAGCATCAAGCAGAGAGCTGCATGCTTTCTCGTGCCTATTTTTCAAATATTGAGGGTTATATCCACTCTAGGATACTGTGGGGAAATGGTAGGGTCACTCTGGATCAGTCATGCTTGTTGCAGAGGGTAAATTTAAATCGGACAAAATCAAAATGGAAATTGCAATCAGTGGAGATGGCAAGGACTGAATCAACCTGGGATTGGAATAAAAGCTCCGTGCAGATTCAGCCCAGGTTAGCCCAGGCTATCCAGGTCAGTGCACTTGTTTATATACTGGTGACTAATTTGTTTAAACAATTGTTTGTGGAGTGGTATGCAGTGAAAACATGTCTAGGGCTAATATCAATCTGTGTGAGAATGTGTATGTGCATAAAATATTACTGTTTGCATTGTAATTCATGGAAAGTAACTTGCTGAACAGGCCCAAGTTGTTTATGAACAGATGAACTGCCAAATGAAGAACATTGGTACTGTGCTCATGATTGGCAAACAGAATATGAGCTGAACCAGTGGCTGCTAGGTCCCATAAGAATAATCTGCATTCTAAATAGAATAGCCAAGGACAAAAATATCAATATCAATTTAACATGAAAATGAATATGCTCCAAGAAATAATATATTTACAGTACTTAAAAATAGGAGCTAAACTGGAAAGCTAATGCATATAGGATGGTGAAATTCATCTTGAATTCAAGTTAGACTTAAACAAACATAATATAACTACACATTACCATAGTCAAACATTGAACACACACAAATACACAACAATATCTGTTCCACATAATATATTTCTGGTAAGGCCTTGGAGGAGAAGCATTTCTCATGGCTTAATTGCCACTCATCGCTTAGCATCCACTCAGGGCAGCTGTCCCACCCCTGAGTGCCTCCTCCTCCAACTGGCTTGTCTGTTTGTCCAGCAGCCAGCCAATCATCTTCCATTTGCCACCCCTGACCACCCCCTCCTCCTTCCACTTCCCTCTGGGGCTCAGAGGCTACAGATCCCTGCTGCATGAGAACTTCCTCTGCCGGTGAGTTCCCTTCCTGGGGGCCTCTAGCCTCAGGGGGAGGGAGAGGCCATCCACAGAGTTCTTCCACATAACCCCATCTAACACCCAATGTATTCCTAATTGCCATGGGCTTGGCCCCTAGTAGCATAATAATATTCAAGATGAGCTTGATTATATAAAGTGAGATAACTTAAAATATCAAATTCTTTCCGCTTTGCAATTAAGGCACTGCTGAACATTATTAAATGCAAAGATATACTTTCTTCCACTTAGCTCAGAATTTGTAAAGCAAGTCAGCATTGTTCTTGGTAAGAAAAATTTGCTGTGGTCTATAGAAGAGAAATAATAAGAGTTATGAAAAACTTAGTCATCTGCAATTTTTATTGTTTTATAGATCAGTGTCATCAAATTAATTTTGTATGTTGTTTTATATCTTGGAAGCCATTAATTTTTTTGTATTGTATTGTTTGAAAAACTTAGTAATATTCATAGAAAAGGGGGAAACCCCTCCCTAAGTTCAACAGAGATAAACTGAAAAGCCTTAACTTGATGCATAAGAGATCCTTTTCCACAGTACACTGTTTCCATAGTACACTTAGGATACTTTGCCATCTTTATACCTTATTAGGGTATGATAAAACCAACAAAGATTTGGATTGTGATATTTTGAAGGATTAAATAACAGCATCAAAGATGCAACACTAGATGTCCCCCCCTAAATATTAAAAATAGGTGCTTTCCTTTGAACCTTTGATCCAGTGTGGAGTGATAATACTGAGTTCCCTACACTCTTTAGGAAGGTTCCAAATGGAAATCTTCAGTTTGTTGGGATTGTTAAACAGTGTAAACATTTTGGAAGGATATGAATTGGCCTCCATAATTTCTGTGATGAGAGCAGAGAAACTTTTCTGCAAAGCTTTTCTGCAAAGACTACTAAGGGTACGCCAGAACAATATTTTTATTGCTTTTACTCAAATTATGGCAATTGTATTGAGTAGTGCTCCAAATAAATAAAATAAAGGAAGGCATATTTGCTTCTCTCTGAGTTTATACAAAGCAATAAAAATAACTAAGATTGCAAAAGTTTGTATGATCTCTTTGCCAGAGTAAGCAATTTGAAATAGAAAAAGAAGTTATTGAAGAAGAAGAGGGAAAGCCAAAAGGAAAGCCTAATTGCACAGTTAAGAGTCAAAAAGGCCTGTATCAAAGAGGAAAGGGCCTCCAGTTATGTTGTATCATCCAGGGCTTGGGCAAACCTGGAACCGGCCTTTATAAGACCGTTTATGCACTGGAGGTTTCATGCCAGGCTGCAGGCTGGAGTTTTAGTCATAGCAGGTTGCCCCACCTCTTCCTGCACCCACATGGGGGAATACTTGGCCTGGGGCATCTCATCCGCCTCCAATTTGTGCTCCTGCATGAGAGCTGGGGCACTGAAGTTCCCAGTGCATAAACGGTCTAAAAGGTGCATTAGAATGCTTTCAGGCAGGCATTGTCTAGAAAAAAATCTCTCCAAAGGTATGTGGGACACTTACCTGCTCCTGGGCTACTTGATCAGGTCCCGCTTCCTCCCTGGCAAACACACACGCATGTCATGATACTGTGAGGAGAAGGGAGGACTGCACTGATTTTTCTTTTTCAGCTGCAGACCCCAACACCCTCCTCCCATTCTGTTCTTGGTAAAACCAGGTCATCTGGAAGTAGCATTTTGAGGATCATTTTTGGATTACAATGGGAGAGAGAAAGTGAGAAGGACACATTTGGCTAAAGGACAGCCCTTTTGGTAGCAGACATTTATTGGATGAACCAAACCTTTGTATGTAAAAGGATTATGAATGAACTAGATTTACTTCTATTAAATTATATCTGATCAGAAATAGATCACATGTATAATAAGAAAGAGAATATTAACACAAATGTGTAAGCCAGGCTATTTCCCCAAACAACAGAAAGCCAAGATCTGTTAATAATTTGTAAACTGCCAAAAATGCTTCTTAGCAATAATACGATTGTTGTAATGGCCAATTGGTTTTCATTTCACTTGACCTAGCTACATTTAATAAACATACTTCCCATTGACATGCTACGGACTTCAAGGTACATCCTCAAGTCAGATCCCAAGTATGGCCTGTGCTTTCCAGTTGCTTTCCAGTTGCATTTGGACCAGTCCAGTGTCCTCTGGAAAGAAGAGGCTTAGACTCTTCATATACATATAGACACTATTTCCCAAATGAAAGAATCTCAGGAAGTTTTTTTTAATAAACATTATTACCATTTTGTTAATGCCTAGAGCCTCTTGTGGTGCAGGGTGGTAAGGCAGCAGAAATGCTGTCTGAAGCTGTCTGTCCATGAGGTTGGGAGTTCAATCCCAGCAGCCAGCTCAAGGTTGACTCAGCCTTCCATCCTTCCGAGGTCGGTAAAATGAGTACCCAGCTTGCTGGGGGGTAAACGGTAATGACTGGGGAAGGCACTGGCAAACCACCCTGTATTTAGTCTGCCATGAAAATGCTAGAGGGCGTCACCCCAAGGGTCAGACATGACCCGGTGCTTGCACAGGGGATGCCTTTACCTTTACCTTACCATTTCTGGAGTTTTCAGGTGCTATGTATGAGGGAATGGCTCAAACGCAGTCTTGTAATCAATTTAAGAAACATTTGGGTTGGTTTTCCACCAGCATGGTGTAGTGGTTAAGAATACAGCTGATATTCTGGAGAACTGGGGATGATTCCCCACTCTTGTACATGAAGCCAGCTTGGGCTAGTCACATTTCTCTTAGAGCCCTCACAGCCTCACCTACCTCACAGGGTGTTTTTTGTGGGGAGGGAAAGGGTTGGCAATTGTAAACTGCCTTTAGACTAAGGTGACCAGATTGTCCCACTTTCGGAGGGACATCTGGGGGCACCTGGCAAATTGTACTTATGTTGAAATTAAAATATATATATTACAATACTATTTTTGCATTCTATGTGTTTTATGAAAATTTTTGTTGCTCCATATAGACCAAATTTTTAATCAAGAACCCCCCCTCCCCCGGTCAATGGTGTCCCGCTTTACCAATGTTAAAATCTGGTCCCCTTACTTTAGACTCCTTCAGGTAATGAAAAGTTGGGTCTAAAAACAATTCTTCTTTTACAATTTTATAAGACCATTTTATCAGTCAGTAACTGACCTTAGTGCCTTGGGATTGTTGGAAAATACCTTCTTCCTCATGTGGTAAAATTGAATTGAGCTGTAATTATTATTTTATTGTTTTTGTTGTTGTTGTTATTCATAGAATCATAGAATAATAGTTGGAAGGTACCTCCTGAATCATCTAGTCCAACCCCCTGCATTATGCAGGACACTCACAACTCTGTTGCTGATTCACGTTCACTTGCTACCTCCTTGAAACTTCACAGAATTATTATTATTATTATTATTATTATTATTATTATTATTATTATTATTATTCATAGTCAGATATTGGACTACTACTACTACTACTAGCAGCAGCAGCAGCAGTACTACTAGTAGTAACAGTAGTGGTGGCAGTAGAATTCAACTTTTGTCCTGACTGTTATCCCATTTCTTTTTTATTCCATCTGATTTTGAGGATCTCCTGTTGATCTTAACAAAACTCAAAGAACAAAGAGAGAATAGTACACTTTTAACCACTTTTTGTCAGTGACTGAAGAATTGGGGGGGGGAGGCATGTTTAAGTGTTGAGGGCATGCCCTCATCTTTGGCAAGTCTTTAATGTTATATATTAACATCACATTACAGACAGGCAAGAGAATGATTCTCTAATGTGAGATTGAAGCTATTACAAGATTCAATAATCCCCTTGTTAGCCCTACAGATTCATAGCAAACATTTGGGGAATGTCTCTAATGATCACTGAATCACAGACGAGTCCATTCACGGATCTCCGAACCTCTGTTTGCTCAGTGCCATGCTTAGTACGAGATTGCGGAAGCAATCATCATGGGAATTGATGTCCTTGCACCTCCCCCCAGTGTATGCAGTCTCCATGGACACTGGAATGAAATTAATTTTAAAAGTGTGATATCCCCCTTCCACATTACTACAATTTGATCAGTTGAGGTGAGGAAATTCAGTGCAATAGTGAGTGAGCTCAGTTTCAGAGAGTGCTGTGCTTGACTCCTAAGTGGTGTCTTGTTTTCTGGAGTTTATTTCTGAATCCCATCCCTAATAAGAATGACAGGCAGCATGCCGGATGCACAGCAGGTAGAATGACAATGTTCTGCAGATGTGCTCCCATTTTAAAATGTGATATAGGAAGAAGGAGTAGAAATAGCTGTGCAAAAAGAGACAATCATGGCAATCCATCTTCCTCTATTTAAAAGAGCTCTTCTGGCCAAGTTCCTCTTTTTTCTTCATGATGACTATCTAGTCTAGTCCTACCTGATCTTTATTATGTAGCAAGTGAAAATGACCCATACATGAACCTCTCTGATGAGTGGTATTTCTAACCGTACATCTTTTTAGAATTGTCTTACATTAGTAAGTAAAGAAGAATGATGTTTTGTTCATCATCGGTTCACATGTAGCCCTTTCTTAAAACAAGTGGAATTAGTCACTAAACAAAGCCAATACAATTCATGCAATGACATTCAGAATATTGTGCTGGTGGAATGCTGAGGCCTCTTCTCCTGTGCATCATGGTCCTGATTCATATCTGCCCCCATACAAAGGAAGTAAGGAGAACCACAACTGACATGTGGCTGTGTTGTTGAGCTGGCACAGGGTAAAGACCCCAGGCCTATGTATTTTGTAATGGTACCCCAGAACCCAAAGAGGGTGGGTACAACTAAGCTGCAGTTGCTAACGGGATTTAGATAATTGTGATTGTAGCAACTAGTGTATGTTATGCCAGGTCAAATTCTAATTAAAAACGTCTATAAGCACAAAAAAGGGATAACAAATGAAAGGATGACTTTTTATTAAATGGAGACCAAATAAAACCCCAGAAGATTAAAGTTACACAAGCCAATTAATAAGCTTAGAAAAGGTAAAATGATCATAGAGGTCTGTCCTGTACTCATAGGCGAGTATCACCACTATGAAAATTGTTTCCATCATTTTATTTTTAAAAAGTAATTTGATTGGTGAAAAAGTATGTATCTGGAGCAAACAGAAGACTTGTGAATTACAAAAGTAGGCTGAAGAAAAGGAGGGCTTGTGGGCATTTTTTTTTTACATTTTTCATAGAATCATAGAATCATAGAGTTGGAAGGGGCCATACAGGCCATCTAGTCCAACCCCCTGCTCAATGCAGGATCAGCCCAAAGCATCCTAAAGCATCCAAGAAAAGTGTGTATCCAACCTTTGCTTGAAGACTGCCAGTGAGGGGGAGCTCACCACCTCCTTAGGCAGCCTATTCCACTGCTGAACTACTCTGACTGTGAAATTTTTTTCCTGATATCTAGCCTATATCGTTGTACTTGAAGTTTAAACCCATTACTGCGTGTCCTCTCCTCTGCAGCCAACGGAAACAGCATCCTGCCCTCCTCCAAGTGACAACCTTTCAAATACTTAAAGAGGGCTATCATGTCCCCTCTCAACCTCCTTTTCTCCAGGCTGATCATTCCCAAGTCCCTTAACCTATCTTCATAGGGCTTGGTCCCTTGGCCCCAGATCATCTTTGTCGCTCTCCTCTGTACCCTTTCAATTTTATCTACGTCCTTCTTGAAGTGAGGCCTCCAGAACTGCACACAGTACTCCAGGTGTGGTCTGACCAGTGCCGTATACAATGGGACTATGACATCTTGTGATTTTGATGTGATGCCCCTGTTGATACAGCCCAAAATGGCATTCGCCTTTTTTACCGCTGCATCACACTGCCTGTTCATGTTTAGCTTACAATCCAAAAGTACCCCAAGGTCTCGTTCACACATAGTGTTACCTAGAAGCGTATCCCCCATCCAGTAGGCATGCTTTTCATTTTTCTGACCCAGTTGCAGAACTTTACACTTATCTTTATTAAACTGCATCTTGTTCTCATTTGCCCATTTTCCCATTGTGTTCAGATCTCGTTGAACTCTGTCTCTATCTTCCGGAGTATTTGCCAGTCCTCCCAATTTGGTGTAATCTGCAAACTTGATGAGTAGTCCCTCCACCCCCTCATCTAGATCATTAATAAATATGTTAAAAAGTACCGGGCCGAGCCCCGAGCCCTGAGGTATCCCGCTACTCACCTCGCTCCATTCTGATGAAACACCATTGACAACAACTCTTTGAGTGCGGTTCTCTAACCAATTCCCTATCCACTTAACTATCTGAAAATCCAGATCGCAGTCCTTCAACTTATCCATCAGAACATCATGGGGAACCTTGTCAAAAGCTTTACTAAAATCCAAGTAAATGACATCAACTGAATTTCCCCGATCCAGCAAACCTGTTACTTGGTCAAAAAAGGAAACCAGGTTGGTCTGGCAGGACCTGTTGGAGACAAATCCATGCTGACTTCCTTGGATCACCAAATTGTCCTCCAGATGTTTGCAGATCACTCCCTTTAATATCTGCTCCATTATCTTCCCCACAACAGAGGTTAGACTCACTGGTCTGTAGTTTCCCGGGTCATCCTTCCTCCCTTTTTTGAAGATCGGAATAACGTTTGCTCTCTTCCAGTCCTCCGGGACATCTCCAGTCCTTAAAGAGGCCTCAAAGATGATGGACAAGGGCTGTGCAAGTTCTCTGGAAAGTTCTTTGAGCACTCTCGGGTGCATTTCATCTGGACCAGGGGATTTGAACTCATCCAGTGCAACTAAATGCCTCTCGACAACCTCTCTATCCATGTTAACCTGCCACCCAGACACTATCCTTTGGCTACGACCATCTCTAGATGTGCCTAAACACTTTGACCTGTGGGAAAAAACAGATGTAAAACAGGCACTAAGACTTTCTGCTTTCTCTGCATCCTCCGTTAGAGTTTGTCCATCCGCACTCTTTAGAGCTCTGTCCTTCCCTCCATTTCCTGAACATTTTCCTTTTCTTTCTTAGTTCCTCTTGAAGTTCTCTGTTCATCCAAATAGGCTTCTTAGAGCTCCTGCAGTGTTTTCGTCTTTTTTGACTCTTTCTGGCTTTGGTAAAAGGTCCCACATCCTCTAGGGTGTTTTGAGTGTGCGAGTAGGGGTGGGGAATTTCTCCAAAGTTGGGTGAAAACGTCTACCCATTCAGAAAGGACAGTTGGGAATGTGTGAGCCATTGCTCTGATGTAAGTAGAGAGGCAGCTGCTTGGTCTGGAACAATGAATATCCAGTGCTACAGGACCCTTCTGTTTCCTGTGTCCCTGAAAGGAGGGAAACAATCGCAACTTGAATATCTAGGCTTGGAGAAAGGAATGCAAAAAGACCCTCTGCTTGTGGACTTCTGATCCTACCAGAGTCTGGTAGCAATCTGGTAGCAATATTAGCAATCAGGCCAGGAAGATACTACAAAAACTCCATTGCTATAAAATTCCACTGGTGTGGTCTTGTCAAGGACGAAACAGAAATACCCAGAGTGGATAATTCAGATTTTCCACATTTACTTTCAAATTTGCTTTTGGAGAAAATGTAATTGCAAATTAGAGAAATTGCAAAGCATTTAGGCTTTCTTCCCCTCGTTTCCCAGGCTGAAATTTACTATGTTTTCTGCATATGAGTTGGAAGGAGGCAGCCTCCCATCATGCTTTGCTCCCTTCCCCTATTCCAAAAAGGATTTGTTTTTTGCAAAATGGCACCTGCTTGCACCCAATTCCACCATTCTGTACCCTCAATCGCCCCCTTCCCTACCAAGTATATTTAATATGATTTTAAAAAATAGGTTATCATGTTGCAATGCTGCTGCATAATGAACAAGACTGCTGCTATTTTTATATACTTGGAGATAGTGTTGTAATGCAATGCCCCACCCCCTTTTTTAATAGTAAGAAGTTTCCAGTTGGATGGAAAGATGTGGAAGGAATTGAAGGGGAGGGAGGGAGGATGACAATGAGGAAAGGGATGCATATAAAGAACTCAAAATCGTGAATGGGGGAGGGAAACCTGAATGAAAACATTTCTCCATTGGGCAACCCCAAATTAGATTTCAACTTGAAAAATTGCTGTAACCATAAATTCCTTAACTGCATGGTAAATGAGAGAGTCATTTGGGACTGATTTTGGAAAGATTTTGTCCACAGATTATAGTGCAGAAACAGGCAAAAAAGTCAGCCCTTTAATAAGGCAAATCTGAACAATATCACTAATGCAAAGATGGTCTGGGTTTAAAGCGACCTGGCGGCAAAGCCTGTTAAGGCTTGACAGGTGAGGGAATTGAGCCCATTGAGATTTCATAGTTCACAGTATGGGACTGGTAGATCAGAATAAGAGCCAGTTTGGTGTAGTGGTTAGGAGAGTGGACTTCTAATCTGGCATGCTGGGTTCAATTCTGCACTCCCCCACATGCAACCAGCAGGGTGACCTTGGGCTTGCCACGTTGCTGATAAAGCTGTGCTGACCGAACAGTGATATCAGGGCTCTCTCAGCCTCACCCACCTCATAGGGTGTCTCTTGTGGGGAGAGGAAATGGAAGGCGACTGTAAGCCACTTTGACCGATTATGCATGGGGCAGGAACCCCGGAATGGTAGCAGCAGGGCAGCCCTGATTATGCATGATGCTGCCGCCATCCCAGCCCTGGTCTGGTGCAGCGCCCCAGAAAACCCGCCACAAGGTAACGCAGAACTTTCAATGTTCCCTGGGATGCCATGGGCGCAAGTGCGGACTGGGTTGGGCCAGCACCGTACAAAATGTATGGTATTAGGTTCCTACCCCCCAATCTATGGTGTCCCTGCAGGGACACCACACACCCCTGTAAGCTCCGCTGAGCTGCAGAACTGCCCAAGGACTCCCCCCACTCCCACCTTGGTGGGAGAGTGGCATGCCATTCCACACCATTGTGTGGTGGGTCCCCTATTCCCCCCGCTCCATGCCCCGATGCTGTTGCCTCTAGGCAGCATGCCGGGATTTCCAGCCCTGGTGTTTTGCACATGTGTGCGCGCTATGCCAGGGTAGCCATATATGCTGTGGCTGCTGCCATGCATAATGAGACTCCTTCAGAGAGAAATGGCATAAGAACCAACTCTTCTTCTTCTTCTAGTTAAAAAAATACTTGGTCTATTGATCACTGGATATTAAAATGAAGGAAACCCCCTCTCCTGAATGTGTAAGGCAATCTATATTATT
This sequence comes from Paroedura picta, assembly GCF_049243985.1. Classification (NCBI taxonomy): domain Eukaryota; kingdom Metazoa; phylum Chordata; class Lepidosauria; order Squamata; family Gekkonidae; genus Paroedura; species Paroedura picta. The sequence goes on along the minus strand of NC_135373.1, from coordinate 60,717,134 downwards.
GTTGGTGACTCTGTATCAGTAAAGCTGATAATTTGGTTTTTAACTTGGTAGGTTGGGTGTTAAAATAACTCAAATTTGAGGTTCCCCATTTGTAGCCTTGGCCAATGAGAGCCAGTGCAGTGTAGTGGTTAAGGGTGGCAGACACTAATCTCGAGAACTGGGTTTGATTTGTCACTCCTCTACACAAAGCCAGATGGCTGACCTTGGGCCAGTCAAAGTTCTTTCAGAGCTCTCTCGGCCACACCCACCTCACAGGGTGTGTTGTAGGGAGAAGATGGAAAGGCAGTTGTAAGCTGCCTTGAGACTCCTGGTAGAGGGGTAGGAAAAAAAGTAGTTCTTCTTCACTGTAGTTGTGTGACCTTGGAGTGATATTCAGTCATCCACATTTAAAATCTTTGGAACATAAACTATGAAGGAAAATTACCCAGGGACCAGCAGGTAGACAGAAGGTTGTGATTTAGGCTAACAGCTGCACAACAAGCAATAAAGTTTTACACATATACACATTTTTAGCTGTGCATAACTGTATAGGCATTCCTAGTGATACACACACACACAAACTTGTAAAACAGAAGCAAGAGAACAAAATCTGAGTCTAATGGCAACTTTAAGTCCAACAAAGTGTTATTAATATTTGTTTTGCTACTTCAGACCAACACAACTACCAGCCAGAAGCAAGATAAATTAGTATTGTGAGATGCAGGGATTAGGTGAGGACTATTAAATGTCGCATTTGTGGGCTCGTTCAAAAATGTGCAATATTTAGCTTGATGAATGACATCCTGCAATGAATTTATCATTTTAAACCTGTAACCCAAGGCTGCAACCCAGGAAAATGGAAGGCAGAAATTAATTAATCAGCTTTCTAGCAGGGAGCAGTACTTGCTTTCTGATGCCCAGTGACCAAAGCTAAGGATGCCAAAAGGACTTATATAAATTATAGATCTCTAAAACCTGTGAAGGTCTTTGTGTTAATAGCAGAAGTGATTTAACAAGATAAATAACAAACACTTAGTAATAAAAGACAAATATTAATAATAATCCACAATCAGATGGGTAATAAATTAGGGCCAGATGGTAGTTGCTATCTGCAAATATTTCACTGTTCCATCTGCCATCATCTATTGATATCATGATCACTGTAGACTGAATTCCAAAAAATGGTCTATTTTCCCTGCCTTTCAGATTTCATTAGAGATGTCATTTTGTGTCTCTTGGCTGCATTCTGCTCAATTATGCACTTTGCTGAAGTTTAATATGTAATGCAGCTGAAACTACTGCCAGAGTTTCCAGGCAGTCCAAAGTTTGAATGTCCTCTAGACATCAACCCATTTGGGTTGCAGGGAATGTATTCCCAGATTCACCCCTGTTGTATGGTGGCATGATTGTTAACTGCAAGGCAGAGCATTTCCCATACATGGCTAATCTATTTCAAAAACGGAATCGATGTTTTGACAAATAAATATTGTTTGAATTCAAAATATGTATAATAGGAGTTAAGAGGTATTGCTCTCAAAATGTCAATGGATGGTAATGTATTATGGCTTTTGGGTAGGGAATTTTGGACTGGCTTAGATTTATTCTTAATTCATTCTACTGAAAGTAAGAAACCCCAGTGCATTTCAGACATATATTATTTGCCCTGTTGTCCTTGGTAAGATGTAGGAATTTTCTGCACACTACTTACCCCTTATTTTTGGGGGGAGTCAATCCAGAAGCAGTGGAATCAGTTTGGTCATGGTTATTCCACATGTCTGATCTCCTGTTCATTTTCACACTTGTTATTTTTTCCTTTCCACATATGCCTTCAATAATGAGGATTTTCAATGGAGAGTGCTGTCATAATTGGTGGTATCACAGCACACACAGTGTTTTTTTAAAAAGGCACCAAGACATTGAAATATCACCGGGGCATTGTAACAATAGAACTGGGAAGTTCCCTGAATCTTCAGCTATAATTTTTTTAAGTACATTTCTAGCTCCTTCCCTTGGGGTGATATGCCTTTTCCCTTATATCTCCAAGGTGAAAGAGCCTAGAACCTTATTTTAATGCAAGCTAAAAAGGGAGTTACTCATCTTCAAGTTGGGGTGGAGGAGTGGCTTGACCATGACAATCCAATCATTGAACAGCAGACTGGAGGCAGGTTGGCATGGGTGGGACAAAGAAAACTAACAGAAACATTACACACGAGGAAAAAGCCAAGTCACAATCAGCATCCACCACCACTCTGTATGGGTAAAAGTTGACTCAAAAGAACCAGAAAAGGGGCGGGGGCAGTGAAGGGGACAAAATACCAGAACAGAAAACTATGGGCACAAAAATACATGCAGAAATCAGGGGATAAAGCAAAGTGGCAAGGGTTCAGAACCAATGGAAAAAATCCATGCAGAAAAACTGGTACAAGGGCACGCTATGCATAGTGCCTACAAAAGCTTGGGTTGCAGAAATGCTACAACAAATTTCTTTATCAGGAAAGTATATTTTATTTGGACTGCTGTTGCTTCCCATTCATATTATAGCTATTACATTTTAGCTAATATGCCGTTTAAGTTCTTCAACATAAGAATCAATAACTTCAGGGCCTACACAAACAGGGTCTTCACAAGCAGGACATATTCATGGTTATGGCTACCACACTGACCTTCCAGATGCATGTTGATGTTCAATGAAACATATCTCTTCTCTTCATTTTCAGTCTGGAGCAAGTACTTCAAAAGAGCCTTTTCTCATAGAAACTGTTTTGTTTAAAGGTAAAGGTATCCCCTGTGCAAGCACCGAGTCATGTCTGACCCTTGGGGTGACGCCCTCTAGCGTTTTCATGGCAGACTCAATATGGGGTGGTTTGCCAGTGCCTTCCAGAGTCATTACCCTTTACCCGCCAGCAGCAAGCTGGGTACTCATTTTACCGACCTAGGAAGGATGGAAGGCTGAGTCAACCTTGAGCCGGCTGCTGGGATTGAACTCCCAGCCTCATGGGCAGAGCTTTCAGACAACATTTCTGCTGCCTTACCACTCTGCACCACAAGAAGCTCCTTTTTTGTTTACATCTTAGTAAAAAATGTACCATTCTTTAACTTGGTACACTGTCATACCTTCATGAACGGGTGAACCTCTTGTGACAGATAAGGAGTGGGTTTGCCCTTCTCCAATGTCACTGCCATCCACCCATGTATATCACCTGGTCTCTGCACCATTTGTGGTATATCTTCCTCCCACCTCCCTCCCACTTCCCACAATAAGAAAAGAAGATTTGGAGCTACACTGTCACAGAAAAACAGAGAGAAATTAAATCAGATTTTCACTTGACCACAATGGAAATCTTACAAGTACCATTTCATGCTTCAGGGAACATAGGATAACCTTCACTGAGGCAAGACATCAACATCTTAACTCATGTCTATTGTGGTATAACTTGAATCTTATATTATGGAATTGGTGTGGTCAAGGTAGCTAAGTCACACATCATAATCATCATAATGGTAGTATCAAAATATACAAGGAACTTGGGGGAGATCAAAATCATATGTGAAGACACAAGTGACTCTCTGATGCACCACCTACATCCTTTTCAAAAGCATGTGAGCTAAATCCCTGCAGGATCTGTATGTGGAGCTGGAGACCTGCTGTTTGTGTAGAAGATCCTATGTATGGACAGTTGCATGTATGCTATATTCTGTTCAGACCTTCAGCTGAATTTTGGGAGGGGTAGTGCAGGGACAGTAGGCACAATGCTTTCCCCATGTTCTTCCTGCATTATTTGAGTAGAAGGAGATAGAGAGGGTGACAATCATATGGTCCCTTAATGTAGCAATTGAACCACATAATTTGAATTATACAAGGTTCAGGTCTGGGGTCTGTCTGTCTATATATCTATCTATTCAAAGGAGTATACAGCTTGAATCTTTGGCACAATGTTAAGAGAAGGAAAGGAGAGAAGGTCAGAGGGCCACATTATATTTGCATGAAGCTGTCCATCAAGGTACCTGCAGCTACTCAATTGCAGCCATTCATCATCATCTTCCCCCAAAGCTTTTTTTTTTTAATAAGCAGTCTAATGAGCTTAATTCCCCAGTCCAACAGAGTCTAGCCCCAGGTAGTACAGCTCTGAAATATTGTTCTTTCATGTAATTTCTTTCTGAAAATCTACTATTTTGGGCAGAGGTGAAGAAGGCAGAAATGGTATGGGGCATATGTTTCATTTTTTCCTGCTAAGTAAAACAAAGGGTCATTTCAAACTGATTTATGCGTTAGATCTATCAGAAGACTAATATGCTAATATCTTATTTAAGTCATGGCAAATGGATTTGCACCTGGTAGCATTTCTGTTTCCCACTGAGATCTCAGTGCCTCAATGTTCACTGCCCTGCACTCCTAAGCATTTCTTCAATTTCAAGGATTTTTATTTCACCTCCAGAAAGATTTGAAGTGTACTTGTAGGGCATCACATATGTGTGTGGGAGTACATATTAATCTAAGGTATTAAGAATTGTAAACTTTCAGTACATGAGACATTGTGTGATAGAATAGGAACATCTTAATGTCAAAGCTGCAGTATAATTAGACAGCCATAGAAGCAACACACTGAAGTATATGATATCTACTTGCTAATATGTTATCCATAAACTTTTAAAACATGATTACATGTACTAAATTCTTCAACATTACAGAAAACTCCTATAGATACTTCTTTAATTTCAGGGCTTCTTTTCATTATGGAGTAATGAGTACAAGTACTGGATTTTAAGCCAGGAGACTGGCCATGAAGCTTGTTCCCTTGAAATTATTCATCTCTGGAATCCAGACTCCAACAGCCAATGACTCCTTTAAATCATGTATTCAGCAGATCTAATTCTGCACTTTGTAGTAATGTACTGCTATTGCCTAATGGCATGATATATAGGGCCTTTTCGCACGGGGATCTTTGTTGCAAATTGTTTGCGGAATGAAAAATCGCCATTTAAAATAGTGGAATTCGTCGTTATGCATACCTGCCTTTGTAGTGGAATCAGTTGCGTTTTTTAGCGTTTCCCACAGGCTTCCGGTCTCGGCAGAAATCGCTAGAAAGGAAGCGCTATTGCCAAGCTCGTCCCGCCCCTGGCCGTCAAGCAGCCAATGGGCAGCCGTTAGCATGCTCCCAAACAGCCCCTTTCCCTTTAAGAAAGGTTTAAAAAAAAAAAAAACAGACCCATAGCAATGAATCTAGGTAGATTCGTTGCTACGGAGAGACCCATCCAGCTGCCTAATGTGAGCTGTCGTTTGATTGTATGATCGTTTGCACGCTGCCTCGAGTGATAAAAAAAAATCCCCCCCCCTTCTCACGTGCCCGATTTTCGGCTGAATTTATGTGTAAAAAATAAAGGGACTTTATTTCAGCAAACGGGCTTTTAAGTGGTTTGTGCTTAGTGACTAAAGGTGAAGGACTGAAGCCAGGGAAGCCTCTAAACAGAAAGAGGCTCGCCGGTGCGTTTATCCCCGCTCGCTCGGAGAAAAAAAAATGGCGATCGCTTCGCCGGAAGTTTGGAGGAGAGAGCCAGGGGGAGGGACTTTGAAGAACCAGCAACAATGGTAACGCACAGGTCTTTAGCGCTATTGTTGCAGATTGGTTGCAGGAGTGTATCGCTATCCGGAGGGTGAATCCACTTTTCTGGATTCCCCTGAAAGCGCCACAACGAAGCGCTTTTTGCGGGTCGGTTTCAGGATTGTTGCAGATTGTCTACGACGTCGTGGGTTATGGCAAATTAGTAGCGTTTCCAATTAGCAACCATTGTGCTATTTTGAAGCCGTGCGAAATGGCCCATAATGTTGCAGCAGCTTTAAAAGCCAATGCAACTTATGTATGTATGTATGTATGTATGTATGTATGTATGTATGTATGTATGTATGTATGTATGTACAATTGGATTTGTATAATTGCCACTCTGAGAACTGGCTTGTGGTGGTTTACATGAGCTTCTGCACTGAACATGAAATAATGGTATGGCATTGTAGATTAGGAAGATTTTCAGACTACTGTTCTATTTGTGCAGGGATGGGGCTGTCATACTTCAAATGTCCTTCTGTTTAACTGCCCTGGGCTGTATGTAAAGGGTGGTATAAAATATAATAAATAAAAACAAACAAATAATAAATAAATAATGAACTGTCTCTGAAGTGCAATGATAATTGAAGAGTGCTGTCTCTCCCACTCTTTTTGCCATGTGATCTTTCTCAGAGTTGTTTACTTTAATATTATAACTTGAGTGCTACAGCGCTAAGCCAATATAGCCCTTATGTGCTATAGCAACACAGTGAAGAAATGTTTTTGTCCTTTTTTTTTTGCTTCTTCCCCCATTACTATTTCTTGTTGGGAGGGAGGGCTACCACACTGGTGTTGGTAATGGTGTTCTGTGGGTTATTACCTTATTTGTTAATGTGCAAAACTTTCAATATATTAAAATCAAGAAATGCATTTTTCTGTTGAGGTTTGAGGTTTGAAATGAGCAAGGTGATTTAACAGGATCCCCCACCGCCGCCGCCTACACACACACACACACACACACACACACACACACACACACACACACACACACACACACACACACCTCTGGACAGAAAATAGGTGGGAGGGAAAGTCATTTTGATTGCTTTCCAAATATACCTCAGCCCACCATCATACAAATGCTATTGTTCTTTTGCTTGCAGAAGAGTGCTAGTCACATACTCTTAGCCTAACTTACCTCACAGGATTACTGTGAAGATAGAACAGAGGAGAAGAGAACTCTTTAAGCTACTTTGAGTCTCCATTGGGAAGAAATAAGTAAATATTTACAGTGCACTTGAGTCTAAGATTCGGTTTGGGGCAGCAGAGAGCAGGAGCACCTGCAACATCCATGTGTGTACATTTGTAAGGGTGAATGAGCTGGTGGGATTCTGTTCCTGTGCCATCTCAGGAGTCATCTTGAAGGTCTATTCATCTGCTTCTCCAATTTTTTAATCCTCCCTTTCATAGCTTCTTTTCCTGTTGCTGTTTGTAAGTTATCCCTGGCAAGTAATGCCTAATTAACATGCAGGTCCAAGCCTGCCTCAGGATGCTGTTTAGGCTTGTTAACAGTGAAAAGCAGTAGATAATAAACTTGTATGCAAGACTGGGAGGGAATCGCTATTTCAGAATAACATAATAATCTAGCAAAGCATCCTTCTGTTGGTAATGAGGAAAAAAAATAATTTACCGCTATGTCGATATATGAAATTGAATATGTTCTCTGTTTTTTGAGGGAAGGGGAAGCCGCCTGCATTTTTAAAAAGTTGTTCTTCAGCATTGAGACAAACAGCCATAATTGCATGAAATGGCAAAAAGAGCCATATGCACCTTTCTGCTTGAGAACACATTTCCTGCCAGTGCTGGTTCATGTAAAATAGCCATCCAGTGAAAATTTAAGATGAAATCCCCACCCTCCAACTGAATTTATATTGTTCAAAAGATGCAGAGATGGTTCTCAAGAAAAACCAGTTCCACAAAAATTACTTCAAGTTAGGAATCCAATGATTTACCAGAGCTATTTACTCTGTATTGTTTTGTTATCCCCCCCATGGGAACAATGGAGGATGGGGGCACCTTCTTTTGGTCCCCTGGTCCAATATTTTTAAAACTTGGGGGTTATTTTAAGAATCGATCTGGCAGCTATGCTGCAAATTTGGTGCCTCTATTTCAAACCCTGCTCCCATTAGATCACTTAATAGGCTAGATTTCCCACTGACTTTAGTGGCTCCATAGGGTATAATGGGGCTGAAGCAATCTGGGAAACACAAATCAGTTTAGGTTTTAGTAATTCAGGAACTGCTTTGTTATGGGGATGTGTGTTTCAGTTCAACTTATAAAAAAAAACACACACACACATGCCAAATCAGCGTTTATTTGTATTTTCCTAAATAATTTGAACCTTGTCGCATACTGAACCTTGTCGCATACAGCTCAGGAATCTGTGTGGTCAGGATCACCCTTTAACCATTGAAAATGGCACTTGAGATGTTTTGAAATTCAAAATTAACAAAATATTTTATTCAACAGATCAGGTGAAATGGATAACTCTGAGGTTAAAACAGTGTTTGCACAGACTTTAGTTCTTATATTTTAGGCTAATGAAAGTTTCTTAAGCTACTCACAGTTGCATACATCTTTATGTTTATAGACATTTGTTCCAGTGTTTTCCTAAACATCCCAGCACACTTTCAGAGTAATTTCTAACTCTTTTGGTTTCCAGAAGGCTGGGAAACTCTTTTCAGTATCCAATCCCCTTCTCTTGAAACACCAATACTAGGGTCCCTAAAGGCAGTTTCTAACCACACCAGGAATCTCTCCATTCTTCATATCTAACTCCCTATTTGACCAGGGAGGGAAATTCTTCTCTCACTAGAACATCTGTCCCCTTTCTTTGACTTGAATGGGAGTCTTTACCTAACTTCCCAGACTTCCTTACTGGTTTCCCTCCTTCATCCATGTTAAACGGCTCACTGCTAAGGCTGGAATCAGACAGTTAATATTCAACGCAGTCCAGGCAGAACTCTGACTGACCCATCAGCATGCATCTCTCAAATCTTCTTCTGTTCAGCTGGTGCAAACCAGATTGCTAGGAGCAGCCTGTCACTCAAGGTGTTCTGTTTCTGTGGAGAATCAACCTGATGCAGTCCTTAGGCTGTTTGTACAGTACTTCTAAGCTCTTAAAAAGTGCAGTCCCTCACAGTTGGCATTGTCATTGACTACCTATAATGCATTCTCACATATTTCTAAGACTACAAGGTTTGGCTGCTTTTATTTCACAATAGCTCCTCCTCGTAAAATGTGTTGCAGAGAGGAAGGGGGTTCAAGAACATACAAAAACAATTGTGTTATTCTTCATTGCCATGAAGAAATATAGTGACAAAAAGCTCAGCATTTTTTAAAAACATGAGACTTGGGTGTGGGTTGGACATGGTCCCCAAGGTACAGGTAGTCCATCATTACAACTGAAAATGAAATGAGAAAAAATATCTTTCCATAGTGTTAGAGTACAAGGCAATTTTGAAGTTAACCCAAGACACACCACTTATACATCTTGTCAATGCCTGAAAGGAATTCTTCTTGAACATCTTGCATTTGGATGTGACTACTTTTTGTGCTTCTGGAAACCCAGGTCATAGATGATCATGGCTAGTCTTCTTGCTTAGTTACAAGACTGGAGTTATTCAAAGTGAAAATTCTGCCAACTTAACGAATAAATCATTTCTATATATAAAAAGAAAATTATACCCACCACAATTCACCTACAAGGCCATGTTTAGCTCGCCCATATTGTGTGGAAATAAAATCCCTTCTGTATCTTTGTGGTGGTGTGCATTTTTGCAGTTGTTCTTAGAATTCTCAGCATTCTTTCTTTGGTGAGCAGATGGACTCCAGATAGTTTGGAAGCATACTTTTTTTAGGAGAGGCAATAGAAACCACCTCCATTTACATTTCGTTCCAGAGAAAACGACAAACAAGCAGTTAATGGACTAGAGGAGATATACATGATGTACCATGTCCTTTCCTCCCAAAGTGATCCTACATCATTTAAAATTTACACTGGTGCCTTTGTTGGTATATTCTTCAATTTAATCACACATCATTAGGCCACTGCAAGTACATTGGGGGATTAAGAGGCAATCACCCTTAGTCAAGATGGGAAGAAAGGAATCATTATATTTGCCCTGCCCCTTTCTCATCTTATTATGGTAGCTTGAATGCTTATTGGAATGCACATTTCCCAAGTGATATGCTAGGAAGGGGAGAAATAATCCTATATTTGAAATGGAGTCATTCATGTTTGCATCTCTTCCATCCAGACTAGCTTTTGCTATGGAATGGTAAGATCATGAGGAGGAGATGGAAGCATGACTTGAAGGCCTCTCTGTTCCTTTGTGTGTTTCTGTCTGAGTGACAGTGTTGATTAGTTTAACAGTTTTGAGTACAGATGGGATTTATACTATGGTGAGCTCTCCTATTCCAAGTCATAAGTTTTATATAGCACAAGTTCAGATAATAACATTTGAGTGAATTCAGCTTTAGTTTGTGAATTGGAACATCTCCATTTGCATAGTTTATGGCCTGTTCCTTCCTTGGATCTTTTAATTTTCCATCCCTCGACAATTCAACTACTGAGGTCTTGCTAATAACTGGATTGGCACTTCCTCTGCATTACAGTATACTTGATCTGATATCCAAGCAACTCTTTGCTTTGCGCCTGTTTCAAATGCAAACTTCTCTAGACTGATAATCTGCCTGAAGTAGTTGCAACCTTGGAGGAAATGTCAACCTTAATAAAGCATAAATGCTGTCACTGTGTGGGTATAATACAAACATTCCTGTAGTATAAAACATATTTAGATGGTTACTGATTAGCTTGAAACATAATAAAGGGTTCCTGGAAAAGAGTTAGCTCTTATTCATAGAGGACAATATCATGACTGGTTATCTCTCAGCAGTTTAGAGGCCAGAAAGGTGTAAGTTCCTGAAAATTAATGCCTCTAAGCCAATTTTGCACAGTCTGCCACTGGTTCATTGCAATGGGGCAGCATGCCCCATCACTTCCTGTGTCCCAAAGGTGGAACGTTTATGGTGGCAGACACCATCCAGTCCGGATTTCTGCAGCCCCACAACACAGCTGGGATGAAAAGGGGGAGGTGGCTTTTAAAATTATTATTTTCATGAAGGTAGGATTGTGTAACAATGCAATTCCACCTTTGTGCAATTTTTTAAAAATGTCCCATTCAGCCCCACATCACCACAAAGCTCTGCAGAGCTGACTGGGGCATTTTTTGTCCCTGCTGGGATGCTGTGGGTGGGAAAGACCTGGGTCTGGAAGGCCTATCTCTTCCCTGTCCACACAGGCCTGTGCCTGGATAGGCCCCATTAATGCTTGCAGGGGTAAAGGCAATGTGGAAATATCGGTGTTCATTTCCTGTGGGAACAGAGGAACTAAAACAGGCCAGGAGAGGGCCAGGCTGGTACTGATGTCATGTGGAAACAGGGATTAGCCCCTCTGTCATGAACACCAGCCTGGCCTTTTCTCTCCATGCAAAATCGGTCTAAGTGGATGAGAAGTTTAGATATATACTCTATCAAAATGGGAGTCACACATGATATGATTCCACCTAGAAGAACCAAGAAATGAAAGAATAGCCCCACTAGCAATGATTTTTAATAAATACTAAGGAAATAAATGCATTTCTTATGACTAGAAAGAAAGAAAGCTGTACCTAAATACAGGAAAGAATCAAAATGTTGCATAAGAAATATGTAAGCGTGGGATGAGAGTGAGTTCCATTTGTTGGTGTTGTGATTTTGGATGGAGAGAGTGTACTCATGAAAGGTCTTTGCTGCTGGATGTAGTGGGTGGATTGCTTAGGATGCTTACTCAGCCAGGGGTTAGTGGGCTTTGTTTTGCCTTAGGGTTCTATGTGTTGCTATTAAGTTTTTGTTTGCGGCAAAGGGTTGAAAAATTGGGATTGAATTCCTTTTTCAAAAAAATATTTTTAGTGGGATTTTCCAGTTGTCTCCTACCTTGGTGGTTTCCTTTCCTTTTTCTGTTTATTCTATTTCAACTCCCTTCCCCCCCCCACCCACCCACTGTCATGCCATCCTGGCTCCATCCATCCCTGCATATTCTCACACTTCCATGCCCCCTCCAGACGGCTCTGGCCAAGGCCGTAAAGCAATAAACCTGTCCTTTGAGAACTTCACTCCCTTCCTTTCCCAGCGGGAGAGGCTCCGTCTGAATGTATCAATCTTACTGTAAGTGTCCTTGCGGAGACAGCCGAAAGTCTCAACAAAGTGCCAACCGCTTGGTAAGGTTCCCGGCCATCTGGCCGCTTGGGAACCGGCTTGCTTTTGCCACCTTTCTGCTCTCCCACCGAAAGATCTTCAGCCCCCCTCCCCTACCTAGAGAACCCTATAACTACCCCGCTCGTTTCCCCTGTAATTTGTTATTATCAAGATCTTTGCTTAGGAAGATCTTGGCATGCTTAAGCGTACTGTGGACTTTGCCTAATAAAGCTACTTTTGGAATTTGCAACCGGCTGTTGTATTTCAAATGCGCTTTCACCTGAGGCTCCACAGGCTGGGCTCAGCCTGATTCCTGACATACACACATTTTGGGTTGTGGCAAGATGAGGGATTCCTCTTTGGGTATTTTTGGGAGAGGCTTCAACTTAGTTCTCTGCCATTTTATCTCCCCCCCCCCTTGCTTGGTCAGGTGTTTTGCCCTATGAGAGGGGGTGGAATGATTCATGCTCATGGCCATGGGAAGAAGCCATCCCATTCCACTGCATCAATTGGCCATGGGTGATGAGTGCAGCCTCCTTCCCTTCAGAGGACCAGGGATCTCGGGGGTCTCAGTTCCCAGTTCCCCTGCTCCATACACATTCACAGGGCTCTGAAATGCTGCTTGAGAGTTTTCAGCATTGCCATCTAAGCTGCAATATGAAACTCTATTTGGAAGGACTGACTTGGAGGACTGACGTGCTGCTCCTGTTTCTGCTGGTACTCTTCTATCTAGCACTGCTTGTCCTAATGCCAGGAAGCAGCTTTGTCTCCCACTGGTTCCATCCATTAGTGTGGGGACACAGTTCTATTACACCACAACAAAAAAATTAAACCCTGGGGAGTGACCAATGCATGATGGAGTGCAAGGTGTGCTGTGCTCCATTGCCCAGCACTTCCCACTCTCAAGGTGAGTGATTCTTCCAGGCAAGTGGTCAAATGGCTGTCATTCTCCTCATTTTTCTTCCATAAATAGGAACCCCTCTAATCACTGCGTGGAGTACTGCGTCCTCCCAGGCCATGGCCTCTTGAGGTGTTAATCAGTCTACTCCTTCATCACAGCAAATCATTTGGATTTCAGCAAATATCCACATAACCTAAGCAATTGTTGTGCTCGTCTATTACACTATGAATAAGACTTTATGCAATCATTAATCATTCCAACAGAAATTTGCTGGGATTATTGAAATTATTATTATTGGAATTCAACAACATTGATTTTCTTTTTAAAAGTATTGATTGATTGATTTTGCTGTGTCAGGGAGTGGTTGCTAGCATTGCATGAAGGCTCTGTAGACCAAGGCATATACAAACATGCCCTGGCGTGAAGTAACACAGCACTGGCAGAGCTTCTGCTTCCATGGAACTAAAGAAGGAAGAAAGGCAGTGTGTGTTTGTAGGGGGGAGTGATTCACCAGAACAGGAGGAGAATCCAGGCAATGGAGAAGGAGCCTCTGTGGAGATAAGGACAAAGAGAAACCATCATTGGTGACAATTGAAGGAAGGAACACTTGTATAAGATGCAAGAAGGCAGAGCTAAAGAATCTTTACTCAAGGGAGATTCAGGTGGGTAACTATGTTGATCTGAAGCAACAGGACAAAGTTTAAACCAGTGGTACTTTTAAGACCAACAAAGTTTTATTCTGAGTATAAGCTTTCATGGGTGTGCGTGCACATGAAACTTATACCCAGAACAAAAGGTTGTTGGTTGGGAAGGTGCTATTTTACCCAGACAGATATTACATGTAATAAGCAACATAACTGGAGATTTTTTTCTAGTCATTAAATTGAAGCTGACTTATGGTGACCCCATAAGGTTTTCAGGGCAAGAGCTTGCTGTGGTCCCTTGTGCACGGTGGACTTTTTGGGCGGCACACCAGGTCCACCATGGATTACTGCTTCCACGTGGAGGCAGCTGGGGTGGAATGGTTCCACTACCCAGGAGGGTAGCAGGGGTTGTTTTTTCTTTGCACAAAAGTGGGATTGTGTGACAGGCCCCATTGGCCCCTGTGGTAGACAGAAGAATGAGATATTTCCATGTCCCCTTCATGTGGAGCAACAGTGCCCCCAAAGCACACCATGTCCAGAAGGGGGCAGGGCCAGTGCTGGTGTCATGTGGCCATAAGGATTACTATGTAGCCATGAGGATTATTTCCTTGGTGGTCCATGTAATAATTAGGTCTGACCTTTCTTAGCTTTCGAGTTAGGCTAACCTGAGCTACCTGGATCAGGGTGAAATTGAGCTAGGATAACTAGAATTTAAAGCAAAGCAAGAAGTATGAGAGTTTATAGTAGACAATGTAGAAAATAGTATTATATAAGAAAACAGCAGTGTGGTGGGATCAGGGAGTTCTGAGTGCTTGGCTGGTTCAATTAACCCTTTAGATTCTCTGTTAGCTTCTTTTGGGCAATCTGCGCATTGGCCATAAAATAAAGATGGCTAGAAAGCTCCCAAACCCTAGACAGAGAGAGAGAGAGAGAGAGAGAGAGAGAGAGAGAGAGAGAGAGAGAGAGAGAGAGAGAGAGAGATTACGGGCACATTTCACTATCAAATATATGATATTTACTTTTAATAAAGGTCCATGAAAGATCAAGGAAATCATACTATATGAGGCTGACATTTCTCCCATGTGATTGGTAGACAGAATTATAAAGAGTACTATTTAAAGAAAAAGAGAATGATAATGATAGTTATCATGAAAAGAAAAGGAAGCAAAAAAGGAGAAAGATGCTAAATATGTCTAATTTTGGTTTCAAAAATTTAGACATGTTCCAGAAGGCTATTGTGTGATCCTTGTTGACCTGAAATGAACAGTGGCACCAAGCTAAATAAAGGGAGGTGGAGAACTATACTCATTGCCTTAAGGCACTTTACTACATGGTATTAAAGTAACAAAAATCTTAAAGAAGATTCATTCAATACACAGATTAAAAAAACATTTAGGATCTGACAACTTCTTGTCAGATTTTTGAGGATTTTTTTTATCAGAAGGGGGAGTTGGATTCCTGTTTGAACTACTGAGGAGATCCTGTCTTTCCTGGGGCATTCTATCTTTCAGGCATTGATTAATCTATTCAGTAAAGAGCTCAGGTCTATTACACATATAGCTACATACTTGGTATCCCTTTCTTTCCTCTACTAATGCTGGTTATTATTAAGAGATAGTCCAGGCATGCATGATCTCATCAGATTACAAAAACTAAGCAGGGTCAGCCTCATGACACAGAGGTAGGCAGTGGCAGAACCACTTCCAAACACCTCTTGCCTGGCTGCCAGACAATCCTACAATCATAAGATCTCACTACACTACACACATGCCATATAAACAAACAAATAGTATTAAGGGCTTAGACAGTAGTAGTAGGAAATAGATGCCAGGTCCCAATTAAAGTAGCAGGCAAAGAAAGGAAATTCCTGAATGTTTCAACATCTCTATTTGAATCAGTCAATAGGAAATACTTTTTCTGTGGGCACCTAGAAAGATATTTAACCAGAAAAAGTTGCCATGTTTCACCTACAACAGAGATTATGATCCTACAGAGTGGCTTCAGGAAAAGGGGTCACTGCCTTCTGCAAAGACTTTCTCCTTCTCCTATTAATCACAGGCTATGCTTCCAGTTCAGCTCCTAGATGCATGTTCCCCTTCCAGCATTTCTGTGGAATTTTTCTGAAACAACTTTGATGTCATGGAGTCCTGCTGGCCTAATCTGCTACCTTCCTACATGACATTTTACTGGAGAGCAAAATCTTTTCCTCTCATATCTTGTCTTGCCCACAAATAGGTCGATGCTTGCACACTCATTAGTATTATGGGGAAGAACTCCATCCTATTTTCTGGCAACTACTGCTGACTGCTGGCTGCATACACAACAGGGTGGTTGCTTCTCTGTCGGTTAGCTCTTTTTATGGCTTTTGTTTTTGTTTAAAAAAAACCTTGTCTTTGAGGTGCCAGAGGTACTCATAGGTTAGTCATAGGTTAAGATGGGAGTCACCTTGCATGGGATGGCACAGTTGCCTTTTAAGCTTGTTGACTTGAATGGACTCAAGGATGAAACTTTGTTTACAATGTCAATGTAAATGTGGAAGCCTAATAAGGTCTACTCCATACCCTACTTACATCTATACTATGGGCCTTACTCTCAAGAAATTATTTTTAGGATTGCACTGTTCCTGGAAAATTGGTATGTGTGTTTTGAAAACGATGGATGCCTTTTTTCATATGTCCCATATATTTTAAATAATTTCAAAAATGGTAATGTTGTATCCCATATTAAAAAGTCAAATTTTCTTCTACTCAACCTAATGAAATGTTATGAGGAATGATAGCTGAACTAGATTTAGTATCCTGAACTTCTCTGCTATCTTTTTCCCCTTAAGAGGAAAAATGGGAACTTTCACAGATCTTGCCACAATAAAACTGCTGAAGCAATGTCAGACATTTCAATATGGAGATAAAATGTTAATAAAATGGCAGTCATTGTCCTGCACTTGAAAATGTATGCACTACATCTCTTAAAATACATTCTTACTTTATCTTAATTCTATAGAAAATGTTGAACTGTATGCAATGGGCATAATTTTTGTCTAAAGACATAGATCTTTACAGTTAAATTTAAACATTGCATTTTGATAGAAGAAACACAGTATATAATTTACGTCCCACAACACTGTAAAGGAATCAAAAACTTCCTCTTAAAACAAAAACAGGATCAACAAAAGCTAAGCAGGGTCAGCCTCATGACGCAGAGAGCCAGCTTGGTGTAGTGGTTAGGAGTACAGACTTCTTCTCTGGCAAGCCGGGTTCGATTCTGCACTCCCCCATATGCAGCCAGCTGGGTGACCTTGGGCTCGCCACAGCACTGATAAAGCTGCTCTGACTGAGCATTAATATCAGGGCTCTCTCAGCCTCACCTACCTCAGAGGGACCCATTATGCATGGGGCTGGAAATCCAGGATGGTGGCAGCAGGGCAGCCCTGGTTGCGCACCCCAGTGTTGCCATCCCAGTCCTGACCTGGCACAGCACCCTGGAAGACCCACAACAAGGAAACGCGGAATCTTCCGCGTTCCCTTGGATGTCATGGGTGCCAGTGGGGGCTGGGTAAGACCAGCCCTGTGCATAAGTCGCAGAGCCAGACCTTTTGGCCCAGCCCTTCCCTCAACCTACGGTGTCCCTGGAGGGACACTGCATGTCCCTGTTGGCTACGCGGAGTCACAGAGCCGACCGGGGAGTCCTCCCATCTTGGTGGACGAGCAGCATGCCACTCCCTGCCATTGTGCGGTGGGGGTCCTCATTCCTCCCACTCACCTCCTCGCTGTTGCTGCCTCCAGGCAGCATGTCAGGCTTTCCAGACTCGGAGTTGTGCGCTTGCACACGTCTGCGCCACACCGGGGCAGCCTGCATACTTCGGGGGATTCCTCCCCCATGAGTACATGGAAAGCACAATGCCTGACAGCTGCTACCATGCATAAAGGGTCAGGGTGTCTTTTGTGGGGAGAGAAAAGGGAAGGCCAATGTAAGCAACTTTGAGACTCCTTTGGGTAGAGAAAAGTGACTTACAAGAACCAACTCTTCTTCTTCTTCTTCTTCTTCTTCTTCTTCTTCTTCTTCTTCTTCTTCTTCTTCTTCTTTATATTTGTTCAGGAATTACTACAAAGAAAAAGACAGAAAGGAGAATTTGAGTTCCACCTTCTAGTGATACTTAAGAAATGACAAGTTATTTTTCTGGTCTTTGGTGCTCTACATAAGAGTACCTGTTTTTCATTCATTCAGGCATTTCCTTGCCTGAAGCCCAGTTCCTAACAGGCTGTGAGTGCTGAGGCTGTCATTGTCACAGCATTACTTCTGAGAGCCTAGTGCCTTCAGAAGAAAAATGGACGTTCTGGGAAGATAATAGACACAGATCTTTTTGTAGCAGTTTATAGCCCTTATTTAGAGATGCTTCTTGTGGCGCAGAGTGGTAAGGCAGCAGTCATGCAGTCTGAAAGCTCTGCCCATGAGGCTGGGAGTTCGATCCCAGCAGCCAGCTCAAGGTTGACTCAGCCTTCCATCCTTCCGGGGTCGGTAAAATGAGTACCCAGCTTGCTGGGGGGTAAATGGTAATGACTGGGGAAGGCACTGGCAAACCACCCCATATTGAGTCTGCCATGAAAACGCTAGAGGGCGTCACCCCAAGGGTCAGACATGACCCGGTGCTTGCACAGGGGATACCTTTACCTTTACCTTTACCTTAGAGATGTTCAGACAGCCACCAGTTCAGTTCATATCCTGTGAATAGGCAACCAGGGTTTTTTTTTTACAGACTGTTAGTCTTTGTCACTTTTTCAGCAGGTTGGTTGAACACATTTCTTCCTAACAGTAGACAGCACAATCCTACCATAGGTTTTGGCTACTGTGTGACACAGAGTGTTGGAGTGGATGGGCCACTGGTCTGATCCCACATGGCTTCTCTTATGTTCTTACCATTATAGTGTTTAGTGTTTTTTCTTAGTCAGGAGTGCTTTCACACCTGCAGTGTTGCAAAAAACAAAACAAAAAACAACCCACAATGGTTTTATTCTATATATACAAACCGAAACATGCATCATATCCTAAATGTCCTGGTGTGCATGTGGAATACCACTTGTGTTACAAGGCCATTCTGAACACTATCTCCTTGTCTGTCTTTTGACCAATGTTTTAGCTACATCCCTTGACTCAGATTATTTGACTATGATTTGCGCCTCTTAATCTCATTTGTCTTGGAGTTCTGTCCTAGGCTTGAGCCTCTACTTTACTGTGACTTTAAGTCCTGACATTTCATGTGTTCACTATTCTGTCTTACAGTATGCTTCAAAGTTCCCAATTTTGCTCCTCTTTGCTCTTCTGGCTTTATCCTTTGTGTGTTTATCATGCTGACAAATTCCTGTTATCCATTCTTTCCTGAATGCCTGTCTGGAGATCCTGCCTTAGAATTACTGGACTTGGATTAACTCAAGGCCAAGTCTGCTTAGTCTGTGTGAGGATCTTCAATTACCCAGGAAAGCAAACTCTTGATTTGAAGCAAAATATTTCATGTCTTGAGTAAGAAAGCACATGCAACAAGGCATTGTCAAAGCCTAGGCAAGAAGACTGGTCGCTGCATATAGTCCCAATTCTGTCCCCCGCCACCCACAAACTTGAGGGAAAGTGGGAGAACATACAATAACCTGATAGAGAGATCCCAAGGCTGCATTCTGGAGGGGAGGTAAGAATTCAGAGGTGAAAGGTACAGGAAGGGAAGGGGAAGAATGCAGGAAAGGACACCAGGGCAATAAAGGCCAATAAAGAGAACTTAAGGTCAGTAAACATGGCATACAGGGCAGGTTGACTACAACCCCCACAGGGCTAGCACTCTAAATTATCCACCTAATCAACATCAACACCCCTAAATAATGGCAGTAACTACAGGATTCTGACAGCCTGGAACTGAATTCACACATATCCATGTTTATCTCCTGCTGCCTACCATGTGATGGAATTACTTGGCTATGAGTGACAACTGTCCCAAATTGCACTGCACAAATAAAGCTATAATATTGTTCCATATCACATCAAATGCAATATTTAATGTCATAGTGCACTTGTTTGTTTGCCAATTACTGAATGATAACTTACATAGTGCTGAAATAATAAACCCCACCTATCCTAAGTTCTTGTGCAGATAAAGAAAGACAAAAAAATTACTGTACATAATTGTAACATATGTCAATACAGGCTGATCTCCCATTTGTATTGATGGCAAGGTGGAATATGTTGGATCCCATTGTCCTTTATCCTCATAGCTCCTTAGTCTGCAATTCATGCCAGGAAAATTCAGGATGCTACAGCTGGATACATGACCTCATCAAGCTTCCTTGTACTGAGTCAGATCATTGGTCCATGAAGATAAGAATTTTGTATGCAGATTGGCAGCAACTTTCCATAGTCTTTAAAAAAAAACATAGAGATGCTAGGAATTGTGCTTGAGACCTTCAGCATGCCAAGATATTCCACCATTAAAGCACCGTTCTAGAATTTGGAGTGCACAGTTTTGGCTTTGGATCAAGATTTGTGCACCACATGAGGAGGTCTCAACCTAATTTACCTCAAGGGGATTTTGTGAGAATAAAATGTATTTCTTTTAACATCTCCCTGAACTCCTTGGGGGAGGCAATATGATAAACATAAACAGTGTGAGTGCACCACAAACAATAAAACCCTAAATAAAATTTGACCTTTTTAAAATCCCTTGATTTCAGGGTGCTTAAAAGGGTGTAACTCTCTTTAGGATTCCACTGTTAATTCTGAGCATGCACAATTATCTGCTTCTTATATATTTAAATGCTAAACGTAACAGAACAGATGGAAGTTATATACTTGTACGAGTTACAGATTTAATACACACATTGAAGAAAAACATCAGGAATATGAAACTGGCACTTGTATTTTGTGGGTGGAAAACATCCCCACCTATCCTTTTGCAGCTGACTGTGACTTGGGTTTTAGAATGCAGGTCTTTGCAGCCTGCATTCCATATCTTCCTAGGTTTCTAATGCTACTTATTGGAGAATGCCCCAGGATTTTCAAGTCCTGATGGTTGGGTATTTTGAGCATGCTGTTTATGTAACAGAACAAAGAATTTCAGTGGGAAGTTAATTCTAAAGTATTGGTTGGGCTAGGGTTCCCAGGTTCCCATGGCTACCTGTGGGAGATGTGAGGGTAGGGTTGCCAGACCTAGGTCAGGAAATTCCTGGAGATCTGGGGGCATAGCCTGCAGAGAAGCTTACCTAAGGCTCCTTCACTATTGTACAGCATTCAACAAGGTTCTGTTAATCACTTGTTGTCCAATTCCATTCCTTTCCTCTGTGACTGAGTTTTGCGGCAGTATCCTTCAGGAGTGGTTTAAGGTTTCATGGGGCCCACAGCACCAGAGCCATTTTGAGGATTTGTGGGGCTCTAGCAGAGAACAATTGCAGTGGGTGCAGCCAGATTGGGAGCAGAGGGGTCCCAAACAGTGGAAAGGGATGTTACTCCCAGTGTCCTTAGAGGGGAGAAAGGGGGAGGAGAGAGGCTACATCCCTGATAGATGGGAAGGGGGTAAGGCATTGTGCAGAGCTCCTAGATGTGTGAGGCCTGTAGCATGTGCTACATGAATAAACTGGCCCTGGTACCATTACAACCCCAGGAATCCTGAGGCGTTAGTTTCAGAAATTCTCTTATAAGATATTACCAGGCACCACAGCTATTGAATTTCTGCCCACTAAAAGTATGAACTGGCTCAAAGGCTCAGTAGCCAAATGGTTTTTTAGCCGCAAATTAGCACTACAAATTAGCTGCTGTAATACCAATATTGGCTGTGTATCAATAGAATTCCATATGCATATCCAATATTTCCTTATGAGTTCTCAGCTGTGACTCTGTATATTTGCAAGGAAATGAATTGCACTACAGAACAATTTTCCTTTTCATTCTACTTGAATATTGTAACATTTCTGAGAATAAATATTAACTCTTGATTAAGTATGATGTAAGGAGAAATAAAAGCAACCTTTATTTGAAACCACCAAAAAGATGGTTACATTTTTATGTTAAAAATTCTCATTTTCTAAATATCAAGATCCCTATTGCATTTTGTATTCTAGCTATACTGAGAAAAAATAACAGGAATCCATGACTTATTTTAACTATAGTCATTTGGAGAAACCAGGATTACAGACTCACCCAAATTGTAATTTCCCTTGACAAATGATATTTTATTGCCTTCACTCTGCAGACTGGAAGGGCATTGGCAAAGACTTAAATCTAGATTAAGTCATGATGTTTCCATTCAGACATCTCATGGAACCATAGTTAAGCACAGCTTACTTTTGGTTATCATTGGCATGTTAAAACTAATACCACCCTGAGCCATATGGAAGGGTGGTATAGAAATCAAATAAATAAATAAATAAACAAACAAATAAATAGAACTGGAATAGGTATGGCTTTAAATCAAATCCTGTGACTGACCTCTGCATGATTTTTCCCCTCCAACTTTCTCTTGAGAATCACAGACGGTATTTTCCATAGCACTTAATGAGTTTTTGTGTGTATGTGTGTGTGTGGGGGGGATAACACTGAATGTGTGTATGGGGGGAGTGGTTGGTATCCCTTAATTGGTCAGTTTCACAAACAGGAAGTAGTGATTCTTCATGGTCTGGTAGCCATTTTAGCAAAATGTTAGTGGTTCTCTCCAGCCCCACCCCTTCATTTTTGTACACGCTTCACAATTGCTTAGTGTTTCATAATGTCAGTTTCTGGGTTTTCTTTGTTTTTGTTTTATTTTTTAAAAAGTGTAATGAGTCTATTGATACTACTATTTTTCATTGAACTTAGGTCACTGGTCAAAAAAAGGGTCAGGAAAAGTTTTTACCATTGTGTGTATGTGTGCATGCTGTTTAAACTTAAAGAAGATATGCACCCTCTGTGTTCAGGGGGAAGTGCCTCTTACTTTGAGAAAGGAGGCTTGGAATTCTAGCTTTGGGAACAGAATGAATGAGCAAGAGCAAGAGAGACGTTGCAGGGGCCAGGTTGAATAGGACTGGACTGGGCTGAGCAGGACAACCCCCTCCTCCCCTGTACGAATTCACAGAGAGAGTTCTCCCTTCCCTACTGGAGTGCTTGGCATGTGCAGAAGTTCCTCTGTCAAGTTGCCAAGCCTCCCCAAGGCACTGTATCCATCTGTGAGCTGGGGAAAGGGATGCAGAGGTTGGCTGGAAGCACTGCTCAGCATGTTTTCTGTACTGCTGGTATCCCATGTGCTGCTGTGATGTGTATTGCACAGGTGGTGCCACCTCCCAGGATTTGATTGACCGACTGAGCCAGCCAGCCAGCCAGCCAATGAACCAACCAACCAACCAAATTTAGTTTAAATAACTATGTTTTAGGATAATATTGAACTACAGTATTATGTCATCATCATATTAATCAGCTTTACAAGATGCCATAATTTACTCCAGACATGGCTGCATTGTGATACTTCATAATGCTACTATGGCCTGTACTTATTGATACAACCTTATTTATTAGTTTTAACATGTCAAGAACTTTAAAATTCTTTACAATGAAAATGCCAGTCCTCCATTATATCTTGCTATATCAATAAAGACTAAGATAACTGCATATTTACTGAGGCATTTATTTAGCCTTATTTTCTCCCAAACTGGCATAGACATGATGAAACTCCTTGAAAGAGCAACATATATAGCATATCTAAAGTTACCATTTCCCCCCATTAGAACTGCTATTCCTTTTCATTATGAGCTACTAGTGGTTTGTATGGTATATAACTTAACCTGAGATGTTTCTAAATCCAGTCAGAATTTATACCTTAATGTTTTTTTAAAACACAAATTCAGATATGATTAACACAAAATGTCATCCTTATTATCATGCTTCTTAGTACTATCAAAGTGTTTTCTGAACAATATTTTCTCAGCAGTAGAGTTTTGTCAGCTTAGAGATGCCAGCTGGTGCTGAATCCCATGGCTCAATTATTATCAGGGCTGAGATGGAACAGGAATATTACTCCTCATCTTCAGTCACTCCATGTGCATGGGTTACTGGGTTCAATTCAAGGTACTGTTTTTCACATAAAAAGCCCTTCATGGCTTTGGTTGCTCACATCTGCAGGGTTGCTTCTCTCCTTATGCACAACACTCAGCAGTCATCTCAGCAAGGCCTTCCACAGATGCCACTTGACAAAAAGACAAAACCCACCACTGCCTGTATACTGTGGCACCCACCTTTTGGAATGGCTTACCTAATGAGATCAGGAAGATGCCAACTCTACTAGCTTTCTGCAAACAGTACTAAATTATTCAGAAAGACCTTCCATCCAGGTAACAGGTCTATACTGTAATTAAATGGTTCAGAGAGGTACTTTGTTAAATGTACTGTGGACTGTATGACTGTGTATAGTATAAACTAACTTTTGTTATAAGTAGGATCCTATGTATAATTCCTGTATCATTTCAGGTATCATGTTTAAGTGCTTTAAGATTTCTTTAAACTTAGCTACAACTCTATAAGCTTGGTTCCAGATTTTTACAGTCCAAATCCTATGGCATTGTTTATTGGATGTCTGATACAGTTGCTCATATTGAATTACACTGCATAATCTACCGTGAGTCTCATTGAGAAAGGCAGGCTATTAATAATGCAAACAAACAAACAAACAAACAAAATCTGGGTGGGACCCAGGGGTGGTTTCATGCTAACAGAGAGCCAGTTTGGTGTAGTGGTTAGGAGTATGGACTTCTGATCTGGCAAGCTGGGTTCAATTCTGCACTCCCCGATATGTAGCCAGCGGGGTGACCTTGGGCTTGCCACAGCACTGATAAAGCTGTTCTGACCAAGCAGTGATATCAGGGCTCTCTCAGCCTCACCCACCTCACAGGGTGTCTGTTGTGGGGAGAGGAAAGGGAAGGCGACTGTAAGCTGCTTTGAATCTCCTTCGGGTAGAGAAAAGTGGCATATAAGAACCAAATCTTCTTCTTCTTCTTCTTCTTCTTCTTCTTCTTCTTCTTCTTCTTCTTCTTCTTCTTCTTCTTCTTCTTCTTCTTCCACCCACAGGATGGCACTCTCCTGCCTCCCCTCTCCCATTGCAGTACTTTGAGCTCATGAGGCAAAAATTACCATTTCCTCTCAGAAAACATTGCCCTAGAACCCATCTCATTTGGTATTACATTTCTGGATTTGTTTCATTTGACCTTTTTATTTGCCTAGAAAATGTGTATGGTGCCTCTTCAGAGATCTGAATGTGGCCACTAACATTTAAGGAAACAAGGACCATTAACACACTTCCATTTAAAAATACTCATTAGACAACTATAAAGGGAAAACCATTCAAAGATACTTCACCAAGAGCCCCCAGATAAAGATTCCCTTTGTCTTCCTAATGCTACATTTGATCCCTCTTCACATTTAAAGAAGCCCACAATGTGTTTGATTTAGAACAGTTGTTCTTCATCTGCATATTGACTCCCCCCCCCCCCGCCAGAATGTTGTGCTCTTAGTACTCTCCTTTGGGCAGACCTGGGCTGATTCTGCACTTACTTTGTTTAATCCATTGTGGATCCTGCTGAATTCAGATCGATTTGAACTCAGGCCTGCCTCTATCCCCCCCCCCAAAAAAAAAACCCCAGAAAGTGTTCTGCACACGATTGGGGGAGCTCAGAATGGGGGTGGGGGGAGCCAAGCACAGCAGGAGCCTCTTTGTTTTCTTGAACAAGGGTGGTGGTGGTGGTGGTGGTGGTGGTGGAGAGGATTGGAGACAGCAGAGGAAGGGGAAAAAAACCAAGAGGCAAATCTCTGCTGAGAGAAATTAGGGCTTCTGGATTAGCCCTGCATTTATTAATCCCAGTGCCAGTTTACCTGCTTCCCTGCAATTCTGGCTTCCCTTTTCCATGCCAAACAGACCCACCCAGGCTCCAGATCCCTTGGGCAGGGTGCGGGAAAAACATGCGTGTAGAACCCTGCAACTAGCCGCAAGGTTTTTTTTTAAAATCCAGATTTAATCGTTGCAACGAATCAATCATGCTTGTTGCAGAGGGAAAATTTAAAGCACCCAAAATCAAAATGCAATTTGAATTCAGTATCGACAGGAGGGATTCATGCGAACTGGAACTGGGTAATAAGCTCCATGCAGACTATACCCTGGTCACTGCACCTTCATTTTCACTAACATTCTTAGCTGGGTTGAATATCGCTGGGGCTGGGCTTGTGCTGTAGCAATATTTTTCTTCCGGGATTGTCTCATCTCATAGGAAATCCAAGGGCAAATGACTGCCACAACACTACGATAGCATAATATCTAATATGCTGATATAGCGTTAGCAACCAGGTGGTGACTAACATGGTCGAATGCCTTTCAAATCTAAAACATTCCTTCCACATAGAAAATGAGATGCTGGGGAGAATGGTTCGTGAATGAATTTGTTTTTGTAGTTTATCATATGATTCAGATGCTTGTTAACCCCCTCAGTGGGAATTAAGGCTCACCCAGAAGAAGAACTTGAGCAACAAATTAGTTAGAGCAATCTGAATTCGGAATTTTCTGAATTTTCTATGTGACAGTTGTGAAGCTAATCTTTACCAGTATTGAAAATGATGTGGCATGACAAGGTGATCTTTTCCATTTATACTGGGACTGTAGATGAATTCAGAATATTTGAAATGAAGTTGAAATGAATTATTGTAAGAAAGCATCTCTCTCTCAAGGGAATCCAAGTGACTGACAGAAATTTCCAGACCATATTATTACTTAAATGATCAAAAATAAGCACAACTAAGTTTGAGTGCTGCTTCACTAGGCTAGCTGTCATATGCTCCTGAGCCATAAGCCAATGGTCTTTGGCTCTTGCCTTTCAGGTTACACTCTAGTCATGTCCAGCCCTTAGACCTGCAGGCAGAACGGAGGCAGGAACACAGCTAACACAGCTTGTGAGACACTATTGTCCCATGACCAGATGTCCCCAGAGTGAGAGAGATAGCATGGAATGTTTTTAAGCCATGGGGGAACTTGAAATGGGCCTTTCCACTTCCAGTTATACACATTTCAATATCTCACAGCTCGTTCTGCTGAAATTTTTGAGACCGAGGTTGTTGGGTGATATGGTTAGAGTTTTGTTTAATATAGTTGGTCTGCAAATCCTGTTTCACACTTGCAATTTAGCAACAGATGTTGCAGATGAGTGATACATATTAAGTCACTGGTAATTTTTTTTAAAGGCATGATACTACATGCAAGCTCAGGATTGCCAGCTGACGAGGGAAAGAGACCACCATCCCCAATCTGCTTTGCTCTTGAAATGTCAGCAAAGAATTTTTTTCACAGCTTGAAAACAAGTATTGTCACCTGTTAATAGCCAATCTTCTGTAAAAACCATGGGGCTAGTCAAAATGTTGGCAGTTTCCAATCTCATAGGCATAGCTCCATCTGTGGGAGGGGCTTGGCACAGATGTCTTCTACCTTCCCTTCTTCTGTTCTGTGGGCAAGAAAATAGCTGTATGCTGACCATACTTAGAAAAATGGAAGGGTCATAGAGGGAATATTTTTTTGAGTGCCCATGGCAGCTCTTGATATTTCTTAGTAGGGGAGGGGAGAGTGACCAAGGCCCTCAGTCTTTTGTACCTACACTCCCTGTAATTCAGCATACCTGTCTATTTTATACTCTGAATAAGAGGCTACTTCAAAAGACTGTTGCTTTAGATCATTCAAGGAGGTTCATGGCAGA
Source organism: Paroedura picta (assembly GCF_049243985.1). NCBI lineage: Eukaryota > Metazoa > Chordata > Lepidosauria > Squamata > Gekkonidae > Paroedura > Paroedura picta. The sequence continues at coordinate 60,690,046 of NC_135373.1, read as the reverse complement.
ACAGAGATATGAATCTGAGTCTCCCTAGGTCTAGCCCAACTATGTAGCCTCTTATAATTGTCAAATTATTATGTTAGTGAGCACTTGTTTAAAGTGTGGATCAGAAAAAAAGAGAGAGCTGGCAGAGGGAAAATTTCATTTCTATTCCACTCCAGGCCTCTCCCTATGCAACACCCCAACATATTTACTTCGACTAGCACATGAATAAAAAAGACCATCTTTCCCAATGATTATCAAGGGCCTTTGCCCTGTACCTGTTAGAGTATATGTAGTATTATCTTCAAGCTGACAGCACTCCAGTTACCTCAATGCAATTTGTGTGCATGCATACATTAGAGAAAATTAAATAGCATATGGTGCTGAGCCAGTCACAATTTGTACTGCTTGAAAATAGCACACTTCTGAAGCCTGCTGACAAATTTTATGGGTTTTCTCTCTCGCTAATTTATGGGAAAATAGCTCTTAACTATTTATCCTCAGAAGCACTGCATAAGCTGCTGCTGTAAAAATTCAGTGCAAGACCTATTTCTAAGTAAATTACTGTCTATAAAATGCAAGAGAGCTATGAAAGGAGACTTTCCTATTAAACTGTGTACGTTGGGGGTTTTTGTTTTGTTTTTTCCTCCCTTCCCCTCTTTAAGTATTATCACTTCATTTTTTTTTTTGCTTTATTCCTTAGTCCTGAAGGAGAGAAGAGCTGGTTTTTACTACCCAAAGGAGTCTCAGAGCAGCTTACTATCACCAACCTTTCTTCTCCCACAACAGCCACTCTGCAAGGTAGGTGAGACTGAGAAAACTCTGAGAGCAACTGTGATTGGCCCAAGGTCAACCAGCTGGCTACATGTGGAGGAGAGAGGAATCAAACCCAGTTCTCCAGATTAGAGGCCACCAATTTTAACCACTGCACCAAGTTGGGAAAAGCAAAGTATTGGACACCCACCCATCATGCTTAAACAAGGACCCAATCTGATAACACATCATGCTGAGAATCTATAGTGCTAATTAAGCTCCAAGTTGATGTACAGTGTTCTCAGAGAGTGGCATGTCTTTACACCAACTTGACACCATGACTATACTTGAGTAGGACAGCTAGAGGGGGGAAATCTCGATGATTGCACAAGAGACTTATTTAGAAGAATGAAGATATACTGACTAATCTACTGATTGAGCCTACAGACATGAGGAATAGTCATGGCTATATGGCATGAGTAACTGCTGAACACCAGTGCTAGGAAAAAGCAAAAAGAGAATCCTTGGTCTCTGTGTCCTGTTTGTTGGCCCTTCTGGCTACCAGGTTGGCCATTATATATAGTGTCCTTGTTTTACAGATTTTACAAATTTCTTTCCAAGACCTTTTATGAAAAGGGTTATGTGAGTTTTATCCACCATCTGCCAGGTGTATGGTTGAGGCCAGGGCACGGGAGATCATATAGTCCCCTGGGAAGATACTGCTACAATATTTTAAATCATCTGGCTGGTGGCTGTGGTTTTGAAATCCCCCTGTTGCACCTAGTGGCAGCCGCACAGGGTGGGGAAGAGGGTGTTAGTTACCACCAGAAATTGGACAGAGGATGGTTTAGAGCCATAGTTAGTGTCATGTTTAGGAGTGTGGACTTCTAATCTGGCTAGCTAGCAGGGTGACTTTGTAAGCCGCTTTGAGACTCCTTTGGGTAGAGAAAAGTGGCATATAAGATCCTCCTCCTCCTCCTCTTCTTTGTTTGGGGATTGTATTTTTATGTGGGATTTCATCATGTAATCTATCATGAGACGGCTTGCTGTGGCTGGTGGGATATAAATCAAATAAATAATAAACAAATCTAGAAAATATCTATGCTGCCTTTCCAGGAACCTGCCCAAAGGCAACGTACAAAACAAAAACAAAACATGAAAAGATAATGATTAAACTTCATCATTAAAAACCCATCCCATCATAAAACCAGAACCCAACATGGTTGCCAGGCAAGCCACAAGGGGCTGGACATTCCATAAGCAGTTCATCACAGTGACCTTGTGATGTAGATTAGTTTCAAATTTAAGATCCAGTCTAGACACATAAATGAATAACTGGCTGAGAAAAACAACTGAGATTGAGGTTTGGTCTGACATTGTAGTCTTGTCTTTATTTTATACTCAGTCTACTTCATAATATTGTTGCTGTAGCTCATCCAGTGAGGTTCAGGGCAGAACAGAGATTTGAACATGGGTGTTATAGCCCAACACTCTAACCTCCTAGATTTGTCAATGGTAATAGTATTGAACATTTGAATGAGGAATGATGTTTCTTGTCCTCCTAGTTATAGGAGAGAAATGTGAGAGCCAGTAGGGGAAGAGACCAAGATGGAGTGCAGGAAGTAAGAGGAACCTTTGGTGCCTTGCAAAAGCCAAAGAAGATTGAGAATTTCTCTAAACCTTTATTTTATCACTCCACCCAGGAATATTTACAGTGACAAAATCATCAATGATAAAAAGAAAAAGAAACACTTTTTCAAAAAATTCAAAATATATGATGTTTTATATCAGTCAAAATGACATTATGTTGCCAGACATAACAATGTTGAATTTCAAAGGAAATAAACAAAATAATCAATAAAAATAGCAGTTGAAACTTTAAACTGTCATGTTCTACAATAAGGAATGTGGATTCAAGTGAGTAGTCATGTTGGCCTGAAGTAGCCCAACAAATGTTGTGTCCAATGGCACATTAAAGGTGCTATTAAGCTTAGGTTTTGTTATAAGTAATATTTTTTTACATTTGCTCGTGTTTGGAAAAGGGCTATTGTGCACATCTGTTTTCCTTTGTTTTCAGTTTATGTCTTTCAGTTCCCCCACCCCTTTCTGCACATGTTTTCTCCCCTTTGTCACTTTTGTTAGCTTTCCCTCACATTTTCTGTGTGGCAATTTTTTCTGTTTTCTTCCAAGCCTAAACGAATCTCAGAACAGAATGATTTCATTGAAGTTTTCTTTCTAGCCCACTCTCCCAACCACATCAGATTGTTCCACCCATTCAACCATTTCCCACAATTCTCCCCTTCAAGCAAGATTTGGCACACAGATCTTGACCACACTTGCACCAAGCTTGGGTGGGAATCCCCTAGATTTGAGAGGAAATACCCCTGAGACACAAGATTGTTTTAGAAAAGTACTAAGACGATAGCCAGTGTATAAACTCAAACAGAGAATCTGAAACAGAAAGCTATACAAATTTGCAAAGGAGGGCAGAAAATTAGTATTACTGCTCAGCTGCACTAGAGCATAGGTGTGTGGGGGGGATGGGGCAGCCCTTTGTCACCACCCGCCACCACTCAGGGAAAGTGAAAGTCTGCAACCCACTTAGGGAAAAAGAAATGGTGTGAAATGCAAAATTTATTTTATTTATTTATTATATTTATATTTATATACTGCCCCCCCCCCCAAAGGCTCAGGGCGGTTTACACAGGAACAATGAACAATACATAAAACAGTCTATAAACAAGTGAATACCTTACAATAATAATACTAATACTTGTAACCATATAACAATATAACAGTATAAACGATATAAACAATGCAACTGTGCAACAATGCAAACAGGTCCAGAGCATTGGTGGAATTCTGAAGGGGGCAGGGGGGGAGCAGGGGCCCTTCAATCGCTGTTGATTACGTCTGGTCTCAACCAAATGCCTGGCACAAGAGCTCCTTTTGGAAGGCCCTGCGGAACTGTTCCACCAAAATGGAATCTGAATCCATGTTTCATGACTTGACTGCTGTGAAAATCTGGGGTAACCTGTGCATGTGTAATAGGCCAAAGTGTTTCATTGGGAAATGTGCATGATAACTCAAAATATGTTTTGACCTACAGTATGATGCAATAAACACCAATGGACACATTTTAAAAGAGCCTTAGGAAGATCTGATTAAAAAGATACTGCTTGTTAGAGCCAATAACATATTAATGCATTCCCTGACATTCTTTTTGCTTTCTTTCAGGCTCAGGAGATCTCACATCACTAAATGTTTTTTAGATTAAGGCACCTTTTTTCATATTGTTTTTAACTGAACTCCTGTCTAATCCCCTTTAAACTTCATGCTGCCTTGGGATGTTTGCATGAATAAGGTGCCCACTAATGAGTCTCTGTGTTGAAATTATGCCAGTGCCGAGTTCAAAAGCGAACTCCATTGCCTCTTGTAACATGAGAGCAGAGTAAATGAAAGTGATTCAGCACTCACAAAAAGGTGTCTGAAGGTCACAGCATGTGAAATGAGCCCTTCTACTGGCTGTTCCCGCTTCTTCCCATCCTTTGATTGTCAGTTCCTTAGGGCATACACCAGACTGAAAGCAATGCTGGTTTGGCATACCAGTGCTCAACTAATAACTCCATTAATATTTAGGGTAGTTCTGAACATTCAGCTTTAATATGTCAATATAGTTCGGTATGGCCACTTAGAAACATTCAATGAAACTTATACTCTGATATGGTGGAAAGTGCTATGAAGGTGCAGCTGACTTATTTTGACTCTATAGGGTTGTAAAGTAATAGACATCTGGAGGTGATTTACTATTGTCTGCCTCTGCATATCAGCCACACATTTCCTTGGAAGTCTTCCATCCAAGTACTAACAAGAGTTAACCCTTCTTCACCCCTGAGAAGTGACAAGATTGAGTGAGCTTGGGCCATTCATAATAGCTAAAGTCACAGATTACAAGGCAGCCCCTCTTATACATATTAACAAGTGACACCCTGAATGGAATGCAAGTGAGGACCACAAAGATCCTAATAGCCATCACACTGTTGATTTTTCGCCTCTTTTTTTCTTCAAGAAGATCAGACCTTCTACCCTCCCTCAGAAGACCTTTGTGCTGTCTGGGGACTAGCACTCACTCAGTGATTGGAGGGCAACTGGTTCTTGTCCTTTTCACCAGTCCTCAGAAAACCTCATGATACAGCACAGAGATGGCAGCAGCTGGTAGGATTCAAGAGGTCTTAGTCTCACCAATAGCCGTGAGAGTCAGCCTGGCATATGGACTTCTAATCTGGCAAACTGGATTTGATTCCCCACTCCCACACATGCAGCCAGCTGGGTGACCTTGGGCTTGCCATGTCACTGATAATGAAATAGTACAGATGCACTGGGACAACAATATGGCAATAATAAATCCAAATAGAGTTGTCTCTCTTGAGTTTCAGATGTTTTTTAATTCTTACTTCATATAAGTCCCAACGCGTTTCGCCTGCTGGCTTTGTCAAGGGACAAAGCTTAGGAAATACAAATATGAAATTAGTAGTTGTACAAGTATTTGGTTATAAGAAGTGTGTTTGAAACACTAATAGTATGTATTCATGACATTTCTATGTGTATTATATTTACTTATTTACTTATTATCATTGTACAACTACTAATTACATATTTGTATTTCCTAAGATTTGGATTTATTATTGCCATATTGTTGTCCCAGTGCATCTGTACTATTTCATAGTTGCTTCTTCACTGGAACCTACCCCTCCCAGTTCATTCATTTTTACATCACTGATAAACAGTTCTGACTGAACAGTAATATCAGGGCTCTCTCAGTCCCACCTACCTCACAGGGTGTCTGTTGTGGGGAGAGGAAAGGGAATGTGATTGTAAACTGCTTTGAGCCTGCTTCATGTAGGGAAAAGTGGCATATAAGAACCAATTCTTCTTCTGTGAAGCTCCCAGCACTACCAGAGACAGTGCTGAATGGGCTGCTAAGATCCCATCCCAGCAGCTGAGCAGTGGCTCAGGAAGGCCAATGAGGAACAATATAGCCTCAGACCTGCAGATGGCAACAAAGGGTACTCAATCTGCACCCAGTTTACAATAACTTTTGCAAGGCAAATAACCATAATAGAAGGGATCAAAGGTGTAGAGTTTGGAAGGGGCTAGATGGACTATTTAAACCAAGTCAGAGAAGATTGGTTGGGGGCTGGCCCTAGACAGAAAAGGAAAAACCTTGTATGCTTATTCATTCATTGTACTAAGATGCATTCATTTATATTTATTTATTTATTGACTGCATTGATACCCTGGGCCTAGGGACTCTAAATGGCTTACATAGCTCTTCTGTCCGCCCATTTATATCCTCACAACAATACTGTGAGGTAGATTAGGCTGGGAGACTTTGGCTGGCCTGAAGTTGCCCAGCAAACTCCTATGGTAGAGTGGGGGACATGGATGTTCCACTGCTGGTGGGAAGAAGACCCCAAAAAGTACAATACCAGCATCCACTATTTTGTTTCATTTTATTATTTTATGATGTTGAAAAAGCTTTCTTCGTGCTCATTCAGAAGAGTTTCAGGAAGCAAATTGTTCCAGATGACACTCCTTGGATGCCAGCATTCACAATATTTGGTGTGTTTTTCACAGCTCCAGCACTTGAAAACATGTGCTTTAATCAGCATTTCAATTTACTTTTTAATTGCCATGACATACATTTCTAGTCCTCTCAGGTTGCAATTCACAAACCACTTAAGTTCAAGTATCATCACTTAAACCAGCGGCATCTCTCTGCTTTAACTGCCGTAGCAGAAACAGCTGTTGGGGTTGCCACAGTCAAAATGGTTTTAAGTTTTTTCAACTGAGCCAGAGCGATCTAGAGGCTACATTCTGTATGCAGTGAATATTCATGGTTTTCACTCCTCAAATAGGGGGAGATCATTGTTGCATTTTAAACACTCCAGATAAGGAATAGGTTTGTGACACTGGTAGCTCATTATACAACCTTTTGTGAAAGATTTATTTTTTTGGGGGGGAGGAGTTGGAATGGAAAAAAAATCCATTTAGTTCTCTGAATGGAGGAATTGTTGTGAGAGTAATTAACACAACAACAGTGCACAACCTGATTAAAGAGTAAATAAAAATTTAATCAAGAATTAAAGTACTTGACAGGAAAGAGGAGAGACAGAGATAGGTTCTTAACTAGGGTGTAGTCTGCACGGGTCTCTTTGAATGAATCCCAGTCCCAGTTTGAATGAATCCCTCCCATATACACTGAATTCAATTTGCATTTTGATTTCAAGCACTTTAAATTTTCCTTCTGCAACAAGCATGATTGATTCATGGTGACCCTACCTTTCCCCTGCAATATTGTTGGTCCATTCCACACACATTGGATAAGGCACTTTCAATGTGCTTTTGGAGATGGATTTTCCAGTGCAGAACAGGATAATGTACTTCTAAAGTGCATTGAAAATGCCTTATCCAATGTGTGTGGAATGGGTCTTGGAGTGAATATAAGCCTCAATATTTCAAATACCGAATTAGCTCTGTGTCTTGCCTCATGCCTCTGAAGCTGTAACAAAGAAGTCTTTCCGAACTGGCCAGGGCCTCAATTCAAAGTTCCCAGTTTCAAGGCTTGTCTTAAAGTGACTGTGCTCCAGAACCCCTTACTTCTCTAAGGAGAGATTTGCCTCTTGGTCCCCCCCCCCCCGCTGTCTCCAATCCTCCCCACCCACCCCCTCATTCAAGAAAAGAAAGAAAGAGGCTCCTGCTGTACTTGGCTCCCCCCACCCCTTCTGAACTTCCCCAATCGAGTGCAGAACACTTTCTGTTTTAAGGGGCAGGCGGGCGGGCGGGCAGGCGGGCGGGCGGGCAGGCGGGGGGGGGGGAAGAGGAAGATCTGAGTTCAAATCGATCTGAATTAATCAGGATCCACAATGGAATAAATAAAGTAAGTGCAGAATCAGCCTATATCTCTAGCTGTGAGAGAGAGAGCAAGACACTTCCAAGTCACAAATGGGCTAGTCACAATTCTCTCAAAGCTTTCTCAGCCTTGCCTGCCTCACAGGGTGGCTATTGTGTGGAAGGGAGGGGGCTTGTAAGCAACTTTGATAGGATCAAGGGCAGACACTGCTAGACACTGCTGGAAACAGTATAATAGGCTCATCATGCAAGTGAAAGTAATTTAAATGAGCATGCACTTTTTCTTTGAGGAGTACTGAATTGCCTGAAATGCAATGTTTTTTTCAGTGCTGCCAAAATCTTTTTGACAAACAAAGGTTAGTTCTTGCTCTGCCCTAGTCATAGTACCTGTGAACACTGAGGACAGTAAGAATCAATATTTCTATTGATGGGAAGAAACAGGAGAAACAAAAGGCGACCCACCACAAAGATCTCATAGTGAAGCTTTCAAGACTGATAAATAGTATGAAGCCCTTGTTTTGTTAGCAATCTGAGAATGTTTCCTCCATGCTTTTTTACAAGGCCCTGATTCGAGGTCCTCCCCAGTGCTGTCAAGAAAGATCTTCCTTGAATAAGAAATTATGCCACACAGGTGCAGATTTTCTTGATGTTTCTCTAGGTGTTATCTTTGAGTTCCTCATTCATATGCTGAGATGTGATGTTTCCCATCCTCTTGGTGGCTTCTATAAATATCACTGGCACTTTAGGCTAGCAGCAGACTGAGCAATAGCCAATGCTCCCTTTAAAAGAGATCATCTGCAATTCTGTCTTGAGGTCAGCACACTCTTTTTGAAATGTTTTTCCAGGGAACAGGAGTCCCATGACAGTCAAGTAAGCACACCATATGCCAGCACATTCTTTCTTTCTTTCTTTTTTAAGGAAAAATATTTTCAAAGCTTGAATTTGATCCCATACATCAAATACCAAATGATCTCTGGATTTCTAAATAAAATGTTTTTGTTCTGTTTTGCATTTTTTAAATTTTAATCTGTGGTTGATGTTCCCTCTTGGACACATCTTTTTACACATCCACACCTCAGATCTGTGACCACTAGACAGGGGTGGCAACTTTAGATTGACTCTTGTACATTATTAATAGCGTGATCTGACTGTGTCTGCAGGATTGTAGCTGGGCATTTAGTAACTTAGTTGCTAGGACTCAGGCATGTAGCCACCAGTGCTGGTTCATAAGAACATAAGAGCTCTGCTGCATCACACCAATGGGCCACACCAATGGGCTCACACTGTGGCCAGTCAGTCATCCTGGTTGGTAAATATACAGGATTATAAACTGACACAGGAAATAGCCTTGACACATTGAAATCATAACCAGATAATCATTTACATTAAGCTTGTCCCCCCAAAATGTAATAATCACACAGAGCAGGAAATTACAATAATAGCATGGAAAAAAACATGCAGCATAAACCACTTCAGAAGAAAAATCACTTTTTTGCTGCCATTATGAAATTTTTCTCCAGTGAAGGGAGAATTAGGGTTTTTTTTTTAAGTGATACAAAATTAGTTCCTTTATAATTCAAGGGCATTGTCTGAACCCAGTTCTAAGAGATGGTGTCAGGAAACAAAGGGAAAGAAGATTAATTTAAAGAGGGAAACATATGTTAGGAAAGATTAAAAAGAAAAAAAACTACAAGTATTAGAAGTGATCAGGTGCAAAGGAGGACCAGGCTTCTTTTCTATTAATGGCTGCATAGACGAAAGATTTCAGATTTGCTTTTTGGTGCATGATAAATGTCATTAATTTACAAAGGACAGTATAATAATGCCACTAAACCATCAAATACATAGCTATAACAAACAGAGAACACCTAAACATCTATGATTTAGACCAGAGAAGTATGGGGGAGTGTTTAGAGACCCCGGTTCAAATTGCCACTTGCCCTGAAATGTATTGGATGACCTTGGGCCAGTCATTCTCTCTCAGTCCAGCCTACTTCGCTGGGTTGCTGTGGGGTTAGAATGAAGACAGGGAGAAATATAAATGTTGCCCAGGACTCTGTAGAGGAAAGGTGGGATTAAAATGTACTTTAAAAATTATAATAACTATACAGAACACAAATAATATAAGGGGTGTCTAACAGGGCAATCTTAAACAGATCTACTTAGAATCCTCTTGGTCGATTCAATAGTGTTTTCTCCCAGGAAAATGTTCACATGGGGGCACTCTGAAAAACTCAGCATAAACCGCTTATAGCGGAACAAGCAGCTGAAGCCATCTTTCAGGGAGCTGTAAAAGGCTAATTGTGATAATGATATAACTTCATTGCACTCCTAAAGTTATTGAAAATGCTTACCAGGAAGAAGATGGACCATGTATTTAAACTCAAATGAAAAGAAAAGATAATGGATGATCTGAACCAAGTCTACATATCTGGCCTCTGCTCATTCTTGATTTCTTCTTTAGTTTCATTCTCCTGTCTTTTCTACCTATTGTTACATTTGTCAGGGTTATCATGCAGGTAAATATTCCACCATTTGTTAATCTTTATTATTAAGAAATTAAACTATTCATTGGTCATATCAATAACAGTGAGAATGCCTTCATACCAAATCTGAGATGCCAGCAAAAATTAAAACATACTTATGAAAATAGTAGATATTAAGCCCGCTGTACCCAAAATACAGCGGGCGCTAGTGGGGTGGGTAGATGGATGGGTCGAAGGAAGGAAGGAAGGAAGGAAGGAAGGAAGGAAGGAAGGAAGGAAGGAAGGAAGGAAGGAAGAGGGAGAGAGAAATTGAGGGAGGGAGGGAGGAAGGACAAAGGGAATGCTGGTAGGAAGGAAGGCAGGAAGGGAGGGAGGGAGGTCCCATGAAAGGGGATGAGGAAGGGGGGAAGGGGCAGGGCACAGTAGCAATGGCTGGCTAAGGTTGGGGGGTTGAGAAGGGTGGGTGGGAAGCGGCGATGGAGGTGTGCGGGGATGGGGGGGCTGCAGGGAAGCTCGCACGGGGAGGGCAAAGGCAGGGCCTGGGAGTGGTGACAGAGGAGTGCAGGGATGGGGGGGCTTCAGGGAAGTTCGCATGGGGCTGGGAAGTGGCGACAGAGGTCCGTGGGGAGGGGGGGCAGCTGGGAAACTCATGCGGGGAGGGTAAAGGCGGGGCTGGGAAGCAGCGACGGAGGTGTGTGGGGTTGGGGGGGGCTGATAATAGTCAACAAGTAGAAAGTTGCCCATGTTATTCTAAATAGGAAATCAACCTATTTTATGATTACTATAGCACAGAGACTCTTGTGGCGCAGAATGGTAAGCAGCAGAAATGCTGTCTGAAGCTGTCTGTCCATGTGGTTGGGAGTTCAATCCTAGCAGCTGGCTTAAGGTTGACTCAGCCTTCAACCCTTCCAAGGTTGGTAAAATGGGTACCCAGCTTGCTGGGGGGGGAGATAAAAATGACTGGGGAAGGGAATGGCAAACCATCCCATATTGAGTCTGCCATGAAAACGCTAGAGGGTGTCACCGCAAGGGTCAGACTCAGTGCTTGCACAGGGGATACCTTTACCTTTACCTTATAGCACAGAATAGTGAGAAATCATAAGTCTGCAACACCTTCCATTCATGAGTGCAGGGTGGGAGCCAGTGTGATGTAGTGGTTAAGAGCAGAGGAATCTAATTTGGAGAAGTAGGTTTGATTCCCCAGTCCTCCACACACAGCCAGCTGGGTAACCTTGGCCCAGTCACAGTTTTCTTTGAGCTGTTCTCACAGAGCACTTCTCCAAGTGCTCTCTCAACCTCACCTACCTCACAAGGAAAGGGAAAGATATTTGTAAGCCACTTTGGGTAGTAAAATTGGGGTATTAAAAAATCCAGCTCTTCTTTTCTCACTTCTTCAGTGGCATAAATAAAAGCTTTAAGCTGTATTGTGGGTCAAAAAATTAGAGTAATTCCTTAAAAGGAAGTATTGGCATTCACGCCTACTGACTTGGCTACTAACAAGCTTTGTGGTTTAAGGATCCGTGTTGTTGCAAAATCTGAGAATGAATGGAGACACAAAAATATTAAATCAACCCCCAAGTTTCCAGTTTAATCTGGGAAATGTATTTATTTACTTCACTTATACACTACCTTTCTCCCCAATGGGGACCCAAAGCAGTTTACATCATTTCCCACTCCTCCATTTTATCCTGAATATACAAAGCAATGGCTCAGAGGAAGTGATCTGCCCAAGGTCATCCAGCAAGCTTCCATGGCAGAGTAGGGATATGAACCTGGATTTCTCATAGTACAGTTAAATATTCTAACCTTCAAATGGGAAACCCATGAAGCTCTGCCTGATTGGCCTGATGGTTGGGCCTGATTTCAGTAGTAAAAAAAAGAAGTGTACAGTCATATTTGGTGGTGCAAGAGCACTCTTGTGATGTGCAAGCTTACAGCTGTGTGCTGTTGCTGCTATGCCATAGACTACATATGAAAGATTATGTATGTACATTAAGTGCTGCCAAATCACTTCTGAGTTATGGTGACCCTATGAATTAATAACCTCCCAAACATCCTATCATTAACAGCCTTGCTCATGCACAGGTCTTGCAAACTGAGGGTGATGCTTTCTTTTATCAAGTCAATCCATCTGCTGCCTCCAACATTTCCTAGCATTATCATCTTTTCAAGTGACTCCCCCCCCCCCCCCGCGTAATGTGACCAAAGTTTAGTCATCTTAGCTTCTAGGAAGAGTTCAGGCTTAGTTTGATCTAGAACCCACTTATTTGTCTTTTTGGCAGTCCATGGTATCTCCCCCAACATCACATTTCAAATGAATCAGTTTTCATCCTCCAGATTGCACACCCATACCTATTGATGATGAAGTATAGTATGAAGTATCTTGATCTTGGTCACAAAGTACATAGCTGCCCTCCCTAATCTCACCATATGATTTCTTGGTTGCAGTCTCCCTTTTGATTGATGCTGTAGCCAAAGAATAGAAAATCTTCAATAATTTCAGTTTCCTCAATATCAACCTTAAAGTTGTGTAGTTTCTTAGACGTTATTACTTTGTCTTCTTGATATTCAGCTGTAATCCTGCTTTCACACTTTTTCCTTTAAACTTCATCAGTAGTTGTTTCTCATTTTCATTATTTTTTGCCAGCATACCTCAAATTGTTAATGGTCCTTTGCTAATTTTCACTCTACCTTTATCTAAATCTAATCCAGTTTTCCTTATGAAATATTATGTAGGTAGGATGCAGGGACAGGGAGATCAAATGTAATTCCATGTAATGTGTATTATATAATTATATAATGTTCAATGTAAACCGCCCATAACTGCAAAGAAATGGGCGGTATAAAAATCTAAATGAATGAATGAATAAATAGATAAATAAATAAATAAATTCTTTTTTTTACAACTTTGCCAATTTGAAACCATCCTTTTCCCCCACATTCTGTCCTAACAATAGCCTCTTGTTCACAGTAAAGGTTGTGCTTATGAAGACTTCTTTAAAAATTAAGAAGTATGATCAGTGTTGACATCTTTTCCAATGGTGGTTGCACACTGTATTGACCATAAACTCCTGCCCCCCATGAGGATTAACCAGAAGATGCATATAAACATATCATAAGCATTCATTTATTTTGTTCCCTGGACTTTTAGGTTCTATAGATCCCTGGTCACACATGAACCATTGGTTTACCAAGATCACTATTGTCTATTCTGACTGGCAACAGTTCTCAAGGATCCCTGGCAGATGATGATGATGATGATGATGATGATGATGATTATTATTATTTTGCATTGCCTGGTACCTATAAGACAAATTAACTTATATGATTTGTTACTTGTTTCTACTGGTTTGCCTATGTCCTTGCAGCCACACAATGGCTGTGAGGAACTGCTAGGAAGGAAGGAAGGAAGGAAGGAAGGAAGGAAGGAAGGAAGGAAGGAAGGAAGGAAGGAAGGAAGGAAGGAAGACCAAATGAGCTCAGAAGGGCACCATTGGGGGTTTATTTATTTATTTATAATTGTATTTGTTAACCACCACTCCCGGGCCCAGGCAGCTCATGGTGGTTTACAATAAAATCTTAAAAACCCACACAAGCCTAAAACATATAAAAACAGTAGACCAAAAGTGGCAGCAAAAACTACCATATGAAATACCCCTCTAACCCTCCCCCCAATATGCTCTGTCCCAGCAACCACCACTGCCCTGGGAGGGAAATCTACTGGCGATGTCCGGATAAAGGACCCATACAGGGAGGGATCCAACCTTCCTGGCCCACCCTGACGGAAGAACTCCGTCAAGGCTTTCAGCTCTTCCAGAAGCTCATTCCATCAGTTTGGGGCCAGAACTGAAAAAGCCCTGGCTCTGGCTGAGGCCAGGTGTGCCTCTGGGGGGGGGGGTGGAACAACCATCAAATTCATACCCACAGTAACCAGAGTTTATTGCCTTTTGCAACCATGATGGGGGAGGAGGGAATTAGGTTGCTGATTTTGCTCTTTGACATTCACAGATACTCCACATTGAACAGCACAATTGGGAAGGGGGAACTCTACCCCAATGTGAGTCCCCTCCGCTGCAGTGTCATTCCAAGTTCACTAAACAAGTGTCAAAATATATGTTTGTCTCTGACTCTTTTACTGGAGTTATCAGACACTGGATGTGAAACCCTCACACACAAAAGAAATAATTTACCACTGAGCCATACCCCTCCCCAGTTATAGAAGACATAGGTCTGATACACTGGAACCTGAGTATCTTTTCCTCTCTGCTTCTTTTTAAAGAAGTTAATACTTTGATTCTCATTGCTTTATGGTTTGACTTGATGATCCTTCAACATGAAAAGGTATTTCAGTTGAACTGATACAGCATACTCAAGAACATTCAGTGGAAATTAGCAGTAGTAGAACAACTTGCAAGCTCTTTGGCTAAGCTCAGTTTCCATTTTGTTAGTTTTATGGTCAGTGCATGAGCAGACATAATGGAAATTTGTCTGCAATAACACTTCCCTCATGCAGAATTGCCAGTGTTGGCTTCAGCAGAAGCAAGGAAATTGAATTTAGTGATGAATCACCTCAGCTATTGCCCATCTCCCCTGCAGGAATATCAGCCTTAGAAGCAAGCAGCTGCTCTGACACTCCATGTTGGAAATCCTGCCCTCCACAAATGTGCTTGGTGCTCAGACATGGACTCTTGGCTGTCGGCATTCATTCCCATCTGTTTGAATGGCATTTTGCCCAAGAACAAAGTGGTATGTAAATTTCACTAGGCCACTGGTGCCCTAGCAGCAGGTGAAGGGCTAAAATCGTTTCCACCTTGAGCTCCCCCCCCCCTCCACAATTGTTTCCATCTGCCTTCTAGTAAAAGCCAGCAAATTCAGTGAGTGCATACATTAGAGACCAGACTGCTTTCTTCTCCTGGAAGAAGCATCAGCTACTCAAGTGGGTCTCTGGACTGGGTGGGCTCTCTGAGAGAGGGTAATATGTGCCCAGCAGCTGTTGGGACTGGTATACCTCTGGGTAAGATGAGATGCCATTGTTACCTTGTGCACCCCTTCAGTTGTCTCCATCTGCCCATTCACAGTTCAATGTTTCAGTAAGTGCATTTGGAGTAAAAGTGTTTTCTTCAATTAAATGTGGTATTAGCTGTTTAACCAGGTTTCCACAAAAAGTGAAGACCCATCATCAGCCGTAATAAAGCAGAAGAAAAAAGTCTCAAGCTGGCGATGGTGAAGTGATTTAATGTTCAAAACAATATCTACATGTTTTGAACATATTGTTTTGAACATTAAATCTCTTAGCCATTGCCAGCATGAGACTTATTTCTTCTACTAACCAGGTTTCCACAGCAGATAAAGTTAGCCTTGGAGAGCCTTCAGAGCTGGGTAAATGCAAAGAGATTTAGTTCCCTTGGGTACGATCAGAGTTGGGATTTTTTTGGGGGAGGAGGTTGCTTTTGGTTGCTTGCTTTTGGTTTTAGAGTAAGAGCCCAGGTGCACCCAATTCCAAGAAAAGGAGAGAGGGAAGTAGCAGATCTGGTGTGATCACAGTGGGTTACTGTTCTCTCAGCACTTTTGTTCTAACCAGTATTTATATATTATTTAAAGTGTAAGCTATATAAAGTGTAAGCTATATAAAGTGTATATATATAAACTAAAAGAGAACTATGCTCCATTCATCTCCACCCAAGCATGGAGGCAGTAATGGGTGGAGATGAATTGAACATACTGACAGGTAAGCATTTGCATCTAGTAGCCAGTTTGGTGTAGTGGTTAGGAGTGCGGACTTCTAATCTGGCATGCCGGGTTCGATTCTGCACTCCCCCACATGCAGCCAGCTGGGTGACCTTGGGCTCGCCACGGCACTGATAAAACTGTTCTGACCGGGCAGTGATATCAGGGCTCTCTCAGCCTCACCCACCTCACAGGGTGTCTGTTGTGGGGAGAGGAATGGGAAGGCGACTGTAAGCCGCTTTGAGCCTCCTTCGGGTAGGGAAAAGCGGCATATAAGAACCAACTCTTCTTCTTCTTCTTCTAAACATCTTCATTATGCTGTGTACTAATCCATTACCCACTCTCTACTTATATGTGTAGTCTTGTAGCTCCCACTTCATTGTCTGAGAGGTCATTCCACAGGCAAAATGCCACCAATGAAAAAATCCTGCCTTGGCCACCCATCTCCTTCTGGAGGTGGGGAACACAAACTTCAAAGGCTTCTGAAAAGTATCTTAACTGGTGGGATGAACAATATGGAAAGAACTGATCCTTTTGCATTTGATCTTCTGCATTCAAATAAGCTGTAGCTTCTCTTGACAGCTATGGCATTGGCTAAAGCCAAGAACCATTTTATTCTCTTTGTTGCCTTGACTGCAATTCTGTATGTGTTGTGTGAGTTAATGAGCTTGACTTCTTGACAGAGAAACCATCGCATTCTTATTTATAGAAAAGGAGTTTTAACTAATTTTATTCTACTATATGATAATTACTTTTGTTGTCTTATTCAAGCCACTTGGCAAATGTATAATAGCACTTTTGGGAAGTAAGATAATTTGTGTGTGGGTCAAATATATATTTCCATTGTATTTCCCCTTCTCCAGGAAAAAAAAACAAAGCATATTACAGTGGAATCCTAGAGTGAATTACACCCTTCTAAGCCCATGACTAGAAAGCCACCTTGGTGTAGTAGTTAATAGTGGTTATGTCTAATCTAGAGAGCCAGGTTTGAATTCTACATGCAGCCAGCTGGGTGAACTTAGGCCAGTCACAGTTCTCTCAGAGCTCTCTAAGCCTCACCTACCTCACAGTTGTGGGGAGAGAAAGGAAAGGTGATTGTAAGCTGCTTTGAGATACCTTCAGGTATTAAACAGCAGGATACAAATACAAATTCTTCTTCAATGGACAGATAAAGGTGTTACTCTAAGAACTGCACTGTGCTAAGAACTGCACAGATAATCATAAAACCATGCCTTTGGGATTGTTATTCTGTCATCTGAAGCATAAACTTCAGTGTGAGAAATGGATCAAAATAAAATTAAAGTAGTTTTTCCTTAGATTATCTAAGGTTATAATGACAATAATAGGAAATTCTATTACCTCATTGACATTAATGAACCAAAGTCCATTTTTATTGGCAAATAAATCACCATGCCCAAGATGATATATTGTGTCTCTAAAATAAAAGAATCCAAACCATGCACAATAGATAAAAGGCAAACTGGATCAGTGATCTCTAGAGATGGTTGAATACTTGCGAGTCTGACTTCCATCTTGTTCACTGATCACAAAGAGAGATATGATTTTGGGGTGATTGTTTTAACAGTTAGATCTGTTTGTCAGTGTTGAACAGGGTGCTTCTTCTTATTCCTTCCTTGTATTCCTTCCTAAACATGCAGTACAGTGCAACTGCCTTTTTGCATATATGCATTTTCATTATTGTTTAAATAGCCAACTCACAAATCCTAAAAATTCAGCAGACCATAGCAATGCTAATGACCACTCATCAGTTTAAATCTTGTTGTCTTAACCTAGAAGCTGCCCTCTGATCCCTCCTCTCTCTTTTTTATCCTCTCACACTCTCCCCATATGGCCTTCCATGGAGACACATGTCTCTGCAAGTCTTTCCTATAGATACAATGCTCTTATTCACCTAAACATTCACACAATGTTGGCCATTTGTGATAGGGAGAATACTTTTTGGATTAGACTTCCTTCCTTTCTTTTGACAGCAACCTGTATTTTTGCTCAGAGTTTCCTGAGAGTACCTAGTAGTGATTACTCACAGATGCCTTGCAACTTCACAAAAGAACTTGAATAAATGTAAGTGTAACTTTTTTTGCAATATACTTCTTGGGAGATTTATTTGCTGCACTCAGGATCATGCTTCTATGACTGGACAAAATTCTGCTGCAATAACCAAATCTCCTAATAGAGGAGACAAAAATGGGAGAGTGGGTAAAGGGGAGACAACATGGGGGGGGGGGAGAAAGTGGGAGCACATTAGAAAGAGGAAGTTAATGGAGATGAAGCAGAAAGAGGCAAATCTGTGTCTAGTGGGGAAAGAAAGTGGGATTTCCCATTTCCTGTGAATGTGAGTGCTGGTTAATAAGTGGGGTAGCAAAGTTTTCTTTTTTTAACTTAAATTTGTATTTAAATATCCTATTTGGTTGAGAGCAGGTGCAACTAATTTAGCATTTAAAATTTCATATGTGGCATGTACAGCAATTATGTCTGCCTGAACTTCTCAATTGGAATGGATAATTACCATTCATAGAAGCTGATCTGATGAGCCTCAACACACATGAAACAGCACGTCAGATGTGCCAGTGCTATCATCACAATCCACTGAGTTCATCAGCTCTGATGACACAATTATGCTATGTGTAACAGATATAGGCACATGCAGGAAGAAGAAACTGCTGTGTGTGAATCTGCAAGTATGTGGTGAACCTACAAATATGTTGGTTAAATCCTGAGTTCTTCATATATTATTATTATTATTATTATTATTATTATTTATTTGATTTGTATGACCGCCGCTCTCGGAAACCGGCTCGCGGCGGTTCACAACATTTCAATACAAATACAATATATTAACCATTAAAATTCCCCATTAAAACCCCATTAAAAACCCCATTAAAACAATGACTAAGTCACAATGATGGCGATTAAAACTATTCCCGTACAGGCCCACTGGATGAGCAGAAGGGAACGGAGGATAATTGGGCATAGGATGGAACACTCTGGGGAACCAGGTCAGTTTAGTACTGGCCTCCCCCCTCCGGGGAGAGGGGTCCGATCTTAGCCCCGGGCCATCACCCGGCCTTAGACAAACGCCTGGCGGAAGAGCTCCGTTTTGCAGGCTCTGCGGAACTCAGAGAGCTCCGACAGGGCCCGCAGCTCTTCAGGGAGCTCATTCCACCAGGTAGGGGCCAGGACCGAAAAGGCCCTGGCCCTTGTCGAGGCCAGGCGTGCCTCCCGGGGTCCTGGGATCATCAGCAGATTCTTACCCGCAGAGCGAAGTGCCCTGCGGGGGGCATAAGGAGGGGCATATGAATTGGTATCATGGGGGGGCATATGAATTGGTATCATGGAGTAGTGCATTTCAAGTGATGTATAATTTAGCGGGGGGGGGGGTAACAATTGTCTCACTCCTGGTGATTGGACAACTGTATTTTTGCTCAGAGTACCTAATAGTGATTACTCATGGATGCTTTACAACTTCACAAAAGAAAATCTGTGCCAAAATAACCAAAATTCCACACCAAGAAGGCTGAGTGTTTGGACTTCTACTACATCCACATGGCAGGCATTTTCCATTTCCCAGTGTGGTAATGCCAGGGGGAAGGGGGGATAATACTTGAGGGGGGCATTTCAGTTTTTCCCTCTCCTATTATTTCCTGTTCCCTTCCCTGAAAGCCCCCATAGCCTCTTCCCTTGGTTGTGCTTCCTTCTCTTATTCCTGTATTCAAGCCAACATACCTTTATCTGCCAAAATGCCTTCAACCTTCCTTCCCCTCCCCCTGGCAGCCTCTCCCCAAGAAAACTGTGGTCTAGTTGTGCAGTACTGACCACCAGGCCAGACTTTGTTCCATGGTAGAGAACCTGCAAAAACTTGAAGAGGGCATCATATTTTACCCTATATTCCCAGATTCCTAACTAATACATCAGATTAGCTTTTGTGGAGTAGCTGCTGTTGAGCAATAGTAAGCAACTGGGCCTGAGTGAGTTATGCAAGTCGCATGATAAGTAGCCCAAAAGATACTGGTGGGCCTGGTCCTGATGAGTCTTCACTCAAAAAGTGAAACAGCTCTGGAAATGCCCCTGCCTTCTCCCCCTGCCTTTTATTAAAGAAACCAAGTCTTGAAGGTGATGAAAACTGTTGTGGTTGCCTAGCAACGGCTATTTTTTTTCTGCACACCTGAGGCATCGCTCAGATTTTTAGAAAGACCTATCTTATCTGTTCAAGCTCTAGTTGCCACATTTATGTATTCACAGATTTCGAGAATAATGTATACAAGTGTGGGAATTCACCAGGTGTCAAATGTGCTATGTTTTAGGCACCAAGAAACAATGCTTTCACTGTTTTCTGAGCTTTTAATTAATTGTCTGCCTTGCCTTTTAATCTAGATTGGGAACAAATTTTGCAAGCCTGCTATTTGACTCAAAAACCTTTGAGCCTTTATTTTTGCACCATTTCTTGTTTGTTTATGATTCTTACATTTTGTGAATTTTAACATTGTTTTTTTTGAGGGGGGGGAGAGGTTTGGTTTTGGACAAATTCCATATACATGATGTTATAAATAGCACAAGATGCTGTAAAAGAAGCAAATGCATAGGGAGTGCCTACAACAAACATGTGTGAAACATAAAGAGCCTTAGAGACAATGAATGAAATCAAATAACTGCACAATTTTGTTTTTAAAAAGAGTTCTTAGTGTAGATAGAGGTGTCAAACAGGCTTATATACTTACTAACTAATTGGATAAATAGCACTTCAGGGTTCAGCTGCTTCTTCTGGTCTCTAGAACGATCAATGTGAACACATGAACATTAAGGCAATATGCAGAGTTTTCACATACTTCAACTGACAAGGTGTATTTTGGAGACTTATTCAATCAAATTAGAAAAATGTGGCTGGGACTTATCCCGAGCCACCATTGATGAGGCGGCAGGCTGGTGAGAGGAGAAAGGCACGTGGCTGCCCTGCTCTGGCTGAGAGGCAGGCACACGTCTGCGGAGAGTGTGAGCGGTGTGACCAGCAATGCCTATTTAAGGCACAGTGCTGTGTCACCTGGCCTCTTCCCCCACGGGTGGCAGACGAGCTCAGCAGCTCCTGCCCACCCACTCTGTTATAATTATGTTTGTGGAGCTATGTAAATTTAAGGAATATTTTGGGGGTTGTAATTAGGGTTGGACGCTTTGGCGCTCAACCCTAGTTGTAATATTGCCCATGAGGGCTATTTATATGGCACAGCTTTAAGGAAGGGGAGCCTTTGTTTGGGGAGTTCGATCAAAGGGTATCAAACTCCTTAAGAGCAATGCTCCTTAAGGAGGTGGCTGGGCACGAGCAAGGCTAACCCAGACAGGGAGGCTGGAGCTTGTAGGGCCAGGTTTTAATTCTCTTCATCTCACATGTGTTTTAGGGTTGTATTGTTCTGTAAGTAGAGTTTGCTGTTTTATGTATTCATCTTTCAACTTTGTCTTTTAATTGCTTTTGACTGCTCAAATTTTGTAGTTTTAGAATCTGCATAGTAAGACCTCATGGGAATATTTTATTGGGGAAATAAATATTTTAAAGAAATGAATAAATAACCAGCAGAAATTTCTATAACTCTGCCCAAGAGCCTGTGTTTATTTTAATTGTCTATGTACTGTTAAGACCAGAAATATATAAATGGAATAAAATCATTTATTTTTTAAGCGCAGAACCTTTTTATCTATTTATAATAAATGCCTTGCCTGAACAAACAAAACATTCTTTAAATTAACATTTATCCCATTAACTCCCTGCTATGCTTACTTACAGAGTTGGATTCTGTGTGTCTACTGTGTTAATGCAACCGCCTTGCTCTGGTGCATGGTGTCTTCCCTTGATATAATATTCTTTTCAGTAAGGAGCTTTTTAGGTCAAAGCATCACTAATTGTTGCATCCAACCCAGAGTGTCTATAAGATCATCCCCCTTCCCAAGATAACTTATCTGTTCCACTTAATATTTCTGGTAAGGCCTTGGAGGAGGAGCGTGTCTCATGGCTTAAGTGTCATTCAGCTCTTAACACTCTTCCGCCCCTGAATGCCTCCTCCTACAACCGGTTTGCCTGTCTGTCCGATGGCCAGTCAATTGTCTTCCATCCCCCACCCCTGACCACCCTCTCCTCCTTCCACTTCCCTCTGAGGCTTGGAGGCAGCAGATCCCTGCTGCATGAGAGCTGCCCCTGCTGGTGAGTTCCCTAACAGCTGCCTGTAGCCTTTCCAAGTCCTGGGGGGAGGGGGAGGCCGTCCACAGAGTTCTTCCACTCCACCCCCCTAATCTAGAGCCTGTTGTATTCCTGAATGCAACAGGCTTGGCCCCTAATCTGTAAACCGCCCGTGGCGCCACGGGCGCCACGGACTAAATAAGACAGTAAGGGGTTCTGGGGCAGGATGTGTCCGGGATGAGGAAGGGTCCAGATTTGACCCTTCCTCATGACAGACAATGAGAGGGACCAATCGGCAGGCGTGAAGCGCCTGCCGATTGGTCCCTCTGATTCCCGCCGCCAGCAACTGCAAGCTGCGCGCAGCACGGCTCGTAGTTGCTCCTTTGCCGCTGGCCTGAAGCCGCGTCAGGCCAGGGGAAGGCTCCAGAGAGCCTCGGGTGGGGGGGTGGCCTGGCCGGCCTTCTCCTGGCCACCGGAGCGGCTTCGCAGCGTCTATGACGCTGCGAAGCCGCTCCGCTGGCCAGGGGAAGGCTCCAGAGAGCCTCGGGTGGGGGGGTGGGCCGGCCAGCCTTCTCCTGGGAACTGCGATGGCCGAAGACCAGCAGAGAGCAGCCAGGACCAGCGCAAGGGCGGTAAGTGGACCTGGGGTTCTGACTGGCCTTGGGAGGGAGGACCGCGGCGCCACTTCTCGGGGGGGGGGTTCTGAGAGAGGGGGTGGGTGGGTGGCTGAGAGCGTGTCCCTTACCCTTCCCCCTTCTCCCCTTTCAAACCCCAACCAAAGACTGCAGGTAGTCCCCCCCCCCAAACCCACACTCACTGCTAGCGCCCATTGCATTTAGAACTGCAATGGGCTTGATTACTAGTATCTTCATAAAGACGGTATTGAAAAATCTACTCTGAACCAAATGAGCTCTTTGTTAGGTAGATCTGGGCAGACTAGATGAGTTGACTTTGAATCTCCAGCATTTTTGAGAAGTACCACTCCCTTAAAAAAAAAAAGATGTTTTCTAGTTCTAAAAGAAAGAACTCCGTTTTAAAATGGAAGCTGTCCTAGCAACAAATTCATTGAAAATTCCTTGGGTGGACAGATCACTGTCCTACTTGGGTCAATGAGCCCCTTGGCCTCATCCTGGAAATGTCCTCAGCTATAACCTACACACAGCTAGAAGTGATTCACAAACCATTTTTAAATGCAAAGTAAGCAATAAACTAGATAAAAAAATAAACCAACATGCCAGACTTTAGCCAAAGTCACTACCAATAGAACCCGCCCCCCCAAAAAGAACAAATAAAACAGTTTTTTAACTTACTCCTGAAATTCAGCAAGCTAGGTACCACTTGAATTGATATATGAAAGAGTCGGAAAGGCAAGTTAAAGACTGCTTTATGAATAAGCCATTCAACCAATGAACAGAAGTTTAAAGTACAGAAAATCATTATTCTCAACATATTTTTTCTGTTAATTACACTACTTATTGGCCCTTTTATGTGCTGCCTGGTTCAATCAATTATTTGGGCAATGTTTCCCATATTTCACTATTTGTATCTTATTTCAAAGAATATGGACATGTGCCAAATAGGTTTGCATATCTGCAACAATATTCTAATTATTTATAAATCTTTTGCTTCCTTATGTTTCAGGTCCTGTTATGGTTTTCCTCAGTACTACATCATATCATTTCACCTACAACCTACATCATTCTTCTTCACCTACTCTACCATTCTTCCTCTCAGCTTCTTTGACAAATTATCACCATTATTTCCCTCCTAAGTGTTCATGTGCCATACATCATCTGTGACATTAACTAACTGCTCTTCTATCAAAATAATGTACCTGTTTCATCTAGCCAAGTAAATGTTCACCAAGCCTGTTTTATGAAGGAGAGCATTTGAAAGTGATGCATTTGTCCCACCTGTCTATCCACAGAGGAATGAATAAAAATGTAGTTATTGGAGGGTGGGACTTGTTGGAGAGACAGTTTCAACTTTTAATACCCATAAAGAAATCCTTAATGAAATGAAAATGGGGGTCAAAAGGTATTTGGAAGAAACTTGCCAATCTTCAGAATTATTTCTAGGAGATTAATGAGTTTCTATGCATATTTAACGGCAGTTCATTATGTTTCTTTCCCTTTTAAGGACAGGAATTTGCAGTGCCCTCCTAAGCAATGTTACATCCATTGAGTCCAATGGACTGAGAAAGATGTAACACTGCTTAGGATGGCATTGCCAATCCTTTAACCTTATAGAGAAGATACCGTGGTTGCATCTTTCCTCTGTAGATTCTCCTCCACTGTGCTTAGAGTTCATTAGGCATAAGTTCCCTTTTCAGCCATTAAAGTCTTTGGATGTCCTTGGGCAGGTCTTTCACCCTGGCCAGAGGATAAATAAGAGGAACAAAATGTCAAATCCTGAAAGAGCTAAAGGAATTAATATTAATAAATCCTTCCTTGACCAAATCAGACCCTTGGCTTGCTTCTCTCTTGGCTGTTTTGAACTACAGGAAGGGCAACGATGAAGTAGAAAGGGACGGAGTAATATATTGGCTACTGAGTCTCAGTGATCTAGCAACAGACTTGTGGAGCCTGTACTGCTATTTTGGTGTCCATTCTGGTGTCCTTCCCAGTGGCACTATTTCAGAGTTCATTAACTAAGATGATGGGAAAAGAAAGTCAAGATTCAATAACATACAAGGGCCAGTTCTTGGCAACATCTAGTGTTAAAGTCAAATAAATGGGTTTGCAAGGTCATACATACTGATTTTCTTCATATTTTACATTTATCTTAAAAGTGTAACCTTACCTAACAATGTAACCAACACTGCACTCTTTTCTTTATTTGTTTTGCAGACTCTCACATTTTGAGATTTTTTAAGCTCATAGTTAGAACTCAGGAAATACAAATTAAGCATCTTTGTGTCTCTCTATGCCTGTTGCCATGTGTGTCTGAATAGGAAAGCATTATTTATCTTTGCCATGCTGGATTTAGTAGATGCATGTCGTGTCATCTTTTAATAAAGTCTCAGCCTTTTTAATCACCTTTGTCACCCACTTTATTCTTTTTCTGTGCAATAAATATCTGTAGCTGCCTTACACAAGACTGGATGCATATTTTTTCTATACACTATTTTTTTCATAGGACAGGAAACAAAACTTATATGCACAATGTGGCTTTGATCGGTCCTTTCATTAGGGATGCAATTCTCCTAGAAGGTACCTAAAGTTTCAAAGAATGACATGGTTTAATTGAACCAACAGGTGTGGGAAATAGTTTAAAGTCAATGTCTGTTGTCTTTATGAAAGGGAACTGGAGAATTAAGGTCTTTCTGCTCTCAACGTTGACTCCTGATTTAGTCAGAGGTGGACGCATAAAAACGTAGCACAATAGCTGCCCGCCACCTATGCACAGAACTGTTTTCTTCATTGTTTCTCCTTCTGATGTCAACATAAATTCTTTGCACCATGAAAAAAGAGGGAGAATGCGGGGATTGGTTTGTTGCAGGGGTAGGGGACTTGGAAATGTTTCCATGTCACTTTGCATAAAGTTCCCAATTGTTCTGAAATGGGATTGGCATGTTTATATTAACACTAAGGTGGTTTCTTCCACAAGATATTTTGTTTATTCTTGGGTAGCCATTTTCATCAAGTACTGCCCCCTGCCAGGCTTCCATCTTCTACCCTTCTCTTGCTGCCTTGATCACTCATCTTACTTCAGGCTGTGCCCTGCCACTGTGATTCCTTGTGGGTAGTGGTGGAGTGACCCCAGTGGGTAGGGTAAGCCCAAGGTCCTGATGAAGCTGGGACATTGTCTTCCCATGATTGACAGAAAATTAAATGTACTCAAGCCAATAAGATAATGCAACATATTTTCCTCACAAATCTATAGTTTTACTTATCAGTTTGTTCTATGACATTCTATTTATTTTTGTTCATTGTGGAAATATTATTACTTGATTGGAATATATGAAATAACATTATTATTATTATTATTATTATTATTATTATTATTATTATTATTATTATTATTATTATTATTATTATTATTATTATTATAGAAGAAGAAGAAGAAGGTTGTTTTTTTATACTCTGCTTTTCACTACCTAAAGGAGTCCCAAAGCAGCTTAAAAACACTTGTTCCTTCCTCCTCTCAGAACAGTTACCCTGTGTGGTAGGTGGGGCTGAGAGAGCTCAGCTAGAACTGTTGTACAAGAACAGCTTTAAGAGAACTGTGATTAGCCTTGGGTCACCCAGGTGGCTGTATATTGAGGAATGAGGAATCAAACCTTGTTCTAGAGATTCAATTCTACTGCTCTTTAATTACTATACACCACACTAGTTTCTGGAGCCCTAATCAAACTACTATTCAGTTTTGTAAAAGAATTTTGTATTCATACTTTTATAACTGTTTGTCAAAAATACATTGTTGGGTGCGGTCAATTGTATACATTCAAACAGTCAGATTCTACAAGGATCACTTAGATGAGATCAACCATCCATTCCCCCCCCCCAATATTTTAAGCAGCAATTCAAGCAGCAAGGAAGAAAGATGGCTAGAATGAAAAAAGGTAAGTTGCCCTTTCAGCATGGTATTTTACAGCAGAAAGCTATTTATCAAAGAAAGGGAAAAAATCAATATTTACATGCAGAAATGTCAAATAAAATATTTAATATTTACAATGCAGAAGTAGAAAGACTGAATATAAAATATTACTTTCCACATATATGCCGACAGGAATGAATGAACGAACTGCAATCAAACTGACTGAAATACTCACAGCACTAAACCTTCCCAGTCAATGAGACCCAGGGCTCTAAAACTAAAAGATCTTGCACAAATGATAGAAAAGGCTGTTAAGGGCTTCTGGATTCTGATTATTTTGTTTCAGCTGGTCAATCTTAGCCCTTTATTTCCTGAGTTTGAAACAACTGAATTTATATCAGATCACTAAGAATTCCTTCATGTGCAATAGCAATTTGTAGTATTATGTGGACTATATACAAGCTCTTAATATGGGTATTTTCCATGACTATATGAAGACTATATTTTATCAATATATTAAAACTGCAGTCTTAGTCCTGCTTATACTTTGATCCTACAGAACAAACCATTGAACTTAGCACATGGAGACTTGGTTCAAGACCCATTTTAGACATATACTTGCCCATTGACCTGGAGCCACCTGCTGGTGGCATCTTTAATCCTTACCTTTCTATCTGTGAAAACCTGGTGGGAAAAGTGAGTTATTTTTAGGGTTGTCAACAGATGTGGAGGAAAAAAAATCTAAGTTCTTCCCTAGTTGGTCCAGTTTGACTTCTCTCACCATTGTGACACCTCTGTCAGGGAGGCTTCCCAGGCCTTAGAATGGGTGTAAGAAGGCTTAAACTGCACCCCGATGAGTCCTCACACCAGCTGGCTGGCTGGTTGGCTGGCTGGACGCAGAATGCTGCACCTGTCTACAGCTTTGTCTGCCCCCCCCCCCCACAGCCATCTGTATACTGCGTGCTCTGCGTTATAAATAAAAGACTAAGGGAGATGGCAGTGGGCCAAATCCAGGATCAAAAACCCAGACTGGCCCCTTGGCCCCATAAGATGCAAAGCACCTTCTGATTGGCCCCTCCGATTGTCAGTCCGGGGCCATGGGGCCAATCGGGAGGTGCGCTTGCCGGGCCACAAGAAAGGCTTGGAGCTGGGGGGGGCAGGCTTCCCTGTGGCCCGACATGCACAACCACTGCCTCAACGAGGCGGCAGCCCCGGTGCAAACATGCATATGTGGACTTGCCACGTGTGCGGACTTGCCGCATCCGGTGGGGGCGCAAATGCGCATGCGCGGCAGCGTGCGTGTGCACGCATGCATGGACTTGCATGCGTGGAATTGCCACACGTGCGCGTTTGCACCCCCACCGGATGCAAATGCGCATGCGCGGCAAGTCCGTGC
The DNA here is from genome assembly GCF_049243985.1 of Paroedura picta. Lineage (NCBI taxonomy): Eukaryota > Metazoa > Chordata > Lepidosauria > Squamata > Gekkonidae > Paroedura > Paroedura picta. Next base: position 60,662,076 of record NC_135373.1, on the reverse strand, counting down.
ATGCACGTTTGCGCTGCCGGCATGCCGGCAGCTGCGGCTCCCTCTCCCCGCCCCTCCAGGCCGCAAGCGGACGATTAGCTTGTGGCCCGGCAAGCTTCTCTTCCCGCCCCCTCCCAATGCAAGAAGCTTGCCGGGCTGCAAGCTAATCGGCTGCTTCAGTGGCCGATTTGCTTGCGGCCTGGCGAGCTTCTCGCTGTGGGGGGGGGCCGGAAGAGAAGCTGTGGGGGGGCGGGAAGAGGGAGCCGCGGGCCGGCGCCAAGGCCTCCACAACCCGGCACCGGACTGCGGTCCGGGGGTTGGGGACCACTGCTTTAAAGGCATCCAGGTAATCTCATATTATTGTTGCGTCTGTGAGTGTGGGGGTGGGCACCCAGAAAGTCTGCAAAGTATAGCAAGTTAGCAGAAATCACTGCTCAAAATAGCCATGCCCACTGGCTTCTCTTAAGAAGCATGATAGTAGCATGATTGTATTAATGTCTCTCCCCACCAAAGTCTCAAACTTCATTCAAAAAGGGAACAGCCACAATAAGACCCATTATGCACGGGGGTTTTAGCGCACATTCGGGGTGGAATGGCGGTGACTAAAATCACCGATAATGCACGGAGCCGGCTGCAACTGGGCTCAGCTTCGGTGCATGCCGCCGAAAAAGCCGCGTCAGTGAAACGCGGAAGAAAGCGCAGCTTCCGGGTGACCGGGGCGCAACCAGAAGCGGCGCCCGGATAGCCGCGTGCATAATCGGTTACTCTGGGTTTTGCCACCGTCGCGCCCCGCCCCGTACATAACCGGTATGCGTCGCGTCTTCCCCCTCCGTGTTTTCCATGAAATCGCCATTTCGGCGGCCGTGCATAATGGGCCTAAGTGACACCATTCTTGTTACTGTTAACTGGTTTATAACCAGCCATTAAAACCACAAATACTGATAAAACATGACGGGATAGTTAAATTTATGGTGGTATAAATGTTTGGAAGGAGTTTTTTAAAGTCTTTGACTGGTGCCTAACTTTTGGAATCTCTCTCTGCAGCCCAGGAGGTCAGATGGCTCAAGGGGTAAGCACACGTTGGGTAAGCAGATGGTCCCCAAGAGAATTTCTGACCCTCCATTTATTCAGATCTTGACAAGTGAGCATTGAATAAGACCTTTCCCTGCCTGAGATTCTGGAGATCCCCTGTCAGTACTGGGCTAGATGGACCAGTGGTAGGGAGGTACACAAATTTATAAATTCATATTTGGTCATTGCTCTTGTAACTAATTTCTTGTGAGTTAAAAGGATCACCTCCAGATGGTGATATTTCACCAAAAATAGTTCCTTTAATTATTATAACTGGTAAATATGGTCAGATAAGCTAGTAAAACTGGTTGTGGACCAATAGATTATGTGGATTTATTTGCAAGGCTGAATCATAGAATCGTAGAGTCGTAGAATCGTAGAGTTGGAAGGAGCCATACAGGCAATCGAGTCCAAACCTCAGTGCAGGATCAGCCTAAAGCAGCCAGAATAAGTATCTGTCCAGCTGCTGCTTGAAGACTGCCAGTGTGGGGGAGCTCATCTTCTCATGAGGTAGCCAGTTCCACTGCTGAACTCCTCTGATTTTTTAAAGTTTAAACCCATTAATGTGGGTCCTATGCTTTACTGCTGACAAGAACTTTTCCCTGCCCTCTTGTAAGTGCAATCATGTCCCCTCTCAACCTCTTCTTCTCCAGGCTAAATGTTCCCAAGTCCCTCAGTTTTTCCTCATAAGGTCCCCAGGTGCTTTTTGCTCTCCTCCAAACCCGCTCAATTTTGTCCACATCTTTTTTGAAGTGAGGCCTTCAGAACTGTACACAGGTGTCATCTGACCAATGGGTGTGGTCTGACCAATGGGGTATTCGGTGAGGTCTGACATCTTGTGATTTTTATGGGATGACTCTGTTGGTACAGCACAAGAATTCATTCATCTTCTTTATCACTGCATCATACTGTCCGCTCATAGCTTACAGTCAACAATACCCCCAAGATCTCGTTCATACACACTGCTACCCAGAAGTGTATCTCCTATCCAGTACTCATCTTCTCATGTTTGTAGTCCAGATGTAGAAATCTGCACTTCTCCTTACTGAATTGCATTTTGTTCTCATTTGCCCATCTTAACACAAACCCGCGGCGCCGCGGACTAAATAAAAGAGTAAGCCCTTGGGAGGCGGTATGTGTCCGGGATGAGGAAGGGTGCCGATTGGCCCCTTCCTCTGGACAGACTATCGGAGGGACCAATCGTCAGGTGCAAAGCTCCTGCCGATTGGTCCCTCCGATCCCCGCCGGAGCAACTGCGAGACACGCGCAGCGCAGCTCGCAGTTGCTCCTTTGCCGGCGGCCTGACACGTCGGGCCGCCGGAAACAGAGTCTCCTGAACCGCCCTCCAACCTCCCAGGCCGCCGGCCAGGCTACGAACAACACAGCGGCGGCGACGAAGCAGCGCCAACAGAGGCGGCACCAGAGGATACACTGCCACCACCACCCAGCCCCCGACCAGGCACCAACCAACAGAGCCCTGCCACCGCCACCAACAACGCGGTCCCCACCACGGACTACAAACACATGGGTAGGCCAAGGCGTGGGGGGGGGGGCCCGGGAAACCAGCTAGTGCCCGCTATATTCCAGCTACAGCGGGCTTAATTACTAGTTTTGGAGATAATGCTGAGAAATCTAATGTGGTAAGTTTCTTCCATTCTATTACATCTTTTCATCCTTTTTGTAACACTGTTAGAACATTGTCCAAAAAAAAGGAACTTCAATGTGGTATGCATGTTCCTTCTTACCAACATTCACTTGACCTTCTTTATAAAGAGAAATACCAGCTTCTCTTCAAGGAGGGGGCTCCCATTCAGGCCATTGTTGCTGGCATCTCCATTACCTTGGCAACAATATCTCCCAGGTTTGCCCTTTCTACTCTTTCTGCTAATTGACTAGGCAATTATTTGGCTGCATTCCATGCTTCCATACAGAAGCAATAGCAATAATACTTACTTGTGGATATGTCTGCAGCCATGAAGCCAGGAGTGAGCCAAAGAGGACATTCCCTTTAGCTACATACATACTGCCAGGGGTCTTGTGAGATGGCCCCTGCAACAACTCAGGGGGTTGAGCAAGCTCTGGACAAGCAATATTTTCACTCTGGTCTATCCCCCTCCGTTTCTGCACTGGAGGCTTTGCACTGGGCTGCAGGTTGGAGTTTGAATCAGGGCAGGTTGCCCCGCCTCTTCCTGCTCCTGCACGGGGGAGTATTTAGCCTGGCATACCTCGTTTGCCTTGAATTTTTGCTCTTGGGAGCCAGGGCAGTGAAGTGTGGACTTTAGCCAGCCCTGCTGCCAAGGGCTTGCTCAGAGTTAGCTCTTGCTTCTGATTTAAAGCACCAAAAGTCATCAGGAGATGGATGCAGCTCAGTGTTTTTGCAGCAGTTGTGCTTTGGTGTGTGGCATAGAAGACATCCCTTTTTCTTCCTCCAGTTGAAGTGAGGTTTTGAGCTGCATTGAGCTTCAGGCAGCAGCTGCCCTCTGGCTGAAGGCACCCAATATGGCAAAGAGCTCTGGTGACTTTTGAGCTTTGGGTGGTGACAGATTCCCAGCAGCAGCATTCTTTGGGTGTGTGTGTGTGGGGGGGGGGGAACTTGGACATTCCTGGTCTACAGCCCTTACAGTGTTTCTCTCCCTTACTGGCACTTTTGATGTCAGGAAGTCACACGTGAACATTGCTCCCTCTCCTTTAAAAAATTGAGGGACTTAAAACTCACCCCTATGGGAGCTGTAGAGCAGATTCCCCCCTATTGTAGTGCAGCAGCATGAGCTGCATAGGTTTTCCTATCACCCCTCACAAGACAGAGACTTTGTTTTTTCTCTTTCATTCTTTCCTGGCTGTCTTAAAGAGTCACTCTTAGGCCCTCTCCTCTTCAATTTGGAGAAGCAGTCTCCCTGGCACCTGCTGTGCCTCGACTATTGCAAGCTGAGCCTCATCTCAGGGAAGAGCCCATAATTGGGTATTCTTCTCTCCTTCCTTTCTGGAAGCTGCAACTGACTAAACAGGCTATGCCCTGGCCCTCAGGTGTGTTCAGTCCCTGCATTCCATTTTCAGTCCCTGCATTCCATTTGGCCCAGAATAACTGGGCCAAGGCAGCCTGGGCCATGGACCCTCCAGCAGCCATGGACCCTCCAGCAATCTAACTTGCAGACCCTCATCTCCTGTCTCTGATGGTCAGACCTGTTGGAGATCTGGTGGAATGGGATCATCTTGCTAGGCAAAATTGACTTTGCATGAAGAAAAGTGAACATAGTGGTAGGGCAGCTCGTCAAGGCAGCAGGTGGTTTCATCATTGCCTTCAGGCAAGTAGCCCTTTTCAGGGCTGACAGTGTTCATCTCTCTGAATGGGGTCAGAACATTTGGCTTCATGGCATGCATGGTGGGATATTTTTTAGATGCTGTCATAGGACTGCTGGCACAAACAGATTTCGTGGTAGTTGGGTGGGGGTGCATGTGTGCCTCCCATACTGTGAGGACCTCATAATAGCATGCCCAGCAGAGAGGTGAGGGAACCATACAGTGTCTTAGAATCATAGAATCATTGAGTTGGATGGGGCCATACAGGCCATCTAGTCCAACCCCCTGCTCAACGCTGGATCAGCCCAAAGCATCCTAAAGCATCCAAGAAAAGTGTGTATCCAACCTTTGCTTGAAGACTGCCAGTGAGGGGGAGCTCACTACCTCCTTAGGCAGCCTATTCCACTGCTGAACTACTCTGACTTTGAAATTTTTTTTCCTGATATCTACCCTATATCATTGAACTTGTACCGATTACTGCGTGTCCTCTCCTCTGCAGCCAGCAGAAACAGCATCCTGCCCTCCTCCAAGTGACAACCTTTCAAATACTTAAAGAGGGCTATCATGTCCCCTCTCAACCTCCTTTTCTCCAGGCTGAACATTCCCAAGTCCCTCAACCTATCTTCATAGGGCTTGGTCCCTTGGCCCCAGATCATCTTCATTGCTCTCCTCTGTACCCTTTCGATTTTATCTACGTCCTTCTTGAAGTGAGGCCTCCAGAACTGCACACAGTACTCCAGGTGTGGTCTGACCAGTGCCGTATACAATGGGACTATGACATCTTGTGATTTTGATGTGATGCCCCTGTTGATACAGCCCAAAATGGCATTCGCCTTTTTTACCACTGCATCACACTGCCTGCTCATGTTTAGTTTACAATCCACAAGTACCCCAATGTCTTGTTCACACACAGTGTTACCTAGAAGCGTATCCCCCATCCAGTAGGCATGCTTTTCATTTTTCTGACCCAGATGCAGAACTTTACACTTATCTTTATTAAATTGCATCTTGTTCTCATTTGCCCATTTTTCCATTGTGTTCAGATCTTGTTGAACTCTGTCTCTATCTTCCGGAGTATTTGCCAGTCCTCCCAATTTGGTGTCATCTGCAAACTTGATGAGTAGTCCCTCCACCCTCTCATCTAGATCATCAATAAATATGTTAAAAAGTACCGGGCCTAGCACCGAGCCCTGAGGTACCCCGCTACTCACCTCTCTCCAGTCTGATGAAACACCATTGACAACAACTCTTTGAGTGCGGTTCTCTAACCTATTCCCTATCTACCTATCTGAAAATCCAGATTGCACCCATGTGGGATTCATGGACTTGCCACTCCACATTTCTTTCCTATCAGGCGGGTTTGGTTAGGGGATAATTGGTCAACAGGTGGGTTGTTGGATGGTGGATCTGCCTCAAGCTACTCCAGTGTCCCTCTGGCTGTGTTCAATAAAGCTGTGACCTATTTTTATTCTAATCATGTTGTTGGTTTTGTTTTCACTCCCAAAGATTCAAAATCTGTATGAATAGAACATCTGAAGCATCCTTCTTCAATATTTCATTATATCCAGTTTTTCCACTAGAGCACTAAATTAGGAACATAGGAATCCTCATTCACAGACATGCTCTAAATAACTTCCAGTGCAATTCTAAAGAGAAGTATAGCCTTCAAATCCACTGAAGGGTAAGAAGGATGAGGCACAGGACTGTACTGCTCAGGCCTTCATGTGATATTTCTTCCTCACGTACATAAGTAGCCTGGATGGGGGGTATTCCTCCATTTAAAATAATTTGCAAACGTCTGTTTAAAAATAGACATATGAAAAGGTCTCCATAAAATTCAATTTTAAAAGTACAGATCCTCATTCATAAGCAATAAGAACTGGCAGTCTGATTCAGCAGCATCTGATGAAATGTTTGCTTTTATAGAACTCAGAAGAAAGCAGGTTCTTTCTTTCATGCCAGCAGGTAATTTGGCCCCAAATGACTGCAGAATGACTAAAAGCCCATCATTCTGAAACCTAACATGCTTTAATTATTATTGCTTTATATATCCAGCCATTAATCTCCCAGATAATCATTAAAAGTATGCATTGCCGCACTGCATTTATGTGAGGTTACATAAAAGAAAATTCTCCATGAGAAAGGAGTCTTTGTAATGCCGTTCCTGTTAAGTGTGATTAAAGTGTGCCTTATCCACCAGAGGAAGGAGGGGAAGAGAAAGTAACAAATTACTTGCTGCACCTGCAGAATGAACAGCCAATCTGCTTATTGACCACCTAAATTGTCTTTAGCACAATTTGATGCATCCCAAACTTGAGTTATTTGAATAGGTAAATATCAAGAAAATGTGCTTGCCATTTAACAGCAATGTGAACATCAGAGCAGTCACCAGCATCAGGCCTATTGCAGCAGCAGCAGCAGCAGCAAAATAGAAACTAGGCTTGGGATTCCTTGGTTTTTTTTCTTCATTCTGACCCAGCAAATGATGTGTTGTCTTTGGGCTAAATGGATTTCTAATTCTCATCTTTGACAGCTTCTTGAAAGCATTATTAATCATCCAATGTTAAGAAGTACCAAAACAAATTGAGGTAATTTTAGGCAAAAGTTTAAGGCCCAAATCAGCACATTGAAAAAGGTTGCAGAAATACTATTTGCTTTTTAAAAAAATGTAAAATACACAATTGAGTGCTTTCCTTTCCAAAGAATTTGATATGAAAAAAATCGACCCTGCTCACATCACAAGAAGAAGAGTTGGTTCTTATAAGCCGCTTTTCTCTACCCGAAGGAGGCTCAAAGCGGCTTACAGTCGCCTTCCCTTTCCTCTCCCCACAACAGAAACCCTGTGAAGTGGGTGAGGCTGAGAGAGCCCTGATATCACTGCTTGGTCAGAATAGTTTTATCAGTGCCGTGGCGAGCCCAAGGTCACCCAGCTGGCTGCATGTGGGCAAGTGCAGAATGGAACCTGAACACTAGACAGCTCAGAACACTAGACAGCTCAGATCATATCTGAACATTCATTCTGTGGGCAGGAAATCTGGAATTGGCTCAGAGCAGCAGTGAGTAACAAAACTATCCAGGAGACAGCCCAATATACAGGACTAGCTCTAGGTCATCTTTGTTGCCCCCTCCATTGACTCACTGTTTTGGACTGCTGCTTTTGAGTCCTGATACCCTTCAGTTTCCTGGATCTCTTGCCCCATATGGTTGAGAGGTTAAAGTATGTATGTATGTATGTATGTATCCCAGTATACATACATAAATGGTTTCCTTGAAGAGCTAAACCAGCTTGGTGTAGTGGTTAGGAGCACCAGTTTCTAATCTGGTGAGCCAGGTTGATTCCATGCTCCCCCACATGCAGCCAACTGGATGACCTTGGGCTCATCACAACACTGATAAAACTGTTCTGACTAAGCAGTAATATCAGGACTCTCTCAGTCCCACCTACTTTACAGGGTGTCTGTTGTGGGGAAAGGACAGAAAAAATTTCTTCCTTTCTAGCGATTTTTGTGAGACCAGAAACCTGTGGGGAACGAATGAAACGCTACTGGATTCCACTACAAATGCAGGTATGTGGAACGCCGAGATTCCACTATTTAAAATAGTGTTTCCGCTTTGTGAAAGCCATTGGCAACATTGGTCCTTGTGCGGAAAGGCCCTGGGAATCCCATCCAGCTCATGAGAAAATATTGCAGTATGAAGCTACCATAAGCAAAATCAGACCATTGGTCTATCAGTGTCAGAGTTAATACTACTGGTTTATGTATATATCTGGTGGTGCATGGCCCCCCCATTGCTGGAGTGGAGGGTGCTGGCAGGACAAAGGTGGGTAGCAAATCTCTTTTGGTGCAGACTAGCCTGTGCAGGAACCTATCCAGCCGACTGTGCACAAACGCAGACAGGCTGGGGTGTAGCTTTGGGCTTTGCGGGTTTAAAAGGAGGGCTGAGACATGCACCTGGCCTTCTTTGCCACCCATGCTGCCCAGGATTGTTGCTCCAACTCACCCATCCACCCACCCACCCTGTTTGAATGTATATCTAAATGTTTGTTCTTTGATTTCTTTGTCACAGCTGTGGTTTTCTTTGGGGCCGGAACCTTTGGGGTTGAGCCTGTGCCTTTGGCCGGGCTCTGCCTAGTCGGGAGCCTCCTTATGGGGATGCACATGTGCATATGTAGCAGTGTCTTCTCACATGGGGAGATGGCTGCAGCACATGGCGAGGTGGCTGAGGGGGACCCCAATAGAGGGTGATGCCCATGGGCTTCTCCTTACCTTCACCTTCCTGGCAGTTTGGCGGGCCTGATGGAGAAGGGGAGCTTGATAGGCGTGTCGTTTGGACCCTGCAAGTGGGCCTGCCAGTGGGTTCTCCTCCCCAAGGGACTGTGGTCAGCTGGTTGAAGGATGGGGAGGAGTGGTTTGTTGGATCTGCTCCCTCACATTGGTTTGCCTACACTCATTTGTATAACAATAAAAGCTGTGGCCTCAATAATGCCAAACTGAGTCTGTGGATTCTTTTTGTGCTGGTACAGTCCCACCCCTACCCAGCAAATGAATGACATCTTTGTAAACCCTGTTGTAGAGGAAGACCATTGAACGGAAACTCATGGAGAACTCTGCAAACAGTTTTGTTCTGAACAGACATCTAGGAAATGCATTCCAAAGTTCCCTGGTAACCAACTGGAATCAGGAGTTGACTTTTTAAAACAAAAGATGAAAGAAACAGGGTCTGAGGGCATTCCAGCTAAGAAACAATGGAAGCTGTTAAAGCTGACCAAATAAGACTGCAAGAAGGGCCTGCTGCCTTCAGAACCAAGTATACTGTCTAAAAGAGCTGAACTGATGAAGAATATTCTCCCAAAGAGAATATTTTAACAGCAGAGAAAGGAGGTTAAAATAATAATATAAAAACTCCACATTGTAAGGATAAGAAAAGAGTGATTTCTCTTGATCTTGTAGAGCAGGTAGAATTATTTGAAGGTTTAGGCTGTGCCAAGTTGTGAGAGTCTCCACTGCTTATTAAAACGCACTGCTGAAGTGGAACTGGAGAGTCTTAAGAGACAGCCACAGCAGCAAGGCTGAAACTGAACCGCGGAAGGACAGGAATGATGGGTACAAAAGAAAAGGACAGTATAAAGCAACAGAGGAGCCTGGTGAAAAGTGTGACAATTCTCTCCACTTTTACTTCAGTAGCTTATTAATCAGCATCCCCATTCTCTCTTAAAGAGGACTAATGGAACACTCTCAAATTTAGTAAGAGTCAAAGAGAACAATGATGCTTTTATTTTTAAAAAATACACATTCCACTTGGTCATTTAGGTATCTATAAAGTGATTGTTCAGGGCCCTACACAAATATTTTTTACAACACCACCAATATTTGACTATGAGTTCCTTCAAGGCCAACCTTGAGACTAGTTGATTTTAGGAAGTGCTCCAGAGCTAAGGAGATGTATTCCTAGGGAAATCACCTTGGAAAATTTGCTAATCTAAGTTCTCACATTTTTTTCTCCAAATGGGAACATCCACATTCTTTCAAAGTGGGTTGCTGGGCAGAAGCAATGTCATTATACCCAAATGCCAGTCACAATAATGTAAGACAGTGGTCCCCAAACTTTTTATCATGGGGGACCGGTCAACGCTTGACAAATTTTACTGAAGCCCGGGGGGGGGTAGTCTTTTGTCAAGGGACGTCACTGCTGCCGCCTAAGCCCCTGCTCCGCTTGCTTTCCCACCGGCGCCCCTGATTTCCTGCTGCCCACTGTGGGGTGCTGCCAGCAGCAGTTGTGCAGTGCCATGCCGAGGGGAAGCCCCAGCCCTGGCGTCTGCTGGAGAGCACCAAAGCTGAGCCGGCAGCAGAGTGGCAGGGCAACCCCCAAGGCAGCAGCCTGGGAGAAGGACGAGGAGGAGCCACATCTCGGTATCGACTGATCCACGGACTGGTACCGGTCCCCGGACCAGAGTTGGGGACCACTGATGTAAGACACAAAACAATGCCTTGTTTCTCTCAATAGCACCAGTGATTGCCTTCTTTTATGAGACTGAGAAGGACAAATGTTACAAGGACCCGAGCTCTTGCTTGGATTTGTTTCGATCAAAAAGGGACTGAATTTTGCAAACTGCTTTCATCCACTTGAAAAACATTGGCAGAAACCTAAATCAGCAAGTAATATGTGCTAAAAACTACTTGATAACGAGGCCCAATGGTACATAAATTTGGTGCAAGTCAAAATGAGCAAAAAAGTAACCATTTTATTATGATGATGGTGTTTGAACACTACAAATAGTCAATTATGTGCTTAACGAGGACTATTTGCCATTTAAATAGCTTGTTTTTAATAGTACTTGCCTGATCTCATTCAGCATTAAGAAGGGTTAGAATTTGGATGGGAGACCACTGAAGAAGTCTAGTGGTGCTATGCAGCGGTCTTGCTTTGGATACCTTGCAGGATCACCATAAGTCACTGGCAACCTGACAATTAATATTGATAATACTGATTTTTAATTACCTTGTGGTATTGTTTTTTTTAATTTCTGAGGCACCTCAAGTGGATTTCTAGGCAGATAGTATATAATTTTAATTAAAATTCTTGTAATAGTTATTTATCCCCATATCCCTAGTATTTTTGAAGTTTCAGAGCAAAAAAAAAAAAAAAAGAGAGAGAGAGAGAGAGAATGAGCAAAGAAATAACAAAACATCTCTGCTTCTAGCTTTGTCCTTGAGATCAGCCTATCCCTGAGTCCTTGGGAAAAACAGTGACTGGCTCCTGACTGAGATCCTCATTATAGTGCTGAAAAGCTGCCGTGAAGATGCCGTAAAGCAGAGTTCTGGGACTTCCATATTACTGAAACATGGAAAAAACTGGGAAGGAAGAAACAATGATCATATCTAAAATACAGACCCATCATTTATAGCGAGTAAGGTCGTTGCTATTTTTTATAAATAGTAAAGGAATACTTTAGGTTTTGAATTTTTTAAAAGGTTTTTTTTTAATGACAAATTGAAGCATTTTAATCCTTAGAATTAATTTCTGCTTCCATCTAGAGAAAATAATTTTCCTGTCCCTCTGGGTATCTGTTTTGCTTTGAATTATTTGAATTAATTATTATGTTTTGCTTTGAATTTGAAAATATATTGGCAGAATTTAAATCTGCAAAGAGGAGTAGAGTGCCAGGATGCCCAAAATAATAAAATATTTGTATTAAGATGAGAAACAACTTTGAATAGAAAGAGAGGAGGGAGAGAGTCCAAATTCTAACTACCTGTTATATTTATTCAGTCTGATCTGGAGGCCAGCTGGGAGAAAGTGTACTGAAAGGAGCAGAAAGTCTCCAAATGAAAACAGAAAAGAGAAGGGAAAAGAAACAGCCTGTAAAATAAGCAATTGAGAAATCTTAAAATAATCATAAAAATATATTAACTACACATTTTATTGCACAGTGCTAAAGGTCATTAAAAACACTGCATTAAAATCACAGTAGAAAATATATAAGAATTCTGTAACACTAAACTTGCCCAGATAACAAAACGATGTGTAACAAAATGATCTGATGTGTTTCGATCCATATTAATGTTCTTCAGAGGTCAATCCCAGGTCCATCCCTACATAAATATCCATACACAAAAAGCCACAAAGGTTGAATAAAAGGCTGTACTACACAGAGGTGCCAATAAATATCCTAGGTCTATATTGTGATGGACAGAACTCCTGATGATCAGGCTGATTTCTCAGAAAGACACCATTCTGTAAACCTTTCCTGGACTGAAGTAAAATCTCTGTGTGTGACTGAGTGCATATCAAAATAAGTATCCAAATAAGACAGTAAGGACATAGAAGAAGATCATCAACGCTCTAAATACACATCTCCTCTGACACCCCTTGTAGAATATATTTTTCATATTCTGTTAAATCATGTACACTACAGATCTTGCATCTTCCCACACAATAGAATAAAGATTACTCCCTGACACAGATGCCCATGTTTATTTCCATATATATCTGAGCATTTCATACATAATAGAATTTCCCATTCCTCCTAATGGAGGGAATCTTTTGAGGAGGGAGCTACCATGAACAAAGAAGATATCCCATCCTTAGGCAAGACTGTTTAATCAGGATGTCAGGATGACCTTGATGTATAAACTTTAGTCCTAGTTATCTGGCAATTGTCTTTTATCAATATATTAAAACTGCTAGCAATTCCTATAGACGAGTCATACGCTGATCCTACAAGACACACTATTGAACTTGGCACTGGGATACTTTGGTTCAAGATACATTTTAGATGTGGGTCGATGATCTTGGGTCACTTATACTCTCTCAGCCTAACTCACCTCATAGGGCCATTAAGAGGATAAAATCAAGGAAGGGAGTTATTATTTAAGCCACGTTGGGTCCCCAATTGGAGAGCTTGGAACCCTATGAATGAAGTAAAGAAAGAAAGAGGCACACAAACAAATAGGAGGCTGTGCTTGTTGCCCAATCTCCCAGCATTTGATACATGATGCCAACAAGATACGGTCCTGGAAACATCCCAATCCCACTCTATTTTAAATATCCAGTCCGATGAAGAATTCTCAAGAAGTAAGCTCATAGTGTGGCACATTGTTTTGGGTAATTTGGGTTGTTCTTAATCAAAGGCATCATGTGGCTTTCATTTTGGGCCACCACTAGGAAGGAGATTCCTTGCAGAAAGATCCACATTCTTGCCAAGGGCACTGGGGAGGACTGCAGATGCCTCCTTAAAGAAAGCCTAGGCATTCGCCAGAATGTTGGGTGCTTTTTTCACATAGTTATTTTTTTTACCATATCCTTTCCTCCACTCCCTTGGTGTTTCAGCAGCATTGCAAATATTAAGAGATATATGCAATGTTTAAAAATATTTTCAAATTCTGAATAGTAGACAGGTAACCAGAACTGCAAGCCTCCTCTGTCCAGTGCATGAAGACAAGCAATAATGTTGAAAAATAACATTCTGAAGCTATATGAACAGCTGGCAACCTCCAGGATGGCTTACATTGATCAATCTCCACTGGCAGCCTATGCTTAGCTCGTGGGACTGGCCTTCCCACTCTGGTATGTGTCAGTCTCAATGACACATAATATATGGAGAGGAAACACCTGCCAGATCACAGGCAGGTAGGGTTGTGGTGGTGTAGCTGTCTTCACAGCAACTGAAATAACTTTAGGACAGCATGCAGATGAGTCATGGCTGACTCAGTCCTGTCGCTGCCTTGACTCCATATGGCCCCATGCTGTGTAACAGCTGTGTGGCATATTGCAGCACCACACCTCGTGTGGAATCTGTGGCAAGTTGAACTCCATGCCTCTGAATTTGGCTGGCATATACTCATGATAGCAGCATAACTTTACAATTTGTAACGGTGTGCCATGGCTAATTATCCCTGCAGTAGATGTTGTTTCTGCAGTGTAGGATTTCTTGGATCTGGCTTTTTAAATACTGACAAGAGCCTGAAAATATGAACTTGAAATTCATAAAAAGAGTGTCAAGATTTATTTACTCCCTACCACAAAACTCCCTAAAATCTATTATCTGAAACAGGAAGGGACCAATATTTACTTGGTGCTTGGTTCCAGTAGTTCACGGCATGTGGTGGCATGCTTATAACACCATGGGATTGCATTGTGTGCTTGAAATTGGATTGTAGTGCCAAATTATGAGAATATGAGGTTATTATTCCCTTGAAGCGTTCAGTGAAGCCTATATTTTAAAAGGATTAATGATTATTTACTTCAGTGAGCAAACTTTTTTTATTGTTACTAGAATAATATAAAAAGCCTATTTGTACTGTATCATTTTAAAAAGTTGGCTTTGTGAGCCATATTTTTCACTAGGGGCAAAGCCTGTTGTATCCAAGAATACAATGGGTGCTAGAGCTTGGCAGTGGGAAGAGGAAGGGGAAGAGTTGTCCAGTCTGTAATGGCATGGGGTTGAATGTGTGTGTTGTGTGGGAGGTTGTGGTGGTGTGCTGGCAGATGAGGGCATGGGTGTGGAGATATAGGTGTCAAGAACCTGTGGTTTGGAATGTTCATTGAGTGTGGGAGATGACTGACCTTTGGGAATTGTGGCATAGTGGTGACAGATGAGCTTTCCAGAGCCATGTCCTCAGATATGTGAAGGAAAAATCAGACTGGAGACTCTTCTTAGGAGAAGATTACATGGCAACCAATTCCTCCCAGTTCCCTTCTTGTGTGAATTAGGCCACATTCACCGAAATGCCCCTGTGCCCTAATACACATGGGGTAGTCACAGTACACAGGTTTCTACCCTGTTCCTTCTGTCTCCATTTTTTCACTGTTGATAAAATGTTATGTGCCCACATGCTTCTTTCATGGTTGCTTCTTAGAAGAAGAATGGATTTTGTACCCTGTTGTTTACTACCCAAAGGAGTCTCAAAGCGGTTTACAAACACCTTTCCCCTTTATCTCCCCACCTGTGAGGGATGTGGGGCTGTGAGAGGTCTGAGGGAACTGGGAATGGGCCGTAGTGACCCAGCAGGCCTCAGGTGTCTCAAAGCATTTTCCAATCATCTTCCCTCACATGGAAGCTGGCAACCCTAAGAGGAAGACTCTGTGCACATCAGTCTTGACCATAGTAAGTTTTTTTATACCGTTTTTTTATTGGCCAGGCCAAGCTTGAAAAAAGTCATTTTAGTTCCCAGGTCTCTCCAGCCATTTACTTGTTCACTATTTACAGTTTCAGGCTGTAAATATTTACTTAAATCTTCCTGCACTTTCCAGACTCACAGGACTGATGCTGGTCTGCCTGTCTGCGCCCCAGAATACAAACAGTTGCTGGTAAGAGCTGGCCATAGCCCATAGCCCAGGAGGGACACACCTGCAACACTCCCTCTCTACTGCAGGCAAAAATGGCTCCTTTTAAGGCTGGACTCTGAGGCATTGTACGATTTTGAAGTCCCACCCCCAAACCTCGAGGTATATTTCCAACCCAGGGGTAGCCTGGACAGCTCCTGGAATTACAGCTCACCTGCAGAGTATAAAGATCAGCTCCCCAGGCAGAAAAGGCTACTTTGGACAGGGTTGTGATAGAGAAGAAACATTTATGGCCTCCCATACAAGTTGTTGTTGAATTGAAAGACTTGAGGCCTGCTGCACAGGGCTGTTGTGCAGATGAAACATGAGACAAAAGAACCTCTGCAACAGCATCCAGATGTGTCTGCAGAATAATGCTGTGCAGTGGCCTCAAATCTGCAGAGAAGAAAGACACATGGCTTGGCTGTGTCTAATCCTCGGCCAGAGCAGTATTTTAAGTGAGAAGGGGCTTGTCTGTGGCCTTCCTGTCAGCCAACTGTTTGGCAGAAGGGGAAAGTTCCCCACCCTCAAAAGGAATGCCCTCAGACTCCCCTGCATTACTCTTGGAATCGCCTTCCTCCCCTCAGTCAGGGCCTGTCAGAGGCTCCTTCACGGCAGGCCTGGAGGGGAAGGGAGCGCACTCACCAGACTCCTGCCAGCTCTATCAGTGTTCTGAGGCAATTTGCAGTTGGACATGACAGGACAGCCTTGGGGTGAAAAGGGCTGGTGCAGCTTGTCCAAGCCTCATCCCGCTTGGCAACCCTACTTACCTCCTCTCCCTGTGGTGGTCCGGGGCAGACTGGCAGCAATGTCTCCAGATTGCCCCAGGGTGGGCGGGCCCTTTCAGAACTTTGGCCCTGTCAGAACTTTGGCTTTGCACCATCCTACTGGCTGGAACTCTGTCCTGTCCTGGTGAGGGCCCAATCGGAAGGCATGAAGCACCGTCTGACTGGCCCCTCAGCTTTTCAGTCTGTGGCCAAGGGGCCAATCCAAGAGTTTTGATCCTGGACTCGGCCCACCTCAACCCCCCTTACTGTTTTATTAAGACGGACATATGTTCAGAATATATGCTTGGCACAGGAGCTATTGATATATAGTCATTTGATATATAATCATATGATCATCTGCTTTATTTGCTCACCCCTCATTTTTCACTTCCAGTCTGATTCTATTTATTTTATTTATTTATAACATTTATATTCCACCTTTCTGCTTTCATGAAAGCCACCAAGGTGGTTAAATTAAAATGTACATAGTAAATTCATATATTAAAACTATTAAAATATAAGAACACTAGAAAATAAGCCCGCTGCACTCAAAATACAGCGGGCGCTAGCGGGGCACGCCATTAGGGTGGCAGGGCTCTGCGGCCTGGCTTGGCAAGTCTGGTGTCATCCTGTGCCCCCCCCGGCTCGCAGCCTACCTGGTATTTTGGAGGCGAGGCATAAAATGGGGGTGGGAGAGCTTGAGGGCAGGACGAAGTCAACGGGCTGTGTCCTCAGCAGGAGGCTTGCGGTCGGTGGCAGCTTGCGCTCACTCCCCAAGCTTCTGCTGCTGGGCACTGGTGGCTGGCTGGCCAGGTGGGCAATGTTTGGGCGGCAGGCGGGAGCGGCTGTGGCCGGCGCCGTGGAGCTGGGCGGCTGGTGCCCCATGGTGGTGTGCGGCGCCGGCGGTCCCGAAACTTCCTCCGGCAGCTGCTGCTGGCTGGTTGGGCCGGGGGGCGATGTGTTGTGGGCGGCGGTGGCGACCTGCCCTCTTGCAACTCTGGGAGGTAATGGCGGCGGTCGGTCGGCTGCGTCCAAACTCGGAGGGGGGTGGATCAGGAAGCGCTTTGTGCCTCCCGATTCATCAGTCTGGGGGAAGGGGCCTATCGGCACCCTTCCTCATCCCGGACAGGGCCCGCCCTCGGGGCTCTTACAGCTTTATTTTATCAGCTCCGCTAGGAGTGGTTAAAGATAAGAAGAACTTGGCTAGGTCAGACCAATAGTCCATCTAGTCCAGAATCCTGATGTTCACAGTGGCCAATCAATTCCTCTGGAGGGACAACAACAGGACATAGGGACTAAGATTTTCCAATGATGTTGCCTTCTGTCTCTGAGATTCATAAGTTTAGTGCTTCTGAATGTAGAGATTCAGCTTAGTCACCATGGCTAGAAGCAACTGAAAGAGCTGTCCTCTATTAATCTTTTTATTCCTGTGGCCATCATGTCATCCTCTGACAGAAAATTCCACATTTTAATCACTCACTGTGTAAAGTAGTATTTCCTTTTTTCTGTGGTGAATCTACTACCCATCACCTTCATTGGATGTCCTTGAGTACTTGTATTTTGGGACAGGAAGGGAAAAAAATTACTTTGCCAACTCTTTCTATCCCAGGCATAATTTTATAAACTGCTATCAAGTCCCAATTTAGTAATCTCTTCTCTAAACTGCAAAGACCGTCTCTTTAGCCTTTCCGCATAGGAAAGGTGCTCCAATGCCCTGTTCATCTGGTAACTCCTCTCTGCACTTTTTCCAATTCTGCAATGTCTGTTTTGGGATATGGTCACCAGAAATGTGCACAGTATTCTAAATGAGGTACCACCATAGATCTATACAGGGAAATCACTATTCTGACCATTTTATTTTCAATCTCTTTCCTAATAATCCCTAACATGGAGTTTGCCTTTTAAACTGCTACAGCACACTGGGTTGAGACTTTCATTGAGCTTTTCACTACAACCCCAAGATCTTTCCCCCTCTCAGTCTCATTAAACCCATCAACACATACTTGAAACTGAGATATTTTTGACCACACCATGCATCAGGTTACAGCTACCAACACTGAACTTGGCTCCATGACCAACTATTCCAGTGCAGTCATTTATTATGTCTAGAAATCTCATTTCTACAACATGACTTGAGCACATGTTTACCTAGCCAATGTGAGGGTCCTAGTCTAACAGCATTATATCCTTTAGTCACCTCCTTATTTCTTTCTCCATCTCAAGATCAGCTTCAGGTGGATAATAGTACACCTCTACATTTAGGAGGTGCTGAAGTAGGAAGCCAAAAGATAACCGGGATAACAGGCAAGTTTGGCCTTGGGGTACAAAATGAAGCAGGGAATACAATGGTCATAGCAAACACTCTTTTCCAACAACCCAAGAGACGACTCTACACATGGACATCACCAAACGGTCAACACAGAAATCAGATTGACTATGTACTCTGCAGCCAAAGATGGAGAAGTTCTATACAGTTAGTAAAAACAAGACCAGGAGCTGATTGTGGTTCAGATCATCAGCTTCTTGTTGCAAAATTTAGGCTTAATTTGAAGAAAGTAGGGAAAAGCACTAGGCCACTCAGGTATGAACTAAATCATATCCCCGATGAATATACAGTAGAGGTGACAAATAAACCGAGTGCCTGAAGAACTATGGACAGAGGTTCGCAACATTGTACAAGAGGTAACAACTAAAACCATCCCAAAGAAAAAGAAATGCAAGAAATCAAAATGGCTGTCTGAGGAAGCTTTACAAATAGCTAAGGAGAGAAGGAAAGTGAAAGGCAAGGGAGAAAGAGAAAGATACACCCAATTGAATGCAGAATTCCAGAGATAAGCTAGAAGAGATAAGAATGACTTCTTAAATGAACAGTGCAAACAAATAGAAGAAAACAATAGAATGGGGAGGACCAGAGATCTTTTCAAGAAAATTGGAGATATGAAGAGAACGTTTCATGCAAAGATGGGTATGATAAGGGACCAAAATGGTAGGGACCTCACAGAAGCAGAAGAAATTTTTAAGAGGTGGCAAAATTATACAGAAGAACTATACAATAGCGAGCTTAACATCCCTGATGACCACAATGGGGTAGTTACTGACCTGGAGCCAGACATCCTGGAATGTGAAATCAAATGGGCCTTAGGACGTTTTGGGCTAGAATGTCATCAATATGCTGGTGACACCCATCTGCATCTGTTAATGGACAGCCACATGCTGACCAATTGCCTGGAGGTAGTGGTGTATTGACTCGAGTGGAGTCCACTGAAGTTGAATCTAGCTAAGATGGATGTCCTCTGGCTGAGACAGCAGGCCCAAGGGGAGATGCTACAATTCTTGATAGGGTCCAGCCAACATCTATGACCACTGTCAGAAGCCTGAGCGTGATCTTGGATTCTTCATTATTGGTTGAGGCCCAAGTCACAAATACTATCTGCCAGGCTTTCTAACACCTTCATCAAACACAGCAGCTAGGACTCTACCTGTGGGCACCCAACCTGACCACTGTGATCCATGGAACAGTCACCTCCAGACACTTTGTCACTGGAACAGGGCCTGGTATCTCACAGAGCTCAGTGTTGGACTGGATGGACCATTGGCCTGATCTAACATGGCTTCTCTTATATTCTTATAAAAAGGTATATATGTTGAATGACTTGCTACATTCTACATTCTACATGAACATATCAGTTAACACCCATTGACCCATAATTCATGGCAGCAACTACGCTGCGCTGCTGCTGTGCCATTGCGGTGGGGCCAAAAGCCCCGCCGTCCCCTGTGTATGCACGGGGGTGGAGCTCCACCAGCCCCATGCATGCAACACAGGGCCGGAAGCTCCAGGAGCACTGTTAAGCGATGGCAGTGGCTGCAAGGGGGGATTGCGAGCAGGGGGCCCCAACTGCTGGATGATGGGGAGCAGCATGCTGCTCTCCCACAATGGCAGGGATGGGGGTCACCCCTGTTGGCTCCACAGAACCACGGAGCGGACAGGGGTGAGAGGCACAGGGCTTGGTCGGGCTAGTCCTCGCCTGCTAGTCCCAGGACTCTGGAAGAACCCGTGTTTTATTAACATGGGTCTTCCAAGGGCCTGGGTCAGGCCAGGCCCTGGATGGCGGCAACAAGGCATAATCAAGGATTTTCCCTGAAGCCTTGTCGCCACCATTTCGGGCATTCCAGCCCGTGCATAATGGGTCAATGATATAGATACAGATACTGGTAGCTGGTTTACTTTTTAAAAAAGAAACACATGCTGGTGCACAGATGCATAATGCCTGCATGTTCACTGTAATGTGCATACCTTGCTACCTGTCTTCCATGAGAATCAATAGAACAAATCTGGCTGAACATAACCCATTTTTGCTTCACCAGTTAGTGGATTTAGACTGTTTAATCTGCATTTAACAGGCTTGAGTTTTTTGCCATTGTTAATTTCTGTAGTTTCCAACTACAATTATTAGAGGAACCTGATTTTGTTCCCATTTCTCACACTGGAAATCCATATTCTATTTTCTGGACTTGTTCTGCTTATACAATTCTCATTGCCAAGAAATAGCATTATTGAACTCAGAACAGCTGTGATCTATACAGAAGATTAGACAAGACAACAAAGTCTCTCCCTGTTCTGCAATCCCTCTGAGTGCCATCTTGCTAGTCCTTTGTTCTTGCAAGTCCCCCCCCCCCTCAGTGACATACACTTGTTTGTGGCTGTTGCTGGCTTGCTTATCGTGTCTCCCTCCACTTGCCTGTATATTCAGTCAGATCATTCAGATACAATAAACTATTTGCAGCTTGATGCATGTAGGGTCTATTTACATATCCTGTTTCAAAGTTAAAGATCTGGGCATTGTAGTTTGTTGTCATCCTGCATGGGCCTGCTATCAGAGTGTCATTCTGAAGCACTCAGATTCCTGGGCTCATATTAAGACAGTCAGATCCAGAACAAGGGATCCAGAACTTGATATACATATATTTTGTGATCTTTTAAAAAAAAATCTCAAATCTGCCTCCCCCCAAAAGACTGAGCTCTTTTACATGTGCTTTGAAAATAGTTTCATTATGCATCTATTGGAATCAGTTTTATCTGTCACTACCGCCTACAAAAAGAGAGAGAAACCACTAGGTTGGACTCGTCCAGGTCTTCTGTTCCTCTCCTGGCTGTTGGCCCTTTCCTGTATAGCCTCCCCCAACCCAGCTCTGAATCCCTAGCATAGCTCTTTTAATGCCAATAACTGTGCTTCCTTCTTCTTTCATCAGTGGAAAAACTGACAAGATCCAACTGTCTAAAACTCTGATGGGAGAGGAGGGGCCTTAACTGCTAGAAAGGATCCTGCAAGAAACAGCATAGACCCTTCCTTCTTGTACCTCACCATCTTTGTTCTGAACAGTCAGGAGACAAAATGTATCACTACTTCAATGGGTTCCAAAAACACAGAACACTGGCAAAGGCTTTGAATGAGGAAGGAGGAAGTTGCAGTATCCTTTTGAGCAACAAATGCACCCCAAAGAATCACTAAAATCAAAATCAATTTGATAGATCCTGCAAGGAGTTGAGACTGAAACGAATGCTGTGAGAGTAGCCAGCATCCCACAGCAAGTGATTTAAATCTTTAAAAATAGGGATGGACATGAACAGAAGTATGAAGCAAAATTAATGATAAATTCTGCCTTGTTTGTGATTCAGAAAGCACAGTCTATGGTCATGGACTTCCATGAACTTTTAAGGCCATGTTCGTGCTAGTTTCTGGGAAGAGCAGAAAACTGCAAAAACAGCTGAGCATCTGGGAGCATTCCCTGATGTTCAGCTCTTTGGCACATTTTTGTGCAGTCTCTTTACAGTTTAAAGGAACTACACAAGAAAGACAGGAAATGGAAGGCAGCCTGCCTGGGGTTGGGTGCCACTTCAACAGGGGAAGCCTCCATCCAGGAGAGCCCAGGGATTCAATCACTCTCCCCCTGTTATCTGAGGATGCCCTCCCAGATCTCCCATTGGCAACTCACCCAGTGGGGGGAGACAGGACAGCTAGCTGAGGCTGATGGTGGAAGAGATGGCTGTATTGAACCACATGGTGGCAGCCGCACAGCAGCTGGGACTATCCCAGGAGTCCAGGGTGGGGAGAGGGGAGGTGGTGCTGGCTGGTTAGGAAGGTGCTTGAGTATGAGGACCACAGGGGTGGTTGCAGCAAAGCTAAGGTCAGCAGGAAGCATGCCATACCAACCCATGGAGTCCTCAGGCTGAAGTCGCTCCTTCCCTACTGGAACTGCCTTCTCTGCCCAGGGCCATTGGGGTGGACCCAGCTGCTGTACTGCCACCACAGTCCATTGCTGTGGCCCTGCTGCTACATGGCTTGCATCAGCTGTCTCCTCCACCAACTGCTTCAGCTGGCTACCCCTTCTCCACCACTGGCAGCTTCCTCTTCCACCAGCCTCCTGGGTGAGCTCCTGATGGGACGTCCAGGAACTTTTCTGGGCCCACAAACCAAGAACTGAACAGCAAGTGAACTGATTCAGTTAGTGGTTCAGCTCATGGTTATAAACTGAACCTCATTTTGGTAACTCTTGCCCATCCATATACAAAATAACAGTTTAGGCTGGTTTACATTGGGAGCTCTTGGATTTGGGACTAGCCACCTCACTTTATTCATCTTACTGTTGTTGAAGATATGCCGCTCTTTCCTTCTTAGTGGCTACCATGTATTATAGCTGCCATATTTTAGGTAGAGAGATTGTACAGAGTTGTGCTAAATTATGCTGTTTTTAACCAGTAATGCAAGCCTTTGTTTCTACTCAATAGCCATTAGCTCAATCCAGGAAAACAGAAGGTAAGGTAAAGGTAAAGATATCCCCTGTGCAAGCACCAAGTCATGTCTGACCCTTGGGGTGAAGCCCTCCAGCATTTTCATGGCAGACTCAATACAGGGTGGTTTGCCAGTGCCTTCCCCAGTCATTACTGTTTACCCCCCAGCAAGCTGGGTCCTCATTTACCGACCTCGGAAGGATGGAAGGCTGAGTCAACCTTGAGCCGGCTGCTGGGATTGAACTCCCAGCCTCATGGGCAGAGCTTTCAGACTGCATGTCTGCTGCCTTACCACTCTGCGCCACAAGAGGCTCTAAAACAGAAGGTACAGTGTCTTATATAGGCAGTTTCCTCCCAATGGATTCTTAACCATTATTTATTTGTTTGAAAGCCAAATAAAAATCTAGTATGTATATTTAGGAGCAGCAGAATCAAAAGAAGCATTCAGAGCTTGATAAAGGTTTTACCAGGGGTAAAATCCTAATCTCAAAAAACTCAGGGACAAAACTTCCACTGAGATGAATGAATCCAGAATCTGTCTTCAGGCTATTTTCTTTATTCTTTCAGAAATGATTTTTGTCTTGTTTATCCCCATCTTCTGCTAACTAACAACTTAGATGTCAAAACTTCATAGAGAGTCACTGATATATATTTCTTCATAGGCTATCTTTAATAATATCATATGCATGTCCCGTCCCCCCGCTTTTAAATTGGGACTAGCATCTCAGCCCTGTACTTGGAAGAAACTTCGGCTCTGGATCCATACCAGTCTGGCTTCCATCCTGGCCACAGGGTGGAGACTGCACTCATCGCACTGACAGATGATACCCGGCGCCAGCTGGGTCGGGGTGGTTCCACCATTCTCGTGCTTTTAGATCTGTCGGCCGCATTTGATGTGGTCAATCACGAGCGGTTGGTACACGGCCTTCCCGGGGCTGGGATTAGAGGGACA
Organism: Paroedura picta; assembly: GCF_049243985.1. Lineage (NCBI taxonomy): Eukaryota > Metazoa > Chordata > Lepidosauria > Squamata > Gekkonidae > Paroedura > Paroedura picta. Next base: position 60,638,390 of record NC_135373.1, on the reverse strand, counting down.
GCAATTGAATGGCCAGTCTCCTTTCTTCAGAACTGGACACAGAGGGTTGCTGTGGGGGAGGAATTGTCGGACCCTTGTGAGCTCCCTGAGCTCCCACAGGGGCGATACCCTCCTCTACACAGGTCCGGGGCTATGGGCGGGGATGTCACCAATATGCAGATGACACCCAGCTCTACTTCCTAATGGACGGCTGACTGGACTGCCCCCTAGATACATTTGCTAGTTGTTTGGAAGCAGTACCTGGATGGCTCAGGCAGGGTTGTCTGAAACTCAAACCGTCCAAGATGGAGGTACTGTGACTAGGAAGAAGAGGGCAGGATCAGGAAGCACGCCTCCCATGCCTGGACGGTGTGCAATTAATATCTGCACTTGTTGTCAGGAATTTGGGAGTGACCTTTGATGTCTCCCTTCCTATGGAGGCTCAGGTCACTAAAGTAGCCAGGATGGCATTTGCCCATCTTCGCCAAGCCCGGCTACTAGTGCCCTACCTGTCCTCAGATCATTTGGCCACAGTGATCCATGCAACGGTCACTTCCAGACTAGACTACTGTAACTCGCTCTATGTGGGCCTGCCTTTGACTTTGATCCAGAAGTTACAGCTGGTACAAAATGCAGCTGCCAGGGTCTTCACTAGGACACCTTGGAGGGCCCATATTCAGCCGGTGCTTCGCCATCTGCACTGGTTACCATATGGCCTTAAGGGTTTTGTATTAACCTTTAAGGCCATATGCAGCTTGGGTCCTACTTACCTGCGGGGCCACTTGGTTGCCTATGCCCTGTGGGTCCCTCCACTCTTTGGGTAGAATTTACTGGTTGTCCCAGGCCCCTGGGATGTTCGCCTGCCTCGACCCGGATCAGGGTCTTTTTGATCCTGGCCCCAACCTGGTGGAATGAGCTCCCAGAAGAACTGAGGGCCCTGTTGGAATTGTCAGCTTTCTGCAGGGCCTGTAAGACAGAGCTTTTTCACCAGGCATTTGGTTGAGGCCAGGATAGACCCCCGGTGTTTCCATCAAGGACCCCTTCCCAAAGTCTATCAAAGTCTACTAGTCTATTAGACTATGGGCCACCTGCCTGATGCAACACACCTTCTTTTATGTGTCTTCTTTTTTTGCCATTGTGTTGCAGCTGACTTATGGCTGTAGGGTTTTCAAGTGAAATTCACATATTGTCACTGCCAATCTCTGTGTTGCTATCCTAGATGTACTTTGTGGTCTCCCATCCAAGTATTAACCAGAGGTTATCCTGCATAGCTTCCAAGATGTGATGAGACTGGATTATCCTGAATGTGGCTGTACCGAGAATTATTTTACATGTATAAAAATAATGTGGGATAGAAGTTACAGTACAGAGAACTGGGGAAGCTTGCTGGATCCAAATTCTATTACTATTGGTACTGTTTTCCAAGTCCCTCCTTGGCAGCCCTATATTTTTAGCTCTAATATGAGCACAATAGATCACTGGTTCACAATAGCTGCAGGAATTGTATTTTGTTTTTGTTTTGCCCTTGACTTTCCTCATTCCCTTTGATATTTTACAGGAATCAAATTAACAATGGATTTTCATGTCTGAATAGGACAGATGAGGCACAGTCTTGACAAGTCAAGAAACAGAAAAAAATGATGTGAAGAAATAGGAAAACATCTGACATTAACAATGCAGACATCCAGAAACTAGATGGAGAATACTTTTAATCTTCTGGACACTGGGATGCTGATCTGAAAAGTTTCTGTACTACAGCAAAAGCAATTTCAAAAGGTGGCTACACTTGGAAATTGATGAAGTAAACTATATAGGCAAATTAAATTTGATTCCGTTTGGACTTAATTTGATGATGGGTTCCTTTCTCGTGGCAGGTGTGAAAAAACAGCATAATACAAAAGAAAGTATTATTACCAGTGGTTGCTGCTGGGAACAGAATACTCCATTTTTATCATGAATTGATTTCAACTTGGCATAGAAAAACTACTGACTTACCCTTCTCCTCTGCATTCCATTAACCTGCTGCTTATATTCTGTCTCCTATTTGTACAGGATAACACTTCATGCATTTCATAAAAGTGAGCTTATGCCACGATAAACCTGTTGGGTCTTTTAGATAGTACAAGACTTGTTTTTATTTGGACTTTATTAGGAAGACTTCACACACACACACACCAAAAGGTCCTGCATGAGTTGAAAGCCTCTTTCCCCCTGAATTTAATTCATCTTAAGATGACAATCATGGATCTCAGTGGTATATTTGAGGGCCTGCAATAGTGATTAACAAAGGCCTGTTGCTATTCTGAAGTGCAATGAAGTATGTAATTAAACAGTTTCCCTCCCACATTGGGAGCAGAGTTTTAAAGAGAAAGCTGTTTGATTGAAAAGCCAGCTTTATGAAATGGTTGGATACTTCTTAAGCCATAGTCATCTGTGAAAACCGGATGACACCAGAAGTCCAGTGTGAGCTTAAATAGTCCACAGAACAAATTCTGTGATCAGTTTTCAGGCTAGTGCTTCTAAGGGCTTATAGAATGGGGATGACTTTCATGGATATGTAGGTAATATAGATAATGCTCAGCCAGGATCCCGTTTTTCTTCACACATACATCTCTGTGGGACAAGTATTAATTTCACTCAAATTAGGGACATCGCACAACAATATCCTCTGTTAATATTTCAGCCCCACGGTACTGCCTATGGATGAGTGAAAGCTCCCGGTTCCATTCCATTATGGTTCCAGAAGCCTGATTTATGTTGCATCTCACGTGTCCTTGATTTCAATTCAACTCGGAGAATAAAATGAATTCCAACAAATGTAACATGTGCCTTTACTGCTGTTTTTCATGCTAATATAATGCATCCCCAGAATTATGATGTGATCATGGTACGATTACACTAAGGTCCCTTTCTGTAGTTTTATCAGTGCTCACATATGAAGAAGCAGTGCAGAGTATTAAAGAAGCACAAAGGAAAATATCTTTGAATTGCACATAGGCTGCACTAGGTTTAGCAAAAGAAAAACAGTGTTAAATTTCAAGGGTTGGATGCAAGCTAAATTTCCCAGTGGCAGAATGGATCTTTCCTTCCTGCCTCTTCCTACAGCAGCCCACTGATCTCCATGAAATACTTTTCATGGGAAATGAGGGACCCTGAGGAATGACATAACAAGGGTCTTCTAGCTGAAAAAGGATATTCATGGAAATTGCCAGTTTAGTCTTAATCCAACCCCTAGTGTATCAGTTCTTCTTGGGAAATGGATAATTTGAAATTCCAAAACATAGGGATAAACTCTGAACATAATTTGATCCAATTTTGTATGATCATTTTTTAAAAAAAGATTCTGGCATCCTCCTCACAATTCATGGAAGATTTGTGACTTGAACAAAAGAGTAATCGGGCATCCCTGGTCAAGAATGTGTGTGAGTCATTTCAGCCTTTGTCCTTCAGAGTGCTATTGCCTTCAACCAAGGCAGTCAAACATGCTGTGATCTTTCACGACTTAGCAACGGACCAGATAAATGTATTTATTTATAATTAGGTTTCTATATCACCTATAATTGGGTTTCTATATGGGGTTACTGGATCAGGGCAGTTCACAACAAAGAATTATAAACAACCTAACTACAGCCAACCATTAAAACAATTAAAATTATTATATATTTGCATTAGCCATGGTTTCTTCCTCGCCATCTCCCATTCAGGGGGTGGGTTACTTTAGGGAAGGCCCATATGATGGTATCATTTTCCATCATTGACTAACCACAAGCAAAAGTCTGGCAGAAGACCTCCATTTTGCTGGCCCTTTGAAAGTGAGGAAGTTCCTATAGGCCTGCAGCTCTTCTTGGAACTCATTTCACAAGGTAGGAGCCAGGACTGAAAAGGTCCTGGCCCTGGTTGAGGTCAGACATACTTCTTTAAGGCATGGAAACACTCTAGTCTTAAAAGACACTGAATCTCTGTTCCCTGCTTAGAGAGGGGAGAGAGCTTTAGCTATATATCTGGAAAGCAAATGAACTGACTCCCTCCCCCCCCCCTCACTGCCTGTTCTCTGTTCAGAAGGGAGGAAAACTGTTGAAAATCAAAGTGGAGGTTTGGTTCAATTCAAAACTCCACAGACAAAAGATCTCTCTGGCTCCCGTTCTTCTTTGCAGGAGCTACAGAAAGCTATGAAAATATGTAACTGCCAAATAAGAAACAATCAGCCTAGATCTTGATAATCTGCCTATCTCTTTAGGGTGCATGCTTTTGTTGCAACTTTTTGCATTGTTGTGATGGGGAGATGTGAAATTATCCATCATTCTGGCAAGTTCTTGTAAAATCTAGAAGAGGATGGTCATTTTGGATTGTCCTGAAAAGTGAGAAAAAAATTGCAGCTATCATCTTTCTGAGAAAGCACCGTAATCATATGCATTAAGGACTCTAATTAATAGAAGGCTTCACTCTCGTGCTAATCATTTTCGCTTCTGGATGATGTGGCCAGCAGCAAGGTTGTCTTCTCCTCTGATGTTGGAGGAGCACCTGATGCATCTGGTGCCCGTGAGACAGTAACTTAATTCCCTGAGTATGTTGTTTCTTAAGCTTCCAGAGCTAAGATAATATAGGTAGAGCTATATAAACAATGATAACAGTAACAGCACAGTGAAGTTCAATGGCTAGAGTGTTTAGAGTATAGGAGTAAGACCTGGGAGACCTGTGTCCATATACTTGCTTTTCCATGATGCTCACTGAGCCACTGAGCTCACTCACCCTCTCAGCCTCACCTACCATACAAATTTACTGTGAGGCTAAAATGCAGAGCCCGTGGGTACTGCTGAGAGCTCATTAGAGGAAAGGCAGAATACAATGCACCAGGTTTTAAAAACTGTTTTCTGCAGGTATGATTTTAATATAGTCCATTATGATTCAGGAATAAGGCATTCCTAGTAACTTGATACGGTTGGCACATCTTGTTTCTGCTGGAGAAAGACTCCTCCTTCCAGGAAAATTCTCGCATCTCAACTCAAAAAAGCACATTATGTCATGAATAGACTCCATGGAAAGTCAAACTTGCAGCGGTTCAAGTTAATGAATTCAAATTCAAATTTATTTTAATACAGCACTGCGGCCAGATCAAACAGACAGCGAGAAAAATATTTCAGAGTAGAAAATTGCAAAATCAGGGAGCCAGTACAAAATTTAAAATATATAAAATTGTATAATTGATGGGTACATTATAAAAATACATAGTAAAATTCCTCTAAAAATCTTCACTTAAGCTTAAGTTGTCTTTCCCATGTGCTAAGCACATGCGCACAAAATTTGGCAACCTGCTTAATAATATGGCCCCTACTATTCCACAGGAGGAATTTTACTTTTTCTTTGTTTGAGCTGGTGGAGGAATTCCTGAGTAATGGGATGAATTTATTTCATCGCAGAGCTAAAAGTAGGGCACCTTAAGAGGACGTGTTCGATTGACTCTATCTCCCCGGAATTATAGGGGCAAGTTAATGAATTATCTATTTGTACTGTGTTGCTGTGGCCCATTCCGCACCAGGACCAATGTTGCCAATTGGTTCCTGCAAGCGGAAATGCTATTTTTAAAAGTGCTATTCGGCGTTATGCATACCTGCCTTTGTAGTGGAATCCAGTAGCATTTCAATCATTTCCCACAGGTTTCCGGTCTCACCAAAAATCGCTATACAGGAAGCGATTTTTTCTGTGCTTTGTCCTGCCCCTGGCCGTCAATCAAACAAGCAGCCAATGGGCAGTCGTTATCATGCTCCCCAAAAGCCCCTTTCCCTTTAAGCACAGTTTTTAAAAAAAATAAAAACACACATTGCAACGAATATGCCTTGATTCATTGATTCCTTAATTCCTTCTAATGTTGAGACCCATCTAGCTGGCAGCTGGCATGTGAGCTGCTGATTCATCATTACCACACTCCCCCGAGTGAAAAAAAAATCCCCCCCCCCCGTGCACAGGCACGATTTTCGGCCAAAAATAAAGGGGACTTGCAAATGGGTCTGTGTTGTGCTTGGTGACTTGAGGGGAGCTTTAAAGCAGCTCTGTGGAGGGACTGTAGCCAGAGAAGCCTCGCTGGGTGAATGAAGGCTCGATGGTTCGTTGCTTTCTGCTCGCTCTGAGAAAAAAAAAATGGCGATCACTTTGCCGGAAGTTCGGAGAGAGCCAGGGGGAGGGACTTGGCTGGAACCGCAACAATGGGAACACACAGATCTTTTTCGCTGATGTTGCAGATTGTTTGCAAGAGTGTAGTGCTTTTCGGAGGGTGAATCCACTTTTCTGGATTCCCCTTTAAGCGCTACAATAAATCGCTTTTTGCGGATCGGTTTCAGGAGTGTGGCAGATTGTGTGCGACGTCATGCATAACTGCAAATTAGTAGCGTTTACAATTTGGAAGCCTTTTGCAACATTGAAGTTGTGCGGAATGGACCTCAGTGTTCTACTATACTTTTAGAAAGAACATGGCCATACAGCTACTGGATTCTTGTTTAAGAAAGGAAGACCCTGTGCAAATCTTAAGTTATGTTCTTGAATATTCTCCTGCAAAACCACATGGAACAAGGATCTGGTCCGGTACGAGGCACCTTTAATATATTTCACATTGATTCGGCCAGAAACTTTGAACTCTGTGCCACAAACTTTGGACCACCATAGAAAACAGTTTGCCTTAATGATACTGCATTTGACCAAAAGGGCACTTTTACATGCTCTAAATAATGTTCTTTCAATGCCCTTTGCAACTGGTTTTTACTGTGTGACAAGTCAAAAACCACTTGCAAAAGTTCATGGAAGTGGATTAAACCTGTATTATTTAGCATGTGTGAAAGCACCCATCAAGTGTAGAGAGCCAGCTTGGTGTAGTTGTTAGGCGTGCAGACTTCTAATCTGGCGAGCTGGGTTTGATTCCGTGTTCCCCCACATGCAACCACCCTTGGGCTCGCCATGGCATTGATAAAACTGTTCTAACCAAGCAGTAAGATCAGGGCTTGTGCAGCCTCACTTACCTCGCAGTGTGTCTGTTGTGGGGAGAGGAAAGGGAAGATGATTGTACGCCACTTTGAGACACCTTTGGGGAGAGAAAAGCGACATGTAAGAACCAACTTTTCTTCAAGTGAGAAGTATCAGGGCTGTTCCTGGATGTGACAAAGACCATTCATTATAGATAGGCTAAAACATGCATGGAAGTTTGAGCAACACTAAAGCTAGTGCTGGTGACAGCATTCCAGTTGAACTATTCAAAATCTTAAAAGACAATGCAGTAAAAGTGCTACACTCAATATGCCAGCAAATTTGGAAAACTCAACAATGGCCACAGGATTGGAAAAGGTCAATTTACATTCCAATCCCAAAGAAGGGCAATGCCAAAGAATGTTCAAACTACCGCACCATTGCACTTATTTCTCATGCTAGCAAAGTTATGCTCAAAATCCTACAAGCTAGGTTCCAGCAATATTCTAGGCATATGGTTGAGGCCAGGGCAACTCTCCCACTAATCCATCAGAGGATCCCCTCCAATATTGTGATCTCTAACATCGAGATCATGGTTAGATCTATTGTATTGGTGCCAACCTCTTCTGAACATTATTCTCTCCACCAGGCTGAACTAAGATCAGAATTGTGACCACCGCCGCTATATGTTATATGTAACTTTTAATTTTATGGGGATTTTATTGTGTTTTAACTATGTATGTTGTAAACCGCCCTGAGACCTATTGGGAGAAGGGTGATCTTAAAATTAAATAATAATAATATTAATAATATGTGGACCAAGAACTTCCAGAATTACAGGCAGGATTTCAGAGAGGCAGAGGAACTAGAGATCAAATTGCCAACATACGCTGGATCATGGAGAAAGCTAGGGAGTTCCAGAAGAACATCTACTTCTGCTTCATTGACTATGCTAAAGCCTTTGATTGTGTGAAGCACAACAAATTGTGGCAAGTTGATGGAAAGAGCTGGAACTTCTCATGCTGATGGAAAGAGCTGGAACTTCTCATGCTGATGGAAAGGTATGATCTAGTAGGCATCACAGAAACTTGGTGGAATGATTCTCATGACTGGAATGTAATGGTGGATGGATATGAACTGTTCAGAAAAAACAGAATAGATCGAAGAGGTGGAGGAGTGGCACTGTATGTGAGGAAAGGGCTTACCTGTCAGGAAATTCTAGTGAAGGAGAGCATATCTACAGTGGAAAGCATCTGGGTGAAAATAAGCGAGGGGAAAACAAACAGTGTGGTGGTTGGTGTCTGCTACCGACCGCCTGACCAACGAGAGGATGTGGATGCTGCACTTTGTGAGCAGCTTGAGAAAATATCCAAACGGCAGGACCTTGTCATCATGGGTGACTTCAATTTCCCAGATGTGTGCTGGGAAACAAACTCTGCGAAGCGTACTCAGTCATGCAAGTTTCTGACCTGCCTGGCTGACAATTTCATTTATCAAATGGTAGATGAACCCACAAGAGGTTCAGCCATACTGGACTTAATACTGACCAACAGGCAAGAGTTGGTGGATGAGGTGAAGGAGGTGGGGACCCTAGGGGGAAGTGACCATGTCCTCATAGAATTCCTTTTGAGATGGGGAGCCAAGGAAGCTTGTAGCCAGACGCGGATGTTGGATTTTCGTAGGGCAAACTTTAATAAACTCAGAGACATGATGAGTGTCATACCATGGACGAGAATGCTGGAAGGGAAGGGAGCATGTGAAGGGTGGACGCTACTCAGACAAGAGCTATTGCATGCTCAATCAATGACTATTCCAGAAATACGAAAACACTGCAGGAGCTCTAAGAAGCCTATTTGGATGAACAGAGAACTTCAAGAGGAACTAAGAAAGAAAAGGAAAATGTTCAGGAAATGGAGGGAAGGACAGAGCTCTAAAGAAGAGTACCTACAGGTTACTAGGCACTGTAGATCAATCATCAGAAAGGCCAAAGCTGAGAGTGAGCTAAGATTGGCCAGGGAAGCCCATTGTAACAAGAAAAGATTTTTCAGTTACGTGAGGAGCAAACGTAAAGTAAAGGAGGCAATAGGCCCGCTGTTGGGTGCGGATGGACAAACTCTAACGAAAGATGCAGAGAAAGCAGAAAGGCTTAGTGCCTATTTTACATCTGTTTTTTCCCACAGGTCTAAGTGTTTAGGCACATCTAGAGATGGCTGTAGCCAAAGGATAGTGTCTGGGTGGCAGGTTAACATGGATAGAGAGGTGGTCGAGAGGCATTTAGCTGCACTGGATGAGTTCAAATCCCCTGGTCCAGATGAAATGCACCCGAGAGTACTCAAAGAACTTTCCAGAGAACTTGCACAGCCCTTGTCCATCATCTTCGGAACCTCTTTAAGGACTGGAGATGTCCCGGAGGACTGGAAAAGAGCAAACGTTATTCTGATCTTCAAAAAAGGCAGGAAGGATGACCCGGGAAACTACAGACCAGTGAGTCTGACCTCTGTTGTGGGGAAGATAATGGAGCAGATATTAAAGGGAGCGATCTGCAAACATCTGGAGGACAATTTGGTGATCCAAGGAAGTCAGCATGGATTTGTCTCCAACAGGTCCTGCCAGACCAACCTAGTTTCCTTTTTTGACCAAGTAACAGGTTTGCTGGATCGGGGAAATTTGGTTGATGTCATTTACTTGGATTTTAGTAAAGCTTTTGACAAGGTTCCCCATGATGTTCTGATGGATAAGTTGAAGGACTGCAATCTGGATTTTCAGATTGTTAGGTGGATAGGGAATTGGTTAGAGAACCGCACTCAAAGAGTTGTTGTCAATGGTGTTTCATCAGACTGGAGAGAGGTGAGTAGCGGGGTACCTCAGGGTTCGGTGCTCGGCCCGGTACTTTTTAACATATTTATTAATGATCTAGATGAGGGGGTGGAGGGACTACTCATCAAGTTTGCAGATGACACCAAATTGGGAGGACTGGCAAATACTCCGGAAGATAGAGACAGAGTTCAACGAGATCTGAACACAATGGAAAAATGGGCAAATGAGAACAAGATGCAATTTAATAAAGATAAGTGTAAAGTTCTGCATCTGGGTCAGAAAAATGAAAAGCATGCCTACTGGATGGGGGATACGCTTCTAGGTAGCACTGTGTGTGAACGAGACCTTGGGGTACTTGTGGATTGTAAACTAAACATGAGCAGGCAGTGTGATGCAGCGGTAAAAAAGGCAAATGCCATTTTGGGCTGTATCAACAGAGGCATCACATCAAAATCACAAGATGTCATAGTCCCATTGTATACGGCACTGGTCAGACCACACCTGGAGTACTGTGTGCAGTTCTGGAGGCCTCACTTCAAGAAGGACATCGATAAAATTGAAAGGGTACAGAGGAGAGCGACGAAGATGATCTGGGGCCAAGGGACCAAGCCCTATGAAGATAGGTTGAGGGACTTGGGAATGTTCAGCCTGGAGAAAAGGAGGTTGAGAGGGGACATGATAGCCCTCTTTAAGTATTTGAAAGGTTGTCACTTGGAGGAGGGCAGGATGCTGTTTCTGCTGGCTGCAGAGGAAAGGACACGCAGTAATGGGTTTAAACTTCAAGTACAACGATATAGGCTAGATATCAGGAAAAAGTTTTTCTCAGTCAGAGTCGTTCAGCAGTGGAATAGGCTGCCTAAGGAGGTGGTGAGTGCCCCCTCACTGGAAGTCTTCAAGCAAAGGTTGGATACACACTTTTCTTGGATGCTTTAGGATGCTTAGGGCTAATCCTGCGTTGAGCAGGGGGTTGGACTAGATGGACTGTATGGCCCCTTCCAACTCTATGATTCTATGATTCTATGATTCTAAGTTCTTAAAGAGATGGGAATACCAGAGCATATTATTTGTCTCTTGAGAAACTTATATGCAGGTCAAGAAGCAACAGTGAGAACTGAACATGGAATCACTGATTGGTTCAAAATTGAGAAAGGAGTTCGACAAGGCTGTATACTGTCGACTTGCCTATTTAACTTGTATGTAGAGCACATCATGAGAAAGATGGGATTAGAGGAGTCACAAATTGGGATAAAGATTGCAGGGAGAAATATCAACAACCTCAGATATGCAGATGATACCATTCTAATGGCAGAAAGTGAAGAGGAACTAAAGAGCCTGTTGATGCTGGATGGAGTCACTGAAGCAGTAGGTGCAAACTTAAATGGACTCCGAGGAATGGTAGAGGACAGGAAGGCCTGGAAGATCATTGTCCATGGGGTTGTGATGGGTCGGACACGACTTCACACCTAACAACAATAACAACAAAAACATGCATTTATCAGTCCTTTCTCCCAAAGTGATAGATTTACATAAAAGCTATGAGAGGCTGAATTTTATGCAGGGGAAGTCTCAAAGGAAGTAAATCCTACTAAATTCAACACATCTTACTCTCAAACAGATAGCATTGAGGTTTCACAGTCGTTGGTCTCAGGCAGGTATCTTGATCTGTAGAAAAGAAAACCGTACAGCTAAATCTATTCTCTATGGGTTAGCCCAGAGGGTTGGGTAGAAGATAAGCAGATGGGAAATTTAGAAGCTTATAGCTCATCTATAAATAGGATTGCCAATTAGAAAGAAGAAAAAACTGGTTCACCTGCTCTTAGGTTTCTACAGCAGCTTCAGAAATCAACATATGAAACTTTTCATGGCATAAGGATGAACTAATTCCTGCAACTCAATTCATTCTTAAAAACACATTTGCAAGAAACAGATGACCAGTTTCCAACTGGTAAAATAAATAGTGTAATCAAGGCCACCAAGAAACATATATGGTCATTAACTCTGCATTCAGCCAGTTGAAGGTGCAACTCTGATGTCTCCACCACACAGCTGTGCAGTCTTTGGCACTGGTAAAGCAGTTTGCATCAGCACCTCCCATTGACATGGCCAATGCAGGGAATTTGTGGGGAGCTGTTTCTGGGGGCCTATATGAGGCAGGAACTTAGAGGCCATTTTGAACAGGAGCAGAAGGGGGCATGCATAGGTCAGCAAAGGCATTCTGATAGCCACACCTGCATTTGGGGGAGCCTCTCCTCTCCTCAGCCTGGGTGGGGAGTGAAGGATATACCCATGATAACTGAATGCCACCATGGTGTGTGGGAGCATCACCAGCCCCATATGGGCTTCCCTTCATCAAATGAGGCTCAGCCCCTCCAGCACATGCCCCCATTTGGGTATGGTTTGAACACAGTGTTGCCTTGAGCACATGTGATCAGGTACATGGCTCATTCAGCTCTGTGGACATGTGCCCTTGGGCCAGCTGATGGAGCCATGGCAGCTTTGACATCTAGATGGGTCATTGAGGTTGCTGCAATGGGAATTACATGCACCTGGGAGCTTCAAGTCCCTGTGGATTTGGCCAGGAGGTGGCCTGGCCTTGTCAGCCATTCTGTTTTTCACATTGCTTAGGATCCTTTGAAAAGGGGAAGGATGACAGTGACTACAGAGCTAGGGTGTTCCTCCAGGTGAGATGGTTAAGCCATGCATCAATTGCACATCTGGCTGGATGGTTAAGTGTAACTTATGCAAGCAAAATGGAGAAAGGTTCATGGATAGGACTGCACAACTGAGTAGATGATGGATTCAGTCCATGGAGCAGGCCCCTGCTGCAGGGCCATGACCTCTGAAATGTACCGTATCTGCTCTGCAGCATTTTCAGATGCTGGTTAAACTTCACTGTGGTGGAGGGCCATTATGCCAATGGCTTTGTTCCAACAATGGGTCCAGCATTCATTATCCAACTGGGGCCAGCCGCTTTCCGCAGGACCATTCCATGGCATTGCCTCTGTAGTACCCTGTCATTGCAGAATGCCTCCCCATGCTTCCACAATGGGGGTTGGCCACCCCCCCCAGGCATGCCTACAGCTGTGGAAATGGTGGCCTGTTCCCTTGCCTTAGCCTCCCACCAATCTTTGTCAATTTCTATGGTCGCAGATTTGCCAGGATGAGGCCCCCACCTCTATTGTGTACACTGGGTCCTTGTTGTTTCCTTACAACTCTCCTGCTTCTCCCTCTCCCATGGGATCACAACAGACAAACACAATGGTTCAACTTTATTAAAGCAATCCAGGGCCTATGGAGTGGTTCTGGTGGGATTTCAGCTTCTGTGACTGGTAGCCCACTCAGTCTTTTGCTGCTAGGAGAGCCCCCTTGATGGTGTTTTAGCTGCATGGTTGGGGTGTCACCTCTCACCATTGGATCAGCACCTGCATATGGGTCAAAACAGACACAGGAATAGCCAGCAAATGTTCAGTCATGGCAGAACAAAGGGCCATTAGCACTCCCCCAGTGAAAAGGTATGCCTTCTCGAGCTGTGAAGCCGAAATGTTGGCTCCTGGGTAGCAGTACTCGCAGCTTCCTCACCTAGATTGGCATCCTATTGGCACATCCCTGTAATGGAAGAGGAATGCTGTTAGCACCTTCAGGACATGCTGTTCCTAGTTAGGAAATGTGGCCATAATGTGGAATTGTGCAGCACACAGGTAGTGCTTGCCAGCCACCCCAAGGTATTGGCCAGTTGTTGGGACTTTTGGACTTGACTCAGTCCTGAGTCCCTCCAGAGAAACAGAGCTGCAGAGTAACAAAGCATTTTGAAAGTATGCAGCTATTAACTATGTGGATGAAGTATAGATCAATATTTACAGCGCTTTCAGGTTTAAAAGAGAGAATCTTCACTGGGAAGGAATATGTGCAAATGGATATCATATTCATCTGCTTCAGTCTCCTTACTGAAGCAGAGCACAAAAAATTAAAGAGTACAAAAGCAGTATATTGTAAGCCTCTATGGCTGGACTGCAGGCAAACTACATGCCACACATATCAGCAAATAGAGAGAGAGCCGAGCCTGATAGCTGCTTGCTTGCTTCAGCATAAGGTACTCACTGATCTGTTCTTCCTGAAGAAAGAGGAAGTGGGTGGAAGCCCACCTTAAACAAAGGAATCCCCAGCCACGTGATTGGGATTTTTCCACTGCAATCTTAGTATGACCATTAGGCGTTACTAGTGAGCACATAGGTACAGCTCAACTGCTTTAAAAGCGTAACAACAGCCCTTCAAGGCTGACTTCACCAAGTTACTTTGCTGCCTGCAGTTCCAACAGAAGTGTTGTCACCTAGCTAGGCAAGCTGCTTAGTCCACACCCATCACAGTGTCTTCCTGGCAGCTGCCTTCAGCTGGCCCTGGAGCAGCTAAGAACCTGATGTGTCTGGATGCTTGCTGCTTGCCCCCAGAGCTGCTGGGTTTGAGAGGGAGAGATGCCATATCCATGGTGCTCAGTGTCACCACAGTAAGCCCATGAAAGATATGGAGGTAGAGGGCTTGGGAGCCTTGTTTACCTGTTTACATAAATTGCCCTTGTGCTGGTGTATGCCACTGTATGGATCAGTCGACTCTCTACTCCAATTTCCTGCCCCTCCTAGGATTCCTCTGTTAGATGTAGTTTTTAATATTTTTGTATTTTCGTGAGACATACTGTAAGCCATCTTGAGCTAAAATTGCAAAAGGAAGGTATGAATCTCTTTTTAAAAATACAACAAAAAGGAAATCTAGTAGATAGATTGAATGGATTTTTGCATTAAAATCCTGTACATAATCCTGAAAAATAATCTCACTAGGAATGAGAATAGATTGGATTATAAGTGTTAAATTAGGGAAATTACTTAATAAGGTATTCATTGTAAGTGAATAAAAATCTTCTGAACTTATTCCCATTACATTTCTTTGATACCAGCAATCTGGAGATGTAAAATAAATGAATCCAGTTTGGCTTTGTGAGCAAAGGTTGTTTTGGTTATGATGAATCCAGTAACTTTACATTTAATTTGCAGCCCCAGTTGTAAACTGCACGGAGCTTTTATTCAAATCGCAGGTCGATTCAGTCCCTGCTGTCTACACAAAATGCGATTTCCGTTTTGATTTTGGGCTATTTAAATTTTCCTTCTGCAACAAGAAGGATTGATCCGGAGTGACCCTACCTTTATTGTGCAATATCTTAGAGTGCTCTTAATGCTCAATATGTTAAAAATCGAATTGAGAAAGCAGGCTGTTTTGAATCTGGGCTTTGCTTCGTGGTAGAGAACCCCTGATTGGACAAAGCTGGTCATGTGACAAGCTTGCCTTAAGGAGAAGCCCCTAATTTCTCTCAACTTCTGTTGGTCTTGGATTTTTCTCCCTCATCTGCCTTCTTTGATCCTCTCCCCCCCCTCCAAGAAAAGAAAGAGGCTCCCTGCTTGGCTCCCCCCCCCTTCAAGAAAAGAAAGAAAGAGGCTTGGCTCTGCAACCCTTCTGAACTACCCTAACTACATGCAGAACACTTTTCTGTTTCAATGGGGAGGGGGGGAGGAGAGGAAGACCCCAGTTCAAATTGATCTGAATTCAACAGGATTGACAATGGAATAAACAAAGTAAGTGCAGACTCTGTCCCAGTTAGCAAAGAGGGCTAGCAAGGATCATGCTGGTCTTGGCAAGAAATTTCTCTTGGTTATAAAAGAAACACTGATTTTGCAGTCATATTCTTAAAGGTCCATCAGGGAATCTGACAGACCCATTTATGGAGTACAGCTGGATGTAGCCCTAGGTATACCATTTCTAAATTCCCTTGAAGACATTTATAATATAGAACAGGAACATAATTCCTTTATATTGTTCAATGCTTGGCAATCAGACCATGTAGATTACTGCTGTTAAAACTGTGGGTTTATGGAAGGAAGCCAGGACACTGAGCATAAGAACAGTTCTTTTATTGTGATCTCAGCATGAGTGCAAGTTGTTAGCGGGCAACAACAAGGCTGAAATCCTCCAGAAAACCCCCAGCATTTATACATAAGCAGATAATGGATCTTCCCACCAGTGTGCACAATTGGTTGGATCGAAATTAAAACTGATTGGATCCAGCAGACAGGATTTAGCGGCACATTGGTCAATTATAGCAACCTGGGGATGAAAAAAATCTATGCATATTTCCATTAGGGTAGTTGTCATGCTCCAACCAATCGAACAAAAATACCCCCTGGAGTTCATTGTTTAAAAAGCTGTTGATTCAGTTTTTCATGAAACCCTGAATTCTCTTTCTGAAATCTTGGAGAATATTTACATAACCACAGAAATGTAAATATCCAAAGTATCAAAAAAAAATTATGCATTTTAAATGGGTTTCTATAAGACACATGGCAGTTTATGTCATAGGTTCAAATAGGGGAATTTTTATTTTATAAGCATTATTACTCATGTCAAAGTGTGTTTTCAAGGTCTAGTACTGTGAAACACAATGATTTCTGCTACTACAAAAAACAAACACAAGCTTTGTAATACCTTTTCTACTCAAAGATATATTGAAATTTGTTTTCTGGAATAAACATACCCCAAATGCAATCTGTGTATGTTTCACACTGTTGTTAGAAAGTTAAATCAATAAAGAGAGCCCAGCAGTCAAGTGAGTTTTTCTGTACTCATCTCCTGATTTCATTTCCTATCTCCCTGCTAATATTCGCAAACGAAGCAAAAGTCGTATCTCTTCATGCATTTCTCTGTAATCTTTACTATGCAATGCAAAAGACAGTTTCTGCTGTTTTACTTTTGTCTTTTTAATATCCTCATATATATATATATATAAGATATATATAAGATATATATATATATATATAATAGGTTCAAACCAGGGCTTGTGTGCGTGTGTGTGTGTTCCAAATAATACACATATGCACACACAATTCTTTAGAGGAAGAAGGCAGAAAATAAACAAGACAGGGAATATTTCTATTCATAAAGATGCCTTTGAAAACAGGTACTCTCTAAAAATGTTCTATCTCCACACTCAAATAAGTTGCTGATGCTGATAATATCCCTCTTTATATTTAGTTGAAAGAGAATAATAGATTGCACAGTTTACCATTTCCTTCGTGTCTCATGCAAACCACTTTGTTAGATTTCATAAGCTCTTTAGCTCTAGTTACCAACACATGTTGACTCATAAAATATTCATTTGGAGAAACCACATTGGGAAGAAAACAGATTTACACAGGACTGCAGAGAAGAGAGAAAGAAGGTATTGCAAAATACATAAACACTATTGAATTTGACTATAAATAACAAAATGGGAGGGGGATACAATAATGATTTTGTGCAAAGCATTCTTAATCTTTAAACAAATCTAAGTGTGCACTTCCACTTTCAAAAGATAAATCACTTTTAACTGTTCAAATAGCCAATGTAATCTTCTACCAGAGATTGGATCCGGAACTAAAATCACAATTTCCACTGTTTCCCTCCTTCCTGCTGCACCGTTTCATTCCATTCCTAAGGGTTCCCTGACCCCTAGAGACAGCATTTTGTGAAGATTAGTGGAGGGCACTAGAAGGAGGGAGACAGGGCATACAAATACATAAAGCTGCCTTATCCTAAATCAGGCCACCAGTCTATCAAGGTTGCATTATCTACTTCACCAGGCAGGGTCCCTTCAGGGTCTCATGTCTTACATCACCTGCTATCTGATCCCTTTAAACAGAGATGCCAGGTGGGACCTTCTGTGCCAAGCAGGTGCTCTACCACTTAGACATAGCCTCTTCCCAAAAGTTAAATTCTATTTTGCCATTGGAAAACTTAGTCTGGATCCAAACCCATTTAATTGGGAAAGCTAGATCCTTATGTAGCTCCTGGGAGATGATAGTGACAACTAAAGTAGGTGAAAAGGCATGGAACACTGCAGCCATTGGCTCTACTACATCACCAACCCAGCTTCAAACTGTTCTTCAGAGCTCTAATTTTACCTATTCAGTACTAAATGCTTTGAAGTTTAGACAGATTACAATCCTATTTTACCACTATGTACTGAAACATGGTTTCCATCCATTCTGACTGAATGTCAAAGGTAGTCCAGTGTGTGTCGAAGGATAACTGATAATGGCTGTGGGATTTGCTCTACAGACAACATCACAGTGAATGGTACCACTGGGTTTCAAAGCAAATTGGGTAATTCTTTAGGCAAGAATGGCTCTGAACTATTCCAGGGAAGTCAATAATTTCAGCAAGGTACTTAGTCTGCCACCATATGAACTGGGGGGGTGGGTGATATAAAGGAGGAATAATCCTTAGGATGTTGAGGAAAACCAGAGAAATTCAGTATATCCCCAATGGAATTTACCTTCACCAACTAATAAAATGTCACTACTGTTAATCCAGGATAATAAATGGGAGTGAACTATAAGAGAGAGAGAGAGAAAGAAAGTATCAATGCACATGGCATTTAAAGACTACAAGAAGAAAGATGTCTGATATTTTTTATGAAGTTCAAGGGTGGCTTCCATTCAAACAAGAGAATTCACGCTGTTCATATGATGACTGTGGCATACAAAGATGCTTTGCCACTAGTGTTCATATAGCATAAGCTTTATTTATCAATGGTAACAGGTGGCTTTGGATGTTAAAGTGCTCAAAGAGCAAGCTGAGTCAAGCCAAGGAAAGGCTGAAAGGACCAGCATTCCTCTGCCTACCCTACTTAGGCTCAGCCAACTCTTCACTGCCAGTAGCTCAAGGACAAAGGGTCAGTCCCCCAATGAGTTTTAATTCTGTTCCATCAATGCTATCAGTCTGTTATTGGATCCCTCACGAGTAATCTCAGTGAGTTCATTTCAAAGTACTTGAACTCTGAAAATGTAGGTCACATCCAAAGGGAACTGTAATAAAGGTGAGACTGGAGAGAATCTAATATTCAATTGTTAGCCTTACTGGCTCTACAACAATTCAGTGCTATTAGAATATTCCTGATGATGAACTTGCAATGAATTCTCATACCTTCTGATGATCAAATCCTTTAAATTTCTTTAAGTGCTCTACACCAGCTTTTTCTAACTCTCTTCCACTCAGTGTACCCCCTATTGAAATCCAATAAATTAGGAAATGTTTAAACAGATGTTGGATAGCCATCTGACGGAGAGGCTGATCCTATGAAGGCTCAAGGGGGTGGCAGGTTACAGTGGATGAGCGATAGGGCTGTGAGTGTCCTGCATCATGCAGGGGTTTGGACTAGATTACCCTTCCAACTCTTTTATTCTATGATTCTAAGCCTGCTCTAACCACTAAACCACACTGGTTGTCGGTAGTTATAAATAAGAATTCCTGTCACAATGAAAGAAACTTTCTTTTTTATATATATTTTTTATTTATTTTTATTGTATATGAAGCGCTTACAGAAAGATGATTGTATGTCCCAAAGTTATTACTGGGGCTTAATAATGCTTTTGGGCTTGCAAAATGTCTATTTAGATTTTTACCTCATAGCTACCAGTAACTTAGCATATTATAGGCTGATAATACAATTTATACCCCAAAATGCATGTTAAATCCTTATCCATTGTTGTTCCTCTATATATTTCTGAAACAGCCTAGGGGGTGGGACGTGTCCGGTTGTCCCAGTTGGAATAGGGCCAATCAGAGTGCAGCCAGTTTTGTCCTGATTGGCCCTGCCCCTGCAGCTCCCGCCCTCTGGCCCTGGACTCTAACCTCTTTGCTCTCAGACGCCTCAGTGCCTGGAGCCAGCAGCAGGTAAGGGGAGGGAACCCTGGGCAAAGGGCTTGCTAATGAGGGCAAAGGGTCGTGGTGGAGGGCCTGCTAGGCTGGGCCTGCTGATGAGGGCCTTTCGGCCTGCTGATTGCCTGCTAAGGAGCTCTGTCTCAGCCCTGCTAATGAGCTGCCGAGCCCCCACCCACCCCACTTGATTTGGTTGTGAGCTGCGGCCCAGAGCCACCTTAAGCTGCCTGGCATGGGGAGGGGAGGGGACCCTTTCAGGGGCCATTCTTAGGAACGGGCTTTGAAGCTAGTATATATATATATGTAGAAAGGGTTTCTCTTTCCCTGTTCTTGTAAATGAGTCCTTCACCTTCTATTTGAAAGAGAACAATCTCAAGAATGAGGCTCCCAATTTGTAAGTCCTTTAATCTCAAAATTCAAAGATAGCACTTGCTGAGCCGAGGTTGCACTATTTATATCAAGTCTGGACTTAAGATACAGGACGGTGTGCAAGCACACACAAAGTCATTAATAATGGCTGAATAAACAAACTCTGCAGGGGTGCTTTTGAGCATTCTTGAAGCACCCTAATGCTGGTGGATTCCTTGAAATTCATTCTGCTTTAAGAAAAGCTGAACACAGAATTGTGTCATCTCAGTGAAAAGCAGAAGAAACTTGTCTGCACGAACTATTGATACAGCATGAGCAAGGCTAATAAGTATAATAGAACCGCGGTAAGCAAAAAGTGAACCAAATCAGAAATTTATTTTTAAGCAGTGATTAGAAAGAAATGTTATCACAGTATGTACCTGTGGAACAAAAAAAAAGTCATTGAACTTTTAAACCTTGTGAGCCAAGAAGGTATTTTGGAGGAAAGAAATGTGTTTTAAATCATTTCAAATTAGACAACAAGTTCTAATCATAATGGCACTCATATATACCTGAGTATATTAAAGCAAATTGTGAGCGTTAATTAATTAGGTCTCTGCTGCAACACCTCTATAAGGTAGTTATAATTATCACCATTTTACACATGAGTAAGCAAAATAATTGTATGTTTCAAAGAACTTTTCTTCTTTAGTGGTTATTTCCAGGCAATGCTATGTTTGTAGCACAGAAAAAGGGCTTTCAAAAAATCTGGATTATGTAAAAGTGGGCACCATACATGTTCCAGTTAGTGCTCGGTAAATATTATTCCACATAGAAATCAAACTAAACAGGTGTTTTCCAAATCCACCCTCATGACTGGAATTGAACTAAATTGCCAGGCCAAGCCGGGCAACTAGTGGGAGTGATAGAGGTCAGGGACACAGGGGAGTGATGCTGGTAACCCCAGAGGGGCTCTAGCAATTCCTAGAACTATCCATTGTCACATCTGGGTACAACCCCAAAGTGGCATATCAACACAGAGGCCATTGGAAGGAGGTCTCCTGCCTTAGTGGGGGATAATTGATAAGGTATGGTCACTGTGTTTTCCATTTATGCATAAGCAAGCCTTTATCCATACACAGCTCCCCATAAAACATTCTCTCATATATCCACCTCCTACAGTTTGAAATAATGGAGAAAAATAGCAGGAGATTGTGTTTGGAGAGTTGGAATAAGATCGTAAAGGTCTGAATACAAATTTGTGTCCTGCCTTGATGTTCACTTTGGGCCATCCTGCCTCTCAGTAGAATTCTTGTGAGAAAAGCAAAACAGGGAAACATGTAATAGATAGAAATATAACTTTCTGGAGAAAAAATAGGGTAAACATATACTGGACAGAAAGGGAATTGTAAATCCTGCAGTGATATGTGCAAATATACAGTTTGTATGTGATCCTGCAAAAGTAATTATGTCCAACATTATTTGAGCTACTGTTAGGCTGCTACCCAGAAAAGCTGTTCACAAACCACAAGAATCACAAAATCCTCTGGTGGAAGATAGTGTCATTAAGTCCATCTCCTGCTGGTGGTGATGAAAGTCTTGTCTCGCAGTGGTGGTAAAAAATGGTGGTTGCCTTTTGTTTCTCTCCTTTCTTGTAGTATCCATGCACAGCAGCAATGATGGGGAAATAAAATGGATTTTTTTTAAACAGTTCACTCTGTAAGTGGTTGTCCCCAAACACTCAACTAGGATGTAAACTGCACGGAGCTTTTATTCCAACCCCAGATCGGTTCAGTCCCTGCCCTCTACACTGAATGCAATTTCCATTTGGATTTGGGGTGATTTAAAATTTCCTTCTGCAGCAAGAAGGATTGATCCGGAATGACCCTACCTTTATTGTGCGATATCTTAGGCAGTGTCTGCACTTACTTTGTTTATTCCATTGTCAATCCTGTTGAGTTCAGATCGCTTTGAACTCAGATCTTCCTCTCCCCCCCCTCCCCATTGAAACAGGAAAGTGTTCTGCATGTGGTTAGGGTAGTTCAGGAGGGGGGTGGGTGGGAGCCAAGCCTCTTTCTTTCTTTTCTTGAAGGGTGGGTAGAGGAACCAAGCAGGGAGCCTCTTTCTTTTCTTGGAGGGGGTGGGGGAGTGGATCAAAAAAGGCAGAGAAGGGAGAAAAAATCCAGGACTGACAGAAGTTGAGAGAAATTAGGGGCTTCTCCTTTAAGGCAAGTTTGTCACATGACCACCTGTGGCCAATCATGGGTCCTCTACCACGAGGGGAGCCCAGATTCAAAACAATGCGATCTTATAATATATTCAGGATTAAAAGCACTCTAAGATATCACACAATAAAGGTAGGGTCACTCCAGATCAATTCTTCTTGCTGCAGAAGGAAATTTTAAATTGCCCCAAATCCAAACGGAAATCGCATTCTGTGTAGAGGGCAGGGACTGAATCGATCTGGGGTTGGAATAAAAGCTCCATGCAGTTTACACCGTGCAGTTTACTCCCCCCTCCTCTAAGAAAAGAAAGAGGCTCCCTGCTTGGCTCCCCTGCTTCTGAACTACCCTAACCACGTGCAGAAGACTTTCCTGTTTCAATGGGGAGGGGGGAAGAGAAAGATCCGAGTTCAAAGTGATCTGAATTCAACGGGATTGACAATGGAATAAACAAAGTAAGTTCAGACTCTGCCTAGGTCTCCTTTCATTGGACAGTGACAATCTAGTGGGCATGCCTAGGAGTAGGAGTCCCATCCGTCATGTTGAATCTTTGAGCCTCTTGAATAGATTCTGACTAACTTGCAGAGAGGGCAAGTGTGGAGGTCTGCAGTATAATGAACAAATAACAATAAAAGATTAGCCTGGAATATTTACAGTCTGTGTTGTTAACAGACATGCCATCTTTATTAATTGGCAGAGCTTCTCCACTCCAGATGGCCTACTGCAAGGAGAGAACATTATCCCAGTAAAGTTTATCCAGATTGGACACTGGGGAGTTTCATGAAAGCTGCTTTTACTTGCTTGGAGTTGGGGGAAAAAAACCCTAACAGTGCAGACCTACGCAATCCTAAAGTCTTCTAAATCTGTTTAAATCAATGGCTTAGAGGCATGTAACTCTGCTAAGGAAGGTACCATTAGGATTTTACAATTCCTAAAGAATAATGAAGTATCAATAAATGAACAGTCCTATATGCAGGAGAAATATTATAGAAACATTTCAAAAATACTTCATAATTGACAATAATGAACATTAGTGTGTGTTTATGGGGAGGTTTGAAAGCCAACATTTCCTTCCTCCGCTGTCATGAAGCTCACTGGATGACCTTGTGCCACTTGTTCTCTCCCCGTCTTATATTCTGAAGTCAGGATATCTGTGGATTCTTAAATCTGGTCACTGCAGCTGTGAATAGATAAGACAGTTCTTTCTACAAACCTGAAAAGGACCCTAGGTTTGCAGAAAAATGTGAAATCTACCCCTCCCCCCAATCCACTGGCAGCTGTAAAAAAATCTGAAAATGATATAAGGATCCCTACAGCTTTAAGCAACAGATTCCCACAGTGGCTGTTGCTAGGCAACTACTGTATTCAGCCCTGTTTTGGGTCTTTGAGGGAGAACTCAACCTTGACTAGGGTTGCCAGATAGATTAGGAAATTCCTGGACATTTTTTTTGGGGGGGGGGGACATATGGGGACAGTGGGACTTGAGGATGAGAAGGACCTCAGAAGGGTATATTGCCATTGACTCGACCTTCCAAAGCAGTAATTTCCTTTAGAGTAACTAGGATTTGTCAACTGTCAAGTGGTGGCTGGAGATAAGCCAGAACTACAACTGCTCTTCAGATGATTGAAATCAACCTCCCTGTAGAAAATGGCTGCTGTGAAGGGTGGGGTTTATGGCATTATAGCCTGCTGAGGGTGCTTGCTTCCCTACATCTCACTTTCTCAGCTCCCATCAACCTAGCTGATGGGTATAGCTGAATAGCCCCATATAAAAGCCAAACTATTCTGCTTCTATTCAGGCTCAGCAATACAGGTAGCTCGTCAGATATGGGAACTTGTAATTTGTTTAAATAGTGCCTGAAACTATCAGTAAGATATTTTAGTGGAATGCACACCCCTAGTGGACAGTTCCAAATATAGTTTGTTCCATAACAGAAGGTCAAGGCACCAATAGTCTTAGGCAGATATGTGTTCCAAGAGGTTCGGTCAGGTTCTTGTTTGAAAGTCAAAGCACAAGGAGTCAGTATTCTACATAAGTTCAATAAGGATAGTCAGGGTCAGAGAAAAGTTTGTAGAACGGGTAGTCAGGATGTAAGGTGAGTCTACGAGGGAAAAGCAGGAAACTGGAAATTAAAGTAGTTGGCAGTGAGGAACTAGCACTAACAGGGAGCTGGTAATTAAAGTAGTTGCTAGTGAGGAACTAGCTCTAACAACCCAGTAATTCTGGCATTAAGCACCCATCCCCATACAGGTGTTTCTTGTCCTTTAAAAGGAGTTGGTATTTCTCTCAGCTGTGAACACTTACCACAAGCGCATCTGTCTTTGTCTCTCTTCCCTTTGAAAGTGCAGCATTGTAACTTCTGGGAAGCATTCATGCTTGTTGACAGCTCCAACAGTAAATCTTGTGGAGGATCTGTTTGTTGGTGGCCCAAGTTATGAACCATTGGGAGAGTCTGCATCAGTTGCCTGCTCAGGCACTTCCTCCTTTAACAGATTGAGGCATTCCTCCTCTGCTTCTGAGTTGTTTTCAAACTCATCATTGGCTGGATTTGGCTGAAGCATTAGAGAGACTAACTGTAATGAATGGTGAGTCATGGTAGGAAGGGAGATGCCTCCAGCAAGTCCTTGTGGGTTCTCACTTGTCTAGTTCATTTCACAGGATTGTTCTAAGGATCAAATAATGAATGGGAGACCCAAACAACTGCCTGAGCTCCTGGGAGGAAAGCTGGGAGAAATATGGGGTAGAAATTGGTTTTAAAGGAGAAGGAAAGGAGCTGTGTAGTTGCATTTCATAGAAAATGTAATAGGGACCATCAAGGGGCAAAATGGCTTCAGAGTCAATGTGGATTGAGAACAAAGGAATCCTGTTTGTTAAGAAAAGGACAGGTTGTTGTTATTTTCTTTTGGCAACTGGGTGATAACCAGGAGATGGTTTTGGGAAAAGGTAAGCTATAGCTGAGGAAAAAGAACTAAGAGCAAATGTCGGATCCAGGATTGAGTTTTTAGGGAAAGAAGTAGCAGTAGGATTATTCTAAGGTTCTTTTATGCAGTACTTAAGAGTGGTGATGCATCTAAAGGTATTCATCAAAGCCAGCACACTGACCCTTTTAAATCATCATCCATTAAAATGGTTGTGTTTTTCTGCAAGGATTATGCATTGAAGACAGTCTTATCATGGCAAATAGTGTGTGTGTGGGGGAAGGCAATTCCTCCATTGTGCTAGAAACTCATTGGCAGACCATGGTTAACAGCAATGTCACATGATTGCAACTCTGGCACATGCTACTGGCAGGGTCTTATGGGAATTGTAGTTCATGGATATGGAGACCACAACAAGAAATTTCCATGGGGAGCACACAGTCTTTTGAAAACACAACAACCTTTCCCCCTCAGATGTATGCTGTTCCCCATACAGAGTGGATTGAAATGCTTGCAGATGACTCTGAGGGAATGAATAAATTAATTTCCTACTGTTGTAATGTTGTTATAGTAGAAGTGGGAGGGTCTGAACCAAACAAGGGTGTCTCCAGCTCCCATTGGTGGATGAGGGACTAGAGGCTGTCCATTTCCCTCATTGGCATACACAGGGGAGAAGATCAAAAACATGCTAGTGTGTATGCATGCAAAAACAGGCATTTTCATGACTGTTGTAAAAGAACAGGGCACCCCCCCCCCTCAGAGACGACACAGACTTACCCCTTTTATTTAGATGCCCATGGTTACAGATGCTGATAAAAGTACAAATGCCTTGTTTGTGTGCTATTTGGTTTCTCCCACCCCCATTAAAATATCTAGTGATGTACTTATGTAGGGCAGATGCAATATTTATAGGGTATATACATTGTATTTCTATTCTGCAGAAATCAGTCATTATAACAGTAACTTTAGCTGGCAATTCCATATGAAAGAGGTCAATATTAGTCTGATAGAATCATATCTCACGGATAGGCAGGACAGGCCTTTCTATTTACCAAGAGGACTATGATTTTGGGGAACCAGGGTTGTTTTAAAGTACCTTTGGGTACTCAATATTCTTACAGTAAACAACTGTATAAGAATGGGTTTGCTGCAGTGAGGTAGGTTTTGTGGTGCAGAAGTAGTGTGGAGATCACCGAGGCAGCATTTGTATATAAACCACACAGACTATTTATTTACAGGTTGATTTCAAAGAATGGATCAGCAGCACAGATCTCCAGGTAGACCATGAAGAAGTCTGGCTGAAGCACATAAATTTAAACTAGTTATGGCTTCTGAGAGTGATTTGAGTTTTTTTAACACTCTTAGTCTTTATTGACTCACCACTAGGCTGGATCCTCTCATATGCACAAGATTCCACCACACCACTGTGACCTTTCCCAAGCGTCAGACTAAATGACACAAGGTTTTCTCATTACTAGAGACAGGCCTAGCTGTAGGTTATTCTGATCTCTCCCAGAGGTAGAATTAAACTGCTCTGCCAAGCTGACTGCTCTTTTGCAGAGCGAAACCTGAGCTATCACTGATCCCTCTCTGAGGCAGAACCAAATTAACTGCTGCAGTACTTCACCATTCCATCCCCCTTCTGAAAGGTGACTGGATGATGGAGAAGCACTCTGCTAGGTGGCCTTCTCTGAGTTTGGGAATACCTGAAGACTTTGGGTGTGGAGCTGGGAGTGGGCGAAATTTAGGGCAGGGAGGGACCTCAGTGGAGTAAAATGCTATGAAGTCCACCTTCCAAAGCTGCCATTTTCTCCAGCAGAGCTGATTTCTTTGGTCCGGTGATACACTATGTCTCCAGGGGATCCCCAGGTCCCACCTGGGGACTGACAGCCCTAGGCTCTGCTGAGTGGCTGTTTTCTTCTTTAGGGGCATGCCAGCTTCCTGTCCAAAACAGTAAGTCCTTTCTTTGGAACTGCAATGGGGTGATTGATTTCCACTGTTCATATATTTATAGTGCATTCACATGTTTGAATCTGTTTGTAAGAGAGTCAAAGTATTTCCATATTACAAATGAAACAGTGTACCATTACCTGGATAAATTGGGGGATTGCATCAAGGGGAAAGCTGCCGCTTCAGCCTGATGTGTTCCACACCTGGCCAAGTAAGCAAGGCAAAAATCAGTTTTCTTGAACACCCACCTCAACAATGTCATTAACCTTCCAGGAGTTCCTTTCAACTTCTAACCATTTCACACAACTTACAATGGCTTCTGTTGTATCCCCTCCGTTTTGATAAGAGCTGGTTGCCTGCCAGCACCTTGGGCACCAACAGAAGGAAGTGTGGGGAACAAACACATGCCAGTGTTGCCCTTGTACACTTCTGGAGAAACTACAGTTTTAAAAAATAATGCTGCAGTGTCTGTTCAGTTGCTTCTGACTTGTACTGGAAATGGCATAAGCTTAGCAGCACCATGTCAGTGCACCAGGCCCAATTTCTCCCAGGGGATTTGCACGGTGGCTTGGCACCCTCAGATTTAAATCATATGTTCAGCTGTACATGCATTGACTGCAACATGAGAATTAATCAACACATTTAAAAAGAAAAATCACGCTTATCCAGGACATGGTTTGTAAAGTGTGTTCACTGTAACTTGTGAACAGGACTAAAGTGGCATTTTAAAAGCCTGTCCCCAGCCTGCACTCCAACGCTAACCACGCCAGGTCCCCCTGGGAGGAGGAGGGAAGGAAGAGCACTCCAGTGATTTTACTGTTCATCCCATTTTAATTAGATCCTTATACCCTGCTTTTATTCTCCAACATGGAATGACAACAGCTAAAAATACAAAAGTCTCCACCTCTATTTTATGTTCAGAGTGACTACTCTGTTAGGTAGATTACACTGAGAAAGAGCATGGCTGGCCCAATATCATTTAGGCAGGTTCCCTGAGCAGTAAGGGATCACGTTGCCCACATCCTGCATCTGGGCAGCAAACTGCTTGCTACATTCTCCATTTTAAAGTGCTTCTCTGGGAATCCCCAAAAGTGGATTTACCACCCTAAAAAGTACTAGCTTACAGAGAGCAACCAGCAGGCAAACAGCAGAAGGAAGGTATGGAGGCTCAAATGCACTAAAGTTGTTTGCAATGACCTGCTCTTGCTCCTGCCTCCCTCTCCCTTGTTCCCGGGGAGGAGAATTACTTTTTTAAAAAAATAGGTGGACACGGGAGGCGATGCTAGGAATAAAAGAATATTTCATTCAACAAAGCGTGCCTCTTAAAAGTTTCCCCCCCCCTTCAAAACCAGGAATGGTATTAATTTATGCATTTATCAAAGGACTCGGCCGCCTTGGCTTTGGCACCCATGAAAGTCAATGGCACCATGGACTATAATGGGAATTCCGGTGTTCCTGCCTTTCCCACGCCCTGGGGGGTGGGGGTTTAAGGTATAGCCTCCAAACTTTCAGGGTAGCTCTGGGAGGCTCTCCCCTGACTCCCCTCCAAATTTGAAAATGGGGTTCAAGGGGTTCACATCGAGGGTTTCCCAAACTGGGTGCCCCATCTGCTCCATTATATCCTCTGGGATGGACTCTCCTTTGGATATAATGGAGGGATGGGGGCACCTTCTTTGGAAGCACCTAGAAGTGGACCCCTTGGACCAACCATTTTGAAATTTGCATGAAATCTATGGCTGAATTTTCCAATGTAATTTTTATATTAAAAAGCACCATAAGAGTGCCCTGTTTTAGAGTGCAACAATGGTGTGAGGTTGTGGGAAAGGGGTTAACTCTTCCCCTCCACTGTTTCTCCAGTAGATTTAGGCATCAAATACAATTCACATAGATTGTTGATAAAATATAGGTAATTTCTCTCTTTTGCTTCAGTATTTTTAAGTGAGAGATATAGGGCAGAACGTGCAAAGTAAAGTACAAAGCAAAATACACTGGACTGACCATAGTTGGTTCTTTAGCAAGGAGATCCAGCTTGCCTAATCCTGCAAAAAGACAGGGAATGAATTTGGAGTAACACTGGGAAACATTGATTAATGTGTGTAGGAAGGAAAGCTTTTTAAACTCAAGGTGGTATCTCTTGTCACTTTGATTAAAACATAGATATAAATTATGGGGGGGGAACAGAACATTAGCAATGTCAATTTAAGGATGTGGTTATCTTAAGTATTGGACAGGCTCATTAATTGTAACCCTTTGGAAACAAATGTAGATTATTGTTAAACATATAACAAAATATGATTTTCCAGTGGAACCAAAAATTGTTTTTGATTATTTAAAACATTTCTGTGCTGATTTTCTACCCAAATAGAGTTCCCGAGGTGGCATACAGAAGAAAATATTAAACCATTTAATCAGTTAAACATTTAAGACATTAAAACAGCATTTTAATTTAAAACATCCATTCAGCATTTAAGCTAGATTATATAAAACAATTAAAGAGTACAGTAAAAACATACAAATACACATAGCACAACCAAGGAGTATGTCCAACCATAGTTACTGGGTTATGCTAAACAAAACAAAAAGTCTTCATCTACTGGCAGAAAATTACAATAGAGGGAGGCAGAGGGAGAGGGAGCTCCCATGGATGGAGCTGCAATGTTTGGGTGACTTAACCAATAAGATCCTTTCTTACTACCAATCTACACTAAGTGATGGGCCTATTAGATCATGGAAACAGAGTAGATGCAGTTTACCTGGATTTAAGAAAGGCTTTTGACCAGATTTGCCATGATGTTCTGATGGGTAAACTGGAGAACTGTAGACTGGCTTTTTGGATGGTTAGGTTGTTAAGGAACTGGCTAGAAAAACTGCACCCAAAGAGTGCTTGTCAATGGTATTTCACCAGATTGGAGGCAGCAGAGTGCCACAGGGCTCAGTACTGGGTCTGGTACTTTTGAACATTTTTGTCAATGATCTGGATGAGGGGGTAGGGGGATTCTTCATTAAATTTGCAGATGACACAGATTTGGGAGGAATACAGAACATCCCAGAAGAAAGAGAGAGTATTCAACAAGACCAGAACATGCTGGAAAAGTGGACAAATGAGAAGAAGTGGGCAAATAAGAACAACAAAGCAGCCCTACTGATCTCCTCTCCCTGCGGTGGTCAGGATCAGATTGGCAGCAATGTCTCCAGATTGCCCCTGGCTGGGCTTGGTGGGCGGGCCCTGTCAGAACTTTGGCTTTGTACCTCCCAACTGGCTGGAACTCTGGTCTGTCCTGGTGAGGGCCCAATCGGAAGGCGCTTTGCACCTTCCGATTGGGCCCTCTCCTGGACCGGCCTGCCCACTCTCTGCCCACTTAGGCCTTAGCCTTTTATGTTTATATAGCGACAGCTGTATAAAGATAGTGTGATGTGGTGGTAAAGAAGGCTAATACAGACTTGGGCTGTATCAATAGAGGCATCACATTGAAATCAAAAGATGTCATAGTCCTGCTGTATACTGCATTGGTCAGACCCCACCTGGAGTACTGTATGCACTTTTGAGGCCTTATTTCAAAAAGAATGTGGGCAAAACTGAGGAGGTTCAGAGAAGAGTAACAAGAATGATTTGGGGCCTGGGGACCAAACTCTATGAGGAAAAGCTGAGGGATTTGAGAATATTCGGCCTGGAGAAGAGGAGGTTGAGAGGGGACATGATTGCTGTCTTTAAGTATTTGAAAGGTTGTCACTTAGAGCAGGGGTAGTCAACCTGTGATCCTCCAGATGTTCATGGAGTACAATTCCCATCAGCCCCTGTCAGCAAACGCTGGCAGGGGCTCATGGGAATTGTAGTCCATGAACATTTGGAGGACCACAGGTTGACTACCCCTGACTTAGACGAAGGCAGGGAGCTGTTCCTGTTGGCAGCAGAGGGTAGGACCCACAGTAATGGATTTAAGCTACATGTAGAATGATATCAGTTATATCAGGGGGGGTGGGAATTCATAGTCAGAGTTGTTCAGCATTGGAATCAACTACCTAAGATGTGGTTAGCTCCCCTTCACTGGCAGGCTTCAAGCAGCAGCTGGATAGATACTTATAGTGAATGCTTCAAAATTATCCTGCACTGAGCAGTGAGTTGGACTATATGGCCCCTTCCAACTCTATGATTCTTATTTGACCCATTAGAATGTATGGGGATTGTGATTCGGTCTTGAGGAGCCCCAAAATCACTCATATCAGCATTGATTTGAATATTTTGGGGGAGAATTCGAGCCGAATCACCCATCCCTAGTGTCCATACTGGTACTATGTTTGATAACATAGCATTTTAGCCACAGTCTTTCCCTAGTTTCTGGATATTGCTGCATGTGGGTGGTTTAGAAATAGGGCTGACACCTTCAATAATAAATCAATATTTCTTTATATGGTCATAGACTAAAATACAAGAATATAAGACTTCAGTAATTCTAGCAAGCCATATCATCACAATGTCTAAAAACTATGGCTAGATTGATACACATGCATTATATGCCACTGTAAAGCACTGACTGCACTGCCATAAAAGTGTTTATCATGAGTGTCAACAAGTACCCAAGATTTCCCTGTTTTTTCTAAGAGTACAGAGGAAGCCAAAGACATGCTAGACATACAAGAGTACAGAGGAAGCCAAAAGAGCCTTCCTGTTGGAAAAGGGAGGCTCAGAACTTTTATATGCAGAATTCTTTTGGGGGTTGAGAAATGTCAGTGCCAAATTTTCAATGACAAAAGTATATAGACTAGCTTAGATGTTGTTTTCATTAGCACTCTGCAGTTTCTAAATGGAATGGGAGAGATTAGTGCTTCCTGTGAAATGAATTACAACACTGAAAGAATGTTTCAGCAAAACATAATTTGGAAATCTGTGCTTACAAATATGTGTTGGCTACCTTGTGACTTACATTTCAAATTAGTTCTTTGGATATGATACAGATTGTCCACTCCTTTATGTTTACAGGCCTCTTCAGTTCCTGCCAACCTTATAGAGCAGATACATATAAAGGGCCAAATAACATTTCAACCCAAATGTCCTTTGGAATAATATTTTTTAATGATATAGTTGAGGAATATCTGATCTTATATTATTAGGTTTTTATAAAATAACAATGTAAAAACAATAGACATTATTATATTTTGAAAATTCTGAACAATATTAATATTAGAATATAATATTAGAATATATTCATTGCAGTTGAATAGAGTTCCATCTAGTGGCTGAATGAACAAACTGCATCAGTTGTTCAAGTGATGTAATCAAAGGAGGGCATGATGGGAAGATCCATGTATTCCTACAAAGAAACCAGTTGTGATGTAAATCTGTAGTATTTGAGCTGTGTTTCTTAAATGTTATGAAGCTATAATGGAAATGAAGTTACTCTTAAAAGATGTCCTCAAAGTCAAAATTTTCAGGTTTTCAGATTTGATGGCAAATGTAATCTGGTGACCTAAATATTTTTATTTTATTTATTTATTTGTTAGATTTTTATCCCACCACTCCCCGAAACCTCATGGCAGGTTACAGAATATAATACATAAAAAACCCAATAAAAATACCCTTAAAATTTATAAAATCATATAATCTACAACCCCAAGATGTATCGCAACAAACCAATTAAAAAGCGCCCCCCGCCCCACAACCTCCCGGGTAGACATAGGGGATGTCATGAGCTGCCAAAGATGGTTCCAAGGGGGGTCAGATCTTCATGTTTTATATAAAGCATAATTTTTCGTTGTGAATTCTTTTGTGCACAGAATGCTATTAGGGATGGAAATGTGAGTGCTCAGATAGCAAGTAAGCAACATCAGACTTGGATTTTCTTTGTAACAAATTCCAACAGGAAAATAAAAGCAAAAAGAGTAAAGCAAACAAAGAAGGGAAGGGCCATTGCCTTAAAGAGTTGTAGCTAGAGCACAGGTAGAAGAAGCTGGTGTAAGAGGATAATGTAAGTCTTTTTTTACTTGCTCATTGACTATTTTTGGGATTCATTTCCTTTAAATATGGACCTTCCGGCTACTGGCTTCTCAGAGCAATCCAAGGAGGGAGACACTCAGGTATTTCCTACATGGAGAGGTGATTGCGTGGTTAATAAGGAAGAAATGCTTTTGTCTTCTGTGTTCAGTTTGTGTGTGTTTGTATGTAGAGCAGAGTGCTACACAGCACCCATCCCCATTCCAGGGGGACTGATCTCTGCAAGCTTGAGAGAAGCTTTCATTCTGGGGGTTCTCCAGGTCCCACCTGGAGGCTGATATACCTGGGAGCTGGAGATCCAACTTCTGCGGTTTGTCAAAGCCTGAAGAATATTTAAGGGGGTTCTCAATGATAAAAATGTCGAGAAAAGCTGACATAGAGGCAGTAATTGAGAAACCCTCTGTAAGTTGTCAGTCGTTGTTTCTGTTTGATTGTAACATATAACTGTTTTTTATTTATTTTGATATTGAACTGAACTGAAGAAATTACAGGATGAAAGTTTTTCAGTTCTTCAAGCAAATTCTGTTATCAATTAAATATTTTCATTGAAGTTTATGAATTATCAGATGTTTATTTTTATTAGCAATTACTGCCACCCAGCTATTCTCTTTCTTTCCCACCTGGAGCCTGGCATCCCTGCACCTCCATGGGATCCAAAACCTGGGCTTTCCTTCAGGGGGACTGATCTCTGTTGCCTGGAAAAGACCGGCAGTTCCAGCAAACCCCCAGGTTCCAACTGGAGAATGGCTTCCTGCATCCTCTCTGGGGCACAGTGCCACAGAGTTCCCCCTCCCAAGCAAGCCCTTTCATCTCCAGGAGCCTGGCAATGATTTGTCATTGCAGAGCCTCCCCTCCAAAAAAAACATCAATTTTTCCCTGGGGAGCTGATCTCTATAGTCCAATTCCGGGAGACTGGCAGGTGAGGCCCATATGGTCTTCTAGTTCCACCATGTGTACTGGCCTCAACCATATGTCTGGCAGAAGAGCTCTGTCTTGCAGGCCCTGCAGAACTGTGACAGCTCCATCAGGGCCCTGATGTTCTGTGAGAGCTCATTCTGTCAGGCCCTGCTTGAGGCCAGTCACACTTCTTTGGGGCTGGGGATTACCAATCGGTTGGTATATATGCATTCTCTCACTGCCTTCTTGATGGTCCCCCATTGGGGGTCACCTCTTTTAATGTCCAAGTCTGCCTGTGTCCTGTGTACATAAGAATTGTAACTTCTCCCAAATAAGAGCAATTTCTCCCATTGGTGGGCCTGAAAAATATCATCTCAATTGGTTAAAAATGAAAAGCTGGAGCCAGAATTGTGTCTCCCATTAAACTAAGAGAACCAAATAAAGAACAGAATAAATTATCTGACTCAGTATACAAAAATTATGATTAAAATGAAAAAGAACAGAATTACTACTGGAATATGATCTGGAGAATTCATACCTCCATAAGATTATGTGTTTATTTCTACATTTCACAGCAGTTTATCTAAACAGCAATGATTCCTATAGCACAGAATAAGATCAACAGTATTTAGCACTAATTTAGCTTAATAGGTTTATGGGATGAAAAACAAATGTTGCAAGCCAACTAACATTTTTCATAAGCAGAAATTTCTTGCTTTTACAGTGCAATCCTAAACAATTTACACTGTTCAAAATCCATTGAAACTGATGATTTTAGAAAGGTGCAACTATGTTTAGATTTGTGCTGTTAATACTCATAAAACCCAGATTAAGGGCATAATCCTGCCATCAGATGTGCTTGAAGAATCCCCACTGATCTCAATATGATTTATTCATGAGTACCTATTTACAAGATTTCAGGCTCAGTAATTGGATCGCTAAATTGGATCATGGCATTGTACTATATGATAGGATTCTGCTTCCCTACAATGATAATAGCTACTCCACTCTATCCCCGTCCCATCCTGATCCCAATCTTTTCAATAGATTTGGTAATTTCCATGTTTGACACAGTACTAAATTTTTTTTTAAAGATGATAAAACAAAGGAAGCAGGCAATTTTGTGATCAGTCTTGGCTGCCCACTGTGGCCAGGTGTTCATAGAAAGGAGAATAGAATAGCAGTGGGCTGAGTTTGCACATCAGCACCATGGATGCTTTCAAATTTTTGCATCACTTCTTTGGCAATATAATTACTCTTTCCACTGTTTCCCCCTCTTTGTCTGTTGCAGTCAGCCATAATTTTCACTCTTTGAACTTTGTTGGCTTTTCTGTTTTCCTCTTCTGTCTCCTTCTCTTTTCCCATTCCTTCAGCTCCTCTCTTCACTCCACAAGTTTGCAGGACCAGCTCTCAGACTGATTTTTCAGAGCCAGTAAACCACCATCTTGCACTCTGAATACAAGGAAGCAGGATAGAACTTGGAACAAGGCCATGGGATATGTATTAAAGCTATTCATTTGTAACCTGAAACCCATTTCTGAAAGTTATTCAATATAATGGAGGAACTGTGGAGTCTAAGGATTCAACAATTTCTGCGGAACAATGACTTCAAGGAGAAAGGCATTTCTGGATGTACCTTATTGATTTAGGCTATGACTGTAAACTTCTGTCTGTGAATGAGAAACAAACTTCCAATTGAGTGAAGTACTCTCATTTTAACATCAGTGTAGTGGAGTGGTAGGGGGCAATAGAGGTCTGCCGCAGCTCTATTCCTCGTCCAGTGGAGTAGGCTGCTGGGCAGTTCCTGGAGTTGGAGGAGTGGGGGGTGACGGAGCATGATATCACATCCAGTGGGAGTGTCTGGGTGATGTCATTTCTGGTGACATTTGACTTCTGGGAGTGTAGCTTTGAGGTGTGATCTGCTGACATGACTTCTGGGGTTTCTCAAAGCCTGAAGAATGTTTCAGGAGTTTCTCAATAGTAACAAGATTGAGAATTACTGATATATACAATTGCATTCATTGTAACTTTCATTTTAATCATACCAGTGGGTCCTATGTTGAGATAAGTAAACCAACATGCTCCAATTACATTAACTCTTCTATCTGTCTGTCTGTCCGTCTGTCCGTCCGTCCGTCCATCCATCCATCCATCCATCCATATTATTGAATTTATATTCTGCCCTCCCAGAAGGCTCAGGGTAGTGTACAAATATAAGTGGATCTAAACCTCCTATTGTCCTCCAACCAATCTTACAATTTCCGTTTATCCAGATACAAATTACTAGATCATGAGCAACATAATTCTTTTCTTCCCAGTCATGGTTCATTCCACTCTTATAATTGGCTTCCAAAATCAGTTTGGAAGAATGATCCACTACTTCAGTACATGAGAATCCCCTTTCCTGTGAAGGGCCTTTATGTTAACATGTACAAATGCCTTCCCATATAAGGTTCTATCCAGGAGATATAGTCATGTCCCTTTTCATGAATGACTCCGTTTGTGTGTGGTGGAACTGCCTAATTCTATTTCCCATACAATCCCAGAATGTCCTTTCTCCCCACAGGAAATTTCTTTCAACTTTCCTGCAGGATGAGGCTTATCTATACAAAGATCTGGTGTGCAAACCAGTTGCAGTTTCTGGAGTAGGAATAAAGGTAGGCCCACATAGAGTGTGTTACAGAAATCCAGTCTAGAAATAACCATTGCATGGATCACTGTGGCTAGGGGCTTTAGGGAAAAGTAAGGTGCTAGTTATTTGGCTTGTGAAGATGGAAAAATGCCAGCTGCACTATTCTTGTGACCTGCACCTCCATAGAAAGGGAGTTGTCAAATATTCCCGGCAGAGGGTGCAACAGATAGCTGCACCTTTCCAGCATGGCAATCGTCCTTCCTCTTTTGGACCCTTCCTACCCAGCCACAGGATCTCTGCCTTTGGAGGTTTGAACTTCAGATGACTCTACTTGAACCACCTTGTCACTGCTTCCAGGCATCTGGTTAAGGCTTCTGGGATGAATCAGTGCAGTCATCCATCAGGAGGAAGAGCTGGGTGTAATCTGCATATTGATGACACCCAAGCCTGAACCTCCAGATCAGCTGGGCTAGAAGGCACATAAAGATGTTAAATAAGATTGGAGAGAAGACTGCCATATGGTGGTACTCCACATGGGAGTTGGCAGCAATGCAATTGTCTCTGACCAATAACTATCATCTGTCCACAACTCTAGAGAAAGGAGATCAGCTATTGGAGGGCTGTCCCCCATATTCTGGTGTCAGTGAGATGACAAATTTATGATTGACACTATGTCAAACACTGCTGTAAGATCAAGCAATGCGAGCAGTGCTGTCCTCAGTGACTAATATAAAAAAAGGCTCTATTTTTAAAAGAGTTCTAAATTGGATTTTAATGTTCTGGTTCATGCTGGACTAGGTAGACAGCACAGTGATTGAAGGGCTGTGCATGATGATAATTCAGACTTCCAATGGAACCAGGTAACTTCTCTGAGCTATTTAAGAAGGACAACTTCAATGTATCTATTGCATGTTTTTCTTCAAAGGAGTTCAGGGAAGTTCTTCCATCCACCATTTTATCATCTTAACAAGGTAAGGTTGAACTAAAGGCACACAGCAAACTTTTTATCACTAGATAGGGATATGAACCTAGGCCTCCCCATCATCCTAACCATTCCACTATGTATCACAATGAACATATGCCAACAATGGCTACCAGCTTGATCGTATAAATGCTAGCCCCTTCTGGCCAAGAGTGGAATATCAGATCAAATCATCCTGTTAATTACAAATGAAATAAGAGTTGAAGAGTAAGGGTATCCAATTGTAAAGAATATGTCTTTACAAGCAAGGAAATACATTATTTGAAACATCATCAATATCAAGCCCTATTCCCTCTTATGACTTAAGGGTTGTTAATGTTTTTGGTCAGTATGAGTATGGCGTGCATATGAAAAAAGAAAGCCAGAGGATTCATTGAATCTTAGCTAATCATTTAGTAAATATTTATCCTGCCTTTTCTTCAAGGCATACATGGCTCTACTCCATGGTGATTTCCATAGATATTTTACAAACAGCTTTTCTGCCAGGGTTTGAGTAATTATTTTATGCTTGTTATGCTTGTTCACTGTCTCAGTGAAAAAGGTGGGCTGTAAATGAAGGAAACATAATACATCAGGAAACATAATAAACTGGAAAAGTGCTTAATGCTAATTATTTAACATTGTTTTGTGCCACTCAATTTAAGCATTAAACAAATCCCCCCCCATTTCTTATGTTTCTTGGCATGTTAAATGTGTTCATTGTTGCATAATTGATTAAATCCCTAGAAGTAAAAGGAAATGAAAAAAAATATCAATCTCATGCCACATTTTCAAAGAGTGAGTGTAACCCATCTCTCAACTAAATATCAGATACTTATTTGCTGTCTTTTATGATTTTGTTATAGTTTTGGGAGGGGCACTATATACATGCCCCAGTCATTTCCTGGAAACCATTTATTTCCAAAGAAAATACATATCAACTTAGAAAATGTGTTTTGTCATCATTAGGGGTAAGCTCACCAAAGCCATGAAAGTCTCTTCTGCTTTGGTTCAATTTCTGAATGGTGATCCCCTGCAAAGGGAAATCCTTCCTAGGACAGCAATAACCAATTTTATGTCTGCCTAAGAGCTGGCACCTTCAACCAGTGTCCCTCAGGGTACTGGTCCCAGACCGCATATGGCTTTACTTTAGTTGTTTTATAATGTCAATATAATGTTGCTCTGTGGCTTTCAGTTCTTTGCTAACAATGATCAAAGATACACATGAAAAGATGCAATATGATTTAAGCCTCCCATAAAAATTATGCAAAGCTTTATTTGTATTCAAGTGGGTAGATGTGTTGAAGCATTAAAATAAAGTTTGAGTCCAGCGGCACCTTTAAGGCTAACAAAGTTTAATTTTGAATATAACTTTTGTATTGTTATTGGTAATTTTCCATGCTCATATATGTTAAATCCATTGGAATTTCACATGCACCATCAGTGCTGGGATATTACAGAAATGGGAATTGTGTAGTGGTTGAAGTTTTAATTTGGTATGCTTAGATTGACCCCAAGCTAATGAGGTGGTCTTCATTGGGTTATTATCCTCACTTTCCAGATCAGCTGTGACCATAAAATGATTGTGCTGGGAGAATGGAAGGTATATAAATGGAACAGATAATCTTGGCACATTTGTGGGGGTGCAGTTTCACACTCTTCCCGTATAGTAGTAGTCTGTTATTAGGGGAGTCTCTGTTATCTTGCATTACCTTTCTCTTGGCCAGGTTGGTCTGCAGAGTCATTCTACGGCTTATCCTGATCACAGGATGGCACCTATGATCTTTCTGTTCTGGGTACTGCGCGCATCATTTTTTCCAGAGTTTCCAAGAGAAAAATTGCAGATCTGGGAATGTGCTGAGTGGAAACCTTATCTTCACATCCCAGGAGACATCTTAGTAGCCTGAGTATAACTCAACTCATGACAGCACAATGAAAAATAAAATGCACTTGAGGTGCTGGAATACAGAAAAGTGTTACAAGGGAGAAAAGTTGTCTGTTACAGCTAAACAATGGAAACACATCTACACACAAAAATGTAGGGAATCCAGAAATGAAGCTACAGTCCAGCAGCTACTCAAAGCCAAATAGCCTTGAAGATTTCAGTGGGATGTTAATGAAGCGATTTCCTTATTTAATTCTATTTATTTTACAAAATATATGCCCTCCCTTTCTGTGTTTGTAAGAGCTACCTTCTGTCTCTCATCTGGTTAAAACATGGCTACCTACATCTCTCTACTTTGAGGATATCTCAATTCAGCTGGTAAAGAGAATGATTTATCAGACAGAGGAGAATCAACTCAGAAAGAGTTTGCACTAATGGGGCTTCATGCACAACATCAAGTAAAACTATTCAGTTGGCTTCAATTGACCTTATTCCTTGTGCATTAGCTGAAATGCATCTCTAGCATTGTTAATGCCAGGGCTAAAACAATTCCTCTGAATTTCCAGTGGAAAGGAACAATTTGTCACTTCCCATTCCCAGAAAGTCAGGGGTGCAATTCAGCACCAGCAACATTTGAAGTCTGCCTGTTTGCACAGAATGCTAGCAAGACCAAGTCCTAAGAACAATTACCTGAAATGCCCCCTCCCAACACATGCACTTAAATTTAAAAAAAACTAATGAAGAATTCTGGGGTACATGAAAAGTTGTGCACTGTTTTGTGGTGTAAAGGTTTATCCTAAGGTACTGGGAGGGAAGGTTCATATGATATGCCCTAATCTTGTCAACTCTTGGAA
This sequence comes from Paroedura picta, assembly GCF_049243985.1. Taxonomy (NCBI): domain Eukaryota; kingdom Metazoa; phylum Chordata; class Lepidosauria; order Squamata; family Gekkonidae; genus Paroedura; species Paroedura picta. The sequence continues at coordinate 60,598,248 of NC_135373.1, read as the reverse complement.
GCTAAGTAGGGTCAGTACTTGAATAGAAAAATGCCAAGAAAGGCTGAAGAAGAAGGCAACAGGAATCTATTACTGCTTCTCACTTGCCTTGAAAGCCCTTTTTGCATTGGCTGAGCACAATATCTTTATGGTCCTCTACAGTGTTAGAAATTTCTGTTGGCATAGGTTTTGTTTTGGTTAGCAGAATGTGTGGGCAATTGCTGACAGATCTATAATTATGGTGACTGTTTTTCTGCTTTTTTCCTCTGGCTTTTAGCAATATTGACTATACCCATGTTCAGTCCCCACTTGCTCTGGCTTTTTAATTAACAACACAGAGGTTAAAAGGTACACAAGATCTTCAGAAAAGTCAATAGTATACTTTCAACCCTAATTCTTCCTGTTCTATTGAGTATGAGCAGAAATTGAGTGGTTTCAGGACAGGAACAAAACTTCCTCCAGTTTCTGTTTCAAAACACAGCATTTTAGACATAAGTTTAAATAATGTGATCTTCAAATAGATGAATTTTATGTTCTCTTGCATTTCTTGAACAGTCATAGATACTCTGTGGCTGCTCTGTATATTTCTTTCTTTCTTTCTTTCTTTCTTTCTTTCTTTCTTTCTTTCTTTCTTTCTTTCTTTCTTTCTTTCTTTCTTTCTTTCTTTCTTTCTTTCTTTCTTGTTGCATTTTTATTTTGTAATTTTGCCTTGCTTAATTATTTATTGTTGTGAATTATTCTTTGATTACAGATTAGAAATGCTTTGTTTTTCCTAATATTGTTTGATTGATTCATACTTTAATTTGTATCTGAATATATCAGACATTTTGAGAACCATTTAATCTTTTTAATTAAATAAGCTGCTGCATTTCAGTATACAATTTTAAAGTGGGGCTAATAAATGTAATCGAACACAATTCTATGATATATTGAGGTAGCATTTTTCCATATTATTAGTTTCTTCTTTCAGATGCCTCTTCGTAAACTTGAGCATGGCAAAATATGTTCATAGCTACCCCAGTGGAGAGACATTGACAGAAGAGGCCTTCTTTATTTTCCTCCTTCTGCTGCTTCCCACCATGGGGGGACAAAACTGGGATCTATAGAGGAAAGAGAAAACTGGCCCAAAAATTACACTCCTCTTCTTAAGAAGGATAATTCTGTTCTCCCAGTATAACTGCTAGTGTGCTGGTGGATCCATAATTTTTGGATTGATTCCTTTGTTTCTGACCCTGCCTTGGCTATAGTCCCCTCACTTACTATTTTTTACATTGGTTGGATCCATATGAAGTTGGGCATATCTGGTGATTTTTTGTTTCATGTTGAACCCATCCCCCCAATTACATTGCTCAGGATCCCCCATTCTCCAGTAGCAGCATTTTGTGCAGATTAGTGGGCTGGAGTGGGAGGAGGGGACAGGAAAGTTCCATTCCACCACTGGAAAATGCAGTCTGGATTCAACTCATTGTCTCATCTTACATAGGCATCTGGAACATGTTTGATTCAGTCCAAATCATCCACAATATAGTATTGCTTTGTCCAAACCAATTTGGTTCCATTGAAAGCAATGGCACCATTTAAGTAAATGGGGATTCCCCCCTTTCTGTCTTTTCCAGGTGATGGGGAATGGAGGTGCAGGTAGAGGTGCCAAACATTATTTCCCATGGAGAACTAACCAAATTCTCTGATCTCTTCATAAATTCCCATCATTGGATATAATGGAGGTTGGATGGGGGTGCCTCTTTGGTTGCCTCTAGGACTGGACCCCTCAGTCCAATCTTTTTTTAAACTTGAGGCTCCTGTAGCTATACTGCAAATTTTGTGCCTCTACCTCAACCCCCACCACAAGAGTCCTGAAAAGATAACTTTATGAGAGTCTCTGAAGTGAACAGGTACCAACAGGACCAAGTGCACACAGCAGAGAGTGTCACAGGTGAGGGAGGGAAAATAAATTACAAAAATGATATGAGTAAAGGCTAGCAACAAGACCACTCTCTGCCTTGACACTGCCTTGTAGCACCACCAAGCCAATTATTGCCTGCCCACCCAGCCAGCAGCACAAGTGGACCGATGCATCACCCTGGGATGGCCAAACAGGTCTGCCACACACATCTGTGGCACCTAAACACATTCTCGGGTGTGGGGGGGGGTCAGTCACAGAAAAACAAATTCTTAGGGCTCAGTGCCAACTGAGTGATGCAGTCACTAAAGTGCCCATCAGGAAAACTCTGTGGCCAAGCATCACCTAACAGCTCACACATGGCAGCAGTGCAAAAATGCCTTTTGGCTGAAAACTGCTCCCAAAGCCTCCCCCTCCCCTCAAAGCTGGGCTTAGGCATGCGAAAGGTTTGTGTGCTGTAAGACCTCATTTAAATGTATTTGCAAAAATAGGGAACTTAGCCATTGATCTGGAGGGGATGCACCCCCCCTTTCCCGGAAAGGCATGAAATCAAGAGTGGGAAAGGTAAGAGTGTTTCTCTTTCTCCGCTTGTTTCCTTTAAAATTTTAAACGGCTACATGGCTTATCCGAATTGTCAAGTCGTGCTGAAATGCAATGCGGACAGGCCATTTAAACTAATGGCAGAATGGAGATTCGGATTCAGTTTAGCTGATATGGGAACTTTTCCGCCAAATTACCCACGCACCTGCACCTCCTTCATGATGTATATGTAGCCAACTGTTTAGCTCAACACCATCCCACTGAACTCAGGGGGATTTATTTGCAAGGGACCTTGTTTAAGAATGACACTTGTGATCTAGATTTATACAGCCTCACCGAGAATAGATTCTTCGCAGGTAAGCACGCATAGAATTCCACCTTTAACCCAACAAAACATTACAATATGAACTACTTTGAAGCTGTTCAGGATCAGATATTATGTTTCAATAGGGTTAAGGCACACGGATGTTCATGTATATCATATCCAGCATTTCTTTGTCCTGGGTGGAAGAAAGAAGTGCGGCAGAGGAGAAGAAGAGGTTTTGGGATTATGCAGTCTCTGGATACAGTGTTAGTATATAATGGTAACATCGTACCTTTGCCCTATACATAGAATTGCTGCAGGCAAAGCCAATGAATTGGCTCTTTGGTGCATAGGAAACCATGGAAACAGAATTAAGTTAATAACCACGCTGATGGAGGATGCAGGAAAAAGAGTACAAATGTAATCCAATCCAGTTTCCAGCAACTGTGTTGACTGTACAAGCTGATGACAGCAAAGGTAATAAAGCTTCATTTGCTTTACTTGGTTTCCCATATTACCTGGTGTGAGTCATTCTACACTGGAAGAGAAGATCGCCCTTTTAAGGCAAGTACTTTTTCTGCAAGTCACTTTGCAGATCAGAATTGGATTTTAAAGGGTCACCCATACCATTCGGGGCTCTATTAAATCAGAAGCTGGAGACACAGTCGGTGAATAATGTCTTTTTTGTGCCTCAAGTAACACTGTATTTATAATTGTGTTTCAAAATTATTGCATTTTAATTACATTAAATTTTCTTTAAACCAGATTGATGCTTCAGGCAGAATGACCATGCAGTGCGGTTTACGTCGAACCATTTCCTATGTCTGCCTCTCTGCCCTGAGTACCAGTCATCAAAGAGGAATAGAAAAGAAAATGCCAGCAGGAATGATTTACTATTCACGTTTAGTCTGAGTTTAGTTACAGAGCTTTGGGCCGAATACCAAATCCCCATTTATGAGTGTTCAAGAAAGGAGCTCAGAAAGGAAGAATCAGCCTTGCAGTGTTTTCTTGTAATTCCAGGAATGTCTTAATCCAATTTAAAATTAATTACCTGCAAGCCATATTTCAGGATACCTTTGGCTCTTTTCAGCAGTAGAATTTATCACACTAACTACCAGATCTCATTTTTATGTGGCTTTGAAAATATGATATGAAAATTACAGACCACTTCCAAAGATTTCTACAACTTTTGTTGGGACCTATTAGCGGCAAATAAGTCGGGGGGGGGGGGTTGAATTATTTGTTGTGGTGCCCATAATGTACATCTTACCTAAAGTGACTGTCAGACAAGAATAATAATATCACTTGACTTCAGTAGTGTTCCAATTACTTTACATCAAGCCCTGTATTAAAACAGTGAATACCTTGTTAAGAGTGACTGTTCACTATGGCACTTTGCTTTCCCAGACAGGATTTCCTGCTGTGGTTTGAAATGTTTGCACACCTCTTTTGTATACAATTGGAACAAGGGAATTTAATTTTCAATGGAGCAGAGCAATGCATTCCAAACAATCTACTGTGTTCTTTCTATATGATAGAAGAGGTTGCTAGTTCAAGGAAAATATCAAACTCCTGGGTTAAAAGACAGATGACTTTTTAAATTTTTGCTATTGGAAATATGCTAAAATTGAACTGGCTTTAAATCCTAATATTATGTCTTGCCCTCTATACTCATATCTTGTTATTGGAATCCTAACTTGCAGTCAGCCTGTGTATAGGTCAGGAATTCCCGGAGCAAAAATAAAGTAGACTTCAACTAAGAATAGTAGCGAAAAGATTATAATCAATTCTGTGTTCAACCAAAAAAAGTAAATGAAGAGGTTATGGCCTGCTACCAAGAAGTAGCCAATCAGCAGCACCTGACCTAGTGGATCATTGAAAGGGCTCCAGCCACTACCACTGAGTGCTGCTGAAGAGGATGTCACAGCCGTAGCTGGATGGCTCGAGCAGAGTCATCTGAAACTCAACCCTGCCAAGATGGAGGTCCTGTGGTTTAGGGGGAAGGGAGCAGATCAGGAAGCTCGATTACCCACCTTGGCCAGGATGCAACCGACCATTGCGCCCCAGGCAAGGAATTTGGGGGTGACCTTGGATGCCTCGTTAACACTGGAGGCACAGGTCAAGAAGGTAGCGGGCCTGGCTTTTCTCCATCTCTGACAGGCCCGGCTACTAGCACCCTACTTGTCTCCTGACCACCTAGCCACTGTGATCCATGCAACAATTTCCTCCAGAATAGATTTCTGTAACTCGCTCTACGCGGGTCTACCCCTGCGCCTGATCCAGAAATTACAGCTGGTACAAAATGCAGCTGCTCAGGTCCTCACAGGAACAGCTTGGAGGGCCCATGTCCAGCCTGTGCTGAGGCAGCTGCATTGGCTACCGATTGCTAGCCGGATCAGGTTCAAGGTTTTGGTTTTAACCTTTACGGCCATCTGCGGTCTGGGACCCACATATTGAGGGACCGCCTGATGCCTTATGCCCCCTGCCAGGTGTTACGCTTGGTGGGGACTAATTTATTGGTGGTTCCTGGCCCCCGGAAGGCACATCTGGCCTCGACCAGGGCCAGAGCCTTTTTGGTCCTGGCCCCCGCCTGGTGGAATGAGCTCCTGGAGGAGCTGTGGGCCCTGCAGGATTTGCCATCCTTCCACAGGGCCTGCAAAATGGAGCTCTTCTGCCAGGCCTATGGTTGAGGCCAGCGCCCCCCCCCTTTTAGATCGGCCCACCCCCTGGTTTTTTTTATAGTTCCGCCGCCATCAGGTAGGGGGTCGGGTGGGTTGGGGATTGTTTTAGGGGTTTTATGTACTAGGGGTTTTATGGGGTTTTACATGTTGTTACCCGCCGCGAGCCTCAGGGGAGCGGCGGGCTAGAAATCTAATAATAATAATAATAATAATAATAATAATAATAATAATAATAATAACATGGACAAGGCAGCCAAAGACAGCTACTGGGTTGGATCCAGCCCAATTTTCTGCTGAAAGAGCAAGACAACATTGCCTTTGACCACCACCAAAAGTTCTTCTAAGGATCATGCATCCTGCATGCACAAAAGTCAAATGGGATGTGGGGTGTGCTGTGGAGAGGAATTGGGTTTGACTCAGTGACAAAGCTGGCTGGATCCACCTGACTGAGTAAACAATAGAACCTGGTCCTTCTGACAATAGATGTTGCCAGAACTGGATTAATGCAAAAATTGCAGTTCATTACATTAAATTTTGAAGGGCCTTGCATGCTTTAATGTTCTTTATTTTTGGTCTTCATTTATTTAAAATATTCCAGTGACCCAACAAGTCTTGGACAACATAAAACATACTAAGACTGCCATCTAATTCCACCCTTTTGTTGAAGCCACTGCAACCAAAAGGTTGCCATGACTAGTGGCGGCTAAGAAGAAGATGCTGGGTCAGCAGAAGATTGAAATCAGAAATCTCCCAAGGGGGCCACCAGCACACAGTCAAAGATGATGTGAGCCAATATTTCAATTGGACGAGATCCGCAAGGACACAGTCTATCTGAATAAACTACTCCTTGGGAACTGCCCAGCAATACAGCAGAGGGAAACGCATTTAACCAGAGGTGTCGAACTCATTTGTTACAACGGCCAGATCTGACATGAATGTCACTCTGTTGGGCTGGGCCATGTGTGCCATAAAATGTAATGCCAATCCACACACTGCCCCTCTTGCCCCTGCCAGCCCCATCCTTTCATCCAAACGGCTTGTCTGTTCACCTATTCTCATCCATCCCCTTCACAGTCATCATTTGAATGATTGATTTATTGAAGTACAAGACTATCAAATAAAAATGGATTCCACAGTAAAACATTCCACTGTAGTACAATAAATATGTCATGAAACAACAGTGACATAAATAAATGTATAGGTAAAACACATTTTTTTAAAAAAGGAGATAAAATAAAGCAAAAACAAAACAAAATAATTGATTCATTCAATAATATTTAATAGACCAATTATTGGGATGTAATTAGTTGGCTCTTTTTTGTTGTCCTTATAAATGGAAACAATCATAGCTGGTCCTCAATTATTGGGCCTTCTTCCTGTCTTACCAATTGCCATAAATAGGAATGCAAAAACAGAAACTCATCATTTGATATTTCTTTTTAATAATTCTGGTGAGATTAAATATATGTCAGCAGACTTGAAAGGGCTCAAAGTTTCAATACAATTCCTCACCTCTAAGGGTCCAGTTTGGTATATTTTCAAGACTGTGATAGTGGACACAATTCCTGCAGTAACCTATCATTCAATGAATTGCATGGTGGCTCATGGGGAAGCACCCTTGGTTCTGACCCTGCTTATGACACACACACGCATCTGGTGTGACTCAAATGTTGACAGTTCATGTGAATTTTTAAGCTATTTGATAACACTGTGGCTGGCATATATCACTTATCTGTGCTGCCAACCAGCCATGACTAAATACTAGACTGGGGCATGCAAAGAGTCCGGATTTCCCTATTTTCTATTGAAATCAGAGAAATAAAGTAAGACACTGACCAATTTTGCATGGCAGCAGCCATGCAGGCTGCTGCCAAGTCCCTGCATTGGGGTAGCATGCCCTGCTGCTTCCTGCATATGCATGGGGGAAAGAATCTCCTGGCATCTGCGAACTGCCCTGGTGTAGCACACGCACACAACACCAGGGCTGGAAAGCCCAGTGCAGTGCCCAGCGGCAGCAGCTTCAGGAAACGGGGGGCATGGGACCCCCACTGCATGATGGCAGGGAAGTGGCATGCCACTCTCCCACCAAGGTGGGGGTGGTGAACACCCCAACAAGCTCTGTGGCTCCATGGAGCTGACAGGAGCATGTGGTGTCCCTGCAGGGTCAGGGGAGGTGGCTCTTCCGATTATGTACAGCGCTGGCCCAACCTAGCCCCCAATGGTACCCACTGGTCATCCGAGGGCCTGAGTCGGGCCAGGGCTGGGCGGCGGTTGGGATGGAGGTGATATCGGGCATAATTGGAGATTAGGCCCGCAGCCTTGTCACTGCCAGACCAGGTATTCTGCCCTGTGCGTAATTGCTCCAAGTCTTTCCTTATGGCAGTAAAGGCACAGATTTAGGAGAGGTGGAAACCTGCAGTGAATAAGTATTCTGAAATTTCTGTACATGAAGGATCTCATGTCTGAAAATTGGTGATCTCTTCGTGTTACCTATGAAAGTATTTTCAAATCACAACTGCCCCCAGAAAGGGCTTTCAAGGTGAGGTGTGTTTTTCCATTAGTTTCCTCTGTGGTCTTCCTTGGTGGTCTCCCAGTCAAGTACTAATTCTTCACAGCTTCCAAGATCCATGCCACCCACCTCCTCCTTGACATTGTTAATTTTATTTAAAATTAAAGTGATTGGGACCAGATATGTATGTGTCATTTGATCACATGTAAAATGAAGTAGATTGGATCTCAGTCTTCAGGTAAGTAAGGCAGTCTATGAATCTCCACCCTGTTGAAACATTCCTTTTTCACAAAACCATAAATCCGGTAGGAAGCTGAAATTGATTGTGGAATGAGACTGGAAGGGTTAATCTACCCTTGACTAGACACATGCCAAGGTTGTTATTTCCAAAAGATTTTGCAGGAAAACTTGCATATACCTAGCATGGAAACACACTGATAAATAATTTTCCCTGTATGGTGAATTTTCAGCTGGATGAGCCAACCAGTTGGTCCATAGAAACAACAGCAGTTCTAAACTGAGGGCATGAAACTTCTCTTTAAGATTTATGGATATTTACTGAGTGCTAATGACTGGGCTAATATATTAGTCCTTGGATCATTAATCACCAAGTTGTTCAACATATGGACAGTGAAGTTGAGAGCAAAGTATTACCTTAGCCAATTGCATATAAATTGCATTCAGACCACCCGTTTATATGCATTTTCCCTATATAGATAAATCTGTAGTTGGCCAAAGTGAAAATTCCTGAACAGGACAAGAAAGACAGAGCAGAGTACAAGGGGCAAAAAAGAGCACACACGCTTTCCTCTTGGATCGTGACCCCAAATGCCATGAGCAAAGCACTAAGGTAAAGGTAAAGGTATCCCCTGTGCAAGCACCGAGTCATGTCTGACCCTTGGGGTGACGCCCTCCAGCGTTTTCATGACAGACTCAATACGGGGGGGTTTGCCAGTGCCTTCCCCAGTCATTACCGTTTACCCCCCAACAAGCTGGGTACTCATTTTACCGACCTCGGAAGGATGGAAGGCTGAGTCAACCTTGAGCCAGCTGCTGGGATTGAACTCCCAACCTCATGGGCAAAGCTTTTAGACAGCTGCCTTACCACTCTGCGCCACAAGAGGCTCTGAGCAAAGCACTAATAGCATGCAAATTTCAGAATTATATTCCTCTGACAATCAGAATCTTACCTTCTTTTTTGTGCCTCCACTAAAGGTTATGTATTATACAGCAAAATGTCGGTGATAACTAGAACTGAAGAATAGATCTGGATTTAAATAAAGACTGAAGAGTTGGTGGATAAGAATTTGTGTATAGCTCAGTGTGGACTGTACTACTTATGCTGACCCACCAATCTCTCTGTGTTCTATTTGAACTAGAACTGGCTTATAAAATGTTGCTTTAATGCCAGTACGGTAGATTAGGAATTGGAATAGAGCTTGGGAGACCCTGCAGTGCAATCTTGTACAGAGTTCTTCTAATCCAAGCTAGTTAGCTTCCATGAATTTAGATTTAGTGAACTTCTGCTAAGAGTTGGACCATCAGATCCAGATCTTTGATCAGAAGTTCACTTGGGACATTCACTGCCTCTTTGTTTTAACTGCCTCTCGGGGTTGGTCTGAGTATTAAATCAAGGAGACAACTCCATGGAGCTTGTTTGAAGCCTGTTCTCAAAACTCTCCAACAGTTGACATTCTCTCAGTGGAGGACTAATTAAAAAACACAGCAAGTCAAGAGGAAAGCCTTTTGCTACAGCATAACACATCTAGTAGGGCTTAAAAGTGCTCATTTTCACTCTTTCCATTCTTGCAAATGTTCTCTCTTAATGTTTTCAACACTTCCTTTGACATTTTAGCATGAACATGCTGAATAGTTATTGCCACTATGTTTCAAGAAATGGCATTCCTATAATAGAAGCCAAGGATTAGATTTGGGTGGGAGAGGGGAACTATGGGATGTTGATCCAAATGTATTTACTCATCAACAGTCAGGGCCATTCCGCATGACTTAAATTTAGCAGAAGGCTTGCAAATTGTAAACGCTACTAATTTGCAGTTCCGCAAGACATCGCATACAAACTGCCACACTCCTGAAACAGTCCCGCAAAAAGCGATTGTAGCGCTTAAAGGGAAATCGGGAAAAGTGGATTCACCCTCTGAAAAGCGCTACACTCTTGCAAACAATCTGCAACACTAGCGAAAAAGACCTGTGCGTTCCCATTGTTGCGGTTCCAACAAAGTCCATCCCCCTGGCTCTCTCCTCCGAACTTCCGGCAAAGTGATCACCATTTTTGTTTCCTCAGAGTGAGCAGAAAGCAACGAACCAGTGAGCCTTCATTCACCTAGTGAGGCTTCTCTGGCTGCAGTCCCTCCACAGAAGTACTTTAAAGCTCCCCTAAGTCCCCAAGCACAACACAGCCCCGTTTGCAAGTTCCCTTTATTTTCGGCTGAAAATCACGCCCGTGCAGGGGGGGGGATTTTTCTTTTCACTTGGGGGAGCGTGGTAACGATGAATTGCCAGCTCATATGCCAGCTGCCAGCTAGATGGGTCTCTGTTGCAACAAATTCGTTGCAACGTGTTTTTTTTTTTAACTTTTCTTAAAGGTAAAGGGGCTTTCCCGGAGCATGATAACAACTGCCCATTGGCTGTTCATTTGATTGACGGCCAGGGGCGGGACAAAGCACAGAAAAAATCGCTTCCTGCCTAGTGATTTTTGTGAGACCGGAAACCTGTGGGAAACGAATGAAACGCTACTGGATTCCACTAAAAAAGCAGGTATGCGTAACGCTGGGATTGCACTTTTAAAAATAGTGTTTCCGCTTTGTGGGACCCATTGGCAACATTGGTCCTTGTGCGGAAACACCCTCAATATTTCCCAATATTTCTACTTCTCCATTATCAGGAATTAATTAACCATGACATGTCATACTTCTTGAACTTTCTATATGGCAAACCTCTTATTTTTCATTTGCATCATTTAAATATAATCAATTTTTGAGGATTTTGGTTTACTGAAATGGGCTAGATGCAAACCAGTCAAACAAGATATATGTGTAGAACATTACTGGCTAAATATGGGGGGTGGGAATCACAGACACAGTAGTTCAGCAGTGGAAAGGGGTGGTGAGCTTCCTCTAACTGGCGGCCTTTTAGCAGCGACTGGAGAGATATTTATCATGGATGATTTAGGCTGATCCTGCATTGAGCAGGGGGTTGGACTAGATAGCTTGTATGGTGCCTTCCAACTCTATGATTCTATCTATGTCTCCAAATAGTCCCACCAAAAATTTTGTAAGAGTTGGAAAGGCCTGCCAAAAAGCTTGACATGGTTATTCCAAAAAATACTGATCCTGCCATTTCTAGGCATATATCATTTGAATGTGAGAATACAGTTGTAAAGAATAGTTTGACTTTATTCTCTGTTGCTTAGGGCAGCACATTATTAAAAGAGCTGGTTGAATAATTTATAATGAGTAAGATTTGTGATGAATTCTGAGCCTTATGCTGTCTGTGTGAATTTCATTTCAGCGCAAAGGGCATTCACTGGACCCATCATTGCTAACATTTTGAAATCCAGAAGCGGCAGATATAGAGTCATACCTCTGATCTACAGTCCTTTCCCTCTACCACTCATAATGCCTGCACCAATGAAGGTGGTAAAGCACAAGTTTCATTCAGAACATATCCCTTCATATATCTACAAAAAATAAAAAGAAGTGACACAAGGATAGACCATGATCCAGATCAAGCTTAAAACCCCTGTATGACCAATATTACATACATTGCAATCAGGGCATGTGGAGCAGGAGCTGGCATTAATATGCTGGATTTCCTAAGATTTGTAATGATATTGGCAGGGATCTAAATGCATATTAGTGTGGGGTAAAGCTAGTGGGTACAATCCTGCTCCTGGTATGCTAGTCAGTATTTACATATGACATAGGTTTCAAAGTAAGCACTTGTTTTTAAGCAAAAAGAGATATCCCTGTCACTGAAACCAATTCAAATCTGGATCATGTGTATAGATTCCTTAACTCCCCAAGCCCTTATGTGAGTAGGATGGCAAGGAAATCCAATAATTAATAAATATTATCTATCTATCTATCTATCTATCTATCTATCTATCTATCTATCTATCTATCTATCTATCTATCTATCTATCTATCTATCTATCTATCTATCTATCTAAGATTGATTGGTACTTCTCATGATGTGCTGAATGTTTGAAAGGCTCTAGAGCAAGCCCCACCATCAAGGAGCCTTCTGAACATTCAATGTGCTGGAAGAAATACACAGAGAGAAGCAGGGGCACCTCTGGGGCCAGGGAGCTGGACAGCATCTCTCAAGTCTCTCACCACCATGGAGCGGGGAGCTGGGTAGTGCCTCACCTGGAGAATGATGCTGCCTAGCTTCTGTATTCAGAGAGAGACCTCTCTGTGCCCTGCAGGAGCAGCGAGGGGGCCAAGGAGCTGGCCAGCACCTGATGGGGAGAAATGCTGGCCACCTGTATAACTCCCTTGTCCCCCCTGGGTCCAGAGAGAAGCCTCTCTGTGCCAGCCCAAGCCTCTACCTAGTGCCCGATACACTCCTGATTGCACTAGGTTTTACTTCTAGTACCAAATAAAAAGTCCATGGTCCTTCTGACAACAAGCCAGCCCTTTGATTGGCCCCTCACTGGGGGACATGCTCCCAATAGGGGGATGACACTCACCCACTGAGGACCAATCAAAGGCTCTTCCCTGCCCCCCTCATTCTCCTCCTTCATTCCACTTCTTGGCACTTGCCACAAGGAAGAAGAGCTGGCAGGAGGTAAGCCGTGGGGCCGTGGGTGGCCTTTTACACACTCTGTGCCTCTCCATCACAGTTCCACTGTGCTTCTTAAGGATTTAAGTTGTTCATTAAGACCAAATGATCAGGGAGGAGGCTCTTAGATCCTTGGGGAGAAATGAGCTTCAATTGACTCCCACTGCTACTTCATCATTCCTTTAATATGACACATTGTCATGTTGATATTAGTTTGATAAAGACTCCATCTTTCATTGCTAGGCTCATGATGAGATGTACAAATGTACCAGTGGAGATCAAAAAGGTGTCCTCCATGATGAGGAGTCCCAGGGACATCAGGGGCCTGTTCAGGGAATTCAAGCAGCTGGTTGAAACCTCAGGGGAGGGGAGGGGAGGGTTTCCCACTCTGGGTTGGAGGTGGAGCTGAGAGTGGGCAGAATTTGGGGCAGGGAGGGACCTATGTGGAGAATAATGTTATAGAAAGCAGCCATTTTCTACAGGGAAACTGATCTCTATCACATGGAGATGAGTTATAATTCCAGGGTATCCCTGGAATTGGTAAATCCAGGCAGGCTTGCCAAACACATTGTGGGAAATACTTGAAGATTTGGGGCACAGAGTCTGGGGAGTGTGGGGTCTGTGGAGGACTTCAGTAGAGTATAATGCCATAGAGTCTACCTTCAAAGCAGCCATTTTATTGAGGGAAGCTGGTCTTGGCTGTCTGGCAATCAACTGCAATAGCAGGAGATTTCCAGGGAGCACCTGGAGGTTGGCAACCCTAAATCCAGGGTCAGCTCTCCCCCCTCCCCCCACTAATGCAGTCTTTTATTAGGCCAGCCCAGGGATTATTGAGGAGGAAGGGCCTATACATGCCTTTTCAGCCAAAATACTGCATGAGGCTGTAGAGAGTGGGAGCTCAGGTTGCAAGTGAACCCTTTGGCTCTCTTTAAACTGAGGCCCAATCCTTGAGTTCATTGAAGCAAGGACGCTGGAGGGTGAGTCTGCCCTGGATTCTGACCTGTTGAAGTAGAGCCAGGAAACTTGCAGGGTTTCTTTTTAAATCTAGGCTTTTACAAAGTTAACACGGCACACATATGTCTTAGACTTTTTTTGAAAAAGGTGAAATCTCACCATGATTTATTTATTGACATGCTTTTCACATGGTGAAGTGGTTCTAAAGAAGAGAACTTTCCATATTCAGGCTTGAGGAGGCCACGCTGTGAAAACTGTTCTGACAGTATCATTCATTAGAAAGCTTCAATGAAGAAATAAAATTCTTTTAAAAACTTTCACACAAATAATGTTCTCATTGGCAAAATACTTGAAGAACAGCTTGCTTTCTAGTTTGGATGAGTGACTAAGCAAATGTGGCAGACGTTCATAATGAATACACTGACATGTTTTAGGCAGTTGTAGGACAGGAAAATATGTTCAGTTCATTAATACCAACTTTAAAATCTTGTTCTTTCTTATTAAAGGTAAAGGTAAAGGTATCCCCTGTGCAAGCACCGAGTCATGTCTGACCCTTGGGGTGACACCCTCTAGCGTTTTCATGGCAGACTCAATATGGGGTGGTTTGCCAGTGCCTTCCCCAGTCATGACCGTTTACCCCCCCAGCAAGCTGGGTACTCTTTCTTATTATTTGCTGGAAATCTACCTAGCTACTGACTTATAGGTTGAAACTTGGTTAAACCGCTGACCGAAGTGAAATAAAGCAACAAGACACTAGGGAAGATCTGAATTTCTGTTGTGGAAAGGCTGCTCTATAAACAATGTGGACAATTTTTCACAGGGCAGCCTTGAAGAAAATGTCACCCTCTGAAAGTCTCAGTTTTAAAGCTATCGTTCATTCTCATTTTGCAATGTATGATCTCAGTAGATGTAAAGGGGAGGAACTCGATGTAATAGAACCATTGATTCCTCTAATAGTCAAAACCAAAACAAGGAATTCCACAGGCTGTGTGCATACATTTTCTTAAATAAATCCCAATGTTTGTTTATTTCTGTAATCATAAACTTCTTAAGCAAATCATAAATGATTATTATCTTGGGCAACCAGAACAGGGTCCCGGGTATTGGATTCACCCGTTTTTCCTGAAAACTTTCTCAATGATTGCTCCTTCATTCTTAGTTTGAAGATTAATAATTTTTTTCAACAATGTTATACAGTCTACCTTCTAAGCAGCGATTTTCTCCAGGAGAACTGATCTTTCTTGCCTATAGTTTTCAGGGGTTCCCCAAGTCCCACCTGGAGGCTGGCATCGCTAATAACAGCCATGGTAAGTATAGGAAACCTCCTTATATAAAGGCAGTATAGCTCTGAATACCAGAGGCAGGAAGCAGGAGAAGACCTGCCCTGTTTGTTGGCCTTTCAAGAGAACTGGTTGACCACTAAGTAAAATAGGATGCTGGACTAGATGGAACACCAATGTAATCCATCAAATTTCTTTGTTTCCTTATGTTCATAAATATAAACATGATGGATTTATTATGGGATACATCTCTGGCCTGCTGAGATTAGAGAAACCTGGTAGGAGCTGTATGGACATTTCTAAAGACGTGTAGCGAAGAAGACTCACGGTGGCTAAGAAACGGGCTTTCTTCAGCCTTCTTCATGCCTTAATTTATTTTTTAAAAATCATCAGAATGAACTTTCAGGGGTTCTAATATGTTCAGACTCTATAATTGCTTCACAAATGTTTATTATACTATTTTGTTTCTATTTTTTTGGGGGGGGGGAATTTAAACATTATTTGAAAAAAAGAAAGAAATGTACTAATCTTCCCCCACTGAGCTGGCATACTCTGTGCATTTTTTAAAATTCTGTTTTATGAAGTGGCTTGAAATAGGCAAGGGGGGACAAGAGAGAATAAGTTTGGAACTATTTTTTTGTAGACAGAATTACAACACCAGCTCTTTAAAATGTAAAAATCCCACCTAAACCTTTGCTCGGAGGCAACTGTTGCAAGATTGTCTCTATTTCATGCCCCCCCCCCTATTTCTGGGACCAGCATATTTTTGCATGTATTTCTTTAGGTGGGCATTTAAAACTCATCTTTCTCCATTCAGTGCCAACTCAGAGTGGCTTATTGTGTCAAAACTACACATGAACACCATCAATACTGCAGATATTGAAACCCATGTTACTTAATAACTTATCTAGCTGTGAACTAATCCACAGCATGGGGAGGAGGTCAGAGCAGATGGTGACAGCTCTGCCTTTGATACCAACCCTTTCTCCACTGGTGCTCAAAGCTCCCTTTGTATTTTGCATCTGTGCTAAGCAACACATTATATTTTGTATGTGCTGTAGCAGTGTTGGAGAACTGTACATGTCTTTTTACCTCCCACATCATTCTTTTTCATTCCAGTAGGGGAGACCTATAAGAGGAAACCTATTTCTGCTTATGGATTACCCTTGCTAACTCACAACAATTGCCCACAGAAAAGGAAATGAAGAAAGGGGAAGAGAACTAGGCATAAAATGCTGAGCGAGAGAGCAAGCAGCCGATCCCACAGAAGGCAGACGTTCGCACATCCGTAGGAAGTGATCACTCTGCTAAAAAAGAAAAGGTGCAAGTCTTGTGTTATATCAACACAACACATTGGGTGTCATTGGCATTAATGGTGTATGAGAATGCAAGATGGAGCAAGAAGTTTTGCTTCCTATATTTGTGAAATTGGTAAGACCGAGCTAGATTTTAATGGCTTCTAATATATAGTGCAAAATATTCATGTTTGAGAACATGTTAGTGTCATTGTTTACCCAATGGTTTTTCTGATGTGACCTTTATGAGTGACTTTTGTTAATAAAAAGAAAGAAAAGAAAGAAAAAGAAAAAAGCAGTCAGATGAATCTAAAGAGTCATTCAAATATATAGGTGTCTCAAAAGTTGGGGTCCCTAGTGCTGACTTTCTTCTGAGCAATTTTCCATACTTTGTGGACAACTGCATCTGATTTACAGGATGGTGACTTGGCCCAGTAGTGCATCATTCCTGAAGATTTCTTACTTTAACATAGTGGTGTTCTAGAACCACTATAAAATCACCCATGACTGAGAATAGTCTCAGTACTTTTCTTTATTATATCTCTCTACATTTCTAGGCCCCTTGACACTATTGTTCAGATTTTTCATGTCTTCATATATGAATTTGTGCCTCTGTCTACTGATGAACCACATTATTTCTCAAAGAGATCTCTAGTTCATGAAAGTATGTGCTAGAATAAAAATATGTTCACCTTAAAGGTCCCAAAAGTCTCTCTTGTATATTTAATTTGATGAACTCTACAGGAAATCACTCAAATGAGCAATAGTCACTGTACCATTCAAAAGTCATTCACAATATTGAAAAGGTGCCAAAGAATGCTTGATGAACTAAGCATTTTTCAATGAATGGAAACTATTTTTAAGCCATTTGGGTCTGGTGTATTGTTTGGAACCACCCTCATAGTACAGATCTTCCCTTTGGCTCCCATCATTATCTATTTGAATTCCTATTTTTCATCTGGAGATTTGGGACAGCTATAAAATATGTACCTATTTGGATTATTTAGTATTGTGGCTGTTCCCCATTTAAGGAAAAAGAGAGCAGATGTCAATCTGCCCCACTGACGGTGGAGTCAGAGGCTTGGCCTTGAGTTTGGGTCACAGCATCTAACATTATTAGAAAGCTCTGACATTCAGTCAATATGCAGCAGCAGATCTCTCATTTTCCTTCCCACGGTTAAGAGACTGTTGCAGGAGCAGCTTGGGAAGAGAGTCTTTCAAAGAGCATGAGGTTATTAGCACTGTGTTCTATAATCAGCTTAACCGCTCACGGATGGGTTGAGGTTTTCTATTAAACCTGTGCTATCTGTTTGGTGCTTCTGCTCCCCGAGTTGGCCCTCGACCTCTGGTACAAGCACAAGGATGCCAGAAGAATTCAAACGCAGCAGTGCTGTGCTGTAAGATCAAACCACAAGTCTTGTTCTTACCAGATCGATACACGTCCAGCCTTCAACGATGTTGTCAACATGGTGTCCTTTTCTTTTCTTACCAGATTGGTGTAGAATTCTCAACAGGCTGTCACTATATGTGACTTTTTTTTTTGCTGATCAAAAGTACACAGACTCTGAAGTGTTTAGATGGCAAAAGAAAAAAAAGAAAAGGTCATCATATTACAAACAGCTTCTTTCATTTTGTCTGGCCCATGATGCTATTAGTTAAACCACTGAAAGCAGGAGGGGGTGGGAAGCTTTCATCTATATTAGAAGCCTGAACTCAAACCACAAGAGCCAAGCAAATCTGAGTTGAGGGTGAAAATCCATCTGTTCTGTCTCACTTTAATATACAAAGAGCTGACACCATACACTGTATACTCGTCCAGCTAGTGAGTACTTTTTACAGGAAGCCCCTTTGGAAATGTTCCAGGGTGAAGGGTTAGTAATGGCGGTTTTGTCCTTTGAATAGCTCTGGTGCATCCTGAAACCTGGGCAGAGGAATCCCCTTTTGGTGGTGAGAACAGCAACATAGGAAAGGGCAGAGGTGTTTCTTTACTCTTTACCAAAGCTGCACTCCTGTGCATTGGCTGAGACATGGGGAAACATCAAGGAGCAGCTGAGGTTCTAAACAAAAGAAGTCACAGCTTAGAAATAAGAGGATTTCCTTACAGAGATGATTTCAAAAATCTCAGCCCTCCTACTTTGACCCTTCCCTACCATTCTTATTTTTTTAAAAAAATTCCCTATCTTTTGTGCAAATCAAACCAGTGTAGTAGTTAGAGACTTGAACTAGGATTTGGGAGATCCAAGTTCAAATCTCTGGATCTGGGAGATCCAGGTTCAAAACTCTATCATAAAATCTTGCTGGGGGACCTTGAGCCACTAAAACTCTCAGCCCAGGCTACCTCACAGGGTTGTTGTAAAGAAGAACATGGAGAAGGAATATACAATTGTATTCTTCCTTCCTCTATTCTGTTCTCACAACAACCCTGTAAGGTAGGTTTGACTGAGAGAGATCAGCCAGAGATCTTCTGTGGCAGAGCAGGGATCCTAACCTTATCATATAACCCCTATACCATTTTGGCTGGTGATGTAATCATGATGCAATCATACATGTTATGTTCATCATTTGTTCTTTTAACTTATGTACTCTCAGGACTAACTGTTTCATTAAATGGATAATTGATTCAACACAGCATTTTTCAGTAGCTGCAGTTCACACAAACAGCTAGCTCAGAGCCATCACAGGGTGCCACTGGCTGATAAAACATCTGAATGTATATGAGCATCCTTGATGTGCCTAATTGTCTGTCTTTTGCATTGCAACAGAATCTGTTTTTCTTAACAAGCCTGAAGCCAGATCAACTGAAACAACAACACTATTTCCATTGTCTCTTAATAAGATGCTAAAGTAATACCAATTACACAAGGTATTTATAACACAAACACTTTCTGAACAATTGTTATCTAATTAGAAAACATGCTAATTGACAAAAGAAAGCAACTATTCAGATGTGCAAAATGACACCAAGTGAATTACCAAATTTAATAGTGCTAAGATGGTGGATGTACTATAATAGAGCATGGAGACATTGGTTCATTCCACCTTCAACTTCTCAGTCAAGAACCCAGTTCAGTCACTACATTTTACTACGCATGGGGAGAACATGTGCTACATGTGATTCTCCAAATATGCCCAATCACTAGCCTTATGCACATGTTACAAAGAACACAAAGAGCTAAAACACATTCACTTTATGAACCAATACCTAGTAAATGTGGGGTTTATATCACAAGTTCAGCTGGACATTTATTGACTGTACCATCAGAATTATTCAACACACATACAAAGAACAATCAGAGATGCACTGTACATGTATTGTACAAGTGTGCACTGTAGCCTATGAACAGGGCCACTGAAACATCAACATTTTGGTGTAGCCAGACTAAAATACATGATCATTTGCATCAGGAGGATCATGTGTGGCCCATTCTTCCCATAGACAGGTAAAACATAACGACTGAAAAGGACTACAGTTGAATGGCTGATCACACCAAATGTGAGGTCTCAACATACCTTTGCACATATGTACAAAGTCAGCAGCAAAGCCGATTCCAGTGAAAAAGGCCGAGAGGGTGATCATATGGATGCAGGGCAAATCCCCAGTTCCACATGATGCAGCCACTGGGCAGGCCTCCTCCTGCCATGGATCAGGCCCTCAGTTGTCCCGAGTCAGAGAATCTGCATTCCCTTAGCCACTGTGAGAGCCAATAGGACCTGTCCTGCAGAAGGTCCACGTCCTGCAGAAAGTCCTGCCCTACAGTGGCCCAGAGGGGGCAAAGAATGCCCCGGTCATCTTTGTGGTATTTTACTGCACTGTGGGGCGGGCTGGGGCATTCATTTTTATTTTGCAGGAAGGTGGGATGGCATGGAATACTATCCCACCCTCCTGCAAAATAAAAAATATACCCCCCCTAGATGGAACTATTACATCACTGCTTTGTTTCCTGGGGGGAACATTTTAGTGGGATGCCAGGTGTCCTGCAGAAATGTGTCCCCCCAAGGACACTTTTGGCACCGGAGCGGAATGCATTGAAATGTGTCCCTTGTGGGGACATAGTAAAATTCAGAGCTTTATTCTCCACAGCATCACACAGCCAGCCGCTGGCATACAGAATGGGCCTAAGAGAGCCAGAAGTTTTACCTAGGGGTGGGGTGTGACCAGAGGATCTATGTATTTGTGCCTGAGGGATTCTTGCTGGGTTCCAGTATTTGTCAGGGGTATCTGCCAAGTTGTCCTGGGGTTACCTCGGGGAGTCCCCTTGGAACTCTGGGGATGTCTTTCTGTCATTCTAAACCTGCCTCTGCAGACTTGGGGTGTTCTGATGGGTTCAACATTTGTTTCCATTTCTCTGCACAGAAGAAGTAGAAAAATTCATCGAACTTAACAGGTGTCCTCTGGAGCTTTGTGTTTCGTTAATAATATATGTTTTTAATTTTTTATATAGAAAAGAACAAGGAAAAATATCTTTGATTACAGTATTACAATATCATCCCTCCCTCTACCCCCCAAAGACCCCATTTGCTTGAAGTTTCGTATTGCTAAATACTCTAGATGTCTGTTGCCTGTAAATATAAAAGCAAAGCCATAACAAAAATATCCCACTTTAACATCACATTTCCAGCACTTACAGTCAACAGGTGTTATAAAAAATACCCTTAGACTTGACCCAAGGCATATCCTTAGGCTAGAAAATCAGCTGGTTCCTGCACTTGTTCACAACAACATATTTTAAGTACTTAACATTTCTTATAAAACAATATGAACTTTAACCCAGTATTTATAAAAAGAAAATTAAAAAGGAAAACCCCCCTTGGAGCTTTGTATTTCAGAGGTGGTGGAGGGAACTGTGAGAACTGTGGACATGCTTCCCTTGCTGTGTGATGTGGCTCGAGTTCTCACTAAGCTGTTGTGGGGTTACTTTAGTCTTCTCATGTCTGCCTTTCTGCTGTTCTAAATCTGCCTGACCCAATCAGTTCGACAGGTTTTCCTCGGCAGAACAGAAGAATGCACTGTGATGTTTCAGCCCTGCGAGGCTGTGGGAGTTGTGGGCTTGCTTCTCCTGCTTGTCTGGCGGGGCTGGGATGTGCACCAAGCTGTCCTGGGTTTACTTTAGGGAGCCCTTGTTGGAAGTCTAGTCATATCTGCCTTTCAGTCATTTTAAATCTGCCTTTGGAGCCTTAGGGAAGCTGTGAGCATATTGGAGATTCCTGCTTTGCTTCCAATATCTTACGATGTTTCACTGTGAGTTTGATATCACTGACTCTTTTCCTCAGTTATTCCATACATTCTTAGAACTGCAGCTCTCTTTTCCAGAGAGAGCACTGGGGCAACCCTTTTTTGGCGGTCTGTATCTAGGACCCCAGAAAGGTACTCTGCCTCCAAACTGGAAACACTGTAGAAGAGCTGTTAGCAGGGTGAGGTTCCTTGTGAGTCTGGTATGTGTAGTTTGCAGATGGTCCATTCTATACACTTTTGAAGCTGCATCTGAAATAACCACTAGAAGTACATTCCTGGCTTGACCTTAGTCCAGTTGGGTTTGCAATGTCACAGTGGCATTGGTTTTGCTGGGCTTATTAAAATGTCCCCCTCCAGTTCCTACTGCAGAGATTCTCTTGAACTTTGATTCTGTTCTGCTGGGCTTCTTTTGCTCTTGCTTTTTGCTGTTTTTTCCCTCTACTGGAAACAATAGAGGATGGGGCACTTTCTTTAGGGGGCCATAACGCAAACCGTGTTAATCCAATCATTATCAAACTTGGAGGACAAATAGAGGAGAGTCAGTCAGAGATCCCTTGTGAGATTGGTGTCTTTAGGTTACAGAGGATCTGGTCTATACACTCCGGAATCTATGCCTCCCATTTTGCCAGAAATTATTTTCCTGGAGGCACATGCTTTGGAGGGCTGGAACTCATACTTGGAGAATCAGTAGGAGATCTCCTGTGGGTGTGTGTGCGCGCGCGCTACTGCAGCATGAAACACAAAAACTGTACCAGCACCAAAAACTAAATGATGGTCTGTTGTTTGTGAACAGGGCACACCAAGAACAATGAATCGAACTGCATTTTCACAGTCAATGCCCATCCCTATTT
Source organism: Paroedura picta (assembly GCF_049243985.1). Classification (NCBI taxonomy): domain Eukaryota; kingdom Metazoa; phylum Chordata; class Lepidosauria; order Squamata; family Gekkonidae; genus Paroedura; species Paroedura picta. The sequence continues at coordinate 60,575,919 of NC_135373.1, read as the reverse complement.
CTGAGCTTAAAAATATTAATGGTCTTTTAGTTACGGAAGATGCATCTGTTATAGAAGATGCATCAACAAGTCAATAGTTTGTCAAATGTTTCTTATATTTTCTATTTTCAAGTACTGTCTCTTGTACTACCCTTTTAAAAGTACCAAATGATGTAGCCCATGTTGTGTTCAATGCAGTTAAAAACTTATTTGAAAGCCATCATGTTGAATACATAAATCTCCTGCTTTTGTTCCTTCTTTGAAAGAAGTTTGCTGTCCTGTTGATTGGTAGAAGTATGTAAATGTCTCCAGAAAGCATAATTGCTGTCAGTAAAGTGAAAGCAAAAACATATTGCTGATTAACAAAAAGAATGCAGTGGTAGTATTGTTTTGAGTTATAGCATTAATAGCAACAGGCATGCTCTAGCAACATTAATTCAATGACTAATGCAGCCACTGGGCACTGAGACCCAGTTTGGTGTAGTGGTTAGGAGTGCAGACTTCTAATCTGGCATGCCGGGTTTGATTCTGCGCTCCCCCACATGCAACCAGCTGGGTGACCTTGGGCTCGCCATGGCACTGATAAAACTGTTCTGACCAAGCAGTGATATCAGGGCTCTCTCAGCCTCACCCACCCCACAGGGTGTCTGTTGTGGGGAGAGGAATGGGAAGGCGACTGTAAGCTGCTTTGAGCCTCCTTCGGGTAGGGAAAAGCAGCATATAAGAACCAAATCTTCTTCTTCTTCTTCATTTCATGGATTTCCTCTACACACCAAGATTTTTCATTCTCCAAATGTCAAAGTTACATATGAACCTTTCTCTAACCTTGTCTAGAAATGTTCCCTTTCTGTGCAACACTTCATTTTGAGAGGACTATATTTCAATGAATTCCTTTTGATTCTTTCAGTTACTCTTTCTACTTGTAGATTTTTGGACATTGCTGATGTTGAAGGATTTTTCATTTTGAAAAGCAGTTAGGTAATCTTTTTGAGAATGTGGACCCAGGTTTTGTTGTAGGATCCAGACTATGGGTTAGATCTCATCAGATTTTCATATGAAGAAAAGGGAATATCTCCCTGCTTCCTCAAATCCTATCGTGAGATCATGGGTCATGGCTGTGGTATACAGGGAACTCCTAAGCAGAGTTACTTCCCCTACAGCCAGCAGAGTCAATGGGCTGAGAAGTGTGTAACTCTGCTTAGAATGGCACTGGCTTCCCCAAGGTGTGGGGGCCTCCATATGGGGTTGTGTGAATGTGGATCAGGAGGCATTCTCCCCAAAGGTGAGAGGGCCATGAGGTGGCTCACATTTCTGGGGGGTAAGGAATTCAACAGAGGCTGATCCCCAGTAGGATCCACTAATAACCTCCTCCCAAAATCGCAAGTGTCCCAGGGTCCTGCATGCCTGGCAGGCTCGCCAGGGGAACTGGGGCAGGGGCTTGCTATTGGTAATGCCTTTGTGGTTCAATGGCCACAAGGGGAGGCAGTTCTACTCCCCATGCTAGCCCATGCTCAGTTATGAATAAAGCTGCAGCCTTATTCTTGCCAAATGTATTGTGTCCGAGTCCTCATTATGGCTCGATTAATGTCCCCCTGTGGAAGCAAATGTTTTCCTCCTAAATAAGGAAATCCATAAAATATGCGTTAACACTGCTTTCATCTGTATTTCCATATTCTGACTTTACTTCATAGTGCCTTATATTCCCCTCCAGGAGTTCCACTTCTCACTCATCACCTATGTTTCACATAGTTTTAATTTCCATATGAATTTCAGTGTTCCCAATGGTGATGTTCACACTTCCTCTCAATTTTAACAGTGTCTGTCAAGTTGGCTAACAAGGTGTTTACCATTCGTACATCATAATTAAATATAGAAAAACAGATGGAATGGCTTACTACTACAGATTTCTTCTTTTAGCTTACCAACCACAGTACTGTAACATACTTAGCGTTGTATGAGATGCCTGCCAAATAGTAGGATGTCTATGGAAATATAGCCTAGAGTGGTGGAGGTTTTTTTACATTGTTAGCAGAGATTTTGTGTTCTTGTCCTACGTCTTGTAATGGGTCCCTGATTCTAAAAGTGGGCTTCTTTACATGATACTGGTTATTCCTCAGCTTTCTATGATGACAATAACTTGGACCTTCTGCTTCCAAGGCTAACCATGGCAACCTTTGCACTTTTGTTTGACTTGGAATATTTTGCTTAGTTGCTAGGCATATTATTATTATTATTATTATTATTATTATTATTATTATTATTATTATTATTACTACTACTACTACTACTACTACTACTACTATTACTACTACTAGTAGTAGTGGTAGTGGTAGTAGTAGTAGTAAATAAGCCCGCTGCAGTGTTAATGCAGTGGGCACTAGCAGGGCCTCAGAAGCAGTGGGGCAGGGCCCACCTTTGGTGCCCTTAACGGATTATTTAATCCGCTCCGTGAGGAACGGTTAAAGATTATTATTATTTTGATTTGTATGACCGCCGATTTCAGTGAAATAGCTCACGGCAGTTTATTATATTTCAAATACAAATCAATACATTAAAACCATTAAAATTTCCCCATTAAACACCCTATAAAACAATGACACACTTACAATCATGGCAATGTAATAAAACAACTGTTCCCACACAGGCCCACTGGATGGGTAGAAAGGCAACCAGATGGATAATTGGACATAGGATGGAACAATCTGGGGAACTGGGCCAGTCTAATACTGGCCTCTGTCTCCAGGGGAGAAGGACCCAATTTTAGCCCCTGGGCCACCACCTGGCCTCAGGCAAACGCCTGGTGGAAGAGCTCCGTTTTCCAGGCCCTGGGGACCTCAGAGAGCTCTGATAGGGCCCATAGCTCTTCTGGGAGCTCATTCCACCAGGCAGGGGCCAGGACCGAAAAGACCAAAAAGGTCTGAGATTAGCAGGACTGATGACTACTACCGGTTTCACAAGGTACTGATGTCTCTTGAATGTATGGAAACACAAATGTTATACCTCCAAGTAGTTCTGAGAGGGAAAGCCAGTTTGGAACGGTTTCTTGCAGACTCCTCATCATCATAGAATCAGATATAAACTACGAAGAACAGAGAGATGCCAGCCTCCAGCTGGGACCTGGGGATCCTCTGGAATTACAGCTCATCTCCTGACTACAGTTACTGGGAGGAAATGGATCTTTTGGAGGGTGGCTTCCCTGTCATCTTCAGGCTTCATCCTTAAATGTCCAAGAGTTTCCTAACCCAAATCTGGGAACCCTATCCCCCATCCCCTGCCAATAGCTGGGGGGGGGAGGGGATGGCCCTGGCAACCTTAAATGAATGGGAGAAGTGCACCAAGGTGGATTAGACCCAATTGTGCCCTGCCTCCCCATGGGAATTAAAAAGAAAAACACCATTGTTGAAATTAGAGGGCTTCTCCAGTACAATTCTATTTATTAATTAAAATATTCCTTCCTTTCCTATTTAGTACCAAAAAGAAAAGAAAGCAAATCCAAAATAAAACCTTAAGGCAGCTTACCATATTAAATTCCACACAGAACTGTTAAAAATAGACAGCAGTTGTTAAAAGCTTACAAGTGCCAGTACCAGATTTAACTTAAAAAGCCCTTCCAGATTTGTTTTTCTCATTGGATGCCAAAAGTCTGTGGCACAGTAGCCTAGAGCAATCTGTGAGGAAAATTACACTTGGTGTGGTTTTCTGAAGAAGAAAAAAGTTGATTAATGCATTTTTATTGAATCTGTTCTTAATATGGCCCTGGCTAGAGCCCTCTAAATTCCTTAGGGATGAATATGTATTACTCAAAGAGTACCTGATTAAAGAAATGCTAGCTATTCTGCATAGGTAGGTAATGATGATTTTTAAGTAATATGCCTTTGTGAATTGCTTTGAAATTCGGTATTTCTTAATGAAATTTACTTAACAGTAAGTGAGAAGCCAAGTCCAATTAGATATCTACTTTCAGTGCCTTGAGTATTCACCTTATGGAGCCTTTTAATGTTTGGCATTAGTACTTTCTGACATGTTTATGGCAGGGTAGCTATAAGGAGAGTAATATTTACAGTGGGTTTAAGTATCTTTGGATGCCATAGCAATAGTAATGGCATCATAAAGCAGCATGACCAAAAAAAGGGAGGGAGGACAAGGAAATAGCTGGGTCAATTTGAGGAGGCTTTGTTGATTTTTCAGGTGCTTGCTATTGCGTTTCTCATTTTCAGCACAGAGGGGAATGGAAGGGATGGGAGGAACACGGAGGAACAAGGAGGTTTCTACTGTTTGAGCCAGAGTCCATTGATGGAATATTTCTATAGTAATAAAGAATATGATGGCCCTGACCTAGCTAGCTTAGGCTAGTTTGATCTTATCAGATTTCAGAATGTAAGCAGGGTTGGCCCTGGCTGGTACTTGGATAGGAGACCACCAAGGAATATTAGGGTTGTGATGCAGGAGCAGACAATGGCAAGTCATCTCTAAACATCTCTTGCCCTGAGAATGACGCAGGGTCACCACAATTCAGCTGTGACCTGACAGCACTTTTCACTACCAACAAGCATGAGGAGTTTTCCTTCAGAGCAAATGCTTTGAAAGCAAGAGCATTAAAAGGCACACAATGTAATGCCCTCTCTTGGTACTTCTAGAGGAAATATTAAACACAGAATGCTTGAGAACAAAGTTGATTGAAGGCCGGGATAAGTTAAGTGGGCAGAATATTTGACCTGGACATTTACAATTTAGGGCATATCCATTAATGATGTTACAAAGTTCACAGCTGTATAGTTTTAACTGGGCAATATCTATTTTGTTTTCACTTCTCCTGTGTGTGAACCAAAACTCTAAGTTCTTTTATGTCATTATCTTGTTTATCATACTGAATTTTACCCACTTCAGTCATATAATATATGATTATTCTAGCATCAATTGTTTATGAATGTATTCATATACAAGTTGGTTGACTTCCTGATAGCAGGAAGGCCAGAGAAAGTTGTGGGCAGTAATTAAGAGTAGGTTAAGTGGATACCAAAATAAGCAAAAGCTGGGGGGAAAACCCCAGCAAGATCAAATAGACACAGAATGGCAACATATGAAGCCAAGTAGGAAATAAAATGGGTATGTTTTATTTTCAGCTTGCTTCATGTATTTCTAGGGGACTGATTCTCAACAGATACACTCAGAAATTCTATGTTATTCATTGGGGCTTACTCCCAGGAAAGCATTCTCAGGATCTCAATGAAAGACTAATTTTAATGACTTTGGCCAAAGAATCTTGAAAGTTCTAGTGAGGGTGCTCAAGGTTTTCTCTCTCTCTCCCCCCTATTCTGATCCTTGGTGTCAGAGAATGAGTACTAAATCAGGTTAAAATTGTAGAGAGGATCAGTTCTTGGGGCTGGAACTCATCTTGAGGCTGCTGATGACACCTGGAGGTCATGATGTGATCCAAACCTGCTGGTGTTCACACAGCATAGAATCTTCATGATTTCTAGCATCAGGTCCTATGGTTGCCAATATACATAGTGAATTCTTGTACGTGTTGTACTTAGAGTAAGGATGATTTTCCACTGGAAAGCTGTTTCAATGGCAGTCCAATGGAAGCATAAAATTTGCTCTAATGGTTCAATGTGCAAGTGCATGACTCAATAGCTCATTTTTCATTGACTCCCAAATGACTGGTTAAATTGCATCAATTGAACAGCATTGAGTTTGAGATTATATGAAACAGCACCAGAATACTGCCTGCGAAGGCTGATCTGTGGGAACTATTACTTGATTTTGTGATCCAGTAATCAATGTGCATGTAAGAAACCTCCCCTAAATGTAATGGGTTGTTGCAAGGATTAATAAAACAAGGGCTATAAAGTACTTTGCATATTAATAGCTAAGCAGAAATCTCTAGCACTAAAAATCCCATCCTTTTATGAGTAAAGAAAAATGATTATAGAATCTGTCTAATAATATCAAGGCACATACTAACACCTTGCACACACATTCAGAAGCTGATATACATATGATTTCTGGTTTTATCTTGACCATATTAATATATGCCTTTAAAACATGGGGTGTAGAGGACTTCTGTGCAGGTCTGATTATGCTTGGTGGCACCCTTAGTATGAAATGACATTCTTGAGGATGGATCAGGTCCAGACTAAATTTTCCATCAGTGGCATGGAAATTTCCTGCCTCCAACCGCCCACCACAGCTTACTGAGATACACAAAATAGGGCCAGGTGACCATGGATAAATATATGAAGGTTGTCTGAAGTGAGAAGAAAGAATTGGTAAAGGTAAAGGTATCCCCTGTGCAAGCACCGAGTCATGTCTGACCCTTGGGGTGACGCCCTCCAGCGTTTTCATGGCAGACTCAATACGGGGTGGTTTGCCAGTGCCTTCCCCAGTCATTACCATTTACCCCCCAGCAAGCTGGGTACTCATTTTACCGACCTCGGAAGGATGGAAGGCTGAGTCAACCTTGAGCCGGCTGCTGGGATTGAACTCCCAGCCTCATGGGCAAAGCTTTCAGATGGCTGTCTTACCACTCTGCGCCACAAGAGGCTCTTTTAAAGAATTGGTAGAATTTGCTAATTTAGTCTGGATCAACCTGATGTGAAGAAGCATGTGAAGATGATATTTTGGTGCCCCTGCAGGGAAACATTAGATGGGAACCTTTGGAAATATGCTTAGGCGGACCAAATCTTATGGATGGCTATTTATAGCATGCTTGGTTAAGTTGTATAGCTGACATAAACCAATGTAAGGCTGAGTTTCAATTCCAAACCGTGTTGTGACAGGATTTAAGGTGCAGCTGCCAGTTTTGTTTCTGTTCTTTAAATTTTAGTGTCTATATGGTCCTTGTAATATTATAAAACACTTGGAATCTTTGGAAAAGGATTAAAAATGTATGCATTTTTAATATTGGCTTTGCATCCATAAATCAGCATTATGACATCCATTGAACATGGATTCACGTCATCCAGATTATAAAGCACTTCAGGGACAGAACAGAAACAAACAAGGATTCCCATTTGACTGAACTCCATCTGACAATGGTATACCCTTGTCACATTAGAAAATGCTTCATACAAAAATATATAAGAGAATCAGAAATACCAGCCAAAGTGAATTGCTTTACATCCCCAGATTAGTGCCAAAATTCTCAACTCAAAAGCATGGTAATTGGATTTGCATTCTCTACCAGCTCAGATTTTATAAAATACATTTTGCTGGCTGCTAGGGAGGAAGGAGAAGAGGAATGAGGATGAGTCAACTCCCAGGCAGGGAGCCATTCAGTACTACAGAGATGTAGATTAGTCTAGCCAGGAAAAGAACAATAAGCAGCAGTGTTACACCTAAGGCCACAATCACATCTAAACAATATAGCCAACAGGAAGTCCAGGGACACAATGGCCACAATTCTGAAGAAGCAATAGTAGGTGTGTTGCCAGGGTGGGGATTAGGATGAGCCTAGCAAACGCTGGCAGGGGCTCATGGGAATTGTAGTTCATTAACATCTGGAGGACCACAGGTTGACTACCCCTGCTTTAAATGCCCTCAGAGCTGCCAAACAGCTGACCTCTGGAGAGGCTTCTCTCTGTAGCAGGATCAGTGGTCTGGCAGTTGATTTGGCTAAATCAATTTGGGTTTCCTAATTTGTCAAACCTGAACCCATTAACTGAATCAGTGATTTGGATTATTCAAGTTTTACCAAATCAGGGAAACTCAAAGACATACAAATCCACCCAACTGTCTCCCTTTTTGTGCACATCTCTAACCCCAACTCTTAACATGTGCCAGGAAGACTGTCCCAAATCAATGTGATTTCCAGGCCTGGGACACCAAGATTGCATTGTGTCAATTATTTCAAGTTGGTAGTCATGTTGCTCTTTAATAGAAGCGAAGTTTTGAGTTCTTAAAGACCCACAGGATTCCCTGTGTTTCCTTTTGAGAGTCAAAGCACCCTTGGTCAAATTACATCCCATTCTATCCATATCATCCAGTCTCTCTGTATAATGTAAACTTTTGATACTGATTGAGATCCAATGTTTATTCAGTTGTATGTGAAAAGCAATCTTTGGCGTTGGACCCAGACTAAATTTTTCATCATTCACGGAATGGAACTTTCCCAACTACCTCTTCCCCTTCAGCCCACTGATATCCAAAAGATGCAACTTCTGAGGGATCCTGAGGAGTGTCAAGAGGTGGATATATAATGGGAAAAGAGTACTGGTGGAAATTTATATTTCTTGCCAGTCGTTTTGATCTCTTAAACCGCCGGGGCTCATTCTGCACACCTTAGATAATGCACTTTAGAAGTGGAGTTTCCTGTTTTGCACAGGAAAATCCAGCAGCAAAAGCACATGGAAAGTGCATTGTCAGACGTGTGAGAAGTGAGGCCTAAAAGCATTCTAGATTATTTTGGTCCTTAGTGCATGTCAAACCCAGTGCAATTTAAATTGTTAAATTCAATACTATTTGTTATCTATTACTTCAGAAAGAAATATAAATGCCTCCTCCAGTGTTCATGTCTTTCTCTTTATGTGGTATAGTTTAATGAACACCACTGGGCTTTTCAGGAATACAGCACATGCATGCAAGCATGCCGCTGATAGTCATATATATGTATATTTTCCTCCCTAAATGAGAAAGGATCTCAGCAAATACTTGAATGTGTCACACCATCTCATATTGCCCTTCTTCTCTAGAATATATTCAGTGGATCCCATATTAAATTTTAAACAATGGCAATGTTGTTGCCGTGTTCTTTATAACTTTTTGTACTCTATATGGAAAAATGGTAGAATAGTATCAGAACAAATTGGTGATGCTCTATAACACCACTGTCATTCTAACAGAAGGGGCATATGAGTAAGGAATGCAGAAACATATTCAGAATTCATGAATTCAGTGCCAGCCATTAGGAATTCCTCACATAGGATTTCTATTGAGCAAACCCTCTCCCCTCAAGCCCACTTTCTAAGCACAAATTTAAAGTAGATCATACATTCCTGCAAATTATTTGTAAGACTTAAAAGGCAGCTAGGTAACTTGTTCTTCTCACAGTGAAAAACTGGCGATATATGGCAGATAGATACTGTTTAGGAATACAGACGTTTTACATAAAGCTTTGTCATGTTTTCTGAGTTCTGTCTTTGAAGCTCTTTTGCTGATTTTTTCCCCCTTCTGTGCAAAAGGGAATGCGTATATTTATCTATTAAAACATTTATGCCCCAACCTTTTGGCTCAAGGGATTCCATTTAAATCCCCAAGTTCACTGTTTCAAACCATTTTCCTTCTGAAGAATTATTTTAAGTGGCTGTAGGGATCCTTAACCATCAAACATGTTTAACTCCCAAAAGGCATTTGAGGGGGGGGGGGGACCCAGGATACAAATTTCTTTTTTCATGTTTAAAAGTTGTATTATCTGTTTGTTCTCCTACTTCTCTGTCTTCTGTTTATATTTGAAATTCCTTCTATTTTTTTTCTATAACTTGGAATATCATAATATTCTCATATGTTCCACAGCTACTTGTATCAATTGTCCCATTTAGATATGGAATAATATTGATTCAAGTGTCCATATCTTTGTTAAGTTTTATCCTTGCTGGGAATAGTTGACTAAAGTAGCATTTTCTGAATTGTGCAAATTGTTCAGAAATTGTTCAGAAATTTTGTGAAGTATGAAGAAACTGCAAGTTTTGAGTTCATTTTACATCATTTTAGTTTTAAAAATGTATTTATATAATCAGATCAGGTTTTTAAATAAGAAAATGAACAGAAAACAAGAACGAATGTGCTTATTCCTACTGGATAAATTTACTCGTCGCATCTCTGGACAAGAATGTAGTGAGAAGATCAAGGTTTGCAACAGATCAAAAAGTTTATTCATTAAGCAAGGTAATTTTCAAATTTAAATTTGATTCATTTAAATTCAGAAGAACTGATAGACTGTAAATATTCCTTGGATGCAAAAGTTGAAATCTCACTTCTTATTTCTAAAGAACTGTATTTTTTCTATAGCACCACTAAATCAGGTATGTAGATATATCTGTTTCTGCTAGATTTTCGATTCTTCTGAGAACAAATTAGTGTTTCAAATCTTAATGCACGAACAAAGGCATTTGCTGACAGGGTATCTAGGAGTTATTTGAATAAAATGAGAAACTGCATTATATTTTGCAGATTTAGGTGATGTTTCTTTGCGAGATTTTATGCTATAAATCAGGAAGAATAAATCTGTGAAAGAAAATCATAGAGAAGGAAAATGTTTGTACTGTATAGTGTTCTATATGTAGTGTTGATCTTAAACCTTAATGCCTGAACCTGCTTACAACATATAGGAAAAGCCTTTCTGGCAATCTAGTCCATTGTTCTGTTAGCAGTGGCCAACTAGAAGGCTTTTATAAGTGTATAAATGGTGCAGCAATCCTCCTCTGTAAGTACATCACCTATTTAAATACACTGTCTCTAAATACTGAGGTTCTGTTGAATCATCAAAGAAAACCAGTGATAGATATGGTTACCTCTAGCAAGCACTGCTGCTTATCACTATTCAGAGAGAAGGTGGGAGAAAAATGACATAAAATATATCAATGTTTCTGCATCATTTCTAGGTAAAACCCCTAAGTGACAAAGAATAGCTGCATAAATCACTGGAAATTCTATCGTAAAACTCTATGGTTACCATGGTTTTATCATAGAGTCTGTGGTGGTTCTTAGAACCACCCTTTGTTATTTCAAGCTAAAATCGTAATAATGTTGCTAATATCATATCCATCCCCTATGGCCTCCTCCCAGCCTTCCTGCTAGTTGCAGAATGCAGTACGGCAACCCTCAGGATCTATAATCCGTATAATTGTCATGTTCCTATGCACTAAACTATGGGGCCTGATAACACATTCAGTGACAAGTAGCAGTAACACTTTATATTTTATTTTCACTTGGAATGCTTGTTCAATTGCCATAATTTAAAATAGCCTCCACATAGCTAAGGTGTTTATAAACTCAGCAGACAGAAAGACTTGCCAAAGTGCCAGCACTGAAAGATTCTCTGAAGTGCTGCCAATTCTTAGTGATTATTGGAGAACAAGGTATATAAAAAGAGAAGCATGAGAAGTTGGCTCCGGTCAGCTGTTTTATTCAATCACACCTGATTTCCATCCATGCTACAGCAAGCCCATCCCATGTGGATTTTTATTATGCAGGTCTCATGATCTCCACTTCAGTATTTTTGGGATCGTCAAAAGGGAAGTCCTCTTTCCTTTGTTGATAGTGGGTGAAATGGTGGGATCCAACCTGAGGTCCACATCAGCTGAGAAGCTGTACAATTCATATCTGGATTTTCTTATTGTTCTTAAAACTGAATCCAACTGAATGCAACACCAGTACAGACCTTAGAACTACATTTATTTCTTGGAGAAGAATATGACAGATCTTGGGGAAGTATCTAGCATCTCTATAATTCCAGAACCTAGAATCTACTACATGGCTCAATAGACTTTACATTCATGAAATCTGATAAACTGGATAAACTAGGAGAGGTCAAAAGGAAGGGAGAGGGGGAGAGAGACAGAGAGAGAGAGAGAGAGAGAGAGAGAGAGAGAGAGAGAGTTCCTCCAAAACTGGATATATACTCATATTTTTCTAAATTAATTGATTAAACACGTCTATCTCAAACTCTCATGAGTACCCAGCTTGCTGGGGGGTAATGACTGGGGAAGGCAAATATGGGGTGGCAAACCACCCCGTATTGAGTCTGCCATGAAAACGCTAGAGGGCGTCACCCCAAGGGTCAGACATGACTTGGTGCTTGCACAGGGGATACCTTTACCTTTATCTCATACTCAGATATTTTAAAAATTGGAAGTCTATTAAAAATGGATTGTTGCTCTCTTGGCTTGAACAATTCAAGATAGTACTAGTAAGATAATTGGTCTTCTTTTGCATATGGCCCTTATTTCTGGACATCTGTATCCCATCAGGGGAGCTATATGCAACAGGTAGTAATGGGGATATACAAAAAAACTTTATAGAAAAAATAAGTGTAGCATCCTCAGCATGTCTGGAAACAAAATATCAGCTCCCAGCCAATTTGTAAATCCACAATATTTTCTCCTTGTCCCTGGACAAACCAACCAGACTGGCCTCTAGGAACTGTAATAAGATCCTAGGAGAATACCTATTAAAAACCAATAGTTTGAAATAATTTCAAATGAAATAAAATACTGGAGTGTAAAAAGGAATGCAAACACAGGATGGCATCTATTACATTCTACTTTATTATGGGCTGAGTTCCAGCTAGGTATAGTTTGCTATGTTGGAGATATATATGTTTGAGGATTGAGCCAGTTGCTGGGATCGAACTCCTAGCCTCATGGTCAGAGCTTCAGACAGCATGTCGCTGCCTTACCATCCTGCGCCACAAGAGGCTCAAGTTTTTTATTCCCACCACTCCCAGAATTGGCTCGTGGTCAGTTACAATAGTCCACAATTTAAAACCCTAGTAAAATCCCATTAAAATATCCAAAACAAGACATAAAATTACAACAAATTACTTTCTGGAATATTAGTTTAGGGTTGAAAGTCTGAACAAACTTGTTGTCAGTAAAAGTCTGTGGGAGTCTTCCACGGCTTCATTCAATTTGTTTGGATACCAAGTTTTAAGGATCATGGTCTCTGCTGCAAAGTAATTAAGCTGAGGGTTAAAGGGGAAAAAACTCTATTTTGAAAAGAAAGAATGCGAATTGAACTGAAGTGCCATTATTGCGATGATGATATGCTGTTATGTATTTCTGTCCTGCCCAGTCTTTCTCTTGGTATATGTAACTCTTCATTCAGGTTGTTAATTATGCATTGTTTTGAGATACAGGCAGGAAGCCAAGAAAGCAAAGTAAAAAGCTCCAGCTACAACATGGTTGTAAAACATAGTCAGAACAAAGTAACAATAGTTGAACTATGTCAAGTTCCTGGCCACTGGACAAAGTATATCAACAGGGATTCCTGGCAGCCACCTAAATGAATGCTGCTTATGCATGCATGCGTGGGTGGGTGGCGGGTTCCTTCACAAAAATCTTGAATCTCTTGAAATTGCATTCATCTTCTTCAGTTCAGATTTTGTCAGCATTTACAATCACACCAAATTTTGGACATAAAGATTCTTTCATGAGTGACATAGAATCACAGAGTCATCTAGTCCAATCCCCTGCACTATGCAGGACACTCACAACCCTATCGCTCATCTACTGTAACCTGCCACCCCCTTGAGCCTTCATAGGATCAGCCTCTCCATCAGATGGCTATCTAACCTCTGTTTAAACATTTCCAAAGATGGAGAACCCACCACCTCCCAAGGAAGGCTGTTGCACTGAGAAACCGCTCTAACTGTCAGGAACTTCTTCTGGATATTTAGATGGAATTATTTTTGAATTAATTTCATCCCATTGGTTCTGGTCCGTCTCTCCTGGGCAAGAGAGAACAACTCTGCCCCATCCTCTATATGACAACCTTTTAAATACTTGAAGATGGTTATCACCGAGTCACACTGCTGACTCATGTTCAATGTATAGTCTACTAAGACTCCTTGATCCTTTTCGCACATGCTACTGCCAAGACAAGCCTCCCCTGTCTTATATTGGTGTGTTTGGTTTTTCCTACCTAAATGCAGAACTTTACATTTGTCCCTATTGAAGTTCATTTTATTCATTTAAGCCCACTTCTCGAGCCTATCAAGATCATCCTGTATTCTGGTCCATGTAAGTTGGTGGAGGTATGCTCCTGAAAATTAGTAGAACCCCCATGGCCCACCCCCTTTACGCCCTGTGTGAGCTAGATACTGGAATTTACCCCCTTGCCACATGGTCCCTTATCGGTTATGGCAGCCCTGTCCATCATTGTGTCACTGGTTCCACACAATACTTCCACTGATCACTTCAATGTCATTGCTATGGATGCTAGTCTGCTTAAGATCAGAAAGCACTGCAAACCCACTGACTTTTTGTGTTGACCACTGCTTAATGTATGCCCATAAGGAATAGATTAGCACACCATGTGGCAGGAGGTCGTTGCGATGCAGGCATAACACAGGTTTGCTCTGCCCATCTCTTTTCTATGGTTACAGACTTTCCAATACTGCTAGCAACCCCTTTTTCTTCCATTTCAATGGAACTCGTTGGTATGAAATTGGGGATATAAAACGTGGTGCTTGTTTATGTATTTATTGAACTATGAAAGGAATTTTCAAGTTTAACAGTTCAGTATTTATATTATTTGAAGCTTATAAAAATGCAGGATTTCTAAAATTGGCATACTTCTTCAATAAACATTAGGCAAACTATGCTGGTTTAGAAAATAATTCGGCTTTATATGTGCTAGTGCTTACCTTTCCAGAACATTCTAGACTTGCCCTTTAGATTTATATCACTACAAGTCTAAAAGTGGGACAAATGAATCAAAATGCTTTGTGGAGAAGGAATGGCCAAAAAGAAAACATTTCCAGGTTTTGAAGATAAAAATAGCAATAATAATTCATGAAAAATACTTATGAATGTCAATTCATAAATGGTTGAAGCGGTTGTGTTTTATGGATATTACCATTTAATATTATGAAATCTTCATAGCATGCATTCCTGGCCTTTCCATTCTCAATATTTAAATGCCATTCAGCAGTTTATGAAACTATCAGGAAATCTACTTATCCTGCTGATTCTGGATATTTATTTATTCGTATTCTCTCATTTGCTCCCCCTCCCCTCTAAATAGAAGTAACCACAGTACTCTGCTGTTTATTGGGTCTTGAATTAAAAGCATAAGGTTTTCTGGGACACAGGACTAAACCACAAACTTCTTTTCTCTCTTCTGAATTAAATTTTGTCATCCCAGCATCAACAGCAGTTTAAGTGAAATGTGCTCAGTTCTGAAATGTCATTATTATGACCCACACATTCTATACCATTGTTGACAAACTTTCTTTGGGTAGTTCCACACCAGCCATTTATGGATTGGCTGCCGATAAACATACAAGTAGTTACACCAGTGGCTCCAGATGCTGTCAGCAACAGTTCACAGTTCTCCTATCTTCATTCAGACTTTTGCAAAGGTTGTTGGTTGCAACATTTTTCTGTTGGAGTGGAATATAAGCGCTGCTTCTGGGGTGTACAGACTGCTAGCACTGTTAGATGTTAGACTGTTGTGCTGCTGTTAGCACTATTTCTCATTTTACCCACAACCTCTGGGAAATACAGCAAACAACTACCATGGCTGTGATTAACGTATACTGGCCGTATAATATTACTAATAATTAGTTAATTTCCTCAGTGTGTGGTTGATGAAAAGGAAATGAAAAGAACATTTGAGAGGAAGAGCTTCCATTTTCTCGCTATAGTTAGCTGGAACTATGGTTGTTCCTTAGGTGGAAGTTTGTTCAGTGCTCTCTGGGAATTGAATACTGGACCAGCAAATAATCTGCTTAATACCAGTGTGTGTGTGTGTGTGTGTGTGTGTGAATAATGATATGGAACCATGAAATAATAGTGCCAAGTCACCTAATTAAAACCAATAGGTCATGTTAGTGAACAGAAGGAGGAGGGAAGCTGTGATCAGAACAGGAACCATAATGTGTGGGTAAGGGCATTTTACCTATTCCATGTTTAGTTTTGTAAACTGAATTGTCTGCCTTGTTCAGAGGGGAAAATATAAGCATCCATTCTTTGTCTAAGGATAAATCTAATTGTCCAAGGAGAAAGTAGCTTTGATTGTATAATCATATATAGGAGGAGAGTTAAAATCTATCCCAAACTATGACCCCAATCCAAAACTTGGGCTCTGCATAAGTGCTGTGGTCTTTAAAAGAAGCTGGAAAGATTTGATCATAGATATAGTTTAACCCTCCATGTAGCCTGGTTAAAGTTGTGTAAAGTCTACTTGATTGAGGAGTGGTCCTCCACCACCATACCACTGGATACTATGGAAACAGTGTGGTTCCTTTAGAAGGCAGGGAAGGCTTCAATCTTCTTTTTCCTTGGCTTCCAGTTGACTCTATAAGTCATTATGTGTCTCATTACCCACTGTACTCCAGGAGTCTTTCCAAATTATTGTTCCCCTGAACTTTCTTAACTAAATGTTAACAGAATATGCAGGACCCACAGTTTCAAAGGGTTATAAAACCCACCATGGTACAAATGAATACAGACCACTGAGCCAAATGACATCTAATGACTTCCCTTCTACTTAAATCTGAAGTTAGAAGAATTACTCTGCTTTTGCATTTCTACCACAAAGTGAATCCATCTTTTTAACCTACTCTGTTCTCTCAAAGAACATGCTACAAAAGGGATATTCTTAACAGCTTAACTGGAGGGGGGGGGGACTGTCTTTCCTAAGGAATCAGTAAGGGAATCATATCCATTGTATAAAGTAATTTACTTTGTTTTTTTCTAAATGGCAAGAGGGAATATGTAACTTCTGTAGGTCAATGATGAATCACCAGGAATACTACCTTTTGTCTTTATTTTTGTTCAGTTCAATTGATGAGACATGTTTGGTAGGAAGAAAATTCAGATAAAAGGGTATTATAGAAACATGGTAATTGCATAATTAATATGTTACATAGCAGTGATAAGGACACACTTTGATCTATACTAAGCAAAGTCTAATTTAAGAAATAAAGGGGGATTTATTCAAGTCCAATATAATTATCTGAGTCAATTTATCTTTATAAAGTACACTTTCTCCTTAAACAACTGAACACACTTTTTGCCGCTAGAAAGAAATTGAAGTAAACAGACCTTCCCTCCTTTACACTGGGGGAACTGATACCCCACCAAATCTACCTTTCCTCCAGTGGGTAGAAGTATACTCTGGATCTGAATTCATGGGTACCCCTCATGGGCCCACATGCAAGAAGAAGAGGTGGTCATAGTCAAATGCTCAAAAATCACTGTGTGTGATGTGAATTAAAGGGAGCTGGCAGCAATGTCAGAGATGGCACATAGTTCTTGTCCACTTGGAAAGCATTTTTATGTCCCAAGCACTCTTTCACATAGGACATCATCTTCAAAGGATGTCTTGATCTTTTTGGATTCATCAGCATATCTAACACAATTGAAGACAGTTCTGACACTGATTTGCATCATTGTCCCTTCCTGGCTTCACAGGGCTAGTTTTCACACCCAGGTTTTCCTCTGAAGATTACAGTTTCAGGTATAAAAAGAAAAAGGAACAAGTGATGGGTGGGCTCTCCTTAAACAAGAGCTATTGCATGCTCAAGCCATGACTATTCCAGCAAGATAGAAACATGTTAGGGAATCCAAGAAGCCTATTTGTATGAACAGAGAACTTGAAGGAGCTAAGGAAGAAAAGGGAAATATTCAAGAAATGGAGGAAAGGTCAGAGTATCTGCAGGTTACTAGGCAGTGTAAGTCAGCCATCAGAGAGGCCAAACCTAGGAGTGAGCTGAGACTGGCCATGGAAGCCCACAATAACAAGAAAAACTTCTCCAGACATGTAAGGAGCAAATGTAAGGTAAATTAGGCAATAGGCCCACTGTTGGGTGAAGATGGAGAGACTCTGATAGAGAGAAAACTGAAATGCTCAGTATCTATCTTGCCCCCCCCCCCCCGCAAAGAATATGGTCACATCCAGGTTTGGTAGTAGGGAAGATATTGAGTCTGAGTGGTGGACTGACATGGACAGAGAGGTTGTCAAGAAATACCTGGTTGCACTGGATGAGTTCAAATCCCCTTGGCTGGATGGTGAGCACCTGAGAATGATAAAGGAAATTTCTGGAGAGTTTGCAGAACCTTTGGCCAGAAGATTGGAGGAGAGTGAATGTTATCCCATTCTTCAAGAAAGGGAGGAGAGAAGACCTGGGAAACTACAGGCTAGTGAGTCTGACGACAGTTGCAGGGAAGATAATGGAGTAGATTTTAAAGGGTGTGGTCTGCAAAAATCTAAAGGACAATTTGCTGACCAGGTGAAGTCAGCATGGATTTGTCTCCAACAGGTCCTACCAGACCAAACTGGTTGCCTTCTTTGATTGAGTGACGGGCTTACTAAATTGTGGAAACTCAGTTGATGCTGTATACCTGGATTTTAGTAAGGCTTTTGAAAAGGTTCCCTATGGTGGTCTGATGGGTAAACTGGAGGACTGCAGACTGTGGGAGAGCTTGGTGTAGTGATTTAAAAAAAAACATAACCTATCTTTTTCTGTATTAATAATGTAGATTATTCGTACTATTTCATCATTAATTTTGGAAAATAAAATAAAAATTCTGCTAAAAAAAAAAAGTGGTGGCCTCTAATATGGAAAAATGGGTTTGGTTCCTTGCTCCTCAATATGCGGCCAGCTGCATGACCTTGGGCTTGTCACATAGTGCTGTTTTCACAAGAGCAGTCTAGTCAGAGCTCTCTTAGCCCCACCTACCTCACTAGATATCTCCTGTGAAGAGAGGACTCCTTCAGATAGTGAAATGTGAGGTATAAAAATCAACTCTTCTTCTGGATTTTTTAATGGTTAGGTGGATAATGGAGTGGTTAGAAAACAGCACCCAGAGAGTAGTTGTCAATGGTGTTTCATCAGATTGGAGGGAGGTGAACAGTGGGGTGCCAAAAGGCTCGGTACTTGGTCCAATACTTTTCGACATTTTTATCAGTGATCTGGAGGAGAGGGTGGATGAACTCATCAGATTTGTAGATGATGCCAAATTGGGAGGAGTAGTGACCATCCCAGATGATAGACTTCAATAAGATCTGAAATGCTGGAAAAGTGGGCAAATGAGAACAAGCTGCAATTCAATAAAGAGAAGTACAGAGTTCTACATCTGAGTCACAAAAAGGGGCCTTTTTGGTCCTGGCCCTGAGTCATCTTTAGGCAAATCTGGCCAAAACTTGAGCCAGTCCCTGGACAACCTCGGAATGCAGATGATGTCATGCAGAACCCGCCAGCAACCAGAGGCTATTCAGGGGCAGATTCCTCATCCAGAATTCGTCTTTGATTCTATTATTCTACTATGTGTTATAATGCACACTGTACATGGTGCACACATGTTCTAACAATTATGTTCAGTGATGTATATTTGTATCTTACATGCATGTTCAGTAGAATCATGGAATCATAGCATCATAGAGTTGGAAGGGGCCATACAGGCCATCTAGTCCAACCCCCTGCTCAATGCAGGATCAGCCCAAAGCATCCTAAAGCATCCAAGAAAAGTGTGTATCCAACCTTTGCTTGAAGACTGCCAGTGAGGGGGAGCTCACCACCTCCTTAGGCAGCCTATTCCACTGCTGAACTACTCTGACTGTGAAAAAATTTTTTCCTGATAACTAGCCTATATCATTGTAACAACTGACAATTGTGTTGGTGGTTTCTCCCATTTAAAAATTATAAATGTATCAGTCTGTTAAAAAACAGAACAAATTTCATCTAAGAAACTTAGCCAGAATAACTTTGTACCTCAGTTAGTTTTCTAATTAAAGAATTGGTGTAAACTTATTCCTAAATATCTAACATTTACCACAGTTACCCCAGGGGAGAGATGTTGTTTCCTGTGGTAAAAGAAATCATAGCCATTATTTTTCCTAATGGCTACTGATATCTTAGACATATTGTTAGAACCTTTCCACCTTTCTGCTTCTCTCCATCAAACAGATTTTTTTTCTCTCTGACAATTTCCAAATAGTTCAATGGCTTGGATATGGGTCTATGTGTTTTCCTAATTGGCATTAGTAAGGTTCCCCCCTATCTCCCGCTCTCTTCTTGTTCTTAGCAAAACAGATTCTGTCATAGTCTAAGAGGCACAATAATCAGATTATTTATTATATAAATATTTAGATACCAATTGACCTGTATAGGGAATATTTTAATGTTTGTTTGTGGACAAACATGAAAACATTCCTTAAGGACAACAACAATGATAATGCTAAACATAAAATGTCAGAAGAAAACTGTTCATTTAGACAGCCATCAAATCCCTTCTTTGAGCTTACTAATTGTCTGAGCCTTCTGAAATAAATTAAATTTTAATCCTTTTCAAAAACATGTAAGGGGAAAGAAGCTTCTGGCCTCTTTCAAAAACTCGGATCACTTCGAAGAGTGAGACTTATTTCTCCTGACTTTCAATAAGCCTGCATAGGATAGAAATGCATGTTTTGTCAAAACAACTGGGTTGAGTTTGCATTGTATTATTTGTGTGAGAAAGTTACACGTGAAAAATCTAGTGTGGTGTAGTGGTAAGTATGAAAAAAAGACAGGGCTGTAATTTACAAAACACAGGAGGGGGTAACTGCTCATTGAGGTCTCTCCATGCATTACAGCAGCAGTAGACATCCCATAAACACTGAAGATTCCATAAACACATCTGACCCCTGCCAGAAGATGGCCACTTTTCTACCAACTGCACTTCTTACCACTACACAGTTATCCATCTCTGGAACTTCTTTAGAAAAATCATTACTCTCACAAGGAAAACATCGAAGCCACCTCTGTTCTCTCTCTTTTAAATTCCCCAGTACCTTTATTCAGGCCTCTTGCTAAGCAACCACTCGCCCAGTCTGGCAAGAAAATACTGCTCTCTACAAGGCAGTGTCTCCTGACCAGGGCCCATTATGCAGTGGGGAAAACAGATATCCTACTAATAAATAAATACAAGCAGGGCCTCACAAGACCCCTGTGAGGTAGGTTATGAGAATATACAACTGAGCCAAGGTCACCCAGTAAACTTCCATGTTATCATCATCATTATCATCACCATCATCATCATTTTTATATCCTGCCCTTCCAGTGCTCAGGGTTTGGTTGCAGTCATAAAAACATACAAAGTTAAAACAGTAAAACATTCCAGTCTTGCCCTCAACTAAGTCCCAGATGGGGGAGGCTTGGCAGGAGCAGATCTTCCTTCTTCCTCCTCCCCTAGTGGTGAGGCCAGCTACTATGGTTGATGTTATTTGAGGCCTTGACTATAGGCCCAGTGGAATAGCTCCACCTTGCAGACCCTGCAGATCTGATTTAAATCCTGCAGGGCTGTGATCTCTCCTGAGAGCTCATTCCACCAGGCTGGGGTCAGGGCCAAAAAGGACCTGGCCATGGCCGAGGCCAACTTCACCTCTTTTGGGCCAGGACTCTGAGCAGATATTGAGAAGATCTCAGTCCTCTTGGCGGATTATAAGGGAAAAAGCAGTTACTCTGTCCCAGACCAATAAGGGCTTTAATGGTTAAGACCAGCACCTTGAACCTAATTTAGTCACCAAGTTGATAATGTCCCCAAGTTGATAATATGGAAGGCCTCAAATCTCCTCACTGCCAGTCTTGACTAGCCATGAGGAACACGGGTCAAGAGAGCAAGTGGTTGGCTAGACTGCTACCAGGGCCTTGTCCACTTCTGCCAAGGAAAGCAGACTGGAGTGGTCCAAAGCAGAATCCTGAGACAGTCATCGGGTCTCTCGTTCCCATTCTGCATCAGACCTGGTGGGAAAGTCCTGGCGGAGTAGCAAGATTTTCTCTGAGAAATAGTTCGCAAAAGCCTCACAGCTAATATGCAATTTGTTTTGGGACAATCCTACAGATGTCAATGATGTAATTGTTTTAAATAATTGTGCTGGGCGCAAGCTTGCAGAGGCAATTGCAGCCACATAGAATTTCTTCTTAGTGGCTTTCACTGCCATCTGTCAGGTTTCTGCAGACTGCTTAATAGGCAAATCCTTGGTGCAAAAGATTGTGTTTATTGAAAGCAATCGAGTTAATCTAAACAATTCCTTGTTGGAACTGAGGCAAAGTAAAACAGGTCCAGCATATAACTCCGCATTGAAACCCCCCTCCCATGAGAACTCATGAAATGCGGGAAATCTGCAATGTTCAAACAGTCCTGATATCAAAGGGACCCAAGGACACTTGCTCCAGAGCCGACTTTGACTTTGACTGTAACAGGATTTTGCAAAAGGAGTATAACTGACCGCATGCCATTAATACAACTAAGAGGCCTTCAGAGTAGAAGCACTAACACATATGAACATACAGCATAGACAAACAAGATGCAGGCTAAACTGAAAGAGAATACATTAACTAAACTCTAAACACTAGAGAATGGACCACAGCTCTCCCTAGGGTACAAGTGGATTAAACTACTCTTTCAGTAGTATTTACGTCTACTAAACTTCTCCAACAGGAGTTGCTTAGCAATGACACTAGGAACATTCATTGGGGGGTTAATTCCCTGATATTTCTGTTTAGATTTCATTTTCTCCTGCAAATCTGGGCTGTTTTTCCTGTTTTCTGTCTTTTGTGTTCATGTCTACAATCTCCAGATTTAAATATCCACAGATTTGGCCTATTTCATAATATAACTAATAAACATTATAAAGTTCAAGTTGCATTCAAACAACTCACTCTGTGCCTGATTAGCCCTCCCTGGGGGTATGCTGCCAATAGGGAGAGATCACTTTCCCAATGAGGGCCAATCAGTTCAAATTGCATGCAGACAACACACTCCCTACCTGATTGGCACTCCCTGGGTGTGTGCCACCAATAGCTTGTCTGGCTGCATATGGAGGTGGAGTCAGGAATCAAATCCAGCTCTTGAGATTAGAGCCTGCTACTCTTTAACCACTTCACCATGCTGGATCTCAAGATTGAGCACAGAACTGAGGGGAGGTGAGCCAGAATCCAGGACAGTCAAAGTGCATGTGGTAGCACCCATTGTATTCCTGGGTGCAGTGGGCTTTTCCTCTAGTATTGATAATAAACAGAATATTTTGAAAAAGCTTTCAGTATTTTTGAAATGGTAACTGTTATGAGCCAGCAAGTGTTTTGTTATGAACTAAGATGTTCAAAGTTTCAGAACACAAGTTATCTGGAAGTGATACTATTATACAACATGATTATCCTCTCCTAGACACAATTGTTTTGGCACTTCTTTTGTGTGACGAAAGCAAAGACAACATTATCACTGGGAAGTGTCTTGAATCAGTGTTGCAAAGGAAAAGGGTCCCCCCCCCCTGATAAATTCTTAAAGACATTCCCAGCATCAGACAAACCAACCCTGAAATTCCATCGGTGACCATCCCTTCGATTTTATTTTCAGTGCGGTCTTCATTGCAGTCTAATCACATTGATTTATACTGAATTAGATAGAAGAGTGTAATTCTGCTTAAGATGCACTTTACAGAAAAGTGAGGGGTTGCGCATCAATCCCAAAGGTAAGATCTGTGTGTGTGCCACCAAGTCAGAATTGACTTAGGGTGACCCCATAGGATTTCCAAAGCAAGAGCTGTTCAGGGGTAGACAGGCTGTATAGCAACCCTGGACTTCCTCACTGGTCTTCCATTTCAGTACTAACAAGGGCCGACCATGTTTAGCTCCTGAGATCTGACAAGAGCATACTAGCCTAGGCTATGCAGACTAGGATAGATGTTGCATGGTCTTTTCATTGCATCAGTAATTTTTCATGATTCCCCCTCCCTTTTCTTTGCAATAAGATAGAGAATAAGGTGATATGGCCTGGGGAGAGTTTCCCAAATGGGTGGGAGTTAATTAATTTTTTATGTATTTTAAAAATGTCTTAAACATTTATTGGGTGATATGACATATCGACCTGCCTTCCCAAATGTCCAAAGATGGGCCTGGAGGGAGTAGGAATAGAAGGGGTCCTGGGTGGACATGTACACAGCTATGCTTCCCAACCACTGTGCCACCATTGCACTGCACCTCTTCTGGGGTTTCTTGAAGCCTGAAGATGGTTTCCGGGGGTTCTCAATGGTAAAAAAAAAAGTTGAGAAGGTCTACTCTAATTCAAACAGTGCCATCCAAAGAACTCTTTCCTGGGAGTAAGCTTCATTGAATAGACTCAAGTAGAATTCTGAGTAGACCCATGGTCCAAAGTTCCTAATTATTTGGTCCTATTGTAGATATTTTGAGACATTTTTAATCTGCATTCAGGACATATTCTGGCTGCCATTACTTGTCATCACAATTCTAGGCAATTCTGCCTGTCTGTTTCTTTTCTTTCTCCCCTCTATATGGTATTTTGACAACCCAGCCAATAGCAGCAGGGAGTATTTTTTTTTTAAATCCTTGTAAAATAAATTAAAATATATTCTATTTTGTATAAAATGCCTAAGAAGGGGTAATAAATTCTCCAATATAATTAACCACTACAGATGGCTACAGATCTATTAAATCTTAAGTGCCTGCTTGCTTATCAAATCTGCCCATGATAAACTGCCTTCCAGTTCCTGTAGGTAAATTAACTCTGGAATATATATAATTAACCTCACAACGTACTTCTGTTAATTGGCAGACCAACAAATGGAAAGCAGGACATCCTGCAGAGAGGTGGAGGTGGCAGGAAGTTTTCAAAATGTAGACTCCAGACAAAGCAACAGGGACTGAAAGACTCAATATGAAGTGTTTGTCTTATTTCTGGGAATACGGTTCAGTCCACAAAGACCATCTAAGCGAAATAGCTTGATTTCCTTAGCAATCAATCACCAGAGAACAACACTACATATAATTTATAACAATTTGTTTCTTTTCAAAAGAGTACCAAGATGAAAATAGCATAAAGATCAAATTATTTCTCACTTGAAAGGGGCTGAGATCTTTAAATGAGTGTGGGGTTATTGGAAAGAAATAGCAATCTCTTGTAATACATGAGGCCTTATCACCATGAGATTTTTGCAGGAAACTTCATTAGAACATTCTCCCCCACACTCCAGTTCTTGCTTTCAGTGACCTGGTCTATTTATTCCCACAATAAAATCCCTTGTCCCCCTCCCTCATTTCCATTCAACAAATTGTTTATTCATTAAATGTAAAAAATTCAAATAACCCTCAATAAGTGTCTAATCAGACAAAACTCCCAAGCCGAAGGTGGTTGAGAGAGATAAGAAGAAATCTTGACTTGTGTCTGGCACAGAAATCCCATCGTTGTTATGAGCCCAAATCCTCAGCAATTTAAAAAAAGAGCCATAGGGTCGTTCCATTGATAGAGCCAATTTCCTATTACCCAGTTTGTTTGTTCATAAATTCTTGTAAAAGTAGTCTTTAAAATGCATGATTTTAACTCCAAATTCAAGCACAGGAAAACTTTTTCAAAGGCTGAGCTTTTATATCTCAGGATTATGCATTCAGAATAAAAAGAATAATAGGGGGAAAGGGGGAATGTTTCCAAGAGTTATATGCCAAATAGTACCATAACATGATACAAGTAGTACCAAGACCATACTACAGAACTCCACACAACCAACAAAGGGATCACCAGTGGCCATGCACAGTTGGCTGGATCCCTCATAATTAATTTAAACTGACTGGATCCCACAGTGGGGATACTTGCATTGCACTGGTTTATACCATGCTCACTTCGATTCTGTCTTGGACCTCAAGTTCAGTCCTCTGTAGATTCGTTAATATGGCCACATACATAACACATGCCATAAACCCCATTGAAAGGCATTGCAGTTCCTTTCAACAGGGTTCAACAGGGCCACGAGCCCTGAATCATTTTGATTGATGGACATACCACCAGGTTTGTTTTGCTTCATGATCCACAAACTAAAATTAATCATATTTTTCCCAATGTGTACCCATCTTTATGGCTACCCTCCTAGTAGTATGATGGGAGAAAAAAACTCCAAGACACAGGTTCATTAATTGCTCCAAAGGGCAGTAGTGACTTCTTCACCCATATGAATGAATGGAACATAAGGCTCCCATTGAGCTAGGAGGAATAACATGTCTGATTCATTCTCATAGGAATCCTATAACAAAAGGCTTTATGAAACTGCTGTTCTTCCAAGGCAAAGGCATAAGTGCAGCTGCTGGCCCACCTGTCATCTTAAATGTTGTTGGCACTGGGTTGATTATTAAGACTGCTACAGAGGGATTAGTTAGGTTCTAACTTAGGATACAAGGAGGGGTATGGACTTCTAGAAAATAGGTAGAGAGAAGTGATGAACATAATGAAACATCTAATGATGAAAGTTAGCTTCCCAGGTCAGCCCTTCATGGATTTGCCTTGCCAGGAAGATCAGTGCTGAGCAGCATCAACCAACATCTTATTTGGTTAAGTTGGTATAGGGGTGGCCTTGAGACTTTTTGTGCCAGCTATCATCTCCCATGGTCAAGGTCAAAGGCCAGGTGATAGTGAGTCTGGGTTTCAAGGCCTAGCCTAATGTATGAGGTCCAGGCACCAAGGCAAGATAGCAAGGCAAGGGAAGGCCCAAAATCTGAGGCCTTGTTAGGCCCAAAACTGAAGCACGAGTCAGAATTCCAGGTGAATCCATAGAACACAGATACAGAACAGAGTTCACAGCACAAGAAGTCAAGACACTAGGCAGAGTACAAATGTGGACGAGTCCAAAACAGAGATCATTATATGGAGTCACAATACAAGGCAAGGTCCAAGAAGCAAAGCCCAAGAGGCATGGTTAGGTTCAAAATGAAAGTCAAAGCACACGGAAGCAAGAAGCCAGGCTGATCCTGGGAGTCACAGCAGGAGGCTAGTACAATCATTGTTGCCAGCAAGGGACTGGTTGCAACGACTTGATATTTATGGAACTGCAGCATCTCCACCCCAGATATTATTTCTGCTTCTGTTTTACTCGCTTCTTCCTCCAGTGCTTTAACAGCATGGGTGGGGTGATGACTTTCTCAGAGTCAGGTTGTAATTCTGTAAATCATTGAGGGTGCCTGTAGCTGTCAACAATCCTCAATCAAACGGTTAAGGTACCTATTACTTGTTTCCGAGTTGTCTTCAGACTCCATTTTGGCAAGATATGGCTGAGGTACAAAGACAAACAGTGAATCATGACACTAGGATCTGCTGACTGCAGGAAGGTGGGGCAGCCATTTAAGAGACAGAAGAAAGGGAGGCTGTATGTCAGCCTGGCCCATCTAACTGACAGCAGTTCCTGCCAATCAACCCAGGAGAATGGGGAAATACTCAGGGAGGCAGGAAGAGGAAGGGGGAGAGTATATTTCAGGGAACTTTCATTTTTTTCCTTGAGTTTCCAATAATACCTGTAGCTCCAGAAATTGCTGGGAGTTCCATGGTAAGAACTTCCTGTAAATAAGCAAATTCTTAGGGCCATTTCGCACGGCTTCAAAGTAGCAGAATGGTTGCTATTTGGAAACGCTACTAATTTGCCATAACCCACGATGTCGTAGACAATCTGCAACAATCCTGAAACCAATCAGCAAAAAGCGCTTCGTTGTGGCGCTTTCAGGGGAATCCAGAAAAGTGGATTCACCCTCCGGATAGCGATACACTCCTGCAACCAATCTGCAACAGTAGCGCTAAAGACCTGTGCGTTACCATTGTTGCTGGTTCTTCAAAGTCCCTCCCCCTGGCTCTCTCCTCCAAACTTCCGGCGAAGCGATCGCCATTTTTTTTTCTCCGAGCGAGCGGGGATAAACGCACCGGCGAGCCTCTTTCTGTTTAGAGGCTTCCCTGGCTTCAGTCCTTCACCTTTAGTCACTAAGCACAAACCACTGAAAAGCCCGTTTGCTGAAATAAAGTCCCTTTATTTTTTACAAATAAATTCAGCCGAAAATCGGGACCGTGAGAGGGGGGGGGATTTTTTTTTTATCACTCGAGGCAGCGTGCAAACGATCATACAATCAAACGACAGCTCACATTAGGCAGCTGGATGGGTCTCTCCGTAGCAACGAATCTACCTAGATTCGTTGCTATGGGTCGTTTTTTTTTTTAAAAACCTTTCTTAAAGGGAAAGGGGCTGTTTGGGAGCATGCTAACGGCTGCCCATTGGCTGCTTGACGGCCAGGGGCGGGACGAGCTTGGCAATAGCGCTTCCTTTCTAGCGATTTCTGCCGAGACCGGAAGCCTGTGGGAAACGCTAAAAAACGCAACTGATTCCACTACAAAGGCAGGTATGCATAACGACGAATTCCACTATTTTAAATGGCGATTTTTCATTCCGCAAACAATTTGCAACAAAGATCCCTGTGCGAAAAGGCCCTTACTTTTCTCCTGGGATATTGACCCCCCCATACACACACACAAACACAAAGTCACACACAGTTGTCTAATTCAAGTCTTTATTCTGAGGTATGGGAAGAAAAGCATGGTGTCTTTATTTTGGCTATGCAAAACGGATAAATTCAAAATGGCCTGCCTTCACATATGCACTGGCTTCACAGGCACTCACTAGAATTTTCAAGTTGCTTCAGAGAAGACCACCATTATCTGACAAATGGACAGTTTCTAGTCTAAAAAAAGTTATAAAATGATGTTGATTATACTGACTGCTCTGTGTACTTTCCACTGTATTATTATATGTGTCCACAATTAGACCTCTGAAGAAGACCCAATTTGGATCAAGATGTGTAAGGGATAAAGTTTACTATGGTATAGTTCATATTATGATTTTCTAAGACTAGCCTATGGGTTTATGTATGTCTTTAATTTCATTATTTTATAAGTTGTGCATAATAAATGTTTATATAATTTCATCATTCATATTGTACAATCCAACCTTTAGGGTCCTAACAATTTTCAGTTATTTTTTTTGTTCCTGTAAATTCAAAATGAACCTTATTAATCTAACCTGACAAGAGGAAGCTTTGAGGCCTGAAGATCAACTGGCAATGACAATGATTTTCTATTCAGAGAATAATGCTTTTGTAATCTTAGTGAAAACTTTGCCTTTATATAAGGTTTCATCAATTTTCCCTTTTTTCCCTAATACCTTACTCCTATCAAGAAATTTACTAGTTTTTTTTAATCCCCCATTTTTCTTCCTTGTGTTTTATTTTTAGATTTTTCACCATGCATGATTTATCCCATATATATGAAAAAATATAAGGACATAAGAATACCCATGATCAATTAAACCAGTGGTTCCCAAACATTTTTGAGCCACATTCCTTGTGTTCCCCCTTCCCCCCCAAGAACACACAGCTCTTTCCTGGTGTTAGGTCTACTGTGAATTTAAAGCACACTGTATTGCCTACACTTCTTGTTTGGTTGTTTTGCAGTGGCCATATTTTAATCTGAACACACACACACACACACACACACAAGTCTTCAGGTGATGGCTGGAGAGAATTAGACTGACAGACAGACAAGCAATGGAAAATCCCATGACCAGGAGCAAGCAGGAGAAGACTTTCCCAATCTCCCAAATATTTGGGGAAGAGTTACCCACCCTGGGTTAAAAATTCCTGGAGATCTGGGGTGGAGATCTGAGATGGATAGAGTCTGAGGGAAGGAGCTCAGCAGGAATATGGTCCTAACCAGGCCACCTTCAGAAGCTGTCATTGTCTTCAGGAAGCTAAGCAAGGTTGGCACTGGTCAGCACTGGGATGGGAATTCACTAAGGAAGTCCAGGGTCACCACTTCCCAGAGGCAGGCAGTGGTAGGAAGAGTCAGACTGCTGACCCACTACTGTCCCCAAATTTCTCACCCCCTCTACTGCCCCAAATTTTCTCACTGCCCTACTGGATCCTTCCACCACCCCTGGGGGGGATGTACTATCCACTGGTCCATCTTGTGTAGTACCATCTAGATTGAGTGTTGGTTCCAGGGCACAACTGGCCTGACCGGAGTTAAACATGACTAAGTGAGAAGTGATGTTAAGCCACCATTGGTGCAGTGGCCACCCCTTCTCACTCTCAGAAGAAGGGGAGAGTCCTCTCAGATTGAGTGAAGTATATGAGAACCTCCTTAACAGAACCAAACCGACCTCCTTAACAAGACCAAAGTGTCAAGGTTGACCTGTCTGGACTCCCAGCAGTCTGATCACGAAGGTTTTCTGGTAGCTCCCATTTACAGCAGACAGCACTATCTCACTATTAAAAAGATACTTGCCTTAATGACAAATAATGATCTGGGGAAATACTTCTCAGTGAAACTTATGGAAGTAAGGAAAGATAAATCAAATAATCAAGCTTCTAGGACACCTGTTGAGAAGCTATTCTTTCTATAGCCCTTTGTAGAAGCCAATGAAATGATAGCATTCTGTTTCCAACAATGGCCAGTCCAATGCCACAGAAGTCACCTCAAAGAGGGCCTACTAGAACATCCCCACTCTCCCACACACAAACCACACCCCCTCCCAATTGCTGTCAAGTAGCTTGGCAAGGATATGTAGAACTAGAATGAAGATATACTAATTATTCCTGTACAGTTTAATATATTGCTGTACAATAGAACTCAATTGAAGGACTATTCATAATGGAAACCTGATTGTTTGGATCAAGATAAAAGGTAGTAAGTCTTATGCAAAGAAGAGAGGCTGACCTTTCAAACCCTTCTGGACATAAGAGTGGAGAATTTTATATGGCAAACTGCATTTTTATGAACTAGAAATGAAACATAATTATCAGCTATGTCCTATTAACCTGTTAATAACTAAACTTCATCATAAACCACTTTAGCCAAGAGCATTTTGTGCTTCAGCAAGCAACTGTTATTACAATTGCATGGCAAGTTTCTCAACAGAAGACTTGCAACAAGATCTTGTGCACGGTATGACAATGACCTTTAGATACATAGTTGATTTTTCTCAGTAAAAAGACCAGTGCACTTTCTTGGCCTTTGCTTTTCCATTACAACAATTTCAGATTCATGTTTAGTCCTATTTTCTGCAAGGCAAAGATGAGAGGCCCACCTCTTTCACAACCAGTTTGGTGTGTTCTGGTATAGAAAGATGGCTGATCTACAGTACATCTGCCGACATTACCAAATTACATAAACACCATTATAAAATACAAATAAAACCACAATATTTTAAAAATTCACCTATTTCACATACATATTCTCCCAACCAACCTTCTATTTTTCAGTTTATGTTCTTTCTGTTCTTGGGGCTCAAAACTGATCCAAGATCTTGTCATATGTCACCTTGACAATTGCCACCTCATTTTCTCAGGACTTCTGTATTCAGCATAAATGCCTTTTCTTCACTACCTCCACACTAGGAATGTTCCTTTCAAGTCTCATATTTTGCCTTCTTCCTGCCTTAGCTTCTTTGTTCTTGGGACGATCAATGGACACCCTTATTATATGAGGCAGGGCTACTGATTTCATCATGACTGATGGCAGGGGGTGCTGGGCTTCTGAAGGTTTCTTTTGACTATCTGTGTGCAGTGGCATTGTAAGTTGATGAAGGTGACAGTGTTGATAATCTCTTTAGCTTCTAGAATGTGGCAAACTATTTCTATAGAATATTTATCATTCTTAAAATTGGCTCCTGATAGTGACTTTAACATAAAAGGTATATCACTTGTTCTCATGTGACAACAGACCTTCTCATCCACCCGTATTCCTCTGTCTCTCCCATTTTTTGAAGTTAAGGTATTATCTGCTTTGAGTTGGCAAGTCCATCTTTGTTCATCTAGTTGTCAAAGGTGAAGCTACCCTCCTGATATGGCTGGCGATACAACTAAGTTCTAAGTAGACATTTTAGATATCTGCATATGAATTCTAGAATCTCCCTAAAGGTAAAGGTAAAGGTATCCCCTGTGCAAGCACCGAGTCATGTCTGACCCTTGGGGTGACGCCCTCCAGCGTTTTCATGGCAGACTCAATACGGGGTGGTTTGCCAGTGCCTTCCCCAGTCATTACCGTTTACCCCCCAGCAAGCTGGGTACTCATTTTACCGACCTCGGAAGGATGGAAGGCTGAGTCAACCTTGAGCCGGCTGCTGGGATTGAACTCCCAGCCTCATGGGCAAAGCTTTCAGACGGCTGCCTTACCACTCTGCGCCACAAGAGGCTCTTTGAATCTCCCTAATCTATAACAATTTTCTCTGGTTCTTCTTAATGATACCTTGTGGATGCAGTGAACCAAATTGTCTCATATCTTTTTCCAAGAAAGGAACAGATGCTGCTGCTTAGAAGCAGGATGGTCTTTTGACCACTCTCCTCATTCCTTTTTGTTTCAGGTTCCTTTTTCTAAGCACTGAAGAGTAGAGACTGGCCCTTAAATTTCTTTTTTTTTATATGCCATGCATAATAATGAAAAACCTTGTCGTTCTAATGCTAATGCTTCACATGCTTTTAAATGAAGCACATGAAATTACCTTACAATCAGACCAATCAGACCATTGGTCTACCATGGTCAACTTTACCTGCTTTGACTGGCAGCAGATATCCAAGGTCTCAGATCCAGGGTCTTTCACATCACCTCCTACCTACAATGCAGATACTTCATCACTGAGTTGCAGGTCCTCTCCAAATGATAGATTGAATCTCATCTATTGAAATTATTTGGCTTGAAGCTCTCAAACTACCACAAGATTCTTGTTTTAATAGGGCTCGCAGCTGGGCATCTGTATTTCCAAGATGAAACTGACCATTTTGAAGCGTCATCCACTTGATTTCTAGGAGGGACCCTGAGCTTGAAAAACATGCTGCTTCAAGAAGGCACAGAAAAGAATCAT
Organism: Paroedura picta; assembly: GCF_049243985.1. Classification (NCBI taxonomy): domain Eukaryota; kingdom Metazoa; phylum Chordata; class Lepidosauria; order Squamata; family Gekkonidae; genus Paroedura; species Paroedura picta. The sequence goes on along the minus strand of NC_135373.1, from coordinate 60,543,561 downwards.
GAATATTGAATCAGGCAAAACATTTCTCATGATAGAAAGAATGTTATTGTCTCCATTATGAATGCATACATCTATGCACTTAGTTTCACCTCTACAACCCCACTAAAGGCGAATCTACTCCCTGGTCAATAGGTCAGGAAGTGTTTTAGTATTGTTACCAAAAATAAAATATTGGCTACATTTAGTGACATCAAATTTGAGTTAGAAATGGGGGGAGGGAGTCTGGGTCTGACTATTATATAGAAAAACGTGTGATTCATTGGTATCTTGAAATCATGAGTTTTAGCTACATGTGCTTAGCAATTCATCTCTTCTGCTTGTATACATTTGGCTCAAGGATGCTCTTTCCTTTAGAAAATCCTTCTCCCCGTTCAGCAGTAGCAGGCTCCTTTGATCAGTCCAGTGTCTGCTCCAATCTAATCCAATTTAGCTCTGCAATTGCACCTTGGCCATATTCTTTCAGATTAATATAGATCTTCTTGCAATAGAATTCACAAGGTCAGTCTTCCTTGTGATTTTTGGATATAAATATAGCTGGGGGGGGCACAAACTGATATCTATCGGAATGCTGCCTTGGAATATAGGGAGCAAGATTTGTCTAGGATTCTCCCCCCCCCCCAAAAAAAAAGATATAACATTATAATAGCATCTCTAGGGTTTGAATGGACAACAGCAGAGGGGCATTTTACTACTTTCCGATATGTCCTACAGTGTTTTTCGGTGTTTTAAATTATACTCAGTTTCTAGTATACACTCAGACAAACAAATTTCTTGGTTGCAGTTTTGCACATCAGGTTGAAATCAATAGGATTTAAACTTTTAAACAGAACTAACTATATATAAGAGCCTCTTGTGGCGCAGAGTGGTAAGGCAGCAGACATGCAGTCCGAAGCTCTGCCCATGAGGCTGGGAGTTTAATCCTAGCAGCCGGCTCAAGATTGACTCAGCGTTCCATCCTTCCAAGGTCGGTAAAATGAGTACCCAGCTTGCTGGGGGGTAAACGGTAATGACTGGGGAAGACACTGGCAAACCACCCCGTATTGAGTCTGCCATGAAAACTCTAGAGGGCGTCACCCTGGTGCTTGCACAGGGGATACCTTTACCTTTTTAAACTATATATAAGATCAGTTGGAAGATAAGCACTTGAGGAGGAATTGCAAGAGGAAACAAGGAAGGTAGGGTATAAGACTGTGCATGTAATATTTAATGGCTTCTCAGTGCAAACGCTGTTGTATTATGGTGTGATCACCTAAAGTTTAAATTCCAAAGATGGAGAACCCACCACCTCTGCAGGAAGCGTATTCCACTGAGAAACTGCTCTAACTGTCAGGAACCTCTTCCTGATGTTTAGATAGAATTTCTTTTGCATTGATTTCACCCCATTAGTTCTGGTCCGTCCCTCTGGGGCAATCTTGAATATATGTATTTTGCCAGGAATTTGAATATATATATATTTGCCACTAAATAATAGTTTAATCACAGCAATCTCATATAAAAACAGCACATAAAGAAGCAGCAAACAGACATTTGAAGACCTGTTTTTGTGATAATCAAATATCTGTTGGTACTTTGAGGGAAGCTAATATTGATAAGATTAGGAAACTTCTCATGAGCTTTTCTACAAAACTGAAATTAAAGCAAATATTCCAGGTAGCGTGATAAAGGTTCCCTAGAATGAATTTACTGTTCTTTTCTCTGTAAGAGATAATAAAATTTGCAGCTATATAATGGCTTGCTGTAGAGATCTGAAAATAAACTTTTTTATACCTTCTTTGTGAGGGGAAACAAGACCATGTGGGCCAATTCTGCCCCAGTTTACATATATATTAATTGGAACACATGTTCTGAGTTTATATGTGGATGCCTCCCTCCAAACAATCAGGAATCCATTTTTTTCTGGGTTCCTGGTCATGTAGAGAGAAATCTCTTTCTATGCTTTTGTGTTGTTTGAACAGAGTTGCCAAGTCCATTTTCAAGGGAAATATATATATATAATTCCTCAATTTGCAATAACATCAACAGTACAGTCCTTAACAGAGTTATACCCTTTTAAGCTCATTGACTTCCATGGACTTGTATAACTCTGCTTAGGATCACACTGTAAAAGTCTTGTATTTTAGTCATAAAAATACATTCCTGAAAATAAGCCTCCCAGAATAGATATAAGTAGAAGAAGAAAAAAGAGAGTTGTTTTATACTCCGCTTTTCACTACTTAATGAAGCTTCAAAGCAGTTTACAATCTCTTTCCCTTCCTTTTCCCACAACAGACTCCCTGTGAGGTAGGTGGGGCTGAGAGAGCTCTGAGAGAAACTGTTCTGTGACAACAACTCTGTCAGGACTGCTCAAGGTCACCCAGCCAGCTGCATATGGGGGAGCAGAAAATCAAACCTGGCTCACCAGATTAGAAGCCTTAACCACGACATTAATCACTCTTAATCACTACATCAAGCTGGCTCTCCTTAACATTGTAATATCCTTAACATATACTCAGAGTAGTATTCTGAGTAGACATGCTTTGGATTGTTTGGTAACTCACAATTGTTTAGTAACTACTGAGTAAAAACCTCCTAACTTGATTGCTTAGAACTGCACTGCATATACTGAATACAGTAGTCCCCTCCTGTCATGGGGAACTGTTCTCAGGATCATCTTGAATGGTGAAATCCATAAATAGGTAAGGGGAGACTTCTGGTTCCAGCTGGCTGGGCGGAAGTGTTCTGTTGTGCTCCATGAAGAGCTAGGGGCTTTCCGCACTCCTTCAAAATCGCACAATGGTTGCCAATTGAAAACGCTACTGATTTGCCATTATGCACAACGTCGTTGAGAATCTGCCACACACCTGAAACCGATCCGCAAAAAGTGCTTCCTTGTAGCGCTTTCAGGGAAATCCCCAAAAGTGGATTCACCCTCCGGAAAGCGCTACACTCCTGGAACCAATCTGCAACACTAGCGGGAAAGTTCTGTGCGTTACCATTGTTGTGGTTTCTACAAAGTCCCTCCCCCTGGCTCTCTCCTCTGCTCTTCCGGTGAAGCGATCGCCATTTTTTTTTCTCCGAGCAAGCGGAAATCAAATCACCGGCAAGCCTTCGTTTACCCAGTGAGGCTTCCCCGGCTGCAGTCCCTCCCCAGAGCTCTTTACAGTCACTAAGCACAAACAACAGAGAAGCCTGTTTGCTGATGTATTTTCCCTTTATTTTTTACACTGTTTTCGGCTGAAAATTGGGCCCGTGAGGGGGGGGGTCACTCGGGGGGAGCGTGGCAACGATGAAACGACAGCTCAAACACACCTGCCAGCTGGATGGGTCTCTCCATTGCAACGAATCAATGCATATTCGTTTCTTAAAGGGAAAGGGGCTGTTTGGGAGCAGGGGCGGGACGAGCTCGGCAATAGCGCTTCCTTTCTAGCGATTTTTGCTGAGACTGGAAGCTTGTGGGAAACGATGGAAACGCAACTGGATTCCACTACAAAGTCAGGTATGCATAACGACGAATTCCACTATTTTAAATGGCGATTTTTCGTTCAGCAAACAATTTGCTACAAGGATCCCGGTGCGGAAAGCCCCCTAGTTTTCATTGTCACTTTTATCACCTTTCATTATCTTCTACCTGTTCTTTCAGATTTGCTGGTTTGGATTTTGCTTGGTATGTTTCAAGATAGCTGTTTTGGTTGACTTGAGCTTCTTTTCTTTTACAGATGTTTTCTCTACATCCATGGATAAGATGTAGCCTAATTACCTTTGGATGTAAGGGGGAAACAGCTGGCATACAGACAGTGATTGAAGAAGAAGACGAGTTGGTTCTTATATGCCTGAAGAAGTCTCAACAGGGCTTACAGTCACCTTCCCTTTCCTCTCTCCACAGCAGACACCCTGTGAGGTAGGTGAGGCTGAGAGAGCCCTAATATTACCGCTGGGACAGAACTGCTTTATCAGCTTTGACTGCTATATTTACAATTTTTATTATAATTTAAAAGATATTATAATTTTAAGGATACATTTTACAATTAAGTATTTGGAAGTGGGACTATGGGGACTAGGAGAGCATTGCCTTTTGGCAGATACAAGGTCAGTTTACTAGGAAAGAAGACGCGACTCGATTTTTATTGACATTTAAATGGCCATAAGAGCCTCTTGTGGCGCAGAAAGAGCCTCTTGTGGCGCAGAGTTGTAAGGCAGCCGTCTGAAAGCTTTGCCCATGAGGCTGGGAGTTCAATCCCAGCAGCTGGCTCAAGGTTGACTCAGCCTTCCATCCTTCCGAGGTCGGTAAAATGAGTACCCAGCTTGCTGGGGGGTAAACGGTCAGGACTGGGGAAGGCACTGGCAAACCACCCTGTATTGAGTCTGCCATGAAAACGCTAGAGGGCATCACCCCAAGGGTCAGACATGACTCGGTGCTTGCACAGGGGATACCTTTACCTTTACCTTAAATGGCCACAGCTTTAATCAATACCCAAGCAGAGGGTTGGGGAAACAATGGAATGAATCTGACTAATGCAATCCTCTGACTGCAAAACCCACATACAAACCCACAAGGAGCCCATCATTCTCCCCACTGGGAATACGGGTCTCACATGTGGATCTGCCTAATCATGGGAGATGACCCAAGTTGGAGAGCCAAAGGGAGCAAACCTCCTTGCTTACCTCCAGAGCCATCCAGTCATGAATGAGCTACCCAAGCCTACCCCACAGGGTCTGCTTGTGGCTCATTACCACCTCCCTTAAGGAGGCCCCAGTCACCACGGGGAGGCTGATCGTACACCGGCTCCCCTCAAACTGGCTCATTCTCTTGTGCAAAATATGTTGTGACAAAATACAACCACAAACCATAAAGAACAACAGTACAGAGAGGGTCGGTGGGTCGCTTGCCTGTGCTGCCAACGAAGAGGCAGGACAGAGACAGGCAGCATCCCAAAGACCGCGGTGCAGCCGCTGGAGTCACTGCTCCTTTCCCCCACCCTCCACCTGCCAAACAGCGGCACGGGTAAGTCCGTGGCACCCATTAATGACAACACCAGCCCTTCCAAAAGAAAAATGATTGTTTTTGCATGGCAGCTTCCTCTTCATTTGTAACTAACAGATATGATTCTTTCAACAATGATGTGTCAGCCTCTTATGGTGATACTATTGTGGAAGAGCTAGCTCGTCCACAGAGACCAAGGGAGAAAAGTGGTTTTAATTTGCATAGTCATTGTATTCCATGTGAGGATCAAGGAGTCTTTGATTATAATATGCTTCTAAACCAAACCCTTTGAATAACTGAGACACTTGAAAAAATCCATACCAAACGTAATGACCTGACAGAACAACTAAAATATATTTGTTTTCATTCTAAGCTTTTAAGGGAAGGTAATGTTCTGAAGCAAGATGGTAAACTTTCAGAATATAAGAAGTTAAATTCTAAGCTTTTAAGGGAGGGTAACACTCTGAAATAAGATGGTAAACTTTCAGATGCTAAGAGGTTAAATGAGTAATCAAAATGTTTATGGCCAAATCAATATATAACACCAGGAAAAATTAACTTCTGATACCAGAAAATCTAAGTCAAAAAGGCCTTTTGTGTTAATTCTCTGAATTTAAGGCCTCATTGAACAAAAACAACATCATTTTAAATATACTCCTGTATTGTGGTACAGCTGTGTCCTGGAATAACAAACAAGAAGCAAATTGGCATTTATCTTTCTTTCTTTTCTTTTTTTTTAGCACAGATTTAAATTTAATTGACTTGTGAGATGTGAACGACGTCCCAGGTTTTATTCATGTTTATTGTAGTACACCCCTTTATTTTATTCTCCAAGATTACTATCTTTAAAATATTCTAGGATCACACTTCAAACAATACTATTTACACCCTCTTAGAGCTTTCAATGCCCTAAGGATAGTCCCTCTACTTCCTAGTAAGTCTTCTCTACCTGGGCAAAGAATAGAAGGGGAAAAAATCTAGTGAAGAGCCTAAATTCATTGATCTTGCTTCCCTTTTCAGGAAACAATGGACCCTTCCTTATTCTGTATTATCCATCAGACAAAGGCCCCCCAAAATGAGACAACTAAGGCAGATATGGGATTCCAATTCAAATCAATGGAAACAAATCTGATTGAATCCTTTGGGGCTTTACCTTCTGGCAAGCAAACCCACGTAATTAATAGGTTGAAAACAATTTCTTTTTCTACAGTTGAAGCTAAATCATCTGAATTAGCCCAATGACCTATTAGTCAGCCAGTGCTAGTGCTGGAGGTCCCTGTCAAGCCACTGGTAAAGCAACAGTTTTTAGCTCCTCTTGATGAAATGCAGAGTTGCCAGACAGCTACAAATGTTCTATCTGAATTGGGGGCTTCTGGGATACCTGCTGAACAGAATCCTGTGGCCTTTTTTGGTGCTAAGCAAAATCCTTTTTTCCATTCAAACCTAAGATGATTGTAAAACAATTTAGTCTTGTAAATGGAACAAATTAGACCTTGTAATGATTCTTTCCAACAAATCCATGCCAGCCAAAGACTGGAAAAATGTGTCAAATGCACCCATGGGTCAGTGTTTAAAATTGCTCTCCTGGAACATCACTGGATGGAAACGTAAAAGTCTTTCCCCAAAAATAAAAGAACTATTGACACAGAATGAATTTGTGTTTTTCAGGAGACTTGGGTACTAGACAAAATTTTGTTCTGTTCAGGCTTATTCTCTTAAATTTATTTATTTATTTAGATTTCTATACCGTCCTTCCCTATGGCTCTGGGCGGTTTACATTAAACATTGTGGAATGTTTACATAGAATATTATATCAATGAAGTAAATAAGAATCATAACATAACATGGCATAACATAATCATAGCATAATATTCAGTTTGTTTTGCTTCAACACGCCTTAACACTAATAAGCTCAGTGGACGGGACTGCAGCGAGCTTTTATGTCTCTCTTCTCCCCTGAACATCATTTGTTTATTTGAATATCCTGTCCTCCTGACTGTTCCTTTCATTGCCTATTTGTGACAATAACAGCCTCTCACTTGTGAGCTTTAAGCACTTGTGAGCTTTAGGACTTTTGCAATGGGAGGTGGCAAAAGGGTGAGTAAGAGGGTGCGTGAAGGTGATGGCGATATTACCCCACCCCCTGCCAGCAAGCAGACAAAGATAGACGATTTTATTATGGCAAGTGGTATCTCAAAATATGCTGCCTCAACCTCAAACCGATTTGCTCCAATGGAAAATTGTATAATCAAGACTCAGTGTGAAGAAGAAAGAAAAGAGGGAGATGACTCAACTGCTTGGCTGTTAGAAGGCCAGGCTGAAGCCAATTGCAGAACCTCCGATAACATCCTAAGTGAACTCTCACATCTGACTGCCAAAACTGTGAACGCCTTATTTGAAAGAATAAAGCTTATTGAGGATAAGATTGACAATATGACACAATTGTTTGCACAACACTTCGGCCCCAACCTAGGCTTCAGTGGGAAAGAGGTATGTAATCAACCTCCCAAAATACTTAATTTTGACAAGAAGCCATTTGTTACAAATAATGGAGAGTCTAAAAAGGCTAGCACACATCTGCAGTCTTCGGAGGAGAGTTTAAATTACCAACTTAAGCTTCTGCCATGCAAAGTTTGTCTGGTTGTTTGCAAGTATGGAGACCATCTCATTCCTTGGAAGACAAAACAACTGGTGATACGTCATCTAAGTAATATCCTCGGTGTGAATACTTCTTCACTTGACTTAGTTCAAGTACAGCCTCTCTACAATCTGAATCAAACGCAAAGAATCTTACTGGAATTTCATAGCCCCAGGTTTCCTTCCCTACTACTCCGTAAGAAGTTATTTCTTCGCTCAAAAGGTATTTTCCCAGTTCGCATTTTTGAAAACACTATTCTAAAACCTTTATTGCCGAAGCAGCATACTAATCCCCTGATGAAATTGGGTAGTCACTCTGAAGAACCATCAACGGATGCTCGCCAGCAAGATTTGATACAGTGGACTGATCTACCCACTCAACCATGCTTGGATCCAACTCATTTTGAACCTGAAAACACAATAGAAGAAGACCTATTGAACTCCTACTCTGATCTTCCACCTACAGAGCAAAAAGAGATCACTACCAGATTGGAACATCTAAGGCTTAAGCTTTTGAGTACTTCAAAAGGCATGCACTCACAAAGCACAGAATCTCCTCATCAAAACAATGTACCGCCAGCAAGTACATCTGGGTCATCTCAGCCGCTGATCCCAACCTCAATTTTAACAAGTAGAGGGAAGCAAAACGAACCCACTATCAGCACCAATCAGGAGATCTTAGAGGGCACTCTGCCCAATGAAAAATCCAAAAAACCGAGAGAGGAAAGCACTACACTTGCACCATCATGTAATAATGGCTGTGTAGTCCTGGATCCGGAGGGAGATCTGAATAAGATCACAAATGAGCCCTGACAATTAAAGTGTTTGTCCTGGAATATTGGGGGGTGGAAGAACAAGCTCCACGACACTGATTTTTTTAAGTTTTTGCAAATTCATGACATTATTCTCCTGCAGGAAACATGGATCCAGGAACAGGATTTCCTTTCTATTCAGGGCTACAAGGCCTTCTCAGTCCCAGCAACCAAGATACATACAAAGGGACGGGGGCGTGGAGGCCTGGTTACCTTTGTTTCAGTTGATTTAACGGTTGATGTTTTAATCTTAGAAAATAGTCAGTACAATAACTTCCAGGTCCTATTAGTTAAGGGACTTTTCCCCAGAAGATTAATATGTATTAATGTATACATTCCACCTAATAGTAGTAAGAGCCAAGGAGACGATCTCTGGGACTCCCTGGCTGATACCATAGAATCCTTGCTCCTTCACTATCCAAATTCCTATATTATAATGGGTGGTGATTTCAATGCAAGAATAGGCTCTGGGGCAGTTGATGTAGGAGGTAATAAGAGTACTCAAATAGCCACCCATGCCTATCTCTCGGATCGTTCCTCAAAGGACAGGATTGTCAACAAATTTGGCCTCAAACTTTTAAAACTGCTCTCTTTGGCCAATCTACACATTTTGCATGGTACCAGCTTGGATATATCAGGAGGTGCTTATACTTACCTATCAACTTATCGAGCTAGCACGATTGATTACATCACAGTCTCATCTGATTTACTTAACCTAGTAGCCAAGTTTGAGGTTGTTGATAGCTTGTTAAGTGACCACTGCCCACTGAGACTAACACTTAAAACTACTGGCAGTAAAATCTTGAAACCAGTTTCTGAATTAGCAGGTTTACCATGTTCTAGGAGACTCAAATGGTCTGATCAGCTTCAATCCAAATTCTCCCAATTTTTTGCAAACCCAGAAACAGAATCTTTGAGGCATGCTATCCTTCAGTCAGATAATGATGCTATCCAAATCTGGGAAGCTATTACTACTCTCCTAAAGCCATTTCTTGTTAATAACAGACCAATCAAACTTTCACCATATTCAAATAATGGCTGGTTTGACCAAGAGTGTAAAACTCTCAAAAAATATATAACCCACACCATGAGGAAAGCAAGGAGAAATACTAATGAGTTCTGGATGCCCCAACTTTTGTATTTAAGATCACAATACAAAAAATTAATTAAACAAAAAAAGCTCGAACATGCCAAATCCTTATGGAAAGAATTAGATCGGGCGGTTTCTGAGAAAAATGACTCACGTTTTTGGGCACTAGTCTCCAATAGTTTAAACACCTGGTCCCATCATCTGGAGGCTCAAATACCAGCTAAAGATTGGGCCCTGCATTTTAGCAAGGTCTTTGGAGCCCATTTGGCTTCACCCCCAACAGCCATGTCACATTTACAACATATCCCTCCTGATCTAACAGATCTCCCAGTTTGGCCCACAGTTTCAGAGGCTGAAATCAAAGGCCTGATCTCCTCACTGACATCTGGTAAGTCCCCAGGGGAAGATCTGATCCCTACAGATCTTTATAAAGCCTTTCCATCATGGTGGTCTCCTATATTAGCAAAAACCTTCTCGCAAATTAACAATACAGGCCAAATCCCCCCTGGATGGAAACTTAGCATTGTTGTGCCCATTTACAAAAAAGGGGACAAATCAGCTCCAAATAACTATAGGCCTATTAGTTTGTTAGACATAGCAGCAAAACTGTACAGTAAGTACTTACTGATTAAGCTGGAGGAATGGGCAGATGAAAATCATATTTTATACCCACATCAAGCTGGATTCAGAAAGGGCTTTAGTACTATTGACCAATGTCAGATACTTCAGCAACTGGTCTATTCAGGGATAAATGGCCCTAAGAAAGTGTTGTACGTTGCATTCGTTGACTTGGCCGCAGCTTTTGATTCTATAGACAGGCAGCGCCTATGGCAAAAATTAGCAGACTTGAACATTGATAGGCGGCTCCTATTTCTGCTGCGGGAGTTGCACTTTGACACTTATGCTCAAATTAGAGTGGGAATTTCTGGCTCCCTAACCAACAAAATTTCAACATGCAAGGGCGTCAAGCAGGGATGTATGTTGGCTCCCCTGCTGTTTAATTTATTCATTAACAACATTGTAGAAAGACTCTCTGGCCCACAATTTGTTTCTCCCATACTAGGAGGTCAAAAAATATCTATTTTACTCTATGCAGATGACATGGCCCTAATTTCCCTCACAAAAATTGGGATGCAAAGACTACTACAACAACTTGGTGCTTATTGTAAAGAAGAAGGTCTTAAAATAAACTACGATAAGACAAAAGTAATGGTCTTTAGAAAAAGGGCCAAAAAGTTCTCTTGGAGCATATCTGGAAATTCTGTTAGCCAGTGCAACTCATTTAAATATCTGGGTATCACATTTAGTGAGAGGCTGAATTGGAAACTTCATCTGGACACCATTAGAGCCTCTGCAACACGCCTAGTGGGCACTATTCTGAAGTTTTATTATACAACAGGAGGCTTCCTCATCGATCCAGCCCTCAAATTATACAAGTGCAAGGTTATCCCCCATCTTTTGTATGGAGTAGAGGTCTGGGGATGGAAGGAAAACTTCATACCTAGGCTAGAATCTGTTCAAAATATATTCTTAAGGCGAATTCTAGCCCTACCTAGGGGAACTCCGGCTGTTTTGATGAGGGCAGAAACAGGTCTGCCTTCTCTTAGTGCCCGAGTACATTTGGCAATTTTAAAACAGTGGAAAAACCTCAGGTTAGCCAACATAAACAAATTTAGTCATCAGTCCTTTAATATAATGTTATCTAAGGATCCAGCACGGCATTGCCTTATTAATAGCCTTATTGCACGCTACTCCATCCCCGATGACCTCCTAAATCCTTCAGCTAATAACTCTCACCTTAGAGACTGGATCTTCAAAAGTGATGCCCAGTTAGACAGAATGCAAATTTTGGAAATTAAGACAGCAACATGGTTTAAGCGGTTTAAATATGACCATCGTAGATCCTCTTATCTAATGAAAATCAGTAACCATAATCTCAGAGTAGCTTTTACATCACTTCGATTCGAAACGATGCCTACAGAGGTACTGGCGGGTCGATTTAGCTGTACGCCAAAAAACCAGCGTTTCTGTATTTGTGGTGCACAAGCTCTGGAGGATTTACCCCACTACATCTTTGACTGCTTACTTTATGCCCAACCCAGAGCCAAATTCCTCAATGAGACCTTACGGGGTTCTAACCTTCACTCCGTTGCTGAAAAGATAATCTATCTTTTATCTGACCAGGTTGATGATGTAACATATAAAACCGCCCTATTTGCCTTGGCTGCAAGGAAAATAAGGGCCAATGTTACAACCACTAAGGCAGCCTCTTAACACTCTTGCACTTTGTATGCTGTTTCAGTTTTTTGGTCTTAAATTTTATATTTTTATACAGTTCCTTTTATTCTATTTTACTGTTTGTAAATTTGTATTTTATATTTTGTAAAGGCCTATGGCTATATACAAATAAATGTATCTTATCTATCTTATCTAATCATAGCATAACATGACAGCCAGAACAGTATTATTAACAGAACAATAACAATGCCAATCCCTGGGCAGGTCAGGTTTCTCATGGAAAGGTGTCTGGTGGGAGGGACCAGCAGATGTTTTGAGTCAGTTGGCCTCACGCAAATGCTTGGTGGAGGCGCTCCCTTTTGCAGGCCCTGCAGAATGGTGGGAGTTCAGGCAGGGCCCTGATCTTTTCAGGGAGCTTGTTCCACCAGGTGGGGGCCAGGACCGAGAAGGCTCTGGGCCTTTTTGAGGTCTGACATGCTTGTTTGGGGACAGGGATCTGCAGCCAGTTGGAGGTGGCAGAGCATAAGGCTCTTTAGGGGGTATAGGCTGGGAGGTGGTCTCTTAGATACACTGGGCCCAGTCTGCATATGGCCTTGAAGGTGATTACCAAAACCTTAAGCTTAATCCAGAATTCAGCTGGGAGCCAGCCGAGTTGTTGGAGTGCCGGCAGATATGGGATCTCCGTGATGTCTGAGTGAGAATCCTGACCGCAGTGTTCTGCACCAGCTGTAGTCTCCAGATCAAGGATAAGGGTAGGCCTGCATATAGTGAGTTGGAGAAGTCCAGTCTAGAGGTGACTGTTGCATGGATCACTGTGGCTAGGTGTTCTGGGGCCAGGTAGGATGCTAGTAGCTTGGCTTAGTGGAGCTGGTAAAATGCCAGCTGTGCTACCTTTGCTACCTGAAGCGACACAAGCTAAGTTTAACTATTGTATGATCTTATACTCTATCAAGAGATTCCTTAATAAGTTGAAGTTGGTCCTTAAATATAAAAACCATCCCTTGAAAAAGCTGTAAGGTGAAATGCATCTGGACTTGTGTGAAATAAGAATAAAAGAATTTCTGAAGAGAGATGACTCTATATAAGTCCAGTTTTGATATTTTATTGCCATATTGGTTTCCCAGTGTGTCTGTATTGTTCTAAATTTGTTTCTTCACTGGGACCCACTCCTCCCTGTTCATTATTTTTACCTTTGTGACCTGGGGTTCCTGGCAGAGTCAGTCGTTGAGAGCTGCACACCGTACAGGATGGGCAGACGTGCTTCCTCGATTGGTCCCTTCCTACCGAGCTGCAGGACCTCTATATTTGCAGGGTTGAGCTTCAGACAACTCTGCTTGATCCACTTTGTCACTGCTTCCAGGCATCTGGCTAAGGATTCTGGAGGAGAGTCAGGGCGGTCATCTATCAGGAGGAAGAGCTGGGCGTCATCTGCATATTGGTGACAATCCAGCCCTAACCTCCTTACCAGCTGAGCCAGAGAGTGCTTAAAGATGTTAAATAAGATAGGCAAGAAGACTGCTCCTTGTGGGACTCCACATGAGAGTTCATGATGGTTAGATATTCTCTTTCCTATCGCTACCCTCTGTCCGTAACCCTGGAGGAAAGGAATCAGCCATTTAAATGCTGATTTTGTGAACTTAGACAGACTATGAATAGGTGGGCAGGTAGCTGCGAATTCCTACATTGCGCAGGGGGTTGGACTAGATTACTGTGGAGGTATCTTCCAACTCGATTCTATGCTTCTATGATTCTATGACTGTGCAGTCCCAGGTTCATTCACCAGCACTTCCAGGTATACCCGGCCAGTGTGGTGCAGTGGTCAGTGTCAGACTGCAATCTGAGAGACCTAGATTGAAATCTCCAATCTGACATGGTAGCCTTCTGGGTGATTTTGGGTCAGTCTCACTGTTATAGCTTAGCCTACCAACAGGGTTGTTGTGAGGATGAAACTGAGGGTTTTTCTGCACACGGACCAATGTTGCCAATTGGTCCCACAAAGCAGAAACGCTATTTTTAAAAGTGCAATCTCGGCGTTACGCATACCTGCTTTTTTAGTGGAATCCAGTAGTGTTTCATTCATTTCCCACAGGTTTCTGGTCTTGCAAAAATCTTTGTCCCGCCCCTGGCCGTCAGTCAAACAAACAGCCAATGGGTGGTTGTTATCATGCTCCGGGAAAGCCCCTTTCCCTTTAAGGGGGGGAAAAACACGTTGCAATGAATATGCGTTAATTCGTTGCAACGGAGAGACCCATATAGCTGGCAGCTGGCGTGTGAGCTGGCGATTCATCATTGCCATGCTCCCTCGAGTGAAAAGAAAAATCCCCCCCCCCTGCACGGGTGCGATTTTCAACCGAAAATAAAGGGAACTTGCAAATGGGGCTGTATTGTGCTTGGGGACTTAGGGGAGCTTTAAAGCACTTCTGTGGAGGGACTGTAGCCAGAGAAGCCTCGCTGGGTGAATGAAGGCTCACCGGTTCGTCGCTTTCTGCTTGCTCCGAGAAAAAAAAATGGTGATCACTTTGCCGGGAGTTCAGAGGAGAGAGCCAGGGGGAGGGACTTGGCTGGAACCGCAACAATGGGAACACACAGGTCTTTTTCGCTAGTGTTGCAAATTGTTTGCAAGAGTGTAGCACTTTTCGGAGGGTGAATCCACTTTTCCCGATTTCCCTTTAAACGCTACAATGAATCGGTTTTTGCGGATCGATTTCAGGAGTGTGGCAGATTGTGTGCGACGTCTTGTGGAACTGCAAATTAGTAGTGTTTACAATTTGCAAGCCTTCTGCTACATTGAAGTCATGCGGAATGGCCCTGAGGAAAGAAGAATAATGTAAACTTCTTCGGGCCCTCATTATAGAGAAAGGCAGGGTATAAAAGAAGAAAATGAATTAATAAATGTTGTGTGGAATCCCTATCTCTGTACGAATGGAAAGATAGTGGATGGAAATGTCGAGACATTGAGGGAAATAAACTGCTCTTTTTGTAGTGACCTTTATTTTTTTTTCTAGCCACTTGAAAAATGCCATGGAAATTCCAGGATTCAGAGCAGATGCAATTATATAAGATGAATGCTTGGAAAATAGAACATTATTTTATAGCTAAAGTACTAGTTAGATCTGACAAAAGAGACTCAGTTCAGAAGTGCTGTACTTACACCTAACAGCTGGTATTTCGATGAAATATAAAGGCTTTTACCACACATAAATATTCTCATTGCATCAAAGCTATGAAGATAATTTAGGAAAGGCATTTAGTAGGGCAGAAATCTAAACTAAAGCCTCTTTTTGTTAAAACTAAACAGTCCATACCTCTAAATATCAGCTATTATCACCAACACACTATAGTCTAGTAGGTAAAAAAATCAAGGAAAGAACACTAGCACCATTAGGGAAACGGTTTTAAATAGGAAATCAAATGGTATCAATAAGGGAATATTTAGCCCTCCTTCTGAGGACCAAAATGGGGGTGCATTCCCTGCATATGTATTTATTCATTTGTTTGTTTATTATTCAATTTATAGCCCACCTTATTCCAAAGCTCAAGGGGGGTTACAAGAAAGTCATGCCTTCAATATAAAACCCCCTCCCCTAAAATCTGCATCCAAATAAAACATCAAGATAGGGAAAATTCCCTTCTCATTTCTAGTGGAGCCTGAGGGGGACCCAGTGATCTTAAGAACCTGGCCTCAAGCCAAATCCTGGTAGAAGAGCTCTGTTTTATAGGTCCTGTGGAAAGCCCTGGCCTGGGTGGAGGCCAGGCATATTTCTCTGGGGCCTAGGACCTATAACTGATTGGTGCCCACAGAGCAAAGAGCCCTGCACAAGGTATAAGGACACAAGTGGTTCCTCAGACAGGTAGGGCTCAAGCCACTGGTGGCCTTAAAGGTTAAAACAAAAACCTTGAACTTGATCTGGGCCAGATCTGGCTACCAATGCTGCTGCTTCAGTACCGGCTGTATATGAGCCCTCCAAGATGTACCGGTATAGACCCTAGCAGTGCATTCTGCATCAGCTGGAGTTTCCAGGTCAGGCATAAGGGTAGGCCTGCCTGGAGTGAGTTACAGAAGTCTAGTCTGGAGGTGACCGTCACATGGATCACTGAGACCAGACAATCTGAGGACACGTAGGGCACTAGTAGCTGTACTCGGCAAAGATGGAAGAATGTCGTGTGTGCTACTTCTGTGACATGGGCCTCCATTAACAGGGAAGTATCTAAAATCACGCCCAGTTTCCTGGCCGTAGGCAAGATGTCAAGCCATGCCCCGGTGAAGCTGGGGAGGTGTGCTTCTTGTCTTGCCCCTTTCCTGCTCAGTCACAGGCCCTCCATCTTGGAGGGGTTAAGCTTCAGTTTCCTCTACTTTAACCATTCAGCAATGGCTTCCAAGCATCTGGAGAATGTATCTGGGGGGAGTCTGGGTGGCCGTGCATTAGGACATAACGCTGGGTGTCATCCGCATATGACAACCCAGACCACAGCTCCAGATCAGCTGACGTGGAGGGTGCATAAAGATTTTAAGTAACATGGGGGAGAGTACTGCCGCCTGTGAGACCCACAAGGAAGTCTGTAAGTATGCGATAACATCTCCCTGATTGCCACCCTCTGAATCATAGAATCATAGAATCATAGAATCATAGAATCATAGAATCATAGAATCATAGAATCATAGAATCATAGAATCATAGAATCAGAGTTGGAAGGGACCTCATGGGTCATCTAGTCCAACCCCCTGCACTATGCAGGACACTCACATCCCAATCGCTCATCCACTGTAATCTGCCACCCCCTTAAGCCTTCACAGGGTCAGCCTCTCCATCAGATAGTTATCTAACCTCTGTTTAAAAATTTCCAAAGATGGAGAACCCACCACCTCCTGAGGAAGCCTGTTCCACTGAGAAACAGCTTTGTCAGGAATTTCTTCCTGATGTTTAGACAGAATTTATTTTGAATTAATTTCATCCCATTGGTTCTGGTCCAGCCCTCCAGGTTGTTTGGCTGTCTCTGTAGTGTTGTCCTACCCTTGCACCCACTCTCCCCTCTCCATTTCCTGCTCTGAGTAATTTTTTTTAAATGGCATGCTACCACAAAGCAACATTAGCAAAGGTAAAATAAATTCTTCTGCAAAGTGTCCATGGTCATTTTGGGATCAGGCAGGCAAAAACAGCCCCATTTCTGTTTTCTGGAGCTGGGAAATTAGCTGAGAACGGGGGGAGTGATCATAAATCCTTCTCCTGAACATACAGGGGTCTGAGCACTATGCTTTTAAGCCAATTATTTATATAAAATGACTAATTGGGCTCCAGGGACTATGTTCAACATCTCAGAAATCCACCCATACAGAAATAATGTCCAAAATAACGCAAATCCCCCCCCAAAAGGGGGGGATGCTGTATTGTTCTGGCGTTTCTCCATAGCAATGTGGCAGTGGTGATTTTTATCAAAAATGCATCTGTGTTGTGGCATTACTGCGTAGCAGTGCAAAAGTGTCTTTTTAAAGAAAAATTAATTTGGGGGATCGGAAGGAGAAGAAAGTTTCAGTCCATGAGAGAACTGCTGTGCTGTGATTGGTGGCTATGATGTGATTGACATGCCAAGGAGTGGAGGGAAATGTTCATTTTGCTTTCCCTTGCAGCCTCATCAGGAGGCAAGAAGCCACAATGGGGAAGAGGGGAAATGTCTCCTGTGAGGAGGGCTGCAAATGTGAGGTTTACCATCCTGTATTTGCAAGCAAGAAGCCACTCGCATTTTACCTGTCCATTCAGAAATGGTTAATTTTTAAAGTATTTTTAGATATTATCAAATATTTATCAGGTGATATGACCATATATGGTCATGACAACCTGTCCCCCCCCTCCCAAAATGACCAGTGATGGGCCTGGAGGGGGTTTGGAAGGGTGGGGTCCTGGGTGGGCATGTACATAGCTATGCTTCCTAACCATACTATGCATGATCACACCACTGGATCCACTGGAAGAGTTCCCAGAAGGAGCTGTTATAATAGATCATCCCCCACCTTCTCTTTTCCTCAGGACTTGCATCAGCAGCAGAGATTACTGCATCCCATATCCTTTTAGCATTTATCTTGCTAAACAGGACCCACTTTGCCAACACCTTCCATGAATTCTTCTAGTGGATCTAGAATGCATAATGCTCCCAGTTAAAGCTTTGTAGGTTACAGTGTTTGAATCTAGTCCATAGATTCTTTATGAATAATTTTAGCAGGTAATTTTGGAGCCCAAATGTGAGATGCTATTCTAGAGCAATCCTCAGTATTAAGAGCAGTAACTGTGATATATCTTGTCTCCTTTAGACAATTCAGCAAGGAGCACACAAATGTAGGACACAATCTAGCTATTGGCTACCAACCACCAGTGCCATCCGTAAGATACTGATATGCTAGAGGATAGGCATGTTTATGGGACTTTACTAGACTCACAGGTCAAGGTCCAACCTGGGTCAGCTGGATCTAGACTGCTATAAATGATTTCATTGTGATGAGAAGGGACCCACAAGAAACCATAAAAGACAAAGCTTGAGGGTAACTCACAAAAGGGGCTGTAGGTTACACACATAAACTTTTATGCAACTATCTTTGTTTTGTTCCTTCTTTGCCTTTCCCTTGGGACTGTTAGCTGGAGCTGAGAAGAACAACAAAACTAATCTATTTTGATGGGACCATCCTTTATAGATGTAAACTCAAGCTAATTTCACATGACTGGTATGTGTTTTTTTCCTTTCCAGTTTTGTGTAATAAGCCATCTGGCTTAGCCAAGATTTTCTTTAATTTTCTCTCCTTTTCCTTCTGGTTCTGCAAGACATGATAAGATCCAATAAGACAATACACCCACAAGTCTTATGAATACAGTCTAGTAACATTGGGACCAAATCATTTCACTTAAGATATTAAGTGAAACTTTGAGCATATTTGCTGTGTAAAAGGATATCAAGATACCCACAAAATGAGCAGGGAATTGCCCCTAGAATATGGAGAGTGCAACGTAGAGCAAATTACATATAGCTACATGCCTTAAAAATCATTATTCAACTATGAACAAAAATTAATTAAAATGGAATGTATATCTATCAGATTTTTTTTATATTTTTTATTTTTTTTTTATATTTCCTATATTTCCTATATTTCCTGATTGTAACATTATTTGTATTCCTTTTCAGTGCAGTGCAGTGCAGTATGTTTACTGGTATAATTCACAAGAACTTTACAATCAGTTCCCCTTTAGAATTTACAGCATTCCTGTATGCCTTGCAGATGTTCTATATTGTGAGTGAAAATTTCTCCTGCATTCTACCCTTTTTATGGGTTGCAGAGTTTGTGGTATAGGATTGTACAAATGTGTCATTTTTCATTTCAGGTAGGAGCGGTGACTCAGTGGTAGAGTATATGTTTGGCATGCAGAAAGTCCCAGGTTCAATTCCTGGCATCTCCAGTTAAAATGATCAGGTAGTAGGTGATGTGAAAGAGTTTTGTCTGAGGCTGTGGAGATATGCCGTCAGTCTGAATAGACAATACCGACCTAGATGTATTAATGATGTTTCAGTATCAGGCAATTCCATGTGTATGTTCATTTATTGTGGGTTAGATTCTAATACCTCAACTACATCCAGAGAAGGGGATGTTACCTTTTTAAAAGGGTTCCAGAAAGGAATAATGCAGGACCTTGTAAGTCCATGTATACCAGGGTGGATCTCAGTGGAGATACCCCCAAATAAAATCAGGAAGAAAGAGAGTGAGAGTGATTGTAAACACAGACAGTTTTATTGTATACAAAATACTGCCTGAGAACAAATTCATCAAGCAATCACACACACCAGCAAGAGGGTGCATTTATAAAAAGGAAAAGGTAGATAATTGGAAAGTTTTAGGGAATGGATATACACCCTGAAATCCTTGACTTGAGGTCTGGAGAGAGAGATCCAAGGAGCAGAGTAAGGCGGGCAGGGAAAGAGCCTGTAACACAGTTGCAGGGGTGGTCAAGTAACATGCAAATCTGGTACATTTCCACTGACCTGAGATGGAGCACCCCATAGCTGGGCATAGGAACCCACTGACCTGAGATGAAGCACCCCATAACTGGGCATAGGAACCCACTTTCCCAGGAACACGATTGGTCCAAAATAAAAGGTTTGAATCTCACCGACTGGTTTAAAGATAACTGCTGTCAAACTTTGGTGGGGGAAAGTAAGGAAAATACTTTGATTAGGCTATTGTGAGTTGAATTTGCATGAGCACAAAAAGAACCTAGGTCAGACAACATGATTACCCTACTTTAATTAAGTTGAATTGAGCCAGCTCTGCATTGACACAGAGGTCTGGGTGAATCAAGAGCTCCTGAAACAGGATGGAGAATAAATTAATTATTTGGCCTGTCCTTGATTGAGTTAAAAAAAGGAAAAAGAGGAACTAGGCATGGGTTAACGAAACAGCAGGTTCCTTGGGCTGGACAGACACCTGTGGGATATGCCAGGATATTCCAGTGTAGAAAAGTGTTTTGTTATTGAGAGTGAAGTGAGGTTGCTTTGTTATTGAGAACCCTGAGCAGTTTTTGCTGCTTCCTGTCTTTGGGAATTTCCAATGTCATGGCAGGTGCCTTTATGAAACTCCCTAAATTCCAGACCCCTTGGCCCTTAGGCTGTAAAAGGAAGTGCCTAAAAACATCTTAAAATCAAAATAAGAGGGGAATCCCACTGATCAAGGGAGTCTTAGTTGTAGGAGGGGGCATGAACACTACAATTTCTTTTCTTTTTTTAACTTGCTAGTAAACCAGCTTTTATTGAAGTTTGCTTAGAACAGAGAAAAGAGAAAATAAGAAAAATACATAAAACATAGATTACAATCCATTATGCTTTGCCATCTTCTAATACATTCCTTAACTAACTATAGTCGATATAATGGCTCCAGAGTTCCTGGAATTCATCTGCAGTGCGATTGTTCATTAGGCTTGGAAGCTTTGCCATTCTGGCCAACTCTCCCAATTTCTCAAGCCAATCTGCAACTTTGGGTGTGTCCTGGCGTGACATTACAATTCTCAGACCATTTCCACACTGGAGGCTTTGCACCAGGCTGCGGGCTAGAGTTTGAGTCAGGGCAGATTACCCTGCCTCTTCCTGCTCCCACATGGGGGAGCATTTGGCCCGGTGCACCTCCTCCACCCCAGAATTTTGCTCCCGCAGGGAAGCTGGGACAGTGAAGTTCCTACTGCAGAAACGATCTCAGAGTATTTCTGCTAGCAAAGGATATGCTCACAGGACACACATTTCTCACCTCCCCCCTCCCACAGCTGACTAAAATTTCTTTTACCTGTGGAAATACTCCAGGAGATTTAAACTATTGCCTTGTCACTTCTCCCATTTTTTCTGTTCATGTTCTGATATTTTTTTTCATGGCATTTTATGGTATTTTATGCCATTGATGCATTATACACAATTGAAATGTCATTCAAATGCCAAAATAACACAGAAGTTTGTAACTGCAATGGGGAAAACTTGACACCAGGAAATAGATAATAGCACAAATATAAAGGTTTGTGGGTTCAGTGCACTTGGGAGAACCTGCATCAAAATGCAGATTTTTGCACTGGATAAGCATGGATGAACAAATCAAAACCATTCTTAGTTTGGTGGAGTGAAAAGAGTGACTATGGATAGGAGAAGATTCATTCAGAAATTGGCGCTCTCATACATTTCAGCGAATCACATTGGATGTGAAAAAAATGTTTTTTTTTTAATTAACATATGGGAAAATGTGGTTCATGTCAGTTAGTGGTTCATAGCTATACCATAAACCAAAATGAACCAGGAGGTTTATTTGTGAATAAATAAATAATTGTGGCTCCACCCCCTGTTGAAAGGGACTGCAGTCCCTTTCAACCAGATTTGCAGGAAGCCTGAAAAACAGCTGAGAAGTGGGAAGGAGTCTTCTCCTTGCCACTCAGCTGTTTTTGCAGCTTTCACAGGAAATAGAAAGCAGGGGTTTAAAGAGTCAGAGACCCTTTAAATCCAAGCTTCTTGATTTATTCATGAACCACTATGAATTGCTATGAAATACTTTAAAAGTTTGTGAAAGTTTGTGAACTTTGTGAACCACAAATAGAGCAAAATTCATGATGATCCCTACTTTAAATGCATTCAAACTCATAATCCCAGTTGGATGTAGAGTGTAGAGAAAATGGAATCATTTTCACCAGGTGTGCAAATGATACAAATGTTCAGTGGAATACCTTTATCAATAAGACCCTCTGGCTGGTCAATATCAGCCTCATTTTTGAAGCTGGAAACAGTCACAGAATATATTGGATGAATGTTAATGGAATTGGCTAGTGAACATGGAAGCAGTTGGATTTTTCTTTGATACTCTGTTTAGAGCTTACTGTGTTATAACCAGCACTTTGAATACCACCTAGAAACAAATCAAGAGTCAGATCTAGAAACAAATTAGGAGCCAGAAAAACCATCTCAGCATAAGAGAAAGATGAACATTTGGCCAGATACAACTGTGATTAAAGTAAGGGAATTTGACAATGCAATTTTGCATTCTGCCTTCATTTTCTTGTTTACAAGGTCTTTTCTCCCACAAACACAATGAAATGTAGAAATCCTGCTGGTCCCAGCATGTCAGGTCTACAGTCATTTCAGCTGTTCCTTTCAGAGATGGAGAAAGGGGTGGGTAGCTTTTTCATCTTTTGACTTCTTTTGCAGATCTTCCCAAGCAATGGCATCTGCTCCTGCACCTACATTGACAGGATGTTGTGCTTTTCTACCCATGCATAGCAAAGTCTGCCATTTGTTTTTTGTTTTTTTTAAGATAATGTTATCCTCAGGAAAGATGCCAGATTGACATACTGGGAGATGGCGGATTTGTGTTTATAAACATAACAAATGACAGCCACACAAGCTTCCTGCAGCCTCACCAATGTGTCTTGATGCTGTTTGGGAAGATTGTGAGGGGAGGTCTGACACGATGCCCAATCAATCAATGGCCTCTTTAATCAACATAGGAAAAACGACACTTGCAAATGGGTGCACGCAATCCTGTGTGGGATTCTTTAATGTTGTTTAAAAATACTGAACATTGATACAAGTTGGCACCTGTGACACCACCATTATTTCTCTTTTCTTCGTTTAGCACAGAAAGCAGCAACTTTTATCGAGGGAACAATTTTCCTTGTTCTTAATTACCCAGGCATTTGTTATGGTCTTTTCACAGTGGCACATAGATGTATAGCTTTTAATCTGAACCACCTAGGGAATGTGTGAAGTGTTTAAGTCATCATGGCAAGGGTCACACTTTTCCGACACAAAAAGGAGTCTCCTCTATGAACACCACAAAATCACCACCACGTGTATATATATTTGCTCAGCTGACGCCCCCCACCCCCCTCCACACCTGTTCCTACCAGCTGTGCCCCACTCTGCCTACTTTCACAGCTGAGAGGGGGAAATGCATGTGACTGCAAAATCACTTCCAGTCACGACATCCTTAATGCTCAAGGAAGTTATTCAGTATTCATGTCCATTAAAATACTGATGGCACCAAGTGATGATTGGAGAGGTTGCAGGGAATTCTGAGCCATATCCTCTGGGGATTCCTTTCTTTAAAAGTGGGCTCCCACCCACATCCCACTTCTTCAGGAAGAACAGCTCTACATGCTTTTGCTAAAGCAAGAAGCAGACTCATTTATGCTTAGCTCTCTCCATCTGATGATGTACCACGTATAGTCTGTTTGCAGCCCAGCCATAAAAGCAAATGCAAATACAAATACAAAGCCTTTATTGGCAAAGCAAAAAAGTAAAGCAAAAATAAGTACCATCACATTGCAAAACCAAGTCTGCCAAATAAAACAATTACAAATAATCATGGGCGGAGTGCTCAGCCATAGAGTCTTGCAATATGTTACTTTTGTAACCTCTCTTTAAGCTTTTTTACTCTTCTTCAGTAAGAAGACTGAAGCAGATGAATATGATGTTTTCATGTATAATCTTTCCAGTAAAGATTACTCTCTTTTAAACTATAAAGCATTGCGAGTCTGGATCTGTTTCTTATCTGCATATTTTCAAATGATCTGTTACTTTGCAGCTCTATTTCTCAGGAGGGACTCAGGACCAAGCGAAGTCCAAACACACCCTGCATTCAGAGTTTTGTTGCTTCTGAAAATCTAAGTTCCATTTAGCCATCATGGCTAATACTCATGGATATACCTGTCCTTCAGGATCATTTCAAACTGGTGGCTGTGTTAGACTGAAGCAGAAAAATAAAACAAGAGTCCACTGGCAACTTTAAGACTAACAGTTTTTATTACAGGACAAGATTTTGAGTCAACCCTGACTTCATCTGAAACAGAAGTATACAGACGTTACATTGATGATTTTATATTGACAACAGAGTTTCTATTATGAATCTAAAAGTATTATATGAATGGGTAAATACTACAGTACATCAGAAGAAGTTAGTACTGAACTGCAAAAGCTTACACTGGGATAAATTTTAAATCTGTTTGGCATGCCTATTCTTTTAGAATGCCACTTCAGAGCTTAAATATTGCCCAGGGCCAGTCAGAAATAAAATGAAAACATGACATAGCATCAGTTGCTACCATGTACTTTCTTAAGAGTAAAGACATACATACTCAGTTCAGGACAGGACATTTATCCCAAAGCTGCCATCTACTATGATTTCAGATATATAGTCAATCTTCTAATATTTCCAGAAACTTCATTTATGACACAGGAGGGTTGTTAAGGCATCAGTTGGAGCTGGTGTCTCTGGCAGAGAAAATCACCAGTATCTGCAGTTTGCTGAATGCTTTCCAATCACAAATTTGAAATTGCCACAGAGATGGTTGACACATTGGGAATTTTCCAAGCGAATACACTGTATGAACAAGCAAGGCGCTCATAACAAACAGTATCAGAGGCAACTTCCAAGATGACAGCAGTTTCAACTGGAATTGGTGCCAATCAAAAAATAGAGCTGCTTGATGGATTTCATTCCAGCAGCTTAAGCGAAGGGACTGTGCTGAAACTGGCAAAAAATGCATTTGGTGGCCATAATGTTATCAGCCGATGATGGTGGAACTCAGATGCTGGAAAGAAACCCATTCCAATGCAAACACACTCTAAAAGAAGAAAGGGTGGCTTGTGACAGAATACACATTCAAAATTCTGCATACCAGACTGCTTTATCGCACAGAACATAGCCAAAAGAAGTTCTATCTAGATTCACACGTACACATGTGGCATTTAACATCAAGAGTCAGTGACTCACAATGGAATGGATGAAATGCTTCTTTGAAAACAACTGCATATGGAAATAATAGAAGCATTGAAGGACCCAGTAGGAACAAACCTGAAGGCTTTGTACATAGGTCCAAAGGTCAGTTTATACATGCTAGACATGTGTTCTCAGGATGACAAATCTGTAGGTATGAAAGACAAAACACTTTCTAGGCTGTACTGTCAAAGATTGCATCCCCCACCCCCTGAGGACTTAGGCTTTTAATGCGCTACCATTTCAGAATGCATATGCTACATGACTAGCTCCATCTGTTTTGACCAAGGGCCAGTTATAAAGCAACTGTTCATAGTTTTATCTTCACAAAAAATAGCAGCATGTGATGACAAGACAGCCCATTTTCTAACTGCTATGCAGTTATATAAGCAAGCCATAGACACCACTCCATCTGTTGGCTTGATCCAGAATGGGTCAATTTTTAAAAACTTGTCCTCTGCCCAGTTTACAGATGAGGTCCTGTTAACCTCCTACTGTCAGACCTGCCAAAAAACATGAACAAATGTAGATGCCATGGTTCCTGGCAATTCAGGATACAAAGGTGTTGCTTCTGAGCAGTCTTTCTCCAGCCTAAGGAGCTTTCCTCTAAGGGAGGAGCCACTTAATCCAGAAGAAGGCTTTAAATTTTGCTCAATAGAACAATAGGATATGGGTAGGATCCAACTTATTACCCAACTGAATAGGCCTAATTGAGGCCTTCTCTGTAAGTCCTTCTGACCACTGCCACAAAGGCAATTTGGATGGGAATCTAAAAAGAGCGCCTGAAGAGAAGGACCAGTTCTGAATTCAGATGTGAACCCAGAAAGTGTTAGGACCTGAGTGAGAATGGATTTAGGAAATTACAAACATACATTTCAAAATCTAATTTCTAACTTTTGAACCACCATCAGTACAAACTTTATCAAATAGCCCTCAGGAAACACTAGCTGCTTGAAGAGACTAACATATTCTTTCCTGTTACCTTTTCTTGGTTTGACTGTTTCTCCCCTATGAATTATGAAAAAATAATGTTTTCCCTGACCCTTCTGAGATCAACAATCATATCTTGTCTCATGCTGTTATGTAAACTTAGTACATTTACATGCATGGGACAGATTTCACAGGAAGATAAAGTTGGAAAGACAAAGCACTATGCCCTGAAGGATTATTGCTATAATCAATTAAAGGAGCTTCTGTAATAAAATGTTTAGTACTCAGAGAGTAGTTATTTATTTATTATAATTCTGATCTATTAATTCACAAATGATGTTGAACTATCCATAGACTTTAAGGGGAAACCAGTGCAACAAAATAAGAAAACATCTCAAGAATGCTCACATATTTGAGTCATATAACGGAGGAGCAAAATTATGTTTGCTATAGTCCAATTGAAGCTGCAAGCCTGCAAAATTTAACAACATTCCTGCCTGAAACTTCAATACTGAAGTGAAATAACTGGTGGTAAGCTCCCCACCAAAGGCTTAAGAATGCGATATTTGGGAACTACTGAAGGGGCATACATTTCTTTCCAATTTCCTCCTTTTTTGAAGTAGAATGTAATGCAACATTGAATAGAATGCAGTAAACCAGCTATTTACATCTTCCAGTAAGGATAGATGTCAGGAACCACATTCCAAAGATGTTTATTTATTCATTTTTAATGGGCAAAACCGGAATCCCCCCCCCAAAAAAAAGTGTTTTATCTGTACATTTCGTTTTATCCCATCAATATCCCAGCATGTTGCCACATTATGTTCATAGATTCAGAGGGAGTGGGTAACAGATATGTGTAATTAAAATAACTGCTGTTCATCAAGATCTAAGACTTCTAATTAACCAAACATTTGCCTACAGGGGGGGAAAGGATGCAGGTATGTGGGTAAAATGAAATCAGAAAATTAATTGTTTATACGTAGGAACAGAATGAACATTTACTATAGAAATTAGAGCTGAAGTCTGTGAACAATCAACAAAAGGCAAACAATAATATTAGTACTTTTGTTGTGGTCATCAAAACCAATAGGGGGAAATGTTGCCCAAAACCCAGTGGTGAGTGCTGTTGGTGAGCTTTGTACAGTGAGAAACTCCTAACAGAACCCTAGAACTGAGTGGGACTTCTAAGCTACCCAGCCAAACCCCCTGCCCAATATTGAAAATTTTGAGCTAGATTATCTTTTATAGATGACTGTCCAACTAAACAGAAGATTTTCCCTTTCAGTCCAGATTCCTCATGTGTAGGGATGTGAGCCTCAAGGTGATACCTGAGGATCATCCAGAATTATAGCTCAACTCCAGACTACAGAAATCAGTTCCCCTGGAGAAATTGGATGCTTTGGAAGGTGGATTCTGTGGCATGGTGCCCCACTGATGCCCCTGTTCTCCCCAGATCTCTAGAAGTTCCTAACCTGGATCTGGCAACCATACCCCCACCCCCAGCAATGGTCAGAGGGGATCTGGCAACCCTTTTCCTGTGCCTAAGGTAGACTTTAAACCCTCTGAGGATGCACATCCTGGAGAATGATCAGGGGACTAAGGTAACACCAGTATCACCAGACTGGATGCAGGGCTGCCAGGTGGAGGCTTTCCACTGGTAGCTTCAGTTGTGTGCTGTTTCTCACTAGAGCAGCAAGAGGGAAATTGGGAGAAATAAGCATTGTCCCAATGCTGTGATTTCATTTCTGATGCAACCTCCAGAAGTGATACCATCATGTCTGTGCAAAACCATAAAGTTGGTGTGTGGGGAGGAAATCCTATAATATAGTGCTGCCATGATACACTTCTGAGGTTGTACCAAAAATAATTTCTCCATGTTGGAATGCAGCTTTTTAAAAGGTTTCCTCCCCCTAAAACTCCCACTGGCTTCCAGAGATGGGCTGGCAACTTTCAGCCTAGGTTGAGAGGCTGACTCCGGCAGCTTGAAAAGAAGCTGCCTACTGATAACCACGGGAGGCCTGGCAAATTGATAATTCACCATGCAGCTGCTCCTCTTCTCTTTACAGTTTGTTCCCAGAGCATCAGTCCTCCAGTTTATCCACCCACCCATTAGAGTGGCAGAAACAGTGGACCCATTGTAAAGAAATGCCAGGCATGCTGTCTGAGCTTCTGCTACTGAATCTGATAACTGCTCTGGAATATAGTTCCTTAAAGAGTTGGGCCTTAATCCAGCCTTGACTGCATGAAGTGCAGGAATGAGTGGGGCTTCTTTCCTTTTCATAGAATTTAAGCTCTAAGCAAATCAGTTTCATTGGTCTATCCTGTTCACAGGAGCTAGCATTTCCCTGTGGCCTTGGACTTAGCCCTTAGTACTGCTCTGAAGGACATATCCCAGATCTTGTGTAGATCCTTGCTTTAGCAGAGGCCATAACCAGCTCAAGGACCAAGCTGCTAAGAGAGGGCATTTTTTGTTATTCTCTCCTCCTCATTAGGGGTATGCATTTGGCTGTATCTGAGCTCCCCAGCCCATCACCCCTACCTGACAAATACTTTACTAAATACTGAGGGCAATTCCGCACATTGAGAAAAAAATAGCGTTACGCCAGCAAAATGGTGTAATGCTAAAAAAATAACATACCTCCGGCCATTCCTCACCTCCTGGCTCTCTTGCTTTCCTCTGTCGCCCTCTTGCGCTTCTTAGCACTCTGCATGCCTGCTTGAAATTGTGGAAGAGAGCAATGCGCTTTACGTGCGACTTTCCTCCACCTGTCACTCAAGCCAGGCAGCCAATCACCATTATCAATGTTTTAAAGGGACCACAATGCTAGCTAATTTTTTTTAAAGTAAAACTTCTCCATTGAGATGCCTATGCATCTAATCACAGATCCCTGGAGAGGAATAAAGACAGTGACTGGTTAAACTGAACAACATTTTTTTAAAGTTTTCTCATTTTACTGTTAGTTGTTCTTTGGGCTTGGTGGATGGTAGATTGTGTGTGTTTGGAGGGGGGGGGGCTTGAGGCTTTTCTCCAGGTGAACTGATCTCTGTCACCTTGAAATCAGTTGTAATAGCAGGAGATGCCCAGCCACCAAATGTGGGTGGGTTGGGAATTATACATGCAGTGTGCTTCTCTGGGTACTTTTTTCTTCTCAAAAACAGAGAGCCAGTCTTGGCCTTTCTCTACCTTCTTGGAGTAGCAGGCATAAGCAGCAGGAACTTCTAAAAAGTTCAGTAATTTTCATTATTTTTGTCTGCTACCAGGAAATGGTTGCCTCCATGACAAGAGGATAGACAAGAGGATGGATCACAACCTCCCAATATTTTGTGATTGTATCTTCCAATTTATTGTTGGTGGCACTCTCTGTCAGTCATTTTGTGGTGTTATCGACTACCTGTTCTCAAAACTCCAATAGTAAGAAAGCACTCAGATGACTGCATTTTGCAAAAGGATACAGAATGGTGTTAGACTACAAAGATTTAGTGGATAGCAACATTGAACCATTAGAATATTTTTTGTGTCTAGTACATTTTAGTTTGACCTGGTGTGTATGTTTTCAGCAAGAGCTGTGGTGAGTGTCTGCTAGCACAAGTGGCTTCTTTCCTAAAATCACTTCTTTTGGGGGCTATCCCAGTCTCTTTGCTATTGGTCAGAGGTGACAGGGCGTGTTGATAGAGGGAACACATGGCCGTACCTGGTCATTCCGATTGGTTGTGATGCAGTAAGGAGGGTTGGTCTATGCTGCACGTCACTTCCAATGCTGTCACGAGGGGTGTAAAAAGATGGCTGGGTTTCTGGTGGGATCAGTGGAAATAGTTTCTGGGGGCAAAGGGGGCAGAATGTAGGGGCATGACACCATCACTTCCAGGAAGGGGGGTGTATGTGGCATAATGGCAGCACTTCCGGGACAGGGGCCAGGGGCCAGAGGGCATAATCATGCAGCTTTTGGTGTCGTCAGGGTATGTGTGACGTAATGGCAGCACATCCAGGGCATGGGGCACAGGGTGAGGCATGATGATGCCACTTCCGGTGACATCAGGGAGCATGGTTATGCAAATAGGTTAATTAGTATGCAAGGTGGTGGGAGTGGTTAAGTTCATTATAATATGTGTATCCCTTTACTACTTATTGACTTCATTCCTTGCACATGTTTCTTCACAATGGGGCCCCAAAGTGGCTTAAATAATTCTCATCTTCATTGTATCCTCACAACAATCCTGGAAGATAGGTTAGGTTGAGAGTGTATGACTGGCCCAAGGTCCATGGCAGAAGGGGGATTTCCCAGATCTTTGTCTGAATTACACCAGATTTTTTTGGGGGGTGGGGTATCAAAAGTATTGGTGGTTGCTGCTAGGCTTAGTCCTGATGGGTCTTTAAATGAGAGCAGCAATTTGCACAGTGAGTCATTTGCTGACTGATAACTATTATTGCTGCCATAGAATCAATAATGTACAGTATAATACAGCAAGAACATATGGAATTAGGGAGTGTGACAGCTTCCAAAATCCCGAAGCACATCCATGGCTGTGGGATACCTGCTTAAGTCATTGGTGCCCCCCAAAAATTATGTGGTTCAAAATAAAGGCAAAAA
Organism: Paroedura picta; assembly: GCF_049243985.1. Taxonomy (NCBI): domain Eukaryota; kingdom Metazoa; phylum Chordata; class Lepidosauria; order Squamata; family Gekkonidae; genus Paroedura; species Paroedura picta. The sequence goes on along the minus strand of NC_135373.1, from coordinate 60,513,026 downwards.
AGTTGCATAGTCCCTAAGAAAGAGACGCCAACGTCCCTGGCAAGTAACATGGCTACCAGCAATAAGACTGAGAATAGGATTTAGATGTAGCACTAAAGTTTAAAAAACTACAGTAACGTAGACAACTTAATTTCTTGTTTTGTTTTGAAACCTATTGAGCTCTACAGGATCTAACTGCTTGGAGGGGTTGGTCCTTCTCCCAAAAGTGCAAAAATAAATAAATAATAGAAATCCACAATATAGTGGGTGGGACAAGCCTTGATTGGTAATACACAATAGAAACAAAGAACTGCAAGGACACTGCATCCCAACCCCACAGATGCAGTGGACCTTCAAACTTATGTAAATAATTTCCATTTAGGGTTGATTCAGTTCCCCCATATCACAGTTCCAAGTGGGAAATGGCTCACTCCGATCCTTAAAATAGTATTCCCTGCAGCTTCTCTGTGACTTCAGGGAACATTCGTCGAGTTGGGGAAACCCAGACAAAATGTACCCAGCATTGTAACAACTAGTTTGGCTCAAGTAGGTAGCCATGTTGGTCTGAAGCAGCACAACAAAACAAAATCAGAGTCCAGTGGCACCTTTAAGACCAACAAAGATTTATTCAAGGCATGAGCTTTCGAGTGCAAGCACACCTTGAAAAAACTAGTTTGGCTTTTAGTGTTCCTTTAGGAAGCAAATTGTTTCATATCAGAAACATTCTATGGGTACAATTCAGATATCATGCTAGGTCCATTCTATTTAGTGCTTGTTTATTTGCAGAAGTTCCAAAAATAAGGATAGCTGCAGATCAGAGATTGGCTTGTTCTTTCACAGCATTGCTGTGCCAAAACACTACATTAGTATGAGATCTGTGTTTTCTGTAATCCACCATTTGTATTCAAACCTGAGCCTCTACTGAACTTCCTTGCAGTTGCATTGACCTTGGTCTTGCTATTTTTGAATTATATTGGGGACCTCTGTGTAGAGAATGTATTTTGTACAGTGCTGTGCAAATGACAGAAGCTTAGCAAATAAGGAAAGGCACTATAAGTGCATATTAAGGGCAAACCCTGTTGTCATTGGTTTCCACAGAGCTATCGCAATGTTTCATCCACCTGCAGCTGAACTCTTAGGGTTAGTCACAAAATTGAATAACCAAAACACTAGGTAGGTATTATATTTCTTTAAAATATTTAGACCATGGTTGTCAGATCACTATTGTCCAATTTGCCAAACTTCAAACTGTAATATTCAGTCTAAAGATGTTCATTGAAATTGTCCTTTGAGACTGTGTGCATCTCAGTTTCTGAAATTCCTTCATGTCCCAAAATCCAAATATGTTGTGGCAGAATCGGCCTGCTCAAACCTGCAGATCCTATTCCACATTCCCCACTCCAAATGGTTCCCAACTCTTAGGGAGGCCTCTCTCTCTCTCTCCCTCCCTCTCTCCCTCTCTCTCTCTGGTAACCACTGGCACCACATGATCAGTGCATGGAATTGCCTCCTGAGAGGGTCCGGGCTACCAGCTTCCCACCTCAGACCTGAAGCCTTGCCTCTGTGTCTCCCACTGCTCAGCACCCGGTCACTGTAGGGACAGAAGGAACAATAACAAAAACCAAGTTAGAAATGCCTTCCTTCCTTCAGTTCTTATATATTTGTATATCTAAAAAGTGTATTCTCCATAGTCCACTATTGAGAGATGTGGAAGCTAACATATATACATGCCCATTTTCCATATTTTCAGGTCTCCGCTTATTATTATTATTATTATTATTTATTTGATTTGTATGACCGCCGCTCTCGGAAACCGGCTCGCGGCGGTTCACAACATTTTAATACAAATACAATATATTAACCATTAAAATTCCCCATTAAAACCCCATTAAAACCCCATTAAAACAATGACTAAGTCACAATGATGGCGATTAAAACTATTCCCGTACAGGCCCACTGGATGAGCAGAAGGGAACGGAGGATAATTGGGCATAGGATGGAACACTCTGGGGAACCAGGTCAGTTTAGTACTGGCCTCCCCCCTCCGGGGAGAGGGGTCCGATCTTAGCCCCGGGCCATCACCCGGCCTTAGACAAACGCCTGGCGGAAGAGCTCCGTTTTGCAGGCTCTGCGGAACTCAGAGAGCTCCGACAGGGCCCGCAGCTCTTCAGGGAGCTCATTCCACCAGGTAGGGGCCAGGACCGAAAAGGCCCTGGCCCTTGTCGAGGCCAGGCGTGCCTCCCGGGGTCCTGGGATCATCAGCAGATTCTTACCCGCAGAGCGAAGTGCCCTGCGGGGGGCATAAGGAGATAGGCGGTCCCTCAAGTATGCAGGACCCAAGCCGCGTATAGTCTTAAAGGTTAGTACCAAAACCTTGAACCTGATCCGGAAACAAACTGGCAACCAGTGCAGCTGCTTCAGCAGAGGCTGAACATGGGACCTCCAAGATGATTTAGTGAGGACCCGTGCAGCTGCATTCTGTACCAGCTGTAACTTCCGGGTTAGAGACAAGGGTAGGCCCGCGTAGAGCGAGTTACAGAAGTCTAATCTAGAAGTAACCGTTGCATGGATCACAGTGGCCAGGTGTTCCGGGGGCAGGTAGGGCGCTAGTAGCCGAGCTTGGCGTAGATGGAGAAACGCCGTCCGGGCTACCTTAGTGACCTGGGCCTCCATGGAAAGTGAGGCATCCAGAATCACTCCCAAATTCCTGGCTTGGGGCACAGATGACAATTGTACCCCGTCCAGGCAGGGAAGACGCGCTTCCTGTTCCTGCTCCCTTCGGCCTAGCCAAAGGACCTCCGTCTTAGAGGGGTTGAGTCTCAGGCGGCTCTTCCTGATCCATCCAGCCACTGCTTCCAAACAACTGGCGAATTTTTCTGGGGGGAGATCTGGCCGGCCATCCATCAAGAGATAGAGCTGGGTATCATCAGCGTACTGGTGACACCCAAGCCCATAACTCCATACCAGCTGAGCCAGGGGACGCATATAGATGTTAAATAACGTGGGGGAGAGCACCGCTCCCTGTGGCACCCCACATGGGAGTGCAAAGGAGTCGGATAACTCCTCCCCCACAGCGACCCTCTGTGATCTGTTCTCTAGAAAGGAGGATAGCCATTTAAGAGCCACCCTTCCAATCCCAGTATCAGCGAGGCGGTGAACCAAGAGCTCGTGGTCAACCACATCAAATGCGGCTGACAGGTCTAATAGCACGAGAATGGCCGACCCGCCCCGGTCCAGCTGGCGCCGGAGATCATCTGTCAGGGCGACCAGCACAGTCTCCACCCCATGGCCAGGACGGAAGCCAGACTGGTATGGATCAAGGGCCGAAGTTTCCTCCAAAAATGCTAGGAGCTGGTCCGCGGCGGCCCTCTCAACCACCTTGCCCAGGAATGCAAGATGCGATACCGGGCGGTAGCTGGCGGGGTTCCGCGGATTCAGCGATGGTTTTTTCAGAAGAGGGCGAACCACTGCCTCCTTGAGCCGCTGAGGGAATTCTCCCGATGTAAGGGAGAGGTTTATAATCTCCCTCAGGGGAACACCTATCCGTGGGTCGCTGATCTTAAGCAACCACGACGGACAGGGATCAAGGGGGCAAGTGGTCGCCCTCACGGACCCTAGCAATTTGTCCACTTCAGATAAAGAGAGCCGCCTGAAGCCATCAAACCTGATCCCCCGTAACGGCCACGGAGCTTCTAGTTCACGCTTATTGTTCTACTCATTACTAATACTGTCAAGGAGAATTTTGTCTAAGCACATTAATTGGATATGTTAATGTTGTGGAGTCTGTCATGATCCCTACTGTTGTGGGGTCTGCCATGCTCCCTACTGATCCCTACTGATCAACTCATTGAATCACACTCAGAGTCCTCAAGAGAAATATCCAAGGGCAGAGGCACTGGCTGTCAAAGTGCCAGTAGAACCAGAGACCACACAGTCACACCCTGCAAGTCCTAGGGATCCCAGCCCCTAGCTGGAACCTGGGGATCCCTTGGAATTATAGCTCATCTCTAGACTAAAGACATCAATTCCCCTAGAGAAAATGGCTGCTTTGGAGGGTGAGCTCCCTAGCATTATGCCCTCTCCTCCCCAAATCCTGCCCACTCCCAGCTCCAATCCTGAAGTCTCCAGGTATTTTCCAATCCACAGCTGATAACTCCTTAATGCCAACCCCCAAGATAGCCACAGGGGTTCCAGGTCTCAAAATTGGGCCCATAGTCCTCCTGAACAATCCTTCAAGAACAGTGATTGTAGAAGTCCCAGAATGAATTGATCCAGTGGAGACAGAGTGTCAATGTGATCCAAAGGAGGTAAAGTGCCAGGGAATTTCCTCACAAAGGGCAATGTGGCTAAATCTGTGCGCTATTGAAAAGCGCTGCAGGTAAAAGCGGCAGATCGCGGTAACGCATACAGCTGTTTCTAGCGAAAAAAAGGCTCTCCCACTAGCGCTGTTCTCATAATGCACAAGTTTCTGGTCTCACTGAACGCAATAGGGGAGGCGATATTAACAGCCAATTAACTGTTGTGTTTGTGTTTCCCTTTAAGAACTCTTTTTAAAAAACCCGAAAACACCTGTAGCAACGCATATTCGTTCCTTCAATATATCAGAAAGACCTTTTCCACAGGCATAGGAGCTGGCGCTTAATTGTTTACAGGCTCCTCAAGTTAAAAGAAATCCCCCCCCATGGGCGAGATATGTGGCCGAAATTATGGGCAGTGTCGAACAAGGGGCTGTATTGTGCTTGGGAACTTTAAAGACACTTGCAGTAGGGAGATTTGTTTAACTTTTAATCACTTCTGTGGAGGGACTAGCTGGAGAAGCCTCTGAGAAGCCTCGCTCATTCGTTGCTTTCCCCATCTAAGGAAACTTCGCTGGAAGTTCGGCAGTGAGAGTGGGGGAGGGACATTCTTTCTGCTGCTACATTGAGAACACACATGCCTTTCGCTGATGTGTTGCAGCTTGTGCGCAGAAGTGTAGCGGTTTTTTGAGGGGGAATCCACTTTTCCCCTTTTCCCGAAAAGTGCTACAATGAAGCGCTTTTTGCAGGAGTATTGCAGGAGTGTTGCAGATTGTGTGCGACGTCATGCGGAACATTGAATTAGTAGCGTTTACCGAAGGTAAGACTTCTGCTACATTTAAGTCGTGCGGAATGGCCCCAGAGTAGGTGCACAAGTCCCCAGCCATGCAATACTTCTGTGCAGAATCCTGTCCAAAGTACTACAAGAGGAGCTTCAAAGAGGAGCTACAAAAGTACAACTGCAGGAGCTTCAATACCCGCCAGCAGAACAGCTGAGCTTGATTACCTCCAAGCCTATTTAGACTGAGGTTTGGGAATGTTGCTTTGCTGGTTCAATCAGCCTAGTGAGGTGCAAGCCTCTGCCTTCTGCTTATACACTTAAGTCCCTTGTTTATTTGCAGAAGTTCCAGATAGCTCATCCCAGGGCCTGGTCTGACAGTGCTGTTCTGAAAAAGATCTCACCAGCCCTGTCTACAGAGTGACAGGCTCAGCCACAGAGCCTTGACAGAAGTCTGCCCAACATAATATGCATTTAAGTAGGCAGTATTTAAAGGAAGAATAACCTTCAGGAGATGATTAATACATCAGTGAAAAGGCTGGCACTGAAAAATGCTAAATGCCAGGCACATTTGATTGGGGATGTAGTTCCATAATGGCTGCATCAGCACAGAAAAGGCTTTTCCTTCAGTCACCATTAACCTACCAGTGATGTAGTGATGAAGTAGCAAATTCCAAAATTGCATTCCTTTCTCACAGTGTCCATTTTCGCAAGCAATTCATTAGAAGATACTGATGATGCAATTTAAAAAAGCAGTATTTCAGAAGGTTTTGTATCAGTGCAGTTGGTAAGATTTGCCCTGTAGCTACTGTTAGCAAATGTTCACAGTTGATTAGCTTGCTTAGATTGCATGTACATTGTGACAGGTAGGTCAGGGTTCAGTGTAGATACATTTCAACTGTGCTGCTTTTGGGCCTCTGCTTTCAAAGGCATTCACCAGTCAGTGGTAAATCATCATGCTGGTGTATTCTCAGAACTTATGGGCTCAACCTAGTACTCTTAGGCTACTCTGCAAGAACTATTTGTGACCGAATTTAGAATTCTCAGCATGAACTTCCTCCTTTGGTGAATTAGGCTGCAACTGGGACAAGACTAGAGTAGTGCCAGGACAAGACTAAAGTAGTAGCCTGCAAGATGGAGCTCTTCCACCAGGCGTGTGGTTGAGGCCAGGGCAGAGTCCCAGGTTTCCAACTTGGATCCCAGAGTCTATCAGACCAGCTACCTCTCTCATTGGAGGGATGGTATTGCAATGTTGCATGGTATAGCCTCAGGGCTGAACAAGATGGGGTTAGAATTGACTACAATGGATGTCCACTGCCTCCTGTTGTTAATGTTGTATTGTTTACTGTCTAATTGCATAAATCATGGTGTTTTATTGTATTTTAATCATAGAATCATAGAATCATAGAGTTGGAAGGGGCCATACAGGCCATCTAGTCCAACCCCCTGCTCAACGCAGGATTAGCCCTAAGCATCCTAAAGCATCCAAGAAAAGTGTGTATCCAACCTTTGCTTGAAGACTGCCAGTGAGGGGGAGCTCACCACCTCCTTAGGCAGCCTATTCCACTGCTGAACGACTCTGACTGAGAAAAACTTTTTCCTGATATCTAAGCCTATATCGTTGTACTTGAAGTTTAAACCCATTACTGCATTTCATCCGGACCAGGGGATTTGAACTCATCCAGTGCAGCTAAATGCCTCTCGACCACCTCTCTATCCATGTTAACCTGCCACCCAGACACTATCCTTTGGCTACAGCCATCTCTAGATGTGCCTAAACACTTTGACCTGTGGGAAAAAACAGATGTAAAATAGGCACTAAGCCTTTCTGCTTTCTCTGCATCTTTCGTTAGAGTTTGTCCATCCGCACCCAACAGCGGGCCTATTGCCTCCTTTACTTTACGTTTGCTCCTCACGTAACTGAAAAATCTTTTCTTGTTACAATGGGCTTCCCTGGCCAATCTTAGCTCACTCTCAGCTTTGGCCTTTCTGATGATTGATCTACAGTGCCTAGTAACCTGTAGGTACTCTTCTTTAGAGCTCTGTCCTTCCCTCCATTTCCTGAACATTTTCCTTTTCTTTCTTAGTTCCTCTTGAAGTTCTCTGTTCATCCAAATAGGCTTCTTAGAGCTCCTGCAGTGTTTTCGTATTTCTGGAATAGTCATTGATTGAGCATGCAATAGCTCTTGTTTGAGTAGCGCCCACCCTTCACATGCTCCCTTCCCTTCCAGCATTCTCGTCCATGGTATGACACTCATCATGTCTCTGAGTTTATTAAAGTTTGCCCTACGAAAATCCAACATCCGCGTGTGGCTACAAGCTTCCTTGGCTCCCAATCTCAAAAGGAATTCTATGAGGACATGGTCACTTCCCCCTAGGGTCCCCACCTCCTTCACCTCATCCACCAACTCTTGCCTGTTGGTCAGTATTAAGTCCAGTATGGCTGAACCTCTTGTGGGTTCATCTACCATTTGATAAATGAAATTGTCAGCCAGGCAGGTCAGAAACTTGCATGACTGAGGACGCTTCGCAGAGTTTGTTTCCCAGCACACATCTGGGAAATTGAAGTCACCCATGATGACAAGGTCCTGCCGTTTGGATATTTTCTCAAGCTGCTCACAAAGTGCAGCATCCACATCCTCTCGTTGGTCAGGCGGTCGGTAGCAGACACCAACCACCACACTGTTTGTTTTCCCCTCGCTTATTTTCACCTAGATGCTTTCCACTGTAGATATACTCTCCTTCACTAGAATTTCCTGACAGGTAAGCCCTTTCCTCACATACAGTGCCACTCCTCCACCTCTTCGATCTATTCTGTTTTTTCTGAACAGTTCATATCCATCCACCATTACATTCCATTTTTAATATTTTATCATGTAAACCGTTGCTAGACCTGTTGGGAGCGGCGGTATATAAATTTAAAAATAAAACAAACAAATAAGGCCAAAGTGGGCTGCAAATTCAACCAAACAGGAACCTCTGCAAAATTAATTTTGGTTCTTTGTAGGTCTGTTGCCCAGCAATAGGAGTGAGTAATGGGTATCCAAAGGCCACCATTTCGAGTTAAGCAGTGCCTCATCTGATGAACCTAGTTAGGTTTTTACATCATTGCAAAAAGAGAGGAACTGCTGGGCATGATGTCAACAACTGGAGGCAAAAATACTCTTGGCCAGTTCAGAGAACAAAGGTTTCTTTATTGGAGCCAAATAGACATTAATTAGTTGCAAAGAGATTAATTGAATAAAAACAGATGGCAATTGGGGAGAGTGATATCAGCAGGGTACATTGTACCTTCAGATTGTGTGCAATAAGACAGGCAAGGCCTGCCCTAGGCCTTCCTCTTTGTTTCAGGTCTGACTCTGGAATAGAAAAAGAAAAGTAACTGAGCAAATCAAGATATTTAGTAAACCAGGTCTCTTGAAGAAGATGCCGATTCCTGATTGAGACATTTTCTGGGTCATCCTGCAGTATTCCATCCTGCAGTTTATAATTGTTCCTAAATTAACAGTTGGCAGTACATTTTATTTCTGGAACATTAGAACACCTAATATGAGGGCTTAGAGGGAGGCATGAGGGTAGTTAGAAACCCTCAAAGGCCTCTGGGCAGGTTCTGGGTCTGCTAAGCACCACATTTCATGCCACTCTGAAGTTTAGGGTTGTTGAAGGGGATGGATTTAAGGGCAAAGGACCTAAAGAAGGTGACCCAATGGATCCCTGAGAATCCCTGGGTGGGGCTGGACACAAGGAAAATCTTTTGATCTCTGCGTCCCTATATAATTAAAGGTTAGTTTAGTTAACCTATATTTTAACAAGCTAAGTTTAGCAAACATATCCTACTCTATTTTCAAAAGAGTCTGTTTTAGGATTGGAGACCTGGGGAGAAAGATCAATGGGTATTTCCTGTGCCTCAGCTGATTGGGGCAAGGATATGTGGCCACTCACCATTGTTTAAAGACTAAAAGACGATAAAAACAATGCTTTCATTAAAAACTGGCTCGCTAGGATTGTAATGAGTTGACTAAACATACCACCAGAGGCCTCCTCCATGCAGGAACTACAAAAGCCTGATAGAAACACTATCAGATGGTGTTAACTACGACTGGTGGTAACTGAAGCAGGTATAAGTTATCTTTTTCTCTCAAAATCTGAGTTTCCAGCCACCAGGAGAATTATTGCCAATAGAAGGCATGAAGGCCTTATCAAGTCACCTCTTAAAGATTTCAATGGACGTTTCTGTGAACATTTTGCCGGGAGTAAATCCTTTCTTTCCTCTGTTATACAGCTTCCCAAACCATCTCTGGCTGAAAAGTTCAATTTAGAGGTCAGGCTAAACTCTGATTAATACCTTCTTCCCAAATTTTTAGAAGGATGAATTAGAGTCCATAAAGTCTCAAAGTTTTAGAGAGGAATATCATCTCCCAGCCAGTCTTTCTTTCTTGCCCACACTCATTGCTTATCTTCCTTTTGATATGTATTGTTGAAAGAGAAATGCCATATAGAAGTTTGGCTAAAAGTAATTCAGCTTTAAAGTACTACGAATATGCACAAGTAATACAATATACAATAATCTATTATGACCATCAGTACAAGATTTAGTCAATGCATTATCTAATATGCTATGCTGGATAAATAGGCCTGGATTTGAGAAGGTATTAATCAGCTATGGCAAGGCTTTAAATATTTTATTGGTGAATTAAAACTTAACAGATTGATGCTTTATCACGGCGTACAAAACTCTTAACTTCAGTGGGAGTTTTCAGAAGCAGGAAGAACTTCAAATCAGGCCATTAGCTAATATCTATTAACATGTGTACTTAATGCTTTATAAAAACTCTAAAAAGACATCAAGATCACCTATAACACATATAGAACCTTTCCTTTTGCTATCAAGAGCCATGGATTAATTTAATGAGTATCAGGTCAACATTTTATTCTTTTGCAAAGGCTTTTAGGGTCAGGAGCTTGGATATGAATAAATTATCATGGTCTGTAATTGGAGACTTAAAAGGTTTTATTAAAAGAAGCTAGTCTGTTGCATTCAGGAATACAACAGGTGCAAGATTAGGGGGGATGGGGTGGAAGAACTCTGCAGATGGCTTCTTCCTCCCCTCAGGACATGGAAGGGCTGCAGGCTGGAGGCCCCTGGGCAGGTAACTCACCGGCAAGGGCAGCTCTCATGCAGCAGTGATCTGCATCCTCTGAGCCTTGGAGGGAAGTGGAAAGAGGAGGGGGTGGTCAGAGGTGGAGGACAGAAGGTGACTGGCTGAGTGCTGGACAGATAGGCAAGGTAGTTAGAGGAGGAGGCACTCAAGGGTGGGACAGCCACCCTGAGTAGCTGTTAAATGCTGAGTGGCACTTAAGCCATGAGACCAGCTCCTCCTCCTAGGCCTCACCAGAAATATTAAGTGGAACAGATATGACTTACTTCCCAAAAATTCTGTTTTTCAGCCCAATATCACAAGCACTGTCTGGAAAATTAGGAGACTGTGTTCTAATTGTGTTCTAGCTTTGAACACACAGGTATGTACTGAAAACAGATGTGGGATCTGTACACACCTTATAAATGGTGTGTAGTGTATTTGCATAGAAGAGTAGAGTCGGATCCTCCCTAGTCATGGCTGCTGACCCGAGCCCATCTCCTACATATACTCAAACCCCATCCATAGGTCATAGTAAATGTGCATAAATCCTGTGTATTCATGCATACAAATGTTTATAGGGAAGACCTGATATATATTCAATTTGCAACTGAAATTAGGGCCTATTCTGCACACATTGGATAATGCACTTTCAGAGTGCTTTTGCAGATGGATTTTCCTGTTCTGAACTGGATAATCTACTTCTAAAGTGCATTGAAAGTGCATTATCCAACATGTACATAATGGCCCAGGAATCAGTACCTGGGTAAATGTTGGGTTTGCATCACATGTTTGGATGTACATGAATTGAATGTAACATAAAAATTACTCAAAATGTTTTACTGGATTGTGTATACATTCAATGTAACTTGTGAACTGGGCTATACTCTGCTGTGAAAGCACCCACATGTATATATACCAGGCTTTCTTAACCAGGTTTTCTTGACAGCCTGGATGGGTTTCCTGAGTGGGTTGGAGTCAATTAATTTTAAATATATTTTAAAAAATTGTTAAACATTTATTGGATTATATAATCATACATGGCCTAAAATTCTTCGATCCTCCTCAGCTGCTTTAACTCTTTCTTGTTGCAATGCTAATTCCCTTTGAAATATTATCAGAGAACAGGCAGCAATTTAAGGGGGCTTGCCCTTTTGGAAACATTGAATTTTCCTATAAGGGGAGAAGATCTGGGGAGCTTTTAGCTCTTCAGGTGGACAGGGAATGTGGAATTCCAGTGCATGTAAAGGACAAATACTGCAAAAAGAAATTCCTTTATCATTCCTTTTCTATGTTTTATTTCAATGGGGTGATGTATACACATTCCAGCCTGCTGCTGGATGATTATGTAAATATGAAGAAAAGCTTGAAGCCAAATTGCTAAGAAGAAAGGCTCCTCATTGTCCCCTGTTCCACTTTCTGTTTAGCCAATAGGATTCCCACTGAGAGGCACAAAGTACCCCTAAGCCCTCCATCATTTACTTCTACTACTGCTTGCAATACAGCAGGAAATAGCAATAGGCCTGCAGCTTTCACCTGTCAAATGTTAGGAGGTGTTTCTGATTATGCTCACTGCAAGCTGTTCTTCTGAATCAGGGGTGAGGACCTACTTTATATTTCAGGAAGCTAGTTTTGTCTTTGAGGTCTATGATTCACTGGTTTGAGCCAGCTGAAAAATGACTCCTCAGATAGGTCCCAACTAATGGTACGTGCTAGTAAGGTCAGGAATCTGCTGGCTTATGCTGTGGTTCCATTATCATGAGGGGAAAATGAGGCTAAATTTAGAACATACTTGAAGATATTTATAGAAATTAATTTCCCTGTAACTAAAATGTATACTAAAATGGGGTATTCAGGTCTTGTGATATTTCTTGGAGCCAATGAGAAGCAGTCTTACAGCTGATCAGTTGACATTGGCAACAGTGAATCACTGGTTTAGCCCAACCCAGGGCCTCTTTTAGAACAGAGAACTGAATTTACTACATTTATGTTCCTTCATTCTCCCCAAAGTGCTTCCAGTATAATACTCCTCTCCTTTATCTTGTCCTCACAACAATCCTGTGACAAAGGTCATGACTGGCCCAAAGTTTCACAGCAACTTCCACAGTAGAGCTGAGATACATCTGAGATACACAGCAGAGCTGAGATACATTTGTCTATCCTGACACTCTCAATAGTTCACCACACTGCCTCACAAGAGAATGTGGATGTACAGCAAGACTGGGATGCATTGGTTGGGATATGCTGTTTTAAGGACTATCCATCCTAGAATTACTAGTGCATGAGCATCAGGGGCAGACAGGTGGTGGGAGGGACAAAATGCCATATTCGGAAAATTAATCCCAGGACAGCGGAAGCAAAAGGCAATCAGAAATATGAGGTGAAGCATGGGGAACTATTTAAAAAAGGTCATTTCAAAGGGGAGCCATGGTGGTCTGTGGAGAAACAGTAAGATTTGAGTCCAGTAAAATGCAACACAGACTTATTGTAGCCACTGGTAGCCACAGAGGAGTGGGTGAACAAGGAAGTGCCAGGGTATGTCATGCATTGGTGGAGGGCATGGCATGATGATGCATTGCACCCAGGCAGGCAGGGGAGGTATGAGTCCCACTGCTTTAAAAGGAGCCCTGTGTGCGGGGCCTGGCCTCTTTCCCCGGGAGCCACTGTAGGCAGCTTCCCTCTCTCCCCAGGTTCAGGGCCTCCATATGAGGTGGGAGATCTGTGAGCGGGTGCCAACCCGACTGGAGAGACCTGGGGCTTACAGTGCCAAGGTGGCCTGGGGGGAACAAAGGGATGTGTGTGCCCCCCTTGGTACCCCAGGGGGACACTTCCCATTGGTGGAAGCCCAGCAGCAAGGCAACCCACATTCCCAGCAGGGGAACCGGGTAGGCACCAGGGAGCCACTGGGGGCCACTGGGTTCCTGTTGTGAGCAGATTATAAGTTCAGGATATCTCTTCCATGCTGTGCCAATACTTCTGCTGGAGTTAATAAAGCTGTGGACTTGTTTAAGCCAATGAACATTTGTGTGTGTCATCTTTGAGCCCAAAATGCCCTCCTGCTAGTCAACACCTTAGAGTAGTGTAAGCTTGACTTGAGAAAGCTTATTACACAACAAATCTTGTTGGTTTCTAAAGTGCTTCCATGCTTGAATCTATCAGAAGTAAACAAAAGTAAAGGACACCTTTCACGGCTCCCGATTTTCTAAACAAACAAGGCCTTTTTGTAGTCTGGATCATGTGATATACTAACAGGGGAAATAGATATGCCAAAACAATCTTAAAGTCATTTTAACGTGGGTTGTGTTACAGCAAGAGATGATGAAGAAAATTTGCCAGATACACCCTGCAACTCCAATCGATTGCTTTCCAAAGGTAACCTGGTAAGGTCACCATTCACACTGCTGCCTTCAGAAGAAGGCTTATAATGAGCAGGACAGAGTAGTGTTACAGTATCTCTATCATATTTTTAGATCCAGGCTTGTGGCCTGAGAAAAGATTCTATTCATCAAAAAATTTCTTTCTGGCATTCTGACTTCTGCAGAGATACAGAAGCTAACAAAGCCTGTGCCAAAAAACATTGGTAGACATAATTTTCCTGAATGTCTTCTCAAGTGTAATATTTCCAAGAAGAGAGAATTACCTCACCTCATTAAATAAGATGCTTTAAAAAAAAATACAACTATTTTTTCTGTAGATTATGCAGAGGGTTTTTTACACTGTTGGTGCCATGAGCTGAAAGAAATTTAGCACTTGTCAATGACTGTAGATGTCTTACTCTAAGGCAAGAACAGGAAAGCCAGCTAGCTATTTTGTGTACTGAGTGTGAACTTGCAAGAGAAATTGACTTGTTGTGAGCTGCGAAGTCGTGTCTGACCCATCGCAACCCCATTGACAATGATCCTCCAGGCCTTCCTCTTCTCTATCATTCCCTGGAGTCCATTTAAGCTCGCACCGACTGCTTCAGTGACTCCATCCAGCCACCTCATTCTCTGTCGTCCCCTTCTTCTTTTGCCCTCAATCGCTCCCAGCATTAGGATCTTCTCCAGGGAGTCCTTCCTTCTCATGAGGTAGCCAAAGTATTTGAGTTTCATCTTCAGGATCTGGCCTTCTAAGGAGCAGGCAGGACTGATCTCTTCTAGGACTGACTGGTTTGTTCACCTTGCAGTCCAAGTGACTTGCAAGAATCTTCTCCAGCACCAGAGTTCAAAAGCCTCAATTCTTTGATGTTCGGCCTTCCTTATGGTCCAACTTCCACAACCATACATTGCAACTGGGAAGACCATAGCCTTGAGTAGATGCACTTTTGTTGGCAGGGTGATGTCTCTGCTTTTTAGGATTCTGTCTAGATTTGCCATAGCTTTCCTGTCCAGGAGCAAGCGTCTTTTAATTTCTTTGCTGCAGTCCCCATTTGCAGTGATCTTGGAGTCCAGGAAAATAAAATCTGTCACCACCTCAATTTCTTCCCCATTGACTATGGGGATATAATTCATAATTTTCCAATGAAATAAGCCAGAAAAATAGTTTTACACTGATCTGGTCTAGTTATCAGATGTTTGCACTTGTGTCCATCCATTAGACTACTTGAAAAAACAACCTTGAAAACTTATCATAGCAACCTCCAAAATGTTACAAAAATATGTCCTGGAGTTTTCAAGGACTCATCTCCAGGTTGGATAGTTTTAAACCACACAAGGGGAAGTAGGGAGAAATTGGGAACATGGGATTATAGTCACAGCATGTGCCATCGTTTCAGAAAAATAGTGTAAGTTCAGAATTCAAACAGCAACTTTTCAATGAGTCATGTAGTTGTAAATATGGAAAAGATTGTGACATATGTGGAAGGGTGTCCCTGTTACTAATTTGTTCTCAGATGAAATAAGTGAGGCTTGGGCCCTGCCCCCAAAGGACAGAGCCAATCACAGCTTCTTTCTGTACTGCATAATGTCCCTGATTATCTCCCTGTACAATTACAAGTTCACATCTGAGATTCCAGTATAAAACTTTAAAAATTATTGCACAAAAGTTGGTACCATTTAACCAATAAGGAACACTGAAGTTGATTAGATAAATAATTATGCCATCTTATTAACACTCTGAAGAACATCAAGTTTTGTAACCATATTTATGACTTAATTTGAGAGGAATGGCTGTAATATTGTCAACAAAACTGGTTGCCTTAGAGGTCGGTCCTTATAAAGGTGGGAACTTTCTGGAAAACAGGATAGGTTAGCCGGCTAGGCCAGCTTAAGATGTATATTTAAACCAAGCTGTCATTTAGCAGGTGAATAAAATATGCCTCTTGTGGTGCAAAGTGGTAAGGCAGCAGACATGCAGTCTGAAGCTCTACCCATGAAGCTGGGAGTTTGATCCCAGCAGCCGGCTCAAGATTGACTCAGCCTTCCATCCTTCCGAGGTCGGTAAAATGAGTACCCAGCTTGCTGGGGGGTAAACGGTAATGACTGGGGAAGGCACTGGCAAAGCCACCCTGTATTGAGTCTGCCATGAAAACGCGAGAGGGCATCACCCCAGGGGTCAGACATGACCCAGTGCTTGCACAGGAGGTACCTTTACCTTTAAATATGCTTATATCTAGTCAACACTTATCTGGCTATTTCCACTGACTGCTACTTCCCAGTGCAGACCCTCCTCTTTCCTCAGGGTTCCCTATCTTCCAGGAGCAACATTTTCTGGAGTTCTGTGGCCTACAGTGGGAAGGAAAAGGCAAGAAAGTTTTGTTATCTATAGGAACACTTAGGGCCTTTTCGCACAGGGATCTTTGTTGCAAATTGTTTGCGGAATGAAAAATCGCCATTTAAAATAGTGGAATTCGTCGTTATGCATACCTGCCTTTGTAGTGGAATCAGTTGCATTTTTTAGCGTTTCCCACAGGCTTCCGGTCTCGGCAGAAATCGCTAGAAAGGAAGCGCTATTGCCAAGCTCGTCCCGCCCCTGGCCGTCAAGCAGCCAATGGGCAGCCGTTAGCATGCTCCCAAACAGCCCCTTTCCCTTTAAGAAAGGTTTTTTAAAAATAAACACAGACCCATAGCAATGAATCTAGGTAGATTCGTTGCTATGGAGAGACCCATCCAGCTGCCTAATGTGAGCTGTCGTTTGATTGTATGATCGTTTGCACGCTGCCTCGAGTGATAAAAAAAAAATCCCCCCCCCTCTCATGGGCACGATTTTCGGCTGAATTTATTTGTAAAAAATAAAGGGACTTTATTTCAGCAAACGGGCTTTTCAGTGGTTTGTGCTTAGTGACTAAAGGTGAAGGACTGAAGCCAGGGAAGCCTCTAAACAGAAAGAGGCTCGCCGGTGCGTTTATCCCCGCTCGCTCGGAGAAAAAAAAATGGCGATCGCTTCGCCGGAAGTTTGGAGGAGAGAGCCAGGGGGAGGGACTTTGAAGAACCAGCAACAATGGTAACGCACAGGTCCTTAGCGCTACTGTTGCAGATTGGTTGCAGGAGTGTATCGCTATCCGGAGGGTGAATCCACTTTTCTGGATTCCCCTGAAAGCGCCACAACGAAGCGCTTTTTGCTGATTGGTTTCAGGATTGTTGCAGATTGTCTACGACGTCGTGGGTTATGGCAAATTAGTAGCGTTTCCAAATAGCAACCATTCTGCTACTTTGAAGCCGTGCGAAATGGCCCTTAGTCTGGCTACAATGCATAGGATAATTTACTAGATTAGGACTGGACTGGACTGAGGAATGTTTATTTCCTTCTTTGCTACATTTTTCTTTGCAAAGCAAATCTAAAAGATTGAATCTAATAATCCAGAGTAATTAACTTGTCTTCCACTTTCACCTTCATTTATGTTGACACCTAATTTTTTAGAATAATTTGAGTCCATTTGGTTTCCAGCCAAATAATAAACTGCTTAGTTATAAACTCAAAATGCTTTTAAGACTATTTTATGGGCAACTATTTTGAATGCAATTAAAGTCTCTCTCATTTGTGCTAATGCAATCCACAAGCTAGTAAAAATATATTAAAGCAACATTAGTATAAAGATGATTCTAGCAGATTCTAGCAACATCATCTAGTAAGTATTTATGAATTTTGCCAGCCTGAGACATTGAATTACTTAGAATTGTATACCTGGTAGAAGAAGAATATTGTCAGGTAAGATCCTGAAAAATAATCTAGAAATTAATGTAGTAATACAAGTTCTCATAATCTGTCTTTACCCAATGTTTTCATGAAAATCCAACAATCTTTTTCTTCTCATCATCAGTTCCATGGATTTGAACCCAGACCAAGTATCCTTACTGTGCTATGGAAGTTTGCATGGTGACCTTGGGACTATCACATACTCTCTCACCTACCTCACAGGGTTGTTGTGAGGCTCAAATGGAGAAAGGGAGAAATAAATTATAGTATAAATGAAACAAATAAAATAAGGCTTAAGTCTGAATCAAAGTGTTCAGGATATCTCTCTTAGCCTAAGATGCTATGGTTTATATAACCAGGCAGGCTTGCTTAAATGGGGACCATATTTGAAGACAGGATGCTCTCCTGAAGTCAGAATGGTAAAGCCCAGTAAAGGCTATATCATATGTTTCTACTGCGAGCAAAACCAAATTGGTTTGTGCATGACAGTTTCTGCATTACATTCTCTTGGGACTTCATCCATTTTTCCTGCATATACTTTAATGATGTGAACTGAGAACAATAATGCTAGAACTAGCCTTGGGCTTACACCAGGAAATGGGATGGAGAGCCTATTTGTTTATTTAAAAGATTTACAGAGTGCAACTCTCAGCCATTGGCTTCAGAGGCAGTTGTAGTTGCTCTTTATCATTCTGCTTCATTTCTCTTGACCACTTCCCGAACAACCTTTATCTGATAATTATGATGATGATGATAATGATGATGATGATGAATAATGGAGGCAGAGGAGGCTAAGGGGTATATCTGGCATTGCTGTAAATATATGTGGGGGTGATTTTCGGAGTTTAGAAAGGCAGCTTTCCCCCCAGTTTTGCTTAGGTCCAAAGATTTGATTCTGTTTTCCTGGGGTCAGATTTTGATTAAAGCTCTATTCATGCATTTAGATATTTATCCTTTGCTTTTTCATCCCAATGAGGACCTAAAGCTTCTTCCAACCATTTTTATCCTATGGTTAAAATAGGATGGGCGTGGCAGAGTGAGAGTAAGGCTGAGAATGGTTGCCCAGGCTTGTATGGCAGAGTGGGGATTCAACCCCAGTTCTCCAAGATTCTTGTTGGATAGTCTAATTGCTGCACCATGCTGGTTCTTTGCCATTTCATATACAGACTGTTCCTACTTTTTTTTTTGTTATCGTGCCGCTCTTCCCAAGATCTGCAGGATTAAAAAAAAAATACTGAAAATGGATGGCAGATTTAACCCCATTGCAAAAAAGTGCTCTCTCACAGGGAAGTGTTCTTAGGACTGCAGCTCATTTATTCAGTGTCCAATACCATAAAATGCAAGCTGGCTTTTCAGTTGTTGGATAGCTGTAGCATCTGCCCTAATGTTAAGGCAAATTTTGTCATTCTCCTGCGTAGCTGAAAATCTGATTGGATGCAGATGTGTTGCAAAATTCTTCTCAGTATGTGACCAGATGACAACACCAATGGCTTCCAAGAGAACTGTAGGCCCACAATTGAAAATGACCACTCAGTAATGGTTGTTTATATTCATGTCCTGCTACAGAAGTCTGAAATATATAGCACAGGGAAAGCATATGGCCAACTGAATAGAGGAAACACTACTTAATAGAAATTTCTGGGTGTTTAAAATCTTAATACCATTTTTAGAATTTATTTTGCTTCATGTGGGAAAAGTACAGAAATGAGTTTGGTTGTGATTGCTTGACAGGCAGATTTGTAATCAACAATTCTGTGATTCAGAAACATGACATCGTCTAAATATCTCCAAAATTTAGAGCTGCTGAAATAGGAAACAAGAAAATAATTTATTTAAGGTTCCAGGAGATTAAATGGTCAATTTACACATTATACCAATGACAGGGTGGGAGATAATTTTTATACAATGATACTTAATGTGTGAATTCCCCAGTTTGACTGGAAATTGGAGTTTTGAGTAGATGTATTTAGAGTAATTGATGACATCTATTGGCTAATTATCTCTGTATTGTCTGCTTCCCATGTGATGATACTGCGCTACTGAAGCATTTCCTGGTGGCATGCCTGTGGCTGGTATAACATATAAACCAGTCCTCTGAACAGAATTTCTAGACACTGTGTTGGCAGTTCGGTGAGGGCTATAATTAGGTCCCAGGGTCTCCCCGGGAGAAAAAAAATAGGTTACTGGCAAGATCAATGTCAGAAAAAAGTGCCAATGACATTGCCAAGTTGAGTGCACTCACCATTACTGAGCCAATGAGCACAGAAGCTAAATGTTGCTTGCCATCTGCACCGGTTGCAAGATTACGTTGGGTTTCTGTATCAGAAAAGAATAAAAGTGATTTAATCATCCACTGCTTGCATGGCTTTTGCTGGAAGATAGAATCCAACGACACCTGGCAGTGAGTGCAATGAGTTTAGGCTGGAATCACTCACATAGGATTGCCCTGGGATTATATTTGTTTGGGTTGTAAGTATCCCGTTTCACATTTGTGACTTGCCCTTCCTCCAAGGAACAGTGACTTCATTATCCATTCTGCACTAGATGTAGATCAGGCAGGAAAGTGTTTACTTCAAGGATTGGAACCCAGGTCCACCAGATCTAAATCCAGTCTTTGTGGTGAATATTATTTAAGTAGCAGGATGTGGTCCCAATTCCTATGGAAGTCACTCAATTACTTGACTTACTAACTACAAATTCCTTGCTCATGAAATAAATAATACTTTATTTTTATAACCCACCCTTCCCATGAGGCTCAGGGATGGTAACATCAGTTGATAAAATGCAGTCCTTAATATCAGTAAATAATACTAAACAGTTACTGTAAATTTTCCTCGCCTTGTCCTGACCTGACTGGTCCTCTTATGTCCCCTGCAGGACATTCCCCATATTCTGTTCAGTCATGCACACTACAGAACATGCACATTCCAACAGGCTCACCAGAAGCTAAACCTTCTTAGTACTTGGATGGCAGACCATCAAGGTTGCAATGCAGAGGCAGGCAATGTCTGAATGTCTCTTGCCTTGAGAATGGGAACATTTTTTTAATGCCCCTTGCATAGGATGATTTTCAATCAATTAATCTTCTGAATCATGTTATCTGACACCACTAAATATAGACTCTCGTGTCAATAGCAACTCATGGAGAAAAGCTGCCATTTGTAGACCTGCAACTTCCTAAGAAGTCCCAAGAAGGAAACCCCCTTCAGCTATGTTCTGATTCTTTGAACAACTTTGCTGGAGACATGCATAGAAATCAAAAAGTCATGTCAGCAAAACAAGGAGAAAAAAGCTTCCTTCAAATCCAAACAAATCAAGTTGACAGGTCTTGAGTCTCAGGCTGTGATCTTCTCTGTTGCCTGACAACTTTGAAGATAGACGAGAGGAATAGGGTGCTTCTTCCTCAGCCTTGATCCTTTTGCAAAGGTAGCTATAGCCTGGAATTACAATTGTTGCCTAAGGGGAATGTACTCTTTATAGATGTTACAATGAATGATGAACCAAACCTAGGGTTATAAAAAGTTGTATTTGTTTTATGTGCCATTAGAGCTGATGGAGCATGTGTTTTTTTCATGTATTTTTTCCCCACATATGGATATACTTGAAATGTGTGTGCTGTGTTAAGTCCCACCAAGTCTCTTCTGACATTGTGACCTTATGAATTAATGTCCTCTAAAATGTCCTATCATTAACAGCCTTGCCCAGGTTGTGCAAACTAAGACCGTCCTTTTTTGAGTCAATCCATGTCATATAGGGTCTCCCTCTTTTCCTACTGATTCCAACTTTTCTTAGAATTTTGGTCTTTATCATTGAGGCTTCTCATAATGTGGCCAAAGTATGATAACCTCATTTAGTCATTTTAGCATCTGGGGGGAGTTCTGGCTTGATTTGGTCTAGAGCTCATTTAGTTGTCTTTTTGAGGTCACCATCCATAAAACTTTCCTCCAACACCATATTTCAAATGAATCAACTTTCTGTCAACTTTCGCATCCATATATAGTAATGGGGAATACTTTGAGTTATGAGTTATCCTGATCTTGTCTGCCAGTGATGCATACTTTGCACTTACAAATCTTTTCTAACTCATTCAAAGCTGCCCTTCCCAGGCTCAATCTCCTTCTTATTTCATGGTTGCAGTTTTCCTTTTGGTTGATGATGGAGCGAAAGGAAAGGAAATTTTTAACAATTTGAATTTCTTCATCGTCAAGCTTAAAGTTACATAATTCCCTAATGGGCATTACTTTTGTCTTCTTGATGCTCAGATGAAATCCTGCTTCAGTACTATCTGCTATAAGAATCATCAGAAATTGTTTCAAGTCTTAGCTTTCTTTTGCCAATAATATGATATAATTTGTGTATTTCAAACTGCTAATGTTTATTCCACTATTTTCCACTCCACCTTCATCTAAATGTAATCCAGTTTTTCTTATGATATGTTCTGCATATAAATTGGTGATAGGGAGATCCTTATCTGACACCTTTGTCTGCTGGAAACCATTCTGTTTCTCCATAGTCTGTCTTAACAGTAGCCTCTTGTTCAGGGTATAGGTTGTATAAAAACAAATCATATGTTGTGGCATCTTTTAGAACCAACCATAATTTTTCATTATCCACACCATCAAAAGCTTTGCTGTAATCTGTACAAAATAATACATTTTCAATGATTTTAAAATCATGGATTCAATCCCATTACATGTTATAATGAGTCCTAAACTTAGTTGTAGAGGAAATTGCATTTCTGTTAAATATTAAGAGCAACATCAGCACTTGTTAGATACAGTTCTGCCTCCAATGCCTGAATAATTATACTCCCTTGCAAAAAATTGGTCTTATCCTGCCAGTCAGCATAACTTTAATATTCAGCTGGTTGAGCTTCAGCCATGGGGTTCATCCAGCTCCATCTTCTTTGGCAGTTGTAGAAAGAGATTTGATTAACAGTGTGATTTCTGGGTCAGATAAACAAGATACGGTGGATATGAAATTGCCTTACATGTGCTTTTCATCTTTGCAAACTAAATCTAAAAATGTTTAACTTGGATCATTACATGGAGTGTAGGGTTCTACAGACAGTTGTAGTAGAATATTTCAGTAGATAGGTCATCTGGCTAATAATATATTTTAGTACAATTTAATTCCAAATATCCTATAATTATTTTTGATCAGAGAATGTCTTGCTGGTCCAGGTCTATAGTTCATCTGATCTACCTTGTCTTAGTGATTGCCTTGCCTGGAAAATAGGGCTGGATAGACTCCATAGATTCGCATTCAGATTCTGCTCAAAAAGTCAGGATTCATTATCCAAAAATAGATTGGTTAGATTGCTTGGATATTGATCTCAAATCAGGTCTTCCTAATAATCTCTGGCTCAACAGATTTTTCAAGACTTTGTGGTACCTAAAACTGCAAAACGTGGTTGATCAAAGATAGGGGGAAATGGTCAATAACAGCCATGTTACATTTTTTCACCTAGGCTAAAAGCTATTATTTGAGACCTGCTGAGGTGACCCAATCAGGTTTATTAGTTCAACATCTAATTTTCTTCTCCAGTCTCTTTTAAGTTTTGAATTTTAGTGTAGACAATAAAATCCAGTTCCCATGGCAACAGTCTATGCAACACCCAATCACATTCCATTTCTCCCAGCCATTAATTTTCATATGCATAGATTTCCATTTTGTTTACTGAAGTAAACCCTACAAATAAATCAAGAAAATGTAACAAGGTTTTTTTAAAAAGATAAGAAATGGTAGGGCAAAACTCTGTTGATGTAGATAATTGTGAAAGACTTGAATAAGTAAGAAACCAAAGGCCAAGATGTTTATGCCATCTTGCAAGACCTGCTCAAGGAAGCTATTAATTTATTCATTTAGATATTTATGTCCTGCTTTTATTCTCATTGGGGACCCAGAGCAGGTTACACCATTGTTCTCCGCTCCCAAATGTTATTAACATGACAATAATCTTGATAGATACATCAGACTCAGGCCCTGGTCTAAATAGCCCAGGCTAACCTTCCAGGGCTTTTTCCTGGGCTCCAAGATTACTGCAGATGGGGACTGCAGCAAAGAAATTAAAAGACGCTTGCTCCTGGGGAGGAAAGCTATGGCAAATCTAGACAGCATCCTAAAAAGCAGAGACATCACCCTGCCAACAAAAGTGCGTTTAGTCAAGGCTATGGTCTTCCCAGTTGCAATGTATGGCTGCGAAAGTTGGACCATAAGGAAGGCCGAGCGTCAAAGAATTGAGGCTTTTGAATTCTGGTGCTGGAGAAGACTCTTGCGAGTCCCTTGGACTGCAAGGCGAACAAACCGGTCAGTCCTAGAGGAGATCAGCCCTGACTGCTCTTTAGAAGGCCAGATCCTGAAGATGAAACTCAAATACTTTGGCCACCTCATGAGAAGGAAGGACTCCCTGGAGAAGAACCTAATGCTGGGAGTGATCGAGGGCAAAAGAAGAAGGGGACGACAGAGAATGAGGTGGCTGGATGGAGTCACTGAAGCAGTAGGTGCAAACTTAAATGGACTCTGGGGAATGGTAGAGGACAGGAAGGCCTGGAGGATCATTGTCCATGGGGTCGCGATGGGTCAGACACGACTTCGCACATAACAACAACAACAACAACAACCTTCCAGATCTTGGAAGGGTTGCCCCTGACTTGTATTGGGAGGAGACACCTTTAAGAAACATCATCATCATGACAGAGGGAGGTGATTGCAAACCAGTTCTGAACATTGCCTTGAAAACCCTATGGGATCACCATAAGTCAGCAACTTGATGACACTTTCCACCACCACCACCATATTACACTGAGAGAGATTGATTCATCCAAGCTCCCTCAGAATAGAGATTTGAAACTGGATTCATATCCAAGTACTTTAATTACTACAACATGCTGCCTATTATTACCATATTTATTAAAGTAAGCACTAAAGAGATTGTATCTAAAAGTACTTGAGCACCTAATAATATTTTTGCTTTTAGAAAATACAATCACCAGAAAATTATCAAATAGTTTCTTCTAGCATTGGCCTTCCCTCTCCAACTCCCTGTCATAAGGCTGTGTTATGGTAATATCAGACAGACAAATGTCAAGACCTTCCTGCCAAATATGACAGTCAGCCTTACTTTGCAATGTAGTGCTACATATTTTAGCTTGTGACTTAGCTTGTCTTCCAAGGTTTCTCTACTTTTTAATGGAATTATGAAATCCAAAAATGGCATGTACTCTTTAATACCAGTCACGAATTTTGTGCGATTGACTGAAATCAGAAATCTGATAATACTAAGCTGAGCCCAGTGAAAATTCTGTGTGAAATGGTTTGGCAATACTGAGGAGCAGATGAAGCCCCATCATGGAAATGGGCTGCTATACTTGAACTTCAGGAGAGCTGTGGGCCCTGTTGGAGCTTTCACAGTTCTGCAGGGCCTGCAAAACAGAACTTTTCCAGCAGGTTTTTGGTTGAGGCTAGAGTTTGCAATATCTGGGCCCCTCATTGAGGTCATCAGGCTCCCCTAGGAAGATCTCCCCTGAGGCTCATTTTTCAGACAATCTGTTGAGCCAGGAGGGGGAGGGAGTTGTCACTGTTGAGGGGGGGGGGTTATAATTGGGAATGTTAACATTGTTTTATGTGGTTATATTTGAGTTGTAAATCACCATGAGCCTTTCAGGAGTGGCAGTATAGAAGCTGAACAACAACAACAACAACAACAACAACAACAACAGAGTCTGAAACTCTGGAAAGGGTAAAAGCCAGAATGGCCCGAAATAGGCTGTAACAGGCATTAAACAAACAAGAATACCACAAAAACAGTGTAATGCATTACAGACACTCAAGAACAATATTTTAGAAATGAAAAGGCAGTAATCCTGCACCTTTATTAACCCTTACCAGGCCAAAAAGACCCCTGATACACATGGAGCAGGCCAGAATGGGCATTAAAAAGAGTACCACAAAAAACAGTGGGATGAATTACAGATACTTGAGAACAATATTTTAGAAATGAAAAAGTAGAGCTCTCATCCCTTTATTAACCCTTTCCAGGCCAAAATGCCTCTGGAACATCCTAGAACAGGCTGGAATGGGTGTTAAACAAATAATAGTATCTCAAAAGGCAGTGGGATGTATTTAAGGCATGCCAAAACAATATTTTGGAACTCCAAATGTAGAAATATTGTACACATTAACTTTTGGAGGGCTAAAATACCTCCAGAAGACCCCAGAACAGGTTGGAATGAACATTAAACAAACCATAATAACGTTTAAAAAAAAAAGAAAGAAAAACAGTGGGATGCATTCAAGGCAGTTCAGAACAATATTTTGGAAAACAAATTTTGGAAAACAAAATTCTGCACAGATTAACCCTTTTTAGGCCAAAAGGTCTCCAGAAGGGAGGGAAGGGGAGGAAGTATTCTACGGTTAAGTGGCTGCATTCCAAATTGAGCAGAGACTTCCAGAAAGGTGCTGGGTAGTTGTTGCTCATGGGTTCAGGAGTGGACAGAACAAACCCTAGGCCCACTAGAGGCTTCAAATTTGTGGTGCCTCTCCCAGGAATGCAAAGCTTAACAAAACTTGTTGGGCTATGTCTACATTTAGGGGCTTTCTGCACAAGGACCAATTTTGCTGAATGTTTGCTATATGCAGAAACGCTTTACTTAATAGTAGAATTTCATCATTCCACATACCTTTAATTCTAGTGGAATATTGAAGTCCCAGTAGTGTTGTATTCATTCCCCCAGGTTTCCGGTCTCGCTGGAATCTCTACAAAGAAAGCAATATTTTTCCACTCTTCTTCCTGCCGCTGGCCATCAATCCAACAGAACAGCCAATGAACTGTGGTGTTTGTGCCCCCGAAAAGCCCCTTTCCCTTTAAATACTGTTTTTTTTAAAAAAAAACCCAAACACACCAGTCATGGTAAGACTTCTGCTACATTTAAGTCATGCGGAATAGCCCTTAGAGTTATAAAATATTGCTCTGGAGTGCCTTTAATATTTATGCAATAGATCACTTCAAAGGTTGTGCAGATGAAAATCATAGGACAGAAATCAGAAATCAGAAGTAACATAGTGATGTTTTTTTACATTTACATTTGATATCATAGCATCAGCGCTATCGAACTCCTGGAATAATCTTTTCCAATGTATGCTCCTCAAAGACCGTTTACGCACTGGAAACTTCACTGCCCCAGCTCCTGTCCTGGAGCACAAATCGGGGACAGATGAAGTGCACTGGGGCAAATGTTCCCCTATGTGGGTGCAGGAAGAGGTGGGGCAACCTGCCAGAAGTAAAACTCCAGCCTGCAGCCGGGCATGAAACCACCAGTGCATAAAAGGTCAAAGAGTTCTCCTTCTTGATAACACATGCTGTATAGTCTCCTAATTAGTCTGGAGAAGTAAGTCCATCTCTTTTTAACAAGTGAATTTGACATGGATTTGATAAAACCTACCAGTTTTTCCGTTAGTACTTTTACGACCAAAGTGCCCAGTGTGATTGCTGTTTACTTAGCTCTCCTTCTGCTAAGGACTATTGAAACTAGTAGAGATTGTTCATAAAGAACATTTTGTAAATTGTCCACTGTCTTTATAAGTATAGCTATGCAACTGTTCACAGATACACAGAGGATGCTCTCATAACTCATCCTTACATTTTTTATCATGCCCTTTCTTGCCTGTAAAGGGCATCAAAACCACATTTAGAAATCATGGATTGACAGCGCTCCAAAAGTGAGATATGACCACATTGGATTTGTCAATCCCAACAAATTGCTCCAGCTCAAATTTCTATTGGGGCAGGCTTCAGCTGTATCATTTTCAGTATATGGCACTGACTTGTGTATATGGAGCAATTGCTGTCCTTTTAATGCTATTTGAGCATCTGCTTATTCTCTGCTTAACCTGAAATTAATCTCTCCATCCTGATGTGTTTACTTCATTCCCCTTCCCAATGTGCATAGCAGCATTGATGGGCATCTATAGATATCCCAGCTTAGATGGTTACAAAATTCAAGCCAAGAGGAGCAGAAGCTAGTGCAATGGCTAGTGCTTAACATATTCTTTAGTTATATAACAGACCACATCAATACCATGAAAAGTGCTCATGGAAAATTCAATCTTCCCAAGTCCAAGAAACATATTTGCTAAATTCAGTCAGTTGCAGAATCTCAATCTCCTGGAAGACAGTATTTCCAATTTTTGACTTTTAAATTTAAATCTGTTTCTTTGTTTTAAATAACACATGACACAATCTTTTCTGTCTAAAACCCCAAAGGGGCATGAACTAGGAGAAATCTATTAACTGGAATACGAGCGAATGAAGCATATGGCTAGGTGAGCGTGACAGCATAAAGTCACGGCACAAAGGCAGACGGAAAGTGAGAACAGATAAAGATATTTGTACTCCACCAGACTGAAAGGTGTTCTCACTGTAATGGGTGGGGGTCAATTTAAAGAGGGGGGGGAGAGAAATCCAGTCTCTGCTGGAGGTAACAATAGATTTTGCCTAACAATGTCTACAATGAGTAGTTTGGTGCCTGTATGTGCAGCTGGTATATCCTAAGGGAATGACAATTCCTAGAGAGCAACTGTATAAATGAGAGTCTAATGGAAATGTTTGCATTTACCCACTTTTCATGTGATAATATAAGGCAAAACTAAGCAATATTCCCATTCCTAGACTTACCATACAAGCAGCCAAATGTATTTTGGAAGTCTTGCACTGCATATTGCCCAGATGCCTAAGGAAGCTCCTTTCATTTTAAAATTGACTTCCTTGCCAGCTGGTGGCAGATTCCTCCAAACCAATGAAGCTGCCTTATACTGAGTCAGACCCTTGACCGGTTAAAGCTAACATTGTTGACTTAATCTGGCAGTGGATCTCTAGACTCTCAGACAGAGGTCTTTCATTTAATTTGCTATCTGATCCATTTAACTGGATATTCCAAGGTTGGAACCTTCTGATGCAAAGCTGATGTTTTGTCTCTTGAGCCACTTCCCAAAGGAAGAACTTTTGCCTACTGAAAGTCCAAGGTTCAAGCCCCAGAACATTCAGTTAAAATGGATCAGGTAGTAAATAATACGGAAGACCTTTATGTAAGACCCTGGAGAGCAGTTGCCAGTCTGAGTAGACTATGCTGACAATAATATGTCAAGGGTCTGACTTAGCAGACAACTGTTTCAGGAGTTTATTCATGCAATAGAAGAAGAAGAAGAAGAAGAAGAAGAAGAAGAAGAAGAAGAAGAAGAAGAAGAAGAAGAAGAAGAAGAAGGTTGGTTCTTATATGCTGCTTTTCTTGACCCAAGGGAGTCTCAAAGAGGCTTACTTTCACCTTCCGTTTCCTCTCCCCACAACAGACACTCTGTGTGGGAGGTGAGGCTGAGAGAGCCCTGACATTACTGCTTGGTCATAATAGCTTTATCAGTGCTGTGGCAAGCCCAAGGTCACCCAGCTGGCTGCATGTGGGGGAGCGGGGAATCAAACCTAGATCACCGGATTAGAAGTCCGCACTCCTAACCACTACACCAAGCTGGCTCCCCATTAGCTTAGGGAGGAGACATGCCTCAGATCCATAGTATCTTCTTCACATGCAGAAAGTTTCAGGTTCAGTCCCTAGCATTTCCAGTGAACAGGACCGGGAAGCTGCTAAAATGAATAATTGGTCACTGTCAGGCTAGAGAGCTGCTGCCAGTCAGACTAGATAATACTGACCTTAATATACAAATGGCAAGACTCAGTATGGCAGCTTCATATGCTGGTGTGAATGTATCAAGTATCCACATTGCTATAAACAAGGGAGGAATCAGTTCTGAGTAGAGTAGACTGACAGACAGTCATTTTGAGAAAAAGGAGCGACACAATTCAATCAAGACATGAATTTAATTAAATAACAATACACCAGAGGTTTGATGCTGAAGAACTGACACGAGCCCCTGGTTCACGAAGGACCGTTTAGGTAGCGACAAGGAAGTGAGATTGTTAGCTCAGTGAATGCCAAGAAATCACAAAGGGCTAAGCCCATTAAAAGCAATCAATTAAATGGTTGGGAGATCACAAATTGGTGGATTAATTAATAGCTACAAATAAGTAAATCAAATTTCCCAGGGGTTCACATACAGGCTATCCTTGGGAGATGAAAAAGAGATGCCGAGGTAAAAAGAAGGCTGGAGGTTGGTAGCCGACTTCTCATTTGTATATAGCTGCCTTTGTCATTGTTCCCCTTGCAGTGAGCCAAAGCTATGTAGGTGCTGGAGATTCAGCCTTCTAACCCTATGCATTTGGCGGACTTTGGTATCAGTCAGTCTGCAAATTCAACTGCAGTTCCTAATTAATGGTAGACAGGGTGATGGGGTTTTTTCACTTTCAGAAAATATGCCCAGACACATTTCATGTTGTGAAGTAAGGCTCCAGTGAAATGAATGATTTCACTGACAATATGCCTGTTTGCACCATGAATCTCAAAAAGTATTATAACGGGACCTAAGGATATTCTGACAGACACACATGACTGAAACCTTACAGCTTACGCTGAAGGAAGGTCGTTGTAGTGATATTTTCAAGCAGATAAGTGCATCTCCATAAACATGGCCTTCCATAATCACTCGATTAACACTGCCTATACTAATCAGGATTTAACTACCATAGACTATAAGCTGTTGTAAAGATATATTCTAACAGGAGTGGTATATTTTCTTCCAAATTAGGAAATGAGATCAATTTTGCTAAGGAATACTAAGTG
This sequence comes from Paroedura picta, assembly GCF_049243985.1. NCBI lineage: Eukaryota > Metazoa > Chordata > Lepidosauria > Squamata > Gekkonidae > Paroedura > Paroedura picta. The sequence goes on along the minus strand of NC_135373.1, from coordinate 60,482,995 downwards.
GGCGGACACTAAGGGGACAATATGATTGTACTAGGCCCAGATCTGAACAACTGTAGTCTCATACGTTCACTTTTTGGCACATCTAACAAAAGTGTTTGAACAGTTTAATATCCGTTCTTAAATAAAATAGTAAGGCCACAGGAGGCTGTCCCTGTCCGGGATTGGGGCCAACGGCGATTGGCCCCTCACCCAGACTGACAGACATGCCAGCCAGCCAGCCAGTCAAGTGAGGGTCCTATAGGCCCTCACTTGAGTGGCAGGAGCTCCAGCCCATTGGGAGGTGCACAGTACCTCCTGACCCCCCCTCCACTTGCCTCGCTAGAGCTCCAGCCTGAGGCAGCAGTGTCTCCCTACCCGCACCCCCCTAACCCACTCACCAATACTGCTTGCCTGCCAAGGATGTCGTGATGATGCTGCTGGCCCCCTGGCTGGCCCAACCATGCCGCCACCAGTGATGCCACAACGGCTCAGCCCCCCCCCCTACAATGGGCCCACCGCCAGCACACCTTGCCTACATGTGCAGGGCCTGATGCCGAGGAGCCATGGCCCAACCCTGAGGCAACCCCACTGCCCCTCATTCCCCCATCCCGCACAACGCACCATGGACCTACTCCGCAGTCCCCCATGAACCACTGGACCACCAACACGCACCCGGTAAGGAGCCCGGGTCCTGCGGCCTGCCCCGCCAGAGAGGGCTTCGCATCAGTGAAAAGGGCCTGGGGGCCCTGCCAGGAGGGCTCCAAGGGGGCCACCCTCCCCACGCTGGCTGCTAGCTCCCATTGTATTTCTCAATACCACTGGACCACCAATTTCTCAATACAATGGGCTTTCTCTAGTCTATGTTAATATGACAATTTTGGTGCATCGACAAAGAGAGGAAAGGGAGCTCTTCCGCCAGGCATTTGGTTGAGGCCAGGCATAACCAACAATATCTACAGGGCCCCTGTTCCCTTCCACGCAGAAATCCATCAATGCTTTCTGCTCCTGGACCTGTTTGTACTGTTACCACTGTTAGAATGATCAGTTAGTAGTATTCATGTTAGGTTTATTTATATATTATGGATTGTTTCTTGTATCATTCCTATGTTTTATGTAAACCACTCTGAGCCTCTGGGGAGGGTGGTGTATAAATACATACATACATACATACATACATACATACATACATACATACATACATACATACATACATACATACATACATACATACGAGGTTGGGCTGTATTTGAAGAAGAGGAAGAAGAGTTGGTTCTTATATGCCACTTTTCTCTACCCAAAGGAGGCTCAAAGCAGCTTACAGTCGCCTTCCTTTTCCTCTTCCCACAACAGACACCCTGTGAGGGGGTGAGGCTGAGAGAGCCCTGATATCACTGCTTGGTCAGAACAGTTTTATCAGTGCCATGGTGAGTCCAAGGTCACCCTGGTGGTTGCATGTAAGGGAGTGCAGAATCAAATCCAGCATGCCAGATTAGAATTTCACACTCCCAACCACTGAGAGAGCCCTGCTCAGTCGGAACAACTTTATCAGTGCTGGATGGCCAAGGTCACCCAGCTGGCTGCATGTGGGGGAGCAGGGAATCAAACTTGGCTTGCCAGATTAGAAGTCATTGCTCCTAACCACTACAACAAGCTGGCTCTAACTTTGATACTAGGAAACTGCATGGTTTTCAGTTCACAGAAACATAGCTAACCTGGGAAAAATTATGGGAAATTTTAATATTTCTATATAGTTGTATTTTTCTGTATTTAATTTTTGTATTTTTCTGTATTTAATTTTTTTGTATATGAACCTCTTGTGGCACAGAGTGGTAAGGCAGCAGACATGCTGTCTGAAGCTCTGCCCATGAGTCTGGGAGTTCAATCCCAGCAGCCGGCTCAAGGTTGACTTAGCCTTCCATCCTTCCGAGGTTGGTAAAATGAGTACCCAGCTTGCTGGGGGTAAATGGTAATGACTGAGGAAGACACTGGCAAACCACCCCGTATTGAGTCTGCCATGAAAACGCTGGAGGGCGTCACCCCAAGGTCAGACATGACTCGGTGCTTGCACAGGGGATACCTTTACCTTTATAGTTGGTCAGGTTTTTAGTAATTGTGAGAAATAGGCTTTGTACCTTTACACACCTAAACCAATGGGTTCATTGGATTCATTTTAAAGCTTAAGATTTCTGCACCCTTGTAGTGCCATGCCAGTCAAATGCAAGCTGAATATTCCGGCCCCTTCACATGACAGTCCCTACATCCAACACCTGGGCAACAAACTACTTGCTACATCCTCCATATTAAAGTGCTTCTCTGGGAATCCCAAAAAGTGGATTCATCTCCGTAAAAAGCGCTAATGACTATTGAGCAACCAGCAAAAGGAAGGTATGGACGCTCAAATGTGCTAAAGTTGTCTGCAGTGTCCCGCCCTTGCTCTTGCAAGAAATGCCCATAAAATTAAATCCTGAATGTGCATATAACATTATGTCTGCTGTCTTAATGCCTGAGGAAAATATCAAGTTAAAATGGAAAATGCTGAATGCAAGAATTAAATCCAAGGGGTTGTCTCTGAGTTTTTATCCCGGACAGGGCCCGCCCTAACTCCTCCCCAGGTGGCCTTACCCTTTTATTTATTCCGCTCTGCAGGAGCGGTTAAAGATTATGGTTAGGATCCTATCTCTTCTTTCTGTTTTCACTCCTCTCATGCATTTGTCTAATGCAAGTCATTTTTAGCTCCCCAAAATACATTTTTCTTGCTTTATGGGAGGTGCCCAAGACCAGAAGAATGTCCAAAGCAGTGGACCACATTTGCAATGGATGGGGAAGGTGTAAGAACCAAGCCTTGTTTTTTTCTATTGTCACATTTAGCTTTATTTCCCCCAGAAAAATTCCAACCATCTTTTTACAAAACTGTTTCTTTTTGATTTTTTGTTGAGGAAAAATTGCAATTCACTTTTCCTCTATTTATTTTTTTTTAAGAGGGAAAGTGAACAATGTGGGGAAATATATATGGCACAAACAGGTTTTCACTGTTTAGGTTGGATCCTTTCAAATAACAGCATTCCATCCACCTGTCTTCCCTTTCTGTTCCTCACCAGAGACAGGCCTAACAACCAGGTTCTCTACCATCTCTCTGAGGTAAAGATAAACCATTGTACCATCTACCAGGAAGACCTACCTTTCAAAGTTTTCTCTTGCAGAGGCAAACCCAAACTATCATTGCTCTCTACGTGCTGTACTTACCTCCAACACTCCACTCCCCCTCCCCCAAGGATGCTGAAATCATACTCAAATAGTTTCGGGAATGAAACTAGAGATGGGCATGAACTGGCACACAAATGAAAGTTCATGATGAATTTTGGCCAGTTCATGGTTTGCAGACTGAAGTTAGTGGCAGGTCAACCAGCACAAACTATCCATGAATTTTCAAGCAGTTTCTGGATGTTCATGCCAGTTTGTGAATCAATACATTTCCAGACAGATTATCTCTGTTCAAACAAAATGTTTACCTAACTTCAAAGCAATGGGGGAAGGGAATTCTCCAGCCATGAAAACACCTATCAGTTTCAAGTCATGTCAGTTTGCCTTGCAGGGGACAGGATCCGGAGAGAACAGAGGACACTGACACTGACTTTTGGCATAAATATATGGCCACAGCTTTATTGTTATTGTTATGCAAATGAGTGTTGGCAAAATGAAGGCAGATCTAACTGTCCATTTACCCACAGCCAGCTTGAAGGGGAAACCACACCAGCAGGCCACTCCATGGGCGTCAAGTGACCTGCAAGTCAAGCTCCCCTACCATCAGGCCTGCTAGGCACTGGGAGGGTGATGTGTTGCAAGAGCTCTACAGGTGTCAGTGTCTATTGGCACTCTCCCCATCCTCCTCCAATGTGAGGCAGCCACCTCTCCAGCGAATGAGGTTCTGCTGGCTGCCCTCTTAAAGAGGCCTCCAACCCTGGCAGAACCCAGCATGCAGGCACGGACTCCCACCAGAATAAAAATACACCCCATATAACTACCAGCTGTCATAATATAATGCCATAATAACAAAGCAGGCCCACAAGAGTCTGCCAACCACAACATAGTATACAAAAGATGGGGGGGGGGAGGGAACTGATCAGTAAGCAAGGTGGGATGAAGCAAAGAGAGGTCACATGCTCTGGTGGCTGGTATTTTAAAGCCAGCCCAGGGCAGAGCAAGGCCATCACCAAACTCACAAAGCCCTGTATGCTCAGAGGAATGCTCCTGCTGGGCAAATTTTAGTGGGTGGCCATGCAGCCTCTTCTCCTGCCTTGGTCACCCCCCACAGTGGCAACTGGCTGCTGTGGATTATGACAACAGCAGGATTTCAAGAGGGTTTTAAAATCCTGCTTTGCTAGTCTTTGCCTTGCAGGGGGATATTGACCGCCTAATGAGGACACTGACAACCATAATTTGGCATAAAATATTTGGCCACAGCCTTTATTCAACATTGAGCGTGGCAAGCATGGGAAGAGAAATTTGCCCTCTTGTGGTCCGCTGACCACAAGGCAGCCCATCACAGCCTGCCCCTCAACAGGTTGCATTGGCTATCCAGCCCAGAATCCTGGACATAATGGCAGGCTGAAAAAGGGGGGAGGCAACATGGAGTGACCCCTCCAGGTGCCAGCCTCTGTTGGATTCTCCTGCCTCCCGGAAATGCAAGCCTTCAACCAGGCTCTGCATCCACACAGCCCCTTAAGGGGCCCCTAAATCTAGGGGAGGCCAGCACGCAAGCTTGGCCGCCCCAAAATTGATCCTTCTCATGCTACACTTCCGCCGGCTGTGACAATTAAACAACATTACAATCCAACATCTAACAAATAGTCCAACAATTCATAAATAGGGAGGGAGGGTGGGTTTCGCGTCTTTGGGCGCCCTGATGGGGAAAAGAGGCCGAGCAGTGTCAGGCCATCCGTTTAACTGGCGCCTAGCTCAGCCATGCCCCCTGTTGCCATGCCAACATACCCCCTGCCCAGAGAATGCCAATGCTGGGAGTTCTCTCCCACCAGCCAGGTCCCTGTCGGCGTTCCTCCCCCACAGCGGCAATGGCCCCCTTTAGATGAGTCTTGGGGACTTTTTCTTTGTGGTCACTTCTCATTTTCTTGCACAAAACATGCAAAATCCCCCCCTCCAAATTTTGATTTTTGACTTTGCTTTGAGACTTGTCCCTTTAAGCTTGTAATGCCAGAGGCACTGGGTTCTGCTGGACACTCTGGCCCATTCCACACAAGGATCAATGTGGCAAATTGCTTGCAGAAAGAAATAAGAGAATTTAAAATAGAGGAATTCGGCGTACTGCATACCTGCCTTTGTAGTGGAATCCAGTAGCGTTTCAATCATTTCAAACCCACAGGTTTCCGGTCTCGCCAAAAATCGCTAGAAAGGAAGCAATTTTTTCATGCGTTGTCCCACCCCTGGCCGTCAATCAAACGAACAGCCAATGGGCTCCCTAAAAGCCTCTTTCCCTTTAAGAATAGGTTTTAAAAAAAAGAAAAACACACGTTGCAATGAATATGCCTTGATTCCTTGATTCCTTGCTTCCTCCTAACGTAGAGACCCATCTAGCTGGCAGCAGGCATGTGAGCTGCTGATTCATCATTGCCACGCTCCCACGAGTGAAAAAAAAAATCCCCCCCCCCCGTGCACGGGCGTGATTTTCGGCCGAAAATAAAGGGAACTTGCAAATGGGACTGTGTTGTGCTTGGTGACTTAGGGGAGCTTTAAAGCACCTCTGTGGAGGAACTGCAGCCGGAGAAGCCTCGCTGGGTGAATGAAGGCTCGCCGATTCGTTGCTCTCCGCTCGCTCCGAGAAAAAAAATGGCGATCACTTCACCGAAAGTTCAGAGGAGAGAGCCAGGGGGAGGGACTTTGCTGAAACCGCAACAATGGGAACGCACAGAACTTTTTTGAAACTGTTGCAGATTGTTTGCAAGAGTGTAGCGCTTTCCAGAGGGTGAATCCACTTTTGGTGATTTCCCTGGAAGCGCTACAACAAAGAGCTTTTCGCGGGTCTGTTTCAGGAGTGTGGCAGATTGTGTGCGACGTCATGCAAATTAGTAGCGTTTACAATTTGCCACACTCCTGCTACATTTAACTTGTGCGGAATCGGCCTCTTTGTTTGCATTGGTGCTGCTAGGTACTCTGTACCTTGTGCTGGTTCTGCCATGCTTACAAAAATGCCCCCATTTGGATTGTGATTGAGTTGGCAGTGTCACACTGGTACTGAGTTCTGTTGGGCACAAGTACATTGTATTGGCTCTGGAGGGCTTGTAACCCCCCTTACTTGGAGTGTGATTTCATGCTAGACATCAGTCATATTGATGTGGCATTGCCATAATGGCACTCAGTTCTGCTGAATTTGTAAACATGTCTCCCTACCTTTTGTTTCTACTGCAGAGATTCTCTGGGACTTTGTTTCTGTTATGCTGGGCTTTTATTGCCTTTGCTTTTTTCCCCATTGGAAACAAGAGAAGACAGAGTGTAGTCTTTGAGGAGCCATGTTTGGACTTCATAAATCCAATCCTCACTAAACTGGCAGGGCAGAGGAGTGTCAGTTGGAGATCCCCAGTGATTTTTGTGTCTCTAGTGTTGCTGGAGGCTGTTCTACAAACCTCACAATATAAATCAGTTCAGTTAGCCATGTAAAAACCATAAACTGAAATGAACTGCAATTTCTTAGTTCATGCCCATCCTCGGATGAAATAGCTGAGTGGATTTCCCCCCCCCCTTTCAGGGCAGGGCAGGGAAGATATGGATCCAACTAAAATTGTCTGCTGGTGAAAAGGAACAAGAGGGTCCTCTTCAGCCACCCAAAGGGCTATGCTACCAATAATGGGGCTGAAATTGAGAAAATACAGGGCATAGTTGTTTTGGTGGTCAAAGAGGACCTTATTCAACAGCAGGAAAACTGATTGGATATAACCTAGGCAATAAAAAAGTAATAAAAAATTAAAAAAACACAAACCCATGACATGGGAATAAAATTTTTCATGTACTGGTACGGTGATTTAAAGAGGTTTCCCCCTAACTCATTGCTTTTAATTTGTGAAAAAGTACATTTATAGCTTAATTAAAACCATGTTCTGGAAGGAATTGGAAATCCTCCAGAAGGAGCAGTTATCATAATTTTTGCTCAATGATTTATGTATCTTCATCTAATTACAGATAATATGTAAGCTAAGCATATGTAATTGGAGTGCACATTCAAGATAAAGGGTAATTGTGTAGAAGTCACAATACAGGTATGAAAACGATAATGGCTGTGCATATATGCTGGAGGTCTGTGTTTTTAAACTATTTCCCAGTCAGAACCAGGATCAACTTACTCAAGGTGGGTCAACTGCCTCTGCCTTCTTCCCTGTTTTGATTTCAGATGAACAAGAACAGTTAGACAGCCTTCTTCTAGGAGTTCTCTCTCTCTGTTTACTCTTTTTTTTTTTTACAAAATTGTTTCAGTTCTCAATTAAATTGAGAATTCTCAATAAATTGCTCATTTACTTTAAGCAGCTGGTGTTCCTCTTTTTTGCATATTTACACTATCCCAACATATATAATGTTGAAGTCACAAGCCAAAATACTGAACTAAAGGCTATCAAGGAGAAAAATAAGGAACATTTTCCAGCAATATCATGTTGCCAAAGTGATTACTTACAGAAGAGTAGTCATATTACCTTTGCTGCCATGGCTGACTTCAGTACGTGATAAAATACCAGCTGGGGGGAAAAAACACAATTTCTAAAGGATGACTAATAGATACATATATACAACTAGGTTGCTTTGTCATTTCCTTCAAAAGAAATCTGAACAATAATCACAACAATTTGGTTGCTAAGATTTTATTTTTTACAGTGCGTCGAAGTGAGTCGGTTCAGCCAGCACAACGGAAACACATAGCAAATATCAATATGAGTGCAGCAACATTTGAAAGTCTGCTTATTACAATGCTCCTGTTATTTTTTCTAGTATCCATTACATCAATGGCATTTAAAATATTTATGAAGTTGCTTCTTATAATAGTTGACAAGCTTGAAAAAATACCTGTACTCATAAATGCAGCTTGTTTTCTCTCTCTTAAGTGACAGACTCTCAGAAAATGCTAATAAATAATACACTTAGAGGCACAAATAGTACACTGATTCTGTTCATTATTCAATATGATTAGTCTTTGACAAGATTCATGAGAGAACTAAGAAAGGGGGTGCAGGAGCAGGTTTTAACCTCCACATTTCGATTTCTCATAAAAATAAAAATGTCCTCAGCAAAAGAAGTGCACAAGCATCATTAGCCCTAATTTTCTATGCATTTAGGGGACATTTCAATTAGTTTTGTAATAGCCCAAATACTTTCATTTTGCCAACAGCAGGAGCATACCAAATCATCACTGCATGCATAGGCAGACTTTTTAAGTCTATAGGCACATCAATGCAGTGAAGTAGGATTTTTTAAAATCATTAGTCCATCTGAACTAAATGGCTTCCTCACAGACAAGAAAAGAAGGTGTTTATAGACAGAAAGTGAATTTACACTCAGCCCAAGACACTGATGGATCCAATTGGATTCCAGGAGGCTCTATGGGCTTCAATGCCCCCTAGTGACTTGGCTGATGAGCTGGTAGAAGACTGGCATAGCCAACCTTTCCAAACCATTAATAAGATTATTTCTTAACATCCTCTCTGTTTCCATTCCAAGCCAATTCTGTGGTGTATGCAGGAGTTGTGCAAGAGGAAACAGGAACTGAGACAGCTAAAGTGAGTTTGGTGGAAAACTCATGACAAAGCTGCAAGAACATCTATAAGATGTGGTACTGGGTAGCAAGGGGTTGCCACTTAGAGGCTCACAGCCACTGGCTACCAAAAACTGCTGCCTCCCAAGGTCTCCCATATGGCCAAAGTGCTGAGTGCTACCTGCTGTTTGAGTGTGCACCTCGGCACCTGGAAAGGCCTCTGGGAGCAAAGGGTTGGGCAGTCCACTGACTGTCTAGAATGGAGAAGTTGGCCACACACTGAGTAAGGCCTGCCCCATTAGGGATGGCCTGGAGGGCTTAGCACAAATGATGGAGGTTGCCATTCAGAGGCTCATGCCCATTGGTACCAACAACAGCTGTCCTCTCTTCCCTGACAGGGTGGTTCCCAGAGGGCACTTTTGCGGACCGGTTGTGCTCCTTGGCTGTGGGAAAGGCCTCTGGGAACTGAGGGCCCAAGCAGTCCATTGATTGCAAGAGGGCAGCTCCTCCCATGCTACATCCTGCACATGTAAATTAAATAAAGCTGTAGCCTTGTTTTATCCATTGAAAGTGTTTAATTGCTCTTTCAGCCCAAACCTGCCCTCTTGCAACACAATGAAAGGGCAACAAAGGACACAAAGAGAGAGCAGTTTGCAGCCTCCATCGCCTCTACTAGCTCTCGGCCAGCTCAGTTTTTTAAAACAGTTCAATCTTGGACTTCCTTGTTTACAAGACCATCTCAAATTTCACAGTTGGACATTAGCTGTAAGGCCTTTGTGAGCATTTTCACAGAGAAAATCTTGTCACTCCACTATGATCTCTGTACTTATTTTGATGCAGTTAGGGGACTAGGGGTCCCTTGGCTGTCTCATGGTCCAACTTTTGACTGCTTCAGTCTGCTCTCCTTGGCTGATATGGAAGGGAATCTGGCAGCTATTTGGCCTACTGCATACCCTCTTGACCGATATCCCTCATGGCTGGTGAAGGCCAGTGTTGAGGAGATCTGGATACCTCTCCAGGAGATTATCAACTTATTCCTAACTTCAGAGACTTTCCTGGAGAGACTAAAAGAGGCTGCGGTTAGGCCACTTCCTCTGACTCAGGCAACTATTTTCCAGTTTTGCATTTGCCATTTATAGGTAAGGAAGTTGAATGGGTACTTGCTGAGCAACTTCAAAATGTTCTGGACTTCTGGCCTGACCATAGAGTGGAGACAGCTACTGTCACGCTCACAGACAATCTCTGGAGACAGCTGGATCTAGGCAGGTTGGTGTTTCTGCTTCTATAAGACCCATTATGCACGGGGGTTTTAGCGCACACTCGGGGTGGAATGGCGGCGACTAAAATCACCGATAACGCATGGAGCCGGCTGCAACCGGCCGCAGCTTCGGTGCATACCGCGGAAAAAGCCGCGTCAGTGAAACGCGGAAGAAAGTGCAGCTTCCGGGTGACTGGGGCGCAACCAGAAGCGGCGCCCGGATCGCCGCGTGCATAATTGGTTTCTCTGGGCTTTGTCGCCGTCGCGCCCCATTCCGTGCATAACCGGTGTGCGTCGCGTCTTCCCCCTCCGCGTTTTCCATGTGACCCGAAATCGCTGTTTCGGCGGCCGTGCATAATGGACCTAAGATGTAACAACAGTGTTCAACACAGTCAGTGGATCTAGGTGGGTTGGTGCTTGTGTTCAACAGTCAGTCATGGGCTGCTTCCTCAGTGCCTAGCCAACATGGGGATATAAGATACAACCTTAAAATTGCTGCAATCCTTTCTCCAGGTCAGGGACAGAGGGTAGTTCTAGGAGAAAGGACTTCTCAGTCATGTGCCCTGATACATGGGGTTCCATAGGGAGGTATTCTCTCCCCAATGTTATTTAGCAAGTATATGTGGCTCTTGTCCAGTTGATCCAGAGTTTCAGGCTTCGTTGTCATCAATATGCAGATGACACCCAGGGGTATATGTTGATGATGAGTTGTCTGGAGGCAGTGGTGGACTGGCAACATTATCGCAAAGCAGGATGATATAATTCATAAAATATGCCTTCTTTTGAGAGTTAATGATTTCCTATAGCCTACCCAAAGCCATACTATACTGTTACTCAAAAAGCAACATCTATAAACCATTAACATCTTTTCCACCCTAATAATTACTCCAATCAGTCCATTTATGGTACAGTTTTATAGTATTTTTTACCTATTGGGAATTGTCTTATTTAAAATGTTATGGTGAGGTTTTGAGCTGCATGATTGTCTGTAAGTTCAAGTTTGTGATATCCTTTGTTACATGGTACAACTTCCTTTTTGAAATTAATCTTACAAGCAAGGTAATATAGAATAAGGAAGCTGATATAAATTCAGCTACAAACCAATTGCAAGTGACCAAGAAATACCTAGGGAACTCCAGGTGTGATCAGGGTTTTCAACAAGTTTTGAAAGATGCTACTGAGATTGCAAAGGAGCTAGAAATGCTACCAAATTTTGGGACAGAACAAGTTAGATAAAAGAGAAAGAAACAGCAATTTGAGCATGAGTCACAAGAAGAGGCACCCCAAGATCTGAAGCGGTTTTCTATTATGCTGCCTTAGACATGGCCATACAATCTCTTGAAGAGAGATTCTAACAGTTACAACAGCATAATTCCCTACTTGGCTTCAAGTATGATATATAGTATAGACAAAAACTCTACTGAAGATGTAAAGGCCTGCAAGAATTTGGAAAAAAATCATTGATGCACAGTGGAAACAAAGATATTGATACCGAAGATCTGTGCTATGAACTTACAGCAATAGCTCAAAGTCTATGCCACCACAAAGTCCCCCCCCCCCCATGTCCTCTGAGTTGAAAGGGACCAGGAGGCCATGGCAACTTACTGGCAGCAGGACATGCTACAAGACTGGCTTCTCTTCCACCCAGTAAACCTCTGAAACCGGTAGGATGTTGGAGGCAGAGAGCTGATACCTTATAAGGCTTTCCTGGCTGACAGCTCCCTGCTGATTGGGGCTAAACTACCAGGATGGGCCGTTCCTGGCTGAGGGCCATGATTTACACAAGAGTAAACATTCCCAGGGTAGAAGCTTTTCCTGGCTGTCTATTTGCAATTTTACCTGATTGGTCCCCATTGGCAGAGAGCAATTTGAACTGATTGGCCATCATTGGCAGGGTGTTCTCTCTCTATTGGCAACACACCCATAGGGAGGGCCACTCAGCTAGAGAGTGAGTTGTCAACGTGAAGTTTAGTGATTAGTGTGCTAAAACTGTTTTGAATTGGGGAGTCAAAGATTGTTGTATTATTCTCACAATTGTTTAAAAATTAGCAACTTCAATTTTTATGTTTTTCACTTTTTTCTACAAAATACGTTTTTGAAAATTGGTGAGCAATGAGGGGGGGATTACAGGTAGTTAGCCTTGCCTAGGACACAAAAAAGCCTGGCTTTGGCCCTGGATAGACCGTATGGCATTGTACCCTACTGATATCCTTGTCCTCCCAAGCTCCCTCCACAAAGTTCCAGGAGTTCTAGGATCTGGCAACCCTACCCCTATCCTTTGCTAGTGGCCAGGGGAACTGGCAACCCTCCTTGGATGATACTGTTGCAGTGATTCATCCCTCACTGTCTTCCTGTGCCACTGGGAAATCAGAGAAGCAGCATGCCACTAGACATAGGTTAGCTTTAATTCAGTTATCAACAAACAAACCCTACTACATTTTCAAAAGAACTGAATTTTATATCAAACTTCTAAAGGATTCCCCCCCCCCCCACTCTAGGAGTTAGATTATCTTCCAGGGTATATAACATCTCCTCACTCTACAAACAAATCTCACTCTCTTTAAACAGATAAATTGGGTTATTGCCACATGAGCAGTATTCAGACATATTTTTCTTAGTTCTGTTACATATGAATCCCGATATTAGACTTGTGTCTTTCATTCTTAATTGCAATAATTACAAAAATGGGGGGTTATATAATTATTGTATTTAATATGAAAAACAAAACAAATCCGCCATCCAAAGAGCCTATAATTAAAAATGTGATTTTTGTTTTGTTTTGTTTGGTTTCTCATTATTGCGGTCCTGCTGCTCTCTGATTTTACTGATGTTTACTTTTACAAGACAGCCAGGATTTTTTCTTTTTTATATATATACAAGTTTTTTTATTGTCATAAAGATAGAAATATAGAATGCAATACGAGTTATTAATACAAAAAACAGTAAATAAAATATAATCATTGTTTGAAAATATACAACCCCACATTAACTACACAGTGATATAAACTTTTGCCCAAAACTGAGTCTAAGAGCCATCTACATTTCCACTACATTAAAAAAAGGCCTATTTAGATATAAAAAAGAAAAGTTGTTATTAATCAACTTACTTGAGAGATCGTAGACCTCACGTTAACTGCTTGATACAAGAGCTATCCTGGCAGATATTTCTAGGTTTAAGTTAGATGCTTAACATTAAACATTTCTTGTAGAACAGTATGAGTTTTGGCCCTGTATCAATACCCTAATGAAGGGAAAGGAAAGTAGGGCTTTGCCTTAAAGATGTACAAAGAAAAAAATTACAAGTGGATTTCATAACTTCTCCTTATCCTTAATACAGATACATCTACAAAACAATTTATACTTGACCCATTCTAAGAGCCATCCTGACAGGTATAAGTTGAGAGCTTTGCATTTTCTACAGATCAGTGTGAGCTTTGGCCCTATAACAATACACCAATAAATAAAAAATAAGGGGGGAAAACCCCATTTTATATTTCCAACACTAACGATTATATTACCTATATGCCTACAAAGGAAAAGAAACAAGAGAGAGAAAAAACACTGCTTCCCCTTTTTCATAAAAATAGCAATGTAGGATACAGTATATGTTGTTAATACAGAGAATAGTAAAGTTTCCAGGTTTAGATTAAATGCTTAACATTAAACATAGAACAATATAAGCTTTCAGTCTTCTATAGCTTCTCCTTATCCTTAATTCAGATACATCTACAAAACAATTTATACTTGACCCATTCTAAGAGCCATCCTGACAGGTATATTTTCAGATTTAAGTTGAAAGCTTAACATTAAACGTTTTCTACAGGTCAGTGTGGGCTTTGGCACTAGAACAATACACTAATAGAAAAAAGAAAAATTAGGGGGAGAACCCCATTTTATATTTCCAACACTAATTATTATATTACCTATATGCCTACAAAGGAAAAGAAACAAGAGAGAAAGAGACACTGCTTCCCCTTTTTCATAAAAATAGAAATATAGAATACAGTATAACATTAAACATAAAACAATATGAGCTTTCGGTCTTCTTAAGGGGGTCTCATCTCGAGGCTTGCTACATCTTGTCGTTCCCGTAGACTTATATTCTGTCCCATTGGCCTTTGGCGCAGAAAGTGCAGTTGTACTCTTTCACGCAGAATATGCATCGATAAATCTTGAGGCCGTTGCACCTCCTGGACTCCAGTATCAATACAATTTTTTCCCCAAAGAGCTCCTTTAAATCGGTTACTTTCACTACAGATCCATATTTCTTTTGATTGATTTTTGTACACTGCTACTTTGAGATGGCTGTATGTCTTTTTAAAAAGGGTGTCCTTATCTGGGCTGCAGAACTCCGGCATCCCCTTTTCCGTCTCCAGAATTTCAGATTTTTCTTCTACTGTTGGTTTTCCACCTTGTTTAGAGCTGTCATCAGCCACTGTTATTGATCCATCATTCCTGTTGGAGACTTGGCATCTTGGATCTCCATGAAGATATGAATTTCAGATTTCTCTTCTACTGTTGGTTTTCCACCTTGTTTAAAGCTGTCATCAGCCACTGTTATTGATCCATCATTCCTGTTGGAGACTTCTTCCTTGCCATCTTGGATCTCCTTGAAGATATTTTTGACCAATCCTTCTGTAAATACTTTGAATTCTTGAGTTTGTTTCTCTATTAGATAAGCCAATCTTTTTAACATAGACATTTTGACTTAAAAAAAAAACAGCCGGCCTCAAACAATTTTACAAGTGGCCAGTAGAGGTCCTCTGTTTTATCCTCTGGCATGTGACGTATTGAAGTCAGTAAGGCAAATATTCTCGTGCTGGAACAGAGTTCTCGTGAGATCTTCCCATTCACAGCTCTTATCTCTTATCTCCGAAAACCAAAACAATTACAATAAGAGCTTTTGCCAATTAATTTGAGTTGATTTGAGTCCTTCTTCTGCTTAGTTAGAAGAATTAGCCTGCCTCATAACGAGGTGGCTTCAGGCAGAGCAGAGTAAGAGGAGGGGGGGAGGGAACAAAGGGCTTTGATGCAGGAAGAGAGACGGAGAAGAAGAAAAAACAAGAGATACTTGCAGTAAATGATGCTTTGGAACTCAGCCGATGTCCTCTCCTCAGTTCATAATGTTCATTTGCAGTAAATCGTTGTATAGGGTTGAAGCAGATACTTTAAGATTAAAGAGAGAAAAAAAAGTCCGAGATAGAATATGGCAGTCGTCCTCTGGACCTGGAACACTGACAGCCTATAATCTAGGGAGATATACTCCCTAAAGGATTGGAGACGGCCCCAAGAACTTCCTGGGTAGAAAGGTGAGGTGGGGTTTGCGTACCCCTCCTCTTTTCTGCCAATTGCTTGCGCAATTGACCCCTGTCAGGCTTCAGAGATAGCAGAGCAGATGCCCTGCCACCCTCTCAGAACAACATCTTTAGCCACACCCCAGACAGGATTTTTTCTTAATAAGGGCATAAATTACATTGCTTATTTGGAGAAAGAGAGAGAGTGAGAGAGGATTTAGGGATTCTTGACTGACTCCATGGTGGAATTATTAGGATTAAATACCAGGCTGGAAAGATAATGGGGTAGGACATTGCTTTCTTCTCTCTTTCCAGCATCTGCCCTACTTTGCCAAAGGTTACCATGCATTTTGTGTCCCCCAGCTTCTCTGTTTCTCACCAAATCTTATCACCTTTTCAAGCAAACATGCTTCAGAGCCCCCCCCCCCCCCCCCGGAATTCCAGCGCAACCTGCCCAGCCTGCCTTTTCCTTGTGCTACTGTCCTTAAGATAAGGGCCATATCCCCTCTCTGCTGCTTGTTAATGTATGTTTGGAATATTTCCTATCAAATGCTCCTATAGCCTTTAATTTCAAACATGGGTACCTTTCATTGGCCTTTTGTCCTCTCTGTCTGAACACTGAAAGTAAATATTAGGGAAGTGCTACAATCTCCCTATGGTTTGAAGAAGAAGAATTAGTTTTTATGCCCCATTTTTCACTACCCAGCTCTATCTTGTAATGGACGGAACCCCCCCCCCCCCCGGGATACATGTGCCAGTTGTCTGGAAGCAGTGATGTTCTACTAACAATCCTGATTTTCTGGCTCAAACTCCCCCCTTTTCCCATGGGACACTGGTGACACGTTTTTATTTACTACTTTTTTGTAGATTTTTTTAAAAATGAACCATTCACTTGAATTGTGAATTTATGTCAGATTGTTTATTGCTGAAAAACACAGAGAAGAAGCTGAATGTATGAGGGTGGAGTCTTGCCCCATCTCAACACCGCCCGCGGCGCCGCGGGCACTCCGGGCACCGCAGACTAAATAAAGCAGTAAGGGGTTCTGGGGTGGGATGTGTCCGGGATGAGGAAGGGTCCAGATTGGACCCTTCCTCCGGACAGACAATCGAAGGGACCAATCGGCAGGCGCCAAGCGCCTGCCAATTGGTCCCTCCGATTCCAAGCCCCGAGCGCGCGGCTCGCAGTTGCTCCTTTGCCAGCGGCCTGACGCGTCGGAGGTGCAAAGCGCCTCCGACACTTCAGGCTGCCCACAAGGGAGCCCCCGGCAGCCGCGCTCCACACAGCTGCCGGAGGCTCCCTGCCCGGCGGCCTGATGCAGCCTGACATAATAAAGGAGGTTCTAAACACAAAATCCCCATAATAGCCAACTGTAGTTCTGAAGCTCAGTTTGAAAATCTCCTTTGCAGTTTCCCCATCTTGACTTTATAATTGAGAAAACTATCTGGAAATGAAAGAAACAAGATCATCCCTTGGTGGCATCAACTAATCATCACTGTTCATCAGGACAAGAAACCAGGTTGGTAAATATCAGTGAGGTAGGGATGCCCGGCCTCCTGATGGTGATGCTGGTCTCCCACTGCTAGGCTCCACCTCTCTACTGCCAGTCAGTCTGCCAGCAGGAAGGAACTACCCCCTGCCCCCCCAAAAGGGAGGAACACTGGTATTTCCACAACTTGTTTATGTGACCCGGAAGTGACACAAGTAAATTGGGTTTGCAGCAAAAATTCTATGTAGAAGTTAGTTCTACCATAGAGTTTTGCCCCCCCCCCCAAATCAGAGCAATCTTTCCGCAAAAAAATCCAAAAAACCAAAAAAAAACATCTCTCATGTGCCTAAGTCACTTTAGGGTCCTGTAGGCATGTCTTTCAAATGCTGGACATTTTCCCCTTCTCCCAGTAATCCTCTGCTGGTTCCTTGGAAGAACCTGGCAGCTCTACAGCGAGGGCATACTATGCATGCTGGGATTCTAAGTCCTGAACAGGGTATGGGTTTGGTTGATTTATGAAATGAAAGCTGGCCTGTTTATGGGTAAAGCAATGAGGTCTTGATCAAAAAGGGATAGGAGGAAGGTACAAAGTTCAATAATGCAACAATGTTTTTTTTCTTCCATTTCTGAGCCCAAAACTGTCTATAAATGATGGGAACATAGGGGAGTGATATTCCTGAAAGTGTGCAGAGCTAATGTAGCACAATTAGCTTGCAAACGGATGTTATAGAGAGACAAAGAAGCTGACTTCTAGGTGTGGAGTGAATCCTGGAGAAACCATCTTTGATTAAATAAGAGAATTAGTTATACCACAGGAAGGGGACGGGTGGGAAAAAGATGCTGGGGGAGAGATCCCAGGGTGTACGTGGCCATGAGGGCAGTGTGTCACCATGGGATTGGGGAGAGGGAAGGGCTGGTGCAGACGCAGTGAAGCGCCACATGCTTGACCTGGCCTCTTTCACTGGTTGATTTGGATGAGCTTCCAACCCTCCCTCCCCCCCAAAAAAACCCACCTGTTGGGGGGTTGGTTGGCACCTGATCACGGATGGTTTTGGGTTGTTATGGTTTGCATTAAAATTGCATTAAAAAGTGCAGTCATATCTTGTGGGTTGGCAGGGGAGGAGCTGATTTGGTGGGGAGTAGACTTTGTATGGCAAACTCCCCAAACAAGGGGTCTCTTTAAAGAGGTGGCAGACCTGTGAGCGGGTGCCAAACCTGGTTGGGGGAGACACAGGTTTCACAGAGCCAGGTGGGCTGAGCTGGGGCCACTTTTGCACTTCCTCTGGCAGCCTGGGTGGACACTACCCTGGGTGGTGACTGCAATGGCTTGGGGAGCCCTGTGTTCCTGGATGGGAACTGGTATGGATTCTGGGCAAGCCACTGCAGCGGGGCATTAGGAAAGTCAACTGGCTTCAAGTGGCTCCCAACCTCCTGCTATGTCAACACTCTCAAGATGTTTGTCATTAAAGCTGTGCTCTTATTAATGCCAACACAGTGTAAGTGTCTTCATTAGCCTGAAACTCCCACCCTGCAAGTCAATGCCATGGGCTACAAGTTCGGCTTGAAAGTCTTTCTATTGCATTGCTGGGCAGGGAGTTATAAACAGGTTCATCCAAACAATCCTTCATTGTTTCTGTACATCTGAACAGAATTTGTTATGCTTCTTCCCCTGTTCAGCTTCCTGTCTCCTGAGGAATGTGCGTTTCCCAAAAGACTGAGGCCTATTGAAATTTTTGTAGCTATAATTTGGACTCAGCCTTGTCTGGCAATTGACTGATTGCTCAACCTTTATTGTCTGTTGATTGCCTGATAAACTGTTCCATTGAATTCCTATCACTGACTACTGGTTTTTCCCAACTCACTGACTACATGTTTCATCAGGTTTTATTGAAAGACTTAATGGTCGATGGTTCCCAGTGTGCACTTTGCAGCATTCCCAGCCTTTTTTTTTAAGCAACCATTTTTCTAACCCCAATTCCCACTAACATTAAATAAGTATAAATAGTGGATTACAGGAAGCTAGATCAATGATAAAAATATTAAGTAAAGCATATAGTAAACAGAACACTTGAGAATGCAGAAAGCCTGGTTTATGAGGTTCACATGCTGCAGGTACAAATATTTGAGTATTATTTGAGTAGTACAAACATGGAAGGAGAGCACAGCATAGGAGTTTCTTAGTTTTAGATTATGCGAGATTAGCCTTCTCAACAGTATTTATTCATCTTTGTAAACTGAAGGAGGATGCTGGCCTGGAAATGTGTTCCATCCTGTATCTGTCAGGAACAAATGGGGGAGTGAAAAGGGCCCTGGAGCAAGCCAAGGTGAGCCACCCCTGTGGCTCCGTATATACAGCTACAACTATTCACTTTAGTAGCTCCAGCAGTGGACATTAGCTCACCTGTTTCTCTGGTGCAAATTTTCAGCTGACACCAAGTACAATTGCTAATGAAGGGGGCCGTTGTCTCTGCCCTCAAACTCACCATGGATGAAGGAACCATGCCGGCCTGATCACATCAAGCTAGGTTTGCCTGCTCTTGGTTGTGGAATATCTGGAGAGTTTGGGGGTGGAACTGGGAGGGGGCCAGATTTGCAGCAGGGAGGAATCTCACTGGAGTATAATGCTATGGAGTCTACCCTCCAAAGCCGTCATTTTCCCCATGGGAATTGATCTCTGTTGCCTGGAGTTGAGCTATAACTCAAGGGGATCCCAAGGTCCCACCTAAGGACTGGCATCCTTATCTCAAGCCCAGAATCTGGAGTGGAGGCAGCAGGAAATACTGATGGAGGGCTGGACTCGGAGGGATGTTGATGGATGGATGCTGCACTTGGAAGGCTGGAGGCTCCAGGGCAGCACAAGCAGTAGTGTCTGTTACAGGCCTTTTCTACTCATGAAGGGACCCACACAGCCTCCTATGATTTTGGGGAACCAAGTTTACTTCAAACTATCAATCTTCCCCTCAGTTACCAAATATTTTTTTAAGGTAGCAACGGTATAGGAATGGCCTTGTTGTCATTAGGTAAGTTTTGTGGAGATCACTAAGGCATGATTTGTATATAAACAATGCAGAAGATGTATTTATTTATAGGCCGATTCCAAAGAACACATCTTTACTGACTAGCAATTGGATACTTTCACACACAGATTTTATTGTGAACCTTTTGTGAGACTTTTTGGCAAACGGCGGTATATAAATCCAATTATCTGTACACAGCCCGTGGCGCCACGGGCGCCACGGACTGAATAAAAGAGTAAGGGGTAGTGGGGAGGAGTTAGGGCGGGACCGGTCCGGGATAAAAAGCAGGAGGGGTCCAATCAGGAGCTGCGAAGCGGCTCCTGATTGGGCCCCTCCGAGTGCCACTCGAGGGCCAAGTGGCCAATTGGGAGGCGCGCGTAGTGCGCCTCCCTATTGGCCACTTGGCCCGCCCTGGACTGGCCGCCCACACCTGCCATTTCTCCACTTGCCGCTAAGCTGGACGCATCTCCAGCAGGACCAGCGCCTCCTGTCGCCAGCGGCCTGCATACGGCCGCCAGCAGCCCGCCTTGCCGCCCTCCAAACCGGCTTCTCGCCCGCTGCCTACTCGCCGCCGCTTTCTCAGCCTGCCGCACAAGCCGGGAATCGGCCCCTAAAGCCGCCGCCACTGCCGCACGAGGCCCACGAGACGCCCAGCAGCATCGCTCACTTGCCCAGGCCGGGAATCGCCCCCAAAAGCCGCTGCCGCAGGAGGCCCAGGAGACGCCCGCCAGCATTCCTCCCTTGCCCAGGCCGGGAATCGGCCCCTAAAGCCGCCGCCGCCACCGCACCAGGCCCGGAAGACGCCCAGCATACTCACTCCCTTGCCCAGGCCGCGAATTGGCCCCTAAAGCCACCGCCACCGCCGGAGGCCCGCCGCACGAGGCCCGGGAGACGCCCACCAGGATCGCTCCCTTACCCAGCCACGGAACTGCCCACAACAGCCGCCGCTGCCGCCGCACGAGGCCCGGAAGAAGCCCAGCAGCCTCACTCCCTTTGCCAAGCCGCCAATCGCCCCCAAAAGCCGCAGCCGCCGCCGGAGGCCCGGGAGACGCCCAGCAGCCGCGGGGACAAGCCAACTACTCTTCGCCCATCTGGAGATGTACCACCTCGACGCCAGCTGCCCGGTAAGTGAGCTGGGGCCAGCAGTGCTCTGCGCGGCTGCGAGGCAGTCCCTGCGGCGAGAGGCTACCGCCCATTCCCCGAGGGAGATCCCGGCCCCACCAGAAGCCTCCTTTCCGCTGCCCCCTTTTCTCTCCAGCTTCTGCCGGGGACGGGCTCTCCCCCCCCCAGCCCAACTAGCGCCCATTTTATTTAAAATTAAAATGGGCTTAAAATCTAGTAAATAAATAAATAAATAAAAATAGGATTCCACCCACATCATCCAGCCCTTTCTCAAGAGTCAGACCGGATGGCACAACGTCTGCTCAATCTCACAGACAGGCCTAGCAATGGGGTTCTCCATTGTCTCCTAGAGGTAGAGCTGAACCATTGTGGCACACTATCAGGCAGAGCTACCCTTCACTCTGCTCTTTTTCTGAAGCAGAAATTAGTTCCTTTGTGTTGTGCTTCCCTTCAACATTTTGTCCCCCTCCCAAAACGTCATTGGATGCTGGAACAGAACTCCCTTAGGCTCATCTGAAGGGCTGTTTTCTCCTTCAGGGGCAGGACAACATTCTTTGTCACAATGTCAAAGGGTGAGAGCAGCAGCTCGACTTGCTGGAAACTGCCCGGCTCATAAAACTGCTGCTGGAAGTGAATCAGGAATGTTGCCAAATATGGGGCAGTGGGCAGCAGCTTGGCAAGAGGGCAGTTGGATCCCTGAAAGAAGTCCAGGGAGGCAGACTTGGGTGGACTCCAGGCAGTTGGAAGTACTGGCAGCACATGAAGAGAGGAAAGACAGTCTAGACCAACACAGACCACTGAAATCCTAGCCCATGGTCCATCTATGGAAGGGATGAAGGAAGAAGAAGATGGTCATCTCAGCTTTCTTAGGCCTGCCCAGGCTGGAAGCAGGGCCCTTTTGGAATAAGTAGAAAGAGATGAGAGGTGGGCACTCCATTGGAAGCCCCACGGGCCCTCACCACTGCCATATTGTCAGGTTCTGATCCTAAAACAAGGAGATTGGGAGAGCCTGGGAACATCTCACCTCTGGAAACTTTTAGGACACAGACATGTAAGGAGTCAGGGAGAAACAGCCAGGTCATTCCTCAAATTGCTGGGGAGTGACGGTTGTGAGTCAGAACAGCGGTAGCCTCGTGTAAATTAAACCCCCTCCTTTGGGTAACTGAAGCAACCCGAAAGCCCTGCTAGGGAGAAAGGGAATGCTACAGAGTACCACAGACCTGGACTCTATTTCTGTGCTGAAAGAGTCAGACATGGAACCAATACATAAGGGACTATCTACTATTTTACTTTATTACAAAAAAATTGAGTGATCCCCACTGGGACATTTTCTCAGACAAAACGTATTTAAGTCCATGGTCTTTTGTTACGGCATCATCTATGGGCTGGGATGAAGGGCATTCTCACAAGGACTGATTATTTCCAGATAGGTATGACCATTTTGGGATTCAAATCAGTGTTCTGTTGGGAGATGAGTCCAGTATTTTCAATGGGAAATTAATACAATGTCTGGGGTAGCTTTTTATAAGGATAATGGTGCCAAGTTTGCATAGGACATACCCCCCAAACAAGTAAATTGTACAAGGAATTTTACAACCCCCCCAATAGATGCCTCTCAGCACAGATTCAGTTTTCTCTGCTGATTCCTCAAATTGCAGCCAAGCAAGCAGCTGACCAGGAGAACTCCAGCTGGTCATGGCACTAAAAAATCAACCAACCAACAAAACCCCTGTCTTGCTGTAACAGAAACTGGCTGACAATTTACATTCCTTACCTTTCCACTGAAAAAATCTACATATGCCGCTCTTCATCACTGAGGCCTGTTTCCTTCCTTTCAGGAAGTAAAAGTGGGTCCTCTGCACATGCACTCATCTTCTTCTATCAGCCTGCAACTATGGAAAAATACAGGGAGGCAGGCAATAGCAAATCACTTCTGAATGTCTCCCAACTTGAAGCTGTGACTTGATGGTGCTTTCCACCACCACTAAAACAAATGACTGTTGGCATTCCTGGCTCCCATTCCATGGCCCTCCAGGCATCTCCTTTTATCCTCAAGGGGCATTCTCATAATTTGTTTTAGTAACACTCCCCCTCCACACACACACACAGACACAGACACACATACACACCCACATACTTTATTTATCCAGCCATAGAAGAACAAATGGGATCCTCCCTCCCCAAAAAGAAGAAGGTGGTTTTTCTCCAAAGGTGATTGGTTGGGAGTGCTCTGTGCTCCATCCTTAAAGGGATCCAGTTGGAAGGGGAAGATGCCATTGCTCAAGAAATCAGTAGAATCAAAGAAAATCACGAGTACATACTGCCTGCTAGCAGCACCTTAGGTGGAAAACAACTTCTTTGGGAAGGGCAATTTTGTATTACTAAGATAAGAATTCCAAATTTCTAATGCTTTCCTAGGACATTATGGCAGTGACCTGAAACAGCAATTTCCATGCATGTCTTCAGCTTTGGTATTTTGCTATACAGACCCTTAGGTTGTAGCTTTCTTCACTGATTCAATCCATCTCATGACATGCCTTCCTCTTTTCCTACAGCCTTCAGCTTTTCCTAGCAGTATTGCCTTTTCCAGTGAATCTGGTATTCTCATGATATGGCCAAAATAGGATAGCCTCAGTTTAGACATTTAATTTATTACTGTTTTATCAAACCAAACACAGCAAAATAACATGAAGGGACAATACAGATTGGTCATCACAGTGATAGACCAAACGTTCCAGCACAGAAATGTCATATAGACCCCACCAAAAGACTGCCACAAGGTGGGTTTGTGAACTTCTCCATGCATCCTGATCCAAAGAATGGTGACTGTTACCAAGAAGGTCATCTGACCATTATGTAGTTGCAAAGACTGTTGTTTCTTTTCATGTTGCCTTCACCCATGTAGTTCTGGGACTACTTTCTTTCCCTCAGCCTTCCTGCTGGTTGCCAGGCTTGACCTGGCAACTCTATATACGATGGTGCAATCAACAGCATTTAAAGCATGTGCCCAGTGGCAGTCCTATTCCCTCCTCTCCCCCATCATTGCTTTCTCCTCAGCAGCCAACAAAGAAGGGGCAAATTAATCAGACAGTAATTATAAATTAATATTGTCTTTCAAAAAATTCTCCCTATTCACTTTGAGTTATCATTGTGTGTTTGTTTGTTTGCATGGACCAATGGAGGCAGTAATATCCACCCCACCATTTAATCACCTTTCTCAGCCAACCAGGGAGAAAACTTTCTGGACATATATGAAAGCAGCTTGCAAGTTAGAAAGAAACGAGCATGTGATGCTGCAGCCAACCTGCAGCCACAAAGTTATTCAGCAGCCCCTCAAGGTCAACCGTGTCAAGACAAGGCGGTCTGAAGCTGAGCTCATGAGTGATGGCAGCTATCAAACACACACATTGTTTGCCTTTCAAATCTGTTCACAATTCTTCCCATTTGTCTGATTTGACATGCCTTGTTTCGAGGAGAGTTAAAAACTGTCCTCCCAATATGTGCCCCTCCTGCCACTGAATTTCCTTTACTTCATTTAGCATCATTCCTAAACCCCTGGGCCATTTCTTCCTCCCATTTGATCAGAATCACCTGTGACACCACCTACCTTCTTTCTGTTTTTCCAAAACAGAAAAAAAGCTCTGATTTTCCTCTCAGGAACTGAATCCTTCAAGTACTTCTTTTCCCCCAAGACTCGGCTCTGTTGAAGATAGTTTCTAAAGCATACATTAAAATGAAGAGGCATTCTTAAGGATTTAAGGACAGGCAAATTTGATAGTCATTAATTAAATGGATACATTTTAAAAGGGAGGGAGGAAAGGGAGCCATAAACCAGAACTCAGAGAGGCCATCAATGAAAAGAAAAGCAGACTAGAATGTTTAAAAAAGGCTAATACAGAGTTAAAAGAATAATAGGAAAGGCAGGAAATGAAGCAAGACAGAAAGGTAGTATGGAATTATAAAAGAAACTGACAATTGACTGAGCAGGACAGACAACTGAAAGATACGGCAGCTCTAGGAAGAATGGCACAGAAAGCCACTGATGCAGGGCATGAAGCTGAACTCAATGAAGCAGGACTGGATAAGACTGGAGTACAGCAGACAGAAGATAACAGAATCACAGAAGTTAAAAAGGAGGGGAGGATTAATGGGACTCTTGCCATATAGCTGTACGAGTATCAAATCTAAGAACAGGCTGGCACAGGCAACAGAGATATACAGTATATAAAATGCAGTGGTAGAGAAAATAAAGCTGCGTGCTATAACCAAGTTTGTATAGAGAACAATTACTCAAACTTTGACCGTGCATACAATAAAATGTGCATAAGGTCCACTAAAATGATAAGGCATTCTTTCATTTATATTGATATTACAATTGGCCTTGACCAGGACCTGGGCCTTTTTGGTCCTGGCCCCTGCCTAGCAGAATGAACTTCTGGAAGAGCTAAGGGCACTAATGGAGCTGTCTCAGTTCCTCAGGGCCTGTAAGATGGAGAACTTCCTCCAGGCATTTGACTGAAGTCACAGCAAGGAAGATCTACAAGGCCTCTCCCCTGAGCACCCACCCTGAGGTGCTGGGCTAAAGTAGTTCCATTGAGTTTTTAGAGTCTGGTGGGTTGAGGAGGTGACTGGGGGATTGGGTTTTTGGTTTTATGGCATTTATTTTATTGTTCTAAACCACTGCAAGCCAGCTGTCCTGAGACAGCTGTGGTGCATCAAACAAACAAATAAACTTGTTGAATTAAGTTACTTGGCCACTACAAGATTAACAAGAGGGTCAAGCAGTGTCCAAGATTATAATTCAGTTATTAAAAAGAAAGGATTAAATGTTATAGTTCATAAAACAGTGGAATACTAATGCATAGAAACAACGCTTCCCATGGATCCTAGTGGATCCTGGTCCTTTCTTGAGAAAGCATGGCATTATCCTGGATGTACTCTGCATGGGGCTTTATACCCGGTCCCAGTTCAAATTAATCCCTCCCGTCTACACTGAATTTGATTTGCATTTTGATTTGGGGTGCTTTAAATTTTCCCTCTTCAACATGCATGATTGATTCATGATGATCCTGCCTTTACCCATGTGATATGCTGCAGTGGATATAAGCCTTGATGCTTCAAAAACCACCATGAGTAAATATGCAGATCTCTGCTTTTTGCGAATTAACTTGCTGCCATGTGCCTCCAATGCTGTAGCAAAGCAGTCTTCCCTGATTGGCCAGAACATCAGTTCAAAGTCTTGCTGCTTCCTGGTTGCAAGGCTTGTCTTAAAGTGACTGCACTCCAGAAGTCCTAACTTCTCTCAGCAGAGATTTGTCTCTTGTTTTTCCCCCTTCTCTGCTGTCTCCAATCCTCTCCCCACCCCCGGTCATTTATGAAAAGAAAGAGGCTCCTGCTGTTCTTGGCTCCCCTCCCACCCATTCTGAGCTTCCCTAATTGAGTGTAGAACACTTTCTGTTTCAATTTGGGGGGGGGGGATAGAGGAAGACCCAAGTTCAGATTGATCTGAATTCAGCAGGAACCACAACAGAAATAAACAAAGTAAGTGCAGAATCAGCCCAGGAACTGGAGATCTACCCTTGCAGTTACGAGTAGTTCTTTCCAGGGCAAACAACAAAAGTTTAGTAAGTGGCAGAACAGCAGTAATGGTTTCCAGGAACTGCTTTGATAAATTCGAATGTTTTCTGGCCTTGGATTTCAGCTAGAATGTCACTGCCAACTTGTATATTTCACACTGAATTTGCAGTTCTTCTTTTCCTTTGGAAGGATGTAATTGTCTTAGGAATGCACTAAAAATTTCTAGTCTAGTAGTTATTTGCTCCTCCCTCTTACAAGGATTTAGAGGACCCTCCCAGCCTTCATCTGCCATGTAAGCTATCTGAGCAGGTCCTTTATTGGCATTTTGTTAATATATTTGCCGACTTTAAACCTGATGGTGTTACTGGCAAGCCTGGCCCTTGCCATGAAAAGAAGGGGTCCTCAAGAGGCAATGTAGATTGCACATTCCCAAACTGGCAGATGGAGTACATGGTTTATTTCAGCCTAGTCTCATTGGTTTATCCACAGCACAGCTGACATCTGACTAATCACTTAGATACTGTTCTCAAAGCCCAGGCACTGGTAAGTGATTCACCAATATGACCATTTACGCACTGAGAACTTCAGTGTCCCAGGACCTGTGCAGGAGCACAAATTGGAGGCAGATGAGGTGCACCGGGCCAAATACTCCCCCATGTGGGTGCAGAAAGAGGTGGGGCAACCTGCCATGAATAAACTCCAGCCTCCAGCCCAGCATGAAACCCCAAGTGCATAAACGGTCTATGACAAGACTTTTAGAAAATATATATCCCACAATGAATTATCTTGCTGAGATTTTCTTAGAACCAGCTTGATGTAGTGGTTAGGAGCATGGATTTCTAATCTGGGAAGCCGGATTTGATTCCCTGCCCCCCCTCCACGTGCAGCCAGCTGGGTAACCTTGGGCTTGCCACAGCACTGATAAAGTTATTTTGACCAAGCAGTAATCTCAGGGTTCCCTCAGCCTTACCTACCTCTCAGGGTGACTTTTGGGGAGAGGAAAGGGAAGGCAATTGTAAGCTTGAGACTCCTTCTGGCAGAGAAAAGCAGCACATAAGAACCAACTTTTCTTCCTCTTCTTCTTCTTCTGAGTAGTTCAGCAGTGGAATAGGCTGCCTAAGGTGGTGGTGAGCTCCCCCTCACTGGCAGTATTCACGCAAAGGTTGGATACACACTTTTCTTGGATGCTTTAGGATGCTTTGGGCTGATCCTGCGTTGAGCAGGGGGTTGGACTAGATGGCCTGTATGGCCCCTTCCAACTCTATGATTCTATGATTCTTCTTCTTCATGACACAATCTGGCTTCTGATGGTAGGACCTCATATGAATCCCTGGTTGGACCTCAGGACAGGATAGAATTTCTATAGGTGAGAATTTGGGGGAAATGACTTGCCAGGGGAGGAGATGGGTCTTGATGAGCTTAAACAAAGAGAACCATCCTGTCACAGTGGGTCTAGATCAGGTGATGGGGGAGCAATCTTCCCTGGCAGATGGGCTCAAGGTGACTCTAGATGTGAGAAAATGAGAGATTGCCAAGGACCCCCTAGGCAAACACAGGTCTGCTGGTCACTTAATCAGCAATACAATGGGGGTGGGGGTGGAGAGCAATACGTGTTTTAGGATGCAACTGTCAGGATGCAGTACATGATTCAGTCTGAGAAGAAGATGGAGTCTGGCCCAGCAGGGTCTTGGCAGACTTTTACAGTGCCTGGCTTGGACATAAGCCTAGGCTATTGAGGGGTGCTACTAGTTGTTAGGGACAGGGTCCTGCCATACTTAACATGACTCCCCTATGGGAACTTGGGTGTGTAACCATTTAGCCACATGCCCAGCTTGGGGGTTTCCAGCTGGCTTCCACCACCAAATGGCAAGGGAACCATGCCAAAATGGATCCCATTCCATGCTGTCATCCTCCAATAGGCAGACTGTAGTGCTGTGGCTATTGGGCAGCAGGCAGATTGCCTGATGCTGTATCCATCCTAATGCTGCACTAATGTTTCTTTGGCTACACTAAATAAAAGTGGCTGTGGCCATATTTCCACCAATTCATGGGCTTTTCAGAGTTCCTTTTGTTGCATTGCCTCTCTGTCCCCCTGAACCTAGAATGTTATTTTTATCCCAGCCCATGCTGCTCAAGCCCAGCACCATCCCTCCATTTTTAGAGTTTTGTTGCTCTCTTAACCATTTCCTTGACTTGTCCTACTCCAACTGGGTTTGCATAAGGGTGCTACCATCTTCTTGCAAAGTGCCTGACCCTTAGGGTTGCCAGCCTCCAAGCAGTGGCAGGAGATCTCCTATTATTACAACTCATTGCCAGGCAACAGAGAAAACAGCCACTTAGGAAGGTAAGATCTATGGCATTATAACACACTCAAGTACCTCCCTTCCTCAGATTTTGCCCTACTCTGGATCCACAACCCCCCAATCCTCAAATATTTTCCAACCAGGACCTGGCAATCCAACCCACCCTATTTTGAGAATCTGCTGACTTTTGCATGGTAAGTGGAGCCTTTTCTGGCTTCCGTTCCACAAATGTATCCCATCCTTTCCAAAGAAGATGGCTCCCCATTCTCCTGTAGTAAAGATTTTTTTTAATATACTCCCAAAATCAATTTTCTCTTGTTTTGGGAAATAATTGGAAACATATATTGGTTTTTCAAGGACATGCTTAAAGAGTAAAGCCTCATTCATAAGTATCCGCACCAGGCAAGGACATAGTGCTGATCTGCCTTATGAAATAATTCCAGACTTCCACGTCCATCCTGTTCTGGGTTGTTTACTGCTGCAAAAGTGAAATGATAGGAATACCCAATAAAGACAAATGAAAGAGAAAGCCTGGCCAGCCAACAATGAAAATACAATATGAGAAATCTTTAGATGCTCCTTTTAATGTCGCAGGAAGCTGCCGAGACGAAATATATTACTCATTGATTACAGAGTGAAAAAGTAACAGCTAACAGAACACTGCTTTACATGGCTTTTGGTATGCTCACAAAAAAGGAACAACAAGGCATCAAAAATACAAAGGGGCTTTCCGCACCGGGATCCATGTAGCAAATTGTTTGCTGAATTAAAAATCGCCATTTAAAATAGTGGAATTCGTCGTTATGCATACCTGCCTTTGTAGTGGAATCCAGTTGCGTTTCTATCATTTCCCACAGGCTTCCGGTCTTGGCAAAAATCGCTAGCCAGGAAGCGCTATTGCCAAGCTCGTCCCTCCCCTGGCCGTCAAGCAGCCAATGGGCAGCCGTTAGCATGCTCCCAAAAAGCCCCTTTCCCTTTAAGAAAGGTTTTTTTTTTTTAAACACACACCCGTTGCAACGAATATGCGTTGATTCGTTGCAACGGAGAGACCCAACCAGCTAGCAGGTGGTGTTTGAGCTGCCGTTTCATCGTTGCCACGCTCCCCACATGCCCAGTGGAAAAAAAAAAGTGAAAAAAAAATCCCCCCCCCCTTCACGGGCGCGATTTTCGGCCGAAAACAGTGTGGAAAATAAAGGGAAAATAAATCAGCTAACGGGCTTCTGTGTTGCTTGTGCTTAGTGACTGTAAACAGAGGGACTGCAGACGGGGAAGCCTCACTGGCTAAACGGATTGGTTGCAGGAGTGTAGCGCTTTCCGGAGGGTGAATCCACTTTTTGGGATTTCCCTGAAAGCGCTACAACAAAGTGCTTTTTGCAGATCGGTTTCAGGAGTGTTGCAGATTGTCAACGACGTTGTGCATAACGGCAAAACTGTAGCGTTTTCAATCAGTAACCATTGTGCAATTTTGAAGGAGTGCGGAAAGCTCCAAAGAAATGAACAGGAACGAAACTGCTGACTTGTCATGCTGTTTGCTGACAATTCAGTAAGTTGGCCCCTGAATCCATATAAATTTGTCTGTCTGTCTGTCTGTCTATCTTGTGTGTGTCTATAGACATACAAATAATGAGGACACTGGTTTCATTTTAAGTAGCTCAAGCCTGCATTCATGGCTATTGGAAGCGGCCGTGGCTTTCCTAGGCGTTCAAGATTCTATTCAATCAGCCTTGACACACAGGAGAAGAGAAAAGCACAGCTCCAGCATGATAATTTCTTTCTGTGTGTCTTTCTTGCTCGCCACTCACTGGAGACCTAAGATGGTATCAGGTATATTTTCTCTCCATAATGGCTGAATAATTAGCATTGACAATATTTCTAAGTTTCACGCACAAGAAAAAAGAAATACTTTATTCTCCTCTCAGAACAATGGAATGTTCCTTGAATGGCATTTCCCTAGTCGTTTCTTTGAAACCCACTGAAGCAATGCTGCCCATAATGAACTCATTTATATAGCCAGGATGAGTACCCTATTACAAAATATACTTCATAGCAATTACATAGTAATTCAGCATGAAGCATTACTTCATTGCAATTAGAGCAAAAGACAACTCTGTCGTTCTTGGCAAATAAATGGTAGCAAGACTCCAAAGATTCATAGGGCTTGAAGGCAATCTTCATTTATCCTGGCTCATCTGTGAGCTTTGGGATATCTCCCAAGAATTTTAAATAAACTCAATGCCAGGTAGGGTTGCCAACTCCAGATTAGAAAATTGCCGCATGTTGGGGAATGGGTGTGGAGAAGACAATGTTTGGGAGGGGAGTGGTACCTCAGCTAAGTAGAACACCTTCAAAGGCGGCCATTTTCTTCAGGGAACCTGATCTTTTTCATCTGGAGATCAGATACAATTCCAGGAGATCTTCAGGCTCCGCCTGGAAGTTGGCAACCCCAGCATCAGGAATGTGATCCACCAGAATAATAACAGTTACAGTGGCAGTATGTCAGAGTATGAGCAAGTGATGCAGTTTCCCACTCCAAGCACAGGGCACCCTTTTATCCCTTTACCAGGGCTTGTTCCAGATTTTCATGGGCCTTGGGCAAAAGAATACAGCAAGACCCTTTCCTGATTGTTAGGGCCTATTTGGTCCATCCCATTTGACTCTGTATTTTCTTCTTCATTCACTAGTTGGACCTGGATAGCCTGAGCAAGCCCAATCCCATCAGATTTCAGAAACTAAGAAGGGTCGGCCCTGGGTAGCCACTGTTCCTCAGGCTCGCGCTCGAAAGCTCACGCCTTGAATACATTTTTTGGTCTTAAAGGTGCTACTAGACTCTGATTTTATCTTCCATATACTTGCAACTCTGTCCAATACCTTTTGAATCTCTGACATGCAAAAAATTTGAAATTGTCCCTCAGCACCTTGGGGACATCTTGGCAGACATACCATCTTAACCATTGGCCTAAATATAAAATTAAAAGGGCCATGTAGGTGGCCCTGTCTGGGACCAGACACCCCCCGTGTCTGGGCCAGGACACCCCAGCTAAGATGGGCGCATCCGGATTGGGCCGACCCCTGGAGTGGCCCCCTCCACGAGCCAGCCAGGTCACCCGCACATCATGCGGGCCCTCCGGTCAGGAGGCCACACGCCTGGGTAAGCCGCAGCCTCGCTGGGGGGAGGGGAGCAGAGATGTCTTCCCCGTGGCCCACAGGGAAGCAGCCGCAGGGGAGAGGGCTTTCAAAGCCCGTTCTTACTAACGGACTTTGAAGCTAGTAAAATAATAAAGTTGCCATTCTCCACTTTACTGTAGTGTGAAGTTTACAATGTGTGTGTGTGTGTGGGGGGGGAACACAATTACTTCACAGCAGAAGTGGACCTCTGCATCTGCCCCACCCTCTGCTGATGCCTGCACTGCCTTGAAGCTCCTTTCACTCCCCAGAGCAGAATATTGGAGATAGGGCAATGAGCTGCTGTCGGGAGAGGAAATAAAGAAGTCTCACCCTGCCAGCTTCCCCCCACTGCTTGTGCTTTAGATCAAGGCACATATTTTAAATAAATTTATTTAGACTGGGAAAGGAACACAGTTTTGTCAGATACCCCCCTCCCCAAATCGTTTTCAGTCAATCAGTAATTATTATCTGTAGATCAGTCCACAGAAAACAGTTTATATATAAATGTAAACTTAATATGCAGAGATTAAAACAATGTATCTGGGATTTAGATCTTCAATAGAGCCTGAGCACCTCTCTATCCAATGGAAGGGAATCCTAGTAAAAAAATATGTGCCACCTTTAAGTTTTAGAATTCCCCAAATACTGCAGAGCTTTTATCCTAGCTTGTTTTAAATGTCTTCCTTCAGAGCTAATGGTAGAGAGATACTTGCACATTCCCTACCCTCAGTATCCGTGTTCCTGCCAACTGAATGCGGTCGAAACAGTGGAACATGTTATTATATTGTCCATTTTATAAGAACATCCATTTCACTTATCTTACCCGTATTCTATCCTAGTGCTCAGGAAGTTCTGAACAATGCTATAAATATCTCCTTGCAGACTACTCCAATGAGACCACCTCTGTATTTCAGCGGTCAAATTCTGTGCTGAGACTCTTCCCATAAGAAAGCAAATATTCCAAACTTTAAAATAACTTTTACGGATAATTAATTACAGTACCATAAGAGTATGAAATGAATTTTAATCTCTGTATATTAATTTTAAATGTAGATGTAAACCATGTTTTTTGCTGATTGTAATAATTGTTTTTTTTTTTTTTTATAATGATTTTTTTTTATTTTCATAAAGATAGAAATATAGTCATCATTTGAGAATATACGACCCCACATTGACTCCACAGTGATATAAACTTTTGCCCAAAACTCTAAGAGCCATGAGTCTAAGAGCCATCCACATTTCCACTACATTAAAAAAAAAAAAGCCTGTTTAGATATACAAAAGAAAAGTTATTATTAATCAACTTACTTGAGAGATCGTAGACCTCACATTAACTGCTTGATACAATCTGAGAGCTATCCTAGCAGATATTTCTAGGTTTGAGTTAGATGCTTAACATTAAACATTTCTTATAGCACAGTATTAGTTTTGGCCCTGTATCAATACCCTGATAAAGGGAGAGGAAAGTAGGGCTTTGCCTTAAAGATGTACAAAGAAAAAAAATTACAAAAGGATTTCATAATTTCTCCTTATCCTTAATACAGATACATCTACAAACCATTTATACTTGGCCCATTCTAAGAGCCATCCTGACAGGTATAAGTTGAGAGCTTTGCATTTTCTACAGATCAATATGAGCTTTGGCCCTATAACAATACACCAATAAAAAAAATAATAAGAGGGGAAAGCCCCATTTTATATTTCCAACGCTAACGATTATATTACCTATATGCCTACTAAGAAAAAGAAACAAGAGAGAAAAAAGGCACTGCTTCCCCTTTTTCATAAAAATAGCAATATAGGATACAGTATATGTTGTTAATACAGAGAATAATAAGATTTCCAGGTTTAGATTAAATGCTTAACATTAAACATAGAACAATATAAGCTTTCAGTCTTCTATAGCTTCTCCTTATCCTTGGTTCTAATACATCTACAAAACAATTTTTGCTTGACCCATTCTAAGAACCATCCAGTGTAGGCTTTAGTCCTAGGACAATTCACTAATAGAAGAAAGAAAAAATAAGGGGGGAGAACCCCATTTTACATTTTCAGCACTAATGATTATATTACCTATATGCCTATAAAAGAAAAGAGACAAAAAAAAAAAAACAAGAGCGAAAGAGACACTGCTTCCCCTTTTTCATAAAAATGGAAATATAGAATACGGTATAACATTAAACATAAAACAATATGAGCTTTCGGTCTTCTTAAGGGGGTCTCATCTCGAGGCTTGCTACATCTTGTCGTTCCCGTAAAATTATATTCTGTCCCATTGGCCTTTGGCGTAGAAAGTGCAGTTGTACTCTTTCCCGCAAAATATGCATCGATAAATCTTGAGGCCGTTGCACCTCCTGGACTCCAGTATCAATACAATTTTTTCCCCAGAGAGATCCTTTAAATCGGTTACTTTCACTGCAGATCCATATTTCTTTTGATTGATTTTTGTACACTCTTGCTTTGAGATGGCTGTATGTCTTTTTAAAAAGGGTGTCCTTATCTGGGCTGCAGAACTCCGGCATCCCATTTTCCGTCTCCAGAATTTCAGATTTCTCTTCTACTGTTGGTTTTCCACCTTGTTTAGAGCTGTCATCAGCCACTGTTATTGATCCATTATTCCTGTTAAAGACGTCTTCCTTGGCATCTTGGATCTCCTTGAAGATATGAATTTCAGATTTCTCTTCTGCTGTTGGTTTTCCACCTTGTTTAAAGCTGTCATCAGTCACTGTTATTGATCCATCATTCCTATTGAAGACTTCTTCCTTGCCATCTTGGATCTCCTTGGAGATATTTTTGATCAATCCATCTAAGAATACTTTGTAATCTTGGGTTTGTATCTCTATTAGATGAGCCAATCTTTTTAACATAGACATGATTTAGACTTTAAAAAAACCCGGCCCCAAACAATTTTACAAGTGGCCAGTAGAGGTCCTCTGTTTTATCCTCTAATGTTCCGGCACAGGCATGTGACGTATTGAAGCCGGTTAAGGCAGGGATTCTCGTACTGGCACAAAGTTCTCGTGAGATTTTCACATTCACTGCTCTTATCTCTATCTCCGAAAACCAAAACAATTACAATAAGAGCTTTTGCCAATTAATTCGAGTTGATTTGAATCCTTCTTCTGCTTAGTTAGGAGAATTAGCCTGCCTCTTAACGAGGTGGCTTCAGGCAGAGCAGAGTAAGAGGAGGGGGGAAACAAAGGGCTTTGATGCAGGAAGAGAGACGGAGAAAAAAAAAGCGAGAGATACTTGCAGTAAATGATGTTTTGGAACTCAGCCGAAGTCCTCCCCTCAGTTCAAAGCGTTCATTTGTGGTAAATCATCATGTAGGGTTGAAGCAGATACTTTAAGATTAAAGAAAGAAAAGAAAGTCCGAGGTAGAAAATGGCAGTCGTCCTCTGGACCTGGAACGCTGACAGCCTATAATCCAGGGAGATATACTCCCTAAAGGATTGGAGACGGCCCCAAGAACTTCCTGGGTAGAAAGGTGAGGTGAGGTTTGCGTACCCCTCCTCTTTTCTGCCAATTGCTTGCACAATTGACCCCTGTCAGGCTTCAGAGATAGCAGAGCAGATGCCCTGCCACCCTCTCAGGACGACATCTTTAGCCACACCCCTGATTGTAATAATTGTTGATTGATTGAATTCATGTATCCATGTAGGTCCATAGCAAAATCCAAAACCAAATGACATGTAACACATTTTATTAATCAAAATAACATGATCCACTCTGCAAGCTCTCAAATTCTCTGGAAATTTTAATCAGGGTGGATGCTAAAAGCATACAAAGGCGAGGGGAAGAAAACCTCTTTCAGGTCATGATCATCTCTTTACCTGTATCATGTGTCATACATAGAGTATAATCTCCAAGACTTCAAGTGTATGTGAGTGAGTTATCTTTTTTTTTTTACTATAAATCTTTAAAACCTCAAGTATTCAATATACTTAAACTGTAATGCGATAGATCAGATACCATGGGCATTGAGAAAACATCAAATTCTGAGCTATAATAAAAGCATACCATAAATTTAAAAACTGATAAGTCTTTTATTAAAATGTAGACAATCTCAATAGTATCCCAATGCTACTTTTCCTAAGCCCTAGTGAGTCTTTAATGCCACATCTGGTATTAAATTGGCTTAATATCCAAAGCATATCACAACCCATTATTCTGTGGGCAGTAGGAAGATTAACCCCCTCACTTAAACAATCAGAGTTCATAAGATTTGAATCTTCTCGTGCAGGAAAATGATAGCATGAGAGGGTTCAATAAACTGTCTCTCTCAAATGTAAAGGGCAGTGGAACGATGCCTGTTCCAACCATATGAGTAAGACTATTTTGCTTTCCATCACCAAAGGATCACTGCCTCCTTCTGTTCAGCTCATTAGTTAGTTATGTTGATTCAAATGTCAGTCTTCCCATTTCCTTCACAGGTTTACCGATCTTGACTTTGCAGCTTTGAAAAAGTATGTCAGAATAGGTGAGCCACTTCATAAAGCCGCTTAAGTATATGGATCCTTATGTAATGACATTACAATGTTCTCAAGTGTTTCTTAGAAAGACTAATAAAAGGATTACTGACTCTGTTAATATGATATTGTCCTTGCTTTCTCATTCAACCAAATCAGATAGAAGTTCTTGAATGCCAGGCTTCAATTTGAAATTATAATTTAACTCACTTCCTCTATGAACTTTAGGATTATGGTGTCAGGGTACAAGATTCATTAAAATATTTTTTTTCTTTTGTGTAACAAGAGAAAGAATAAATAACCTGACTGGGACCATTTCCACATTAGCTTCGCTTTGGATTTCCTTTGGATGCTGCAAGTTGTCTATAGCCTTTCCGCATTTAGGCATTCCTCCCCCTGTTTCTCAGGCTGAAATTCACAACATGCTTTCTGCATTGAGGCAGCCTTCCAACATGCTATGCTCCCTTTCCCTTTTCAAAAAAATGTGTTTTTTGCAAACTGCTGTCTGCTTGTACCTTTGTTTTCATTGCGACCTTAATCCCACTATTCTGCACCCCTAATTAACTCCCCCTTCCCTCTAAAATATCCTGAAGATATAAACCTGTGTTATAGCATTGTAACACTGCTGTGCAAGACTGCTTTTTGTAAAACTTAGAAACAGTGTTGTAGCGGGATCAGCCCCTTTTAAAAACAAAGGCAGATTTTTGGGAACAGAGAGAGGGGGGACAAAGGGAGGGGGAGGGAGGACAGCAATGAGGAAAGGGGTATGTCCAAACTACTCAAAATGGCAGGCATGGAGAAAAACCTGATTGCACTCATTTCTGCATTGGGAAGCCTTGAATTAGACTCTGTTAGACCCCACTTGAAAAGATGAAATTGGATTTTTCTGGGGGCTTTTCTGCATACCATAAATTTAGCATCAGAATCAGGTGATACCACTAAAGGTTTTGGCCAAAGGTTGTGACACAAAGCATGTTTCTCTAAAGTCCCCCCCTCCAAATCAGGAATGAGATTATTTTGTAGAAGTATCAAGACTCATGAGAAATCTGAGAATTAAAAAAAAAATTATTGGGCATTGGGGGACCTTTAAAACATGAAGAAAGGTGATTGGTTGCCTGGATTGATTAACAGGCAGAAGAGAGTCACGTATAAAGTGCGTTGCTCTCTTCCACCATTTTCAGCAGCAGTTGTGGAGGGTGAGAAGTACAAAAAGGAGGCAGACAGGCATGAGACAGCAAAAAGGTGAGGAGTGGCCAGGAGGCATGAGAATATTTAGCGCTATGCCATTCAGCTGGCGTAATGCTATTTTTACTGATGTGCAGAAATGCCCCGGGGATTCCTTTGCTGTGAGACAAGTGAGGGGGCAATTCAGGACCGCACCTGAAGAAGCAAATTTTGGTGTGGAAACAGACTGGGTGAAAGCAAACATAATATGGTTGCTGTATTAGAATTCTGAAAGTGACCATGGCCATTTCAGAAACAAGCTCTGTGTCATTCCTTTCTAACTAGGCTGCAATCAAAGGAGAGAAAGCCATTTGGAGAAGTAGAAGGCTCCAGTTATCATTATATGAATGGCACACTGAATACTGTGCACATAGATAATCAGTGCCAAGATAAAAGTGACAAATTGTTTGAAAAGGCTCTCTGACCTTGTTAAGCTTGTGGGGGGGGGGGGTTGAGAAACATAGTAGGCACTACCATAAAATAGCTGTCCAAAAGCTTCTTCTCAGGTGTTTCTGAAAGGTTTTTTCCCTAAGACACAATGGGAGATGCGTCCTGGCCTATTGTACCAATGAGGTAGAGGTGGTTTAAAGAAGAACCTAGACACCAAGAAAGATGGCAGTCTTCACTGGCAGTCTTCAAGCAAAGGTTGGATACCCACTTTTCTTGGATGCTTTAGGATGCTTTGGCTGATCCTGCGTTGAGCAGGGGGTTGGACTAGATGGCCTGTATGGCCCCTTCCAACTCTATGATTCTATGATTGTATGTAAGTTAGTGCCCTAGTGCCCATGAGCACCATATTGGGGGATCACTCTCTTGGCTCTTCCTTGTGTGTTCATATCCCTGGTGATGGTAGGGGAGTAGACTTGTAGTTTTTCTACTCAGTTGCCAAAACAACAACAACAAAAACAACAACAATAGTCTCCTAAAGGTGTAAGCTTCTTCATTAGGTTACAATATAGAAAGTCTGTGTGTTCCAATGTGTTGAAACATAGGAGAATGTGTGAAGGGGTAATGGTGGAGGTGAAGGACAAAAGGAGGAGGCTGCGTCAGAAGTCATTTATTTTAAACTAGCAAGAAAGCCCATTGCAACCAGGAATGTAATTGGCGCTAGGACCCAGGAGGTGCAGATCTCTCCCCATGTCTCTCCGGCTCCCTCTCTCTGTGTGTCTCTCAGTGTGCCTTGCAGCAGGAGGCCAAGCAGGTAATCAGGGCTGCTTTGTAGGAGGGAAGCAGGGCTGGTGTGTAGTTTGGGGCAGCTCTCTGTCTCTGTCTCTCTCTTCCTCCGTGTCAGCAGGGGCGGCTCTCTCTCTCTGTGTCTCTCTCCGTGGCAGCAGGAGCCATAGCAGGTAATTAGGGCTCATGCTTAGGAGGGAAGCAGGGCTGGTCAGCAGCTTGGGGCAGCTCTCTGTGTGTCTTTCTCTGCCTCCCTCAAAGCAGGAGCAATAGGAGGGAATGAAGGCTCATGTTCGGTCTGGCAAGGCTCTGTGTGTCTCTCTCTGTCTCTGGCACATCTGAGAGGAATGCGGCTAGCATCCAGGGAGGTAGGGCAGGAGCTGTAGGGGCAGGACCCTATTCCAACTCAGACACCCTGACACATCCCCCCCCCCCCCCGGCTGTTTCACAAATATATAGAGGAACCATGGACAAGGATGGTTATTTGTGCAATCTGCCTCCCCCCCCCCCAACCTTGTACTTTGAGAAGCTACGGGTTTCATAAAAGTAACACTTCAGCCCTCCAGTCCAAAATTATAAGCATTGTTCCTGAGTGATGAGCCGCCACCAGAACTTCAGGTAATTCTGTTAAATAGGTAAATTAAATTTAACATATTTAAGTACCAAGATGGAGAAAAAGGTTTTATTGGAGGTATAAGCTTCTGTGTACATGCAAAATTCTTGATAGAATGAAATGGAAATTACCAGACCATATATATAGGTAGAGGGTGAGCAGTAAATTACCATGCAGCATAATGAAGATGTTTAACAGATTCAAGAACCAAACAGGTATAACAAGCTTAGTTTATATGGTTACCATTTGTTTTGGTATAATTCCATGGGGGGGGGGTGAAGGAAATAAGTATATCAAAATTGGAGACTGATGGGCAGATGTATCCTTAATTGGGAATGCTGAGAGTAATAAACTGAAACCCTGCCATTACAGTAATTTAAGTTATGCTTATCATTCTCTTTTGAAGCAAAATACTGTCATTGAGAAGGGACTCAGAAGCAAGGTTAGTCAACTAAAGCCCTAGAAGGGAGGGATCATTGAAAGCAATGTGCAGCATGATAAATCACAGGGCCTGAGTTTATAGACTGCACTGGAAAATGTTTATGGTTGATCTGGTTAGAGAGGCTGGAAGCGATTACATTTACACATACATAGCACTTTTATAACCTTGAAGGTGCATATTGCTGAGCAGCGACTTTAGCTCATATTCATATTGAAATCTGAGAACTTTTATAAAGGAGAAATGAAGCAAGATATCATGATATCTGAGTGAGTTTTTTTTTTGTAGGATATGCCTTAGGATGTAAAAGATACAAGATCCTCAGTCCAAGAATTGAAACTATAAAGATCTGTAACACAGTCTACCTTGATGAGAAGGGAAAATCCTGAAAATACAGAAAAGATATACATCAAAGAATCCACACTGATGGAAGAAAACAAAGTACAGCAGAGAACTTTTATATTCTGGAAAGGAGGAGGGAGTGTTCTATTGTTGGCAAAGTGTAAATAGGCAAAGAGGTCCTCAGCACCATGTTGATTAAAATGATAAAATAATTTTATTAAGAAGAGAAATAACTTTGTAAAGAAGGAGAGACTTAACTGTTGTTCTGCATTCATTTTGTCTGTTCTAGAGGCAAACAAGGAGGAAGTATGTTCAAAGGAATAGGACATTTCCAAAAGTGGCAGTCAGGACATATGTTTCAAAAATGCGAAATAAACATTTTTTCCAATGTCCCCTGTAGAATATTGTTCATACATTTTTGAATCATGCATACTACAGCTCATGTATATTCCAACATGTTAAATTTGTAAGGTCAATGATCATATATCAGATAACTGAACGATTGCTAAATAGATCATGTCACCAAAGAATTATTGAAGACCTGTTCCATTTTTTTAAGTGAACTTTTTGACAGGACTGTTTTTTCCATGTAGCACATGCAATGGACCCCACACTTCCAGGGGCCCTGCACAATGCCTTCCCCACATGAATCAGGGTCATAGCCTCTCCCCCCCCCCAGTTTCCCTCTTTGAGGACACTCAGAGTAACACCCCTTTCTACTGTGTATATGTGTGTGTGTGGGGGGGGGGATCCTCTGCCCTCATTTTTGTTGCTCCTGCCAAAATTATATTCTACTAGGGCCCCACAAATCCTTAGACTGGCTCTGGTGCTACAAATCCTTAAACCACTCCTGTGTAACAAAACAAAATCAGAGTCCAGTGGCACCTTTAAGACCAACAAAGATTTATTCAAGGCGTGAGCTTTCGAGTGCAAGCACCCTTCATCAGACTATGAACTGACCATCTTGACAGTGTAGTGAGCATTGCTAGATAAACATTTCAGGTGACAGCCATTTGGTTTGCAGTAGAAGAGCAAGTTTTGAGTCCAATAGTACCCTAGAGACCAACATGATACCTTCATCTGACAAAAGGAGTTTTGATGGCGGAAAACTTATACCCTGGATATCTTGTTGGTCTTTAAGATGCTGCTGGACTTCAATCAGCAGACTCAGACAGCATTTGCAGTGGAACTGGGTACATTTTCAATGAATTCATGCAAGTAATCCATCAAAGGTCATACATTTTGTATCTAGATATCCTACTTCAGTGTCAGGATTTGTATTTTGAATGTGGAGTTTAATGTGTCACAGTAGCCCTTTTCAGACAACCAGTTTCGGTGCTCAGTCCACATGTACTGGGGATTTGTTCCACCCATCCACCAATGTGGTCATTATTTTGTGTGACTAGGACCATAGCAGTATTTCCCCATATTTATAGAACTATAATACATTCCAATACATGCCCTCAAAAGTCCAGTGCTTCATGTTCCAAAGCTGGAAAATATGGTGACATGCAGGTCAGGAGAATTGTGGGTGGCATGACCTTCTATTGTATGCCGAAAAACTACATACAACAGGACAACATCATTTCATGCATTCCTTCTGTGATACCTTATGAGGCCCAAGAGGGGGAGGATTTTAAGGAAAGGAATGCAATTTGGTTACTAACCTTATATTTTTGGTATTAGATAGTTCTTTTCAGAGACAATGCAATCCAGTTTGATGGCCAAATGGTATCCAAGGGGAGGATATTAAAGTCTTGTAAATATCTCCCTAAGAGGATACTTCAGCTGAAAGAATTTCAGCTGGAAAATGTCAAGCCAGAGTCACGCTCTAGAAGTAGAGTGTTCCTTTATTATGAATACCATACCCCACTCCTCGTCAGCCATGGTGCACTGAATTCCTAAGCCAGAAGTGCATATTACATTTATTTTTAACAATGAGATCATGTCATCTCTGCTGAGCTGCAAAGGAACTTCCACATTTGAATAAGATGCTAATTTACAACAGGCACAGAGTACTTCCTGGCTTTTATCTCTTGCTGATACAACTGGTTTTCTTTCTTTCTTTCTTTCTTTCTTTCTTTCTTTCTTTCTTTCTTTCTTTCTTTCTTTCTTTCTTTCTTTCTTTCTTTCTCTCTTTCTTTTTTTGCATCATTCATTTCTCCCTTAAAAAAATGACAGTATGATCAATATTCAATTTCTTAAGGTGCTGCTTTCCCATAAAGGGGAAACATCAGTTAATCTACAGTTAAAAGTCCATGGAGCACCAGTATAACAAACAGCAGATCCTGCCAAATAAAATCACCAATGCAGAATATCTGCCCTCACCATTCCTTCTTTAAGTTCTTATTGACAAATAGGTATAGGTATTCCTTTTTGATCTATTTCCATCACTTTAAAACATGGCCTCTTTCAGTCATTGTGCCTGGCGGTGCAGGGTAGTGATGACACTGCTGGCATTTGACTGTGGAGCCCTGAAGCTCATTGTATGACCTTAGGCTAGGCACTATCTCTTAGGGCTATTCCGCACCAGGATCTATCTAGCAAATTGGTTGCAGAAGGAAAAAAACGCTATTTTAAATACTGGAATTCGTCGTTATGCATACCTGCCTTTGTAGTGGAATCCAGTTGCGTTTCTATCATTTCCCATAGGTTTCCGGTCTTGGCAAAAATCACTAGCCAGGAAGCGATATTGCCGAGCTTTGTCCCGCCCCTGGCCGTCAAGCAGCCAATGGGTGGCCCTTATCATGCTCCCGAAAAGCCTCTTTCCCTTTAAGGAATGTTTAAAAAAAAACACGTTGCAACGAATCTGCATTGATTCGTTGCAACGGAGAGACCCATCTAGCTAGCAGGTGGTGTTTAAGCTGCCATTTCATTGTTGCCACACTCCCCCTTGGTGACTTAAAACATCTCTGGGGAGGGATTGCAGCCAGGGAAGCCTCGCTGGGTAAACAAAGGCTCGCCGGTGCGTTGATCTCCACTTGCTCCGAGAAAAAAAAATTGCGATTGCTTTGCCAGAAGATCAGAGGAGAGAGCCAGGGGGAGGGACTTTGCAGAAACCGCAACAATGGTAACGCACAGAACTTTCCCGCTAGTGTTGCAGATTGGTTGCAAGAGTGTAGCGCTTTCCAGAGGGTGAATCCACTTTTTGGGATTTCCCTGAAAGCGCTACAATGAAGCGCTTTTTGCGGATCGGTTTCAGGAGTGTTGCAGATTGTCAACGACGTTGTGCATAACAGCAAATCAGTAGCGATTTCAATTTGCAACCATTGTGCAATTTTGAACGAGTGCAGAATGGCCCTTAGCCAAAGCCCTAACTCACCTGAGTTGGGACAATTAACTGAGGTGATGGATAGGGCTCTGTTATTCTGATCTTCTTGAAGGAAGGGTAAAGATACAATTATGATTGAAAAACATCTTTCATATGTCATGTGTGCAAGTTGATATCCTTCACCCACCCCACAGGGTGTCTGTTGTGGGGAGAGGAATGGGAAGGCGACTGTAAGCCGCTTTGAGCCTCCTTCGGGTAGGGAAAAGTGGCATATAAGAGCCAACTCTTCTTCTTCTTCTTCAAACCCCTTCCATTGTTCCCAATTGGTATGGCCTGCCAGAGCAATCCTGCTCAACTACTTTGGCTACAATTTTAGGAATCAATGGGGATAATGGAGTCTGTGTCAACAGGAATCTACGTTGGCAGCCTGTAAAATGAAAACCATTCACTTGAAACTTTGGGGAAGGGTATTTAGATTAGGGAGAGGAATATGTTCTGGGCAAATTTGGTGGCATTATCCTGATATACATTCCCTATTGAAAATAGTGGTCCAAAATCACAGAAACATGAATCCTGCATTCTACCTGAAAATATGCAATCAGGGTAAAAATCCAAAATATTTTTGGGAATTGGGGAAATGGCTGTCTCCACTTCTTCTGCAGTCCATTTAAACCAGGCTGTAGAAAAGATCAGTAAAACAGCTGAGAGGCTGCGCCCCACCTATCAGCTCTTTCCCCCTTTTCTTCTATAGGAGGATTTAATGGGACTGCAGAAAAGATCTGGGAAACAGT
Organism: Paroedura picta; assembly: GCF_049243985.1. Classification (NCBI taxonomy): domain Eukaryota; kingdom Metazoa; phylum Chordata; class Lepidosauria; order Squamata; family Gekkonidae; genus Paroedura; species Paroedura picta. Next base: position 60,438,725 of record NC_135373.1, on the reverse strand, counting down.
TGAGCTGAGTTGTGCTTTGTGGATTTGATGTTTATGAGTTGGATTTTTTTTCATCTTGAGTGTATAGGAACCCCCCCCCAACAATACAAAAATACAAATACTTTGTTGGAATTGGGAACTTGGATTTTTCAGAAATCCCAAATTTCAGGGTCCACTAGATCCCCCCCCTATGTTAACCCAAAACCCCCTGAAAAACATTGCAAAGCCCAGTTGGGCGCCACTGAAATACTTCATGGCATTCATGTTGCAAAACAATAACAATAACAACAACAACAACAACAACAACAATAACAATAACAATATTTTTTTAAAAAATTAAAAAATGCATCGACTGCAACCCCCCCCCCAAAAAAAAACACCCTTCCTTAGGCCTGGAATACAGCTTTCATTATGGAATTAGGGCCCTTGGAAGTAAAATAAAAGTGTTCTGAAATAGTAATTGTAGAATGATGGTTGCTGGGCCTGGATAAACTGCACTGGGACTGGAGCAATAGTCCTGACCTCTGGGATTAAAATCAGTGCTCTCACACTGAAATGACAGGCTCTAGAGAGGAACGACAGTCCATGGGCCCAGACAAACTGCTCTGGGGATGGAATGACAGCTCCCTGAGTGAAATGATGGTCCCTGGAAGTAGCTGAATTGTGCTGTAACTTTAATGACAACACTTCTACTATCTCCATGGGCCATCATTTTAATCTGGGAGCTGTCATTCCAGTCCAAGAACTCTGATTTCAGTGGCAAGGGTTGTCATTCAACTCTTGGAACTGTCATTCCAGGCCCAGGACAAGTCTCCCTAAATCCATTCTGAATTGTTGTAATAGATCAATTTCCATTACTCCCATTATACCCAGTGGGCCTCCAGACATCTCCCATCATTCCCAATGGACATACTTGTCCTTTGTACTAGTACATTCTGCCCTAACTCTCTATTTACTCAGCCATGGATCAACAAAAGGTCTCCTCCCTCCTTGAAAAACATAAGGAAGGGGAAAAGAGCTACAGCTCTCTGCAGCTTGTCTCTAAAGGTGATTGGCTGGAACCGTTCTGTGTTCCTCCCTTGTAGGGATGCAGTTGGAAGGGAGACGTGCCATTGCTCAAGAAATCAGTGGACTCAGGGCAGAACACAAAAACATACTGCAGCCTGGTGCCAGCATCTGAACTCAAAAGCACAGATTTCTGCAGGGAGAGTAATTTTGTTTCACTAAGAAGTCAGATTCTTAATATTTTTCCAGAACATCATGGTAATGAACCAAAACAATGATTTCCAAGCATAATGTCAGCTTTGATATTTCATTTTGCACACCTCTAAACATAGGGCAGCCAATCAATGTAGCTGCTACAACACTGGAAAACTAGTGACTAAGCACCAGTGGTGTGGAAATTTTAAGCATTCACAACCATTATAATGAGGCATGTGCTGCATTGGTTTGCATAATCTTCATACAATCAGAGCAAAACATGCAAGAAGTGGTTCTTAGATGTGGCCATTGCCACTTAGTGAACAGCTGGAAAGTTTGAGTCAGGCCTCAATATGAAATTTAAAAGGGTATTTGACTCAAAGTCAAATACCAGATGCCATCTCCCTTTATTAAAGTTAACTTACTGATGTTTAATTATCCTTAATATATTCTTTATTTTTTCTCTATATTATTTCTCTAGATCTGGTGGCACTTTGCTGGAATGAAAATGTAAAATGGGATACAGTGTATTTTTGTTAATAGCTAAATCGGTATAGTGTTCTTCAACCAGATTATGCCATATTTATGTAGTAGAACTGCCAACTCTAGGTTGGTAAATTACCTGAACTTTTTTGGGTGGAACTCAGGAAAAGCAGGGTTTATGGAGAAAAGGAATCTCAGAGGGGTGTAATACCATAAATTCCTTCCACCAAAGCAGAGAACCAATCAGTGTAGTCTGGGGAGGAGTTGTAATTTTGGCACATCCCCAGGCCTCACCAAAAGGCTGACAGTGCTACCTGCAAGTGGTAGAATGGCTTAAATACACATCCTCCACCTCCCTGACTGGTTGGGATACTCCCTTCCATAGAGCCCGTTTGGTGTAGAGAGAGCAGACTTCTAATATGGCAAGCCAGGTTTGATCCTGCACTCCCCTACATGCAGCCAGCTCCGTGACCTTGGACTCACCCCAGCCCTGACAAAGCTGTTCTGACTGAGGAGTAATATCAAGGCTCTCTCAGCCTTACCTACCTCACAGGGTGTCTGTTGTGAAGAGAAGAAAGGGAAAGCAATTGTAAGTCACTTTGAGACTCATTCAGGAAGAGAAAAGTGGCTTACAATTTTTCTTCTAGTCTGTTCTGTAGATGCATGGAGGTTCAAATTCCCTTTGTTGTAATGCAGTCAGGGAACTGGTCATACTGTTTATTCTCATGCTTGGTCAGCCTTCCTCCATCTAGTCCAGTGTCCCCAATCTTTTTATCACCGGGGACCAGTCAACGCTTGACAATTTTACTGAGGCGGGGGGGGATAGTATTTTGCTGAGGGACGTCGCGACCGCCTGAGCCCCTGCTCCACTTGCTTTCCCGCCGATGCTCCTGACTTCCCGCCACCCAGGGGGGGGGGGTGCTGCCAGCAGCAGCTACGCAGTGCCATGCCGAGGGGAAGTCCCAGCCATGGCAGCTGCTGGAAAGCACCAAAGGTGAGCTGGTAGCAGAGTGGCAGGGCAGCCCCCAAGGCAGCAGCTGGGGAGGAGTACGAGGAGGAGCTGCGGTCCAGTACTGACTGATCCATGGACCGATACCGGTCCCCGGACCGGGGGTTGGGGACCACTGATCTTGTCCACAATCCTTTGTACCTTTCACAAACTCCTTTGATGGAGGAAGAAGGAACCATATATACTGCTTCAGCTCTTCAGAGGAAGAACAGGATAGAAGTATAATGTGATTTTTTTACATACATGTTTGTGCTGTCCCCAGTACCTCATTACTGGATGTTTTTAATCACTTGTGCTCTTGAAAGACATTCCAGAAATTACAAGTGTTCTAATAAATGTAACAAAATATAGTTTCTTTCCATAAGAAACAAGGAGAATTATCCCCCTTTTACAAAAAACAAACAAAAAACCCCAAACCCTGACTAATCTAATGCAGGTGTTTCTAATTGACTCATTTTGGAAAATAAAGTAAGTACCAGTAGTGGCAGTACACCTGAGAAAGTTAATTAAAGAATCCATTTGAGAGAAGGCTCCAAAATAGCTGGGATGTATTATCCATTTAAAGAGTTAATTGCTTGACCAGAAAGCAAAATGGTTTAGTAAGTTATCGATCTCAGGGATATTTTTTCCCCCACCATGGAAATAAAGGTGTAAAATTCTCAGTGTGTGAAATTCTGTGTACTATCATGTGTGAAAAACACACATTGCTACTTTGGTTCATGGCTGAGTTTAGTCATGTCCAAATTATGCGTAATTCTGGCAAACATAGATAAAGGATTTTCTTGACTACACTATGGTGTACATATTTTTTTTCTTCATGAAACTTATCTCTGTTTAAAACAATGTCAGGTATGAACTCATCTTTATTCCAAATAGCATGTGATATCCTTAGCAGGGTTCTTCAGGAGGTAACACAATAATTCTACACACATTCGTTATGCATTATATGAAGATATCTTAATATTTTGCTTTCTGGAGTAGGTCATTTTCTCTGAGATGGCCAGAAATTCCCCCCAAAACCACTCAGTTTCACATATGGCACTAAAAGGAAGGTCATATGACCATGCAGTACTAGAGATACTGTGAACTTCACAGTGGGGAGATTTGATATTCAGCAATGAAATGACTCATAAGCCAAGCCTCAATTCTGTTGCCATAGCACATGTAACAGACAGGGGGAGCTGTTCTCTAGAAAGGATCCTGCAAGGAAATATTACTCTGAGCACTATTCTAGATCCATAGTGGGGTTACATACAGCCAGTCTGGCATGGTCTATCCTTTGTGCTACATAAGTCTGGGTCTTCTGACATTGCCATTTCTACAGAGTGCCGCAGGTCCTGGGACTATGGATATAGGTTCATGTCCTTCCCAGTGTAGGCCTGGTGAATAACTCAGGAGTTAGTGCTATGGAATCATTGTTGGCAGGCATCTCTGCAGTAATGGGCCCTCCCTGGGCACACTGGTCTTGACTCCTCGAGCTCCTCCCAAGAGGTCATGGAGTCCAAGTCACTGGGGTGATCAGAGGGAATCATGACACTATGCAATTTGCAGTGCTGCGCATTGGGAAGAAGAAATAGCCTTGGCAAAGGGCCCCACCCCCATTTAAAATACTAGGAAAAAGAAGGAGCATGCCAGAATGGCAGTTTGGGCATTATTCCTTAGGGAGGGATTTTTTTCAAGAGCACTGGCAGTTTTTCAACCAAATGATACCAAATTTACAGAGGAGCTATTGTTGACTGACCACTAGAGACCCCACTGCCAAGCCTATGTGGCTTGGAATCAGATGATCTGAAGGACCGTCTTGTCTCATATGTTCCTGCCTGAAAATTAAGATAAGCAGGCAATTCTGGAAAACACAGTGCAGAGAGCAACAAAAACAAGAACCTGGGTGTTTCTGCACAAGGACCAATGTTGCCAATTGGTTCCACAAATCGGAAACGCTATTTTTAAAAGTGCAATCTCGGAGTTACGCATACCTACCTTTGTAGTGGAATCCAGTAGCGTTTCATTCATTTCCCACAGGTTTCTGGTCTCGCAAAAATCGCTATAAAGGAAGCGATTTTTTCTGTGCTTGGTCCCACCCCTGGCCATCAATCAAACGAACAGGTGGTTGTTATCATGCTCCGGAAAAGCCCCTTTCCCTTTAAGCACAGGTTTTTTTTTAAAAAAAAGAAAAACACACGTTGCAACGAATATGCCTTGATTCTTCCTGACATAGAGACCCATCTAGCTGGTGTGTGAGCTGATTGTTTGCAAGAGTGTAGCGCTTTCCAGAGGGTGAATCCACTTTTGGCGATTTCCCTGGAAGCGCTACAACAAAGCGCTTTTCACGGGTCTGTTTCAGGAGTGTGGCAGATTGTGTGCGACGTCTTGCGGAACTGCAAATTAGTAGCGTTTACAATTTGCAAGCCTTCTGCTACATTAAAGTTGTGCGGAATGGACCCCTGTGTTGACTCGGCTCTTCAAACATGGAATGAAGTCCATGCAGGAAAACTTGTGTAACTTGTCTAACTTTTATTCCAGTTAGACTTTGCAAACAGCTGAGGGATAGAACTGAAGCTCTGTTTTCTATTCTTCATCAGATAAGGTCTGAAACCTTACAATGTAATCATAATGAACGGGTATGTAAAAACATATACAAAGTGATGAAACACCATAAATAACAAAACAACATATCTTCAGTTTTGTTTTCCCCACTCCATGGTAAATAAAGCAAGGGTAACAGAAGCCCAGAATCAAAGTCTCAGAGAATCTCTACAGTAGAAACGGAAGGGGGAGATTTTTGCATGTCCACCAGAATCCCAAGGAGAACCAGTATCACTATGGCTGAAAACCCAACAGGGCTAGTGTCAAGCCAGAGAACATCTGCAATACAAGCTGAAGAGGGGGCTTTTAATAATATTCAAGATACTTTGAAAATTAGAATTTTGGAAACACAAAAGCTGTTTAGAAATATACTTGATATTTATATATTTCAATTTGCAAGGCTCAAGGTTGCCTCAGTACTGAGACTGAATCTTTTTCTATGTAGAGTACAGTTGCATACACTACTCTGATTCAAGTGACATTTGTTTGAGCCTTTCAATATAGCAAAGGAAGACATGGTATTAACTTGTTTGACTATTGAAGGCTGCTAAGAGATCTTACAGGTCTGAATGCTGTCACTCCTTGCCCAGACATTCATACTTTGTCAAAGTACTCTTGCACTATTTTATAGAGGTCTGTGGAATGAAAACAGTATTTTGTCCTTCCCTTTTTTCACATTTTACAGAGGTCCAAATTCAAAATTGATACACTATGGAGACTGGGGTTGCTAACTTTGTTTTAATGATCCTTGCTCCAACTCCCTTTTTCAGAATAGGGATGAATAGATTTCCTTTTTTTGTTCCTTTAGTGTTCCAACTTATGTATGGCAGAACCCTGCCACATAGACTTGCATTCTGTTCCCACTAACCATTGGTGCTCCCCAATAGTCTAGGTTTATGCCAAAGCCAGAAACTGTTAAAGTCTGCCAAGACTTTGCTAGGCCAGACTCCATCTTCTCCCCCCCCCCCTCCACAGCTTGTTAGCCACAGATTTGACAGACAGATTCAGCCTGAAACACATCTCATTCTCCTCTCCTCTCACTTCCCCCCTTCCCCCATTGTATGGCTGACCAGGCAGAGTTCCTTTTGTCTATTCTAAGCCTATCTGCCAGGGGAAATTACTTACCAAAACCAACATCAAGACCCATCAAGACATGATGCGTTGACTCATTAACCCATTAACATCCATCTCCTGGCCATTTCCCAACATCCTGTCCCATATGAAATCCCATCATGTGCCCACCTTGTCTTAGTCACATCCACAGTGCAACCCCATCACCTCAAAACTTATATAAACAGTGGCTTTTGCCAAGTCAAAACTGTGCTTCTAATCTGGGACACATTCAGACCACCCTTCATGCTACTGGCTGGCTGTGTCATATCTCTACTTCTACACTCTCCAGGACTGGTAGATATACTGACTGCAATCCTTTCCACCCTTATATTTCCTATCCACCTGACTGTTAGACATATTTCTTTTTATTATTTTCCTTCCAATAAAGATTATTATTTTACCATAACTATTTGTTGTCTGCCTTGAGTTTTAAAGGGTGTAAAACTCAATGTTGTAAACATTGGCAAATGATCCAATCACTATGTTACCAAATCTCTTGCAAAGGAATTCGCCACTGCTAAATATACAGATGTCTTGGACACGTACGTGCATTTCTGGTAACACAGCATTTCATTGTATCAAAATGGTTGGATCCATTCTAGAACTGGTCCTCACTTAGTCTGTATTAGTCTGTTCTTACATTTCACATCTTATCCCCCAACATTAGTAAGTACTGTCAAGTTGCGATCAATTAATGGAGACCACTTATTGGGTTTTCACAGCAAGCTGTGAGCAGAGGTGGTTTGTCATTGCCCTCTTTTGCTGGGCAGCCCTGATCTACTTTGGTGGTCTCCAATCAAAGTACCAACAATGGCCTACCCTGCTTAGTTTCCAGTGAGACCGGGCTAGTCAGGACTATTCAGTATAGCAACAACCTTGTAATTTTATTTGTATTAGCAGTGATATTGCTTTGTTTTAATGTTTTATATAAAAGCATCCTAGCATACATTATGAGAAGGCCCCCCAACCCACACCTGATGCAGTCATACAGTTATACAGTCATATCCCATTACAAAGCAACATGAAGCTTGCTTGGGGGCAGTGATTTATTGGTGCAAAGATGCACACTGTCAATATGGGGATGGATTTTGTTGAAAAAATGTCCAGAAAACTATAGTGTGGACCAAATTAGGTATCAAAAGTGAACAACAAAGGATTCTTAATTTATTGATTTTGTTTCAGAATAAAGACCAGGTGATTCTGAACTCCAATATGTGGTAAGAAATTTGAGTAAATAAAGTTTTGGAGGCATCCCTAATTGAAAGAGGACAGTTCCACCCCAGTCAAATGGGACAAAATCATTTAAACAAACAGTGGTCCTACATCTTGTTGTAGACAATTCACTCATTTTCTTGACATTTGGGGAGAGCAAAAAATCCAGCAGCTTTAAGGAATCCATGGCACAACTATTTTCTGAATCAGGGGCTGTTAAATAGTGATATGGCTCTGTGGTTAGAGTTTTGTTGTGAGATTTAGGACAGTGGTTCCCAATCCCCAGTCTGGGGACCGGGACCGGTCCATAGATCAGTTGGTACCAGGCCGTGGCTCCTCTTTGTCCTCCCCGGCTGCTGCCTTGGGGACTGCCCTATGCCGCCAGCTCACCTTTAGTGCTCTCCAGCGGCCGCCATGGCTGGAATTCCCCCTTGGCATGGCACTGCGCAGCTGCTGCTGCCAGTGCCCCTGAGCGGGTGGCGGGAAGTCAGGGGCGCAGGCGGGAAAGCAAGTGGAGAAGGGGCTCAGGCAGCAGCAACATCCCTCGACAAAAGACTACCCCCGCTGGGCCTCAGTAAAATTGTCAAGCATTGACCGGTCCCTGGTGATAAAAAGATTGGAGACCACTGATCTAGGAGAACCAGGTTCAAATCCTAATTCTGTCAAGAAATTTGCTGGGTGACCTTGGGTTAGTCACTTTCTCTCAGGCTACCCAACCTGACAAGATTGCTGTGAAAATGATATTTATTAACTCAAATGGGGGGGGGGGGGAGGATAATAGAAGTGTACTTCTGGCAGAAGGAAGTGGATCTGTGAATCATAATGTAACACCTCTTGAGTGGAAAGGAACACATAAGAGGTAAATTATTGCAATGGCACAATATCCAACAAGATGTGGATCTTCTACATTGTAATAGGATAGCTAATTCTGGAACAGCAATGAGTTATTTGCAGATAAATTATCCCAGTACAGAATCACTTGGAGTTCTCGAGTTCATCATAACCACCTGCTGCTCTCTTTGAGCAGATTACAGTGAAGATTACAGCTCTTTTGTTTTAGGATTTCATTTTCCCCAGAAGCTAGTTCAGTAAAGTGAACAGGAATAAATCAGTACATGTAATCACTGAATGAACTCTCTATAGCAATTATCAATAAAATTACTTCTATTCATCCTTCAGCTAGAAGATTTTTTTGAGTTCATGATGGGTTAGAGTTGTCAGCTCATTTCTATGCTACCAATCCAAAACCCTTAATAATAGCTCAATGGCAGTAATGGAACAACTTCAAATAATCTGCACCTGTTGAATTTTTGCCTCTGAAGTAGCTATAAAAATAGGATTGAGCTGGAAGTGTTTCCTTTGTTTCTTTTTCTCTGAATGTTTAAAAAGCAGCTCCCATTTTTTTATACTTATGCTGAATGCATTCACCTTGCTGTTGTCATTATTATTTATTATATTTGTTATCCGCCATGTCTCTTTGGGCAGGGTACATCATAATAAAACCACACAGAAAGATAAAATATTTAAATGCATACAATAAATAATTAAACCTAAAACATTTAAAACATTTCTATTCATTCAGGTCCTTACCCAGTTCCATTTTTGTTCTTTTCCCCCTTCTCACAATCCCACATTATGCTCTCATTTGCCCATACTGCCATTTCACCCTCTTATATGTGGTAGCCCGCGTCCTCTACTGTGATAATTTCAGGAATGAGCCAGACAAAAATGCATGGTTCACCCTAGTCATTTACACTGAACAGCAATGTAGGATGTGGATTGTGAGGACTGGGGAGGAAAGAAAATAGCATTCAAGAAAAGCATCCATGTAACACAAGGTCAACCAATGGAACTAAACCAATGGAAACGTTCAGCAGAGTTTTCTTTTCCTCCAGTAATTGCTTCAATGACATCTCTTTCAGAGTGATTATCAAAATCAAAGCACAGCTGTACTTAAAAGATAGAGCTGCTTTTTTTTGGGGGGGGGGATCTAGCTTCCCTAATAGGCCTCTGTATAAATGTGTGAATCATTAGAACAAAGCTGGTTTAATGTAAAGGTCTGTTCAAATGCTGCACATTATCTGGTTCAAGCCAGGTGAAAGGGCAGTTGCTGCATGACTCTGCTCTAATCACAGAGAGCAGGCATTCTCAAGCAAGGTTTTTTGAAACCTGGGGTTTCCTGACAGCTCTGGAAGAGTTTCCTGAATGGGAGCAAGTTAATTGATTTTTAAATATTTTTAACATTTGTTAAAAATGTTACAGGCAATATGACCATCTATCCATCTATCCATACATCCAGTTTTATATACCGCCCTCCCGAAGGCTCAGGGAAGTATACATGAAACAGGAACAATACAATTAACTCAGCTTATGGGGATGTGATAACAACAATAACATGACAACAAGATAATGATAGTAATAAACATTGTAGAACATTAGAATACTGGAAACATTGATTAATTTGTACTGAGGCCCAGTGGTTTGGGCAGAGCTCTAATGATTGTTGGAACGAGGCTTGGGAGGCCAGTGGGGAGTGGTCGTTCGGAATGACCTCAACCAAATGCCTGGTGGAGGAGCTCATGTTGACCCACCCCCCTCTCCCTAAATGGCTAATGATGGTCCTGGAGGGAATGGGTATGTATACAGCTATGCCTCCTGCATGATTGAGCTAATTCTGGGGTTTCTCAAAGCCTGAAGAATGTTTCAAATAGGCTGACAGAGAGAAACAAATGGAGTACATTGTTAGTAGTGCATAGTGTGTAGGACAGAAGTGCAGAACTCTCCTCTCATCTAGTTTCCTCCACTATTCTGGTCTGTCTTCTCAGGTCCTCTTTTCCTCATCTGAGGTACAAAGCTGGAATAACTCTGGCTGTGTGGAAAACATGTAGGGGAGAAAATTCTGTATCTCTTACCCATGAGTTGTTTTTTTTTCTGGTACTGTCAGTTTTTGTCCATGCCTGTTTTCTGAATTACTGGGATGGATGTGTGTTTAAGTTCACAGAACTGTCGGTTTTGTATGTACTTTAGCTCTCTGGAGCCCAGAAAATGAGCAAAAACCCCATATGCTTATGCTTAGAAAATAAGATCTTGTATGAAAAGTATAAACTTATGAGCTTAAAACACTTGGCTGCCTTGGCAAATAGTTCCCCATCATGAAGGACTGCACCTTTGTGAAGTGGGAATGCCTTCAATACTGACTTAAGTAAATCAGCTCCAGGACTCTCTATGGATAGGAGGTTAATTGGAGTCAGGCAAGGAGAGAGGTAGAGAAAATACAGGATAGATCCATTTGCTCATAAAGACATTGAGTCCCCCCCCCCAAAAAAAAATTAGTAGTTCCATTAAAAATATTAAATGTCAACCACATTTTATCTTATGAGCTGTAATTTTGGTTCCAGTGGCTTCTTAATAACTCATTTGACTTTACCAGCCAACTATATTACCAACAAATAGCTCAGTTCACAGACAGCTAATTCAGGTGTGGCAAACTTGCCAGTACTGGGCTCTAAGCCAGCCTGGAGCAGCAGATAAACAGGATGCTGCTGGGGGGGGGGGGGGACACAGCTACTCTGATTGTGGTTTCGGCATGGTGGAAGTCAAGAGAGTCCCTTTGCTTCAGGGGCAGCCTCAGTCTTAAATTGGGAGCTTCATGTCAGCTCAGCATTCCAAAATTAGATCACATGCTTTTCTTCTCAAATTGGAGCTCTGAGGTTGCTGTCTCAGATGGTCATGGGATCATGGAAGGCTTTGCTTTGGCCCATGGGTGGTGTTCTTCAGGAGTTTCTTCCATACACTGGGGGCTTAGTCCTGCCACCTAGCATGTGATTTAGTGGCTGGATTTCTCTTTATCATGGAATATCTGGTGGTCTTCTGCCACTGGCAGCTGCTGCATTGTGGGAGGGGTGTGGCTGCATTGGTGATCGCCAGTTCTACTGATACTGGGTAGGCTGACGCCTCTGCCACATGTGAGGACTTGTGCATGCAGTATCCACTGCCCCATCAGACAACCTGGAGGGGCTGCCACCATGGCACAACTCAACAACCATCCTAGGCTTGAACCTTCAGCACTTCCCCCCCTCCCCCCATGGATTGCCTTGCAGCCAGAGGTGACCACTGCCACAAGGACATCTCTGGTTTATCGGGCTTTGCTTGAACTGGGTCCTGCTTGGGACACCATCAATCTGCTTCATTGTGTGCGTGTGTGGTTAGTTCATCTGATCTTCCCAGTTCCCTCCCGTGGTGACTCAGAGACAGGGGGGGAGCTTGCAACACTAAGCCACTTCCCTTTTTTACCCTGGGGCGTGGGCTCACAACATTGGCAGCAGGAACAGGGGTCTGCCCCCCTCCAGGCAGCCCAGGGGCATCTGTCCAATGCTATACCCCTCTAGTCCTCCTCTGTGGGTTTTCCTCTGCATCCCCCTCTCTAGTCCAAAGGGGACTTGCAGTGAAGACATGCCAAGTTGGCGCTTAGTCATTAATCATGTTTGTCTCTTTGGAACCTGGCATTCCATTTTATAGCACACATGGCCCTACCTGACATTTCTGACAGATCCAGCACTTGCAACAAATTAGTTCAACACCTCTGAGCTAACTGACATAATTGTATCCCAGACTATAGTCTCATAAGGTTTGCCTCAATGATTTCATTTTACTAGGAAATGAGTCTTCCTCCATAGAGAGAGGATCACTTACACAAGGGAGACAATGAACACAATGACTTCAGTGGGGATCAACTATTTTAAAAAACTCACCAGAATAATCAACAACAGACCTGCAGATGAATTCCAAGAACATTGAAGATACTTTACACAGTACTTAGCTAGATAGTTATATTTGTATTAATGGTATAGCAAGGCAATTTTAATATTCTTATAATTTATAGGAAAAAATCTCTTTTTTCTTGTTTTTCCTATCTGTAATCCAATAAAAGCTGGTGCAAACCAGCATTTAAAAAAATAAAAGGGTAAAGGTATCCCCTGTGCAAGCACTGGGTCATGTCTGACCCTTGGTGTGATGCCCTCTAGCGTTTCCATGGCAGACTCATGGGGTGGTTTGCCAGTGCCTTCCCCAGTCATTACCGTTTACCCCCCAGCAAGCTGGGTACTCATTTTACCAACTTTGGAAAGATGGAAGGCTGAGTCAACCTTGAGCCGGCTGTTGGGATTGAACTCCCAGCCTCATGGGCAGAGCTTTAGACTGCATGTCTGCTGCCTTACCACTCTGTGCCACAAGACTACTTAAAAAGCAAGAAGTAATGCTTATATTGCATGAATGAAATAGAGCCTGGGGAAACAGACACACACGAAGAAAGAAAAAACATACATCACAAGGGATAACTGAATTTATTTATTTACAATGCCCATATAGCACCTCTTCATTCATAATGTCTGAAGTGGTGTATGTTCTATTCTGTTAGGAATAGAATCTCCCGTTTCCTTTCTTTTTTAGATTTGTTTATATGGTGTGAGGGTTTGGAGTCTCATGTTTTCATTTGTTTGAATATTTATTTGTACTGGATATGCATGCTGTATATTTTATGCAACTTACACTGTTTTATACAGTGTACATTAGTGGTCCATTTAGTTTACCATCCTGTGTCATGCAGTGGCTAACAAGTTGCCCTATAAAAACTGGGCATAGTGGCCAATACTTTCCCCACTACTATTTCCTACTAACTGCTGATTCAGACTGTTATTGTCCTTAGTCATCTTGGTTATTAACTGTTCTCCCTGATTCTGTTTATTAATCTTTTAAGGCCCTCTACTCTCAAGACCATTACCGAGCCTACTAGCACTGAATTCCACACTTACCATTTATTCACTGAATACTTCTTTCCGTCAGTTCTGAATATGTTGCCAACCAACTTCACAGGGTGCCCAAGTTCTAATATTACAAGAAAAGGACAAGAAGTTCTCTCTCTCTACTTTCTCCACCCTATGCGTAATTATGAGGACTGAGTAGTAACTTTGTACTATAGATAGACTGAGAAAGATCACTGTGTTGACGCTTCAGATGGTGTGGACAGGGATCATCACTATTGAATGTACAGGCTATTAGATTTAACTTTGTTCATTATAGGTAGAGCCTCCTAAAAGCAAACCAGCATTCCTGAGTACGGCTTTGCACTCCTTTTCAGCTAGACTGTAGGATTATTCCTCTTTGTGTTTAATAGACATACTGCCAAGAGTGATGCTTTCCAAATGAATATAGATGAAGGAGGATAATAAAAAGAAGGAGTAATTTGAAACAATCATTTATTTTTTATAATTCTCATTTCCAAAATGAGTACCAACGTATTTGAAGATTAAAGCAGTTTGAACAAAAGAAACCTCAGGACTCCAGGTGGGACAATATTCAGTATCATCAGGTAAGCCAGCCTTTCTCAGCCTTTTCATCATTGAGAAACCCCTGAAACATTCTTCAGGCTATGTGAAACCTCAGAAGTTTCATGATCATGCAGAATATGGCTGGGAAGCATAACTATGTACATGCCCACCCGGGACCTCTCCCCTTCTCTCTCCCTCCAGGCCCATCACTGGCCATTTTGGGAGGGGAGGTGGCTGATTGACATGACCATATATGGTCATAAGGTATAGGTAAAGGTGTTAAGAAAGTGTTAATGTGCATTCACTTTATAAATGAAATAGAGAGCTTAAATCAAATGTTCGTCTGTATGTGCACTGAGCACAACATGACGATTACTCAGTGACCATATAAAGAAGACTCAAGTGTGCACTATACATGAATAGTATGTGCATTTGCAGTAACTTGTAAATAGAGCTAGTGGCAGTCAGGGAGTAGACAATAGAAGAAGAGAAGAAGAGTTGATTCTTATATGCCGCTTTTCTCTACCTGAAGGAGTCTCAAAGTGGCTTACAATTGCCTTCCCTTTCCTCTCCCCACAACAGACACCCTGTGAGGTGGGTGAGGCTGAGAGAGCTCTGATATTCCTACTTGGCCAGACCAGCTTTATCAGTGCTGTGGCGAGCCCAAGGTCACCCAGCTGGTTGCATGTGGGAGAGTGAGGAATCAAACCCTGCCCACCAGGTTAGAAGTCCGCACTTCTAACCACTACGCCAAGCTGGCTCTCTGACCTTGAAATACCAGTTCCCAGCACAATATAGGGTGGCTCCATGTACATTTGTAAAATTAGCTTCAGTCAGAAAAAAGAAGAGCATGGAATAATTTGAATTAAAGAAATGAAAAGGACAATGGCAATGTTAGGAAGGAAATATAAAAACCATTGGTTAATCCAAGGTCTTATAAACATATGAAACAGTCTTCTACTGAGTCAGATTATTAGTTAATCACGATCAGCATTACCTGCTCTGACAGGCAGCTGCTCTCCAGGATCTCGGACTGAGGATTTCACATCTACTACTACTTGATCCTTTTATCTGGAGGTGCAAGGGATTGAGCCAAGGATGATCTTCCACTTGCCAAGAAACTGCTTTATGGCTGAGCTTTTGCCCTTGTCACAGTTTCCCATCTACTGTAATCACTTACACTTACACTTTTAAATTAATTTTATCTTTACTTCAGCTATAAATCATAGTGAATTGAGATCTCAGAACAGAGAGGAGGTCTGTACAGTTTCTCTTCCATTCTCTGTGCCATTGATTGAGCTCTCCGTTTGCTTTTCACTAGTCGTAGTTGATGTTAAAGAGTGGAGTAACCAGTGGGGCCGGGGGGAGAGAAATGAGAACAACCAATCACCTTCTTCACCTGGAACGTCAGCTCCAGTTCAAGATGCTGAATCAGAATGTGTCTGCTGAGGTTTCCATACAAAGGAGGTTAGGCACACTGGTTTATTGGTTACCTCTGGTGCTTATTTTAAACCCCTTCATTATGAGAATATTTAGCTACTAAGTTAATGTCACCCTAAGGAGCAATAGGCTGCTTGGTAATCTTGAAGAAGGACCTATTTACTGGACACACATCCCCACGATGCTGAGTTAGATTCCCCTTTTTCTATTTCTGCTATTACATGTCACTATTTCTCACCTGTACCTCTTTGTGACTCCATTTCACTGACACCCAGTGTTCGTAATGGAGTTCTTCTGTTGCTCTCAGTGGTACTGCAGTGAAGCAGCTCCCCCCAATGGCTTATTAAAACAATGTGGATATTACTGCAGTTGTATGAACATTTTTGTGTGTGGGGGGGGGGAACAACTGCAATAAAGTCATCCTTTATTCAGTGGCAATCTGAACTGGATTTCTTTTTTTAAATGGAAGCACAGTACATAATGTACAGTGATATTATATTTTAAAAATAAAAGTCACAATCAACTTTAGTTTGGCTGCTCAGGGGACTGGCAATACCACTGTGGCCAGGACAGAGGCACTGAGTCATTCTTCCCACCATTTCCATAGCAACAAGCTTGGATGTGGCTTTCCCAAGCTCCCTGGGAGGTAGTGCCAGCCCTACTGCAGCCTCTGCAGCCACCAAGGTTGAGGTGGATACTCCTGGCACCACAGCATCAGCAGGAAACCAAAGTGAGTAGAGGAGAGAGCAAGCCAGCTGATCCTTTATTTAATCCCGGAAGGTTGCCTTCAGAGGAGAGGAAGCTCAGAGGGAATACCTTAGGGAGATGATTGAGAGGATAGTGACAAAACAGCTTCAGGGGTTCCTGGATGACACATCAGCCCTTGACCCCTTCCAGTCTGGCTTATGGGCCACGGTTTGGAACTGATACAGTGCTAGTATCCTTGGTGGATGACCTCCATTGTCAATTGGATACAGGCAGGTCAGCACTGCTGATTTTATTGGACTTCTCAGCAACATTTGGCACAACTGATCATGGTCAACTGCCTGGCCACACTGGAGGCTTGTGGGACTGCCTTACATGTGTCCTCTATTGGAGCCCATAAGAGATCCAGAGCTGGATGTCACACATATGCAGATGACACCCAGCTCTCTTTCTTGCCAGATAAACTGCTGGACTCTGCACTGGCAGATCTGGCCCTTTGCCTTGAAGCTGTGATTTGTTGGTTGAAGCAGAGCTGGTGGAAATTAAATCCATGTAAGATGGATATCATCTGGCTGGGAAGGCATGGACCTCTGGGGGCCTTCAGTTTCCAACTCTTGATGGGGTCCAACTTTCATTAATGAATTCTTTTAAGAGTTTAGGGGTCTGGATTGATTCATTTTCGTCCCTGGACAAGTAGGTGTCAGCAGTGGTGAGGACAATGTTTTTCTATTTGTGTCAAGCCATTGACTGTCTCTAAATCTATTCCATTCTAACCTAACCATGGGGTTTCATGTTAAGGTCACCTCCAGGCTAGACTACTGTAATGCAGTCCATGTAGGGCTTCTCCTGAAGATATTCCAGAAATTACAGGTGGTCCAGAATGCAGTGGCAAAATTGCTGCTGGGTTCTCCTTGGAGAGATTATATCTATCCTACCTTGAAATAGTTTCATTGACTATGGATTGAGTTGTTAGTGTTAAACTGAAGTGTTAAACTGTTGTTAGCCCCCTCAACATTGCCTGGCAGCAAGAGGAAGTATATACATTCAATTAATAAATAAACACAGGAGCATCACCAGGAGAAACCCACAACCAGCTGCAGGACTACTCTATGATTCCAAGCCTCAACAAGGTGGGGTTAGGGTCAGACAATGCAGCCTGACAGTAAATGACCCATCCTCATCCAAGGGCAGGGGAGGGTGCCTGGAGGTCAGGTACAAGGGGAAACTTAGAAGACCAGAAGGTCACTCAGAAAGGCTAATGGGGGAATGCAGAAGGAAAGATGGGGTTGGGAGACAGCTACTACAAAGTGATGGGTAAAATCGGCAGCTGTTCCCAGGGACTGTTACAGATCCCCCTGGGTAGTGGTCTCAACAAAAAAAGTGGGAATTGACCCAGGAGACTAGGGCTTTAAAAGGGAGCTCCCATTAATGTCTACTAAAGAAGGAATGGCTCATCTTTGGGCTATATGAATTGCTGTCTGGGGAAAGAAGGAACCGGGTGGAGCAATTCCCCTCTATTTCTGTTTTGAAGCCCAGGAGGCCCGTAGCAGTGTTCAACAAAATGCCAAGAGGTGACTAAACAGGCATGGATAAAGAGAGGGATGCTACCTTTATATCATTTTTAAGCTCACCTTTCTCCTATGATGTGGTCAAAGTGGTTTACAAAGACAGTTTAAGAATGATGCCAAAATCACTGGAAAACACTCATCACAGAGTAATAATCCAATCAAACAAACAGAAGTAGTGGTCCTAAAAATGATATACTCATCAACTGAAATAGCCCTCTGGAAAGTTCAGTCCCACATATAACTTCAGAAACAGTGAATGCCTTACTGATTTAATCTCCCTACAGGTGGACATTTCTTTAGAGGACAGCTATGCTGCCTCTCTAGTGAATCTGCTTGAAAGTCACAAAGATACTTCTTAAAGCATAAATGAAAGCATGGACCTATTTCACCTCCCTGTTGCTATGCATAGTTGCACAGCACTGAATTGATGTCCCTTTGCTTCTTTAGGACCCACAAGCACAGGACATACCTGTAGCCAGCACCAGGGATCATGTCATTCAGCTGCCATACAAACTACAGCAATGATGCTGTGGTCAGAAATTGCCACTATCCTGACAGGTACTTCCAATCAGTTGCAGATGATTAATGCACAGCAGTTAAGATAGGAAGTCATATATCCCTAGCTATGACTGCTAGGGGAAGGGAAAGATGGAAAGCTGAAGACAGGGATGCAGATAAAGGAATGTTTACTGGTGGATGAGAAGCAGAGAAGAAAGCAGCAAAGGGGAAAACGTTTTGAGGGCTTTCAGAAAACAAAAAGTGGAAATAGGGAGGTAAGGGATATGAAACATCCCCCACATGTCCTTGTGGTTTCTCCACCTGTTCCTTCAAATAGGCATCCAAATCCTATCTACATCAAAAAAGAAACCAAAATATTTTCCAGACTATGTTCTGTGCTTTAGGACTTTCTAGTCTGGGAGTCATCTCTTCAGTTCTTACTGTTTGGCTTGTCTGTTCTTACAGAGGTGTTCAAAGGGTTTGGCCATAATGACTTTCTTCATTTTTTGTTGAAGCAAAAAAAAAAAAAAAAAAGGACTCCTGCTCCATTATAATCTTTTCTTGTGGGTTCAAGTACTATTAGACAATGAAACGGGGGGGGGGGGGGGGGGGATCTGTATCTTCCAGTCTTGCTCATCAAGAGCCAGAGAAATTACATAATGAAGTTGAACTTTTCAACCTTTTCCATCTGTGTAGTTCATGAGTCTTTTCCATCACCTGAATCATTCCTTTCAGTTCCTCCCTATTCCCCCCCCCCACTTTTGCTATATCTTTGTAAAACTGTCAAGAATACTTGGAAACAATATGGTCTTCCTTTTAGTTTATTTCAAAAAGTTTGCTGTGGATTGATTTCAGACTTCTTATTGATCTTTGCTGGGCTGGAATGATATTTGAGCCTTTGTAAACACAAGGATGAGAGCAGTCAAGTGACACACTCTCAGTTAACCCTTGTCTCAGTTTTGAGCTCCAGAATTTTTTTTTTTTCAAAATTGGTGGAGGGACAGAATGCAAATATGTTCAAAGACTTTTATGTTCAGCAACCATCTTTAACTGCCCCTCGCGGAGCGGAAGAAATAAAACAATAAGGGCCCCGAGGGCGGGCCCTGTCCGGGATGAGGAAGGGTGCCAATAGGCCCCTTCCCCTGGACTGACAAGCGGAGGGCCCTCCGCTTGTCAGTCCAGCCCCAAACTGCCAATCAGCAGCCACGCGCAGGTTAATTTAGCAATGGGATTCATTCATTTGGAGGAGGGCAGGATGCTGTTTCCGTTGGCAGGCAACTCTCCTGATGGAGAACCACCTCCTTAAACCTCTCCCCCCTGCCCTGTCAGGCAGCAAGGAAAAGGTTTGTTGTTAGGTGTGAAGTCGTGTCCGACCCATGTCGACCCCATGGACAATGATCCTCCAGGCCTTTCAGTCCTCTACCATTCCCCAGAGTCCATTTAAAGGAAACATAGTGCCAATTACATTCTAGCGCACAATGGGCTTCACTACTAGTATAAGTATAATACTAATATAAGTATAATGCACAAATAGAACTGAAAAATGTGTACATTCTCTAGGAAATATTCAATGTGAAGAAACAGAAAATGCAGACCTTATTCTTCCCAGACACTACCAGGGCTGTGATAGCCTCTGCTTCAAATATTCATGCTTTCTTAACTACATCATCTTTGTAACCCTTCACCACAGCCCGTAAAGACACAGTTTGGTCTTTGCTTGATTGGTTACAGTATAAAAAGAGTGTACATGGTGAAAAAATATTGGTTCCATTAACATTCCCTAAACATATTCAGGTGAGGTCTGTATGGTCTTTATGAAGTCTCTAGGTTATATTGCCTTTCTGTGGATGTCAGGACTTCAGAAAAAGCAGGCTTCCTGATTTTATGGAGGGAACATACACATGTAAATTTTAAGCAGTCCTTCAGATAAATTAGCATAGGGCAGGGATTGAGTCTGATGATAATTTTACATATATATACTCATTGGACACATTGATACCTAGGAGTCTGGATATTAGTTTGGAGCTATCTTGCTTTTTAAAAAGCTATACCTTTAAGTGCAATCCAGGAGTAGTTGAGGCTCAATTGGAGTTTAAGCATAATTACTCCAGCTTGACAATGGTACAATGGGAGCGGTCTCTTGACAAAGTCTTCTCATACCTGCGAGCTGAAGGTCGGTGTTATATGAATAGAGTTCATGCTACAACTTTGTGTTGGTAAGATGAAATATATTTTCTGTTTGGTAAAAATATTATTTATATTTTATTATAAGTTATATAGTAAAAGACGTGATTATCAGCAATACAGAATAGGTAAGAGTTCACTTTATAAGAATTATATTCATATAGGTACAAATTATGTTCAGAGCTAATATTTATACTTTGAATTTTAGGGAAAATATTGGAATATTGGAGACTTGCAAGGATAATTTTCACAGTCATAGGACGTATGTTTCTTTTGTAAATTGGGTTTGGTAATTTATATACGGTGATGGAATTTATACTGACTGTAACTTTACTGTAATTTTCTGTACTTAGGAAACAACCACTGATGAAAATTCAACATTGAAAATAGCACAAATCTAGAGTCCATTTTGGTAGCTTCATTAATCATTAAAATAAAGATAAGACACATTTTGATGTATGATTCAATATCTTATTAATGTGTATTGTATAAATATTATACTGTATACAGATTTTGGTAGCCTGGGACAGGTTCTCTCTTTTTTCTGTTGATATCTCTTTCTACTGCAAGATGCACATTAATTCTATTGTGCTGTCATCTAAAAATAATCTACTATAGCACCTTAAAATATCAGAAAGAAACAAGAGGAAGAACCACAAGGATTATTAGGGAGGAGGAAATTCCTAATCTGCTCTGAACATTCCTATTTCTTCTCCTCATGATGAGAATCTGTTCTTCCCTTTTTTCAACTACTCAGTCATCTATTCCCCACCCCCCTGCCCAATGACCCAGTTTTAGCCTCCACCTTCACCCACACCAATGTTCATATTCTTCCCACAATTCACTTCCTCCCAATTTTTCCTTCCTTAAATAGTCAGTCCACCCCCACCCCCCCCTTCCACTTCCTCAAACCATTGCTTACCTTTTTTGAACAGCATTCTGGTTTTTGAACAGCATTCTGCATGACATTTTGGGCTAAGCAATTAAAGATATCAGTTAGGGTTATCTGTGATATTTGTCCAGGAGCATACATTGTTGACTACTGTGGGGAGGATTATAGCTAACTAATTTTCATTTTTAATATATTTATTTGCACATTTGGGGTTTACCTCAGCATTTCAGAAACATGTACCCTATCTTTGGTTAGCCTCCTTGTATTGTATATATTTTGATTCATACAGTGGGCCCATGTCTATTCCTTGAAGCTAGCTAATGTTATATTCTCTCTATGCAAGTTGTTTAGGATAATGGGTGTATGCACATTTCTTGGAAGTGATTGGATTAAATTATAATAATTTGCTTTGCTTGCTGTATCGAAATTGGGTTCATATTGAAAAGTCTGACACAGTGATTAAGTTAACAATAATTTCCCCACATATTCAAAAAAATGATGCTGTTTACCACTATAAATAAGGCACTTTAAAACAGTATTGTTGGGTGCTTCCTATTAGATGTAAATGTCATTTTGATCAGCAGACAAGCCTCATGTTGGTATATGTAAAATATGTTTATGCAGTTATGTGTAGATATGTGTGTCTGTCCATGTGTACATAATAAATATGCACCCA
Organism: Paroedura picta; assembly: GCF_049243985.1. NCBI lineage: Eukaryota > Metazoa > Chordata > Lepidosauria > Squamata > Gekkonidae > Paroedura > Paroedura picta. Next base: position 60,416,854 of record NC_135373.1, on the reverse strand, counting down.
CAAACCTGACCTGGATAGGTCAGGCAAGCACAGTCCTGTCAGATCTCAGAAGCTAAGTAGGATTGACCCTGGCTAGCATTTTGAAGAGTGGCCTCTGTAGATTATCAAGGTTGTGACTTGGGGGTAGGCAATAGCAAACCACCTCTGAACATCTCTTGCCTAGTCACCAGACAATCTTAGGGACTCCTGGCTATAGTATACATCTTTAAACAGGTGGGGACACAGTGTAATAAACCTACAAAAGAGCTCAGTGAGATCAAAAGAGCACCACAAAATTATAACAATATAATATAAGATTATATAAAACAAATATCCAACAACAAACTATGAAATCACAATATGTGGGAAATTGCTAGTATTCAACAAACCAATCATATATACAATAAGAATTAATAATATTCAAAGTCCTTTCACAATTACAGTCCAAGAAAAGTTCACAATGCAAGAAACAATGTAAGAAAATGCCTTTGATATTCCAATGTCACTGCAGTGATGTATGGAGATTCTCCCTGCTTGAGGTGCTGCAGTTTGCAAATATTCAGTAGACAAACTGACAAAAATATGTACTGCGGATAAGCTATGAACTGAATTGTAAAACAAAACCAATGGGGGAAAAACCTATATCCACCTAACCAATAACATAATTATCATAGTATACATTGGCAATTTACCAAAAGAAGATTAAACGGAGCTCATAAATTTGTTGGAATACAAACAAGCAAATTGCCTGTCATATTTCTAGAAAGGCTATCATTGGGTGAAAGGAAGATGCTAAATTTAAAGAGATAAGCAACTTTAGTGCTATAAGGTTGAGAGATCTGGACACACATATAGCATGATAGATGCGGCTGGGGACTTACCTCCCCCAAGCTGCTATTGAAGAGGCAGCAGGGTGGGCGGGAAGGAAAACACATTTCCTCCTCGGACAGTGGGAAAGGGAGGGGGAGAGGGGGAAAGTGTGTACAGGGCCAGGGATGGCGGACGCATGCCCGTGGTGACTACTTAAGACATGGGCTGTGTCATACCGTGGCTCTGGCAGCGAGCGAGCAGCTCCCAGCCACCCTGTTAAAACATGTAGTTGGATCTTTGTTAACTGGTTTGTGGAATTGTTATAGTTTTACATATTGTTAAATGTCACAGCTTTATGGGGGTATGACTTTGGCATGGACAGAGAGCCTGCTGGGGGAAATTCAGTTGGGGAAATCAAGCTCAACTCATTTGGGGCCCCATAAATGGGGTGGCTTGGAACAAGTTAGGCCAATCCGGACGGGGTGGCTGGAGCTCACTGAGCCAGGTGGCCTGTGTGTCCAGATGAGGTTTGTGCCCCTCTCTGGCACATGAGGTTGGTACACTTCCTGATCGGTTGACCCATTGGCAAGGGGGACCTGTACTCCCAGGGGTGGAAGCAGGTGGCTCCCTGGTGCCACTGTGGCCAACTAATTCTGGGAACACCAACGGTGCAGGCTCTCCAAGTCCATGCCAAGATTTGGGTTTTAAAATAACAACAATATTGTGTTAAAAAATAAAGTTGTGGCCATGTTGAAGTTTGGGAAAAGAACTGGTGTGATTGGTTTTTCTCTAACTGCTACCCTCTGTCTGCAACCTCGAAGAAGAGATCAGCCTCTGAAGGGCTGTCCCATATATCCTGGCATCGGGCAATAGAAGCTAAGATTTTCTGTTTGTGGCAACCATAATGCATCAGAAAATTAAGTTAGACATTTGAAAACCGAGCACCAGCTTCAGGATGATGGTGGAAATTGCAGTGACAAACATGAAAGGAATCAAAACATTGTGGTCCACACTACCTTAAGAAACTTGCCTGCCCACACTATTTCCAAAGGAAGCTAAGTTTTTTTTACGTGGCAGGCATCAGAAAATGAAGCTAAGAGTACCAAAATCAGCCAGCAACATCAGGATGATGATGGCATTTGCAATGCCAAAAATGTCAAGAACTAGAACATTCTGGCACATATTAGTTTCAGAACATCTCTTTGATATTTGCAATGGAAATGAATATTTAGTCACGAGAAGTGTGGAAAGGCAAGCAGCACAGAAAGGGAAGGTGGAAAATATCCCCTCTGTTACAAAAAAAAGGGAATCAATTTCTTCCTTGACTAGTGGTATAGTGATCACAGATTCTGATTAGGATCTCAAAAATCCAGGTTCAATTTCCCCATCTGCAGTAGAAGCTTGACGGGTGACCTTGGGCCACACTCTCTTTGATCCTAATATATCTCACAAGACTGTTGTGAAGATAAAATGGAAGACAAGAAGATGATATGAGCTGCTTTGGGGGCATATTGGAGAGAAAAACAGCACAGATATGTATGGGTACAAACCACATTTTTGTGGTTTGGTTTGTGATTTATGGCAGAACTATGAATCCAACCACAAACCTATACCAACTAGAAGGTTGGTTCATGAACCAAATCAGTTCATATGAATTTGTGACCCCTGCATTTTGTTCCCCATGGTAGAGAATAGAAAGGTCATCCATTTGTTTTAAATGGCTCTGAGTTGAATGTCTCTGAACTGATCCCAAGTTTGACAGACTGCACTTTTAAAAGGCTTAGAAGTGCTGTGTAAACAGAATGAAGGGCTGCTCCAAGAGATCTGGTTAGTTAGCATCAGCTGAACAGAAAAAGGCTTTGAAACTGGATTCTGAAGAGGTCAGCCTGGACAAAAAAGTTTAACACAGTAGGAATACTGGGGAAAGTTGACAAGAGGAGTTGGTAGTGAGGAGAACACTCCCATGCGGGACATGGAAAGGGGTTAGATCTTCTTGTGAGAGAAGAAATTTCCCACCCAGTTAAAATGAAGATTAGAGGGATCACTGGTCTGGTGTGGTTAAAGACAGCCTTCTGAAAAATTAAAAGTCAATTAAATTCAAGAAGAGTACTGGCACATTTGAGGAGTTTGGATGCTGGGCAGAGTGTACTAGGCTTCTGGAAACCAAAAGAATTAGTGAATTCTCAAAGAAAGTATACTGGAGTTTTTGGAGCTGGAGCTGCTTAAGGTGGCAGGAGCACTAATGGAGGGTCCCTCCCCCCCACCCTTATTGGCCCGCAGTCCCAGGCCTTCTACCCCCCCCCTCCCAGCTCCTGCTTACTGGGCTGGAACTTCTTGCAAATGGAATAAGTTGGTGGGGGATACGATGAGGGGCAGGACATCCTTCCTGATTCGTTGTTCGTTGAACAGATGGTTAATCAGGAATGGGACAGCTGATGTGATTGTTTGTTAGGTGATGAGTCCCAACTCCTCCCAGGGCCCTCTTACTATTTTATTTAGAGGTACAGATTCTTATACTGAGTCAACTCAAAAGAATTTAACCCTGATTTCACCTAACCTTTTCCCCATATGTTGAATAAAATATTTTGTTAATTTGGAATCTCAAAATGCTTTGAGTGCCTCAGATAACTAGGTTTCACTGAAACCTAATGCCATAACTGATAGGATTTTCCCCAGGTTCAAGCTTGCTCTTCTAATACCCAGAGATCCTGTCCACAGAACTGCACATGTAAGTTAGGTATATTGGGCCCTTCACAAGATGTTTATTTGTCTTACTAAAACAAGCTCTCTTCCCTAAGCTGACCCCAAATAAGCTTTCCAAGTGTCTAGTACTGACCTAGACAGCAGTATTTGCATGGACTGTCTGGGGGAAGAACACGTGTGTGTGTGTGTGCATACTCTTAAATGTCTTGAATTTTTGGGATGGGTCCTGGGAGGTGTCTGTGCTCTCTCAGTAGCCCATCCAGAAATGAAGAAAGTCAGAGTGATGGAAGCACTAGGTCACCAGAGGAAGAGCTGGGCCCACACCAGCTGGGGTTGCTAGGTCCCTTCGGGCAACTGGTGGGGCATAGGGAGGACTTACCAGGATCAGCAGGGAGGCCCATCTCATGTGACATGTTTGTGTCACTGACCACATGATCCAGAATTGACATCATAATTTCCAGAACATTGGGGCTATTGGAAGAGTTTAAATATGCAGAGAAGGTAAATCACCAAATTGCTTAAAGAATACAATATTGTGAAGAGAAACAACGGTGTATAAAAAAAGACAGAGTGACTTAACCATCAAGCTAGCTGTTGGCTCCAGACATTCTTTTATTGCTCAACAACAGTTCTGAAGGCAAGAAGGGGGAAGTATGTTCAAACAAGCAGCACTTCTATTATTGAACCAATCAGGATACTGGAGTAGATAATTTCAAAATCATCAGGAAGTCCCTATTCTATCTATCTATTCTATCTAGGTTAAATATACAATATCCTCCGTTGCCCCCCGCAGGACACCTTTTATATTCTGCTCAATTATGTAGATCTTGCATATTCCAACTGGGGAATACACTGTGGTATTTTGGCAAAAACTCTATGGTAAATTTAGCTTCTACCACACTAGAATTTGGGGTGGATAATTGCCATACCCAGGTTAAAATCCCACTTTTGCCATGGAAGCTTGATGGGAGGCCTCATGCCACTCATATATAATCGGCTTGATTTAACTCACAGGTTGTGAGAATGGAACCGAGGAGTAGAGAACAACGGAAATCTCAGTGCCCTCACTGGGGAGAAAGGTGGGGTTTGGGTTATCACTTGCAATAAAGGACAGTCACTCTTGCTGTTGTTTCATCTGGTATCTCTGCAGCTGTTTCAACAAGAGGCAAAGTACTCATTAAGTATTAAAACTGTCATTAAATATCATGTGTGCAGCAAGCTACAGCATTGCTGAGTAGAGCTAGCAGGCACACTTCTAGTATGGAAATAGATGCATGGTTTTGTTTGTTTCTCAAAGAACAGGAAACGCTCATTTTAATTATACAGACAGCAAAGATTCTAATGATCTATTACCATGATCTTGGAACCCCCAAAATTCAATAAAAGAAATCCCCAGCCTTTCCTGTTGCAGAGTAATACAGGGAAATATTCACCACACCATTCCTCTTAAAATTCTTCAAGGAAATGGACAAGAGATCCCCCCCCCCAAATGCTGTGAAATAAGAAATTATGGCCATAGGTTAATATCAGTTGCCTTCTAAAAAAGTGATGTTGGTTTCAAGTGCTGGACTCAACTTTTATTCTAAGTGATGTTAATGCCTGCTGATCTGGTTTGATCAGTGGTGTTTTCATGTGCTCAGTTTTGAAAAATCCCAGGGCAAACCTATTAATCGGACTTTTTACTCACTTGATGTGACCCAAACAGACTGAGCAATTTACCTTACATGCTATGGCATCTTCACATGTAAATTTTGTCTGTTGAACACATTATGTGCAAAATTCACAGCATCTCTACCTGCCACATGCCTAAACTAGGCTGGGAATGCTGGAGGAATTTTGGCATTGATAGATGGGAACAGAATTTGACACAGGATAAGAAGAATGGCTGAGAAAATAGAGAAATGATAATATAAAAGGCAGCTGGCAACACTGTATATTTCATTGCCTAAGAGAAGCTGTAGCTTGCTGTGGTTAAGTGTGCATTAATGAGCGGGAGAATGGAGAGACTGGAAAGATCCTCCTCCTCCAGTGATTTCTATGAGAAAAAATGAAGTGTTGACCTCCTGGCCCAGAACCATCAATTTTTGTGAGGGTAGCAGGATGGGGAGAAGGTGATTCTTCTTATTTACAAATGCAAACATTAGCTGACCAGTAAATCCAATTTTAAAATGATAGTTATTTTCACTATGAATTTTCCTGAACCATGTTTCAAATACTAAATATGTGAAGTTATTGGGCCTTGTCTATGTAGTTGCTTATTTCTAGAAGAAATAAATATTGTGTGTGGGATTTGCTTGTTGTTTCTAACGGATGTAAATAACATTTTGAGTTCCAGTTCTTCAAAGCCTCTCTACCTTCATATTTCATTGGGTGCCTTCATAGCTATACTGATTTCAAGGTCAGCTCATCTAATGTGACCTCCTTTATAACATAAGCCAATTGAATCTTCTCTGTTTATTACTGTATCAAACTAATTAAATTGCATTTGTCTGAAACATACCTTTAAGAAGGGCTTTGAAAAATGAGTTTTCATTTCACCTATTTTTCTTCGAGTCATTCTGCACAACTTAAATGTAGCTGAAGTCTTATCTTTTGTAAACGCTATTAATTTAACGTTCTGCATGACTTAGTAAAAAACCCCGCAAAACTCCCACCCAACTCCAGCAACAATCGGAATTTTATAGTGCTTAGGGGGAAATCCAGAAAAGTGGATTCCCCCCGAAAAAACGCTACACTTCTGAGCACGAGCTGCAACACATCAGCGAAAGACATGTGCGTTCTCAAAATAGCGGTAGAAAGAATGTCCCTCCCTAGCTCTCGCCCCTGAGCTTCTGGAGACGCGATCGCCATTTTCCCCCCCTTAAACCGGCAAAAGCAACGAATAAGCAAGGCTTCTTCGGCTGAAATCCCTCCACAGAAGTGCTTAACAGTAAAACAAAGCTCCCTTCTGCAATTGTCTTTCAAGTTTCTGAGCACAATACAGCCCCCAGTTCGACACTGCCCGTAATTTCGGCCAAAAACTGCACCCATTGGGGGGGGGGGGATTTTTTTTTTTTTACTTGCCTCAAAATGGCATAATCCCTTTGCAACCACCAAACCAGCCACATAGTGCCCCCATGCTAGTCAGGTCAAAAAAACATTGCAGAGAGGAAGTATGGTTGCCTGATAGGTGTAGGTTCATGTTCTTGAATTCAACACTTCTTATGTGTACTTGACCCTGCCTTTGGTCAGGACTGTGGTCCATAGAGAGACCTCCTCTTAGGGTTGCCAGCTTCCAAGTGAGGCACAAAACCCGCACCAAAGCATGAGCTAGCACCCATTGCATTATAGCACGCAATGGGCTTTACTACTAGTCTTTGTATATTCATGAAGAACATCTTGGCCATAGAGCTGCACTGCAGCAATATGGCACAATGCAGGTAGCCAATAGCTTAATATATCCACTGATGCTTCTCACTGTTGTATTGAGTAGGACATCAAGTTTGTAGACGTGTGAACTGTTGAGCAACACTAAAGCACCATATTCCATAGTACTATACACCTATCCAAAAGCTGAGCATCTAAATGTAGCAGATGCATCCCAATATGTACCATGCAAGTTTTGGAGAATGTTGTTTTATATGCATATTTTCCTGACTGGTTCTGAATCCTAACCGGTGTACCTCTCTGGAAGGCCAATAGGTGATATTAATATTAAAGTATTCCATTAAAAACAGATTATACTGCTATGCATCTGAGTGGTTACTAGCTTATACCTAGATTATGTTTAAAAATAAACATTAAAGAACACATGAATTCACCGGTCAGTGCTTCACTTGAATCAGCTGGGTTTAAATAATGGAAAATTTCCCAATGATCCAATGGTTGTAAGGTATTTGTTTCCTTCTTGTTGGATTTCAGAATCATCCACCTGGGAGAGCTGGAGGTTGAAAAGTCAAGAGCTATATCATGACTCTTTCTCAAACAAGCAAGAGTGTTTTATATTGTTAGCTCTTAGATGAAAAAGAGTCCATTGCTTGCCAATGTTTCTCTGGGTATTTGATTTTCACTGTCTTCAGCTGTGAGATAAATCAGAGGAAATAAATAATTTCATAGCATATGTTTGACTGTGTTGTAAATGCTGGTGGGAATCACCTGGTTTTACCTAGACAATCCTTCAAAGACTTTCTTTAAAATTCCTACAAGTTCAGGAGTAAAAGGATTGCAGAAGGCTGGCTTTCCCACATATCTTGGCATGATATAAAAGGTATTATATTCATTTGCCATCTATGGCATTGATTTTGAATAAAATGAATGATTTCTTGGTTTCATTCTGACTGGGATTTATTTTCTCTTTACCCCCAAGATTTCACTCTGATAATCCTCCACTTAATTTCATGAATGCTCTGGGAACAGAGCTCAGGAAACAAAGTGTGGAGAGAAATATTTTTCCTGTCATTGCCCTCTTCCAAGTGTCTATGGAGGCACATGGTTGTGGACTTCTTGGTTTTCACAGTTTATAGATCACTGTAAAACATGCTTGAGGCTTTCCTGCTCCAAGAAACTGCTTCACTCCTTTGAACAAAGCCTTTTGAAGCTTCCAACCAAAGTCAATTTGCTTATAAATTATTTGAAATTGGGGGTGAGTAGTGTAGTGGTAAAATGTGCAGTTGCTATCCAATTATTCAGGATGATGATGATGGAAACCAAAGTGAATTGTGAAGAGCTACTGGAGATTGTCTTTAAATGTGCCATTGGGAAACACCAAGGCAAATAGAGATCAGTGTTAGTAAAGGTAAGATGATGCATACTGAAACCACCACAACAAGCTTCCTTTAAATATATGCTGAGTCAGAGACTGAGGGCCTTTTCGCACGGGGATCTTTGTTGCAAATTGTTTGCGGAATGAAAAATCGCCATTTAAAATAGTGGAATTCGTCGTTATGCATACCTGCCTTTGTAGTGGAATCAGTTGCGTTTTTTAGCGTTTCCCACAGGCTTCCGGTCTCGGCAGAAATCGCTAGAAAGGAAGCGCTATTGCCAAGCTCGTCCCGCCCCTGGCCGTCAAGCAGCCAATGGGCAGCCGTTAGCATGCTCCCAAACAGCCCCTTTCCCTTTAAGAAAGGTTTTTTTAAAAAAAAAACAGACCCATAGCAACGAATCTAGGTAGATTCGTTGCAACGGAGAGACCCATCCAGCTGCCTAATGTGAGCTGTTGTTTGATTGTATGATCGTTGGCACGCTGCCTCGAGTGATAAAAAAAAAATCCCCCCCCCCTCTCACGGGCCCGATTTTCGGCTGAATTAATGTGTAAAAAATAAAGGGACTTTATTTCAGCAAACGGGCTTTTATGTGGTTTGTGCTTAGTGACTAAAGGTGAAGGACTGAAGCCAGGGAAGCCTCTAAACAGAAAGAGGCTCGCTGGTGCGTTTATCCCCGCTCGCTCGGAGAAAAAAAAATGGCGATCGCTTCACCGGAAGTTTGGAGGACAGGCTCAGGAGGAGGGACTTTGAAGAACCCGCAACAATGGTAACGCACAGATCTTTAGCGCTAGTGTTGCAGATTGGTTGCAGGAGTGTATCGCTATCCGGAGGGTGAATCCACTTTTCTGGATTCCCCTAAAAGCGCTACAACGAAGCGCTTTTTGCTGATTGGTTTCAGGAGTGTTGCAGATTGTCTGCGACGTCGTGCATTAAGGCAAATTAGTAGCGTTTTCAATTAGCAACCATTGTGCTATTTTGAAGCCGTGCGAAATGGCCCTGAGAGATCTTCAGATTACAGTGAATGGATAGTTCAATGAAAATGTTGACTGAAAGTGTAGCAGCAGTGACAAAGGAAAATGCCACACTGAACATTATTAGTCAGAAAGCAGTGAATATTACTATGTTCTTCTGTGGAGCCTCAACAGGAATATTTTGTACATTCAAAAAGAATGCCACATATTTGGAAAAAAGAAGTGTACAATCCAGATAATTAAGGTGCTAGAGAAGCTTTCCTGTGAGGCTTTAGTCCACCACCACTCTGCTAGCCTGTGTTGTGGTATGTCATTTCCAGGTACAACCTTGAAGTGACAGTGGGCAGTTCTAGGCATTACTGGAAACTCTATGGTTTCCAGTGATTCCTACAGATACCTGAGATAGGACTTTTTTTACAAACCTAGGGGGAACCATAAAGCCTCTTAAGATTTTGAGGAACCAAGTTTGTTTTAAACTGTAAACCTTCCCCTCATTTATGAGATGTTCTTAGGTTAGTAAGTATGAAGAGTTTGGGTTCACTGCCTTGAGATAAGTATTGTGGAAAACAAGCAGAACATGGATATTATGCATGAGGCAAGAGCTGAAGATATTTATTTACAGGTTGGTTTTAAAGAATGTATCAGCAGCACAGGTCTCCAGATAGTCAAAGGAGACACCTGGCTGTCCTATCCACCATATTACCAAATACCCATTGTCATGTCTTGGTTGTACCTGGAGTGACATAATGATATTGGTGCTGTCACCAACCACCCCCCACCCCCCGTGCTCCCCATCACCACCTTCTTGCTGATTGCTAGGGTCGGCCTGGCAATGCTCCCTATCAGGAAAGCCTGAACAGTCTGGGACTTTCCAGTTTAGAGAGAAGACAACTAAGGGGGGATTCAAGTGGATAGCCGTGTTGGACTGAAGTAGTATAACAAAATTTGAGTCCATTGTCTGAAGAAGTGTGCATGTACACAAAAGCTCACACCTCGAATAAGTCTTTGTTGGTTTTAAAGGTACCACTGGACTCATATTTTGTTGAACTAAGGGGGGAGTTGATATATAAAATTGTGCATGGGGTAGACAATGTGACTAGACAGAGCATTTTCTCCCTCTCCCATCATATTAGAACTCAGGGGCACTCAGTGAACTTGATGAGCAATATCACATTGCATTCAGACCAGGCCACAGCCGTGATAACAAAACAATAACAAAATGTATATTAAAGAATGTGAATCTGCTTCAGGGACGAATTCCCTGCACCTGATTTCTGGACTTTCTTTGTAGTTCCTGCCATGTTCAGGTTTAATTAAAGACCAAAAGCTTTTTTTTGTGGGGGGGGGGATTATGTAGATGCAAAGAAGTATCTCTTGCTTCTGAGACTAAAAACAAGGAAAATGGTGTTGTCAATCTAAGTAATGGTTTTGAATATTGATCGAACAGATTCTTTATGAGATTTTTGAGACAGATGATTGCAGTTTAATACCTAGCTAATGATCATTCTTATGCCAATCTCAGCAATGATAATTACTTTATGATTAGTGCTGTGATTGAAATTGGTGTACTTTTTTACCCCCTCAAGACGTTTCTGATGACTTCTTTCTCTAGACAACTTCTTGTTATGAATGGGTGATTACTTATTATGAAGGCACAAATAGATGGGAGAAGTTCGCCATTAAGGCCTTTACCTCTCCTCCCATTCTTTATTGTCCTTGTTCTTTAGACCTTCATGTAGTGGTTACTACAGTTTTATGACATGGGTTTCTTGCCATATCCTGACCTTTATATATCTGCTGTGAAGAACAGTAGGTTCCAAGTGTTGTGTCCCTTGTGACATGACGCCTCATTAACAATGTCTTTATTTTGACTTAGTATTACTTGAATTCTGTATATATCTGTCTGGAGATGAAAGATACCATGCCCTATGCTCCACTGGCTGTAGCTTCTGAGTGGGGCGTATGGTATTATCAGATTCAGCAGCAAAGAAACAGCACAGGTCTGTGATGTTCCAGCATGGAAGATGTGATGATCAAACCATTCAAAGAGTAGTATTCAAGGCCTTTTTGGGAGATAGGGGGCCTGATGAAGTGTGCATGGTTTTGAAGAAGGTTGGAGTTAGCTGGATGAAGCCAGGTGTCATGCCGGCACCCTCTGAGCTGGCACCAGGGGATGCTCCGGAGGCAGAGGATCTCTCAGAGGCACCAGGAGACACGGCTATCACAGATCAGGAGCTGCCTGATGTCATGGAGGACAAGCAGCCTGGGCCCAGTGAGACTGATGCCCAGCCTTAGAATGTCAAGCCCCTGGACAAGACAACTACCAGCCTGGAAGACTCACCAGAGGATCAGCATTGGAGGCTGCAGGTGAAGACTCCAGCAAGCCCCGAACAGCAGTGTTGTAGGAGGTGATCTAACATGACAGCTGTCAGAAGATCAGAATGCCTGTCAGCACACTATCAGGGTAGATGGGGCCCAGCTGCATGAGCTTCCTCTGACAAAGATTAACTCCAGCTGCAAGTCCTCTGGCTGATGGCTGCTTCACTCAGTTTCTGGCTAAATCAAGAAGACCTTGAGACAATGTCTTTCATGGGAGCATTACATCTTCCCAGATGACTCCTGTTCCAGTTTCCTATGGCAAGGTTCTGTTCCTGTGACTCCCTTGGCTTCTCTTCCAACCATGCTCCAGCTCTTTGACATTCGGTTTGCCTCCTGACTCCGTTCCTGTTTCCATTCTGTGTTTTGACTATCTCCTTGGTTTACAACCCAGCTCAGCTTGACTTTGCTTCCCACCCCATTTACTGTAAACTCTGACTCCTGACCTCCTGGACTAGACTCTGCACTTTGGCAAGCTCTCTGCCCCAGCACAACTTCCCAGCCATGCAGGTGCAGCACAGCAGGCAACACTCCCGTCCCCAGTGTGACTTTAGAACAGTAGAGACCCACCTGACAGAGAAGTGGAAGGAGGAATAAGAGGTAATAACAAAGCTATTTAGAGCAAGACTAAAAACTTTTGAGATTTTAGGGGCTTTTTGCACGCCTTCAAAATCGCACAATGGTTGCCAATTGAAAACGCTACTGATTTACCATTATGCACAATGTCGTTGACAATCTGCCACACACCTGAAACTGATCTGCAAAAAGCGCTTCCTTGTAGCGCTTTCAGGGAAATCCCCAAAAGTGGATTCACCCTCCGGAAAGCGCTACACTCCTGCAACCAATCTGCAACACTAGTGGGAAAGTTCTGTGCGTTACCATTGTTGTGGTTTCTACAAAGTCCCTCCCCCTGGCTCTCTCCTCTGATCTTCCGGGGAAGCGATCACCATTTTCTTTTCTCCGAGCGAGCGAAGTTCAACCCACCAACAAGCCTGTTTAGAGGCTTCCCCGGCTTCAGTCCCTCCCCAGAGCTGTTTAGTCACTAAGCACAAACAACAGAGAAGCCCGTTTGCTGATGTATTTTCCCTTTATTTTTTACACTGTTTTCGGCCGAAAATCGGGCCCGTGAGGGGGGGGATTTTTTTTTTCACTTGGGGGGAGCGTGGCAACGATGAAACGACAGCTCAAACACATCTGCCAGCTGATGGGTCTCTCCGTTGCAACGAATCAACACATATTCGTTGCAATGGGTGTGTTTAAAAAAAAAAAAACCTTTCTTAAAGGGAAAGGGGCTGTTTGGGAGCATGCTAACGGCTGCCCATTGGCTGCTTGACGGCCAGGGGCGGGACGAGCTCGGCAATAGCGCTTCCTTTCTAGCGATTTTTGCTGAGACCGGAAGCTTGTGGGAAACGATAGAAACGCAACTGGATTCCACTACAAAGTCAGGTATGCATAATGACGAATTGCACTATTTTAAATGGCGATTTTTCGTTCAGCAAACAATTTGCTACAAGGATCCCGGTGCGGAAAGCCCCTTAAAATTATTAAGAGATTTTCTAAACACCATTTTGAAAGGCAGTGTGATGTAGTGGTTAAAGTGCTGCTGTAGGCTCTTGATGACCCAGATTAAAATTTCTGCTCTACCAAGGTCACTGGTTAACCTTTTAGCCAGCCATTTTATCGCAGCCTAATGAACTTCACAGGATTGTTTTGTGCAGGGCAGCAGGAAGAGAATGTAATGGGCTGGTTTGGGTTCCCACAGGGGAGCAAAGCAGGATATAAATGTCTCAATAAACAATGTTGTATACCAGGTTCTTTGAACCTGCAGAGTCAGGAATTGAATTGATATGCTAACAACTATATCACATTTCTGACCTTGATAAGCCAATAATCAGGCTATGGCAGGTTCATGTGTCCCTGTGACCTCAATGAAGATTGGAGCTGTGATCAGTCAGAGCCATCTTGGTGTAGTGGTTCAGAGCGGCAGTTTCTAATCTGGCAAGTCTACTTTTAATCTGTGCTCCTCCACATGCAGCCAGCTGGGTGATCTTGGGCTCACCACAGAACTGATAAAGCTGTTCTGAACAAGCAGTGATATCAGGGCTCTCTCAGCCTCACCTACCCCACAGGGTGTCTGTTGTGGGGAGAGGAAAGGGAGGGCGACTGTAAGCTGCTTTGAGATTCCATCTGGTAGAGAAAAGTGACATATAAGAACCAACTTGTAAAAGCAGTGTTTCTACAAGCCAGCAGGCATTAATTTGAAAGCCAAGTAGACAGAGGACAGTCTTCTATGGAAAGCCACTAAGCATATATGCACAATGCCCCTAGGAACCACAGATATTAAGAATCTGCAACATGGGTGAGATCTTGTTGGCTCTCCCACAAATCCCCTTTGACTGCTCAACATGTCTAGAGCCGGGGATTAGGAGACCTGAATGGACAAAACTCTTCTGACAGCCGGGGATTAGGAGACCTGAATGGACAAAACTCTTCTGACACAGGGGCTGTAGCAAAGGATGAGACCTGAGCAAGAAAAGCTGGCTGCATCTCACCCGCCATATGGATATGACACCCCTCAACCTTGCATTCCCAGTCTTTCCAAAAGATATTCAAGGGGTAGGTTTCTTGTTTGGTTTGGTTTTTCAAAGAAGAAAGTAGAATTACTTTTAATTTTCTGTGTTTCAAAAAAAAAAAAAAAGCATTAAGAACCAATCTGATGTTTACACCAGCAGGGTTCCAGAACAGAAAATGAGAGCACATAACAGAGTCAGTAAAAACAACGACTGCCGCCTCCCTGCCCCCAAATAGAAACACAAACCGTATATATTTTTTTAAACGTGTTCTAAATATAGTCAAGAGAAGATAATCAGTAGTTGATTGTGCTACCATTAGGCTCAGGGTGGATTTTCATGCTGTTCCCATTCTACAAAAGTAATGTCCTTAATAATTATAATCACCTGAAAGCCTGCAGATCTGCTTGCAAATTAGGGGGAAAGTTAGAATGCCATACTTGGTGTGCTGCTTGGAGAACAGAAGTCTATCCATGCCCACATTTGTTAGCAAAATACTCCCCCCACAATCCCCTATGTAAAACACACAGTAATAATATACAGTGCCACAGTTAGAAACACTGAGGACCATGGTCCAAAGAAAGATTTTTGATAAATCAGTGGGATTCTGGATCTTCATCGTAGATGCCATCTGACTGAGGGTTGCCAGTTGTAACTGACAACCTTCTGGGAGTTCCTGCATCACAAGCATGGTTGAGCTAACTTTGTCACAACACCCCATCACAGTAATGATGCATTTTATTATCGCTCATGTAATTTACAAAATTAAAAATGGGAGGCAAAAGAGCCACATAAGTACAATAGCCTAGGGCCTCTTTTCATGTAAATCCGGCCCTGGCTGTATTGCTCACCAACAACACATTCCTTATACCTTCCTAAATCTTCTGAATCCAAAGGGTTTAAAATGGTGTGACTCGTATGTAAAAATGAACTGTAGGTGACCTTGGGATAGTCATCCTTTCTAGATATACCTACCTGAAAATTCTCTCTCTCAGCTTAATTTACCTCACAAAGTTGTGGAGGGAAATGGGGGAGGGAAAAGACCATCTTGAGACAAAGGGCAGGCTAAAAAAAGAAATGCATAATAAAGGTTTTATTTTGCTTTTGCTTAAGAGATGATGATAAATGAGGTGGATCCAGTCATCTTTCCCCCCAGTCTTCCCAAATAATCTTCTCTACTACAGCCTCCATCCACTTGGCTGTTGTTTATGCCTGCTCCATGATCCCATTAGTGGTCAAAGGGAACCCTCATCTTTCCTTTTTCACTGTTGGGATTACGCTCACTGTCCCTTCTCTAAAACATATGAAATATTCATCCTCATTGTTTGTCATACTGTCTTCTTTTCAAAATTATTTAAACATTACTAGGAAAATCCTAATGTAAATATGCTAACTACGCATCTTCTATGATCTCCCCTGTAGGACAGTTTTCATATGCTGTTGATCTTGCATATTCCAACAATATTTGCTATATGGACTTTCTCATGAGGGTCATCAGACTCTTGCAGTCAACAATGGTGGGATTTCTAAGGGCATGAAAATCTTACAGTTGGGTTTGTGTTTGAGTGCCATTATTACATTGAGTATAAGACATGCATTTATGAGATACACAACTAGGGAAAATTCAAAAACCGATATGTGTCTCTGATGATAGCAGCCATGCTTTCAAGATATTCTCTGAAATCATTATAGCAACAAAAGAGCACACATGGAACCAATTTTTATGTGCTGTACCACATATTATGATACATCCCTTCATTGACCATATTACCCACTCAAGATTTCCTTCCAGCAATAAGTAATAAGACTAGGTGTGGGTTGATAGTCACACATTCTCTGGATACTAATGTTACAGAGAAAGAACTTGCTAAAAGCATTCCTACTTTTTGATATAAATGGGAAATCTCCAATGGAAAATAATGCACCTGACTGGTTATGCCAATAAAGGTGTCTTGAGTCTTAGGCACCTGATCTCAATTAATTAAGCACCCAAAATCTATCAAAACAGGACTGATACTCATTTTTATTTGAACATTTTTTGTAAGCTATGTACACCCCTCAATATAGATGGTAACATTTCCCAACTGAATCATTAGGACAAGAAGGGAAGCTTAGTGCATTCCACTGCATCATGACAGAATTGATTTCATAGTCCCAGGAGAGTCCTTCATAGAGTAGCCTAGCCTTGAATATTTCCAGCAGAGGTGATAACACATCCTCTCTTGCCAGCTTGTTCCATTTTCTCTAGAATTAACACACACATACACACACATATATATTCTCTGCTGCATCTTAAAGCCAATTACTTTTTGTTCTGTCCTCAACAACATGTGAGAATAAATCTCTGACAGCTTTTCATCCTGTCAGGTATGCCTGAAAGAAATCAGCTTGGAAACCACTGCTGAATTTCAAGCTGAGTTGCAGTCTGTATTGTATAAACCTGAGACCACAACCCCACCCTCCACTCAATCACATACCATTTCATTTATATTCTGCCCTGTTTATATATTCTAGACCTGATAATGAAATACTAGAGGACTGAAATCAGTGTTTCGGTTAGAAAATTCCAGCTCTCATTCCACCACTGCATGTTCTATTTCATCTTGTCTTTCTTTCTTGTGCGTACACTGCAGGATAAGTTTATAGCACAATGCTATGCATATATTACAAATTCCCCACTTCCTCAGCCAGTGAGCTGTTCAAAGGGAGTACTTAACCAGGCTCCCTTGGGGGGGAGAGCACTAGAGACCCACTGTGTTTTTAGCATTTGCTTGATTTAAGCAGAGTATAGATGGAGGCAAAGAGGCACTCCTACAGAGCAGCAAAAATGCTGCCACACATCAGATCCACAGCTTGGGGGGGGGGGGGGGAGAGAGATTTCAATTTTTCTCTAGGGAACTGATCTCTTTTGTTTGGAGCTGTAATCCTAGGGGGGCCTCCCATCTTCCTGGCATTCCCCCCCTGGCCTTCCACTGTTTGAGGTTTGGTGGCCTTTGGGCTTTTTTTGGCCTGCAGGCATGCTTCAGAGTTGGAGGGAGGTGGTGTGGAGGAAGGTGCTGGCAGCCTCCATGTCAGGCAGGCAGGAGGGACCGCCGACGGCTAATATGCCCTAGGGTCTGTAAGAGGGGGAAGGTGGCAGAGAGCACTAGATGGGAGGTGGGAAGTGGTTGTTGCCAGAGTCTTCATCTTCCTCACCTACCAAGGAGGGCTCCAACTCAATCTCCTCCAGGGTCAGGCTGAGTCCCACTGCCACCTCCTGCTGTTCTTCTGCCTTCCCTCTCATTCCTCTGTGTCAACTCTTCTCTGTCTCTCTCTGTCTCTTCCCCTTCCCCTTCCCTTTCCCCCTCTACTGGTTGATCTGGTTGTCCACACGCCTCTCCACCTCTTTCATCCAATCTCCTCCCACATTTTATCCCTATCACCTCCCAGCAGGCCCTACTCTCAGCCCTCCCCCCAACCTGTTCATAACACCACCCCTCTCCTTGGTGATGTATCCCTGCATCCCACCATCCCTGGAGCATTGTGGCTGCAGGCTACACCAGTGTTCTTGGGAAATGAGATTAGGATCCCGTCTGCCAGTGCAATTGGCCTTCTGTCAATGCTGGCTGAGGTGCCATGCTGTTCTGCTCTGCTGGCTGGCATGGCTCCAAACTGCCTCATTATGGTGGAGGGTCTCTGCTCTTCTTTGGCAGCTACCCTGCTGGTGCCCTGCTCCATCCTGGTGGTGGTGGCTGAGACCTCTGTGGGGCTGGTTCCCTCTGTGGTTTGGCTTAGTTGCAGAGGAGCTGTTGCAGGCTTCAGCAGCCCCAGTGAGTCTCCAGTGAGGCAGCTGAAAATGGTGTATTCAGAGAGTCTGTGTTAGATCAGCAGTGGAATCAATTGCCTAAGGAGATGGTGAGCTTCACCTCACAGGCACTCTTCAAGTAGTGGCTGGACAGATACTTATCCTGGATGCTTTAGACTGATCCTGCATTGAGCAGTGGGTTGGACTAGGTGGCCTATATGGCCACTTCCAATTCTACATTCTATGATTCTATGATTTTAATGTCTAGAAAGTGGGTGGGATTAGTATTATATTATATTATATTATATTATATTATATTATATTATATTATATTATATTATATTATATTATATTATATTATATTATATTATATTATATTATATTATATTATATTATATTATATTATAGTTAAATTGTTCAGTTCTGTAAACTGGACAGATTCTAATCGGGATTCCTCTTACTGCTCTTGCAGAATGATATATAACAGCTGCTGTTACGTGTATCTTTATGCCATATCACAATGTGTCAGAAAGAGAATGAGAGTACTGCAATGCACTCCTCAATACTCCCGCCTCTGATAATCTTTCTAGAAGGGAAAAAAATGCCCCTTCAAAATCACAAGCCCCAGTGAGATCCTGAGAATCTCCATTTTGAGCTTAGAGCCCTGCAAGGCTGCCACCAAGGTTCCTGGCCAGGAAGTGTTGTCACATTTTCTGAGGATAGCATGATGCCTTGCAACTGGAAGGGCACCAGAATAGTAGTAAATTATATTTGAGCTGTGAGGGACTAGCGAGCTTTTTTTGTAAATAGTCTTGTCTCTCTGCCGTGACCTTCTTGCTACAATTGATACAGAATGTGAATGGGAAGCTCCATGGCTGTCATGGGGGGGTGATGTTTGATGGCTTCAGATGGCTCTCTTTAACCAAACTGGACAAGTTGCTGGTCACCAGGACCCTTGTCCTTTGTAGCTGCTCAAACTGTTTGACCAATGGATAGGAGGCCGAGGGATATTATCAACTTATCCTTGTCATCTGGAGAGTTCCACAAAGGGTTCAAGGAGTCAGTGGTTTACCCTCTTCTGAAAAAACCATTGCTGGAGCTACTGGACTCTGCCAGCTACCACCTGGTCTCACATCTAGTGTTTCTGGCTAAGGTAGTTGAAAGGGCCACCACAC
Organism: Paroedura picta; assembly: GCF_049243985.1. NCBI lineage: Eukaryota > Metazoa > Chordata > Lepidosauria > Squamata > Gekkonidae > Paroedura > Paroedura picta. Next base: position 60,397,744 of record NC_135373.1, on the reverse strand, counting down.
ACCAGTAATGGTCACTTGCAGGCTAGACTTCTGTAACTCACTCTATACATGCCTTCCCTTATCCCTGAACCAGAAATTGTAATTAGTCCAAAATGCAGCTGCTAGGTTCTCATGAGGTCATCTTGGAGGGCCCACATCCATTCACTGCTAAGGCATTGGTTACTGGTTAGCTTCCAGATCAGGTTTAAAGTTTTGGTTCTTACCTTCAAGGCCATTCGTGGCCTGGGCCCTGCTTATCTGCGGGACTGTTCATCTCCTTATGCCCCCCCTCAGAGCACTTCGCTATGCGGTTTTGAATCTGTTGGTTGTCCCTGGCCCCTGTGAGGTATACCTGCCATCAACCAGGGTCAGGGCCTTTTTTGTGGAATGAGTTCCTGAAAGAGCTGAGGGCCCTGATGTATCTATTACAGTTTTCCAGGGCCTGTAAGATAAAGCTCTTCTGCCAGTTAAGGCCAGGCCAGGATGATCAGGTCCCAACTGGTATGAGCCCATGTGCCGGACATCTGGGCTGAATCTGCACAGAGCTTTTATTCAAATCCCAGTTCGATTCAATCCCTGCCATCTACACTGAATGTGATTTCCATTTTGATTTTGGGCAATTTAAATATTCCCTCTGCAACAAGCATAATTAATCTGGAGTGACCCTCCCTTTCCCCTGTGATATCCTGGAGTGGATATAACCCTTGATATTTTTAAAAATCTGCATGAGTAAGTGTGCAGCCATGTGCTTTCACTTAAATAACTTGCTGCCAAGCCTCCAATGCTGTAGAAAAGCCCTGATTGGCAGGGTGTCAGTTCAAAGGCTTCCTTGTTCCCAGGTTGCAAGGCTTCACCTTAAAGGGGGGGGAGAGGACAGGGGAAGCCCTAACTTCTCTTAGCAGAAGCTCCTGGATTTATTCCCCCTCCTCTGCTGTCGTCTCCCCCCCTTCAAGTAAAGAAAGAAGCTCCTGCTGCTTGGCTCTCCCCATTCTGAGCTTCTCTAATCACATGCAGAACACTTTTCTGTTTCAATGGGGGTGTGTGTAGAGGAAGACCCAAGTTCAAAGGTATCTGGATTCAGCAGGATCCACAACGGAATAAGCAAACTAAATGCAGAATCAGCTCTGGGAAGAAGCCCCCCCCCCCCGCCGGGGCAGTGGTTTGGAGTTGCTGTTGGATAGGAATAGGTAGAGGATGAGAATGTAGATGGATTTTTTGCTGCCAGTATTGTATTTTTACTTTTTATGTTGTTGTTAGGTGCGAAGTCGTGTCCGACCCCATGGACAATGATCCTCCAGGCCTTCCTGTCCTCTACCATTCCCCGGAGTCCATTTAAGTTTGCACCTACTGCTTCAGTGACTCCATCCAGCCACCTCATTCTCTGTTGTCCCCTTCTTCTTTTGCCCTCAATCACTCCCAGCATTAGGCTCTTCTCCAGGGAGTCCTTCCTTCTCATGAGGTGGCCAAAGTATTTGAGCTTCATTTTTACTTTTATGTGGGTTTTATAATCTTACTGTAAACTGCCACAAGCTGCTGGGGTCCAGGAGTGTTGGCCAATAAGAACAAATATACATACAATACAATACAATACAATACAATACAATACAATACAATACAATACAATACACAAGCACATCCAAGTTCAGGGGAAGGTGGCAACTCCTGACTATATATCTTTAGCCTAACTGCTCAGTGACATCCCTGGCTGGATTTCTGATACCATCAAGATTGCCTTGTCTTTTTTGCATCTAAGTGTGATAGCAGCCATCTGGTCCTTGATAGTTCTCTAGATCATCTTCATTTCCTCGGCTCTGATACATCAAAGAATTTGCTAAAGATAACTGGGGCATGTTTCTTTGTGTGGGAGCCTCATTGTGGATCTTATTCTTCTCCATAGGAACTCTGTCATTTTGGACTCTATCATTTTGCTCAAATGCTTGGCACCAGTGTGATTCTTTTGGCTCTCAACACCCTGTGGGATCCACAGAAAGGTTGATTTGAGCTTAGGCTCTTCCCCTGGGGTAAGGAAAGTGACCCAAATACCTTCACACATTTCCAAGGGGAATTTTGAAGAAACTAATGGGAAAGCCCACATTTTCCTGATAACCCATGAAAATTTTTATAACCAGGTTCAAATCTATATGTTCTTTAGTGACCTACCTGGTCCCAAATCTCCTAGGTAAAGTGAACCGGGCCGCAAAGGCCATCATACCGGGCCGCCAGCAGCCGCGCCTGCCTCCCCCTCCTGCAGCGAGAGGGGGGGAAAGAGGCCGGCATGGCAGGCGCAGCAGCCGGCGCAGCAGCAACGCAAATGCACATGCGCGGAACTGCCACGCATGCGCGGTTGCGCTCCCTGGTGGCCAAAACACGCATGTGCGGCAACTCTGTGCATGCGTGTTATCACCACCTGGTGGCCAAAACGCACATGCGCAGCAATTGGGCATGCACGTTTATGAGCTGGCTCTCCCCCACCCCTGGAGGTGGTCCCCGACCAGAAGAAGGTTGGGACCGCTAAAGTGAACCATACGACAAACACCTCCTGGATTTCTGTAATATACTTTTCAGGCCTGGCCCTGATCTTGTGGAATGAGCTCCTGAAAAAGCTAAGTGTCCTGATAGAACTGAGTCAGTTCCATAGGGCCTATAAGAGGAAGTTCTTCTGCCAGGTATTTGGTTATGGCCAATGAACAACAAATCAACTTCGACCCCGCCCCCTGAAAACCTGAGACACTTTTAAATTGATTAAATTCCCTATACAGCTGGCATGATGGTTTTTAACATGATGATTTTAAAGTTTAATTGTATGTTTTTACTTATTATATATATTTTATGAAGTAATGTTGGAAGCCACCCCAATCCGACATGCCAGGAGGGTGGGGTGTAAATTGAAAAATTCAATATATTTTAAAAATAGTTCCTAGTCATTCCTAGAGCAATCCTACGTTACTTCTTGGTGCTTACTGGATGTGATGTGGTGCCACACACAATGCTGCCTTTAAAAACAATTATTCTGTAGGCAACATGCTCTGCCAGAAGGCTTGGCAGCCTTATCGTGGCAAGTGCTTTGGGGTCAAAGCACTGCCATAGAGGAAGGTCCCCAACCACCACCTGTTCCATTCAGCCAGCGTCAGGCTACAAATTAGAAAAAAAAAGTTGCTCAAAATTAATCTTAGCTATGGTGCATCAATGGTCAAGGCATCCACTGAATTCACCTTGGTTTCAGCTCTCTGTTCACAGGAGTCTGGAGGCAGACTGTTGTTCCTCAGAGGTGAGGAAAAGTCCCTTTAGCATTTCCCATCTTTTTGAGGTGTGAACATGAAACAGTCTGGTAGACGAAGAGCAGTGGATCTGCAGCAGACTGAATTTCAGAAGGCAAACTTCTTGCACTAATAATGCAGCTAGCCAAATGCAAATGAGGCTTGCTTTAGAAGGTCTTATTTAATAAGATCTTACAGCATGCCATTTTCAGAGTGCCTGTTTCCCCATTGTGATCAATTAATTTAACAAGACAGAACGTTTAATTACTATATTTCTGAGACTGTGTTCTCCAGCAGTAATTGGTTGCTCATGATTATCCTTAGCCCTATTAACTATCGTTTTCACTCCCCCTTCCTTCCTTTTACTCACAGACTATTAAACCATGTAACAGGTAAGTTGACATAAGGCAAATGCAAGAAGATACTAGCTTTGTTAAACTGAAGAAGAAGAAGAGTTGGTTCTTATATGCCGTGTTTCTCTCCCTGAAGGAGTCTCAAAGCAGCTTACAGTCACCTTCCCTTTCCTCTCCCCACAAGACACCCTGTGAGGTGAGTGAGGCTGAGAGAGCCCTGATATCACTGCTTTACAGCTTTATCAGTGCCATGGTGAGCTCAAGGTCACCCAGCTGGCTGCATATGTGGGAATGCAGAATCGAACCCAGCTTGCCAGATTAGAAGTCCACACTCCTAACCACTACACCAAATTGGCAGACTGGCATCTGCATCGTGGAGAAAAAGACAACATTTCTGAGACAGCAAGAAAAAAACACAGCAAAAATGGGTGTACTTATGATTTGAAGTAGGGAGTGAGAGAAAAGAACCTGAAATCACTACGACTGCATATTGTTTAATACCATAAAAGCCAGCATGGTGCAGTGGTCAGACTGTTGAACTAGAATCTGAGAATTCTGGGTTCAGTTTTTTAGTCACTCTAGAATCTGAGAATCCTGGGTTCAAGTCCTTACCCATACTGGATAATCTTAAACCAAATACAATTTCACATCCTGCTCTGCCTCAGAGGATCAAGATCTGATGTTGTGGACTGGCAGAGTGTCATGTTAGGATCAAGATGACCCAGTTTCAAATCCTCTCCCTGCTTGGGAAGAAGAGTTGATTTTATACCCTGCTTTTTACTACCTGAAGATGTCTCAAAGCGGCTTACAATAGCTTTCCCTTCTCCCCACAACAGACACCCTGTGAGGACTGCTCTGACAGGACTGCTCTGTGACAACAGCTTTATCAGGGATGTGACTAGCCCAACGTCACCCAGCTGGCTGCACATGGAGGAGTAGGGGATCAAACCCAACTTGGTAGACTAGAAGCTGCTGCTCTGAACCACTACACCAAACTGGCTCAGCTGTTGACTTTGGTTCAGTTGTTGACCAGAGTCACTCTCTGTCAGCCTACTGTGCAGGATAAAATGGACAGTGGAGTGATATTTTAAGCTGTTATTGAAAGTTATTGAATTATCAAAACTATATCTAAAGTTATTGAACTATCAAAATAAATACGGTTGGTTGGCTTAGCCACTATGGCACATCAACTCCTAGAAAACATTGGTGGAACCTACAGAGTTATATAAACTATCTTAGAGCCCTTTTATCATGATCCTAAATACAGACCCACAAAACTTATATTCCACTCATAGAATGCAGTTCAGTGCCTTGTCTGCCAGGCACTCATCAACCCTCTTGATTTTGCAGTTCCAGGAAGGCAACCAAAACAAGAGCCTTACAGGACCCCTAGTAGGCCACCATACATGGCTCCAGGCTTACATACATCTTAGGGAATCAAAAGTTGTGAAACCTGTTTTATACAGCAAAATTCAGACATCTGTTTTAAGGGCTGCAGCTGGAAGGATATCCCCCCCCCAAAAAAAAAATGTTAAGGAAGATTTCATCTTTCAGAGCTATAGCCAAGTGATTTATTAAGTTCAGCAACGTGACAAGATGGACTCTACCACTGATGATGAGAATCTCTGAGCACTTGGCAATTAGACAGAGATTGGTGGAGGAAAGATGAAGGATATCGAAAGCGCTGGAACCCACTTAGTGTGAAGTGCCATGAAAGTCCCAGATGGCTTCCATGCATTTCAATGAACCTTCCCCTGCTCTCTGCAGTACAATGCCTAGCAAAATTTCATTTATCTTGGAATCCCTGTGGAGTACAGAAAACAATGCCATACGAGTGTTAAAATGTTGTACCCTTTGGAGAGTGTTGCTAGTATCTGCTTTAATTCTGACTATTTAGAATGAAAGCAGGGGGAAGCAGAATGTGTGGGCCCTTATATATCGAGATAAAGCCCCAAACTCTCTGGACTGCTGCTGCTTTAATCTAAGTGGGAGAAGTGCAGAACCCCAAATGTCCACACCACAGAGCACGCACAGCAGTTGGAGTTCTCAATGGAAATGTTATTTACTCATCTATTGAGATAATTCTATTGAGCAAATGAGGGATGATGTGCTATTTGCATACAATGCATCGGATTCTCATAGCATCTCTTCTGATATGAAAGAAAGAGGGACCACACACATACACATATGCTGGGAGTCTTGGGATTTGTGTAGGCAAAAGTCCTGGGGAACTGGGGCTGTGTTAATGAGGGGTATTGGGTGAGATTGAATGGAAAAGCTGGCTGAACAGAAATAATCAGAAGCTTGATTATTAGGCTAATCATTTACATTCTGCCTTGCCATTAGTAAATACTATATCCTGCGTGATCTTGATAATTAGGTTAATTGTTATCCTTGCACTACTAGATTTGCAGTGTGCTCCACCACTCACAGCCTGCTACGCCCACCATATTACATTGCCTTCTCTTTCCTGCTGAGATTGCCCAGATCAAACTGAAAACCAAGGGGCATTTGTTACTCTCATATTTCTCTAATTTCACACTCACATCATATAACTGACTGACCTAATTATCCATGACTGTAGAAACCTCTCATGTACGATCCAGATAGAAAGGCAAGAAAATGAAATTCCACCACAACATAGGAATAAACCTCTGCCACCACAACTACTGGATAGGTCCAAAGCTGGTGGAGGCAGACAGTGGGGAAATGAATAGCTGGCCAATAGCTCCTAGAATTCTATTTATATCTTGAATAGCTGCTGGTAGAGCTTCCTTCCTTCCATGAATATGTCCATTTCTTTTTATTACTACTGCTAATTCCAAACCTCCAGTGCCCAACATGTATTTATTTAGTACCAATATTCTCCTTAATAGAGAAAGGCTATTTGTCTTAAATTTTATCACAGACAATATAACCTAAGCAAAAGTTATTCCTACCTATGTACGGTATGTTCACTTGAGATGTGAACTTTTCTTCCCCTGGCTTAGCACATTCTCCTGAGAACATACAGATAAAATCTTAAGTTAGTAATCAATATAAAATTGCACAGAAGATACATGAAAGAGACCAACACATTTTGAGAGAACAAGGCAAGGACCTTCTAAAGGTGTTCCTAATTAACAAATGCACTTCAGAGAGCAGCTCCAACACAGTGAGACTCCACACCAGAAATGTCATGCACAACATACTGCCTTTAATTAAAGGGAACCTATAAGATCGCACAGTATTTACTGAATTGTCAAGCTAATGGCAAGGCAGACTCTTAAACATTTCAGAAGATTTGCTGGGAGTGGGAAGCACATAATATGCAAGTGCTATTCCATGCTAACGAGTACACTGACTGATGGATTTCTCAGAAAACAATGCTTAAAACAACAAAAGAAATGGATGAGGCTTTTTAGAACACTCAGTTAGTTAACTGCACTTTGGTAGCTGGGCTATGTGGCTGGATTTATTTCACAAGTAGCAGGTCTGCCCTGTATGTGTACACTGTACATGTGTACAGTGAGGCAGTCCTTGCTGTGTCAGTCATCTAATAATTGTAACAGGTTAATAATTGTAACAGGAAGATCCATTGAAGTTAACAGACCTAGAAGTCAGTAACTCTGCTTAGAATGGCACTGGGTGAATTACAGGAATTTCTAATAGGTAATTTAGAATTGCACTAAGGTACATGATTGCAATTCATAGCATGCACTAAACATCTGTACATTTTGAGAGTGTGTGCACACTGCTAAGAACCTATGATATTTAGAACTACTGTCTGCACTCATATTTTCCCTCTGCTTTTGATCTTGGATCTTGCAACAGATCTGCAATGTTCTTTTCCCCCAACTGGAAACAGTTTTTACTAAGGCACTGCATTCTGCACTTTAATCATTCCAGTTGCTAGTCTCCTTTCTCCTTCCTGCTTGATCAATGGGGGGGGGGGGATGTGTACTTTCATCTCCCCTCCCAGCCAGCTCTGAAGTTGGAGTACAGGGGGGTGGGGAGCTCCAGCCAGTATTGAAGGAACATGAGGCTTTATTTCCAGCCTTTTGTCCCTAACTCTATAGCCAGATGCAAACTTAAATGGACTCCGGGGAATGGTAGAGGACAGGAAGGCCTGGAGGACCATTGTCCATGGGGTCGCGATGGGTCGGACACGACTTCGCACATAACAACAACAACTATAGCCAGAGCAAGCTGGGGGAGGGGGAAGGGGGTGAGGGGAAAGTCCACTACAGTCTTTTAATTGGCATTCTGACCAATCAGCAACAGACTACCATGCTACGTCTGCAGTGGAAGAATTGAGAAGAAGGTGGAAGATAATTGAAAAAAAATATGGACCCTTGGGCTTTGAGAGCGCGTTTCTCAGATTTAGTAGCTAATATCCACACCCAATAGCCTGGAGAAAAGGTGGAGTGGAGTCATGGACATTGCAGATGGAACATTTAAAGTGATCAAAATCAAAATGAAAATTGGAAAAGATAGTTTGCTTTTTAAAATCTGGGCTGATAAAGAATAAAATGCCCAGTGAAGATAAGACTCTCTACAGAATGGGAGAAAATCCTTAGAACTGAAAACATGAAAGCACTAATGTAGAAAAGTTCTATTTTAGGTGACTTTTGTGGAATGATATTTTAAAAATTAAACAGCTGCTCTTTTTAAACTGCACAATTTGTGATTTGGTTGCAGTTTTTTAAAAAGCTCCAGTGAGCTGGGATAAGGACAACCAGGCAGCCTGGTTTCTTTCACAAGTAGAGATCTGCTCTGAATCCTACCAAGAGAATTTGGATATTTACAATTTGATTGTATCAAAGTTCAGTTGCCCCTAATCCCATTGATTTTGATGGGTTTCAATAGATTTAGGTGAAATTAATTGCATACAGGACTCTATAAAATTAGTACCTATTTAATCAAAGGACGCAGCTGGCCTGGTACATTATTTCCAAACACAATCAGGATGTATTCAGAGCTGAAACAAAGGTCTTTGCATAACTTATGTGAACAACCTGTTCAATACTAAGGACATTTTAGAAATCAAATTTTCAAAATTAATCCTGAAGGCTGAAACTATACTGTATGAAAAGGGAAGCTGAATCACTGAGATTCTAATAGAAGTTTGGGCAGACTGTGATAATAAGGCCTTTTATTAAAATCTACAATAATATAATACAAGATAAACAGATTATTAGACTACTTTAAGTTCTGGCAGGGTAGTTTCTCAGAGTTTCTAAAGAGCTGAAAGATGGGACTAGCCCTGACAAGACAATGGTTTTCTGAGTTAGTAGAAAGATAGATTTGTGACAGTCATGCTCTGTCATCCTCTAGGACAGTGGTCCCCAACCTTTCTATCACCGGGGACCGGTCAATGCTGGAAAATATTACTGAGGCCCGGGGGGGGGGTAGTCTTTTGCCGAGGGAAGTTGCCACTGCCACCTGAGCCCCTGCTCCACTTGCTTTCCTGCCGGCGCCCCTGACTTCCCGCCGCCCGCTGGGGGGTGCTACCAGCAGCAGCTGCGCAGTGCCACACTGAGGGGGGGGCAGCCATGGCGGCTGCTGGAGAGTACCAAAGGTGAACCAGCTGCAGAGTGGCAGGTCAGCCCCCAAGGCAGCAGCTGGGGAGGAGGACAAGGAGGAGCCATGGCCCGGCACCAACTGATCCACGGACCGGTGCCGGTCTCTGGACCGGGGGTTGGGGACCACTGCTCTAGGATATGTAGAAGAAGAAGAGCTGTTTTTTTTTTAAATATACTCTGCTATTCACTGCCCAAAGGAATCTCACAGCAGCTTAAAATACATTTCCTTTCCTCTTCCTACATCAGATACCCTGTGAGGTAGCTGGGGCTGAGAGAACTGTTCTGTGAGAACAGCTCTAAGAGAATATCAGAATACAGAATACCTTTACTGGCATAATAGCTTGAAGAGAACAGTATCTAGTTCAAGGTCATCTGCACATGGTTGCATGTGGAGGAGTGGGGAATCAAACCTGGTCCTCCCTAGTAGAGTTCCCCACTCCATAGCACTACACAGCCCTGACTCTCCCATATACTGGAATAGATTCACCAACTCTTGAGCAAACTGTTTGGCTGTACTCAAATAAATTCAGCTGTCTGCAAAGTTAAACTATTTTTGTTGCCTTTTTGCTACGGTGTCTCATTTTTAAGAGGTACGTAGTAAAAAACAAAAAAATCAATTTGAGATTTTTGAGCCGAGAAGAATTACTTAGGCATCTTGATATGCCTGTGTTAGGAAGTACAAGCTGCTATGTTCCCAAATTTTTATTTTTTTCAGGTTAACGGTTTTCAACATTTGCAACCAGAAACAGCTCTGTTTTTCTGTTTCCAGATCCCCCTTCCTATCCCCTTCTCCTACAAAGTGGTTTGGCAGTTGTGTCTCATCTACCCCAATATACAGAATCCCAGTTACAGAACACAGCATGTACTATGGGGTAGATCTCCTGACAGATTTACAGAGGCTTGCCTGTCTGGCAAATGGTGTCACTTGTCCATCCAGATTTCTGAAAGCATAATGGCCCTTTCAGTCAAAGAAAGACTGCTTTCCCTGCATATGGAAGTGTGCCAGTGTGTGCTAGGCTCTGGTGTTAAACAGATCTTTCCTCCTCTTCTTCCTGGAGCTTCTCCCGTATGCTATTCCATGGTTCTACATAATGAGAGCTGAGGTCATAGATAAGAACTGGAGCTGTTTGCCCACTCAAAGTTACCATAAGTTGCTAATCAGGATACTAAGAGAACTACATGCTTTATTAATTTTCATACTTAGCTGGTCCTTCTCTTAGGGCTCAGGATAGGTTACAACAATCAAGAACATGCAATTCCACATTCTGTAAAATGTACATATAAAAGCTTAGCACTGTTGCATTATAAGTTCTAAATTATTAAATACAAAAATATAATATTACAAAGAGAAAAGAGGGGGCAATGTATAAAGATGTCAGCTCTTTAATAGAGTTGAATTGGTGGAATCAGGCAGGGAGGTCAACTGAAATCAGATGTACCTCAAGGCCTCAACCATTAGCCTTTTGGAACAGACCCTGTGAAACTGCCCAAGGTCCCGCAGGGCCCTGATCTCATCAGGTAAAGTATCCCACCAGGCCCATGGTGCTCTTTGGGAGAACATAAGGACCCCAATAATGGTACAATATAATATAGACAAACAATAGTGTCTATATTGGGAACAAAGATGGTTAAAAACTTTTTAGCAAAGGTGATAAACCATTCTTAAAATGGATGTGGTCTGCATCTATAATAGCCATATTGTTCAGACTTTGCTTGTGTTATTCTCTGGAGGTGCATATGATTGCCAGCAAATTGAAGGTTGCAGGGCTTCTTAATTGCCTGTCGTCAGTATCCAGAGGAAGCATTTGAGCTCTTGAATTTTAAGCTGTCCAGTTTGTTCTTTTGTTTCCTGAATTGCACACACAAAACAGTTAAAAGTAGCTGAGCTATGCTGTTGTACGTCCAGCAACCAAAGTCAGAAATTCTTTAATTATATATCAATCAAAATCTAACGATCCTTCTTGCCTACTTTGCAGCAAAATTATACTGTCAATTTATCCTACACCTGAAGACAGTTTTTACCTGCATAATCAAAGGTTTTCCTAGTGGGCCTATTTCTTTCTGGAATTCTATGATTTTTATACATTTATTGGAAAGGGAAGATCGATTAATTCCTCAAGACTCCGTCTCACAATATGAAAAAAAAAAGAACCATCCATAAGGGAACTGTGCATCTAGGAACATGGGATGAGATCCTTTATTTCAGGAGTTGTCAATCTGTGGTCCTCCAGATGTCCACGGACTACAATTCCCATGGGAATTGTAGTCCATGAACATCTGTAGGACCACAGGTTGACTACCCCTGCTTTATTTGATTTGATTTACAGTATTTTATTTTATTCACTGTAACTTTTCAGCCTGCATGCAATAACAGTGCGTGGAGCTGCTGCTTGGGAGTCAACAGAAGCATCCTTTCTGTTGGCAAGTACTGACCCAGTAGCTAATCAAAGCCTAAGCTGATCACATCTTGTTCATTACCATGCAAACCTAAAGCGCAAACTCAAATACAGTGTGTGTGTGCATATATATATGTATGTGGGTGTGTGTGTGAATGTGTATGTGTGTATATATAATATTGATTCCAAGACAGGATCTTTTGCGGTTTCCCTACATTGTAATAATCCCATATGGGTCACTATGTTTCCAAAGACAGGACAAAATATAAATCCCAGAATGGGAATCCTGTAGCAGCAAAATCAAAACAAAACAAAACTATCTAGGGATTCAGTGACACTCATGAAATTAATTCCACTATGTCATGAATCAGAACTCACTTCATCAGATTAAAGAAGTGTTCATTAGGCATGTTAAAACAAAATCTGATCAAAAACTGATAAGCACAATTTGTACAGTAAGTAGGTTAGAGTGTATTCATTGATGCCAGTCCCATGGAAATGAAAATGTGTTTCTTCATAGGGTTGTCTCTCCTGTACTTGAAATTTCATTTTTGTCATCTGGACACATGGGAAGCAAGCTCTCCAGAGGATTCAACCAGGTTTTCAAATAATTACATTCCACCATGAAATTGAACTGTACACCCAAAGGGGTATCTTGGACACCATAGAATAACTATATGATACATACCTAAACATCAGATTATACCAGAAATACATTGAAGGACACTGAACAATCCACCATTTAAAGTCAAACGCCTTGTTACAAATATTTTATCCAATTTCTTGTAAAGGAACTAACACCAGAAAGATTTGTAAGAAGCATTTGTGTTATTACACAAGGAAATAAAGAAAACGACTGAGGAGGCTAGACTAGTAATCAGAACTTGACAAAGAGAATCCAATGTCAAATTATAGAATTAGGGTTCATCAAGAAGTTTAGTGCTCTCTCCACTTTTCCAGTCTTCACAAGGACCTGAGATGTTTCACTCTCCAGAGGTGCTGCTATCATAAGATATAACACATTCCTTACTGATGTTAATTAGTTCAGCTGCACTATTATGCTTTTTAATTGGATTTGCTTATCATGTTTTACTCTACACTTTCCTAGATTAAATCTGGTTTTATGTTAATCCTGCCTTGCCTATCTGTCAATAGCTGCAAATGGTCCTCATCCCCTCTGAATGGATTGATTGCATTTTTATTGGATATTGTTTTCAACTGGCCTCTCTTTGTTCCTGTTTGCAGCTTTTAGTGTAAGTGTTTCTGCCTAATGAATAAACACTTCATGAATCTGACTCATGAAGGTTTATGCTGGAATAAATTTTGTTAAGCCTTTAAGGTGAGCCTGGGCTCCTTTTTTAATTTTTCCTACCTAATAGAATTTTCTGCTGAGGCTCTTTTTTCAGTGCTAATTTTCTTGCATGTAGCCTCTGTCTAAAGAAGCCAGGCTAAGAACAAGTCTATAGATGTGTATGGGGAGACTTAGAAGAGTTTATGTTGTCATGAATGACCTTCTGAAGGGGTACTCTGCACAAAGATAGGAAAAGGAGGAGTAACCAAACTGGACACTGCGTAGTCAGAGCCGAATGTTTGAGGAACGAGTGCTTTCAGTGCTACTGGTTAATATCTTCATGCTAACCAAGGCCTAGTCTGCACACAATAGATAATGCACTTTCAATGCACTTTAGAAGTAGATTTTCCTGTTCTGCACAGGAGAATCCAGCTGCCAACGCACATTTAAAGTGCATTATCCTATGTGTGCAGACTAGGCCCAACATAGGGGAATGGCTTTACAACTTTGATGTGCAGGCAAAGGCAAGTGACGAGGAGCTATGTAGCACTGTTCTTGAAGCTGAGAGATACAGTGTCCAGATGTTGGTGAATACTTTGGGTAGCCTTAGAGAGTGCCTTTGATTAGTATACTTGAATTCAGTCTTCTAACGTTGCAGATTTAAGGTCTCTTAATTTGCTGCTAGCTGATAAATGCTTAGAGACCACTGAACTGGTAGCCACGTTTTTATCTATAGTTATGGCCCACAGACTAAAGTAGTAAAGGATTTTTGAGACTTGTGCCTATTGTTGACTGGTCATCTGCAATTTTTATAGTTCTTGCTACCCAAATAATTTTGTATGTTGTTTTATACCTTGGATGCCATTAAAGATTTTGTACTTGTACTTGCAATTCAGTCTTTGGAATCATTAATAAATACTTGGTGTCTGTATCTTCCTCCCTGCTTGGCAGATCAAGCATCTCCTGTTTAAATCTTACTGAGTTGCCAATTCCAGTCAAGATTGCACTTTATACAGGGAAGGGATGGGGGCAGAATTGCATAGGGTATGCTAAGAAGCAACACAGCAGTGGATGTCCACTCACAAGTGGGGAACATGATAACTTGTAAGCACAAATTCACTTCGGTTTGATTTCATATAAAGATAATCATATGAGTGGCATCAATATCTGTTAATTACATAGATGTTATCACCTAAAATATGGAGAGTGGATATTAGTTATTTGTATCTTCAATTATTTCCAAGAAAGTACAGCTTCATGGCTTTGGAATCAATTGATTCTGTGCATGTTAATGGGAAGAAAATTCAGCTGTGTTCAACATGACTTTGCTTGAAAGTAGAGAGAGCAAGTGGAATGTAAGAATGACAGACTAGCATCAAGGTAACCTGAATTCTCATTTCTGGAATCTTGCTGGTTGTAGCTAAGCATATGCAGCTTTACAGCATTCAAATCAGAAGGTGTGAGAACTATAACATGACTCATTTTTAAGAGATGACCTGGTGATAATCTACATCGATCTCAGCCACAGCAAAGTATAAAACTTGGAACTGGAAACTGTTCAAGCAGAGGGATCAAACCAGGAAACCGGTTGTGAAATACCACAAGGAAGGGTTGAGTTCAAGGCTAGAGAGACACTGAATGATGCAAATATTCAAAGGGGAGGGAGGCATAAAGAATAGGGGAATGACTGCGTCTCAGTAGCAGAATCTCGACTTTGCCTGCAGAAAATTCCAGATTCAAACCCCAGCATCTCTAGTACCAGACAGTAGGTGATATTAAAGATCTCTGTTGGAGACCCTGCCAGCCTGAGTAGGCCATACTGACATTAAAGGACTAATGATTTGATTCAATGTAAGACATATTCAGGTGTGTTACAGGCAGCTAAGATAGTTAACATTAGTCTGTTATTCAGGGAACTCATACCTTAGAGTTTTGTAGAAAATCCCAACCTAAGGGACTACAGGTCACTCATATGGTTCTCAAGGTGGACCAAGGAGATTTACCAGCAGAGTCAAATGGCTATTGACAGCTTCATGACAGCTAACCTGCTCTGAAACTGTCAGAATGTGTTTTAAACGCCACCGATTCTGACAAGAGGTTTTTTCCCCAGTAAATGCTGACCCTGAATTTAATAGAATCACATCAGTGTAAATGCTCACTAAATCCTCTCCTAATAGGCAGGAAGGCTCTGCTTGTTTTTTTGAACTTTGGTATTCAATAAATATTTTGGCCAGTAGAACCAGTTCATTATTCTACTATGTAGCCTCCTCAAAGACTTTCTCATTAGTGCTAAATGCAAGATCCCCCCTAGCAAGGTCATTCATAGTCTCATTTTTTAAGGTTAGTACAATACTAAGAATAATAAAAAGGACATCATTCCAAAATGAGCATCTGGGAATGATATTAAAATAGTCAAAGATGGTTTTCATAAAAACCCATCTGTTTCTCTGATTCAAAGAGGGATTTTAAGATCTATCAGTTGCTTTCTCAAATTATAGCAAACAAATGAGTTTCCATTCTCCACATAGATAAGACTTCTATCACCTAACAGATTAATAAATTAACTGTAAACTGCAGGCAGATATGACTAGGATTTTCTAAAGACTGTGTTTATTTTTCTTTTAAAAATCTATGCTCAAAAACAGTACTTTCAACTGTTCCTTGGAATAATTTGATTTAATTTTTTTTTAAACTCAGCAATTTATCATTGGCATAAAATAGAAAAGAAAAACAGAGATGGTTTGACATCATCTTAACTTGGGAGCTACAAAGATGCTTGGTCACTAATAGCAACTTTCAGGGTGAATTTGTAGAGTACTTGTCTCAGAAAGAGCATTTTTGAAAAAAGCTATTAGCAACATCAGACAACAGAGAGTACAGTTTCCAATATGGCACCAAGTTTATATTTTGTGCTTCAATGCTGCAACAGCAAAAAGAGCATGATAGAAAGTCTTGCTATGAATCCACACACTAGTGGCCTCTATCACCCCATACAGTTATTATAACCAAAGAACAAAAGGGTTATGTTCATAATAAAGGGAAGAGATTCCTTTCAGATAATTTGGGGGGAAGAACCTTTATTAATGATCTTATCACATTAATTAGAAGGTGCCTAGGCCTAAGTATAGATATACTTTTATGTTTCCAGGGCTCCTTACTCATAAATAGGAATCCTGTAAGGATAAATGCATATACACTTGATCATAAGATCTATTCATGCTTTCCAATTAATGTGGCTAGAGTAAAATGAAGACTGCTGATGTGTACCACTCACTTCTCACATTTTTAATTTAATTAATTTATTTGTTGGTTTTCTAGACCCCCCTCCTCCCTTAGTGCTAAAAGTTTTGGGGCCGTTTATAACATATATGTCATATACAATCCCATAACATTAACAGTGAAGTTGACCCATAGGTGAATGGAGAGAGGCCCCTGAATTTTATTGACTGTGCTAGCTGGTGACTTGTTCTGGCCTTAACCAATTTTCATTCCCCCTCCTCTCCCCAAAAAATATAAGGTCATATTAAAATCCCTATGCACACTTTATGAAATCTGGTGAAAGTCACAATCTCTACATTCAGCAGCATTCTGTTTCTGTGCAAAGAATGCTGTGGAGATGTGTGATGATGAACACTTCTGCTGGATTTGCAAATTCTTATCAGCCCCCTCAAACACTCAGAAAAAAGTGTGTTAATAAACACTGGACATTACTCTGCATTTTATTTAATTGAAAAAATTATGAAGACAATTGGATAAGATACTCATCAGTCATAAAATTATCATAAAACAGCATACAGTAGCATTTTAAAAAATCAAGAGTGAGTCACTAAAAGCTAACCAGTAGCCATAGAATAGAATGAATTATAACAAAAAGATTGGCCATATAATCAAATCATTCTGAGTTCAAATCAGCATGGCACAGTAGTTAGAGTTTCAAATTAGGAACTTGGAGAACCTGGTTGAATTCCTCACTTGACAATGAAAAGCTTGTACTCTCCTGGGTAATCTTGAATCAGTACCACACAAACTCAACCTAACTTTCCTCACAGGTTAATTGTGAGGATAAAATAGAGAATCTTGCAGATTGTAGTCTGTACCACAAATCACTACACCATACTGACTTTTGGTTACCATATGCCTTGTATGACTTGCCCAGGCTCAGGGACTTGTAACTGTTCAATAGCAGCCCCCCCCCCAGTTGAATGGTAGCAAGTCACAAGGTAGCAAGTACCTTTTTATTCAAAGGTCAACAAGGTAGCAAGTACATTTTTATTCAAAGGTCAACATTGCCCTGAAAAAGCTCTGCCCCTTCCCCCTGCCTTTTAGTGACAGAAACCAAGGCTTGAAGACTGCCAGTAGTTGCCTAGCAACAAGCATCTACAGGCACTCCTTTTTTAATATGAGGGCATTTCTAAAAGATACAGGCACTCCTTTTATATTATAGGGAAAGAATCTGTCTGTTCATCCATGGATGGGAGACAGGACGATGACGGCGACGGTGACGGTGACGGCGAAGAAGAAGAAGAAGAAGAAGAAGAAGAAGAAGAAGAAGATGGTGATGGTGATGGTGATGGTGATGGTGATCGATTTATTGGCCAGTCAGTTGATAGATATAGATATATTTTTCTTAGAACTGAAATACTATTTATTTCTTTTCATGTGTGTCGTGACTTTAAAAAAAATCATGTTTTTCATTTTTATTTTAGATATTTTGTTGGTGCTGTGGCCTGAAGATGAAAATGATTTTTTCTCACCTCTCACTCTATGGTGGGATGTCCTTAACTGTACCTCAAACAGATGACCCAACAAAAGCAATTTGCCATTTTAGGACAGTGAAATGTGATGTATGAGAAATTCATCTACCTGATGGATGCTTCTAGGCATACACAAATAATCACCTGCTTGGGACTGATTTCAGCATATTAAATCTGTCACCAGGAAAACATCTCTCCCGTAGACCTTCCCTTCAGACAAGCCAAAAACCATCACCAATCTCCAAAGGCATCTTCTTAGCAATTAACAATCCCTAAAACAGACTTTGGGATTGAAGGCACATACTCTGGTTGACTTGCCTTCTGGGCAAAACTGAGTAGCTTGTACGCTGTGAGGCTGACAAACAGATGAGTGTCCTTCAGGCAAACATGCACAGATATGCATCTGTTTTGAGCAATGCTGTTATGTGGGCAATTTGCCTAGAAGGCAGTTTCAATCTGTCCCTTGCTGAGGTTTTATCACCATTTTCTTGAAAGTCATCGGAAGACTAGCCCATTTTGCTTCACTTATACTTGACTAATTTTCCTTTAAACTTCAGCCAGAACTCATCTTTTACCTCATGATGATACTGCATATTTTAATATGTACACAGAGCATAACTACCTGGGCAGAAAGACAGGGTACAGATTGGTAAAAAAATTAATATAATAATATGTGCATAATGATGGAGGACAGTGTCTTCAGACATTGTCATCTTAAATCAGGAAATAATGGACCCCTCTGACACCTTAAATGCTAACGTATTTGTATACTCCAGTCTCAGTTAATTATGAGCTCCGCACAAAACTGTATTATTTGTGCAGTATAAGCTTTGGGAGGAAATGGTCCACTTTGTGATAGGTATAGAAAGAGAGGGGATCAAATCAGGAAAAACTATACAAGTGTTTATGGACATTAAAAATGCAGAGAATGGGGGGGGGAATGAAAAGAGGTGCATTCATTACTGCACTGGATTAATCCTCACTATGTGGGATATGGGCTTCTGATTTCTTCCGTGAGCATGATGATAAATCTGCAGTTCTAAAGACAATTTTCTGGGGGTAAGCCTCATTGAATAACATGGGACTTACTTCAGAGTAAAACTGTTTAGCATTGCTCCCATAGCACGTGGTTCTTCACAGAAATGAAAACAGGAAGTTTCTGCACGTACAAAACTATAGATAGTTGTCATTGGCTGAAGTCATGTTGATGCAGACCAGAGATTTTGGTGTCATATACAAATGATTTTTCCTCTTCCCCTACTGCTAGGAAGTGTCTCCACAGGCATCAGGCCTGGCTTGCCACTGTGCCATGCCTGACTGGGAACCCAAACAAACGGTTGACTGAGAGGCAAAAATGGGCTTGAAAGGAAGGGATGGAGCAAACATGTTGGGCCACCTACTGGGCATGGGAGTGCCGCTCAAGGCTGCTGCTTGCTTCAGTGGGCCCCAGGGCTGCAGGCAAATGGGCAGGGTGGCAGCAGGACTGATTTTGGCACTCTTTACCTTGGTGCCCTATGCAGTTGCCTAGGTGTGCCTAATGGTTGGGCTGACCCTTCCTGGAAGGCTAACACAGATGCAGTCCTATACTAAATGTCACCCACTCTTCCTATTAAGCTGTGATTCAAAAGGACAAACCATTAATGGAACAATATAATTTTCCCTAGCTCAAGTATTTAATTAATAATGAAATAAAACCCAGACAGTTAGCAGAAATTATTGCAATTATTTCTCTCTGCAAAGAATAATTTGAAAGGAGACTTTAAAAAAGTAAAAAATTTAATTGTTCTCCAATGAATTTTAAACTAGCTAAATTTATTCTCCTTTTTACAAGAGAGAAAAAGAGAGGCACAGAAAAAATACTATAAACTCAATATATTTTTGAGGAATGCAAAATAAACCCTAACCAAATCCAGCAGTTTTGTCTGAAAGAATCAAAAGGCAATTCTTATCCAGGGGGAGGGAAAGGTTCACCATATACAGTTCTCACTTTCCTTTTTGTTCCCATGTAGAGTAAGCCCTAAATGGCTATGGAAGAGTCCCAGAAATTCCTACGGAAAGTATCCCACAATAATCATGCACAAGTTTTCTACAGAACACAGAACCATAATATCATAACATCTTCCTAACATTCATAATCTTTGATATATGAGAATAAACACATGTCAAAGTCACAGATCAATCAAATCAATTTATAAAGCATCAATTAAAATTTTGATTGTGCCACAGTATTATTCCACTCATTTATTATTCCACTCATGTGGAATAATAAAGGAGCGAACCATCATCCCAAACTCCATGAGGAGCCATGGGGGGGGGGGGAGAGGAAGCAACACAAGCGCAAATTGAAATAATTCCTCCCCCTTAGTGAAATTATGGTATAAGTCAAGGAGAAAAACTCTGTGGCTGGAAAACTGCGTAGAGAAGGTTATAGTGCCAATTTTGTCATGACTTAATGTGGGGGGGGGGGAATTGAGTCATAATTCAATTATCAGTTGCATCATAGACAACCTAGGTTCTCCTGGTTTTCTAGTTGATTTCCAGACGACCATTATTAAACCCCTGGGAGAAAATGGCTGCTTTGGAGAGTGGGCTCTATGGCATGAGGAGGGAGAGAGGGGCCTTTGTAATACATCACCCAACTCCATTACTT
The DNA here is from genome assembly GCF_049243985.1 of Paroedura picta. Classification (NCBI taxonomy): domain Eukaryota; kingdom Metazoa; phylum Chordata; class Lepidosauria; order Squamata; family Gekkonidae; genus Paroedura; species Paroedura picta. Next base: position 60,377,500 of record NC_135373.1, on the reverse strand, counting down.
TATTTACATATGAAAAAGTACGATTTCAGTACATCAAGCATCCAGGTTTGCTCTACCCAAAGAGCAGCTGTGACTTACTGCAGCTGCCATTGATGCGCCGGGGGATGGCCGAGAAGACACGACGAGCTGGGGACATCATTGGTATGCGGCAGTGTGGCATGCGTAGTAGGCAGGGCATGGGAGCCCTAAATATTTACCCGTGTGCCCGCCTTGCCCTCCTTCACATCCTGGGCAGCCAGAGAGCCACCCTCCCTCCCCCCTCCCTATGTTTTGGTTTTGGTGTTGGATGCAGTTCTTTCTACACATTTTGGTTTGGCTTTTCATAGCATCAGTTTAGGCATGGTAGATGCCTGTTGGCAGGGGGTCCAGTTTGGGCACTGGACTCCCTGAAGGTTGGGGATCTCCTTAAGGAGATCGGCAGATATACAAGCGCGGCCTACCCAGCTGGGAGGTCAGGGGCTCATAGCCGGGTGACCTATGGGGTGCCAAAGTGAGGTGGGTGCCTGGTAAGGTCGCTTCCCTGGTGAAGGATTCCAAGCGAAGGAGATCTGCTCTCCCGGCTGGGATGGAGTGGGTCCCACGTTGTCCTGGACCCTTGGGATGAGCAGCCTGATGGCTGGGAGGGGGGAGGGAGTCAGGCTCTTTACTGTGCAGGGCCAACCCCTTTGGAGAGTGGCATAAGAATAAATGGCTGTGGCCATATTAACATCAAAAGGAAGTCATGTCTTCCTTGGCAATACTGCCACCTGCTAATCAATGTTATAACATTTGATATATACTAATAGAAAATATTGGATCACAACTCAATCAATATTAAGGGTTTTTAAAAAAATGTCTCAGGGACAACTGAGGATTGTAGGTTGATAATTGGGATGAACATACATAAATGGAAGTGGGATGGGAAACAAAATTCAAATTCATGAATTCACCGCTGGGAAATGGTAGATTAAGATCTGAGGGGGGATCTCTATAAAGCTGGATTCGGAAAATGTGTGGTAAGGGGGTGCAAAATTTGGATCTACTCCTGGGGAGGCAAATTGTTGTATGAACATATTTTCATAACAATAGATTCAAATGCATAGCCATGTTGGTTTGAAGTAGCACAATAGAATCAGAGTCCAGTAGCACCTTTAAGACCAACAAAGGTGCTACTGGACTCTGATCATCTTAACACCACCCGCGGTGCCACGGGCGCCGCAGACTAAATAATTCAGTAAGGGCTTTAGGGGCGGGATGTGTCCGGGATGAGGAAGGGTCCGGATTGGACCCTTCCCCTGGACAGGCAATCGGAGGGACTAATTGGCAGGCGCAAAGCGCCTGCCGATTGTTCCTTCCGATTTCTAGCCCCGAGCAACTGCGAGGCGCGCACAGTGCGCCTCGCAGTTGCTCCTTTGCCGCTGGCCTGACGCGTCAGGAGGCACAAAGCACCTCCCAGTGCATCAGGCCGCCACCTGCCGCTGCTGCAAGCACATCAGCCCCCCCGGCGCAGCCAGCCACAAGCCGACGTCACTGCAAGCTTCACGACCGCTGCCCCGACGCAGCCAGCCAGAAGCTGCCGCCGCCACCAGCTGTGTCCTGCCCCACGGACCAACAGCCACCCAGCTCCTGCAACGAGGTAGGCACCACACTCAGGGCGCCACCTGCCGCTAACGCCAGCACATCGCCTCCCCCCGCCGCAGCCAGCCACAAGCCGCCAACACTTCAAGCTTCGGGACCGCCGCCCCGACGCAGCCAGCCAGAAGACGCCGCCAATTGAAGCTTCGGGACTGCCGCCGCCAGCTGTGCCCTGCCCCACGGATCCACAGCCACCCAGCTCCTGTGAAGAGGTAGGCACCAGGCCCACAGGACGCCCCTGCCCTTGCCAAGCAGGGCCGCACAGCCCCGCCACCCTCATGGCGCGCCCTGCTAGCGCCCGCTGCATTTTGACTGCAGCGGGCTTATTTACTGGTATTTTCATAGTTCAGTTATTCAAGAATGCTGATGCAGGGGCATGTGTGGCAATGGGAGTGAAGGTGGAAGAAAGCTGGGTGAAGAGAGGCAGTTTCCCTCCTGGTCCTTGTATAACGCAACATTTAAAAATGCATAACTCGCCCCACTTTTGAAAAAGGCTACTTCAAAGAGCAATTTTGACATGAAAAACAATATACAGGGAAGGAATTGCTGTTCTTGGCTACTTTGAGTTATTATTTTTTTTAATATAGAGGCATGGAGCTCAAGAATTCTGCCTATTTCCAAAGGCAGTTAGCTATAGTCATTTTGTTCATCTTAACCAAGGGTACAGAAATTCACCCCCAAGGACCAGACATACCACTTGACACATGTTGTTGGGTCTGTTTGCAAATGAAAGTATGTTTGTAGCACCTTTGCATTTTATCTATGATTGCTTGATTCTTATAACTCTCTAGGCGCCTTTTGAATCATAAAAGCAGCCAACAAATGAGAGAATTATGCTGATGCAGCTGTTTAAGATCACTGTAAAACAGAGTCTATTTAGGGGCTCTGAATTCCCTTCACATCAGTAATCTGCAATCTACAGAAAGAAAATCCAGCTACTCTGGAGATATCGGCTGGGCATTCTTCCCTCAGCAGGGCTGTACTAGATAAGATTTTATGTAGTTTCCAGCTTCTGTGTAATGTTCCTCTGGTGGTGGTGCCAGGAGTTCACAGCCCTAACAAGCTAATGCTTTTTAATGAGCAGCTTATCTCAACAACATCATTGGCTAATAGAGCCAATATTTCACAGTCCTTTCTTTTTCTTTCACCCCGTAACCTAACCATTCTCTCTCTTTTTGCCAGTTTCTACTGCTGCTGAGATATTGTTCTTCATAAGCCATTCCTACTTGTGGGTGGGGGGAGCTCCCAGGTTTTCTTAGGCATGCCACTTGGTTTCATACATCAGAGAACCAGGGATGGTTTTAACATTTTTATTCTTCCCTCCCCCCAAAATTAATCAAAGTGTTTTTTTCACTTGTTTCTTGTACAAATTCTTTGTTTCTTTGTTTTTGAACCACTTTCTTATTTCTGGTGTAGTGTATGCAATTTTCAATATTACCAGTATGTATTTTTATATTAAACATGGAACCTTGTATTCAGTGGTATCCATTAATATAGCTGACTTCATGGGATGAGACTGCACCATTTCCCCCTCACATTGCAGCCCACTATTTTGCAGGAACAATATGCCTTCTGTTGGATGAGGAAATTGTCATTCCTGTTTCCAGAGGCAGACCTGTACAAGTGAGGGTCAGTGTAGTTTGGTACCTAGATTGTTGGACGAGGACTGCTAAGAGTTTAAATTCCTGTTTTCCACAAAACTGTCTGGGTTAACTTGGGCCTGTTATTCTCTCTCAGTGAAAATGACTTCAAACAGTGTAAATGTTGTAATAATAAAACAAAAGTGGAAGAAATGGACCTGTCTCCCAGGACTCCTTGGAGTGTGTGATTCACCAAGGTAATAATCATGGGATGGATCCTACTACCTATTGAGAAATGCTTATTTATTAATTAAAATATTTGAACACAACTTTTCTGTTCAACTCAAGTTGAAGCCTTCTTCCTGTCTAAAGAACTTTCCACCGACTTAAGTATGTATACGTGTGTGTGTGTGTGTGTGTATTTATAGACCCCCATGGCAAGGAAGAAATACTGTATAAATTTTGTATATGCAAACAATTCCACAAAACCAACGATAAGAAATGAATTACTAAAAACTATTGACCAAAATTGAAAAAAGAAAAAAGATGACTCAATTGCATGCAGTATTGAGTGCCCTTGTTTCCTGAGCCAAGCACAGCCCCCAACAAGCAGCATTAATTGACCTTGGAGAGCAAAATCTTTCCACCCGTGTGAATGCATAGCTTTTTATCTGTGAAAAAGAACTGTTCCACACATTCCAACTTGAGACAACAGAAGGCTAAGCACCCTCTGTTTGCAAAGCCTGGCCCTTGGCTGGAAGTAAGAGACAGATCATCTGGCTTCAGCTATGAAATAAATATTTGACCTAACATGGAAACCAGAGGGAGACTTACCAGGCTTTAGAAATGGAATGCTAATATATTTTCCATTAACATGTGATACAGATAGCTTTGAACTGTAAAAGCCATCTTCACAGAAAAGTAACACTAATACCTTTACAAAAAAACCTTCTTGTTTATTCTGTTAATCCTTTGGGAAGAGAGTGGAAAATATGATAAAGCTTTGACAAATGCTAATCTGAACATTTTCCCCCCTTTCCTGATCAACCTTGCCTATGGCAACATTTGGAAAAAGAAACCTTTAGTTCTTCATAATCAAGACTCATTGTGTTCAGTGTGATTTACTTCCAAGTGAAAATTTCATACTTCAGCAACATATTCTACATGCACTGAATCCTGTCCCTTTGCTTTAGGCACACAAAACTCTTCTCCAGCCTAGAATTGAGACGTATGTATCTCCCCTACACAATTAGGATGGAATTCATAGAATCATAGATTAATGGAGTTGGAAAGCATCTCCAGAGTCACAGTGACCCCCATTGAACATGCAAGAAGGATCGCCAGAGCCATCCACTGACACAACCCTTCCTGTCTACCCACTCACAATCTGTCTGTTTACAGGATCAGCATTTCTGTCAGAGGGTGATCTAGCCTCTGCTTAAACACTTCCAGAATAGGAGAACCCACTACCTCCTGAAGAAACCTGTTCCACTGAGGAACTGTCAGAAATTTCCTATGGATATTTATCTAGAAATTAATCTTCATCTGATCATAGGAAAAGGTGTAGGTGCATGTGTGTGTGTTTGTTGGACAATGAAGGTTTTCAAATTCAGTCTGGGAAACTCCTGAGGATTTGAGGGGGGCTTGGGTGAGAGACCTCAGTGGGTATAAAGACAAAGAGTCCACTATCTAAAGAAGCCTTTTCCTCAGGAGAACTGACCTCTGTAGCCTGGGGATCAGTTGTAATTTCCAGAAAACCCTAAATCCTATTGCTTACACAAATAAAACATTGTAATCGAACTACTGAAAATTAGATCTCAGTTACTTCCTTTCTAAATTCCTTCAGATTTTACATTAATTCTACTGCTAATAATCACAATTTGAACTACCTTGCTACTGGAGTATTAGCTTACCTCTTATATATACTTAAATCCATCGTGGAGCAGTGCTGTCTCTATATATTCTGCAAAACAAAATAGCTGTCTCAGCTGATGCAGTTGCGTATTTGGGCCCACTTTCTGTTATTCAATTGATCTTTCACTTTGCAGTCTCTCAGAGAACTTTTAAACCATCATCTCAGGCTTGTATCATTAAAGGATCTTTGGTCTCCACTTGTTACTTTTGCTTTGTGCCACAGGAAGGAGCACAACCTAGGAAAGGAGCTTGGCCAAAAGAGACCTTTCAATAATACATGAGCCTTTAGCTTCTTCCTCTGCTTTCTACTAAAGAAGATGTTGTGAGGCAGAAACAAGGAAGAGAAGATCAAGACACAGACATTTCAGTGGCAGAAGCATAATAACCTGTTGTTTTCAAATACTACAAATTTGATTTTCACATTAGGGAAATATATATTGTGATGATTAAGGGGTAGAAAAAGCCATTTGAAACCATGAAAGTCCATGATGACCAATCGGCTGCTACTGGGCATTGTGTTGGGAAGCAGGCCCCAGCACTTCCCACGTATGCATGGGGGAGGGAATCCCCCTGCATATGCGAACTACACAGGCGTAGTGAGCGCATGTGCAAAACACCAGTGGTGGAAAGCCTGGTATACTGCCCGGAGGCAGCAGCAGTGGGGGGAGCTGGGACCGCCACCACACAATGGCACCGAGAAAGCCCTGGCCTTGGTCAAGTTGGGTCGAGCTGTCTTGGAGCCAAGGATCACCAATTTGTTTAGGTTTCTGGAGCATAATGCTCTGGAAGGGAGGGCATAGGTATAGAGGCGGTTTCTTAGGTACTCAGGGCTCAGACCATGTATGGCCTTGAGGATGATTATCAGAACTTTAAGCCTGATTCAGTAGTCAACTGAATGTGTAGCTGTTGGAGAATGGGCCAAATGTGGGTCCTCCAAAGTGTTCCTGTAAGATTCTTGGCTGCTGAATTCTGCACCAGTTAAAGTTTTCGTATCAGAGTTAAGGCTAGACCTGCATAGAGTTACAGTAATCCAGCCTAAAGGGGACTGTCACTTGGATCACTGTGGCAAAGTGTTCTGGGGCTAGGTGGGCTCTAGTAGCTTGGCTTGATGCAGGTGGAAGAATGCTAGCCAAGCTACTCTTGTGATCTGTTCCTCCATGGAAAGGGAGGTGTCAAAGATCACACCCAGATTCCTGGCTGAGTGTGCAACTGACAGCTGCACCCTGTCCAGGTAGAGTAGTCATGCTTCCTCGCCTGGACTCTTCCTATCAAACCACAGAACCCCCATATTTGAAGGATTTACCTTCAAATGACTCTCCTTGAACTGCTTGAACTGCATCACTGCTTACAGACTTCTGGCTAATGAATCTGAGGGTAAGTCAGGATGGCCATCCATTGTAAGGAAAAGCTTGGTGTCATCAGAGTATTTATGGCATCACAGTCCGAACCTCCATATCAGCTGGGCAAGAGGACACATAAAGAGTGGCTGCTGTTGAGCAAGGCCGCAGCTGGCGCGCAAATGGGGGCGGGCTAAGGAGACGTGACGTAGTCCGGCTCGGGGAGCATCGGCGGGCAGCATGCATGTCAGGGCGACGGAGAGGGCAGGGGCAGGCACTTTAAAAGTGCCATGTGCCTTTAGCTCGCCCTCTTTGCCACATGACTGAGCCGGAGGACAGATGCCCAACCACCCACCACTTTTAAAAGTTTATATTCATTCATCACAGCTGCAGAATAGGAGCACAAGGTAGAGTATTTGGTTCAGGGGCCAGTTTGTGTACTGGGCCCAGAGGTGGGGGTCTCAATAAGAGATTGGCTAAGGAAATTGGCTAAGGATTGGGAAGGCCAGGGGCTCGGAGCCAGGAGGTAAGGATGGTTGGATGAGGTGGATGCCCAGCAACTATTACTGGCCTTCTCCTTGGGGAGGGTTTCAAGGGACAAGGGATCCTTCCTCCTGGCTGAGAGGAAGGGGGACCCAGGGCATCCCTGCAGCTGGATGGCTACATGGGGATTACCCTACACCTCGTGCCAGGCCAACCCTTGTTTGTGGTTTGTTAATAAAGTTGTGGCCTTGTTCATGCCAAAAGCTGACTTGCGTCTCATTGGCCAATTACTATCATGCCAGTCAAAGATACATACCCCTTAATTTTTTGTCTTTTGAAAAATAGTCTTTATTCCCATAGCTTGTGTTCTTTGATTGCCAAATGTCTCCATGTATTAGCTTGGTGTTACTGATAGAAATGCAAACAACAACAACAAAATAATGAAATAAATTTATGAAAATAAGTCTTTTCTTAAAGAAGACAAATGAAAAAGCAAGAAATAATTTTTAAAAGATCCCAAGGAGGAAAATTTCATTTTGAATACAGTGGAATTGATTTCTTAGAAACCAGAATATGAATTAGCAATTACAAGTCATCCTTTGGGCAAGGGTTCTGGTTGCTTGTTTGGAGTTTTGTTTTATTTTTTGGCTGGATTGAATTTTTTAATAAGTATGAGAATACCAGGTTTTTAAGAGAAAAAAGGATAAATAATTCCATCAGAATGTTATAGCATTAGGAGAATCTATATTTTGTAAACCATTTTATGCCATTCTAGCCAGTAAAGATACTGAAGATGTCTTTGGGTAAGGCACTGACAGTCCTATTTTGTAAGACCTTTGGAAGCCATAAAGATAATGTCATTGGTGAAACAGGGAGAAGCTGAACCGACAATACTGAATAGCCTGCTTCCCAATAAGCATAAATCCTCCTCTTTTTTTTTGTACTGATAATTATTAGTTAAGTTGATTGCTCCTAGAAGGAATACAAGTATTTCTTCCTTCATAAGAGTTTCCCACACAGGTCCACATGAATTAGCATGAGAAGCGCTAGAAAACACTTAAAACTTCAAGAAACTATAGACAAATTTATTGCAAACCACACAAGGGTTCTGGCATTAAATGGATGAATTACACAAATGATAGCACTTGACCTTCCATTTTCCTCTGAGGAGAGGAAGCCATTTTGTAAAGTGCTCAGAATATGATCTAAATTGCTAAATTACCAGAGATTCCAGCTATTGGATATATCAACCAGCAGTTTTAAAAAATCAACTGAATAAAACTGTTTTCCTCTCCATTTCCTGGACTAGTTAATAACAGAGGACCTTTAAAAAAGGAATTGCTTAGTGGATTTCTTTTTGTACTTTCAGAATTTCCAGTGTACCATTCCAGGTTACAATATTAATCTTTTATCAGTTTAGTTGATACTCATGTTGTTTTTTAAACATATGTAGAAATTATGGTTTCATCTTTCTCTACAATCATGGGGATTTCTCATTAATAAAAAGGAACAGACAGTTGAAAGAATATTTTAATTCTGGCCATTTTAGAGCATGGTCTTTATAGATATAAAGGTTACATGGCTGACCAATGGCATGAAGATCTATTGTCTATGATTGTATATACATTGTTTCCCCCCCCCCCTGGCATTTCTCAGTTCAGTTCTGCCTCTTGTCCCTCCATGCCAATATCACTCTTTTCCGCTGCTCCAGACAGACAAACGCTCTATCTCAATCTACCCCGCAAGGCTGTTGTGTGGATGGTGCCCCCCTGGCCAAGCTGCTTGCCCTGCCGCAACCCCTGTGAAAGGGTCATTTGTCCCCCAAAGGTGTCCCGACCCCCAGGCTGAGAACTTCTGCTCTAGAGGGAGGAGGAAGGAGAGACAAGGTAATCAAAGTTGCTGCTTGACACCAAAGGGGCCCCACTGATCTTTCCCTTCTGCCCCAGCCTCAACAGTGTACCTGGTGGAAGAGCTCCATTTTGCAGGTCCCATACTAGAAGGTCCCACAGGCCTGCAGCTCACCCGGGAGCTCATTCCACCAGGTTGGGTCCAGAACTGAAAAGGCCCTGGCCCTGGTTGAGGTCATGCTTCTTTGGGGCCAGAAATGATCAGTAAATTCTTACCTGCAGAGCATAAGGCCCTGCGGGGGGCATAGGGCGATATATTTTTGCATCCAATTCATTTTTTTTCAGTGTGGGCTGCACTTGTAAAATCCACCCCCCCCCCCAAAAAAAAAAGATTTGTTCTGTGTGAGTCTCTGATTTTGACATTATTTGTTGAATTTGCACTGCTACAGTAGCACTTGGTTTTGCTGGGCTTCTGTATATTTCCACTTATTCTTTTGATTATGTTTGGCTTGGCATGTTGACAAACAGGATTTTTTACTGGGATATTTTAGTTTTGCAATGGTTCTGTTGGGCTTGTGGTTGGTTCTCCCAAGGGAGACATTTGACCAGTGATTGTTCCTTGCAGCCATGGTTTTAAGATTCCTCCTCTCTATAGGAAATACTGGAGGACAGCTGGGAACACTGTTTACGAGCTCTTAGAATTAAATCCTTTGTTTCAATCTATTTAAAATGTTGGTGTTATTTAAAGGACAGGCAATTTTTGCAATTTTGATGTGTGTACCCTTAAAACACACACCACAGCCACCTGGAAGTTTCCCCCATAAAGCTCACATGCCTAATCTTTAAATATATGTTCCAGGAAAGGTTGCTACTCAAAATGCAGAAGTAACAATGTCATTCATGATATGATGCTCTAAGTTTAAAGGCTTTGGAGCAAACTTCTTATAGATCTTCACAAGCTTGAAATAACCTGTGTAAAAGATATCAAAGAAACATATATAATAAATATAATAAGATGCAATGCTCACACCACATTAATATCACTGTGCTAATGATCCTGAACACATTGCTTCACCTTTTAATTTATTTGGAAAGAATATAGGAAAGACTAAAATAAAGGGAAAGTAAATTAGAGCCTCTTGTGGCGCAGGGTGGTAAGGCAGCAGACATGCTGTTTGAAGCTCTGCCTATGGGGCTGAGAGTTCAATCCCAGCAGCCGGCTCAAGGTTGACTCAGCCTTCCATCCTTCCGAGGTCGGTAAAATGAGTACCCAGCTTGCTTGGGGGTAAACGGTAATGACTGGGGAAGGCACTGGCAAACCATCCCGTATTGAGTCTGCCATGAAAACACTAGAGGGCGTCACCCCAAGGGTCAGACATGACTCGGTGCTTGCACAAGGGATACCTTTACCTTTACCTTTAAATTAAGTCAAGTTATACTATATTTTTTCTATCAGAAATTCCATGCACTTCACAGGCAGAAATTGATCAGCTGCAGCATTTTTTGCCACTGCTCGTGTTCGGTAGAGTTGAATTCCTGCCTGCAGTACAATTGTTCAAAGAAAATAATAAAAACTTTGCACCAGCAATATTTTAAAGGTCAGGGGATAAGTTATTCATCTTTCTCTCATCATGGCAAAGAAGGTGTGCTGATTCCAGGTGGGGAGCCCCCCTCCAGGTGATGCTCGTCGCTTGCCTGGGGGGCAGATCCGGCGGTGGCCAGAATAAAAGGAACCATGTGGCCTTCCTGAGCTCCTGCCATGCCACTCCCAGGCGCTCCGGTTTCCCTCCACCCCACCCTGATTGCAAGGTTGACATACTGCCTTCATGGGGCAATTGTATAAACATATGTATGTCATTTGTCACAGCTGGCGGATTGTTTGGATCCAGAGGGCACAACCAGCACCTGAGAGCCAGGTTGGAGCCCATTTGCAGGAGCCCCGCAAGGGGTGCCATGGCAAATGGGGCAGCTTCACAGAGGAAAACCAGCCTCTACCCTTGGCGGGGCAGATCGGTAGGCTCCTATCAAGATTGATGCCCATGGGGTCCTCTCAGTTTAGCTTTCCCAGGGGCTAGTGGGCTGAAGGGTTAGGAGGTCTGGACAAATGGTTGACCAGCCCCCACGGATGGGACCGCTACAGGTTTCCCCTCCCCTTCTTTCTGGGCTGCTGCCTGCTGGCCACAGCAAGGAAGGGGTGGACGCGGATCCACTCCCTCAACATGGGTGCACCAACACTCATGGCTGGATTTGTACATGTTGAATAGAGCTGCGGCCCTGTTCTGCCAAAGATCTGAGCACGCATAATCATTGGGCGATGAATATGCCCGCCTGCCTCTGCAACTAACTTTGAGTAGCTTAGAATAACTCAGTGCAGAATGACAGAATTTTTGACCCTCCCCCCCGTTCCACACCAGGATCTATGTGGTAAATTGGTTGCGGGACGAAAAAATGCCATTTTAAATTGTGGAATTCGTCATTATGCATACCTGGCTTTGTAGTGGAATCCAGTTGTGTTTCTATAGTTTCCCACAGGTTTCTGGTCTCAGCAAAAATCGCTAGCCAGGAAGCGATATTGCCGAGCTCGTCCCGCCCCTGACCGTCAAGCAGCCAATGGGCAGCCATTATCATGATCCCCAAAAGCCCCTTTCCCTTTAAGGAAATTAAAAAAAAACACAGACACACACGTTGCAACGAATCTGCGTTGATTCATTGCAACGGAGAGACCCATCTAGGTAGCAGGTGGTGTTTGAGCTGCTGTTTCATCGTTGCCATGCTCCCCCGAGTGAAAAAAAAATTAACCCCCCCCCCCCGGCACGGGCGCAATTTTTGGCCGAAAATACAGTGAAAAATAAAGGGAAAATAAACCAGCAAACGGGGCTTTGTGTTGTTTCGTGCTTGGTGACTTAAAACAGCTCGGCAGCCAGGGAAGCCTCACTGGGTAAACGAAGGCTTGCCGGTGCGTTGATCTCAGCTTGCTCGGAGAAAAAAAATGGTGATCGCTTCGCCGGAAGATCAGAGGAGAGAGCTAGGGGGAGGGACTTTGCAGAAACCGCAACAATGGTAACGCACAGAACTTTCCTGCAAGTGTTGCAGATTGGTTGCAAGAGTGTAGTGCTTTCCAAAGGGTGAATCCACTTTTTGGGATTTTTGCGGATCGGTTTCAGGAGTGTTGCAGATTGTCAACGACGTTGTGCATAACAGCAAAACAGTAGCAATTCCAATTTGTAACCATTGTGCTATTTTGGACGAGTGCGGAATGGCCCATAGTTCCTCACCCATATGGAAGTGAAGTAATAAATACCCAAAGCCTATACAATTTTTAATTTCAATATCTTAACTTACCGGCTTATTTCATCTAGGGGCTATGTCCCCCCCCCTTATTTAATATGTGTTTAATTTACACATGCCTTTGGGGGTGTTCATTGACTCCTTTAGATGAACTTTCTAAATGGCAGGAACATTTTCTCCCCTCTCCAAAAAGCTTTGATTTCTGATACTGCAGTTCCTGCTACACTGGCTAATTGGTGTATTCTTTGGGAAAAAAAGAGTGAACTTGGAAGCCAGACTTCCTTTCAAGATATGATTGGTAGCGGCAAGAAAACAGCTCATCAAGGCTGTCTGCAAAACGATGATTGATTGCCTGCATCAGGCTTCACTGCACCTTTTCTGAATTACAGCTTTGGGATAAATGATGGCATTTTATAGCAAGTACTTTAAGGTTACATGAGAACATGCTTTAAATTAACATGAAAAGGACAAGTCACATTCCTTCATTTTTTGCCAACCTTTGTGAGTGAATGAGTGTGTATCCATGTATGTGTGTGAAAATAATTCTTTCATCCTACAAGAGACAGCGTGAGGTGTTTAAGCCAACTCATAATATGTGTACAACACAATGCAATGTATATAAATGTGAAAATGGGGAGTGCCATCTTTTTTAATGCCTGCTTTTGAAAGAAGTTAATATGCACTGCTGCATTTCAGAACAAAAGAAGAGCCCTTCTGGATCACAACATCTAGTCCCTCATAGTTGCCAACCTGTCACCATGGAAGGTCAACAAATAGGGCATAGAGGACCTCACAGCACTGGCAGTCAGAGGTTCCCCTAATTGATCATATCTAGTAGCCAATATCATTCCCATATTCTATAGACCAGAAATGGTTGGGAATGGAGATGGACAGAACTACCGTTTTCCAATTCTCTCTGTTTCTTTGTGTTGTCAACAGGATCAATTCAATGAGGTTTGAGGCTGATGAAAAAGGGAAGACAGGCTGACCACCATGTCTGGGCAACCAGGGGGACCTTCATGAACAAATTTGCTATGGGACAAGAGTTGCAGTAAGGATGGGGATTGGGGCTGATCAGGCAAAAAAGCTAGCTGGTCCCAACCCATTCTGAATTGACACAACCTGCCCCTTTCTTTTTTTCCCCCTCCTCTGCTCTCCTACACTCCCTTCCTTCTTTTTAGTTTTTGGGTTTGTTTGCAGTTTTAAAGGTTGTGACTTGTCACAGCTTGGGCTGTTTGGGCATTGGAATGGATCCTTGGTGAGGGGGAGATGGGTCTGCACCTCCCCCATTTGGGACTCCCTTAAGAGCCATTATGCTGCATGCCTAGCTCAGTGGTTGTTTGCAGACTCACCACCAGGTAGCAAGGGGAGCCATTCAGCCACATGTCCATGTGGTAACCACAGTTATTGCTACTCCTCATTTTTGTTGCCCAGCAAGTGGGCTGAGGTGTGTTGTCTCACTGGAAATGAGGTGAGTCACCTGATTCTGGGATCCATCCCCATGCTGTGCCAATGTACCTTGATGTGTAATCAATAAAGCTGTGGTCAGCATCCTTCCACAAAAGTGTTGTTGAGATTTTTCTTCTTCACATGCTCTCTCCCTATTAGGTCCTGGGCCTTCAAGTCAGGGTAGTGTATGGTTAGAATGTTGGACTAATATTTTGGAGTTCTACTCCCCATTCAGCCATGAGAATCCACTGAATGACCTTGGGCCAGTTTCACACTCTTGGCCTACCCTGATTCACAGGATCATCCAGTCATTTCCCCCCTCTGAATTGTACCCTTTAATAGTTGACAGAATGATAGGAGGGCAGTAGGGGACAAATATAAACAGAACTGTGTTTGTAAAGAAACATTAGAATAAACTTTACACTGGGGAGGGGAGCCCATAAGGACAAGTAGAAAATATCAATGGAGGATGATAATGGAAATTATTAGGTTTAATGGGAAAGAGCACAGCACATACTATGGTCTACTTTGTACATTTACTTGATTACTGATTCTGTTAGCAAGGCAGAGCTTTTTGCAATAATGTAATGTTTGAAACAGGTGCTCCAAAATTGCTCTAAGCATTTGCTTAATTGTTCATTCCAAGTTTGTAAAATATTTGTGTTCATGTCTACATAATTTAGCATAAGACATCCATGGTAATTAAGTTGAATTTTAACTTCTCAGCAGATATTCTGCTCTCGTGTCATCAGAAATGATGTCTCAAATTGAAATTGAGTCTCCGCGAGGAAGGTAGACTATAAATAGAATGAATAATTAAATAAATAACTAGACATCCAAAGGGTATTTCGAAGGCTATGAAGGTGCCTGGGAAACATCAGCCTGTACAAAACCATAAGTGATCCATAGAATAATGAACATATCAGGTCAATGCTTTATCACTTTCTGATTTGTTTCTGGACTTAATCCAAGATGCTGGGGTGGGATTGAAAGAATTCTAAGGACCACCCTCCCTCCATATCAACTTTTGGAAGGGGTAATGGCCCCATGGTAGTGTGTCTTTGGTTTCAGAAGGTTCCAGTTTCATTCCCCTGCATGTCCAGTTTAAAATGATCAGGTGGTAGGTGATGTGAAACACCAGTCTCTGAGACTGGGAAGAGCCACTGTTGATCAGAGTAGAAAACTGTGTCCTTGAAACATCATGGATCTGATTCAGTATCAATCAGTTTCAGGTATACAACCTACTGAAGCTATGAGATCCAGCAACTGTACCTTCTTTGTGGTATAGTGGTTAAAGAGCAGGGAACTCTAATCTGGAAAGCCAGGTTTGATCCCTCACTCCTCCACATGCAGCCAGCGGGGTGACCTTGGGCTTGCCACAGCAAGTATCTTAGAGCTGTTCTCACAGAGCAGTACTCTCAGAGCTCTCTCAGCCCCGTCAACCTGCTCTGGGGAGAGGAAGGGAAAGGTGTTTGTAAGCTGCTTTAGGGCTCCTTCAGGTAGTGAAAAAGCACAGTATAAAAAAGCCACATCACTGATTTTGCTAGTCTCTTCCAGGTAAATCATAGAAGTGACACAGTAGCTCTAACAATCATCAGAAATGTTAAGGCTTTAGCATAATGTCTTCATAAATTCCTAGATCATCCATCAATTCTGGGTTTGCATGGTAAGTGATGTAACATTCAGTGATCTCACTGATGTCCCCCACATGCCCTCCTTCTCAGCCTCCTTGATGTTTGCCAGACTCAGACCTCTTCTGCATGGGGGGAAAGGCTGGGCCAGTGATCATATGGTAGTGGGTCTAATCTCTGCTTAAACATGATGTCGGCACCAGCCTGGCCCCATCTGGCCCTGGTCTGCTTTAGGACCTCCTTTGCCCTGCAGCAAGGGAACACAGATATTTCCCCATTCCCTTTTTTACTGTGGGCACCAATGGGGCCTCTACCAGGGCAGGCCTGTATGGAAGGGGCCTTCCCGGTGCAGCTCTTCCCCCTTCTGGCATCCCAGAAGGGACAAAAAATGTCACAGCTCAGTGATGCTTTGCTTTGTAAAATTAAAAAGAACCCACTGCCATGAAATGCAGTGAAACCCCTCCACCCCAGGTGCCTCATGTGGAAGCAGTAATCCATGGTGGACTGGGTCTGATGGGGCAAGTCTTCCCCTGTGGGGACCCAGGAAATGGTGGGGCTAATTGCCCCATCACAAGGAAGCAGCGGTGGCCCAGCATGGCTGCTGCCATGCAGAAGAGGTCTCAGCCTGGCAACAGCACTGAGAGGCAAACTAGACAGCTGCTAGAGTCTAACATTCCCAGAGTCTAACATTCTAATCACTACACTGTGATTCCATATTTCATACATATGAGGATTGTGTAACCCAGGGGTAGTCAAACTGCGGCCCTCCAGATGTCCAGGGGCTCCTGGGAATTGTAGTCCATGGACATCTGGAGGGCTGCAGTTTGACTACCCCTGGTGTAACCCTTGGAGCTATACAGAAACCATAAAGATGATGTCAGTCAGAGGCTCAATAAACGTACAGGTGCTGCTGTATCCCTGGAAGTACAAAAGCAGAATGCCTTTCATTATCTGGCACATAACAATATGTGATTTTGTGGGTCAAAACAAGCAGCATAGGCCTGATATAGGGTTGCATCTCTGAACGTGAGCACACACATACATGCAAGCAATCTGCCAAGCATCCAAAAATTACTCAAAACAAATGGCTCTTCTGGAGCCTAGCTGCCCTGAATTATTCAAATGATTTGAGTGATCATTTTAAACAGCCAACAAATGCTAAGAGATCCCATTTTGTTCAGAGTTATTCACTAACAGAAGAGGTAAAATTCATCAAAGCAATGATTAGCTATTGTTAAGATAATTGCCAGCATGATTGGTGAGCTCCACCCTCTAAGTTGTATTTTGCCTCCACGGATGGATGATTTGATTCGCACTTTATGCAAACAGCCCTGGACAGTGATTGCATTTGGACTCCGAGAAGAGCTTTGATGTTCATTGCTGAGCAGAAAATAAGGTTTACATCTTGAGGACACAGAGTGTTATGAGATTAGGGAAGCAACTTTGGTCTCTCAGCTCATTCCCATTTATTTCTGCTTTAATATTCCATTTCCCAAAGATCACATCTAATTTCTTTTAGTGAATGAGTCTGCTGATAGAAATATTGTATTTTTCTTTATTTCCATTTGTACTTTCCAGAGATAAAAATAGTCATTTGAGCTAACGTTGTTGACGCTTTTTAAGATTTCATGCACTTCAGTGAAATCTTCTTCGGAGACTCTGGGTCAAAAGAAAACCCTGAAATCCTGTACTGAGAGATAGCACACTGTATGTTTGCTACAGCTTTCCCATATTAACTCAGCTCCGTTTCTGCCAGCATCTGCAAACATTCATCAAATGAACTTCTTCACAGAGCTTGATCTACCACCAAGGAGTAGCAGTTAGAGCATTGGACTAGCAGATGGGACACCCAGGATCAAATCCCTATTCTGCCATGGAAGCTAGCTGGGTGACCTTGGGCCAGTCATATACCCCCAGTTGGACCTACCTCCCAAGGTAGTTGAACCTACCGCCCTGGGCCATATGGGAGGGCAGTATAAAAATCTAAGAAAATAAACAAACAAATAAATAAATGGGAAAATATGAGAATACTGTAAGATCCCCACTGGGGAGAGAAGTGAGGCATATATGAAGTAGTTAAATAAATAAATAATCAGTGGCCACTGTAGATGGTTAAGGAACTCACAACAAGACACCCCTGATATATTTGTTCTTCAGTGGACCTTGAAGGAAGTAGCTCCAAAGTGTCGGTATTAATCTTCAAGGTGATCCATGGCTTTGGCCCTGCCTATCTAAAGGACTGCTAATTTCCTTATGTTCCCTGCAGGGCTTCCGTTCTGTGGGTGCTAATCTACTCATGGCTCCTGGCCCCAGGAAAGCATGCCTGGCCTCAACCCAGACCAGGGCCTTTTTGTTCCTGGCCCAACCTGGTGGAATGAGCTCCTGGAAGAGCTGAGGGCCCTGATGGATCTGTATAAGTTCTGCAGGGCCTGCAAAATGGAGCTATTCCACCAAGAATTCAGTTAAGGTTGGGGCTAGAAACAATGGGGGTCCTCCTCTGGCAATGCTGTAACCTCATGTGATCCCCACCCCGGGGGGATTGGCTGAGAATGGGGGAGGGTATATGGGGATTATGCTGTCTTCTTATGTTTCTTTTAATGGGAGTTTATTGGTTTTATCAGGGATTGTATCTGTTTTATATAACTGGCCACGAGCCTACAGAAACTGGCAGGACAGAAATCAAATAAACAAACAAACACATATATAAGGAATGCCCTGATACAAGTTCACATAAATTTTAGATTAAAAAATATATATATGCAAAAAAAAAAGCTTATTGCCATTTTGTTTTTTAAAAAGTCACTGACCATGCTCTGCAGTATCTAAACAATTCATAGCAGTTGTCATTCCCAGCAGTTTTCATTTCATCCATTCTTTCCATCCATTCATTCATCAGCAGAAATTTGATAAATATATTCTCTGAGCATGGTCAGACAGGACGATCACACATCAGTAACAAGATAGACGCAGCCTGCTGAATAAATCAGCTTTACTGGTTAATAACATCTACAATGGGAAAAGCTCAGATCTATTTTAGTATTTTCAAACTTGCCCTCTATTTGGCAAGTTTCTTCCATAGTTCTGAGTGGTTTCTGTCCTGACCCTGTTGTCCTTAGCTCCTTGAAGCTCAAGCATTCCCAGGAGTGGTATGCAAAGCCTGACCAGATAATCTCTTCCATATCCACTACACTTTGTATTGATGAGGCATATAATCATCAAGGTACTGTTAGACAGCCCCTGGCTCTCTTCCATGGTTTCTTCCATTTGCTGAACCAAAGTCCCATAAGCCCCTTCTATGGAATATTCATGAGCCTTCCCCAACTAGAGAGCCAGTTTGGTGTAGTGGTTAGGAGTGCGGACTTCTAATCTGGCATGCTAGATTCTGTGCTCCCCCACATGCAACTAGCTGGGTGACCTTGGCATCGCCACGGCACTGATAAAACTGTTCAGACCGAGCAGTGATATCAGGGCTCTCTCAGCCTCACGCACCCCACAGGCTGTCTGTTGTGGGGAGAGGAATGGGAAGGCGACTGTAAGCCGCTTTGAGCCTCCTTTGGGTAGGGAAAAGCGGCATATAAGAACCAACTCTTCTTCTTCTTCTTCTATTGTGTTCCCAAATCCAAAGGTCAAGTGGCCTTGCGATTCCAAGGATGATTAGGCTAGGTACAAATTGTTTTGATCTGCATTCTTGCTTTGAAAATAATCCCATTCCTGTGTGATCTCTATGACTTGGATATACATTTGCTAGGGGTGTAAGGAATTTCTCTCTATAAAGTATCTTTGATTACTGTAATCCGTGTTCAAAGCATTTCAAAGGTTACCTGAATTGCCGTGCCTTCTGCATGTTCTTGGTCCTAAAAAATGAACTTCAGTCGATTCTGAAAAACAAACTTCAGTCTTTTTGCCTTAGTCCTGAGTTTGCCTGTTTTTCTGGAGACTTCACTGATGAAGACAAGGAGACTTGGCAGGGGATCCTTTCTCCTCAAACAATATTCTCTGTTATTCCCATTCATCTATCCATACTGCATTTTATAAAATGGGTCCCCATAAATGCAATCAATTAACTTTATAATAACACTCACAGTCAATTTGGTGGACGTGGATATGGAGGAATCCTAGTGAGTCCCATAAGGCAATCCACTGTTACCACAGTGTACAATCTGGGACTGACTGAGTGGGTGCCACATAGTATCATATTTCGCTGGCAGGTAGATCCCTCAACAGAAATAGCTGGAGCGAACATGGCCCCCTACTGCCTGCCCTACAGGAGGCATGCAGACATTGCCTAAGATGCTGTTTGCCCATCTGCTGGCTCCTGGCAAGTCACTGGCAATCCGGTCCCTCCCCTGTGCCCACTCTGTGGGAGAGTTTTACAGCAAAGTATGCCTTTCCTTCCTCAGCCTCTGCATCATAATATTAAAAAGCAACAGGGAGTTCTGTAACATGGCCAAACCCAAATTAGACTTTTCTTGAAGTGGAAACAAACACGTTGCACAATATATTCAAGTCAGACTGGTTGAGGCCAATTGGATTTCTTTGGGGCTGGGGATCTTGAGCTGATTTTTGTCACTTGACCTAAGTGTGCTCTGGGGGGATGTAATGGGAAAGGTGGTCCCACACATACAATGGTTCCAGACCATTTAGGGCTTTGAATGTTAGAATCAAAACCATGAACATTTGGTCTTCAATCTGCCGTTGGAAGAGCATAGGGCAAATATGTGAGGTGACTGTTGCATAGATCATAGTAGTTAAGTTGGATGCCAACAGGTGCTAATGATCATGGCTGGTGAAGTTGGTAGAATGCCTGCTAATTGACAGTGGTGATCTAGGCTTCCATAGACAAAGAGGCATACAGGACCCCCCCCCACACACACACACACAAAACTCCTGACAGTTATCAAAGCTGTTAATCCGACCCCATCAAGAGTCATGAGTTCCACTGACTAACTTGGGGCATGCTGAATCAGACTTAGCTGCATTTAACTTCAGCCAACTCTGCTTCAGTCAATTCACCATGGCCTCCTTATGTTTGGTCAGAGAATATGGGGGCTGTGATGAATGGCCATCTATCAGCAGATACAGCTGGGTGTTATCAGAATATTGGTAAATTCTCAGTTTGAAGCCTTAGATAAGCTGGGCTGATGAAGACAGATGTTGAACAACAGTGGAGAGAGGATAGCACTTTGTGGAACCCCACATGTCAGTGTGTACCATTCAGAGGATCTGTCTCCTAGCATGATCATAGAATCACAGAATCATAGAATCATAGAGTTGGAAGGGCCCATACAGGCCATCTAGTCCAATCCCCTGCTCAACGCAGGATCAGCCCTAAGCATCCTAAAGCATCCAAGAAAAGTGTTTATCCAACCTTTGCTTGAAGACTGCCTGTGATGGGGAGCTCACCACCTCCTTAGGCAGCCTATTCCACTGCTGAACTACTCTGACTGTGAAAATGTTTTTCCTGATATCTAGCCTATATCATTGTACTTGTAGTTTAAACCTATTACTGCACGTCCTTTCCTCTGCAGCCAACGGAAACAGCATCCTGCCCTCTTCCAAGTGACAACCTTTCACATACTTAAAGAGGGCTATCATGTCCCCTCTCAACCTCCTTTTCTCCAGGCTGAACATTCCCAAGTCCCTCAACCTATCTTCATAGGGCTTGGTCCCTTAGCCCCAGATCATCTTTGTCACTCTCCTCTGTACCCTTTCAATTTTATCTACATCCTTCTTGAAGTGAGGCCTCCAGAACTGCACACAGTACTCCACGTGTGGTCTGACCAGTGCTGTATACAATGGGATCCCATGTCCCTGATCTTGGAGAAAATGCTGTAGTCATTTAAAGGAAACACCTTAGATCCCCGTATTGGCTAGGTCACAGACAAATATGTCATGGCTGACAGTGTCAAATGTTGCCATTAGGTCCAACAATAACAGTAGTCCCAACCAGCCTAGATCCAGGTGTCTCTGGAGGTTGTGTGGGCAGGCAACCAGAGGTGTCTCATAGCCAGGTTAGAAGCTGGATTGGAATGGATCAAGAAGTTATGTTTCTTCTAGAAATCTCCATAGCTGTTTTACTACTACATGCTCAATCACCATATCCTGAAATGAAGTGTGAAACTGGGCAGTAGTTGGCTGGATCAGATAGATCCAAATTTATGATTTTTTTCAAAAGTGGCCCAACCACAGCCACCATCAGTTTTTCCAGGAAAAGCACTGAAGTAAGATTACTAAGATCCCGACCATGAGTGCCATTGGTCAAGGGGGCACATGATAGGCCAAACAGTTCCCAATGTCCTGTCCATATCAGCTAAGGAATCAAGACTGAACTTGTCCAAAAGAGGACCTTGAGATGGCCAAAGTTCCCTAACTCTGTATCAAAACCAGTGGATAAGTCACGGTAGAGTGACATGATTTTCTCCTCAAAATAGTTCACAAAAGTCTCACAACTAATGTCAAATCATTTTATTTTGGATGGTCCTGTAACTAAGCATGACAAGTATTGAATTGTTTTGAACAATCTGCCTTGTGAAATCAGGGCCCTGCAGGACCTTAAGAAGTTCCATGGGGTCTGTATGACAGAGCTGTTCCACCAGGCCTATGACTGAGGCCTGGGGAACTTCAAAATTTCAGCTGAGATCCCTGCCTAAATCCATCAAGTCAACCCTTATTTAAAGAATGGACATATTTACACACTATCTCCTCACTCTGGCAGTCTTATTTTCTATTGTACTGTATTTTGTATTTTTAGGAAAATAAATTTCATGGACTTTTCTAAGAAATTGCCTTTGTCGGTTTTTTGTGTTCTTTGGATGTGTATCATGGAGCCATGACACAGTTCTTGATGATACTTACTTTGCCTCTGAGATTGATTTCCCTTATCACTTTGCAGAGTCCTTTCATAGACATCAGTGTGCACCAATTCAGTGGCGGTATCAAGTTTCCAATTACAGCAGGAAGGTGCTTCTCATTTGGCCAGCCAAAAAAATGGAAGTTTCTGTTCATCTGCGCAGGATTGGGCATACAAAGGTCTACTTTGAGAGTTAATTTAGAAACTGAATAGATCACAGAGACTATTGGGAGCTATCTATTCTGGAAAAATGTTCCTTTATTTTAAAGTTCGGCATTCATGTACATGTGGGGTTGGAGCTACCAAATTCTTTTGCAGATGGAAGGCTTTCAACTCCCCCATGTACTTTCCAGGGGGGTGGTTGGTTACCCTGTCCTGTTAAGTATGACAGGACCCCCTTGCCTTACAGGCGGGCACACTGTCTTCTACAACCAATGGCAATTCGGGTAACATCCTTCAGGAGCAGCAACTGGGCTTAGACCAGGAGGTGGAGGAAAGGCAGTGTTGTTCTGGCATGGAAATACTATTGCTGGACATTTGACATAGGATCCAACCTGTGGAGAGATGGAAAATGTTAGAAAAATAAAATTTGAATGTTGCTGGAAGTTTTCACCTACAACTGCATGCTGTTAAAATTGGTATACATACAACAGCAACTCTATTATTTATTTTATTGTTGTATTTTTAGCTCAGCCTTCCCCATGGTGGGTTACCATAGATAAAGAATACAATTCAAATTTGACAGAACTTTAAATATAAAATCCTACCTTTAACTTACATTCATTGTATATTTGGTTCACAAAGAGCAAAAATGGGCTTTCAGCCACAACAGGAGCACACTGCTAAAGAAAAAAGGCAGGATACATATAGGTTCTTCCCCATGTCCCCCTTCACTTGGTATTTTGTGTGCCAAATATGGACTCCCCCCCCAAAAAAAAACATTTTAGGCATGGCCCCTGATTGTATTAGCTCTGTATGGCTTTCCCGCTCCCTAAAGGACAGTTCAGTTGTCATGATATCTCATCATCATCACTAGATATCAATTGGTTGTCACTGAATGGAGCAGGGAAATAAATAATAAAATCATGAAGTAAGAAATGAATAGAGTAAGAATAACACAGTGATAGAATTAAGTTTGGATCAAGGGGAGCTGACTTTTCTGTCAAGTCATAAAGCACATTCAATAGCTGTGTGCCAGAAAATAGGGTAACTCCCAGAAATGCAAAGCTCATTTTCACAACAACTCGATATAAGTATACAGTTATGGCCTAAGTTCTAAACTTCTAAACTATGGCCTACTAGTTCATGCAGTCATCATTGAGAGCATTTGGATAAAGTCTTTGGGGGCAAAATAGTCTTTCACTGTGTCTTTTTATCAATAACCATAACTAATCACGACAAGCATTTCTATGAAACAAGAATTGTCATCAAAGTAAGCCTATTTTCATCAAAGTCACAAACAAAGTTAATACGTTTAGGTCATCCTCAATGTTCACAGTTCATTTTCAGAACAAATATAGAGATCCGTTAACACACTTTAAAAAATCCTTTCTAATAATACTTCCAATGACTCTTTCTTAAGTGACCAGGCCTGAATGAATTTCAACTTCTTATTAAATTAGTAAATAAGTTAGTAGCTAGTTGCAGATCTAACAAAATAAATGAAATCCCTGTTATCCAAATCCTCATACCACACATATCATTTGCGACAAGCTCGTTGTTAAGATTCTGACAGTAAATACCAGGCAAAATATTTCACAAATCTAATTATAGCTGTATCATCAGTATAACATGATTGTCAAGCACATGTTCCAGTGTTACCAGATGCTACTGATTATTAGAATTGACATGAATAAATAGCTTTGTAATGTAGAAGCAAATGACAGTTCTTTTTTCTGGACCCAGATCTTATATGAATTTTTTGATAAATTTTCAATAGACTCAAACTATGCTTGCCAACTCTAGCTTGGAAAATTCTTGGAGACTTAGGAGTAGAGACTAGATGATGAGGTTTGGCCCAGGTATGGATCTTATCCTCCATAGCAGCCATTTTCCTCAAGGTAATTGAATTCTCTAATCTGGAGATCAGTTGTAATTCCAGAAGATCCTGAGGTCTCACTTTAGTTTGTACTAGAGTGGGTTTTGCTTTGTTCCACAGAGAACTCAAAATGACTAATGGCTGATTCCAGCTTCAGTAATATGTAGGCTGAACTTCTCGACTACTCTGTAGTGAAGGAGGCAATCCTATTGTGATCATATGTAGAGTTACTCCAGTCTATGGCTATTGGTTGGGAACCCTTCTAGAATTTTCATGGGTGCAAGTTGTAGGGGTATATGTGTAATTTTTACCACCACTTCCAGTAATCCCAAATCCCCCAAACCAAAAAATGTTGCTTATGGAAATGTAGATAGGATCAGTTAAAATTGATCTCACTTGTACCTGTAAAAATTCCAGATAGGATGAAAACCATTGAATTCAGTGATCTTACACTGTGAATATATTTATTTTATTTCCGACCTATTTTTTTTAAAGGGAAGGTGGCATAGGATAGTCTGATCTTATCAGATCTTAGAAGCCAATCAGGGTCTGTAACTGGGAGATAACTAAGGAAGATTCTGCAGAAGAAAGCAGTGGCAAACCACTTCTGCTTCTCACTTGTCTTGATAGCCATTTGCTGGGGTTTCCATAAGGCCCATTATGCACGGCCGCCGAAACGGCGATTTCGGGTCACGTGGAAAACGCGGAGGGGGAAGACGCGATGCATACCGGTTATGCACGGGGCGGGGCGCGACGGCGGCAAAACCCAGAGTAACCGATTATGCACGCGCCGATCCGGGCGCCGCTTCTGGTTGCGCCCCGCTCACCCGGAAGCTGCGCTTTCTTCCGCGTTTCACTGACGCGGCTTTTTCGGCGGCATGCACCGAAGCTGCAGCCGGTTTCAGCTGGCTCCGTGCGTTATCAGTGATTTTAGTCGCCGCCATTCCACCCCGAATGTACGCTAAAACCCCCGTGCATAATGGGTCTAAGTCAGTTGTGAATTGATGGCACTTTGCACACAAATACCTGTTTACTCCCGTGCTTCAGGAACGTCTGGATAGCTTAACATGGATATGAGATATTTCCTTTCGGAATAGCAGAACTTGGGATGAAAGAATATTCTCTTCAACAGTTCCAGTTAATTGGTTCGCACTTATGCACAGGTAAGTTTGTATTGTGAACACAGTATGTAATTCATACATACAAAAAGCAGCAAAGACTCAGCAGCCGCCGCCATTGATGAGGCAGAGGAGTAGGTGGTGGGAAGATGCGACGGGGGGAAGGTTTTGGCCGATGAATATTACCTTTACAAACCTTCCTGCTTTCTTACTTGGTTGGGTATCTGGAAGGGGTGCTTGTGCTATGGGATGTGGGAGTGAACTTGGATCGAATGCTGCTGGGATTTTTAAGGGAATTGGGATTTTTAATGTATTTTATTATGGGGTTTTAGGTACTGTAACCCGCCTTGAGCCAGTGACTAACTGGGAGTGGTGGGTAATAAATTGAAAAATAAATAAATAAAATAAATCTTGCTGCTCATAACAAAATCAAATAACAAACGGTCGCTAAACTGGGCTGGTAGCATTCCAACATCAACTAGATCTACCACATCTCCAAACATATAAGTATCCCTCTTTCTGGGATTATTATTTAAGCTTCTCTTTTATGATAGCACAAAATCTTTATCCAAGACCCAAGGTACACAGGATGAAATTATGTCATGTGATGACACCAGTGTAAAAAAATGTTCCCAGAATGCCAGAGAAGTATCATATGGGAACAGTGAAGCCACAATGATAATGTATGGCAACAATGGAGTGTGGATATTTGTGGGGTTATTTGTTTGCTCGGAGTGGAAGGCAACACAATGAATACTATTCTCAGATTGTTTTCCACCCGGTCTAAGCTCAGATGCAACCAAGTCCCCTTTCCTCTTTTCCTTGAGGAAAGGTTCTTAATTATCATTTTTGCTAAACATTATAGCTTTATTGCCTCATGCACATACAGACATTGTGATAATGTTATTTTTTTTATTTTTTTGCCATTGCAATTATATTGGTCTCCTGGTTTTTACTGCACAAGACTTTCCATTTGTCTTTTTGGTGTTGTAAGCATCTTTATGCCTCTAATTTGTTGAGATGTGATGTGTTAGACAGAATTGCTGCAGTAGGTTCACTGGGGAGATGAACTTTGCCATCAAACTCCCTGGCGAGCTCATTGTTGTTTGCCTATTAGCCTTGTTCCTTGTTGCAAGCGTGAATGCTCCCTTGCCTGTGGTGGGGAGAAAATGAGTGAATCTAAAATAAAACACTTTCTCCAATTGCCAGCTCTGCTGCATCAGCAGGGAATGCAAAATGCTTCTAGCAGAAGTCATTCATACCCAGATCTGATTTTAATCATGATTATTTAACTTTTAAACACGTCTAACTTCATAATTACACATCAGTTGCAATGTTTCTGCCCTACACCCATCTTTCTGCATGCATATTTATATTATATAACCAAAGAAAGCCAAAGGGAAATAAATCTATAATGGGGCATGATATTTCACAATTAATCATTAGCTGTCTGGATCTAAATTGGAGTCACAACAAATATTCTGTTATTTTGGTATCTGCCTTAGCTGCACATTCAACTAATCTGAACTAAATCATGGCAGTGGGATGACCCATTGACAACTTCTATTGTTTGTTTGTTTGTTTATACCCAATGGACATTGAAAACAACTTACATCTCCTCCATTTGATTCTCACAGCCCTCTTAAGGAAGTTAGGCTGTGAGATTTGACTAACCCAAGTCTTCCAGATTCATACCTGAGTCTCCCAAATCTTTGTCCAGCACTCCAACCAACACATGGATTCTACTTGTTTGCACCTATATGTTGCCTTCACTTTGCTAGACATTACTTGCCCATGGTCTCAACTAATTTTCAAGGATCTTTATGATTTCGACACATCAGCTGCCCTAACATAACGTCATCACAGCACTGTACAAGACCTGTTGAATGCCTGCTTTAGATTAGGAATGAAACAAAACTGCTAACTTTAGTTTCAGAAAATACATCATGTATTTTTTGATGCTCAGAAGAGCAAAACTAAACAGTAAAGTAAGCAGTTCTGTTTCATTCCTAATCGAAATCCACTTTTTTAAAGAACTATGAAAGTGTTATTTGTTAATGAGTGTAAAATCTAAAATACAATCCGAAGAAAAATAAGCCATTGGATGACGTTTCATAACACATTGTCATAAGAAAACACAGTGCTGCACATCAACTAGCTAAAACCAACTAGCTCCCAGATAGAGAATAACAGACCTTTGCTGAATGGGTAGAAGGGAATGGGTTATATATTTATTATTATATATTTATTATCTGCCATCATGATATGTGTTTTAATGGGTTTTTACAGGATTTTATCGTACTCATGAATCTTTGTAAACTGCCACAAGACATTTGAGAGTGGCGGTGAATGAATGAATGAATGAATGAATGAATGAATGAATGAATGAATGAATGAATGAGTCATTTGTGACTCAGTATGGACTGAAATGCTGTGCTAGGTTTTTTCACAGCTATGCCATCTAACAAAGAGAAGGAGATATTTATAGTTGCACATGTTACAGTTATCTCTAACAGTACATATTGTATGTGTGCTTTTTAAAATGGAGTCATCCTACATTCACAGTCATCTTCCTTTCAAATAAACACAGTATTTAATGTCATGATATAACAAACCTGCAAGAAAACCTTAGTTACTAGATGTTATGGAATTTATAGAAGACTTTTCTGCTTCTTTTGAACTGGAAAGGGTGTTTCCCCCTTTTACAAAATAATATTTATACACTGTTATTGAAGGTCTCCATTTGTCCCTCAAACAAAGTAGAAATTATCTATTTTATTATTTCAGTCAGAAATTGCACATCTCTGTGTGTGTGTGTGTGAGAGAGAGAGAGAGAGAGAGAAAGAGAGAGAGAGAATATTTATCAGTTTCTGCTTCTGCAGAGTTAGGTGGTACATTTGTCATATGTAGCCTTTGCTGAGTTTGATAAAATTCTTTAAGGAATACAAACTCTGTTTATTTTCCTTCAGATTTAAACTATTTATAAAATATAATGAGGAAGCATAAAAAGTTTCTAAGTGCTGAGATGCAAAAAAACAAAATTTCTAGTGTGATACTATTTAAAGTAGTGAAAATATAAAATAAAACTTTAATGTTCCCTGGACTGAGAACAATTTCTATATGCAGGTTCACGCTTTTGATGGTTATGCAAATTATCTGGAATTAAAAAAAAACATCATCGGTTGGACCCTAATTACTGGTACATAAAAAATGAAGATCATTGTCATTTTCATCTTCTTCCAGAATTTCCCTCTGATCCCCAGAAACTGTAGTTTTTTTTGAGGTTATGTGACTTAGATGAGCCATGCTACCTTGATGTCATTACATCTTGGAAGGTAACCAGGGTCATCCCTGTACTTAGATGGAAGACCATCAAGGAAGTTGGGAGTTGCTAAACAGAGGCAGGCAATGGCAACTACCTTTGTTTGTCTCTTGTTTCAAAATCCTTACAGAGTTGCCATATGTTAGCTGTGACTTGATGACATTTTACACTCAAACACATCTGGATGTGTGATCACATGAGTGTGAGGAGGCTTCAGTCAGGAAGGGCAAAATTACCCATCTCTTCTCTCATCTCTCTTTCTGCTGGTATTAGGACCCCCAGTGTTTTCAGGGAATCTTTCTCTTTGTTCTGTCCATTCCTAACCCTACCATATGGGCCACAGCTGCCCCCCCCCCATGATTGGATATTGGTCTCTTATTGGCTTCTCATTCTTTGGATCAGACAGTTGTGAACTGATGCTAAGTGCAACCAAAGTACAATATCGAAATATGTGAATGCAGCCCATTATTTCTATCAATAGTGGTATTGTCTACTAAAAGGCTGAGATTTAATGCCCTCTTCATTTGGCTTCATGTATTTAATTGGGCTTTTGGAACCACCTTCCTCCAATGGAGGTGATAATGAATTTCACATCCCTACCATTTACATATTTAAAAACCCAATTTCAATTGCACCTCTGTCTATTGAACCCACAAGTCTTCATTTTCATGCCATTTACTATGCTCTGAAGTTTCCCCATTAAAATCATGCTTTTTTCAATATTATCATTGTGTCAATAAATGGGGTATAGTATATAAAGTGGGGTTGCCAACTCTGGGCTGGGAAATTCTTTGAGATTTGGTGGTGGAACCTGTGGAGGAGAGAAACCTCAGCTGGGTATAATGCTATGGACTCCATTCTCCAAAACAGCCTTTTACTCCAGGGGAAGTAAACTCTGTTGCCTTGAGGGCAATTATAATTCTAGGAGATCTCTAGATCCCACCTGAAGTTTAACAAGCTTATATCTAAAGGGAATCAAACCACTGCAAGTAAAGTCAGGTGAGTGGGAGGGGAGAAAACATATGAAGATGAAGATGAAGCTGCATGGGGAGGAGGGAAAGGGGCCAGTAAGCACCTGGAAGATGGTGTGGGGGTAAACTTTTTACAGTAAACTTGCATCCTTCTTCTACTTCTGTTTGTAAGAAAGAATTAATTCATGCTCACTTTAAAAAATGAAACCAGGGACCAGTAGCTAGATCAATAGGAGGGTTGCATTACAGATTCAGCTGTACATGCATGGAGTGTAACATGAAGAATTATTGTGTGTACACTGTACATGGATAGTATGTGCTGTGACTATAATTTGTTAACAGGACTATTAGAAGAGGGAATGGACTTTTTCCTCCTCCGTGAGTCTTCATTAGTCGCCCACTGGGATCTGTATAGAGAAAAAGCATCAAGACTAGTTGGTGATGGCCTTCATCCAGCACAGCCATAGGTGAAGAAGACATGTCACACGGGTGACAAAGAATCTGAAGAGGTCAAGTTTCCTCTTGGTGGCTTCCCTATTCCAAAGTACTTTTTTTTGTCATTGCAGCTATTGTATCAGGTTAGTTCTAACAACAACAAAAAAATCATGCAAGCAAAGAAAGCAATACAAATACATCAGTTCTCATGGCAATTAATACTTAATCATAAATGCTTTACTGAACTAATAATGTTTTGTTTTACATGGCACTTGCTGAAAAAAATAATTGATGTTTCCCACTGATTGTATATTTCTCTTGTTTTTGCAGTGTGTGTGTGTGTGTGTGTGTGTGTGTGTGTGAGAGAGAGAGAGAGAGAGAGAGAGAAACATAAACATAAACAATGAGACACTCTCCTTATATTGGCCATGATTAATTGATACATGAACAGAATATATTTGCCAACGTTTACCGTATTATTGCAAATTATGGAGGGAAATGGAATATTTCTTATCTACCTCTTGGGAATGAAACAAAAACAATTTACTCCTCCCTTTTCATAGAAAGTCTACACTTGAAGAGGAATGGAAAAAATCATGTTGTTGCTATACAATCAGTAGCTATTTAGAATAATTCACTAAAATTAGATGCAAACAAACCACATTTTATACATTAGTGTTTGCATTTCACAACTCAGATTCAGAACCAATGCCATGTGGAACTTCTGCTGGAGTAATCAGTTTTTGTATTGTCCCTCTGAGGTTCCAGTTTATAAAAAAAACATAACTTAACCATTTTTTTAAATTACAAAAAATAGGATCTTCATTCACTATATAATTTTACAGTATTCCAGTAGTTCAATAGCTGAGATAGACAAGTGGATTCTATGTAAAGAAATGAACTGAAAGAAGGGAAATAAAATAATTGCTATACCAGGAGTATATATATATATATATATATATTTCATAAGCAGTGGTTTTGCCTATATTAGGCTTTTATTAGAAAACTGAGCTATAAGCAGTGAAGGAATAATAAGGAGTGCTTATATAAGAAAATTATGAGCTCTGTGCAGTATTCATTTTGTCATCTTTTTTGTTTTACTGTTATTACTTTCACAGTTATTTTTTTGGCCAAATATTTAGCTTTTGGTTATCATCTAAAGAGAAGACGTGTACATTTTGCTAGTATGTTATCAACATTGTTTTGTAAAATATGTTTTACATTCCTCCAACGGACATCAAATAATCTTATTAATTAGGCTACCATCTTTGAAATTAAAATGATTTCAGAATAACAAATCCCCTCCTCCCATTTCAGAATATGGCAACCCTGTTGTATTAGGATATGGAAGACCTAGGTTTGACCCTGGACCTGTAACACTCTCTCAGCTTGACCTACTTCAAAGGGTAGTTGTTATGAGAATAAAATGGAAGAAAAAAGAACAATGCAAGCCACTTTGGATTCCTACTGAAGAGAAAGGTAGGATATACATAAACGTAATCTACTTTTATAATGCTAATTTCTATTGTATTTTTCGAGTCCAGTTAGGGTTGCAAGACCTGGCATGGGGGATTCCTGGAGATTCCAGGGCTGAGCCTGGGAAGAACAGGGTTTGAGGTGGGAAAGGACCTTAGCAGGGTATAATGTCCACCCTCAAAATATGTAAGATCTGCAGAGTGCATACTTGAGCAAAATATAAAGGGTGTCCTGTAGGGGGCATCAGAGGATAATAATTCTGGGAGCTTGCCAGGTGCCACCTGGAGATTGGTGAACACAACACTGTGTCCAGTGTTGGTCTCAATATAGTGTTGATGTGCAACAGGCTTTCCATTCTGTATTTTATGCAGAGGCAAGTTGAATATTGCTATTCAGCCTCCCAGAGTCTCCTTACCCAGCTCATCATTCTCCCTCTGTATTCTCCTGGCCTTGGGAGTCATCTGTTTAGACTCATTTTTGAGAGATTTCTACTCAATGTGGTGGTACACGAGGAACTGTCCATGGTGTTGTGCCTCAAATGCAAGCAACAATAACAGGACACATTTGCTGGTATAAGGCCATTACTATTGCTATGCACTATTCAAAGTTTACCTTTGTTGTTAGTCTACTGGAGTATACTGTGGCATAACAAACTGGCCAGGTGAGCTAGAAGAAATGGTCAGCTGACATACAGAAACCTCATGAAGCTACTGGATGTGGCCTGTGGAACATGTCTGGATAAACATATGGGTGGGGGGAGGATGTTCTGTGGAAGCTCTGTTGTGACTTCCCTAATATGCGTACCTACCTGAGACAGTTTCCCTATTGGTAAATCAGAGCACAAAGTAAAAGAGATCCTGTTTGGTTCAGGGGAATTCCAAGAGCAGTTTTAAAGTTTACTTAATTCGTTACATGTTAGATAATGCACTTTTAATGTACTTTAGAAGTAGATTTTCCTGTTTTGTGCAGGAAAATTCCTCTTCAAGAGCACAGTGAAAGTGCATTATCAAGTGTGTGTGGAATGTGTCTTGCTTCCTCCACTGAGGGAGCATTATGTGTAAGCTATATTATATTAATGTCCTTTTATTGCACAGAAATTCTCAAAGATTGAACATTATTAATTTTAGCAGTCTCTGGCTAAACATGGGATCCAGCTTCACATGACCCAACAGTGTTTCTTTTATGATTTATCCCAAATTCACATTCTGTACTTCTAGTTTAAACTTTCTAAAACTTTATATCTATAGGGTGAAAACAGATGCAAAACTTACTTTTCTGGGATGGATTTTAAATAGCCAGGGCTACCCACTGAAGGAATGTTGCTCCTTTCATCTAGAAGAAAAACCTAGAACCCTAGCCATCACTCTAATCACCAAATGTTGAAGACAAAGAAAGTTGGGACCAAAGGGAAAGTACAGTGCAGTGGTTAGAGGGCTGACTGGGAACTAGGGCCCTCTAGCTAAAACCCCAATTTTTTACCATGAATTTCACTGGGTGACCTGGGCAAGTCTCTCTCTCTCTCTCTCTGCCTCTGTGTCTCTCTCATGTAGCATTTCTCAACTCTTGGGGCATTGAGGAACCCCTGAAATATTCCCCTGGCTTTTAGAAACCCCAGAAGTGATGTGATTGTGCAGAATTTGGTTGGGAAGCATACCTATGTACATGCCCAACTGGGGCCCCTCCCCACTTGCTTTGGAGGCATGAATGAAAGATAGTTTTTAAAAGTCATGGAGTCCTAGAGTTTGAAGGAGCATTTTAGGTCATCTATACCAACTGACTGCTAGACCAATCGAAAACTACCCAATTCTGACAAATAGCTGATTAAAATATTTTCTGAGAGAAGACCCTCTTCTTCTTCCATAACTGATTCCATTGACAAATGGCTCCTTGTAGGGTTGGCAGACCAAGACTGGAAAGGGTGGGAGGACTGGGGGGGGGGGAGACACTATCCCTAACATGATGACTTCAGGTGAAATCCTGGAAGTGATGGGACACAGTTCAAGGAATCACTGGAAACGTAATGGTAAAAATGGCAACACTGCCAGGTTTTTTTCAAAAATCCCTTGCTGCTGCTTAGAGCAGCTGCAGGCAGCAGAAGCTAGGGACAAAGGACCTCCTGCTCCCATTAGGGACTTGGCAGCCCTAGTTCTTACTGCTAAGGCATTTTTAGCTTGATTATTGCCTTGGATTGCTGTGATTTTCTTCCATGTTCTTCTGTGAATTCTTTCAAATAGGATGGAGATAGATCGCTGCATTTTCACTCTAGAAGAGCTTAAGAAGTTCAAACACATTGTCCTTAAAAATGGTATATTTAGAGGAAGAAATTACTGTTGAACCAGGAATCTGTGTAAGGTTTCCCCCCCCCCCCCCCTGTATTGAAACCTTGGCTTTCTGCATGAACCTGAGGCTAAGAGATTGAAGGATTCTGCACAGCATCAACTCATTGTGTGATGTAGGAATGGTCTTAACTCTTTTGTTCAAGTTGAAAGCAGTGTTCACATTATATTTGGAGTGCAACAATTTATGCTAGCCTTGTTAACTTTAGAAGGGGAAATTATTTTTGTATGTTGCCTTTGAATGCATTTTCAGCATTTAAATATTTCAAGAAGCACTCCTCCCGTGACATGTTAATTTACTCTGAATTAGAAACTCATACAACTTGCATGACCTCTTGTCTTGTCAAAACTTTTTAGTAACAATTATGAACTCCTTCAAAATGAAAACTCACCTGCAAATATCAGTTCCGAGTATTTAAGGCATTTTTCTCTGACAGCCTAAGTCTAAGCAACTATGCTTCTAAGAGGAGATGGGGTGGCTTTAATGATTATCTCTTAATTAACCCTAAGACAGAAACATTTGAATGCAGTAAAATGCCTTTCAGGTAAAATGCAATACAATATAAAAATATACTCCAATCCTAATTATTTTTGGAGCCCAAAATATCGTCACCAGGGATGGGCACAAACTGACTCATGAGCCAAAACTTGGGCCAATTCAGAGCCTGGAAATCAATATTCAGGGAAAATGCCTTCCCCAGACATTAACTGGACTTTTGTTCAGTTTGGTTTAGCCAGCCATTTAAACCTAAAGATGTTAGGTTTAAATGGCTGCTATTTAATTTTGCTACCCCCTTTCGAAACGGGGAGGAGAAAAACTGAAGGGTAACATGGCAGGCAGAAATTTAACCCTTTGGTTTGGGTTTCCTTTTCATGGAGGGGGAGAAAACCAAATGGGGAACAAAACTGAATGGTTACATTGCTACCAACCTTTTAACCTTTCCTGGGCAATCCCCCCATTTTTTCCTAGCCACAACAAGCTGCAGGTGGGAGAAAGGTGGAAGAGAAGTGTCTACATACAAATAAATGGCTTGTGGAATCACAGAATCATAATGTTGGAAGTTGCCATACAGACCATCTAGTCTAACCCCCTTCTCAATGCTGGATCAGCCTGGAGCAGGGGGAGTCAACCTGTTGTCCTCCAGATGTTTATGGACCTTTTGTATTGGGACATTTGCAGTCTGCAGTAACATTCGATGGGGTAATTTTTAAAAAAATTATAAAGCAAGGAGATGTATATATGGTAAAAAAAGTGAGAAAAGAAATTCCACAGCAGGGCAGGAGCCAATGCCACAATAATGCCACAGCCTTGCCAGCCCATGCAATCCTTCTTGGGTGTGTAGGCAACTTTATTCCCCTCCACGAATAGTGCGGCACAAGTATTTGATTTGTGGATGCTGGGGTGTGGCTAATTCAGTTTGGCACCCCAGGGGATCAGTGGGTAACCATGGGGGACATTTTATTGGGTGGTGTTCACAATGTTTTCATTGGGGGGTGGTCTCAAATCTCTTGACATAGCTTCTAGGATTCTGGCCTGGCACATTCCCCTCTCACTGCTTCTGTGTTGCTTTCAGTTCTATTTGCAGGCTGAGATGCCTCCTAAGAATGAAACCAGGGCAACCAAATAGGCCCAGGGACAGCTGGTGACCTCTACATGAGGGACCAGAAGGGCACCACAAAGGCATCTGGGTCCTCAAGGGGTTCCGGCAGAGCAAAGGGCAGCACAGCCAGTAGTTGACCCAGCAGCAAGCCAGTCAGGTTGGGTCAGCCAAGGTGCCAGTGCTACCCGGCAAATCTTGTCACAAGTCCTAGAGTGCCTTACCAAGAGGGTGCAGCAGCTGGGAGGCCTCTCTTTTGCCAGTGTTGGTGGGTCCACTGAAGACTCCTGGCTGACATCTGTGGCAGTGTCAGCTGGGGCCAGATGCAGATCTCAGGAGAAAATCAGCCCCCATGCCCATTTCACCCTTTACGGGGCGTAAGGGTGGGGCTTACAGAGGACATGCCCAACTCAGAACCTGTTAAGGTACTTTCACCATCAAGGGCAGGGGAAATCACACAGTGGCTTGTGCCCATGCAGAATCTTGCAGGTTTCCATCTCAGAGCATCCCCCCCCCCCAAGACAGGCTGGGGGTGGTCCATTCATCAGCCAGCAGGGGAGTTGGTCAGTGCCTAGATTTGTTTGCCCCATGCAGTGCCAAGGCTTTTCCAGCTATAAGCAATACAAAAGTATGGCTAGTTTTTATCCAAATTAAGTCTTGCCTGTCTTTCTTGCATGTTTAGTGGGTCCACCTTGTTGTTGCCCTGCTTCTCCCCATGGAGCTGAGCCTTTCAGGGATTTGATGGCACTGAACAAATGTAAGGCCAAAGTCTTCTTGGTTCTATACAATATGCTACTGCTGAAGTAAAAAAAATGCTGAAGGAGAAATGTGGACAGAAATCTGTACAAGTGGGAGATGTGCTAAAGCCTGTAAAATACTAAACTGCGAGAAAATTAGTCTATGGTGTACGTGAAGGAAAAAGAAAGTAGTACAGAGGAGACAAATATTTTTAATTAAAAGACAATAAGGCCAAATTAAGGCAATTTCTTCCCCCCCCCCCCCACACACATATGGTATAATTAGAGATGGTTACTTTTGAGCATTTAAGGAAGGAAGGAAGGGAGGGAGGGAGGGAGGGAGGGAAGGAGGGAGGAAGGGAGGAAAATAACCCAGTTATGTATACCAGACACTCTGCATCATGCCTATATCTCTTTTTAAAAAGCAAAAGGAAATATGACCAAGTCAAATGCACATAGTAGAAACTCTGGAAGCTTAATATAGAAATAAATTGGTTTGAAGGGATTAATGAAAACAGTGTCCATAACAAACATGATTACATCAGAAGGAAAACAGGGCTTCTTAAGTTAGAATCCTTAGGTCACTCTGTAAACTTCTTAGAAAAGCACTACAACCAATGTTGGCAAAATTCAAAGATATGCCAGTACATTTTGGAAATATCCTGCTATATCTGAAGATACTCTGTGGTGTCTCACCAAAACCACACTGATATAGGAGCTAGAAACATCATGTAGGAAAGCCCCTTCAGCCATCTTCCACCCCTGGTGTTACCATAACATTACACCAGTGAAAATGATGGTATAAAAACACCAACCGTGTAATCAACAGGAATGAAAATACAGTGGATCACCACTGCACCCCAGCATGCCCTCAAGCCATGGTGCAGCCTAGGATATCTATGAAGTCAGGCTCTATATAAATCCCCTCTAGGACACCCAATATCTCAGATGATAGGGAGTGCAACATAGGGCTACATCTCTCAGAGTCACTTACCCGGAGAAAGTTTAGAGATGGAAATTCCAGAAGAAGCTCACTGTGCACAAGAACACACTATGTGCAAATAGCCAAGAAGGACAATATGTATTGTTAATGCTGCTCTGAAACAGGTACTCTGCCTTAGGACACTGGACTATTCCAACTAGGGATGGAAAGACAATGCACCCCTCAGCCCAGGTAAGCAAGGGAGGGTGGTTCAACTGCCCCATAAACATTACCTAGTTCAATAACCTATCTTCTTTCAAAGTAACTAGTAATGTCTCCTGCACAAGAGGGAAATATGCAGTGCAGAAAGGCCCCTCCTTTTGGAGAGAAGAAGAAGAAGAAGAAGAAGAAGAAGAATTGGTTCTTATATGTTGGTTCTTATATGTTCTCCACCCCCCCCCCCCCAGTATGTCTAGAAATGAATCCACTCATGAACCAGCATGAACCACTTGAAAGTTTGTGGAAAGTTCATGCTGGTTGACCTGCCATTAACTTCAGTTCACAAGCCATAAACTGACAACAATTTGTCAGAGTCAGAGACCATCCCTTGTTAGGATAGCCTCTTAAGAATGCAATGCACATATACTAAAAATTATTATTGGGCATAATTGTAATTGTATGCAAATTTACGATGCCTTTTATTCCCTATTTGAGGGCATACCTGTGGGGGAAAAAACTAGTCTTGCATTTGAGTAAAAACTCTAACTTTAAGGCTTTTTTTTTTGTTTTTCAAATCTGCATTTATAGACAACAGAAACACACTTATAGCTCTCCCTATCACTGTATAAGAGCCTCTTGTGGCGCAGAGTGGTAAATCTGAAAGTTTTGCCCATAAGGCTGGGAGTTCAATCCCAGCAGCCAGCTCAAGGTTGACTCAGCCTTCCATCCTTCCGAGGTCGGTAAAATGAGTACCCAGCTTGCTGGGGGGTAAACGGTCATGACTGGGGAAGGCACTGGCAACCCACCCCGTATTGAGTCTGCCATGAAAACGCTAGAGGGCCTCACCCCAAGGGTCAGATATGACTCGGTGCTTGCACAGGGGATAGCTTTACCTTTACCTTTATCACTGTATGTTCAGGAAAAGTATAACATAACTTTTATGCAAAAGGAGATCCTGCTAGAAGCAAGCATGCTTACTTGCCAAAAAGATCCCTTGAGGGCAATTTTTGATTTTTTCCTCCCTCTCACTTTAGCCCCTTTCTCTGAACCCTGCTATGTTCTTGGTAGTTCTTCTACCCATATAAGCAAAATGGGGGGGGGGGCATAAATGCCTGCAGCTGGACAGGGAAGGATGTCACAGCTTATGCAGTGTAGCTCTATTCAAGCTGAATAGAAACCAAGCCTTGTGGCCATCATGTCTCAATAGCTATTGAGGAACCAAGTTGGATTATAAAGTATGGCCACTGGTATCAAGAATAAGTTTTTCCTCAGAGAAGGCATCATCCATCTACTCTTATATGGCCCCAGAAACTGATACTACTTCTGAACATGGAGGTTCCAATTAGCTACCGTGCCCCATAGCTATGGGGGGCCTTCCTTTCATGTATTTGTGTAATCTTCCCTAAAGCCACCTGAGATAGAGGCTACTACCACATACTATGGCAACTAATTCCATATGTTTACTCTACATTGGGGGGGGGGATACATTCTGTTGATATGAACTTAAATCTTCATTCAGATTAAAAGCTTTCAGTTATTTCTTTTGGCAAAAGAAAATGTGAACAGTGGAAAGCCTACAATTACAGTCCTAGACATACAAATTATTTTGTGGAAACAACTTTCTTGATAGCAATAGCTGTGCTCAGCTAGGCAGCGATAGGCACCACTGACAGGCAACAATTAAAAGAAGACAGTTTATCTAGCTGAACATATTCATAAACCTTCTGCTGTTGCAGACAGAAGAGTGGACATTTTTTTTGAAATGCAGAAAGCATGCCTATTGGCCAGCAGAGGAACACCCTCTATTCCACAGATCTTTTTCCTTCAATGAAAAGCGTATGTCCATACATTGTGCAATTTGTGTTAGATCTGGGTCTTGAGAATTGGGATGTATTTAAAGTACCAGCAGTGATGGAACCAACTATGAGCAGATCAGAGACTCCTATTTCCTATGGAGTGGGATTCCTGGCACAGTGTTATACCTGCTTCCTGTTTATTTTCATCATCTTAAAGAGACTTCCAGGAAACTCAAAGCATTGAGTTTGACTAAAAAAGTTCCAAATAGCTTGAGATCTATGCACATCACCGACTGTGTTAACACATACACATCAGGTTGTTTTGTTACAACTTCTGTCAAAGTCCCCTGTGTGATAAGCACAGTGCCTTTAGAAATCTGGATGACAAGTTTCCACAGACCAATGCTTCTAGCAGTCCCTTTGATAAAATCTGAAGACATTTCAATATGGATTTGGGACATTGTGAATCAGCATGTTCACAATCCAGCACAAAGCTAGTCTTGCTTAAGCTGGTGGCAATCAATGATTTTAAGTATGCCTAATTTTGTACTGTAGTGCACTGAAGAAAATGGCTTCTTTGAAATGTTCAGGTTTTTTATTATCATTCCAGATAAAGAAGTATAAAGGCTGAAATGGCTGCCAGTCATTTAAGCCTAACCATCCATTTCACTCCCTGCTGTTTCCAAACCAAATTGGCCAGTTCGGTTTGGGGAAATTCTAGTCCTCAGAGGTTCATGAAAGAAGTGATCATCCATCTAAGATATCCTGCAAATCCCATCCCTGTGTTAGGTGAATTCAAGCCTTAATAATTTGCTCACAAACAGCATTCAAAATGTTTTTTTTTAATCTGTGCAGTGACAACATAATGACTGACCAGGTCGTCTCTTCTTATGCCCACACACAGTTTACAGACTTCCTTGGATTGCATATTCCAGGGCAAGTCATGCAACACCGCTAGCCATTAAACTCTTCCTGGATGATCTCCCCATATCCAGG
Source organism: Paroedura picta (assembly GCF_049243985.1). NCBI lineage: Eukaryota > Metazoa > Chordata > Lepidosauria > Squamata > Gekkonidae > Paroedura > Paroedura picta. Next base: position 60,337,543 of record NC_135373.1, on the reverse strand, counting down.
GAAAAGGAGGATCCGAACTGGCTGGTTTGGTTTATAGAACTGCCAGTTTACTTTGGAGTTCAGTTCGGGGTTCAGCTTATTTATTTTATTTATTTATTGCATTTGTATACGGCCCTCCCATAAACCATTTACACACTGGAGGTTTCATGCTGGGCTGTAGACTGGAGTTTTAGTTGTAGCAGGCTGCCCCACCTCTTTCTGCACACACATGGGGGAGCATTTGGCCCGGTGTACCTCATCCGCTCCCAATTTTTGCTCCTGCACCAGAGCTGGGGCAGTGAAATTCCCAGTGCATAAATGGTCATAAAGGCTCAGGGCAGTTCACATAGAACAATACAGTAAACTCACTATTATAATGAATAAATGGTAACAATAATAACAACAATGAACAGAGAAAACCTTCAGCATACAAACAATCTAACAGGTCCATGGTTGGTATGATCAGTCACATGGATTCAAGGAGGGTGGATCAGGGCCCAGTAGCTGTTTTTTAGTTTTGGTCGACCTCAACCAAATACCTGGTGGAGAAGCTCCTTTTTGCAGGCCCTGCAAAACGTTTTTTAGCTCTGTCAGGGCCCTGATCTTCTCAGGGAGCTCATTCCACCAGGTGGGGGCCAGGACAGAAAAGGCTCTGGCCCTGGCTCAGGTCAAGCTGACATCCTTGGGGCCAAGAATCACTAGCTGGTTGGAAGTGGCAGAGCATAGAGCTCTTTGAGAGGTATTACTTACTGAGATAGATGGTTTGACAGTACAACGCTGCTTCATACATTGTGCTGATGCTGTGTAAAAGATCAGTAATCTTATTCTTTACATTTAATCGATGGACTGTCATTCCTACCCCGCACTTTTTATTATACATTCCAAAAGCAACACCAAAAACATGTTGGCTGAGTTTCCTGCATGTCTGTTCCCATGAGTAACTTTTGCCTTTTAATGTTTAAATTTTTTGTAAATAGATTAGGTGGTCTCGAAAGGTTACTGTCTGTGCAGGACACATAATAAGAACCAGAACATATAGTCCTGAAGTATTCTCAGAGGGAAAGTCTTCATCCCTCTTATTGCTATAAATCCTTTTCTTCAGTTTTTTGTCACAGAAGCAGGAATGGACAGACTCAATAGTAGTTAAAATTACAGGCTCTGTAATGGCATAATACTGGGATGCTTCTAAAGGGAGAGTTATGATACTTCTCACATGGGTACCTGTTTTTCTGCTCAGAACATAAAACCACAAAGGAATTATTGTTTTCCCCTAAGTGCAGTGTTTCCATGAAAGGAAATAAGCAATTTTTAAAGTCACAGGCAATTAAGATAGATTCAGGTGAGTAGTGATTTTGGTCTGAATCAGCAGAATGAAATTTGAGTCCTGTGGCACCTTTAAGACCAAAAGAGTTTAATTGTGGGTATAAGCTTTTGTGTGCACACACATTTCTTCAGATGCCTTAAGACAAGATTTCCTCAGCCATTACATATAAATAGAGAGAAGTTAGGGGGTGTTAGTTGCCATATATTATTCACAGTCAACCTTGTTTGAGCTGTTGGGACACAGAAGAACAGTGAGTTGAATGCTTGAGTATGAACCACCCAAGGGCAACCTATGAGCCAAACCAGTAAGTGTTTGAGCATCCCTGATAATTAATGGGAATCCTCAGACATTCTTGAAAGAAATGATAAGCCTTCTAAGATACCCTGCAAATCCCATCCCTGGAATGTATTTGATAATGTTTACACCTCATTCCTCCTTATGATTCCTTGTGCTTTATCTTTAAATCTTGATTGTGTGCATTTTACATATGATTGAAATTAGGGTTGGGCGCTCCGGTGTCCAAAGCGGCCATTCGCGCCCGAAGCAGCCAGTGCCACTGTGTGTGTGTGGGGGAGGGGGGGCGTGAATGCTGGCATGCTGGAGGACGTACACATGCAGGCGCAGAGCTCTGCGCCTGCATGTCTGCACCTGCCACCATGCCGACACCCATGCCTTCCCTCCCCCCCCCCCCCACAGGCCATGGCGCTGGCTGCTTCAGACACGAATGGACGCTTCGGATGCAAAAGCTCCCAACCCTAATTGAAACGTGATCAATAAACTGAATACTGACTCCCATTCCTGTGTTAGTTGGAATCAAACCTCCGTCATTTGCTCCAAAATAACATTCAAAGAGGTTTTTATCTGTGCAGTGACAACATAATGGCTGACCAGGTAGCCACTTTTGGTTAACACACGCAATTTAGAGGCTTCTTTGTGGATTACATGTGTTCCAGAGCAAATCATACAACATTTAATATAAATTATAATAGTGTCCTTATGCTGGTCTGTAGTGAAGTGACCTATGAATGGGAGCTTGTTATATTTCTTTCATTTTTTAAAATTAGTTGCAAGAGACAGTTTTATTCTTGGGTCATTTCATATAGTTTTGTTTCATAATTGTTTCTGTTGTCATTGTTTTGTTTTCATAATTCTATTTCATTACTGTTTCCTGTTTGTTCCCCTCATGGTTTTCCAGTCAAATTGAACTAAACCCACAACAGACACCCGGTGAGACGGGTGAGGCTGAGAGAGCGCTGATATCACTGCTGGGTCAGAACAGTTTTATCAGTGCCGTGGCAAGCCCTAGGTCACCCAACTGGCTGCATGTGGGGGAGTGCAGAATCAAACCTGGCATGTCAGATTAGAAGTCCGCACTCCTAACCACTACACCAAACTGGCTCTCCTAACCGCTACACCAAACTTAGCCTTCTTGTGGGATAGACAGGTGGCAGGAGTGGGTATGTCATGTTTTTACCAGCATTGGCTACTGAGCCAGCTGTGGCCCTTCCTGTTCAGAAAAGATCTTGCCTCTATGGTACATGCTCTGGTAGATTACTACAATGTGCTATAAATGAGGATGTTCTTGAAGATAGTTGAGAGGCTACACTTGGTACAAAATGGTAGGGTGTTGATTGGAGTGGGTTATAGGAACTGAATCTTGTTCCACCTTCTGAGCCCAATTCAAGGTGCTGATATTGGCATTTAAATCCCAGTAGGGATTGGAATCAACATACTTTGAGGACTGCCTTCTTCTATATGAACCTAGCCATTCACTCTCATTTTCCTTGGTTGTCCCAGCTATCTGAGGCTATACAGATGGTGACCCAAGAAAGAGCCTTTCCCATCATGGCACCCAGACAAATTTATCAGTGCCTTTTGCCAGTTGGGGAAGACCTTTTCATTTCAACTGGCATACTGCCAATAGTGGTATTGGCTCTGATTCTAGTCCTGTATGAATGTGATTTGAATGAATTTTATAATATTTCTAACTGAATTTATAATTGTTTAAATGTTTGATTTTTTTATATCCACTGCATTGTGGACCCTGATTGATTGCAAAGGCAGCATAAACATGTTTTAAACAAATAAATAAACAACTTGTGACAGTCTTTTTGTACTTTTATTAAAATGTCAGTATTCCATTTTTCTTGTCTTGTTCAATTTGTATAGACAGCTATTTGAAATCCTAACTCTGAAACATGGCATAAGCGTATATAAATTGATTTCCCCCTAACTATAGCCTAGGGCAATAGAACGGTTGACAAAAAAAATGCCTGGAGGGCTTTTGCAGGACCTTTTCAAAATGTCTTTTGTACATCATTTCAATAAATGTCATTTCTAGTCATGGCTACAAGAGGAGGCACATACCCAGAAAAAAAAGGAGGGTATGTCATATTACCTTTTAAAAATTATTTAAACATTTCTACCCCACCTGCTCCAGCATGACTAGCAACAATGACAAAACCCGCAGAATGTCGATAGGTTTTAAAGCCTCATCAGTGAAATAAGTAATAATTTAAAGCATAAAACAGAAAATAGTGCATTGGGTGTTCAAATGGAAAGTCCAGTTTAACAGGAACACTGCACCAGTCCCCAAAAGGGTGCTTTAGGGAGTTAGTTTGAGGAAAAGACAGTAAAAAGACTGTCGTCTGATAGGGGCACAAATGATGTGTGCAGGCACAGAATACTATATTTGAGTTCCTGGGTCCAGGATTTCTTTGAGAAAAAAAACAAGCAGATACATCTTATCTGTTGCTCAATTACTCTTCCTGAAGTATTTCCTACTAATTAAACATCTATTTGAAGGGGGGATGTTAATTAAATTGTGTCACACAACAACTGAGACAGGCTTAGTATGAAACTAGTTATGTTTGAAGAAATTCTGCTGATTCGAATGTTTCACTCATCTTTGGAAAGTCCAGACGTTCTCAAGAGAGTATTCAAGAAAGCTTGGCTACTGCCAGCTTATATTCTCTGAATAACTAAAGCTAGAATGTCAGGGAGATGTATAGCTTAGGCTAGAATTTTTCTCTTGCCTTGTTAGCTTTCCCCAAGCAGCAATTTTTGACAAAGGAAAGCACAGGACTCAGCCATGCATAGTGAACAGATAAGATCCCAGGAGGACTATACCACTTTTACATTTAAAAGCTTAGATTTATCTTCAACCCATTGGAATGCAGTATAACATCGCTAAAGAAATAGACTGATATTTTTATGTCTGCTAACAGAAATATCAAATGAACTCTTGCATGGGTACCATGGCTATCATAGATTTCATAAGACTAATGCAATAAACACGCAAGGCCTTGATAGGAATCAGAAACACAGCACAGGAACAAATACTTTCAGTCTTTCCCCCTGCACCATTTTCTTGATGCAAAACTCTTGAAGGACAATTTGCTTAACTGGGAGCTGCAATGTGTAGCCCATCAGTCTAACTCAGCCCTTCACTTGCCTGACCATTGTTTCATCTGGGGGGGGAGGTTGAGGACAGGAGCCTATTTGGTGTGAGTCAAGGGCATTCTGGCTGTGGCATTCCAAACATATGTAAGGGCAGATTAGTGTATGCACCAGTTTGTGTGAATAGGGCAATGTTTCCAGCATTGGTATGCATAAACAGAAATCCCAGTTTGTGGAAATATGTATGTTGCCTAATCACACAAAATGGACAGCGGTAGATAGCATACTTACCTGTTTACCAAAGCCTGTTACCAAATCATTCTAGCAGAACAAAATAATTTAAAATAGAAATGAACAGACTGAGTGAGATTGGGTGCTCATTTTTCTCCTCCCAACGTCCTTGTGGTAGCCAGACAGCCAAGGGATATTTCTCCACTGCAAACTGTAATCACTCAGGAGCTTAGATTTTACTTCAATTCTGACCACTTTTAAAACTTGCATAAGCAAGCAAGCAAGCAAGCAATCCATCAATAAAGAGAGACACTGACTGCAGTCAAATCTTGGTAGGTTCTAACCGTGGATGTGTTGCTTCTCACTATAGACTTGAATACAGACTCAGTCTGGAAAAACAACATTAAAAAAATGACATTTTCCCCCCACTGTGGAATTCATTGTCATTTCAATTTTGCCACTATAAGCAAACATTAATGTCATGGCTGCTAACACCTTGGCAGTGGTACTTAAGCCTGCTCCTATGGTTGATCACAAATGCAAGATTGGGGAATTAACTTCAGCTGCTTTTGAAAAGAATTCATAATAGCATAGAAGATAACACCACAGGGAGAAAGAAATATTATCAACCGTCTTTAAAAATGGCACGATTTATTTCTTTATTTTTCAAACCTTTAGGAAAGCATTTCTGTCTCCAGCACACAGGCTGTCAATTTATGGGAAATGATATCATCACTGCCAGGCAGTCATGGACAATGTGCAACACAGCAAAATATGCTTTGCAAGGATTACATTGACTTTGATGCATGAAAAGTAGGCCAAAGGGTTGTGTACTGATGAGAGCAAAAATAACAAGAAGGAATAGAACAATGAAAAGAATGAGACTGGAAAGTCGATAAAAAAAATCCAGCAATAGGGCAAATGTCATTTACTATGTTCAACTATCATCTGATTGTGAATTCAATAGGTCAGGGGTTGAATATGTCACTAAAATCATGAGGACTATATAGGAGAAGTTTTACTACCTGTAGAATAGTGCAAGAGGTTAGTGCTGATTCCCACCTTAAAGTATGCAAAGCAGGGATGTGGTGGATTCCATTCCAATGATTAATATGGCTCCTTGTGATTCTTGGAAAGTTCTGGATCCTCTGAAGTGGGAAAGGAATACTCAGTGGCATGTGATACTTGGAGATCCATGAGCACAGCTTCATTTTAGTACTTGAACACACAAGGAAGAGGAAGCATGAACTGCATTGGACCATGGCCAAAGGGAGAACTAATGAAGCGCCACCATGGCATGGTTTTTCTGACCCACAGTTGTCCCGAAACCTCCCACAACAGAAGTACAAAATGTTGCAGCGGGACAAAGGATGGAGGAGCGTTCTTCATTTCTTTAGCCCTTATGCTAGATATTTGGAGAGGAGAGAGGTGAATATAAAGGAGCTTCTAGGGGGTGAATAAATTCCACACAGATTCTGAGGTATGTATACCTTCAGATTTTTCTTTATTTGTTAAAAAAAAACATTTTGCAAAATTCAGAATGCCTGACAATGTAAATATAACAGTGATAATAAACATGCATATAAGACTACAATATGAAATCTCAGTACTGCCAATAAGTAAAAACTAAAATAGTCAAATATGGTTCTAAATAAAACTGTCTTCAGTGGCCTACAGGTGAAAGAAAGTGAGAGGGCCAGGCATCTCTAAGGAGGTTCCTCCATAAATCTGCAGTATCTGTTCACCCAGGGTTGATCTTTCTGCACTATTTTAGTAAGATTTAGTGTGAAAACATTTGGATTGTTCAGTGCTCTGTTTCATGGTCTATGTTTTTGCACTGTGGCTGGGTTTTTAGTGCTGGGTTTTAATAAGCATCTTGTAATGTTTTATTATTATGTTTCATTTTGTAAGTCACCTCAGGCAAGTTTCTTGGAGAAGCAGCATAAATATATATATATTTATTTAAATATATATATATTAAAATAAATGAATGAATTGCTGTAAAATGGATGGTGATGAATGATTGACAGTCATTTTCCCCATCCAACTCTTTCCCCATGGCTTTTAAATCTATTGTTTCTTGGATCTGCTGTGATACCACAACAGTTTGCCCCTGCATGCACCCCAATGAAAAAAGGCAATATAAAATGGTTATATTTCTTGGAAATTATTTAAATTAATTTAATAGACAATCTATATCCCTGCTTATTTCAATAAACTGGCAATATTGAAGGTGAACTGTTATAGGCATCCACCTGATTTGCATTTTGAATAGATCCACCCTGGCTTTAGACTTCAAACTCATACTGTACAACTGTGTTTGCAACAATGCTCAACCCTACAAACGTCTATAATTGTGTGGTGAGAATAAAATGTGGTTTGACAATCCACAGATGTAGCAACTGACTCTCTGGTGGTGACTTCTCATGTTCTCTGGGTCCTTTTAGAAGTCATCATTGTTAGGAAATGGTAGCCATATCCAGGATATGACTGGTCAGTTGTTATATTCTCCATTGTTTAGAAGCCTGTTAGTGCCGCCAACCTGCCTATGAGAAGGTTTGATCTACAACAGATTGCAGGTCACATGACTTAATGCTCCTCCTACAAAGATGTACACATACACCACTGTAAATATTAAGGAAGGGGTTTCTATATGTCCTGCTTTTACTTGTATAAAAACCTTTTATTTTAATAAGGAAGCCTTGAATTTCATTCATTCATTCATTTATTCATTTATTTATTTACTAGGGAAAGAGCCCATTGTAATTCCAATACAATGGGCGCTAGAATGGGAAGGGAAGGGTAGCAAGCAGAAAGGGCAGCAAGAAGAAAAGGAGCTAACCTTACCGGAGGCATCGTTGAGGGCTGGCGGGCGGCAGCGGCGGCGGCGGGGCATCCTGGGCTGGGTGGAGGCGGCGGCGGCGGCTAGCTGGAGGCGGCGGCAGCCATTTGCGGAGGTCTGCGATGTTCGTCGGCGGCCATTTTCGGCGTTAGCGGCTGGCTGACGGCAGCGGCGGGGGATATTCCCGGCCATTTTCGGCCATTGTTCTCGTCGGTGGCTGGCTGGCTGGCTGCGGCTGCGGCTGGCTGGCGGGGGCAGCGGCTGGCTTGCGGCGGCGGCCATTTTCGGCGGCATCGGCGGCTGGCTGGCGGCGGCGAGGGCTGGCTGTCGGCGGCAGCGGGTGGCTAGCGGCGGCGAGGGCTGGCTGGCGGCGGTAGCGGCTGGCTGGTGGATGGCTTGCGTCGTTGGCGGCTGGCTGGCGGCGGCGGCGGCCATTTTTGTAGGTCCGTGGGAAGAACGGACGGGAGTCCCCGGCAGCCGCACGCTGGCCGGCCGCTGGGGGCTCCCTGGGCGGCGGCCTGACGCGGCGAGAGGCGCTTCGCGCCTCTCGCCGCGTCAGGCCGCCGCCCAGGGAGCCCCCAGCGGCCGGCCAGCGTGCGGCTGCCGGGGACTCAGTAGCCGGCGGCCTGACGCGGCGGGAGGCGCTTCGCGCCTCCGGCCGCGTCAGGCCGCCGCCCAGGGAGCACCCGCCAGCCGCGCTATGCGCGGCTGGCGGATGCTCCCTTGCCAGCGGCCTGACCCCTCGGGAGGTGCTTCGCGCCTCCCGAGGCGTCAGGCCGCCAGCCAAGGAGCAACTGCGAGCCGCGCTGCGCGCGGCTCGCAGTTGCTTCGGCAAGGAATTGGAGGGACCAATCGGCAGGCGCTTCGCGCCTGCCGATTGGTCCCTCCAATAGTCTGTCCGGGGGAAGGGGCCAATCGGCACCCTTCCTCATCCCGGACACAGCCCGCCTTCCAAGGGCTTACTCTTTTATTTAGTCCGTGGCGCCCGCGGCGCCACGGGCGGTGTACAGATTTATCATTTTAGCCCGCTGCTCCCATTTGGCTTGTGACGGGTTACATAATCCCACAATTGTGGTACAATAAAACATAATACAGTAAAACAATAACCCATTAAAACCCCATTAAAATCCAGTATCCAGATGGCGAGTCCCTGATGGATATGAGTATATAGCAATATAACTATAGTTAGCATAAGCCTCCCAGATGCAATTCCAAGTGATACAGCCCAATAGAGGTGTGTATAATGAAATACCTAAGCTGGAGATATACACAGAAAATGCTGTTTCAGGTCATTTCCGTGATATTACAGAATGGTATTAGGAATCCAGTGGTCTCAGTGCAATGAAACTACTCTTCCCAAAGAAATCCTTGTTCTTTTCAAATTCAGGTCTTGTAGTGCTAGAAACCAGCATGTGTTCATGTCGTTCCTTGAGTCTACTGATTTCTCCAGCAATGACATTTCTATCTTTCAATCAGATCCTTGCAGGGGAGTAAGTAGCACAGTTTGCTTCCAGTCAGTCACCTTTGGAAACAAGCCTGAGAGAAACTTTCTCTTTCTCTTATGTGGGCAGCAGAGCCCTTTTGTTCTTCTATGGCTGGATAAATACAGGTCTAAGGCAGGATGTATTAAAACAAATGATAATAATACCCTTTGGAAGCCATGAGAGTTGCCTGAAGGATTGTTGGATATAATGGGAACAAGGACTGCCAATTCACTTACATGGATTCTATTGAAATATATTACAGCACACAAAAGGTGAATTAAAATAGAGACCCTATTTAGAAAGACCAGCCCTGAACCTGGAATGATAGATCCTAGAGTGATGGCCCCTGGGACTGGAATCAGTAATCTGGAACATGAATGACGGTGGCAATCATTCTATACTACGGGCTGTCATTCCAAACCCAGAGCATTGTATCTGGGCTCAGGGAGCACCATTCTACTCCTAGAGACTGTCATTCAATTCTCTCCACCTCTATGCAATGATCAAAGAAGCATGCATGCACACAAAAGCTTATACCCAGGTGCCACCAGACTCAAATTTCACTCTGTAGGCTGTCATTCCAAGACCAGGCCAGGATTCTTGTAATCCATTCCATATTTTTAGTGTAACGTTTTGTGCTGTAGTGTATGTCAGTGGTGTTTATGCAATTCAATAGTTATTCCTGGCTCCCATTATCTTAAATGGGCCCTTAGGCCTCACCTGTTGTTCCCAATAGGTATTCCTGTCATTTGTTTAGAGTCGGCCCCATAATGGCAGACTGGCAGAAAGGGAAATGGTCTACAAAGGAAGCCAGTTCTATTTTGTGAAAGGAAACAAACAGTCCAGAACAAAGAGAGATGACAAATGCAGATTTTCAGTGGAAAGGTAAGAAATTTTTATCATCAACCAGCCTCCAAAAGAGTAGAAAAATGTAGACAGAGTTCTATTTTAAACACTGGGACCAGTTGGATCTCTCATGCTCAGTTGCTATTTGGCCAACATTTTGGGAATCTGAGGAGAGGTCTAAGCTAAGAGGTGCCTAGTATTATGTAAAATTGGACCTTTTGGTCCAATTCACTTGAAAATGGGAAGTTTAGAGAAGAGTGAGTAAAAGTAAAGCTAGGGTAGGGCTCCTGCTCTGGGCTCCATACTTGATGGGAGGACATGGGGCCCTGTCAAGCCCTGTAGGTGGTGGGATCTGTGCCCCCCAACTGGACTACATGCATGCATGGCAACCACCTTGGTGAGGTACTGCAATGGTGCAATGCCCGATGGCCACCCAGCATGAACCCCTGTAGCCTTCCCTCTTGCACAGGTGTCAGGATGTCAGGCTGAGGATGACAGGATGTTAGGCACTGGGCAGGGGGGCTAGTTCACAAATGGGAATTTCTCTGCAAAAGCTCCAGCCCCCATGTCACCAAGCCCTGCCCACCTGATTGCCTTGAGTCCAAATAGGAGAGGTATGTCACTGAGAGAAAGGTGTATATTCAGTGCAAATTTGGTCCTATATTCTTTAGAAACAGTTACTCCAGACATAGAATCATAGAATCATAGACTAATAGAGTTGGAAGGTACCTCATGGGTCATCTAGTCCAACCCTCTGCACTATGCAGGACACTCACATCCCAATTGCCCATCTACTGTAACCTGCCACCCTTTTGCCTTCACAGAATCAGCCTCTCCATCAGATGGCTATCTAGCCTCCCGAGGAAGCCTGTTCCAATGAGAAACCGCTCTGTCAGGAACTTTTTCTGGACGTTTAGATGGAACTTCTTTTGAATTAATTTCATCCCATTCATTCTGGTCTGTCCCTCTGGGGCAAGAGAGAACAATTCTGCTCCATCCTCTATATGGCGCCCTTTTAAATACTTGAAGATGGTTATCAGATCCCCTCTCAGTCGTCTCCTCTCTAAGCTAAACAGACCAAGCTCCCCCAACCTTTCTTCATATGTCTTGGTCTCCAAACTCCTCACCACCTTTCTTGCCCTCCTCTGGACACATTCCATCATATATTTATTTAGTGCATTTCCTCATTGAAAATAATGGTCCCTAATTCTGAGATAAGATGAATTTGAATCCGCAACTGGTAGTGTCCTTCCTATTAATATTTATTTCTTTCAAAAGGGGGAGGGAGAATAAGGAAACCAACTCAAGATCCTGCAACTAAATACAGTTTTAAAATGTAAGCATAAAGTGAATACAAAAGCGTGACTCGTCTACTCATGAGCTTCTACATAAGATTTCCAAATAACTAAAAATAAATCCATAAGCAATGGTCATCTATATGCCAGACATTCAAATACTGATATGGTTCAATAAGCAATAAGCAATATGGTTCAAAGATCAATAATCCCTTCATTCATAATTTACAATATTGTTTCACAAGTATTTTAGCTGTAGCAGGATTTGTTTTTGCAGGATCTGTTTTTCAAATTGTCTTCAATGCACCCCTATACTCCAGACCTGGATGTCTGGCAGTCTGGACCACAGAGGTGGTGATAATACTTTTGGGTGTCCCAATAGGCTGTATTACTTTATACTACAAAGGAGGGCTTTGTTAAGTGGATTGTTTTGGATGACTTCCAAAACAAAAGTCTCTGCAAATGAAGGGTTGAGCCTAGCCCTGCCTGTCAAAAATGATACAAAGTGAATAATTTGTACAGGGAAAACTGGGGGATGGGTTAAGCCATCTGAAGTGGTGCTGTCCATTCAACCTCACATTCAGGTAGTCTTGCTGTCCATTCTACCTTGCATTCAGCCTCCTAGCTGCCATCTCAGTTTGCTACTTGCCTAGGACTGTGTGAGTCATTTTTTAAAATCTCAGCTAAATGTGTGTCCAAAGGATTTAATACATCTGTGCTGAATTTGTAGCTGAAAGATTATTTTGCCGAGGTAAAGTAGCAAGCATTAGTGCAGCCTTTCCAGTGAAGTGGATTGGTCCTTTCTTTTTCTTTCTTTCTTCTTCTTTTGTGTGTGTGTTTTTTTTTCAGTCTTAGTACCAAAGGGCAGAACTTACCTTTCAAGATACACAAAAGGAAACCATGAGATAAAGTATTTAGGTGTATGCACTGTCTGTGTTGTTTATCCACTTTACAATGCAGAATGCCATCATGGCCTTTCTTCAGTTGAGAGAAGCTTATACACAGCAAATATATATTTCAGCTGTTACTTGCGTCCACATAAAGTATGTCACCTCTTGCACGCCTCTTGCAGACAATTCCTGCTGACTTAAATAAGATATGTACACTTCTTAATTCCACCCAATAATCCTGGGAGAGTCAAGGTAATGCTACACCAGCCTCAATCCACCAACAAGGTGAGTAAAGACAGTGGGTGTCAAAGCAGTTAAAATTCCCAGCAGCAACCACCATTGGGACAATCAGCAACAACTGAGAATTTTCAGCCATTATAAGGGCAGAAAGCTGTTTAACCAAGAAGGCTGAATTGATGGAATTTCCTTCATCATTATTGTTTCATAATTATTATGTTATATATGCTACCTTCCCAGAGATGTGCTTGTGATGAATGACAACTAAAACAATAACACACAGCCATTCAAAACAAGCAGACAGTTGGCCCATTCCACACACACTTTTAATGCACATTAGACGTAGATTTGCCTGTTCCAGATAGGAAAATCCAGCTGCAAAAGCACATTGAATTATCCAATGTATTGGGAATGTGCCAGAGAGAAGCCTAAAGTAACATTGATTTTTTTTAATTTAAAAAATCTTCAGAAAAGACACAGACCATAAAAAAGCCAAAATATATTTTTATTAAAATATTCTAGCTCAAAGCCTAGATTTTAAAAAAAGAAAAGAAAAAAGATTGTGTTGGAATGTTGTCTAAAGGGAAGTAATGTGGGAGACAAGTGAGCTTCAAAGGGGGAGGTCATTCCAAAGATAAGGAGCGGCTGCTGGGGGAAAGCCCCATCACCACCTTTCTCATGTCACCAAAAAAGGGCACACATATTCATACAAGTGTGCCTGTACATGAAAGCTTACACCTAGAATTAAACTTTTTGGTCGTATAGGACTCAAATGTTGTTCTAAACAGCAAGCCATAATTGTTCTTGGAGTGAAAAGGATCCTCTCATTCATTTTTGTTTCTCTAATCAAATGATGTGCTTCAAAACATTTTTGAGCAGAGATGATATCAGCTCTCTGTAGATGGCATGATGCATCTTGCAATGAATGTGTGCAAAGGGGGAGTGGACATGATAGTACTGTCCCATTTCCTCTCTGGCCACCACATGAGCATGGAGTCTAAATGTGTCAGAGGTTTATGAATGTTGGTTCCCTTTCCATTTTAAACAAACAAACTACATTCCCAGTAATGGAAATGGAACCTGCACTCTTGGTATGCACAAAGATTATGTGCTCACAAATGGATCATTTCTTGTGATCCGGGGACAGGACCAGCATTCTCCTGCACACTTCCTCTCTATGCATACTGATTTCAACCTATGTCCAGTTATCTTTAGATGATTATTGTGACAAAGAAGCAAATGCATGGATCATGTACCAGTCATCACCTAATAATCCGTTTGTCTCCACTGTGGACATTTCCCAGGCTATGAAGCCTTGCTACAACCAAGCAAATGAAATTTGCAGTAAGACTCAAGTTGCAGTCTTGTCACAACAGAGAATACATACACAAGCAAACTTCTGAAAACTATGGTGACTTCCTGTGCATAACATCGGCTTTTGTAATGAAAGTAATAAGATTCTTTTTTTTTCCTAAACAGAAACTAGGTTTACCTTAATGATCCTGTGGAAGTCTATAAGAGGAAAGAGTGTTTTAGAACTTTTGATGTAATTTAGGTCTAAGATGCAATATAAAGTTATGAGTATCCAGGACTCTGAGGAATGCTCAATACACTTTTGCAGTTCAAGGGATATTTTCAAGCCATCTTCTAAAGGCTATTTAGAAGGTAAAGAGCTGTGTGAAGAACTGACTTCACTGACACACCTTATCAATAGTATCCTGTATGTCATTAACAAGATGTCTGCAGAACAGAATTCTGCATGTTTATCCTTTTTCTGACATTGACAGTTCTCATATCTGATAAACATTAGCACTCATAGCTCTCAAAGGCTGAATTCCAATGAATGTCACTTTAGATGAACAAAAGTGTGATGGGCCTCTGTCTGTAATTCTTCTGTAAGAACAATCTATATTTTATATTATATAGGAACAATCTGCTTGCTTGTACAGTGAGTTATGAGTTAATTACTAAGGATGATAGCAAACTGGAAAACCCTAGTTTGAAAAACCTGAACCTAGCCACTTCGCCAAACTGGTTTGGGAAGTTCAGGATGTGTTGGGGTGCCTCTCCCGGGTTCCTAGAGTCTCCAAAATCTCCCACTGACTCTTCTCAATCTGATGAAGATTGAGGATGGTCTGTTTTATGTTCCCCAAAAGAAATTGCCCCCTGGTAAGTGTTTTGGGGGGAAATGTCAAGTATGGGTTCTGGAGTGTATAGAACAAGACTTGTACAACCTGGAGGCATCAAACCCATGGCAGACCTCCCTGGGATGGCCACCTATATGCCCTACAAGTTACATTCATATTGGACTTGGAGAGTTTGAGTTACAGTACAGGGAAAAATGCTTTAGGATAAAAGGTCAAGTAGGGCTTTGGAGTGTATAGAATTGATCCTGTGTGAGTTAAAGGCATCAAACTCACAGTAGACTTCCCGAGCATGCTCTTCTACAAGCTTTGCAAGTTAAATGCAAATTGGATTTAGGAAAGTACATTCTAGGGAAATGTTATCAAGTGTTGTTTCTGGACCATAGAATGGAAAAGATGGATTACATGTGACTTAGGACAGAGAGAGAGAGAGAGAGAGAGAGAGAGAGAGAGAGAGAGAGAGAGAGAGATGGACAGATGGATGGATGGACAGACAGACGGACGGACGGACAACAGGGTGGGCAGATAATTTATTGTATATGGCCAAAGGCCTTTACAAAGCAATATGACTTAGTAAAGGGGAAACATCAAACTTGTAGTAGACCCCTCCTAGGATGGACTCCTCCCTTATCCTCTGGAAGCTGGTAGAAGAGAACATATATGAAAAACAATGTAAAAGATATATGCTACTGAGTTCAGAGCAAAATAAGACTGCCATCAGTTTAATTTCAGGTTCATTAACCAACTATGATTCATTCAATATGAGAACAAGTTCGAACTTCTTGAACTTATGTGCATCCTGCCTTATCCACATTGTTGCCATTAACACAAGGATAATGACTTCAAGGTTTAGGAAATATTGTTTCACTATATTCTGAAATTTGAATCTGGCAGGGTGACAAACTGAAGACTGTGGTTTAAGAGATTAGAATCCTGATTTTTAGTCAATTAACTAACTGCATTTTGTTAATCTGCATAATTTAGGCATATCAGTAAATCTTCAGCGGTGAACCCCAGAGGTCAGAACATTTCTGTAGTTATATTACACTTTCAGTCAATATTACCAGTGTCTCCTTTCTTCTATAAACTAAGCAAGCTTTGTGAGTCAATTGTTCATTTATTTGTTTTTGGAGGTGCTTTCCTTACTAATTGGTCACAATAAATATAGATTTAGTGCAAGTCATTAACATATGGATTTTAATTTCCTTTGCACATGTGTAAGTATTGTGATTTAAATAAACATCATTTGGGCCAAAACAATTTTTTTAATTAGTAATCCTAACTGGAATGTTCCATGTGTATTTCCATAATATTTGATTTCATTAGTCAATCATTCATCTGTTGAATTAAAAATTCATATTGGAATACCCTACTTCTTAGGAACTATGTGCCACTGATGTTTCATAGATGCTGAAGAAATCTGTGTTAATTTAGGTTGGACAGAATTACTAATGCTAGAATCTGGGAGGCGTCCAATCAAGGGGATGGGTAGTAGATTTAGAACAGACAAAATACAGTTTTTTTCACAAAAGCAACTGCCACAAAACATAGTTATATTAATCGACCCAAGCTTCATACCTTAAAAATAGCCACAACAAACTTATGGAGGGTAGATTTATCCACAAAGCTAACTGGACCCTGCATATTAAGAGACAGTCTGGGCAGGATTTGGCTTCTATGGCCTGCTTGTGGCTTTTGAGTGGCAGATGTTGTGATCCAGAAAGATTCCTATTCCTATTCTGTTCTTAACCAAAGTGATAGGAATGCTCTTCATCTTATACCCCTTTTAAAGCTTCAGCATATATCAATATGCTTGGGTAAAACAAAAACACGTACTGTGCAGTAGGAAATGCTCATGCACTCTCCACCATGAGCAAATAAAAGACAGCAGCCCCCACTCCCAGAAACATGCACAAAGATGCCCCCTTCTGTTCTACACAGATGGTCAGATCCAATTTAGTCTTAAATCTATCATACATGAGCTGGTACATTCTTGCCTGTCATATTATATCCTTGACAGGCTCAGTCTTTAAAAATGTACTAAAGCGTACAAAGGCTTATATAACAGCAATAATTGGTCAGTGCAGGTCTATTTTCAGAAGCAGCTGATGTTAACCAGCTTTGAACAAGGGAGCATTTTGGCAGCAAATGATTGATCTCTGAAACCAAACTTAGAGACATATGTCTCTTTGAATTTAAGTTTATGCAAAAAAAAATCCTCTGTAAGACAGTGTGTGTATGTATATGTATGTATGTGTATATGTATATGTGCATGTGTGTATGTATGCATATGTATATCTATATATATATACCCTTTACATAGAGGAGAGACTTTACTTCCTTCATTGCTTTCTTCATAAGACTGGAGCATTTGAAGTTGAACCATTGATTTCCATTTGTAGGATCAGTGGGAGGTTGCTCTCATTGGTCCTTAAAAACTGCAGTACACCTTCCTAGCAATTTAGAGGGAGGGCTGCTGTCACACCACACTGGGATCAAAACTGTTCCTACTGCCTTTGGGCTAGATGGAGGATTTGGCATTACAGGAGAGAGGGTGCAGGCCTTTTGGAGCTTGCGCCACCTGAGCAATCATTGTTAATGGCATTAGGCCCAGAGAGTGCTGAGACAAGAAAAATGTAATACCTGAGATCCATATTCCCAAATAATTTAAAGCACAGTCATTTCTCAGCTCTATTTAAAAAAAAAAGCATTAGGCTTAATATTGAGTGCAATAAACAGCAATGCACAGATAATTTTAAAAGAAATCAAAAATACCATAGGGCACATATTTTCAACACAGTAAAACACACCAGAGCCACTTATGAGTCGCCTAGGCTGCCACCGATTTATCCCCTCCCCTTAGTTTTTACTTGGACAGAAATGATTGAGTGAGTGAGTGAATGATTCATGTCTCCCTGGAGGGATCTAAAGCGACTCTTCACAACAGCAAAGGAAAACATAGTATAAAACAAAAGCAGGATAAAACAAGGGAGAAATTATATGTGGTTTTGGGTCCTCGCTAGGGATAAAAGTGCAGTGTAAATCATGTCTTATGATATCTGGGATTCAGTAGATGGTCCTTCAGCATAACTGAGATATTGTGCTGTTATCAAGATGACCCCTACCCATTCCGTTTCCCATGTTCTGACCATAATAGCCCTTATACACTGTGCAGTAGAAATCTGCACAGGTTATTGGGGAGAATCAAATATGGGTCCTTGGAGCCTTTAACATTTTTATTTGTTCTCTGTTCTATAGCTTTTGGGAGTGTTCTTAATCTTTATTTTATTATTTTTATTGGTTAATGAGAGGTTCATTTCATAGACTCATAGAAACATATGGAAGGGATCTCCAGGGTCATCTAGTCCAAACCCATGCACAGTGCAGGAAGTCACAAATAACTGCCCACCCATGGTGGCCCCAATTTCATGCCCAAGTGATACCCCCCTCCCCCCAAAAAATCTCCAGAATCCAGCATGGCCTGGAGGAAATTCACCTACCATCCCATAGTGGCGATCAACAATTCCCTGGATATACAAGGAAGGGCCACAAACACTGGCACATCCCTTCCGGCCCACCCACTTACCATCTACCTAAGTTAATAAAATCAGCATTTCTGTCAGGTGGCTATTTAGCCTCTGCCTAAAAACTTTCAAAGAAGGGAAATCCACCATTACTTATATGCTCCTTTTTTCTTTAAAAAGATTCTACCTCCTGATTTTTTTCTTCTTCTCTTTTTTCATTACTAAAAGGGATTTGCCTCACGGAAAACATGTAGCATCTTTTACATGAAATTAAACAGGCTGACTTGGAGACCTAAAACTGGATTGATTACATCAGACTCATAGAGAATCATAGAATAATAATAGATTTGGAAGGGACCTCATGGGTCATCTAGTTCAACCCCCTGCACTATGCAAGACACTCCCAACCCTATCGCTCATCCACTGTAACCTGCCACCCCCTTGAGCCTTCACAGAATCAGCCTGTCTGTCAGATGACTACCCAGCCACTGTTTAAAAATCACCAAAGATGGAAAACCCACCACCTCCCAAGGAAGCCTGTTCCACTGAGAAACTGCTCTAACTGTCAGGAACTTCTTCCATATGTTTCGATGGAATTTCTTTTAAATTAATTTCATCCCATTGGTTCTGGTCTGTCCCTCCGGGGTAAGAGAGAACAACTCTGCTCCATCCTCTATATGGCAGCCTTTTAAATACTTATCAGATCCTTTCTCAGTCATCTCCTCTACAGGCTAAACAGACCAAGCTCCCCCAACTTTTCCTCATATGTCTTGTTCTCCAAACACCTCACCATCATTGTTTCCCTCCTCTGGACACATTCCAGTTTGTCTACATCTCTCTTCAAATGGGGTGCCCAAAACTGAACACAGTACTCCAAGTGAGATGGAACCAGACCAAAGTAAAGCAGTACCATCACCTCCCGTGATCTGGACACAATACTCGGTTTGATACATCCCCAAATCCCATTTGCCTTTTTAGCTACTGAGTCACACTGCTGATTCATGTTCATTGTGAGGTTTACTAAGATTCCTAGATCCTTTATACACATACTACTTCCAAGACAAGTCTCCTCCATTCTATACTGGTGTAAATGGTTTTCCCTACCTAAATGAAGAACTTTACAATTGTCCCTATTGAATTTCATTTTATTTAGTTTAGTCCAGGTCTTGTGCCTATCAAGATCATCCTGTATTCTGATTTTGTCTTCAGCTGTGTTTGCTACCCTCCCAGTTTAGTATTGTCTGCAAATTTAATAAGAACCCCTCTAATCCCTCATCCATATCATTTATAAATATGTTGAACAACAGAGGCCTCAGGACAGATTGCTGGGGCACTCCACTTGTCACTCTTCTCAAAGCAAATGCTGAATCATTTACAAGTACCCTTTGTGTATGATTTGTCAACCAGTTATCGATCCACCTGACAAAGTTAGGATCCATACTGCATTTTACCAACTTGTCAACAAGAATATCATGCGGAACCTTATCAAAAGCTTTACTGAAATCCAGGTAAACTATGTCCACAGCATTCCCCTGATCCTGCAGGGTATTCACTTTCTCGAAAAAAGAATTAAGGTTGGCCTGACATGACTTGTTCTTGCAAAACCTGTGCTGAGTCTTAGAAATCACAGCTCTCTGTTCTAGCTGCTCCAGGACCGATTGCTTGATGATTTGTTCCAAAATTTTGCCAGCTACAGATGTCAAGCTGATGGGTCAGTAATTACCCGGATCCTCCTTTTTCCCTTTCTTGAAGATGGGGACAACATTTGCCTGCCTCTAATCATCTGGCACCTCACCTGTTCTCCAAGAAGTTTCAAAAATAATGGAAAGAGGTTCAGAGATGATATCTGCAAGTTCTTTTAGTACCCTTGGATGCAATTCACCCGGCCCAGAAGACTTTGTTTCATTTAAATAAACTATATGTTTATGGACTGTCCAACAGTGATCCTAAGCCACCATTCCCATCCCCCCTGTTGTGATACATTTTTGCCACATTGAACACTATTTCCCTCACTAGAGAAGACTGAGGAGAAATAGGAGTTAAGCAGTTCAGCCCTCTCTTCATTCAGAGCTTGGAAGTTGATCAAAGTTGTACCTGGATGGAAGACCTCCAAGGAAGAAAGGGGATGCTATTCAGAGGAAGCCATTGCCAAAGTATCTTGGCTCATCACTTGCCTTGAAAGACCCATGAGGTGGAATTTCATGAGTTACTTATGATTAATTTCAGTCACACATATTAAGATGATGTGATTCTTCCATAATACGGATCATTCAACTCATATAGTTGGATGTGTATATGTTGGGAGAGCCTAAAAGGTAAACTGGCCTAAAAGGTGCAAGCACCGAGTCATGTCTGACCCTTGGGGTGATGCCCTCTAGCATTTTCTTGGCAGACTCAATATGGGGTGGTTTGCCAGTGCCTTCGCCAGTCATTACCGTTTACCCCCCTGCAAGTTGGGTACTCATTTTACCGACCTTGGAAGGATGGAAGGTTGAGTCAACCTTGAGCCGGCTGCTGGGATTGAACTCCCAACCTCATGGACAGACAGCTTCAAACAGCATTTCTGCTGCCTTACCACCCTGTGCCACAAGAGGCTCTTGGGAGATCCTACTTGCCTCTAAATAAATTGCTTTCTAGATATAGTCCCTCAAAAAAACACTGAGAAGGTCTTGCAAGTGCTCAGAAGGGATACATGTAATGCACACACAAATGTCCATCCCACTCCTTGATAGTACCCACACTCAAGCAAAGAAAAGCCTCACATTTAAAGGGGAGTGATATGAACTTCATTTCAGATTAGTTTCTAATTTGGAGTGACCTGGGTACAACTCAAAAGTAGGATTGTACTTTCTGAAATGGAACAGTTTGCAGGATTGGCATGTGTTTGCTACTTTGCTATGTTTCAGCTTGCCCTTTGCATCAGCAAAACTGCACTGACATTGACAAAAGTTGCCAATGGCTGGTTACAGTGCTGCTTTGATGCATAGACCAAAAATGAACAGTTGCTTAAGCTGTTTACCTTTTAGCCATTGGATTTCATCCAACAGATGAAGGTGTTGCATTTCTGTGGTTATGTAGACAGCGCTTATGCATAGCTCATGAAGTGATTCAGGATGAAAGTTGTGATATAAATTAAATTGCTGTGCCCCTAGTATTATTATTATTATCTTCATCAGTATTCTTAGGGAATTGAAGAGAAACAACATAGCAGTGCCTTCCCAACAGATTTTGAAAAACTACCTTCCTGAAAACAAAATGTGCAAGCACAGATGGGCAAATGTTTATCAAAATAGTGATGGAGGAACATGTTGGCAGAGTCATCCATCATTCCAAATAAATCTGCCGTGTCTTTCTTGGGTACATCTCCCATTCAATCTGTGTTTTTAGCGGGCAACCAAGGAAGAAAGAAATGGTAGCTCTGAGTTTAAAAATTCTATTTATATCAAAACTTTGGCTGGTATATGAATGTTTGTCAGATTAAAAAAAACATATTTAACAAGTTAAGGTTAGACACTAGGTATCCATAATCACAAAAACGTCAGGCACACTTTATGCCTGATTACCCCAAAGAGAAAAGGGCAAACATAGTGCATATGTTTTGTGGGAAAGTATTTGATTTCCACTTCCAAAATAATTTCCATTTATAAATTGTGCATTTGTCCTTGCCTATTCTCTGATTCATCATTCAGTGCAGATCATATGATATTAAATGTTTACCAAAAAGCATGAGAAGCCAACTTGTGCTATTAGTGCCACTAAGGACAAGCTGTGTGGAACTAGAACAGGATTTGGAGATCCATTGGGTGTGGCTATAACATGATGTCAAGTCTACAATCGTGGCTGTCTCTCCAAATCCTGCTGAGGGGGCAGGATTCCTATGTTATTAGAGAAGTACAATCACCTCCTGTGGGCATGACGTGTAAAATCTTTTGACCGTTTCTGCTCTATTTGCATTGTGAACCTCTTCAGTAACAACCATTTCTCAATCTTTTCACATTTCATTCCCCACAAAATTATAAGATCAAGAGTTGATGCCTCAAGAATCAAAATGAATATGCCAAGGAAGCAAAAAATTGAACCCCAGCTATATTGTCTACCAATAGTATATTTGTAAAATATGTGGGTTCATAGGAAAAATGCCCAGCTACTGGGCAAACAAACAGCTCTTAAATGGTGATCTCAGCAGTGAGTAGATGTTGTAGCAGGTGAAAACAAGACTGAGAAACCCTTCAGAAAACTCCAACATATACACAAAGCAAACAATAGGTCTCCCCATAAATGCATGCAATTGGCCAGATTAGCATTGCTCGATTTAAACTGATTGGCCAGTTACTTGTCTGCTTGGATCCTCCCTCGGACCTCAAGCTCAGTCCTCAGCAGATCCACTTACACATTACTGTTGATTTTTAATTCCAGCCACTTTTCTTCTCTTTCCGCAGATCTTCAATTGACAACTCATGCTGTCCCCAAGGACCCACAGTCCCCAAAGGAACATCATTTCAAAATAGTATCATGTAAAGGGAAGGAGAGGCAAGGAAGTTCACTTCTAGTGAATGAAGTATCTTCTGTTAGTGGAAATTCGAGTCCAGCCCAGGATTCAGAAACTTTGGGACATATATTTTCCATTACCTAGCAAGCTGGCATGTTCCAGGCCACACAGAAGATATAGACACAGAGGACACGGACAGCTTTTATTGTTAACATGAGCGTTGGTGCACCAAGGGACAAACCCAGGTTATGGATGGCCAGTGGACTATTTGAAGCCCACTGCACCAGCAAGCTGGATACTTTTAGGAACCGAGCGACACCTCTGGTCAAGCTCACCCCAACTGCTAGGCCTGCTGGGCCTCACGAGAGGGTGGTATTGGTGGAGGCTCTGTGGACATTAGCCTCTATTAGGGCTCCCACCATCACCCACACAATGAGGCAGTTCCTCCCCCCCCCCATAGAGGCTCTGCTGCTCAGTGTACACCCAGTCTCTTGGGAGGCTCCCGATACTGTCTGAGCCCTGAGTGTCTGAGAAACCACTTCTCTACTTATGCCCCCCAAAGAGTACTACACTGTGCCAAAACCAAAAAACTGATGATCTCTGGCCCCAGGGTAGCTCATTTGTCAACAACTAGAGCTAGGGCTTTTTTGGTCTTGCCCCCCCCCCCCCACACACACACAGTAGAATGTGCCCTCAAACAACATCAGGGTCCTGCCTGAGCTACAACAGTCCCACAGGATCTGCGAAAGAAAGCTCTTCCACCAGGCTTTCGGTCAAGACAAGTCAACAAGCCACCAGCTATTAACCCAAAGCCCCCCACCAATCAACTGCACCAATTATTATTATTGTTATTGTTGTTATTGTTATTCTTGTTGTTGTTATTATTATTATTATTATTATTATTATTATTTATAGCCCGCTACCCCCCCTAAGGCTTGTGGCAAGTAACAGCATATAACCCTCCCCCAATAAAAACTCCTAATACATAAAAACCACCCTAATACATAAACACATCAACCAACCCAACACGGTGACATTATCCAAGGAGGAGACCAGGGATAGCCTGAAAGGACTGCAGAAGAGGGGGACCCGATCTCACCAGGTGGCACCGGCCTCAGCCATAAGCCTGGTGGAAGAGCACCGTTTTGTAGGCCCTGTGGAAAGCTGGTAAATCCTGCAGGGCCCACAGCTCTTCCGGGAGCTCATTCCACCAGGTAGGGGCCAGATGTGCTTCCTGGGGGCTGGGAACTACCAACAAGTTAGTCCCCAACAAAATGGAACCACAATATAGAAAAACTGATTTGCAGACTGTTTATTAAATTATAAACTGTTCGATACAAATTCATTGTTAAATATGTTTATATCCAAATCAAGATGTTTTGCTTTATGAAAGTTTTGCTGTATGAAAGTATTGCTTTATGAAAGTTACAATGTAAACTGTCCTGAGCCAAAAGGGAGGGCAGTATATAAATATAATAAATGAATGAATTAATTAATATTGTTGTTTTGCTTGACATTCTCTCAGTGATCTTTCCTTCATTTCTCTATGTTTTAATTGCTGTTTATATAAAATAATAGAGTTGGGAGGTGCCATATATTTCAGTCCCTGCTCAATGTGGGATCAACCTTAAGCATCCCAGATAAGTGTTCATCCAGCCACTGCTTGAATACGGCCAGTGAGGAGGCACTCACCAACTCCCTAAGCAGCTAATTCGGCTGATGAACCACTCTTACTGTAAAATGCTTACTGTATGCTTTCATATCTGTATTTTAGCTTTGTTTTTATTTATTTTAATGATATATGCTGATTTCCCTGTAATGGTTTTAAGAAGCGTTGCATTACATATGTTTATAATCTGTTAGCCACTTTTGTGCTCCTGATGAGAGTAGATAGGTGTGGTATGAACTTTGTAAATAAATAGTAGATTTTTAACCTGCCTTTCTTACATGGAGCATAGGACAATTTACTACATTTTTATATGTTCATTTATATATTTATACCCAGATTTGCTCCTCTCCACCTCCTCCATTTTATTGCCCCAACAACTACTCTGTGAGATGGGTTCAGCTGAGAGACAAAGTGAGTGACTCAAGGTCATGTAGTGAGGATTTGAATCTGGGTCCCTGACATCCTAGTCTGACCACTAACCATTACATCATGCTGTTCTATTATGTTCCCTGCTTCCATTTTCCTTTCACAGAAATCCCATGAAGTAGCTGAGACTGTGGCAGCCTGCTGAAAATGCTTGCCACAAAGGTTACAGCATCCCTACATACAAAGACATTGCTCACAGATGCCCAGCTAATCTTACACAGCTATCCACAATGACCCCCCCATGAGAGGTATAATGGGAAGGAGATGTTCAGTTCTAGTGAATTAAGTATCTTTATGAAGTATCTATATTGCCATGCCATACCAGAGCCAGATTCTTTCAGTGAAGTTAATATCTGTCAAATGAATGTATCTAAAATGCCCAGAATGTGTTGTCCAGATGGCATGCATTTGTGAGAACCTTCCATGAACAATGATAAATATAACCACACCAAATTGTTTTTGTTTGCCTTTCCTAACTTGTGATTAGGGAACAGATACTATTCATACAATCAACTCGGACTTGCTGAGTTTCAAATCATGTATATATGTTATGTACCATCAATCTGCTTCCAATTTATGTTAGCCTTATGCATTATTAACTTCCCAAACATCCTATCATTAGCAAGCTTGCTCAGGTCTTTATATTTTATGTACTTTATATTTATGTACTTCAATTGCTGAAAACCCTTCATATTCATTTGTATAATCTCCACAACAACCCTGTGAGGCATATGAGTATTCTTATTCTCAGAACCCTGAACATGTGTATGTGCTTTGCCTCTAGTGGGTTTATAATACTGTAAATTGCACTGTGAAAGACATAAACCCAGATCCATTTATTGTGATAATTTCATGGTATCTGCTGCCATTTTGATAATAAACCATAAGGCCCAGGAGATAATTTCTATTCTTGTTCAAACAAAAAGAAGACCTTTCACAACCTGAAACAGTGCTGTTTCACAACCTGAAACAGTACATAAGATAGAGACAGAGTTCAACGAGATCTGAACACAATGGAAAAATGGGCAAATGAGAACAAGATGCAATTTAATAAAGATAAGTGTAAAGTTCTGCATCTGGGTCAGAAAAATGAAAAGCATGCCTACTGGATGGGGGATATGCTTCTAGGTAACACTGTGTGTGAACGAGACCTTGGGGTACTTGTGGATTGTAAACTAAACATGAGCAGTCAGTGTGATGCAGTGGTAAAAAAGGCAAATGCCATTTTGGGCTGTATCAACAGAGGCATCACATCAAAATCACAAGATGTCATAGTCCCATTGTATACGGCACTGGTCAGACCACACCTGGAGTACTGTGTGCAGTTCTGGAGGCCTCACTTCAAGAAGGACGTAGATAAAATTGAAAGGGTTCAGAGGAGAGTGACGAAGATGATCTGGAGCCAAGGGACCAAGCCCTATGAAGATAGGTTGAGGGACTTGGGAATGTTCAGCCTGGAGAAAAGGAGGTTGAGAGGGGACATGATAGCCCTCTTTAAGTATTTGAAAGGTTGTCACTTGGAGGAGGGCAGGATGCTGTTTCTGTTGGCTGCAGAGGAGAGGACACGCAGTAATGGGTTTAAACTTCAAGTACAACGATATAAGCTAGATATCAGGAAAAAAATTTTCACAGTCAGATTAGTTCAGCAGTGGAACAGGCTGCCTAAGGAGGTGGTGAGCTCCCCCTCACTGGCAGTCTTCAAGCAAAGGTTGGATACACACTTTTCTTGGATGCTTTAGGATGCTTAGGGCTGATCCTGCGTTGAGCAGGGGGTTGGACTAGATGGCCTGTATGGCCCCTTCCAACTCCATAATTCTATGATTCTATGATTCTGGGCAGTTCTGAATATGCCCTAGGAGATTTGTAAATTTCCATGGCAGGCCTTATAGTGAACCCAGGACTGTTTTAGGTCAGAAAAATGGAGTACCAGGGTGTGTACCAGGGTGTGTCTGATCCTTATCCAATACCATATGCGTGGGAACTGAGGAGTTGTGTTACATTTGACACACTGTGAGTGACTCAAGACACTATCTGTGCATTCCAAAATGAATGAAAACAATGTGCACTATAATGTAGCTGGAATATGCATCCATATCAATACCACACAAAGCAGGTGGCCTCTATGCATAAGTGAGAGTATTTTTACAAGATCTGGTATTCTTCTTTTATTATGATAGAGAGACTGTAGGAACCTATTTCCCTAAATTTGCTTTGAGGGAGCCACCAAATTATTAAACAGAACTATAACTTATTTTGCCTTAGCGTATTTAATATCAAGCTGCAGGTTCACATGCTTCACAGCTGCATATGAATAAAAGTTATATAGGCGGCGGAGTGTAATGATTGACAATTTGCACTTAAGGTGCAGGTAGCCTTACTTTTGATAGTTTTATTTTAACAAAGGACTGTGAGACTCATAAGATGTCAGTGGCTCTGGTTTGGCAGTGACAAAGGTCAAATTACTGCAAGAGGGTACTATGAACACATAATATTCAATTTAAGCAGCAACTCAATACTCAGCCGGATATAAGCTTGCTTCTGATTCAAAAACGGATTTTAACTTTAGTTATCATATACAGACAGAAGATTTAGAATATACAGACAACAGATTTGGCACCACATTTCCTGCATTTCATCACTGTGTTGTACCATTCACAGTACACACAAAAAAGAGGACATTGATAAAGGAAACTTCATAGTAAAATTGCATATTTATTCTGGTGAACTGATTATGACCAAAATAGTTTCAAGGAAATTTGGGGACAAAGGAGCTTGAAAATTGGTTATTTTAACACATCACAATCAATCAAATTACTAATTCTACCTCTGCAATATGCAAGTTTAAAATGACAACAACTTGCATTAATGGCATACAATTAATCTTCTCTTTGAAAGCAGAAACATTTTTGATGGGCCAAACATTGATGAACATAATGTATTTTTAGAGAAAAATATATTAATAATCCAATGCAGGATTGCTTTGCCACAGTATCCCATGATAAGAAACAACAACATTTGGAACTAAAGTAATATTTATTTGTATTATTAACATTACTTAAATGCCTGATCTACATCACTGGCTTATTGAATAAGCTGGCAATTTTGAAGGCAGGCTGTTTTAGGCATCCATCTGGTCTGCATTCCAGGCAGAGTCACCTCATTTTAGAATTCATATGTTGCTTCGATTGTCCTTGCTTTTCATCATCAGCACAGCTCTATATGCAGAGATATGCCAAGCTGTATCTCTCTCCCCTGATGTGCTTCAAGTCTGCTACTACAATTGACCATATTAGTGTTGTGCCTGTTTTTTCAATGGATGTGGGCTTGAGGGCACCCCTCTTGAAATGTCTCTGGAGGAATTCCATCCAGATCCCCAACAGGCCAGGACTATCTTCTTTAAATGCCTAAGGGCTGTTCTTACAATTGTAGTTCCTTTGGTCTGTGCCATATCATTCTATCCTATGTGTAATGCTAAAACTTGAGAATCCCTGCCCTCTCATAGAACCTGGTGGAGAAAGGCATAATATCCCCCACTTGTCCTACCATTACATGATTGGGAGAAGGATAAAGCATAGCAGAGTCCCCTCATTGCCAAGAGCACAATGGAGAGCCCCAGATGAGGACTCTGACTGTGCTACACAATATGCCTGAATCTGAAAGAAATAAAACAAGCTAAATGATCTAACATAGTCCCTAAAGTTACTGGGTCACCACTGGCCAATCTGCTGCATGCTTTGGCTAGAGAGGCCCAGGCTAGCTGCTGTCAAGTTGGCTGCTGTAATGGACTGTACTTTAAAAGCTCATAAGTGCAGTAGAAACATATTACAGACTATTAAGAGGAGAGGGTTGCCACTTCTGGGTTGGGAAATACCTGGAGACTTTGGGGGTAGGGGCAGGAATGTGCGGGATTTGAGGCCTGGAATATAATGCTACGGAATCCTACCTCCAAAGCAGTCATTTTCTCCAGGGAAATTGATTTATGTTGCCTGGAGATGAGCTGTAAAATTGAGGGAGAGAAGGAACTGGACACTTCCCAAGAGGAAAAGGAGCCACAAGGGCTGCTGCAACCACTGCCAACTATTGTTGCATTGTTGCAACAGCAGTGGTTAATTGCTACAGTTGAGCCTGCAAGGCTTGGTTCTGAGCTGCTAGGTTGGGTCAACAACTGCTGCAGTTGGGTCATCATTTGCTCCAGTGTTTATCAGGCAGACTCAATCTGTGCTGGGGATATTATGCATGACAGGAAACTTCACAAAAAATCTTGATAGAAGATGGGATTTTTTATTCGTCATGTGGCCCCATTTTTTGCACAGAAAACTCACTATAGTATTTTTGATTATGCATTATCTTCCCCATTCATAGCAATGACTGCATCTTTTCAGTGCAGTGTTTGATACTAGCTTTACTATGACTTTTCTTTTAAGATGGTGCTGAAGACACCTGTTTTCACATGCACAAACATTAGCATGTTTTTGGCCTTTTCCCCTGTGCCACTATACACCAATGGAGGAATAGAGAGCTCCAGTCCCTCATCCACCAATGGGAGCTCAAGTCGCCCCTTATTTGGCACAGACATTCTACCTCTGCTATTACAACATTACACCATAGAAATTTATTTATTTATTATCTCAGAGGCACTTGCAAGCATTTTGATCCACTCACTCAAGGAACAGAATACCTCTGAGGGGGAAAGGTTATAGTGTTGGCATTCAAAAGGCTTGTTGAGGTCTCCACATCCATGAACTACAATTGCTATGAGGCCCTGCTAGCAGCATGTGCCGGTGTGATGGCCAGGTGACACTGCAGCTGACCATGGTCTGCCAATGAGCATCTAACACAATGGAGGAAATGCCCCCTCATTTAAATATTTGTCATCATAAGTCTTGCAAATGCATAATCATATGCAAAAAACCAACAACAACACAGTATTAGAGCACAGGCATAAACATGACCATTTAAAAAAATGATTTAAAAGCATCAGCATGCTGACTTCAGTGAAAACCTGTACATGCATAATAACCCCTGATCTCAGGTTTCAGCTCTCTGCTAGAAGGAAGCATGGACAAACTAACAGGAAGGCAGGGAGAATTTGTATCCAAAACAGAATGCCAAGGGGACTGACAGAATGCAAGGTCAGATAGTCCAGTGAAAAACTTTGTGGGAATGTTAAAATTCTCACTTCCTGGAAACTTTTTAACTGGAGTTTGTGAATTTGCTATGTTATCTCAGAGTTGTTATCAATTCCCTGCAGACATTTTACTCCTGATTCTACCTGACCTTTTCTCCTTTTCATTGAATAAAATATCTTGTTTATTTTTAAACTTTCAAAAGTCTCTCAAGTACCATTTTCAGAAATAGACATTTAGAAAGGGGATCTTGTCTCTTCCCTCAAGTTCCGGGACTGAGCCAGCATCATCGTCAAAATATAATAATGTGACAAGGTGGGACAACTTTAAAACTTCAAATAAGAAAATAGAAAGGTTGCTCAGCCAAAAAAGAAGAAGAAAAAACATAGGGAAAACCCTGCATTTGAGGGAGGAAAGTGATCAAGATCATCAAAGTCCCAATATGAAAAAAGTGTCTCCCAGATTCAGGAACTGGTAGCCCTGCTTCCAACATGATACTATAGATGACTGCCCCAAACTACTAATATGATAGTCACCTCCCATTGCTATGTTGAAACAGATACCTAGGCCCTGCAGATACAGGCCCAAAGACCTAACAGGGCCAAGCCAAGGATTTCTTATGGTCTTCAAAACCACACGATGCCCTTGTCCTTTATCTTAGACAACCAGATTCCCTGCCTGGCCTCACCAGTTGACAGCTTAAAGTTGGATACCTACAAAACCCTTTAAGACCCATCCCAGAGAGATTGAGCAAAGTACTAACCAATCTGTAAAGCAGCCTGGTATGCCAGCCAAGGCAGCCGCTTGAAATTGTGGCTGACACATTGTCACTCATACCCCTCTCTCACGCAGCCTCATCAATTCAGGGGTCAAAGGGTTAAATGGAATCTTTCACCACTGAGGATTCCTGGGGCTAACTTTCCAGCAACCTATGCACCCTGAATTTACTGTTGCATCTGCTAAGCGATCTACCTTCACTTCTAATACTAAATCAGAGTCCAGTAGCACCAACAAAGATTTATTCAAAGCGCCAACTTTCGAGTGCAAGCACTCTTCCTCAGACTATGAACATACTAAAGATACTCCTGTTTCTTAACTTGTCTTTACTGTCCTCAGTTACTTCAATGTAATAGAAGAGCAAGGAGAACAGATATATTCTCCCAACCATCATTTTAACTTGGTAGGTGGTAAAAACTGATCTCCCAGTGTCAATAGCTCACAGTATGGATGATGTTTCTATGGCACCTGCTGCCATTTTTATAACAAATGAATTAGTAGCCTTGAAATAACTGACTGTGAAGCACTTGGTATCAGGCCCTATTCAAAACCGTTGTGCTCATCTCTCCTCATTCCTATGCCTTAGGTGCAGAGGTGAGAGGCTGTGGTAGTAGATGTTCCTCCCCCCCTCCCCCATGGCACAGCAGCACATTCAACATCCTCCTTCTGGCCATCCATGGAACTGTGGTCATCCTGACACCCCAAGTGGATCCAATGACAGATTAACTATCTCCTGGCCCGGACAGTGTCCCTGGTCCTCAGACAAAGCTGATCCACTGGTTCCAGATGATAAGGACTGTGGCTGCTCTCCTGTATGTGATCCACTGCCCAGCTTCAATTGCTCCTGGTGCTTTATCTAACAATCCCACCTCCAGTATTGCAATTCTGCAGGAAACGAGGCTTGAAACAATGAACTATAGTATACTAAGTAATGTTAGTTATTTCCCCTTTTAAAACTTATTTATTTATTACTAACTCCTAACCCTTAGCTATAATTTGACTAACAGTGAGTTATACTAAGTACTACATCACAGCCTATAATGGCCTATAACCAGGCAAAGAAATCCCCAAAGACACTCCCTAAGCAGTCTTAGTATCCAATGCTGTCTCCACAGGAAAATTGTCTGACCTCAGATGGTGGCTCACCTAACAATCCTGCTAGATCATAGCATCGAGGACAAATGAAGACAACTGATTGTGAATGAAAATCAGGACATTTTTGCAAGGAGAGCCGAAATTTCATGAATTATACCGAACATTGTATGATTTAATTTCCATTTCCTCCTTAAATACAAGAGGAATGGCCCAAAGCTTTGATACATGCCTTCACAATAAATGCACAAATGTTTTTGTGTAAAACACCATCAACTTGCAGCTGGCTTACAGCGACCCCACAGGGTTTTCAAGTCAACAAATGAACACAGGTCATTTGTCATTGCCTGCTTCCAAGTAGCAATCCTGGATTTCTTTGCCGGTCTCCTGTCCAAGTACTAATAAGGTCGGACTTCGCTTAATTTCTGAGATTTGATAAAATTGGGTCAGGTTGCATCATCCAGGCTAGGGCAAATACATGAATGGAATGGCACAAAGTTGAATTTTTTAAAGTTGTTTTTCCTACAATTTGGTGGTATTATTACATTGTACTCCTGCAAGCAGGGTTCTTGTCAATGCTAAAATACTGTCGAGTGTCTATTTCAAACACATCAGATTTTTATCCACATGTCACTACTTCGCTTCATCTTAAATTTGAAATCAGTATTCTCTGTTTTCCAAAAGCACATCTGAAATCCCCCCTCCCATCCAATTATTTTATGGTTCATGTATGTGTGTCTATGTTTCTCTTTAACCAGCAGCTCCTCTAGTTGCATTACTCACCTCCAACAGCATTAGGGAAATCACATTTCCTACGCTAAGGGAGTAAAAATTATTTGGTAGTTACTTGTCCAGTTTGAGTGCATGCAAGCTTTCATAGTAAAGGTATCTGAAGAATTCATTTAGATATTTGAATCTGTATAATGATCAGCAGCTGCTCTTTGTCAGTGATTCATTCAGCAGAGCTGATGTCACTTGGAGACCTTAGAGGATTAGGGGTTTGAAAAGCAGGTAATAAAGGACAAGAGCACTGATAATCATCTGGTCACCCTATGCAGCCCCTATATAAACATTGTATGATTCTGCTGCTTGCCCAGTAGAGATAGGCACAAACTGTACTTGTCCAAACCATGAGCCAAACTGGTTCACTCTCTGGTTAACCAGTTTGGCTCATGGGCCCAGCAAACGTTGCTTAAAGGGGTTTCAGAAAGCAGCAAAACCAGATGTGCAGCAAGAGTGCTCCCAGCTGCTCAGCTCTTTCTTGTGTAATCTCTTTAAAATTTAAAAGCACTGCACACAAAATCTGAAGAACAGCCTGAAAATATATAACATTTTTGGCAGATTAACACATAGATTTCTGTAAAAGGTTTCCAGATATCTAAAAGTAAATCCATATGCAACTGTTGTCTATATGGCCCATTATGCACGGCCGCCGAAACGGCGATTTCGGGTCACATGGAAAACGCGGAGGGGGAAGACGCGACGCATACCGGTTATACACGGGGCGGGGCGCGACGGCGGCAAAACCCAGAGTAACCGATTATGCACGCGCCGATCCGGGCGCCGCTTCTGGTTGCGCCCCGCTCACCCGGAAGCTGCGCTTTCTTCCGCGTTTCACTGACGCGGCTTTTTCGGCGGCATGCACCGAAGCTGCGGCCGGTTGCAGCCGGCTCCGTGCGTTATCCGTGATTTTAGTCGCCGCCATTCCACCACGAATGTGCGCTAAAACCCCCGTGCATAATGGGTCTATGCAAGGCATTCAAACATAGAGTTCTACGGTTCTCAATCCATTGATTTACTGGAGATGGCCATTTATTTTTCCAGTGTTATAATAGTCTTTTAAGTATAGTAAGAGCTGTATTGTTGACCAAGAGATGAGCATTCTTCTCATGGTTCTGAATTTAGTATTAACAGACAGATGCCTGTGAGGAGATGCCTCTAGAGGGGGGAAATGAAAATAGCTGTCTGGATGATGCTATGGTTCATGTTAGTCCACTCCAAACTGGCAGTGTAAAACACACATGCTTTTCCTCCCCAAGGCTACTGAAATATAAAAACCTTTTGTGATAACAGCTTTTACAGCACTGCTGCATCAGTTGGGTGACAAAATTAAAGCAACAACACAGAAGGGCTTTTAGACCTAGAGAACATATCGATACCGCTATTCAACTGTACATTTCTTTTTGTACCTTAACCACATGAGATGAGCATTTGTACATCTGGACGGTATCCCCACAGAGAAGGTGGAGGGTGAATCTCATTATTCAACTTTCACAGAAGCTTCAAATGAGCTTTTAATATATAAGTCTAAAGTTGTGATGTTTCTGCAGGAACAGTTTCTGAAAGCCAGTTGTTATTTTATTGTTATATCAACTGGCATTATTCACTGTGATATTCTGAGCCTGAGGGAAAAAATCAGAATACAAATTGCTAAAATAAAAAGCAATATTAATACATTAGTTTCTTTTAAAATAATAATAATGAAAACTTCTGCCCTAGTGTCAAAATATTTTTGAACCAGCTTCATTATATGGATTAACAATAAGAGTCTTTAAAGTGCTTTTTGCATGTTCAAAGTGTCTTATGAGCAATAATTTACTAACTCTTGTAACAGCCATTGAAGAGAGGCCAGTATTATTATTCCATATATTAAATATATAGTGGCTACTGCTGAGAGAAAATGGCTGGCTTGCCAAAGACATCTGCCAGTCATACAGAATAATGTAAGGAGCTTTGTGTTACCATGCTGGTGCATTCAGTCATTATACAGTAGAGAAATCTCAGTATAAATGCACAGAATAAGTCCTATTACTTAACTACGAGATGAGATTTTGCCTCTCAGTTAGGGAGACAGACTATAAATAAATGAATGAATAAATACATTCTAACCCATGGTTCCTCTATATATTTGTGAAACAGCCTGGGGGGTGGAACATGTCTGACTGTCCAAGTTGGAATAGGGCCAACCTGAGTGCCTGGAGCCAGCAGCAGATAAGGGGAGAGGACCCTGGGCAAAGGGTCGTGGAGGGCCTGCTAAAGAAGACCTCCCAGCCTGTTAAGCAGGGCCTGCTAACGAGGGCCTACCGGAGATCTGTCCTGGGCCTGCTAACAAGCTGGCCAGCCCCCACCCACTTGATCCCAAAGCCACCTTGAGCTGCCTGGCCAGGGGTCAGGGGAGGGAACCCTTTCAAGGTTTTGAAGCTAGTAATAAAAGAGAGAGTCATAGGTATAAGTGTTACATTTGGACAGAGTTTGTATAGTTTGATGATTTTTGGAAATTGAGGTATTCACCCATGAATGACTTTTCTACTGCATAGCTTTAGGCAAGTTTTAATGGAAGATGGGATAGCTACGATACTGAGCACTCTATTCCAAATTTTAAGCAGCAATGTAAGTCTCAGTTTACATACGTTAGGTGCAGATACCCAACTGGTGTCCTTATACATTCTCTATATAACATTCTGCTAATAACATTCTGCTAATGTTTTATCAAGAGCAAGTGGAGTGTGGCACATCAAGTGCTTGACTTGGGGCCAAACCAAATGTGACAAAGTTCTATGATCCAACTTGCTTTCCTCATAGCCACATAATAGCTGTTGGGGACTTGTTTTTAAAGCAGAGTAGGGGGCTGCATGGGGGTAGTGCCATTTTCCCTAGCTGAAATAGCTGGGAGGTATTTGTTTCATTTTGAGGCAAAGGAACATGGGAGGGAGACAGAAGGTTCTCCTCCCCCTGGTCATAGCCCTAATTGGATTTTCAGGGATTATAAAATGAGCTCCCCATAGTTGCTTCATGGCTGCAGAAAATGAATCAGAGCTTTCTTATTAAAAATGGTTGTATCTTGTTCTGGGGAAGGAAAAAAAAAAACATTGTTTCAATTTTGTAAGAATGTCAGCTCACCTATGAAGCACCTTGATAAATTCTCACCCTAAACTCACAAGTTATTGAAAGGATAAACTGGGCTACTTTCATGAATTCTATCTGGAGTTCCTCAACGAATGCATGTCCTTGCAGGTCCCCCACACATATAAAAAAGTCACACCATTCTCTTCTTCTCTCCTCTGTGAGATCTTCAGCCCAATAATAATCATTCACAACTTTTTGTCACAGAAAAATCCTGATATGAACGATCACAATAACACAGTAGCAATGATTTGTGAATGGACTCTTGGACTATGCTGCCCAATAAATACGAATGTGACTAGGGAAACATCCGTACATCTTAATGTGAAGGAAGTAGCCCTGACCTAGCCCGATCTTGTCAGATATCAGAAGTTAAGCAGGCTCAGCCCTAGCTAGTACTTGTCTGGCAATCCACCCCTGTTTGTTTCTTGCCTTGTAAATCCTACAGAGTCACCATAAGTTGACTATGACTTGATGGCATTTCCCACCACCAATAGAAAAAAGGTATGGTTTCCAGCATCCTTTCTAAAGACAATTTTGATTCTGCCTCAAGATATTCCAGCTGTCCTGTATTGAGCTGAATCTGGCTTGCCCACACTGCTTAAATTAATTACAGAAGAATGTTGAAGAGTTCTTCTAGCCATCTTTCTAAGCAGTGCTTTATACAACTCCAAAACGTTGTATAACCTCCAAAACCTCTTGGGTTGCCAACTATGACAGATTTTTTTGTTGTTGTTGCTATTACCCAATACCTGCTTACTCCCAGGGCTTTCCTCTGTCTGGGTTCAAAACTTAGGACGTGATATTCACTACAGATAGGTAGGGGAACTATCATCAGTTCTGGATTTTCCCCATGGTTTAAATTGCTCAAACAGGATCACACCAGAAGGAGCTTTGTCCAACACTAACGTACAGTTTCCACTAATGTAGAGAAGACTTTACAGCCCACAGATTTCAAAGGATGATAACCACCATGTTAGATGGCCATTATCAGCATATGCCAGTTGTTCGCCGAGTATGTATGTGAAGCCCTGGAATTGGGGGGTCTCCTTCATTATGTGCTGTTTTGAAACCTTTACTCAATCCCCAGGGCCAGGTTCCTTGCAGTCATTTTAGCCAGGCTACCATCACATTCAGAGGCAGACAAAAATCATCTATCTCTGATGATCATCATTATGTGACATTATGATGTCACTGTATGCACTGGCTGCCATGTAGATCCATACAAAACTTTCATCTTGATGTTCAGTATGCTGTCTTCTCCACTATGTCCTGGTCCTAACCATTTTAATATTGTTTTTGTTTTAACCTTGATTCAGGTTGTTATGAACCATAGTCTCATGCAATAAAAATTCTACCAACCAACCTAATTTCCAGTGGGATTGAACATGCATGTGTATATGCTTCTGTAGATGGTATGAGAGGAAAGCTTTGTATTTCTGTTGGGAGTAGTGGTCCAAGTCTGGAGTAGTGAACCTCTCATTGAGATCTAGTGACCTGAAATGGGTCACCTGTATAGCTGACATCCTATATTAGAAATGAGATAACTGCGTGAATCAGGTATGCTATGAGCAACAACAGGCATGCAATAGTCGCAGCTAAATCAATCTAGAGGTTATATACCTCTAAGGGCTTGTTTCTATGTGGGTGCCAGTTTTTAGCCTCTGTTTCTTTGGCCTCTGTATCTCTGCTTATTCTTGGGCACCTAAGTAGCCACTGTGGGAAACAGAATATCACACTGTACAGACCACTGATCAGATCCCGCAAAATTTATCTTACAATTTTCTAGTATTAGTAGAAAAGAAAAATAACAACAACAACTTGATATGCTTATAGGTTAGATGGGATATGTAAAAACACTGGTAATAACCATTTAGGTTAATGTTAAAGGAGACAGGATTTTCTTCCTATTCAGGCAGAAAGAAGCCATGATCTAATTAACATTTATTTAGGGAGTCTGACTGCTGAACAAAATCAATACCTGTAAAGATTTAAGCTTGCCTGTTTTAACAACCCATTTGTCATCTGGTTTCTCTAGTATTGGACAACTATAACAAACTGAAAAATGACATGGTACCTTGAAATGTCTAATTTAGCTTAAATACAATAAAATCTCTAGTTTGCTATAGGACCCATCAGATACAAAAGAGAGATAAATATCACCGCCTCCAAAATGTCAGTAAAACAAAATGCATTCAAGTAGGAAAAAACTCATTTCTGAGTAATTCCTCCCCCCCCCACACACACACACAAACTGTTAGAAATTTTTAAACCCAACAAAAAGCAGGTATTGTGGAGTACAGACAGACTGTTCCCCCCACGCAGCTGAATATCTTTATAATCAGTATTTGTATTGTGTGGTTGGAGACTAAAGAATTTGTGGAAGCTGCAATTATACTGCAGCTCTCACAGCTTTGTGGGAACACCAGATTTACTGTAAAATCAAGGTGGCTCATGATGAAACAGCTTAATGATATTATTAGCAACTTGGAGCAGCAGAGAGTGGCTGAATTCATGAAATAATAAGAGGATGTTTCATACAATCAATTATTAATGTGTGAATAAAAAGAATATATGCTTTTGCCTTTGATACAGGAGCATTTGCTGCCCTAACAGTGGAAATAGACCATTTTTATCAAGATGTAAGTACCCATAGGGCAGCTCTATTTATATTTGTGGGGAGAGTTATGTGGGGTGAACTGCAAACATGTTTCACCACCAAATCCATTCTACTGGCAGACACTTTGCAATAAATTAATAATAAGTCCAAGTTTACCATATGTTTCTGAGCAAGTAAAGATTCCGGGTGAGAATGCTTGTGTCTGGCAAGAAGATCTATTTTATTAGAAATAGAATGTGGTGTAAAAATTCTGTCAAATCCTTCATCTATGTTCATGCCTTGTATTTTATTTTAAACCGAGTTAAGTTTTGATTTTATTGCTGTGGAATTGAACCACATCTGCTACCACCCTCCACTTGGGTGGCTCCTATATATGAAGTTTTCTTCCACAATTCGAATACTTTGAAGACGTTACCATCCAGGACATTCTAGTATACCCTACGCCCCACCAACGTCAGTGAGTTTCATTTGTGTATAATTTTCCATCGGAATACAGCCAATGCATGCTGGACTATGCAAAGCTACTTGTTGTCCATAGCATCAAGCAGTGACATGCATGCTTGAAGGTCCTAGCTCAGAAAGAATTTCCATATTAGCCAATGTCAATGCAAACTCAATTCAAAAACACTTTGGTACAAAACACTGCTTTAGCTGATTTCATGTGCAAAGCAGAAATAGCGGCCGCGGCTTGGCGTGGCCGCCGTTGACACTGCGGAGGGCTCCCGGCAATGACACAGCTCCTCTCAGCGTCATCAGGCTGCGCTGAGGAGCAGCCAGAGAAGGGCGGGGGCGCCCGGCTTTAAATAGGCCGGGCGCACGCGTGGAGGCCCTCTTCACGTCAGCCGCCATTGGGGCAGACACCCTCCCACCCTACCAGTTTTCACGTTGTTAAGTTTTATGTTGCAGCCGCGGCTATGCTCGGTAGGGAGCCTGTTGGCAGGGAGGCCCGTCTGCACGCAGGACTCCCTGAAGGGGGGTCTCAGTAAGGAGACCGGCAGTTCCCTGGGTGTGGCTTACCTGGCTGGGAGGCCAGGGGCCCGGGGGCCAAGCGGCAAGGGGGCACCAATGGAGACAGATGCCCTTTGGGCCCCTTACTGCTGCTTCCCAGGAGACTCTGAGGCGAAAGGCGTCCCATCCTCCAGGCTGGGAGTGAGGCGTGGAGCCTGAGCGCCGCAGTTTCAAAAAAGACAGCCGGACGGTTGTTGGGGGTCAGGCTCCCTCACCAGCATATGGCCAACCCTACGTTGGGGTTGTTTATTAATAAATGGCTGTGGCCAATTTATTTGCCAAACAGGAGTAGTGTCTTCACTGGATTAGTCGCCACCTGCTAGTCAATTTGCATACTACATACTGCAAATACTCTTCAGGCTATCTATTAGTTATCAGGTTAGGTTCAAGGTTCTAATTATCATATAAGGTAAAGGTATCCCTGTGCAAGCACCACGTCATTTCTGACCCTTGGTGTGACACCCTCTAGCATTTTCTTGGCAGACTCAATACAGGGTGGTTTGCCATTCCCTTCCCCAGTCATTACCATTTTACCTCTCAGAAAGCTGGGTACTCATTTTACTGACCTCAGAAGGATGGAAGGCTGAGTCAACCTTGAGCCGGCTGCTGGGATCGCACTCCCAAACTCATGGTCAGTATGTCAACTGCCTTACCACCTTGTACCACAAGAGGCTCATTTATTATCACTTACAGAGCCTCTAATGTCACTGGACCCATGTACCTGTAGGACTGCCTCTCTTGTTATGTTCTGTTTGCTCATCAAAGGAAGCCTTCTGAAGTAAGGTCAGCAGTTGCCTGTTCACACATTCTCACTCGACATTATGGAACAGTCTGCCTAAGACCATTAGGAATGCTCATGTTCTACATTTTATGAAATTTGCAGAACAGTTCAGGAGGGCATTCTTGCAGAGGGAGTAGAGCCACGATGTAATAGAACAGCTTAGGAGGTCAGCTGTATTAAGTGCATTTTTTCTCCTTCCAGGTCTTCCAACCGAGCTCCACTATGTAATACTGTTTTATTATAATACTAGATTTTAAGCCCATTTTAGTTTTAAATAAAATGGGCGCTAGACTGACCTTGTGGGCGTCGTCCGTGGTTGTTTGTTAGCTCAGGTGCAGTGGGGCGACGATCCTAAAGCTGCAAGGGCGCTGCAGCGGCGGCGAGAAGGCGGGAGGGCCCTGGGCGGCAA
This sequence comes from Paroedura picta, assembly GCF_049243985.1. Lineage (NCBI taxonomy): Eukaryota > Metazoa > Chordata > Lepidosauria > Squamata > Gekkonidae > Paroedura > Paroedura picta. The sequence continues at coordinate 60,297,048 of NC_135373.1, read as the reverse complement.
TGGCAGCCATTTCCATGCATCTGCCGGCCATTGGAGCGGCCAGGAGAAGGCGGCGTGGCCCCCCCCGGGCGATCCATGGAGAGGCTTCTTTCAGCACGGCGGGGAGAGGGCGGGAGGGCGGCGGCCAGGCACGGCAGCGATCTTCAGCTGCCCCTCGGCCATTGCAGCGACCGGGAGAAGGCGGCGCGCCCCCCCCCCCCCACCGCGAGCCATGGAGAGGATTCTTCCAGCGCGGCGGGGAGAAGGCGGGAGGGCGGCAGCCAGGCACGGCAGCGATCTTCAGCCGCCCCTCAGCCATTGCAGCGACCGGGAGAAGGCAGCGCGCCCCCCCCACCGCGAGCCATGGAGAGGCTTCTTCCAGCGCGGCGGGGAGAAGGCGGGAGGGCGGCGGCCGCCCACGGCAGCGATCTTCAGCCGCCCCCCGGCCATTGGAACGGCCGGGAGAAGACGGCGCGCCCCCCCACCACAAGCCATGGAGAGGCTTCTTGAGGCGAAAAGGGGGGACGGCGCAGCTCGGCGACAGCAGCAGTCTTCAGGTGGCTCCCGGCCATCGGAGCAGGCGGGAGAAGGCGGCGCGGCCCCCCCCCACAGCGACCCAGCGGCCGGGAGAACGGACAGTTGGGCGGCTGTGCGGTTGGAAAGGAGCAGGGCCGCCGCGTCTGCGATGCGGCAGCCCTGCTCCTTCCCCCGCATCGACTCGGGCGGCTGTGCGGCTGGAAAGGAGCAGGGCCGCCGCATCTGCGACGCGGCAGCCCTGCTCCTTCCCCCGCATCGACTCGGGCGGCTCTGCGGCTGGAAAGGAGCAGGGCCGCCGCGTCTGCGACGCGGCGGCCCTGCTCCTTTCCCCGCATCGACTCGGGCGGCTGTGCGGCTGGAAAGGAGCAGGGCCGCCGCGTCTGCGACGCGGCAGCCCTGCTCCTTCCCCCGCATAGACTCGGAGACAATGGCGGCCAAGGAGGCAATGGGGAGGCACGCTTCGCGCGCCTCCCCATTGCCTCCTTGGTCCAGGATTGACACTCGGGGGAGCAAATCAGGAGCCGCTTCGCGGCTCCTGATTCGCTCCTCCGAGTTTTTATCCCGGACCGAGCCCGCCCTAACTCCTCCCCGCTACCCCTTACTCTTTTATTCAGTCCGTGGCGCCCATGGCACCACAGGCTTTGTACAGACTAGATTCAAAGCCCGTTTGTGAGAATGGGCTTTGAAAGCCCCCCCCCCCACCATTGCAGCCCAGCAGATACATAGAGGTGGCATTGTCCTCAGGTGCGGCGTTTCTGGGCCGGGTGGGAAGGCCTGCTTCCTCCCCCCCCAGTGGTGGTGCGGCCTTCCCCTCTGACCTAGAATCACACCCGGGGCCTCTTCAAGGCTTCTAGTGTGCTTCTAGTCCTGAGGAGAAGACCTCCTTCTTTACTCACGATGTCCTGCCACTTCCCTATTGCTTTCTGTCCTGTCCTGGTGAAGGCCTAGAAGCCTGTCCTGGTGAGGGCCTAGAAACCTTTCTGACCTGTCCTGGTGACGGCCTAGATTGTGCCCTCACCCAATTGGCTAGAACTGATGTCTGTCCTGGTGAGGGGCCAATTGGAAGGCGCTTTGTGCCTTCCAATTGGCCCTTCACCCAGACTTATCCTGCCCACTCTCCACCCACTTAGCCCTTAACGAATAATGAAGAAGGGAAAGATTCACTGTATGATTCAAATGTTAACATATTTTGTTTTATTTCTAGAATAATGAACACTGTGGATTTATTTCTATTGTTCTCTCAAAACGTTAGGTACATATGATATGTTAAAGATGAACAGAAGGTACTTCTTCACACAGTCTGAAATTATGGACCTTGCCATTGGAGAAACATGCTTCACCTTTAAAAGGTGAGAAGATCATTTTTTTTAATTCAGTTACGCTTTCCAAAAAGAGCCTCTTGTGGCGCAGAGTGGTAAGGCAGCCGCCTGAAAGCTTTGCCCATGAGGTTGGGAGTTCAATCCCAGCAGCCGGCTCAAGGTTGACTCAGCCTTCCATCCTTCCGAGGTCGGTAAAATGAGTACCCAGCTTGCTGGGGGGTAAACGGTAATGACTGGGGAAGGCACTGGCAAACCACCCCGTATTGAGTCTGCCATGAAAACCCTAGAGGGCGTCACCCCAAGGGTCAGACATGACTCGGTGCTTGCACAGGGGATACCTTTACCTTTACCTTACGCTTTCCAAAGAGTCAAAATATTTCACTAATTCAAAGATGTCTAGGGAAAAGACATCTTTGTTGAAACTAGTGGATATGCAGTGATTATTATAATGAAGAGTTTGCTTTCTTTCTTTCTTTCTTTCTTTCTTTCTTTCTTTCTTTCTTTCTTTCTTTCTTTCTTTCTTTCTTTCTTTCTTTCTTTTACCATGCTTTTTATTACCTGAAGGAGTTCCAGATCGGCTTCTTCTCCCCACAACAAACACCCTTTGAGGTATCTGAGGCTAGAGAACTCTAAGAGAACTGTGACTGATTCAAAGTCAACCAGCTGTCTTCATGTAGAGGAGCAGGGAATCAAAACCCAGTTCTCTAGAATAAGAGGCCAACACTCTTAACCACTATACCAAGCTGTCTCTCAACACCAAGCTGGCATTAGTACACATAGGCAATGTGTAGGAAATATAATTCAATTGGTGCACATATTTCTGCCTGATATTTCTCATGTTGGGCCTCATGTGGATTGTTTGGGGGAGCAGCTGCATTCAACAAAAGTGTCAGATCTGAGGAGATGCAGAATGCCGGAAGTAAGAGCCCAGTTCAACAGAAGCACAATTATCCTGGTTGTCTCTGTTATAGCATCACAGACAGAAGACGAACTATTCAATTTTGAACAGTTGTTCTGACATTAAAATATTATGGTCCAAGATAGGCATGTTTCAATTATTTATTTACAAATATGGGAACACGCATAAAACTTTTGACTGTTCACATCTGTCTGTCTCTCTTTCTCCCTTCTTTTGCACTTTCTCTTTCTACTTCTCTTTGTAGCAGAAAATGAAGGGCAGACCATCCGGCATAAAGAGACAATGAAAAAAAAACCCAAGCATATTCCTGTATATTAATAACCCCTACATGTTTAACACTGAGCTTCCATAGGGGAATTTGGAAAACAAAAAAGCAGCTTCAAACAGGACAGATGTGGACTGTTAGCATGGCTAAGGTTCCATTGTTGTTTCAGGGTTGTCTAACAAGTTCCTAGCTTTCTCAAAAATGTGTCTCCTATCCATCATCAAATTCCTTTTATACTTTTTTCACACTTATCCCCTGTAGCTGTAACTTCCTTTTCTCCTGTCTTTTAACTTCACCTCTGGTCAGCCCCCTATGATGATATTAACTGAAGTTTGGGAGTCCTCAATAATTTGGGTTGCAGGGTGCCCAGCAACCCCACACAATGGTCACCAAGTTGTCACAATATAGCCTCACAAGATCTCAATTGCATGCTTTGTTCTTGCTTTCAAAAATAGGCATTGATTTTAGGCTTCTTTTAACCTCATGGTCCATTTTTATCACATTTCAAATGGTTCTTCAAATGTGGGACATCCTGCAGATTTGTTGGAAAATATCCACCAATCCATACACATCCCCCTGTGAATTTTTAAATCAGAATTCTGAGATCATTGTTCAGAAATGTGGCTGCTGGCTCGCAGCAGACCTATATTAGTGACACGGCTGGATCCATCCACAAGAAAAAGTTGCCACTGGGCTCACATCCCCCCTTTCTTTCCCCGCCTGCCGAGCACACTGAAAGGGCCAGCCTCACCTGGCCACGGGGAAGGCACAGGGAGGAGGGGCAGGGCCTGGATCCTATTTAGCTGGGAGCCCACATTGGAGACCTCCCTTTGTCCTGTGGCTCCCAGCACTTCTATTTGACTCTATTTGACTCACATCCATGGGTCTCTAGGTTTGCGGGAGTGGTGAAGGGGATAGCACAGGGGTGGGGGTGGGAGTACTTGTGTTCAAGCCCCCCCCCCTCTTCCTTTTGGTGAGGCTGGGCTGTTCCCAGCAGGAAAATCTCCTGGGAGAGCGACCAAGGGTGCACACATGCTTTCCCGTGCCGCAGCAGCTCAATGGAGCTGCATAAGTCTCTGCTTTCCTCATTCACTCTGCCCTTCACTCTTGGCCTTCACAGAGCTGCTGGGTCTCACAGTCGAGTGCTGGCCCCAGTCTCTGTGCACTGGGTTTTTTCCCTTGGGACTTTGGTTTCTATGAGATGGCATGGGATTTCATCTCCATTTTCCTTGCATCTGGGTCTTGGGGAAAGGGCTCTGGCTGAGTTTTAGGATATTTGCTTGGCCGGCTGGGGGTTCTTAAATGTAAAGGATAGCTTCTGTAATTTAGTTTATTAATGAACATTAGCTCAGCCTTGTTGTGTAAGAAGCTTTACCCCAGCACTAATGGGATACAAATGAATTTCTGTGAATCTTAATGCATGAGCACTGTCACATTTTGTAGGTTTGATAGTTTTGTTCAAACAAGCCTATTTCCATTTGTCACCCCCCTTTTTTTGTCTTCTTTTGGGCAAGGGGAACATGCTAGCAGGCATTTTGCTGCCTTTGTAATGCATGGATGGGTGTTGGATTTGCCTTGTTGATTATTCATCTTCTAAAAAATGTTTAAAGGCTCTCTTCTTTTGTAATCAATAAAACTGAGATGTCCAAGGACCTCTGATTTCAGCTGGCTCTGGACTTGCCTAATAAGTTTTACATTACAGGGCAGCATGGTAACATAACAAAAAGAAAAGGAAATAAGAACATAAGGATAGGAGGGAAAGAAAAAAATCATCAGGCTAGTTTATCACTTTGTTGACTGAGGTATCATCATGACCTCTTTGGTAATGCAGGATCAATAAGCTTGGATATGACTGGAGACCCAAAACTGCATGAGGGTAATTGTTGTGTCTTCTTGCCTTGAGGAGAAACACCAAACTGGGGAGGGGGGAATGTTCTTCAAAAGTGGGACATCCTGCAGATTTGTTGGAAAATACCCATCCATACATAGATGCCCCCCCCCCCCGGTGTGAATTTTTAATCAGAATTCTGGGATCATTGTTCAGAATTAGGTACAATAATGTTTAGAATTGATATTGACGTTTAGAATGTGCAGAGAATTTTAAATTTAGTATGTTAACCATTTTTATAAATGCCTTATAAAGTAGATCTATGCTGTGCTCTTCCATATTGCTATCAGAGAGCTCCAACTGAGAGAGACTGATTGCCCAGTAGCACCCTAGGGAATTCAGGGACTCCCAAGCTCAAGAATTATTCATTTAAGCTCTATCCTATATTAGAAGAACCACTCAGTCATCATTACAAGCCCTTTCACTCATATTTTGTCTGACTGAGCTAAAGACATTTTGCAAAACTTTAAAACTTTTTTTCTTTTGGAACATCTTGATTTTGAAGCTTCCAGTACATCCAGGTTGAAGATAGATTAATTTCTTCCTACTGAGAGCTACAGATTAGAATTATCAGTTAGTGTCAGGCTTAGAGTAAAATTTGGCAGATATGAGTAAATGGCTGGGTGCAATTCCAGCAACGATGATTTGGGAGGATAAGTACTTGGAAAGCTTGGCTTCTCAACTGCTGAGAAGCTTAGGAAGATGTCCAGATAATAATATATACAAGCAATGGTACTCAAATGCTAGGAACCACCGTGTTAGGAAATAAAGAGAATGACCAGGAAAATAAAGGGCTCCGATTATTTAACTGTCTGACATTGGTAGATGTTGCTGATGGTAACAGCACAGGGGAAACCTAAAACCTGTATTTCTGTGAAGTGCTCCAGAGAATTGAAGAGCTGGTGTTTTCAGATGTAACGCATGTTGCAACTCAGAGATCCATACTATTATTTTTTGACAAAGCAGGAAATGAGGCAACCATGGCTTGTCCCACCGCTTCTCTACCAAGCCACGTCATTCTTTCTCTTCTACCTGCACATGGAAATGATCAAGGCACAGAACAAAGGTAAGAATGGGGGGGGGACACCCCCATTACCATGTACTGCACTACATTAATGTACGATGTTGCACTCTAGATTGCAATCTGGCTACCCTAAATGAAAGAAGGGAAATTGGTCTTTTTATCAGGGAAATTGGTACACCACTGAACAAATGTATAATATTTCATTTATTTATCTGAAAAAAAAATCTATGATATCTTTCCTGGGAAGCCTGTCCAAAGTGGGTTGCAAAATAAAACAAAAGAAAAACATAAAACAGCATGACAGTTATTAAATTCCAGTATTCAGAAACACAGCCAGAGCATAAAACATGAGGCAATCTAAAATGGCTCTTCTCTTCATAGACATTTCTCAGGCTAAAAACAGATTAAAAGAGGATGTTATGAAAAACTCAACCTTGAATTAAACGGCTCAGTAAATGCAAATGTTTTGGCTTGCCACCTAAAAGAAAGTAGTGGAGGTGCACCATGAACCTCAAGGGACAGGGAAGACGAGGTGCCACTGCTGAATAAAAGCCCTGTCTATCATGATAGCCCATCTCACCTGTAAGCAGGGGGAAGGGTCACAGTGGGATTTGGGAGGAAGATCCCTTTGGAATGATCTGGAGTGACTTTCCCATGGCTCTTGCAGACACTGGAACTGAACAGGAGAAGGTGTTTGTTTTGGTTTGCAAATCATGTTTACCATTTTGAATCATTTAAAAATGCTCTAAATTCAATTCAGCAGCATAAGGAACGCATTTCATCATTTCCCACTTCTCCGACTTGTTTCCTGAAGCTGATTGCAACGTGACAACCCACAACTATCATCCTATAAAACTGATTTAAGTTCACCCACTTCATTTGGCAATTCATTCAGTTAGTGCTGATAATGCTTTCACTTACAGAGCTTTCCTGTTCTGGGCTACATTCAACAGATATTAACTTCACTGTCAATATTTAACTCAGCTCTACAAACAACTTTTGAGATGGAGCACTTAAATATCAGGAAATGTGGGGGAGACTCCTTGCTCAAAGTCATGACTAGCATATCAATTTTCCTCTGACAATGAGGATCTTCAGGAAATCATTTTATTCCCATTGTTGCTGTTTTTTTTCCAATTCCACTAAATGATCTCAATAGACAATTAAAAAACAAACTAATTAACCTTTCCATACCACCTTTCTAATATATCAATCTTCTATAGTTTCATTAGCTATGAGGCCAAGCAAGACCTAGTAATCATATTTAATTTTTCACCTATTGATTTAGTGAGAAAATATAGTGTTGCCTGCTTTTTGCAGTTATAAGTTAAGAAGGTTAATCATCTTTTACAATAAAATCCACTTTTTTATCCCCTCCACCCTGGCCAATAGCACATATTCTTATGCAATGAGAGCGAATGTGTTGGATGTCTACTAAAATTTTATAATGCTCATAAAGTGTGTTGTTTTGTACAACTTTGACTTTCATTTCATTTATGCAGGGAGTAATTTGGAAATGTCATGCAGCATAAGATCCTAAGGGTCTTGCTGCATTAGACAAAATGTCCAGTAAATCTAGAACTCTGTTGCCAGTAGTTATGTCCCAGAAGCTGAGTAAAGGAATAATACTCCAGTCCTTCACAGAATCTGGGTAATATTAAAAAACATATATTCTAGACCAAGGAGTTTTCAGCAGAACCTTGTGGCTCATCAAAAGCCTATATAGCTTCAGTATATATGTCAGTAATGATGGAAAATGTTGTCTACTGTCCATCTCACCTAACAACACTATCACAGATAGAACAAGAAGAACAAAAACTCAAAATCCAGCAACTAATAAGGGGAGGGAAATTAAAGTAGAAACAAAATATAATAGTGATATATAGATATAGATAGAAAGATATTTTACTCAGCGCCTGCCAAGGAATGCACCGAAAAGTTTCACTCAGCTCTTTCAGAGATGGCAAGAAAGCAACCTCCTCCCCCCACAGGTCCAAAGTCACCCCATCCCACCTGACTCTGTCCGACAAGCCCCATGTGCTCTGCAGCATGGGCACCGCAGAAACCCCCCTGGTTAAAAGAAGGGAAAAAGGAGAGAAGTGGCGAGCCGAGGGAGCAAGAAGTGCGCCCATGCCTGGTTCAGAGTGGGACAGAGAGCTATGTGGATGTGGTGGCAGTGGCAGCAGCAGCCCCTTTTCCCAGGCAGGGCCCTCTCCCCTCCTGTGGGGGGTTGTCCATAGCCATGGCTGGGGGGGGCTAGTTGAAGCTCTTCCTCCACGCTAGCTGGCAGCTCCTCTGGCTGGGTCCCCACTGGGCTTTGGCAACGAAGTTGGGGTCACGGTGAAGAAAAGGTTGAAAACCACTGCTGTAGAGGCTCTTCATGTGTGCAGATGCCCCCTAGGGAAATAATGGCCTGGGTACTGCGGCCATGTGGCCTGCTGGTGGGCTGCCAACCCATGCACTGGAACAAGTAGCCATAACCATCATAGAGGCACTGCATCTGCTGGTAGGCCTGGGTGTCCCTGCCAGTCCTGGCCTCCCCCATCCTTGAGAAGGCAGCATAGCACCAGATGCTGCAGCCCTCCATGAGCCTGGGCCTTTTCCAGACTTGTTCATATTGCATGGCTGGGGCCTTTCCTGGATCCCTGCTGTCTTATATTGCTGCCTCGTTTTTTGGGAGGGAGGGAGGGTCGTTACCCTTTCTTTCTGACCAAAATTGAAATAGGGCATAGGAGACTATCGGCCTTATTCACACTGTCATTTGTCTCTCTTTCCTCCCACTGACCTCTCAGACTTCAGCAGCCTGGTTTGTATTTTATATATATATATATATATATATATATATATATATATATATATATATATATATATATATATATATATATATATATATATATATATATATATATATATATATATATATATAAATACATACATACATACATACATACATACATACATACATACATACACACACACACACACACACACACACACACACATACATACATACATACATATATATATATATATATATATATATATATACATATATATATACATATATATATATATATATACATATATATATATATATATATATATATATATATATATATATATATATATATATATATATATATATACACACACATATATATATATATATATATATATATATATATATATATATATATATATATATATATATATATATATATATATATATATATATATATATATATATATATATATATATATATATATATATATATATATATATATATATATACACATATATATTATATGTACCAAGAGAGTAACAGCTTTTTGAAGTCTGTTAGCAAGAAGAGCAATTTATATTTTAGCATCTACATTCATCAAAGAAATAATTCAAACATTTGCACACTGAGGCCAATTCTGAACTGGCATAAAAGGCCAAGAGGGTGGTCATGTGGAATCTAGGCAAATCCCCGCTTCTACATCATCCAGATGCTGGGCAGGCCCCCTTACGGGCATGCCACAGATCAGGCCCTCAGTTGCCCTTGGCTGTGGGGTCCAACAGGGCCTCTCCTGCAGTAGGTCCGTGTGGACAGGGAAGAGCCATGCCTTCCAGGCCATGCTCCTCCCTGTACTACAGTGGTCCAGAGGGGGCAAAGAATGCCTTGGTTGACTTTGTGGCATTTTGTTGTGACATGGAGCAGAACAAGGCATTCAGTTTTATTTTGCAGTACATTGGGATTGTGTGGAACTAAATCCCACCCTCCTGCAAAAAAATTTTTAAAAACCCGCAGCCCTCTTGCATGGCAGAACTGTTCACCCACTGCTTTGTTTCTTGTGGGACACATTTCAGTATTTGAAGTAGATCTGCTACTGAAATGTGTCTCCCATGGGGGTACAGTAAACTGCGGAGCTTTATGTTTCACAGCACTGCAACAGCAGTGGCCCAGTGTGGCTGCATGCACGATGCTCACCAAGAAGCTATTGCTGAATATTGTCTCAACATGGAAGATTAATGTGAAAGAAAAAAAAAAATTTCCAATTATTTTCTGAGAATTCTTTGCCTTTACTGTAAAATTCAGAATAAAATTTATAAAGCTGATTTCAGTAGAGGCAGTGTGTAACGTATTGTTCTCTTTTTGACCAAAGGAATACACTGCCTTAAACAATATTCTAATATGACTGGCATACACAAGTTAAAGTGTTTTCTGCTTTCACTGTCAGTATATTATTTAGTTCATATTTAACAATTTGCAATTCCTGTAAAAGATCTGCTGTGGGAGATATAGCAAATTGACTTAAGAGACAGTTCAAATTATTTTTAAGTTGTTTCTTTCATTTTTCTAAGTTTCTTATGAAAAGCATATGTAATGGTTATTCCTCTAATAAAAGCTTTACAAGCAATCCATTTAATCGTTCAAGTATTAGCTGTTCCCTGATTAATATTAAAATATTCTGATAACTTGGCCATCATCTGAATTTAGAAGTCTTATCATTAAGCAGAAAACCATTAAAATACTATAAACCAGGTGGCCTAACCCAGTCTGGAAACTGAAGGGATAATGATATGGGGGCAGGGTCAGAAATAACAATAATGGCTTTATCACAGGCAACAATCTGATACATCAGGGAAGCTGAAATGAGAAAATAATCTAACCAGAAACAATTATGATGCACAGAAGAAATAAAAGCATAATCTTTGCCCATTGGGTGCAGTAGGCTCCAGGGATCAATCAAACCTATAGCTTTGAACATAGATCTTATCAAATAATATTTGCATGGGTGTGTGCTTAGATCTAATGTAGAAATGTATTTAATGTATTTCATTTACATCTTCCCCGACCAGCAGATAGTTACATGTAAAATTTACCAAGGGGTAAAAGCTTTGATGAAGCATCTCTGTGGAGTCCCCATTTGGTCTATACATATTAATCATAAGAATAATAGAAGTAGAGCTTTTCACTACCAAGATAATAAAAGCAACCATTTTAATCTATTATCATTGGCTGAATCTGAAAAGAAACATATGTATCAATTAATCAACAGATACATTGATTAAATGTATCTGTTACATATACCTCCTGTTCCAATCCTTACCCAGGTAATTCTTATACTTTGCCATTATGAGTTTCTTGTAAAAACATGACATCAGTGTTAAGAAATAACCTTTTATTCTCATTGGAATCCCTCAGACTCTTACCATTCCATTATATCCTGTTGAACATAATACTTGAAAATGCTTATTCCTTGGTCCCAGAAATGTTACAGTACAGAGAACTTTGCTATCTATAGAGAGTTTACCAAAAAAACACACAACCCCCCCTCCGAAAGTACATATGATGTAAAGGTTCATAAGAGAATCAAAAAAGTGGAGGGGAAAATATCTAACCAATAGTTATGCAACAAAATCACCAATGTAGAACAAGAAAAGGATTTTTAAAAAGCAAACCAAAACCTAAACATTAAAAATGAGCTAATTAAAAACAAAACAAAAATCTTTGTTTCAATATGCCACAATTTCCTACAGCACTAGCCATCCCCATACATTTCATTACACAGATATATCTGGACTAGCATCAATACTAACTGATTAAAACTAATGAAAGAGAGGGGAAAGTCTTGGAAATACCTATTTAGAGACTGAAAATATAAATAAAGGAGAGAGGTGTGTGACAAGCCCAGGGTGTTTTCTGTAAGCTGGCAATAAACCCAGACAATTAAAGCATAATACTGAAGAAAAAAAACCTCAGCTCTAAGCCAAGCTGATTAATATAAATGTGGATAATCTACTATTCTTTAATGATCACAGTCAGCAGTTTTCTTCAAAAATTCACATCAAACTGTTTATTTTGCTGTGGGAAAGTCTTAGCCATTTGGAACAGTAAGGCTGAAATCATGTAACTCAGTGAGAAATGACATTGTAGCAGTCAGATTCTAAAACTTTTTGATCTGGCCTTGATAGTGCATGGAGAAAATATAATAGTTGCAAAATTATTTAGGATTTAATAAATCTCAAGATACCACAACCTTCTGCTTTGGTTGTATTTCTGCTTTGGTTGTATTTCTACAAGAAATGGGATGTCAGGAAAAGAAGGTCTTTTCACTGGAGAAGACAAGGAGTAAAGCTGAGACCACCTAGATACCAACCATGTGCTCTATCACTGAACTATGACTCCTCCACAAAGCCTGCACTTTCTAAAACATCTTTATTCTCCTGGTGTGATGGACCAGTTCCATCATTCTTTGAACCTTTTCCTTTATTATGGCAATAAAACTAGTATATTCCCATTGACTCGAATCAAGTGAAGAATTTCCATGAATAGAAGGCAGGGATTCTCACCAATACATCCCACCACAAACATCCAACTGCTTCCTTATGTAATTCATGGGAATCACATATCCAGGCAGAGGAATTTCAGAGGATATTTGGGGCTATAGGTGGATAGGAGCAAACTGGAAGCCATGTGCTGCTGATGGAAATCCATTCTACCCTTGGAAATCCTCCAGTGGATCCAAGCTGTGAGAAGTTTAAAAATAAGGACTGCTAATTTGACACATGAAACAGTTGATGCAAAACAACGTTGCCCTAATTACAAGATATGTGTCCATTAGTGTGTTTCCAGGAAATGTATAGATTCCCCTCTTACATGATTTTTTGTGGTATTAACTAGCACTTGAAACATCCGAATATGCTTATAAGTGAGTACTTAAACAAATTAATGAGCTGCAGCTACAATGAATGATTGTGTCATTTAGAATATGGTGTACATTAATGCATTTGACAATGGCAAAGAAACTAGATCATTAAAATGGGTCTTTATGGCCCCTGAGGGTGAACAGCAGAGGGCCTAATCAAGATGAAGAACTACAAGTACCCTGACAATAACTGATTAAATGTGACTGAAGAATAGCAAAGAGTAGATAGCCTGGACTAGCTTGTTCCTCATAATATCTAGATATGGTCAAATGATTTCAGAAGAATGATTTGGGGTCATTGGGAGGATAACTGTGCTCTTTCCAGCTGAACTTATGGAATTTGCTTGAGCCAAACTAAAAAAAGAAATTCTGACTGCCTATACAATATGCATTGGCTGTTTTCAACAAGACATATTTGAAAGTCTAATACATCCCACTGAAAATCTCCACTAAAAACGTGATCAGTAAACCACATTTACTCTACCTCCCCCTCCTGCTGTGGCCCCAAATTCCTGCAAATGTTGCCACTGGAGCATTTGCCTGAAGAGAGAGTCAGATGTCTGATATTAGAAGAGAATCCATGAAAACAATCTGCCTACATCCACAGAAAGTAGATTCAGGATCTACTCCAGTCTTCATACTATATTTCTGCCATGTGGTCAAGGTGGTTTGCAATACCAACTGCTTCAAAAAAGGAATTACAAAAGCCAAAACAATCAATATCACTAAACATTATAAAGTTGAACTTGGATGCAGCCTACCCACTCCTTAGCTGATTAGCCACTCCTGGGACTGTGCCACCAATAGTAAGAGAGCAATCTGTCAATGAGAGCCAATCAGTTCAAATTGCACTCTGCCAATGAGTGCCAAATAGGTTCAAATTGCATTTTGCCAGTGAGGCCCAATCAGTTCAAATATTAATCTGGCAATCAATTCAAATCGCATGCAAACAACTGAGTCCCTACCTGATTGGCCCTCCCTGGGGGGTGTACCACCAATAGGGAGAGAGTGCTCTTCCAACAAGGGACAATTGTGAGCATTATTTGTCCTCTTCTTCCTCTTTGAGCTGCTTGCTGGGTGGAAGAGATAAAGGCCTCTCTTAAAGCCCCTGCTACTGGTAAGTTGCTCCCTCTTCAACCTCTTTCCACCCTCCATCTTCTCTGGGCAAGGAAGGAAACCAGCTGCTTAATTGCTTCCTGTGTTGGTCTCAGGTTTCAGCTCTCTGTTGGAAGGAAGCACAGACAAACTGCCAGGTTGAGAGAATCAGTATTTTAACAAAATGTCCAAGGGTATGAGCAGATCACAAGTTGTGTCCACAACCCAGCCCTCCCAACCTCAAGTTAATATAGGCTGTCAGTAGCCTTTCAATCGTCACTCTGTGATGACTCACCATCTTCTGCAGTCAGCAACTGTCTTGCTAACATGCTGTGGTACCTTTCGGACTGAAGCTGTCTTCCAGCACATAGCTGGCATTGCTTAATTGGCTCAGGTGAGCCAGGTGTGCTGACAAGGCAGGGAGCTACAGCTGGAAATTGGCCAGAGGAATGAGGAGCTCCTGCAACAACTTTGGAAACTAAGCTCTGGTTTGTCTGCAGCTTCATTGCCTCTTGCTGGTAAGAGCTCTCCACCTGTTGAACATCTGACTTGGCTAAGCTCTCATTCAGCTGAAGCATGAGTGATGCTGGGAGCTCCTAGCAAAGCTTTTCCTCTGAAGAGTCCTCCCGAACATGACCTGGGCTCATAATGGCTCTTTCCCATGGCTCTTTCCCATGGGGGGGGATTTCTTTTTTACTTGAAGAGTGTGTAACTGATTAAGCGCCAGCTCCTACGCCAGCAAAAAAGGTCTTTCTGGGACAATGAATGAACACATATTCGTTACTACTGGTGTTTTCAGCTTTTTAAAAAACAGTTTTTAAAGGGAAAGGGGCTTTTCGGGAGCACGAACACAACAGTTCATTGGCTGTTCTGTTGGATTGACGGCTAGGGGCGGGAAGAAGCGTGGAAAAATATCGCTTCCCTTGTTGCGATTCCAGCGAGACCGGAAACCTTTGGGGAATGAATACAACACTACTGGGACTTCAATATTTCACTAAAATTAAAGGTATGCGGAATGACGAAATTCCACTATTTAATATAGCGTTTCTGCATACTGAAAACATTCAGCAAACTTAGTCCTTGTGCAGAAAGCCCCTTGGTTTTTCTCAGGCCTTTGGTGGTTACTTCAGGAGCTGATAGTATGAGCTCACTGATTTGGGCTCTTTATTCTTGCCTTTTATTGAGGCATAATGTTCATTAAGAAGAAGAAGAAGAGTTGGTTCTTATATGCCGCTTTTCCCTACCCAAAGGAGTCTCAAAGCGGCTTACAGTCACCTTCCCATTCCTCTCCCCACAACAGACACCCTGTGGGGTGGGTGAGGCTGAGAGAGCGCTGATATCACTGCCCGGTCAGAACAGTTTTATCAGTGCCGTGGCGAGCCCAAGGTCACCCAGCTGGTTGCATGTGGGGGAGCGCAGAATCGAACCTGGCATGCCAGATTAGAAGTCCGCACTCCTAACCACTACACCAAACTGGCTCTCACTGGTTAAAGAACCCCTCCAAGATGGAGGTCCTGTGATTGAGCAGGAAAGGGGCAGGACAGGAAGAGCATCTCCCCACATTTGCGGGGGTACAACTTTACATCTCACCCATGGCAAGGAATTTGGGGGTGATTCTGGATGCCTCCATATCGAAGAAAGTCACAGGTCACAGGGGTAGTACACACAGCGTTTTACCATCTTTGCCAGGTGCAGCTACTAGCTCCATACCTGTGGCTATATTGTTTGGCCACAGTGATCCATGCAATGGTCTCCTCTAGATTGGATTTCTATAACTCTGGTTCTGACGTTTAAGACCAACCGTGGCTTGGAGGCCACTTGTCTGCTTATGTTCCTTGCAGGTCTCATTGCTCTGGGCCCAGAGAGATATGCCTGGCCTCAACCTGGGCCAAGGCCTCCTCAGTCCTGGCCCCAACTTGGTAGAATGAACTACTGGGAGAGCTGAGGGCCCTGACGGCACTGTAAAAGTTCTACAGGGCCTGTAAAATACAGGTCTTCCATTATATCTTTAGTTGAGGTTGGGTCTGTTAAGATCAATGGTTACACTATTCTATCTGATGAACCCCTTTCATGGATAGTTATGGGGAGGCTAGAGGATTTTTCTTTCTACCATCTTATGATTGTGATTTTTATAGTTTTGGGGTTTTATGGGGTGCTATTATGTGATCCACTTTGACTACAAGGAGGAAAGTAGACTATAAATTGAATGAATGAATGAGATCCAGACTCTCAGAATTTTGAGGTTCAAAAGGAATAATCTTTACTGGCTCAAATGTTGGTCTGAAGCAGCAGAACAAATTTTGAGTCTGGTGGTACCTTTCAGACCAACAAACTTTTATACAAGGTATGCACTTTCATGTGCATGCATATTTCCTCAGATACAATATTATGGAATGGAAGTAATCAGTTCATACTTATAGGCAAAGTGTAAGAGTAAATTTACATACATTTGTTAACCATTTTCATTAGGCTGTATATAAATTAACCATTTTCATTAGGCTGTATATAAATGTATTCTTCACTGGCAAGATTATATATGAATATATGGTATGATTATATATGAATATATGCTTCATTTTCCTTACTGAAGCAGTGCACAAAGGTTTAAAAGAAAGTTACAAAGCAACATGTTGCAAGTAGGACTATATGCTCACATATCAGTAGATTGTGAGAAGTGAGAGCTTAATGGAGGATATTTTCCTTCTGGCAACCAGAAGAGAAAGGAAGTGGGCTACTGCCATTGTTTAAACAAAGGGATCTCCAAGTCACATGTACTGGGGAATTTCCATTCTGCGTGGCTGCAATTGCACCAGTGACCATTTGGTGTCACTAATGAGCAGTGGGATCAAGATTGCAGGGAGAAATATCAACCACCTCAGATATGCAGATGATACCACTCTAATGGCAGAAAGCAAAGAGGAACTAAAGAGCCTTTTGATACGAGTGAAGGAGAAGAGTGCAAAAATTGGCTTAAAACTCAACATCAAGAAAACTAAGATCATGGCATCCAGCCCTCTCAATTCCTGGCAAATAGTTGGGGAAGAAATGGAGGTAGTGATAGATTTTATTTTCCTGGGCTCCAAGATCACTGCAGATGGGGACTGCAGCAAAGAAATTAAGACAGTTGGTTCTGGGGAGGAAAGCTATGGCAAATCTAGACAGCATCCTAAAAAGCAGAGACATCACCCTGCCAACGAAAGTGCGTCTAGTCAAGGCTATGGTCTTCCCAGTTGCAATGTATGGCTGTGAAAGTTGGACCATAAGGTAGGCCGAGCATCAAAGAATTGAGGCTTTTGAACTCTGGTGCTGGAGAAGACTCTTGTGAGTCTCTTGGACTGCAAGGCGAACAAACCGGTCAGTCTTAGAGATCAGCCCTGCCTGCTCCATAGAAGGCCAGATCCTGAAGATGAAACTGAAATACTTTGGCCACCTCATGAGAAGGAAGGAACCCTGGAGAAGAGCCTAATGCTGGGAGCAATTGAGGGAAAAAGAAGAGGGGGACGATAGAGAATGAGGTGGCTGCATGGAGTCACTGAAGCAGTCAGTACAAACTTAAATGGACTTTGAGGAATGGTAGAGGACAGGAAGGCCTGGAGGATCATTGTCCATGGGGTTGCGATGGGTCAGACACAACTTCGCACCTAACAACAACAACAATGAGCACATGGGTGAAGTTTAACAGGTCAACACAATAATTCACAGTTGACTTCCCCCAATTACTTGCTCATTGCAATTCCAACACTTTGCCAGACACCAGAGAGCTTTGACTCTTGAAAGCTCATGCTTTAAAAATCTTGCTGGTCTACAGGGGCTACAGGACTGAAATCTAGCTGTTCTATTGAACACCAACATGGCTGCCTTTTGAAAAAAAAATTGTGAAGAATATTGTGCATACATACATATCTTTATTACTGTCATAGACCAGCAAAATCAAAACAATTTCACAGTTACACAAATAATATGGCTAAAACATGGTTTTACTCATACACTTAGTCTATGTGTATTGTAGGCAGACAATAGCTTCCAAGTGATGTTGTTGAAGCTGCAAATATGAATGGTATCCGCTGGGTACTTTATATCTTGGCCAACCAATGTACCTATATATGTACCATGTATAGCATTAGCATTTCAGAAACCTATACTAAGAATCAGCTGGCCCAAAATCTGCTATATCAATAGAGTCAATTCAGTTTGCCTTTTCCAGACCTCCAAATAAATGTGCACAATAATGGGTATTTGTTCACTTTCATTAAACAATGTGACATAACCCCAGCATATATACAGGGTAAACATAAATACCAATAACTACATCCATTACTTGGGAAGTAAGAAAATTCACATTCACTGGTTCGACATTAATGTTGATGCTTTAAGTGTTTGTTTTTTATGGTGAGACACAAAACCTGAAGGCTTCCATTTAAACTGAAGGATGAAATCATGAGTACTGAAAATGTTTGATTGATGAAAAAATAGGCAGAAAAATCAACCCTAACACTTAGTAAGAGTTTGGAATAAAGTAGTTTCTTTCTCAACCTGAGTTGTACTGGCTCGTCATTCTTTTGTAATATTGATGACTTACAACAATGGGTGGTATTTATTTAGTATTTATTTATTATATTTATATACCTCCCTCCCCAGAAGCTGAATAATTCAGGAGATAAGACTCCACACTGCAAAAACTTAAAAATATTCAGGATTTTTTAGTCACTTTGCAATTTTCTCCTCTAAATTATGTATTTCCATCTGCAATATTTTATCCTATATTGTTTCCCCTAAAATACATTCCACAATTGCTAAAATAACTTAGGTATCTTTGATAAGTGAATATTTGGCTTCAATATCCACTATTCTTTCAGAAATCTTAGAACAGTCAGGAAACATGTAGATGAAAGTACTGTTTTCTATACGGATTAGTCAGAAAATAACATGGCCATGAGTTAAAAATATGTCTATTGTAAAATAATTTGGTTAAAATAACTTGGTTGTAAGTTTAAAAAATACGTTTTCTAGGCTACATAGATTTAACAGTTTGGAAATGTTGGATTGAAAGGAAAGAACTTTGCAATTATCCTGGAATTTTCTGTCCTCTAAACCAGGGGTAGTCAACCTGTGGTCCTCCAGATGTTCATAGACTACAATTCCCATGAGCCCCTGCCAGCATTTGCTGGCAGGGGCTCATGGGAATTGTAGTTCATGACCATCTGGAGGACCACAGGTTGACTACCCCTGCACAATTTGCTGACACAGTTTGCCCATGCAGAAGCCATCACTGTCAACTGAAATACTGCTGAACATTTATTGTAGGCATGAAACAGAAATTTAAAAGATGGAAAATCAACACATTTTAGTCAGTTTGGTGAAACAGCCAATCTCAATTAATATTTTTAGAATTAAGGCAGGAAGAAACGGGGTTTCTTGAACAAAAGATGGATGGAAGAGGAGCTAAAAAGTTTACTGGTTGATATATTCTTAGTCATGAGCCTCTTGTGGCTCAGAGGGGTAAGGCAGCAGACATGCAGTCTGAAAGCTCTGCCCATGAGGCTGGAAGTTCGATCCCAGAAGCCGGCTCAAGGTTGACTCAGCCTTCCATCCTTCTAAGGTCGGTAAAATGAGTACCCAGCTTGCTGGGGGGTAAATGGTAATGGCTGGGGAAGGCACTGGCACACCACCCCGTGTTGAGCCTGCCATGAAAATGCTAGAGGCGTCACCCCAAGGGTCAGACATGACTCGGTGCTTGCACAGGAGATACCTTTACCTTTACCTTTATTCTTAGTCATTATCATTATTATACTAGAACTACATGAGAAGTTCATGTAGCAATGGATGCTTGTTCAACAATTGTAACAAAATTGTGGGCACAAAGATAGGGTAGGATTTAAAAACCCTGTATTTCTAACCCATAATTACTGTAATACAAGCCAGAGTGAGAGAAGTATGTTGACATATTTACACCCAGGCTCTTAGCAGATTTCAGTTCAATCACCATCTTTATTAAAGTGATCCATATCACCCTTACCACTGTCAGTTTTCTCAGTCATATCCAGTGAGAGGTAAGAGGCACTCTAGACAGTATTTCATTTAATTTTTAAATAATAATAATAATAATAATCAGCACCATTATTGTATCTTCATGTATAGACTTTCTCACTGAGAAACAAGGCCTATGTTCTGGGAAACATGAGAAGCCATTTTGGTCTTTATATTTGAAGCAAACCGACAAACTGCTAGATGCATATTATTAGACAATTCCCTGAACAAACCTTGAAAGAGCATCATTGTCAATGGTATTTCATAATGGAGAATGACAGACTTGTCAGTCAGCAATTGAAAAGCTTCACATAAACAGATTAGATGTGCGGACCTACCAAAAGCAGACAAGGAATTGTGATGTTGATAAATAGCAGGCTACTCTTGATTGTGCAGATGACAGTGCAAGGAAACAATGTAAGTATAGCACTGCATAGGAACATAATAAGTATCACATTTGATTTGAAATGTTGGGCTCACTGTCATTTTCGTGCTTTGAGTGCCCGGTTATTTGTGTGATTGTTTATATTGATATCCCTCATCCTAGTCAAACATAGCCCAAAGTAGTTGGCATTAAGATACATAGTACATTTACAATGATATGAAAGTGTATATAAAGCTCAAAGTTAGTGATATCCAATGTGGTGCATGCCAAAGTGTTTCCTGGTTCCCATGCTCAACTCCCCCAGAGCATATTTTCTCCAAACTCAACAGCCCACCTCTTCCCAAGCAATTCCTAGAATATAAGACTTCCCACTAACTTAAAAGGGTTGGGAAACACTGTGGTGAATTCCACACAACGGGCAATTTCGCTAAGTCTGAGAGCTATTGAAAAGTGCTGCAAGCAAAAGCGGCAGGTCTCGGTAACGCACACAGCCAGTTCAATCAAAAAAAAAAAGGCTCTCCCACTAGCACTGCTCTCGTAATGCACAAGTTTCCAGTCTCACTGAAATCGAAACAAAGAAGGCAATATTTTTCCGCGTTTCCTCCCTCCCCTGGCCGTCAATCAAAGAGAGCAGCCAATTAACTGTTGTGTTCGTGTTTCCCTTTAAAAACTGTTTTTTTAAAAAAACACGAAAACACCAGTAGCAACGCATATTCGTTCATTCGATGTATCAGAAAGACCTTTTTCACTGGCTTAGGAGCTGGCGCTTACTCATTTATACACTCTGAAAGTTAAAAAAAAATCCCCCCCCCCCAGTGCTATTTCTGGCTGAAATTACAGGCAGTATCCAACAGGGGGCTGTATTGTGCTCGGAAACTTTACAGGCAATTGCTTGTGGAGGGATTTCAGCAAAAGAAGCATTGCTTATTCGTTGCTTTAGCCGGTTTAAGGGGAAAAAATGGCGATTGCGACTCCGGAAGCTCGAGTGCAAGAGATCAAGGAGGGACACGCTTGCTACCGCTGTATTGAGAACACACATGTCTTTTCCGGATGTGTTGCAGGTTGTTCTCAAGAGTGTAGCGTTTTTTTTAGGGGGAATCCACTTTTCGCTACAACGAAGCAATTTTTGCGGGAGTGTTGCAGAAGTATTGCAGATTGTGTACGTCGTCGTGAATAATGAAGAATAAATAGCGTTACACAATAGTAACACTTCAGCAACATTAACACTGTGTGGAATGGACCTGTCATTAAGTGACGGCAGCTACTTTTTCACATTCTTTAACCTTTTTGTTGTAATTAGGGATGGGCATGAACCAAAACATAATCAAAGCTCATCACAAATTTTGCCTTGTTCATAGTTTGCAAACCAAAGTTTGTGACATGTTTACCAACATGAACTTCCATGAACTCTTAGAGCAGTTCATGGATTTTTGTGGGGGTTCATAGATAAGAAAGCAGAGGTTTAAAGGGTAACCCCCCTGTTTCTTTAACCCTCCTGCTTTTTAAAATGTCCTGCTTTTTGTTTCCTATGACTGTTGTTTCAGGCAAGAAAGCAAATTACAAAAAACAGCTGGGCAGTGGAGAACTACCTGTCGCTCAGATGGGGAGGGGCTTCCTTGTGCGGTTTCTTTAAAGTTTAAATAGATTATCCAAGAATGCCTGTAACAGCTGAGCCATGTGGAATAATCTGTTCCCTGCCTCTCAGCTGTTTCTCGGGCATAATACAAATTCCATTGAAAAGGACCACACTCTCTTTCAACAAGTTATGTGGGGCAATGAACTGGTTTAATTCAGGAAGAAACTCCCTGGTCTGATTTGGTTCATGGTTATATTTGTGCTTTGGCCATGAAGCACAAACCAAAATGAACCGCATTTTCTGGTTAAAATCCAGTAAAAGAATCAAAGTTATTTTATTTTATTCATAGCAGTTTTTAATTGCCTAAAATTGAAAAGGTAATGCTGTTTTACAATGCTAATTACAATGAAATGTGTGAGAGGGGTGACCATTTCAGGATTCCAGAGGGGGAATAGCAGTCCTTTCATAGTGGAGAACAAAATTTACAGAAGTGAACTCATTTTTATCTTCCCAGCCATCAAAATAGACTTCTCATAAAATTGTGCAATAAATGGCATGTTTCATGCATACAGATTCTCACACAGCCTGGACAGGAGTCCTAGCCCTCCCAGCTGCTTATTGCTGCTTGCTACTTATCCACCAGTCATTGAAACAGTGAGGAAACTAATCAGGCAGTGATTATAAATGCACTGTTGTTAATAAGCATTACCATTTGGTGTTCATTTTAGAAGAAGAAGAGTTGGTTCTTATATGCTGCTTTTCCCTACCCGAAGGAGGCTCAAAGCGGCTTACATTCGCCTTCCCATTCCTCTCCCCACAACAGACACCCTGTGGGGTGGGTGAGGCTGAGAGAGCCCTGATATCACTGCCCGGTCAGAACAGTTTTATCAGTGCTGTGGCGAGCCCAAGGTCACCCAGCTAGTTGCATGTGGGGGAGCGCAGAATCGAACCTGGCATGCCAGATTAGAAGTCCGCACTCCTAACCACTACACCAAACGGGATTTAATCCATAGTATGCATGTTATTATGTGCCTGTACATTTTCACATAGCTTTATGGGAAGTCTTGCCTAGGGATATATATCTGGTCCAAAAATATAGCTGAAAAAAACTTATCAGTACAGATTCTCACACAGCTCTGGATACACACAGGGCATTCTTAATGCATGGGCATTCTAGGCATTTGCCTGGAGGCCCCACAGGCATAGGGGGGCTATGCTAATCTATGTATGTATTGATAGTTTATAATATGTGAACGGACAAGCTGCCTTTACAAACCAGCCCTCTTATCTTTAAACCACCCCCCCGCTCCGGAGGAGCGGGAGGAATAAAAGAGTAAGGGCTTGTGGGGAGGAGTTAGGGCGGGCCCTGTCCGGGATAAAAACTCGGGGGGCCCAATCAGGAGCCGCTTTGCGGCTCCTCAATGGGCCCCCCAAGTGTCCATCCAAGGCCAAGCGGCCAATGGGGAGCCGCGCGAAGCGCGGCTCCCCATTGGCCGCTTGCCCAAGCCTCGCTTGCCCTGGCTGGGGAGTCACCAGACAGAAGACGCTGCCTGCCCGGTGAGTCCTCCAGCGGCCCTCCTCCCACTAGGGAAAGGAGCAGGGACGCCGCGTCGAAGACGCGGCGTCCCTGCTCCTTTCCCACCGCCACCATTTTCCGGCTTCTGCCAGACTCGGCCGCTCCTTCGCGCTAGCGAAGGAGCTCCCGGGCCTGGCAGAAGCCTCCCCGGCCCTCCCCAGCCCTTTTCCCGGTAAGGGCCAGCGAGGAGGGCCGGCGAGGCTTCTGCCACTCCTTTCATGCCTGCTCCTTTCATGCCCCTCAATCAGGGCCTGGGGGTCCGGTGGGAGAGGCTTCAGCGAGCCCGCCGCTTCAGCCGGTACTTCAGGGGGAGGAGGGGGAGGGGCGGCCAGAGGAGCCTCCAGCGGAGGACTCAGAGAAGCCCCGGCGCGTCCAAGACGTCCCTGGCCTCCTCAGAGCTCACCTCTTCAACCAGGGCTTCGGGGGGGGGGGAGCAGCAGACACGGGAGGCTCCAGCGGAGGCCTCAGAGCAGCAGCGGTGAGTCCAGGACGTGCCCAGCCTCCTCTGAGCTCGCCGCTTCAACCCGGGGTTCGGGGGGAGGGCCGGTCAGAGGGGGCTCCAGCGGAGGCCTCATAGCATACAGAAACAGCTTCGCCCAGCCCTGCTATGCCCTCAACAAGTCAAGGAACTCGGTCTCTCTTGCAAGGCACTTTTCCCCAACAGAGCTTGCAGCCCTTCCCCATGCCCTCTGGGGAAACGCCACAGATCGACAGCACGAGGGGAGTCCCAGAGAAGAGCGTACACACTGTGATTCTAAGGAAGACAATAATATCGGCCTACAGTGGCCCCTTTACACCCAACAAAGCATTTTTCCTGACTTTGCTTGCATGCACGCTTCTTCCCACTCCACAGCTCACGCCTTCAATACATCTTTCCTGGTCTTAATGGTGCTACTTGCCTTTGAATTTGTTGTGCTGCTTCAGACAAACACCCATTCGCAGCCCCGCTCCGCCTCCCCAGCAGCAGCCTGCCCGCTCCTATTCCTTCAGAGAGCTTCCCCTGAGAAACCTGCCCTTGCCCCAATCGCCGTTATTTTCCTGTCAGCCCTGCTGGCTCTCTTTACCTTGCTGCAGACTTTGCCTCGGCGCTGCCCCCTGCTTGAGACAGAGGCTCCCAGAACCAGCCTGCAGTTACTCGCCTTGGTGCCCCTGCTGCAGAGGCACTTTTGCAAGGCTCTGCAGCCCACCCCACAACAGGTGGCTGCCGTTGTCCACGCAGCTCGAGGCGCTTCTCAGCCCTCTGCTGGGAACCTCAGACTTGCCCCATGTGTGCCTGTTTACTACTGCTGCCAATGGGGTGGAGGGAAGCTGGGTCATTTCTTCCTCTCCCCACAGATCGCCATTGGACACCCTCTTTTGAGCGATCACGCCAGTCTGTGCCGGGGGCAACAGATTCCTGTTTCTACATCTTGCAAGCTTCTCCGGGGGGGGGGGGCAATCAGCAGCTTTCTCTCCCTCCACTCTTGCCTTTTCCCCCACTCAGCATTCTCTTCCCTGGAGCATACTCTTACCTGTTCTGTCTGTGGTTCTGTCTGTGTTTGTGGAGGGGGGGGGAGCTCTTTTAACCTCCTTTCTTCCACTGCATGCACACTTCTATGTTCTGCCTGGGGGGGGGGGCTGCCTCTCCTTGAGGGCTCTGCAAACTACACTGACTTCCCTCTCTTGGCAAAGCCCCGCCTGTTTCACTGGGAGGCTCTTAAAGGCGATGCCCTGATTACCGCCCCTGCTGTCTTTCTTGATATGGTGCTGGAGGGGGCCGTTCTTGCGTAACTAGCTTGGCCGGGAGCGGCCGCGAGTTCCAAGGTCCCTCGCTCACTCCCTCCTGGTGAGTTTTGACTGCTGGTGTGGGTGCGAAGGCCATCCTGGCAGACAGGGGCAAGGTGCATGTCCGCCCACCTGCCTGTATGGCGCTCTGCATCAATCTGCGAAGAACTTGCCCGGGACAGGGAAATGGCAGCCACCTCCCCACGCTCCCAAACCCCCACCCCTTCCTCCACTTGACTACGGATCTCGCAGGATGATTGCCGCCGCCTCCCTGCCCCACAGGTCTGCTTGCCGCCTGTGGCGTTCTCTCTCTTCTCCCCACACACCCCCTTCCCTTACACTGCGGATGCAATGGGGGGAACCTGTGCCTGCTTTTCCCAAAGCCTTCTGCGATTCTTGCCAACAGAGCACCCCCCCCCTTTCAGCCTCCCTCCTCCTTTCCCCACTTTTCCCCTCTGCCTCTGTATTATCCCCTGCTTCAGGGAGCCTTTCTGCCTCCGCTTTACCCCTCCAGCCTAGCCTCATCAGAAACATCAAGATTATGTGGGGAAGCAGGAGATTATTCCTGCTGATTTGTGAATGCACATTTATTTCTGTGTATTTCTGTGTTTTGTGAAGGGGAGATTCTGTGTCAACAGACAACATGAGCAGATATGTTGACTTCTCCATGATTCAAGCCCTGCTGTGTGCCTGTCCTTCTCATAAAGGGTGCAGATGTATGCAGAGAGACAAAGCCCATGTTAGACTTCTGGGAAAACTTATAGGAGCTGCCAGATTACCATGGCCTCTCTAGGAAATTCTGGAGTCTCTAGCTGCAGGGGTTGCCTGCTCTACCCCCTTCCCCTGCGGCCTTGGTGTGCTCGCTCCCTTCCTCTGTGCATCCTCTTTCAGAGCCCATTCATTTAATAATAAACACTACAAATCCCATGAGCCTCAGTGGCAAACCTACCCATGATGGTCCCTGCTTCTTAAATGTCCACAACCCCCATAAGGAGCCGGTTTTGCCCGGCCGCACAATCTTACCCTGCCCAACCCTTACTTTGGGGAGAACCCTTCGATTCAAGGAATGTTACTTCTGAGTAGACTTGGGATGCTCTCTGAGCTGCAGGGAAACTTTTAACGGACAGTTGAGAATCTCCAGCAGATCTGAGGTGGCTCCTGTAGAGTGTGGAAATTCCAGAGGGGGGTGGACCTCAGCTGGATATGCCATACATCCCCCTCCCAATCTGGAGTATGGAGGTCCCTTTTCAGCATTTGTGCCATATGCAGGTCAGTTGTGCTTTGTGCTCCAGGTGCCATCTGGGGATATGCAATCCTGTTGTTGGATGATGAGTGGATTCGCTCTTGCTGCTGATTTCATTGTACACGGCCCTCCTCTCTTCCCATCTCCTCTCCAAACTTTTCCCGTTTAGTTACAAGCCAACTCCAGGGAGTAACCTCTGCCTCTATGTTATGGATCGTGGCTTGTGTTTCAGGGTACCCAAACACATGTGCCTGCACACAAAGGCTTATACCCCAAGGGCAGCCAAACTGTGCTTCTCAAGATGCCAGGGGATCATGCTAAGTGTGGTCTGTGGACATCTGGAGACCCACCGTTTGCCCACCCCTGACCTAGCATAACACTTTGTTGGGTCTCTCTCTAAGGTGCCACTGGACTCAAACTTCATTCTTTCGTGCCAAGCAGCTTTTCAAGCCAGTCTGGACAGGACAGGGAGATGGACTATGATGCAGGGTGTTCTTCTACACAGGAAACTATCTGTAATACGGTTGCCAACAGCCTTGAGATAAACAAGACTTCCTGCTTCTCTCATTCAGAATGAAATGTTTGGAAATACACAGTTGCAACGAAGCTGCGGGGGCGGGGGCCATCTGGGACACTGTCTAATCTACCCTTTCTAGCGCCCGTTGTATTTACACGTACAACGGGCTTAAAATCTAGTTTCTAATAAAAGAGACAGAAATGAATCTCTGGCTTGGAACATTGCCTTAACAACACTGTTTAACTGTGCATATTTGTTATATTTAAGATGTTCCATTCTTGTGGTTTGCTTTGTAGATAGAATGTAAATAGTCAAAATAAAGTGTTAAACAAATATAAAAGTGTGATTTTGTGATTGACATAACACCTTTTGGGAGCCATTTTGTGTTTTGTGTGCACCACCCTGTGTCTCAATTCCAAAGGTGCCTATAGACTAAAAAAGGTTGAGGACTTCTGCATGAGCTAGCCAGGTTGCTTCTGTTGATATTCTCTTGTATAATATTGGTTCCATTGGGCTTATGCCTCGGGTTCTTTTTGAGCTGTACTTCCCTTGATTTGGTTGGTTTGGCTTGGATTCTGCAGTTTTTCATTGATGTGTTGGGTTCACCACACTGGTCTGTGGTTCTGCTGGGATTCTCTGGTCTGATGCTGGTTCTATTTGGCTGCTTGTATTTTTTTCAGTTTATTTACTTGATAATAAATCAAATCAGGGCAATATACAACAGACATTTCTGCAACGATGTCAAAATTGGAATATAAAACTGTAACAATAAATAATAAAACACTGTCCCAATGCTCTGCTTCAGTATATCTGGGTGGCATAGGGTAGCCATCCCCAATCTGTGGGCCGCTGACCACATGTGGTCCTTCGACTAATTGGAGGTGGGCCCCGAAGGATGCCTTCTCCCCCCCCCCCGGCCCTTTACAACACACTTCATTGTTGTGGCCTGTCTGTATCTTATTTTGAAGGGATGTTTAAACATTACCATAGCAATCAGAGAGCGCTAGGGCAGTGGTTGAGAGTAGAGGAGTAAACTACCCCCCCCCACCGGGCCTCAGTAAAAGGTGCTGAGTGGTCCCCGGTGAGTGGTCCCTGGCGTTGAGTGGTCCCCGGTGATAAAAAGGTTGGGGACCACTGGCATAGGGCATTTGGGAGGGGGGGCCAAAGAGTTTTCTGTATGCCCTGACCTCAGCCATATGCCTGGTGGAAGAGCACCACATTGCAGAACTTTGGTAGCTCCATCAGGATCTGCATCTCTGCTAGATAAATATTCCAACAGACTGGGACCATGGCCGAAAGGTCCTGGTTGAGGCCAGTCACATTTATTTATGGCCACAGACCATCACCATATTCATGTTTGTAGATCTTAAGGGGATGCTTTTGGCCAATGATTGCTTGTTCTTGTGTCTTTGGGATTTGTTTGTTCTTTGGCACTGAAGAAACCATAGGGAAAAATGGAGGATGGCTGAGTGCACCATCTTCAGGGGACCATAGAAATTGACCTCATGATCAAATTCATTTGTAATTTGGAGATTGTTTAGCAGACAGGTAGCACTAGCTCCACTGCCATTTTGGTGTTGTTTTGTTTAAAAAAACTGACCCTCCAATTATACCTCCCACATAAATATTCCTTATAGGTAATAATGGAGCTTAATAATTACAGAATCTCCCCATCCCCCAAAACAAATCACAGTATTAGACACCCAAGTCATATAGAATGTTAATAATTATGTTCTTCATGAAATCTGGATCTGAAAGAATAATGACCTTTTTTGGGGGGGAGGTGTACATCCTTATTCTAGTCCCCTTCCTATAATTTCATTATTTGGACTGGCAAGCCATGCTTCTGGAAGAAGAACAGCTGTTTTTTGTAACCTGCTTTTTCCTACCCAAAGGAGCCTCAAAGTGGCTTATAATCACCTACCCTTCCTCTTCCCACAATAGATACTCTGTGAGGTAGGTGAGGCTGGGAGATCTCAGAGAACTGTGACTGGCTCACAGCTGCTCGTGGATGAGTGGGGAATCAAAGCTGGTCCTCCAGATTAGAGGCCACTGTTCTTAGCCACTACACCATTTTCTTTTTCAAAAAAGTAGATTTCACTTACCAGGCAAATGCAAAAGTGTGCACAAGTCAGAAGGAAATAATATTCTACTAGCACAGCTACTGCATTGCTAAAAAGCTGCTCAGCAGCCATTCAAGTCAGTAAAGCAGCAAGATCTGAGCCTCAGCTCTTGAGTGATTGTGGTAGTTTTTCCTGAAATGCTTGACTCTAGTTCTTCCCAAAACATTTCTGTTCTCCTTACATTTCATAGAACAAATGCGGGGAAAATAGCCAACTGGGATATATGTTGCCAAGAATCACCAGCTGTCTTATAATGAGTACCTCACAGCTATCAGAAACATATGTATTCCTGAGGAATAATTATATGTATGATTTAGACTAGAGGGTGAGAGCTCTACAGTCTCTCTAAATGATGAGAAATGATTCTCTCTCTACTTTGCCAAAGCAAAGGATAAATGGAGTGTAAATTCTGGGTTTGAAACATTTTGCCTTTCAACCTTCCTGTTCTGTGATGGTGCTGTAGCCAACTGGAATTAAAAGAAATCACATTGACTAGAATAAGCATCATTGAAAGGCAAGTCCCACCAGACAAGCATTTCAAAATGTAATTTTCTTATAGCTTAATTCAAATTTGGAGAAAAGTGGTTATGAAGTTACTCCAGTCTACCTCTTTGTGAAAGAAAAAAGATGCTTAGCAGCTTTCCAGAAGAGGCCATGCACTGCATGTTCCATATTTGCAACAGGAATTAATCCATGACTTCAGTGGTTTGACAAGATTTAGATGAACGCTTAAACAGAACCAGTTGCAGGGCCTTTTCTCCCCCAAGTTTCACTACTAAAAACGTTTCATCATTCCAAAATTGTTTCCTCTAGGGAAGAAACAACATTTGATATGCATTCTGAAATGTATTCTGATTTTATCTATTTCAAGCTTTGAAGTAACTGCATGGACATATTTTGGAAATGCTTAGGATAAGTATATGATTGCTATCTAAAATCACAGTGATTTATAGAGTCTGTTGTATCCAAGATTTGCAAATCAGAAAGGCTACCTGAGTGCAAACCATGTTTTAATGTACCTGTTATGAGATAAAGTTGTTTGGGTGGCATTGTGAGTGAATGTAGTAATGTAACAGAAGTGAAGATTAATTTGTGAACTGATAAAAAGTTGCCAGCAACATGTTTTCCTTCACTGCATACACATAAAGTGGATAAGCTCTGAAAGCTGTTGGGTCCATTGGCTTAGACTCAAGAATGTATCCTCAATTAGGAAAAGGTTAATTATCCATGGTATAAGCATTTATGTGCACACACATTTCCTCGGACAATGAAAGGGAGTTACAAATCCTACATGGCTCTTCATGTGAATTCATTTTCAACTAGTCACATAAGGAATTTTTCATGACTACAAGAATTCTGTTGTAAAGTTATGGGCAGCTACAGACCAAGCTCAAGAGTCTGAGAGTCAACTCTTTAAAAGTACTGTAATTTTGAATGAAATTTTTATTTCAAGAGGCTTGAATACCTCAAAGGAATCGGCTATGAAAAAATGTTGCATATGATAATGTACTAACACGTTCTAAAGAACTTTCAGCAGTGAGTTCCTCCTCACTGGAAGTCTTTAAGCAGTGGCTGGGCAGATACCTATCAGGGATGCTTTAAGCTGATCCTGCATTGAACAGAGGTTGGTCTAGATGGCCTGTATAACCCCTTCCAATTCTATGATTCCATGACTCTCTGGTGGCCTCAGAAGGCAATATCCCAGCATACTCAGGTGCTGATAGGTTAATATCAGGGCAATCAGGCAATGCAGTATACTCAAGTCACTGTCCTGGTCTCTTTGACAGATGTGTTCCTTGTTTTCTAGCCATTCCCATCCATACCACCTTTCAGTGGATGACAAGATGTTTCTCTTCAGGCCTGCCAAGCTGTCCATTGTTAAGTGTTTTCTTGGGCTAAGATCATGTAGACAGAGACCATACATATGCTTGTCAACTCTGAGGGTCAAGGACAGCATGCTCATGCCCACCTTCCCTCTACTAAAATGGAATTCTGCATGCACATGGTCATTTTTAGACCACTAATGCCTTCAGAGCAAGACCCATTAAAACGGAAGAGAATCAGATGCACAAATTGACACTAATCTCTTTTGTGGAGGTTGAAATATAAAGCATGAGATCTCTGAAAATAAACTGGATTCATGTTGCCTCTGGCTTATATAGGCATACTCTTTTAAGCTGTTGCTATAACACACACCACTGTTTTGGCTCTTGCAAATTATGTGGGGACATGAAAAGAATCACTAGTCCCTTCCTCATACCACATTCCCAGCAGACCTGGGTCCCACAGCATTTTGAAAAGTTTTTTTTTAATGCTAGAATGCTGCTGGGCCCCTGTGGCATACTTAGAATGCAGTATCATCAAGTTTATTAAAGTGATCCAAATTCTTCTGGTGTCTTTATTTTAAAGACAGCATTACACACTTCATCTTCCCTAACTAAAACATATTTAATATCTGTACATTGCCATTCACTGTGCTGCAAAATGTTCTAGTGGCATTTTACATTGTATTACTAAGCTATCATTATTTTCCAGAAACTGAGACTTTATTTTGTATATGTGTGGATTAGTATGTAGAATAAATCAAACAAACTTGCCCAAAGAAATGATTAAAATATGTTATGGCTTAACTGCTCCTTCCTAAATTGTTTTGAGAGACAAAATAATTATAGAATATATTTTACTGATTTGATTCTTGTGTATTTTATCCTCTCAGAAAACTTTGGTGTTTTTATCAAGGTGTGCACCATTTGACATTTGAAGGGGAATCCTGCATAGTGTATGTTGAGAACTGCTCAGTCTTGGGCTAAAGCCACTGAAATATGAAATCTTTCTATGAAACTTCTTACAGTCATAGGGTTGATTCCTGCAGAAAATTTCCACTAATGGTAGAGGGGTGATTCTTGTCTCCCACAGCAGATTTTGGACTCCTCCTTTCTGCTGTACCTAGGAGTCCCCTGACCCCAAAAGCAGCATTTCAAAGAGCATTTCGGGATGCAGGAAGGGGAAGATGAGGAAATCCTATTCTACTGACAGAAATCCCCTTTGTCAACTGAAATTTACTGTAGGATCCAAGCTACTGATTTCCCCCTTTCCAATTCAGAAGTTTGGGAAGATCAATGAATGGCTTAGCACAGTGGTCCCCAACCTTTTTGAGGCTGGGACCGGCAGGGCAACTGCCCGCCTGCGCATGCTGTGCATGCGCGCCCGTGCATTGTGCATGCGCGCCCAGGCCGTGCATGCGCACATGCACAGCCGAAATCGGGGGAAGACTTTGACCTCTACGTTCTGTTGTTGGACCTCCAGAAGAACTGATGGACCAATGTGTGAGACAGGATACTGCATTCCCATTTTCTCATAATGTGACCAAAATCTCAGTGTAGTCATTTTAGTTTCTAGGGAAAATTCAGGCTTGGTGGTTTTAGCTGAATTTAATTAGCCCCACCCCCTGTTATATTGGAACTGTTTCTCCAGGAAGCACTCCAGTTTCAGGTAAATAATTAAAAGTAGTGTCTGAAAATGTTTATACCCAGAAAGAAATGGGATATGGTCTTATGGATATGGTCCTATCACATCATTATCAAGCATGCCTGCAGTCTCTCCATTTACTTGAGCAGTCTGTTTGCTTACTCTTTTTGACAATTTCTTCCTTCCTTTTTGCTTTTTGAGTAATGGACTTCTACAATTAAAAAAAAAATCAAAGCCAGCTTTATTTTATGTGATCTTTGTTCTGACCTTGACTTTTATTGTGTGACTTTTTTTCTAGCAGAGAACAATCACATTTTTTATTGGGAGGTATCATACTAGGCAACCATAAAAACTTTTTTTTAAGTCCTTAATAGTCATATAAAAGCAGATTGAAAAATAACAACAGCCATTTCTGGGGTCATCTCAGAGCTTCATGTTTTCTCTAAACACTCAGCTATTCTAACTGAATGATATTGTCTCAATATTATAAACATTCTTAAGAAAGAATGATAGTCATAGCTGAATGTGAAGACTGGCCTGAGAGCAAGTGTGGTGAGGTGGTTAGAGTGTCATACACACTTTGTTACATATGGCAGGACCCTGCTCTACAGTATGGCATAGTGTCCCCAACAACCAGTGACCCCCCTCAATAGTCTAGGCTTGTGTCCAAGCCAGACACTGTTAAAGCCTGCTAAGACCCTACTGGACCAGACTCCATCTTTTTCTCTGCCACCAGTTTGACATGACTGTTTCAGCCTGAAACATGTATTGTTCTCCTCATCCCCCCCCCCCCACAACATTGTATTGCTGATTTAGTGACTGGCAGAACTGTGTTTGCGTAGGAGCTCCTAGGCAATTTCTTGTTGTCTCACACCTATGACTCATCCTGAGCCAATCTACCAGGGAAGATTGTTCCCCCATCTCCAGAACTAGACCCATTGTGACAGGATGGTTCTTTTTGTTAAGCTCATCAAGACCCATTCCTCCCCCCCCCCCCCCCCGGACAATCCATTTTCTCAACTTCTTGCCTATAGAAAATTCCATCCTGTGCTTACCTGGTTCCCAGCACATACCCACTCTCCCAAAAAACATATTTAAACACTAGCTTTCCCAAGCCAAATCAAGTCTTCTGATTTGGAGCCATTCAGAACACCCTACTTGCTGGCCATGTTGATCATTCTCTGCAACTTTGCTCTTCAGGATCGGTAAATATACTGATTGCAATCCTTTCTTCCTTTATTTTCCTATCTGCTTGACAGTGTGCCAGATATATGTTTGTCTATTTCTTTTTGTTATTTTCCTTACAAAAAAGATTTTTATTATTTTAATACAACTATCTGTTGTCTGACTTGAGTGCAAATGATCCTTAATTCTATGTTACCAAATATCTCACAAAGCAATTCCCCACTGCTCGATATGAATGTGTCTTGGGACATGTGTGTGCATTTCTGGTAACAGCTTCATAGGGTTCTTGTGATGATACAGTGGAATGGAGGAGAACAATATAAACTGTTTTTGGCCCCATTTGGGAAGAAAAGCAGGATACAAATGAAATGGCCTTTTTAGTTCTAGCAGTGCCACAGGGAGAAGTGGAAAAAGTGGGAAAAAATAGTTTTGGCTGCACCCAGGGACATGAACAAGCCAGTAAAAGGGGGGGGGGTTATTTGCAAATACGTGGTCTTCCCCCCCCCCTTGAATTAGGCCTGGTGCATAACAGTGGCAGTGGGAATATTACCAACATTGCTGTAGCCTGGAGTTTGAGTTGCCTAGTTTTTGCGGCACTGCCAGTACAACAGTGGTCACTTTGCTTGGTTTGATACTGGATGCCAGTGGGTCTCTAAGGCAATGGCCTTCCAGGACCTTTCTCAGTTACTTGAACAGTAAGTCCATTTTTTGATGCTGAAGTATTTGGCATTTTACCAGTAAGATTCTCCTGTGATCCCTCTGTTCATGTGTCTTGCTTCTTCTGAGGGATAACCATATATTGGGTTAAGAAATTTATTTTGGGATGGGTAGTTATACTTCTGCTCAGAACAAAGGGGATTACTTATTTCATTGCCAGGAGACATAATGATGGCCATTAGTGTAGATAGCTTTAAAAGGGTCATGGAGGAGAGTTCCATCAGTGGCTCTAGTAGGGTTGTGCATTCTACCAAAGTGGAAAATATATTAGAAAAAAAATACCTTACTGATAGTTTTCAGGTATGTTTTGGAATCTTAC
The DNA here is from genome assembly GCF_049243985.1 of Paroedura picta. Taxonomy (NCBI): domain Eukaryota; kingdom Metazoa; phylum Chordata; class Lepidosauria; order Squamata; family Gekkonidae; genus Paroedura; species Paroedura picta. Next base: position 60,262,426 of record NC_135373.1, on the reverse strand, counting down.
AGGAATACATTTGTTGATTTTTTTAGAAAACTGACCCCCCCCCCAAACAAACCAGGAATCATATTAAGGAATTACCAGCATGATGGAACATGCTCTGTGCAACCCTCAATTTTAAAGGAGGCAGGTTTTATTAATTTATTGTTGTAAAAATGTTTTATTATGACTGTTTTGAACTTTGTTGTCAACTGCCCTGAGCCCACCAGGAAAGGGAGGTATAGAAATATAATATGTACAGACAGGCAGGAGCTGTTTCTCAGGCTTTTACTGCAGTCCCTTTAATGCTTAAAGGGGCTATAAAAGCCCCAGGATCAGCTGTGCTGGTAGGGAGCAGATTACTCCCTGCCAGATCTGGGGACCAGGAACCCGGCGGCTTTTTGAAAAGTTATCTTTTTTTTTCTCCTCAGGTCTATTGGACATGTAAATCAGGATCTCCAAAAGAATCCTGGATCCAAATGCTGTACCATTATGAGGATCCATGATTTTTCAGGGATCCTCAATTTTGGGGGAGTTCAACAGACCAAATGGTTAAGTAAATTGCACAGCCCTAGCTCCTAGCCATAGGTGCCTTACAGGAGCATCTGTATATAGAGGCAGCAAGTCTTAGAATACCTTTGCTGGGAGGTATCATCAGGGGTGGCCTTGGCCACCATGCCCCTGTTTGTTTAGCTTTATTGTATTTTTATAAAATCACTTTCATCCAAAGCTGTCCTCAGATTTGAAGCTCCACAATTCCTGGCAATTCCCCCTTTGCTTCCATTTTGGTTTTGCTCTATGAATCTGACAGTGTTGTGCATGAGCCGTTTCTTCTGGTTATCCAAGTCTCCCTACCCTGTTTGTATTGCCACTTCACACATGTTCACTGATAAAAAACACTATACACACAATATTGATGGATTGTATGACTCAGTTTAGATGTAATATGTAATGATGGTTGATTTTAATTATGGTAAGGTTGTGAAACTAGAACTTGACTTGTTGCTTATCGTACAGATCCTATTTGACATATGCTGATTTCATTACCTTTGCATGTTCCCTGACTTCCCCAATGGAGACTCGCTGATTAAAGTTTTATTGAAACTAAGATGGTAGGAACATTCCTGCAGCATTTAAAATAGACAAGGCTAAGTCCCTGGTGCAAATGTTATATGGGGCACTACAATTAATGCTAATACAATTTGCCTGGAGAGAGTGCAAACCACATTTTTGGGAAATCTTTTACAATGCCCCACAATTGTTTCTAACGTTGCACTGCATGTGGAGTCAGGTTTGGCCATGGCCCAGATGAGTTTATTGTTGGCCACAATATTGTATTGGCTGCAATTGATCTTCTTTCCCAGGGGTCTATCCAATTTAATACTATTTGACTCCTTTATTGCTCCATGGATAAACACCATCAACAGGAAATTAGGATTTTATGGTCTATCTCAACAACTACTTCTCTCTTTGGATTTTGTCTGTGCCAAGGAATTGGTAAAGTTAAGAATACAGGAGGTAGAAAGACAGCAAGATTTAAATAGAATTAAAAATCTACTGTACAATGTCTCTCTTCTAAACAGATTATCTCCTATGCATTATCTTTTAAATATTGATAATTCTGAATCTAGAAGAGCATTCACATGATTGTGCTATAATGTTCTTCCTTCAGTATGGTTAGAGGGAGAATATAATAAGCTTCTACCTCAGGAATGTACCTGTATATGTCAGGATGCTAATACTGAGAACACCAAATATGTGTTTTTTTTAATTGTTGTATTTACAACCAGTTACATCAAGAACTGCTCCTATCGTGACTGACTTAAGAGCTACTTCAAGACTTGCTAAATTAAAGGATCTCCTTTGGGATAGAAATAAGAATTTATCCTATATTATTGCCAAATTTGTAAGACTAGCGATTAAATCTAGAAGTGCCTGGTTGAACACATGTAAAGGTTAGGATGGATTTTTTTTCCAAAGTGGTGTTCTTTAAGGATTTTCCTTTTAAATCCCTTCTGGCTTAACTTTCCTAATTTTCTCTCTTAATGAGGGATGATGGATATCCCACAAATCCAGATTTCTACTTCACTTTTCCTTGGGGAAACACTTTATTTCGGGTTTCCCCTTCACTTCATGTATGTGTGTGTGCAGGGGGTGGGATCCCTGCAGGGGGTGGAGTGGGATCCCTCCCTGGCTGTGGTTTCATCCATTGCATTGCATATAGGGTGTAAACTGAACGGAGCTTTTATTCCAACCCCAGATCGATTCAGTCCCTGCCCTCTACACAGAATGCGATTTCCGATTTTGGGCGATTTAAAATTTCCTTCTGCAGAAAGAAGGATTGATCCGGTGTGACCCTACCTTTATTGTGCAATAACTCAGAGTGCTGAAAATCCTCAATATCCATTTGGGAAAGAAAGCTCCGTGGTAGAGAACCTCTGATAGGCTACACCTGATCATGTGACATGCTTACCTTAAAGGAGAAGCCCCTAATTTCTCTCAACTTCTGTTGGTCCTGGATTTTTCCTCCCTCCTCTGCCTTTTTCGATCCTCTCCCCCACCCCTCCAAGAAAAGAAAGAGGCTCCCTGCTTGGCTCCTCTCCCCCCCCTTCAAGAAAAGCAAGAAAGAGGCTTGGCTCCCCCCCCCACCTTCTGAGCCTTCCTAACCATGTGCAGAAGACTTTCCTGTTTTCCTCAGGGGTGAAGTCAAGTGGCAGAATGACTACTGACCTATGCATCCCCCCACAAAAGTGGGTTACTCACTTTCAAAACCTTTATAACGATTCTTCAGAAATGAACCAACCAGGCACATTGGAGGGGCTTCCTGAGTGGCCTCCAGTCACTCAAAATGAAGTAAAATCACTTATTAATCAGCTAAAGGGAGGCAAGGCCCCGGGGCTGGATGGGATCCCCCCTGAACTTCTAAAGAATAATGAGGAATGGTGGAGCCCAATATTAGCAACTCTTTTTACATCTATTAATTCCTCAGGTCATATTCCGAGTAGTTGGCTGACAGCAGTGGTTGTACCTTTATATAAGACTGGCAAACGAAGTGACCCAGCAAACTATCGCCCTATCAGCTTATTGAGTATTCCCAGCAAATTATATGCCAAACACCTACTAGAGAAACTCTCGTGTTGGAGCGCGCAGGAAGGGCTGATAGGGCCCGAACAAGCTGGCTTCAGAGAAGGTGCCTCCACTATCGATCACTGCTTGACTATCCAACACTTAGCAGAAAAATACACCTCTGCAAAATCTGCTCTCTACGCTGTATTTGTTGATTTTAAAGCGGCCTTTGATTCCATCTCTAGATCTCGCCTCTGGAAGAAATTGGAGAACACCTCTATTGACCGACGGCTTCTTGCCCTTATTAAATTATTATACCAGGGTACAACAATAAGGGTCAGATGCAGTAACCAAGGCCACCTTACCAATCCCATTAATGTTACTAAAGGAGTTAGACAAGGCTGCATCTTAGCTCCTACTTTGTTTAATATTTACATTAATGGTATAATTAACTCATTCCAGGACAAGGAATTTCATCCCCCTAGTTTAGCCCATCGTCCAATTCCTATTCTCCTTTATGCTGATGACGTAGTTTTACTTTCCAGAACTGCAGTAGGACTCAAAAGAATGCTAAGGAGGCTTAGCAGTTACTGTAAAGAAGAACAACTACAAGTAAACTACAAAAAAACAAAGGTCATGATTTTCGGCAAGAGGACCAAACCAAAAATTTGGAAACTAGACAACTGTAAAATTGAAGAAGTTCACAGATTCAAGTACCTGGGAATTGTAGTACAATCTTCATGTGCTAGGACTGCGCACTGTCAATATGCTGCTGAGCAAGCCCAAAGATCAGCTAACAACATTCTCAAATTCTATCGAACCAAGGGTAAATACTTTGTACCAGCAGCCCTAGAGCTCTACAAAGCCAAGACACTTTCTCAGCTGCTTTATGGCTCCTTCTCAGGAACCCCAACATCTAGTGTTATGTTACTGGAAAGGGTGCAGTCAATATTTCTAAGGAAGATCATCCAGCTCCCTAAGTGCGTATCAAATGCTAGAGTGAGATTGGAAACAGGTATGCAAAGTGTGGAAGACAAGATCTATGTGTCATCGATCCTATATTGGCTGAAGCTAACCTATGACCCAAAGCGATTGTCTGCCTTGATCTTAAGAGACAACTTTCAGCCAATTTGGCTAAAAACTGTGAAATGCAAATTATCACAGCTTGGCTTTATGGAACAACAGCTAGCCTTCATACAGCAAGATCAAGCTAAATCCATAATTAAACAAAGGGTCAAGGACATCAGCCGGCAAAGGGATCTAGCCAAAACACCAGAATTTCTGTGTCCAGATAGGATCCGATACACGCTTGTTCCAGCTCCATACCTGTCAGACCTAGAACTTATCACCCATAGAAGGGCCTTCGCCCAAGCAAGATGCTCATCTCTACCCACTGCTGTGCTGGAGGGGCGCTACCAAAAGAAACCCCTTGCTCAGAGACTCTGTCCTTGTGCCAGCGGATGGATAGAGTCAGATGAACATGTGTTTCTGTTCTGCCCCATTTATGACACTATCAGACGCACCTTTATCCAGCCAATTCTGAACACTTACCCGAGATCTTCCACAAAGGAGAAAATCAAGGTACTGCTTCAAGACGCAGATAAGCAAACAACTCTCTGCACAGCTAAATTTTGCACCGCCGCCATGAAATTGCGTACTCGGTATATGGATCAAAAAAATTATTTATGATCCAACCCTATAAGTACAAAGCCATTTTTTTTTTAAACTGGTAACTTAAAGTATGTTTTAAATACTGACTATGATGTCAGACTTTTAACATTTTTATAGCATTGGCAGTTTTCCTGCTTTTTGGATTGTCTTGGTTTTAACTGCATGTATTTGGGTTTTGGTCTGAATGACCGTGAATAAATATTGATTGATTGATTGACTTTCCTGTTTCAATGGGGAGGGGGGAAGAGGAAGACCTGAGTTCAAAGCGATCTGAATTCAACAGGATTGACAATGGAATAAAGAAAGTAAGTGCAGACTCTGCCTAGTTTAGGTGCTGCACAGCCAAATCAGCATACTGGCTATCAGCATGTAAGCAGACTTCCATTTAAGCAGACTGAAACATAATCACACTTCCATTTATGGGACACAACCCATATTGAGGTGGGTTTTTTCCTGGGGGTTAATTTGATATCCTATTTTACTTTGACTTTCCTTTCTGGAAATGGTGTTAAAGACCACCAATAAATCCTGTCCACCCATACCCCAACACTCTGAATCTGAGGCATAGTTTGGTCCCAATAGTTTCCTTTACTTGGTGGGTGGATTGTGGGTGGGTGGGTGGCCCTGATTGTGGCTCCAGCCCTCTCATCTGGTCTGAGTATTTTGGGTGGCTGTCACTGAATAGCCAAATCAGTTTACTGGCTTTCAGATTTCTTTTCCTTCCTTCTCCCCCTCCCCCACTTCTATCACATTATGTAAGCAGGTAGAAAGTTGGGTAGGCAGGTAGATAGTTGGTTAGGTAGACAGGTAGAAAGTTATTTAGGTTGGTAGGTAGATAGGTGGGAAGTCACAGTATCTGACCCAGGACCCAGAAAGTATTTTGGGAGCCATACCCCATTCAAGCTTGTGGATCCTCATGGTCACCCCTTGGTCCCCATGTGGGCTTCTGATGCCCATTTCTGTCATCATCCATTATGTCTATAGAAAACCTTGCTCCTTTCTAAAACTATGACATGCTGCATGCAGCATTTCAGCCAGAAAATAATGTTAGAGGAATAGGAACAACTTTTGAAAAAAAACAACAACAACAACATTAAGCTAACAAAATAAAACTGTGACATGAGAAAGTAGGTGGGTGGATGACTACTTCCCAAGGCCAAAGGGGAGAAGGGTGGACACTGGAGAAGACCCAGAAACCATGTCCACAATGAAGCAATACAGGGGGCTCCACAGTGAATATCACACGTATAGCACCCCAGGAAACAGCTAAATAGTTAACAAACTAAAATGAACCTAAAGGTTCGTGAACACTGGGGGTCCATGCAGGTTTGGGGTTTGGGTTTTATGACATCCCCCTGATCCATGACCACCCATAAATCTAACAAACTTTTATTTTCCAGGTTCATGCCCACCTCTACCAAGCTCACTAGAGCTATGCAAGGACATGAAAATACCTGACCCTTTTGACTTTGCTAAAAACATTTCTCTACTTCCAAAACTGCAATAAGGTAGTCTTATGAAGGGTTTTATTATTCTGCCCAGAGGAAATTAATGAGGTGTAATTCTCCCCATCTATGTAAAAGGGAATTTTAAACTAAATTATAAATCTAACAATTACATCTCCCTTCTATTATATCCATCTGTTTAGGAATGCAGTATACTGATCTACAATATTACAGTTCAATTGTAACACTGCAGCTGGGATTTAAATAATGTGCTTATATCAATTCTCCCCCACTGCCTTAATCAAGTTCATTGTATTAGCAATGGCATTGTGTTAACACACTGTTGCCAATTTATCACTGGCCAATTTGCAGGCTCCTTTAATGATTAAAGCTCCAGCACACAATGCTTTTACAGTACTTCTAAGTCAATGGAATTGGACAGGCATAAAAAGGTGTAATGGGAGTGAAGTGTCAAACCTTGGGCCACTAAAAGCTGTTTACTGTCAGTTTCAAAGGTATGCATTTACACAGCCTTTTAACATCTGAGCAAGGGGGAAAACCCAGACAGCATTGTAGGTCATTCTAAGATCAAGGAGTGTGCCTTACATGGAAGAAATAGAAGGAACTTGCTATTTCTTTCCTTTTAAAGAAAGGTAACTGAACTAACATTTACAAAAAATTGAAATGTAGGGCCCTTCTGAATATTAATTGCACGGAATCAATAAGAGAGGGAGGCTTCTGACAATTCCCAGCTCATGGGCTTTCTGGAAGCATCTGGCTGACCCACTATGTTTGAAGTGGACCTCTTGATCTGACCCAGCAGGTCTCTTTATGTTCTTAGTGGGAGCTCAACAATGCATTAGCTGAGCAATGGTTGAACTTGCCTTTTTTCTCTCCTCTCCCTTTTTTCTCTTTGGAATCGTGAAATTTAGAATGAAATTTGATATTAAAAAAAGGGGAGGAAGGATGACCCAGGAAACTACAGACCAGTGAGTCTGACCTCTGTTGTGGGGACGATATTGGAGCAGATATTAAAGGGAGCGATCTGCAAACATCTGGAGGACAATTTGGTGATCCAAGGAAGTCAGCATGGATTTGTCTCCAACAGGTCCTGTCAGACCAACCTGGTTTCCTTTTTTGACCAAGTGACAGGTTTGCTGGATCGTGGAAATTCGGTTGATGTCGTTTCCTTGGATTTTAGTAAAGCTTTTGATAAGATTCCCCATGATGTTCTGATAGATAAATTGAAGAACTGCAATCTGGATTTTCAGATAGTTAGGTGGATAGGACATTGGTTAGAGAACCACACTCAAAGAGTTGTTGTCAATGGTGTTTCATCAGACTGGAGGGAGGTGAGTAGCGGGGTACCTCAGGGCTCAGTGCTTGGTCCGGTACTTTTTAACATATTTATTAATGATCTAGATGAGGGGGTGGAGGGACTACTCATCAAGTTTGCAGATGACACCAAATTAGGAGGACTGGCAAATACTCCAGAAGATAGAGACAGAGTTCAATGAGATTTGAACACAATGGAAAAATGGGCAAATGAGAATAAGATGCAATTTAATAAAGATAAGTGTACAGTTCTGCATCTGGGCCAGAAAAATGAAAAGCATGCCTGCTGGATGGGGGATGCGCTTCTAGGTAACACTGTGTGTGAATGAGACCTTGGGGTACTTGTGGATGGTAAACTAAACATGAGCAGGCAGTGTGATGCAGCGGTAAAAAAGGCGAATGCCATTTTGGGCTGTATCAACAGGGGCATCACATCAAAATCACAAGATATCATAGTGCCATTGCATACAGCACTGGTCAGACCACACCTGAGTACTGTATGCAGTTCTGGAGGCCTCACTTCAAGGGACCAAGACCTATGAAGATAGGTTGAGGGACTTGGGAATGATCAGCCTGGAGAAAAGGAGGTTGAGAAGGGACATGATTTTAAGTATTTGAAAGGTAGTCATTTGGAGGAGGGCAGGATGCTGTTTCCGTTGGCTGCAGAGGAAAGGACACGCAGTAATGGGTTTAAACTACAAGTACAACGATATAGGCTAGATATCAGGGGGGAAAAATTCACAGAGTATTTCAGCAGTGGAACAGGCTGCCTAAGGAGGTGGTGAGCTCCCCCTCACTGAAAGTCTTCAAGCAAAGGTTGGATGCACACTTTTCTTGGATGCTTTAGGATGATTTGGGCTGATCTTGCATTGAGTAGGGGGTTGGACTAGATGGCTTGTATGGCCCCTTCCAACTCTATGATTCTATGATTCTATATCAGAATGAAATTTGATATTTAGTGTTGAATTGGAAATAGTTTCTATGAAGGGAATTTTCAATTAATGAAAACAAAAAGAAGTGACTTTGCATTAAACTACAAAACTTATGTAAATATTTCCAAAAGAGGGAGAAAATATGGAACAATGTATGTAGGTGAAGCCTGCCTCAAAACTGTAGGTTTTTCTACATAAGGTCTTTGCTCCAGTGTATCTTCTAACGTGCATTAGTTTCTCTCCTTCCTAATCCATTGCAACATTTGCTGATAATTGGTCTCTATCTCGCCCCCCTCCCCCTGTTATTTCATTTTATTTTTCCCCTACAGATCACTGCAAAGTTGGTAAACATGGGGAAGGCTTTAATTCAAATCAGGAGATCAATGGATTGGAAATGGCACTGTGTGTAAAGGAGGAAAAAAACTGATGCAGTTAAGAAACAAAAATCTAATGCACAAAAAGAATAGACTTGAGTTGGAAAAGATGAAAGAGGTCTTCCAAAACAAAAAGTTGCCATTCTTTTTGGGGTTGTTGTATGTTTCTGGCAATGATCTCAAGATACGAGTGGACCTGTGCAGATCAATGTAGCTTATTCAGGAGCTTTGCTCAGACCTAGGGTTGCCAGCCAGCAGATGGGGGGGGGGGCGCTCTGTCAAACCATGCCACTATGTCAGTTCCATGCAAACCTGCAAGTGATGCCATGGTGCTGTAGGATTTAGTGGAAACTCTATGGTTTTACCTTAGTTTCCACTTAATCCTTGAGCAACATGATGTCAATCCTGAATTTGGCCTGGAAATGACATCATGCTAGTGACACAATGCCACTTTAATTTTCCATGGCAAAAATTGAAGGGTGGGAGGTCCATAAGGCAACACTACTCAGCATAGTAATGGTGTTATAATGCGGTTTTAAGAATTATATCTTGTACTGTTCTTAATGACTTTACCCACATTGAGTTCAAGACATCTTGGAGACTGGTGGCTTTATAAAGATTTCAAATAAATAAGCATGAACACTTTTCTTGGATGCTTTAGGATGCTTAGGGCTGATCTTGCATTGAGCAGGGGGTTGGACTAGATGGCCTGTATGGCCCCTTCCAACTCTATGATTCTATGATTCTAAATTATTATGAAAATAAAACAGCTAGTCAAAAAGATGGCAACCCTACTTCTCTTGCTTTAAAGATCTGTGAGAAACTGGTTTCACTTCTCTGTAAGAATCTCAAAATACCCATCCATGTGCTGACTAGGTGCTTTGGAGGAGCTGGGAGGTGAACATTATCTCAGGAGCTGACTCAGGAGCTGATTGCTAGCTCTGCCCTCTGCTGAGTTAGCCTTTGTACTATAAAAGGCTCTTGCTTGCCAGAGGCCTGGATTAAACCATAATACTCTGTAAGGAGCCAAGGGCAAGAGCTAAAGGACTCTTGGCTGTCGGCTTTTCACCTGAGGATCAAACCAAAGGTTTCAGTGAAATGTAGGACTGTTTGTGGAGCAGTTCAGATGACTCAAAGTGGCATGAAGACTGAAGAAGGTTGCGTAGTGACATGTACAATCTGTGGAATGTTTGTCTTTTTACCTCAGGGGGACAATTTTTACAAATGCAGCAAGTGCAAATTAGTGGCTCTGCTGGAAGAGAAAGTCCGGGGATTAGAGAAACGATTGATTACCCTGCAGGAGGAGGGAAACAAAATCAGGAGCACCTAATACAGGAGGGTAATAATTGGAAGAATATTACACATAGGAGTAGAAAAATAAGGAGAAGATCTGACCCACTGATGCTCAGCAATTGGATTCAGGAATCCAGGAGCATGTGCAATCCCCCATGAAGAACAAGCCCCAACATAGACCAAGAAAAAAGTCACAGTTTCCCACAGGTGAGAGTTCTAGGTCTTCTTCCCCGCTGACCCCACAAAGCTCAGGAAACACTTCACAGTCCACTACAAGAAAGAGTTTTAGTTCTACTCCCAAGGGTACGAAGAAACGGGCACTGGTAATTGGGGATTCTTTGCTAAGAGGTGTAGAGGCCAAAGTGTGTAGACCAGACTTGTGGACTCGAGAGGTCTGCTGCCTACCTAATGCACGCATCAAGGATGTGACAGAACGGCTGGACAGGCTCATCAAGCCTACAGATCATTACCCCTTTCTTCTCATCCATGTAGGAACAAATAATACTGTCCAGCAGAACATGGAACATATTTTTAAAGACTTTGTGGAACTGGGGGGAAAGGAAAAGGACCTGGGAGTGCCGGTTGTGTTTTCATCAGTCCTTCCTGTAAGTGGCTGAGGCATAGGAAGAGAGAGAAAAATTATGCAAGTAAATGACTGGTTATGTCAGTGGTGTCGATGGGAACAATTTGGATTTCTGGCTCATGGTCAACAATGTCAATATGAGGGTCTATTATCAGGAGATGGCGTGCACTTCAGAAGGGACAGAAAAAGCTTTTTGGGGAGAACCCTTGCACACCTGGTGAAGAGGGCTTTATACTAGACACAAAGGGGGAGCGAGACATAATTTCAGAACTTGGTGTGATGGCAAGATCTGAACATGAGAAGATCTCAAATCTACAGGGAATGTTACATAAGCAGGGAACTACTAGCTTACAAGGAAGTTCAAAAACCAAAACCATAAGGCATACAAAGGATGGATTACAATGTCTCTACACTAATGCACAGAGTATGGGAACAAGCAGGAGGAACTAGTAGTCGCAATAGAGAAAGGGGGCTATGACCTAACAGGAATCACAGAAACTTGGTGGGATAATACTCACAATGGGAATACTAAAATTGAGGCATACAATCTATTCAGAACAAAGTCTTCTGGGCCGGATGAACTGCATCCAAGGGTACTAAAAGAACTTGCAGATGTCATCTCTGAGCCTTTGTCCATTATTTTTGACACTTTGTGGAGAACGGGTGAGGTGCCAGATGATTGGAGGCGGGCAAATGTTGTCCCCATCTTCAAGAAAGGAAAAAAGAAGGATACGGGTAATTATCAACCTGTCAGCTTGACATCTGTAGCTGGCAAAATTTTGGAACAAATAATCAAACAGTCGGTCCTTGAGCAGCTGTAACTGAGAGCTGTGATTTCTAAGACTCAGCACGGGTTTTGCAAGAACAAGTCATGTCAGACCAACCTTATCTCTTTTTTTTGAGAAAGTGACTACATTGCTGGATCAGGGGAAGGCCATGGACATAGTTTATCTGGATTTCAGTAAAACTTCTGATAAGGTTCCACATGATATTCTTGTTCACAAGTTGGTAAAATGCGGTATGGATCCTAATTCTGTCAGGTGGATCAATAACTGGTTGAAAAACTGTATCCAGAGGGCACTCGTTAATGGTTCAGCATCTTCTTGGAAAACAGTGAAAAGTGGAGTACCCCAAGGATCTGTCCTGGGGCCTGTGTTGTTCAACATATTTATAAATGATTTGGATGAGGGATTAGAGGGTATACTTTTTAAATTTGCAGATGATACTAAACTGGGAGGGGTAGCAAACACAACAGAAGACAGCAACAGAATACAGGATTATTATTAATTTTTTTAGATTTATTTCCCACCTCTCCCGACAGGCTCGAGGCGGGTCACAACAACTAACCCCATTAAAATTCCCATTAAAACATCAATCTACTAACATGACGGCTAAAAATACCATCCCTCCCCATGATCTTGATAGGCTCGAGAAGTGGACTAAACTAAATAAACTGAAGTTCAATAGGGACAAATATAAAGTTCTGCATTTAGGTAAGAAAAACCAAATACACCAATATAAGATGGGGGAGACTTGTCTTGGCAGTAGCATGTGCGAAAAGGATCTAGAAGTCTTAGTAGACCATACATTGAACCTGAGACAGCAGTGTAACTCAGTGGCTAAGAAGGCAAATGGGATGTTGGGCTGTATCAAACGAAGTATCGTGTCCAGATCACAGAAGGTGATGCTACCGCTGTACTCTGCTCTGGTTCAGCCTCACTTGGAGTATTGTGTTCAGTTTTGAGCACCCCAGTTGAAGAGGGATGTAGGTTACAGGTTACAGTAGATGAGCGTTAGGGATGTGAGTGTCCTGCCTAGTGCATAGGGTTGGACTAGGGTTGGACTAGATGACCCATGAGATACCTTCCAACTCTATTATTATATGATTATATGATTCTATGATTCTATTTCTAAACAGTCAGCCTTTTCCATTGAAAAAAATTCACAAGTCAAAATACCCGCTCCCCCCAAAAAACCAACGATGCTTTCAGTATTTTAGAAATCCGAAATTTGAAACACTCCTCTGTTCTCCCATCTAATCACTAATTTAATATTTTATATCCTTCTTATCACTGAAGCCCCCTTGCAGAAATAATTAGCCCAAGGTTCCTCCAAAGAAACTGTAAAGTGGCTGAAAGAAAACACAGCATGCATCATTCAAAACTTCCCCCTCCACAGGCAGAATACAGATGAGTACCTTTGAATTCTGTGAAAGCTAGCAAAAAACAAAACAAAAAAACAAACAAAAAAACCCTCTCTTCTATTTACTTCTAGGATTTAGTCTTTGACCTAAATTTGCAGTGAACACATTTGCTTACAATGGAAGGGCTTTTCCTGATGTCCTCCTCACATTGCCTTGTTCCAATTATATTTTTCTCCATTTAAAACTGTTTTATAACCACATTAAAGCACAGCTGGGTGTTGAATAATAGGGCAATAATCCACACCTTGTGATTTTTACAACACTGTATACAGCCACACACCTAACAATGCACAATGTGTGAATTATTACTACATAACCTACACTCTATTATTTCCCATTACTTAAGCCTCATGCTGGAGTCGAAAGAAAGATGAAGTGCTTTAAATATTTGCCTTCCATTAAAACTCCCCATGGAGAACTTTGTTATATTTGTCATCCAAATAAGAGATTATTAATAAGAAACAGATACATGACAGAATTGAATGCTTGGAAAGGGAAATACTTTTTTATCCACACACCTAAGTAGTAATTCACTTCAATCAACTTTTTAAATCCTTCATACAAATTATGGGCACAGACTGCTTAAATTTCAGGGGGTGTCAAGAATACTGAGACCACCACATGTGAAGAATGTCACATTTAATCCTCCCTCACAATTTATTTATAAGGTTCTACCTTTGTTCAAGGGTTTCTGTGCCTGGATCTCTCCATCATGCTTAGGGGTATACATTTGGCTGTTTCTGAGTTGAAAAAATGTCTGAATAATAGCGTATCTATATTTTCTGCCTATTCTTTTAGCCAGATATCGATTTAGGCATTTTTAAAGCTATCCAAAATGGTCGATAGTCAAAGTTTTTCAGAACTATGGGATATTTGGAATTAAAGGGAGTTTAATAGGTTTGCAGTCCTTTTAAATGATGTCTGGTTAAACTTACCACTTGAAAAGGTGTTTAAAGGGAATGTGAGCCCTATGAATGCTTTCATAGTTCATCTGAAGCTTGGAGAGGGTATTTAAAGGGACTGCAATCCCTTTAAACATTCCCCCCCCTCTGTTAGAAGCAATGGAGAGTGGGGGGCACATTCTTTGGGGGCCCAGCCCATAGAATTGGATATCTTGCTCCAATATTTTTCAAACTTGGGGGGGGGGGAGTTGAGGATATGCACTAGCAGCTAAGCTGAAAATTTAGTGCCTCTACCCCAGAGCCCCAGATACCCATAGGATTTTTTAAATAAAATACCAAATCCATACCAATCAAAAAAAAAAACTTTACCAATATTGAAATTAATAAATACCAAAAACACTGATATATTTGGTTTAATATACTCAAATCCAAAAAAACCCTTTTTTTTTTGCACACTCCTGATCATGTTGCTCTGTGTCTTGCTAAGCTCTTCTGAACTTTTTTTATCATTGAGAAACCCCTGAAACTTTCTTCAGGCTTTGAGAAACCCCCAAAGTAGCACAATCATGCAGAATATGGTTGGAAAGCATAGTTGTGTACGTGCTCACTTGGGACCCCTCCCCTTTTTACACCTCTAGGCCCATCATTGGCCATTTTGGGGGGATGGCAGGTCAACATGACTATAAATGGGACCACTTTGGTTGTGAATCCCTGGTCTAGCTATAGAGAACAGTCCAGTTTGTATCCTTGCATTGCTTGGTTTTCTTCTTCTAGAACCAGAGTCCCCAAACTGATACCCATGGGTGCCATGGCAGCCACTGACTATTTTCTTGCTGCCTACAAAGTGTTTTTAGAACAAAAGTCTTTTGATTTGCCATTGGAGATTTGATTGGCTTTGTAGATTTTTAAAATATTACTTTGGCAGCAGCAATAGCTACAGCCCAATGATCTTCACTTTGTGTCTGAGCTGGATCCCAGGAGCTACAGAAATTTGATAAATAATAAATAATAATAAAGTAACCTGAGACATTCTCCACCTCCTGTTTCATCTACTTTCTGGCTTCACCCACCATGCTGTGTCTGAATTCCAATGCTACCTATAGACTCAAAATGGTGGAGGATCCCTGCTCTAGGTTCACCTATCCTTATTCACATTTATATCATATTTTTCGCTATCATAAAATCAGAGTAGGAGCAGAAGCAGATCTTCTGTGTTGTGGTGTCCACAAACTCTCATTCATTATCATGATCTAGTGCCAACATTTAGAGCTTTCTGCCAGTCAAGAACTTCTTTGTATGCCTTTCTTTGATTGTAATGCAACTTCTTCCTTGAATGGGTTGAAAGATCTGCCACCCTATAGGAATTATCTAAGGCCTGAGAACAGCAGGTGGAACAATACTTCCAGAACTTGCATTATCAGAAAGAAGATAATAAGTCACCCAGTATAAAGAGTTGGATCCAGAAATACACAAACAGAAAATAAATCTAGATTAGCCCCATTTGCTGAATAAATTGTGCAAGGTCTAGTGATATGTATATCTTCCGCTCTCATCTTAGTTTGTATAATCTTATATATACAATGCCGTAGGTATGCAAGATCTTGGCCTGAATCTCTTGACTCATTAAGTCAGTCTCCAGCCATTACCACTTGGGAACACCTGTCACTGCGTCCCTTATCCTGCATCAGTACACAGTAGAGCTCTCTGAAGAGCTACTTATAAGTAGAGAAACTCCAGAGCTTTATTCAATGGCTTCAAAAAGAATTATAGGATGGGAGATCTCTGGCTGCATGCAGGAAAAGAAGTTTGTGATTATGGTTGTTCGCAAAAAAAAGCATAAATTCTTTAAAAATTTCCAATATGCTAAATATTAAGAAAAAGTCCCCCCCAAACTCCCCCTCAAAAGTATTCTACTTGCAAAAACCTCTGCAATTTTCTACCGCCCCTACCATACAGAGAATTATAAACTTTTCACTTGACAAATATGACTAGCTTTGGGTAAGTTATTGCTCAAATTAACTTGTCAAACTATCCATGTTGTGGTATAATGATAGCACATTTCCCTGTTCTGAAGATGAATTTATATAACTTTCAACTGGCCACAGGGGGGTTACTGATTGATGAACCAATATTTGTAAATGGGCTGATTTGTATGCATTTATGTGCATGCAGGAATGTGCCTGTGTACACTTGTTCCATTTGATGCTTCAATGACTCAACAAATAATTGAATGTCTAGAATTTGTATAGGGTGTTTATGATGAAAATATAAAGATAGAGCCAGTGTTGTATACTGGTAAGAACGTTGAACAAGGAGCTGGGAGACCCAGGTTTGAATGCACACTTTAGGATAGAAGCTTGCTGGGTGACCTTGGGCTTTCCACTCAGCTTAACCAACCTCATGATGCTGTTGTGAGGATAAAATGAAGAAGGGGAGAATGATGTAGGCTTGAAATCTAATGATGTAGGCCACTTGGTAGATCCTCATTGAGGAGAAAGACAGGAGAGAAATTAAGTACATTAAATGTCTGAAAATGTCAGTGTATCCATAAAATAACAAACACCATAATGGCCATAGTCCAGTACAAAGTTATTATTGCCTACCTCTACCAGATTGTGTATTTTGATATGTATAATAGTTGCATAATAACATAGTAAAGAAATTATAATAATCAAGACTGAAGAAAAACTCAGTTAAAAAAAAACACCTGATAAATTCAGATAAGAGAGTCATTCAGGAAAAAAGAAATGGGTCTCAAAGCTACATTGTTTAAATTAATTCCAGAAATTAATTAACTAAATTAAATTAATTCTTCTAGTTACCTCCAAAATAAGCATACCTGGCCTATTTAGTTAATCCCTTAAGACTGTGTGCTTATTGGAAAGCTGCATGTGGAATATTGTATGTGATTAAAAACACACACACACAAGTGAATGTAAAACAATTACTTCACTAAGTTAAGTCAAGGGAGGCATGGAGAAACATAGTTCCAAAGAGTGAAGCATTTATTGCTCAGAACTTGAGCACTTTCAACATGTGACCTCCTTCGACCACATCAAAATTTCCAAAGTCACATAAGTCACATAAGACTCAGGAACTGTGAGATGAGGCAAAGATATCAAGGAAAGGAGCCAATAATATGTACACCGCCCGTGGCGCCACGGGCGCCACGGACTAAATAAAAGAGTAAGGCGTTCTGGAGCGGGATGTGTCTGGGATGAGGAAGGGTCCGAATACCCAATTTAAATGAAATCTCAGTCTAGTATTTCAAGATTTTAATCAAAAAAGTCTTGATAAAGAGTTTCTTTAACACTAGTAAAAAAGCCCATTGTATTCCAAATACAATGGGCACTAGCAGGCGGGGGCAGAGCGAGGGACTGGCGAGGGTAGGGTGAGGAAAGGTGGCTTACCCGTGAGAGGGCTGTAGCGATGGCGGGCGGCTCCTTGGTGGTGTCTTGTGGCCAGCGGCCATGTTTTTTTGCTGTCGGTGTCTTCGTCGAGGCTTGCGGCGGCTGTCAGAGGTGGCGGCCTGATGCGGTGAGAGGCGCTTCGCGCTTCTCGCCGCATCAGGCCGCCAGACAGGGAGCCCCCGGCAGCCGCACTCCGTGCGACTGCCGGGGGTTCCCTCGGGCGGCGGCCTGACGCAGCATGAGGCGCTTTGTGCATCTCGCCGCGTCAGGCCACTGGGCAGGGAGCCCCCGGCAGCCCATTGGAATACAATGGGCTTTTTTACTAGTGTTAAAGAAACTCTTTATCAAGACTTTTTTGATTAAAATCTTGAAATATTAGACTGAGATTTCATTTAAATTGGGTATCTTAATGCGGTCCTAAACACTGGATAAATCTCACAAAACACCAGGAGGGAAGATTCCCAATTCCACATTTATTAATTTTAAGCAATTAATGCTTGTGGATATTTGGAGAGAGTTAAATCCCACAAAAAAAAAAAACATACATGAATACACTTTTTTTTCTCTAACAGGCACAACTTGTATTCGAGAACTGATCAATGCTGGCTCATTGAAAAAATAATACCTTATGCTCACAGGGTGGAAATCTTGCTTAACATCTTTGCTGATCACAATCCAACAGAACTAAAACTAATTTACATGAGAGGAGGGTTAAGAAGATGGAGAATGAATGACAACTTACTGGATAATAAGCAAAGATTGGAAATAAGTTAAAGAGATTTACAGGAGTTTTTCCAATAAACACAACCCCCAATATGGGTAGCAATATGGTTGGCAAGTAAAGCTTTTATAAGAGGCAAATTAATTGGTTATAACACTGCATTAGGAAAGAAAAGACAAGAATTGAAAACAATATTTGGTCAACTACAAATTGTATAACAGCAACATCAAATACAGCAGACTAAAATGTTATGGAAACAAATCAAGTATTTAAGATTGCAAAGATATTTACTAGAGACTGAGGAAACAAGAAAGAAATTAGACTTTTTTAAAAACAAAAAAAACTTTGAGCATGCAGACAAGCCAGGCAAGTGGCTGGCATACAGACTTCAAAAAGAATCCAGAAAAAAAAGGTATACCAAAGCTGAAACTAGTGGGCACTGAGTATTGTACAGAGAAGGAAATACAATCTTGTTTCTTGATTTTTTCTCAAAAACTATCTAAAGTAGAAGTTCAACAAAATGATCAACTATTTCACTCACTAATGGACTATCTAAACCGTATTCCCTTTAAAATGTTTACTGCAGAACATCACATTATTTTAAATCAAATAGTGTCCACACAAGAAATGAATTATGCAATTATGGAAATGAAAATTGGTAGAGCACCAGGACTAGATGGACTATCTCTGCAGTATTATTTTTAAAAACTATTCATGTTATTCCTGCCCCTCTTCAGTACATAATTAATGAAGTCATGGACAACTCAGATAGATGGTTTCTACAAACGTGGGAACATGCCTTTTTAACTCTGATCCATAAAGAAGGGCCAGACCCACAAAAACTTCAGTCCTATAGACCAGCAGTCCACAACCTTTTGCAGGCCATGGACCGCTGTGCCAGGGTGGGGGGAGAGGGTGACCCAGGGCCCTGCGCACATGCGGCAGCCCCGGCACAAACGTGCATACATGGACTTGCTGCCGCTTCGGTGGCCGATTTGCTCGCAGCTTGGTGAGCATCTCGCTGTGGGAGGACAGGCAAAGGGAGCCGAGGCCCAGTGCCAAGGCCTTCGTGGCTCGGCACCGGGCCACAGCCCGGGGGTTGGGGACTACTGCTATAGACCTATCTCCTTGCCGAAAGTTGTCAAAATTTTGGCAGAAAGACTAAAAATATGTATAAATGATGTTATTCACAAAGATCAAACAAGTTTTATCCCCCAAAGGTACATGAAATATAACCTCAAAGTGATATCAAATGCACTGGATTACACCCCAAAAAAGAAATTTTAGATAGCCTTTGTTTTTTTAGACGAGGAAAAGGCATTTGATATTGTCTGTTGGAATTACTTACAAGTAGCGGTTCAGGCAATGGAGTGTGGAGAATATTTCTCAAAACTAATTCAGCAAATATATTCAAGACAAGAAGCCAGAATATAATGGTAAACAGAATGATTACAGAACAAGAAATGTTCCAGGCTTTGCCAATAGGTGTTCATGAGAGAATCTTACAAAACTGGCAATTCCAATTAAATAATTCTTCTGGAAATATAAGAGACCAAGAATCACTTTCAACATCCTAATGGGTAGTAAAATAAGAGGAGGGCAAAAAGTACCATATTTAAGACTTTAATATAATGCTTCAGTATTAGCTTGGATATCAGAATGGATCAAAAACCTGCTAGCCAGATATTTGGCATCCAAGAAATATGGCTTATTGGAAGGAATTCATAGCTTATTGTGCCAATAAAGAGTACAGCAAAGCAAAAAGATATTCACTTTTGGAGAAATGATTTATTGAGGATATATGTGAAATATAAAAACAAAATAAGCTCAAATTCCTTGATGTTAAAATCACTAGTTGAGGCCTTTTGGATAGGTCACAATAGGAAAAAAATACAGTGCTTAAGATACAAAGACATGTTAACCAATTTAGATCAAATTAAGAGCTGGGAGCACCTCCAGAAGGAAGGTATAAATATTCAATGGTTTTGAGTATCTACAAATTACAGCTAAGCTTAAATTACAGATGGCTGGATTTATAACTCCAATGAGGACAATGACTGAATTTGAGATAATATTACAACATGACAAGCCATGCACGAAAGGCCACATTTACAAGCTATTAGTAAAATTTGAAACAGAGACAGAACAGGTCAAAAATTGTATGGTTAAATGGATGCAAAATTTTAATCATAAGATAGGGAAGAAATATTGGCCAATAACATTAAACTTACAAAATGTCAAATCCTGAGAGAAAACCGGTATAAAATATTTTATAGATGGTATATAACTCCAAAGGGAATAAGCATAATGTTGAATAATCAAGACGGAAATTGTTGGAGATGTAATGATGCCATTGATTCTTTTTTCAGATGTGGTAGAGATGTGAAAAGATTTTTAAAATACTGGGTTAAAACACATAAAGAAGGAATGTGTTGCAAATTTCCGTTGCAATCTGAATGTACGTTATTGGGTTTAATCCCAGAAGGAATACCTACTAATATGAAATCATTCTTTTTTTATGCCACTACAGATTCAAGACTCCTAATCACTGTAGGATGGAAAAAGCAGGACTTACCTGCCATTTCAGACTGGCTAGATAAGATTGGTGACCTGTGCAAGATGGCAAAACTGACTAACTTGGCAAATCGCAGGCCATCCAAAGAATTTAAAAACCACTGGCATTATTATATGGAATATATTGACAAGTAGTTCTCTAAGGGAAGGCACAAGATGGGACAAATCTGCTAAAGATGATAGAGTAAAGATTGAATGATTGCTATGAAGCATATATACACTATATCTTCTGTAACTGCTTTCTTTTATTCTTATTTTCTGAAAATTTAATAAAATTCAGGTTTTTAGAAAAGGAAAGGAGCCATTTTGTCAGCTCTTTACTCACACCCTGGAATTTTTAATTTTACCAGAGCAACGAAAGAAAGAAAAAATACACTGCAATGAGTTCTGTGCTAGTAACATCAGAAAAGGCTCTTTTTTCTGACTTGAGACACATACTAGGATACAAATCCAGTAATGTTGCATGAAATCCTTTTGCATCCACAAACTTTAACATCTGTGTTTTACAGCACACACACACACACACACACACACACACACACTAGGTTCCTTGTTCAGAAGAAAGAAACTGTTAAGAAACCTATAGGGAATAGATAAAGAAAAGTTCTGTAGGGTTATAAAAGCCACTTTGATTATCTGTTTTGAAAGGTACATAGATATATCTTAAATCCTATTTGCTGACATAAAGAATTATTTTTAGGGAAGGACATCTTACAAGATTTGTTAAATCGTTCTCTGTTTTATCACTCTTTTGTAAAAATGCAATTTCCTGCGGAGGGAAGTGTGTGTGTGTGTGTGTGTGTGTGTTTGTGTGTGTAAAGAATATACTCCTTTGCCTTTAATTGTTTGCACCATTTCATTGGGCTGGTAGGTGACCTTTCTTTTTATTTGATCAAAAGAGAATTTAAGAAGCTTTGAGTCTTTGAATTAAAGGCCCCTTCAAGTCAACCTGTGTTTTCCCTCTAACATGCTATTAAGGCAGCATCTAGAGAGTAATATTCTTGCTTTCATACCCCTGACATAGAAAATGAATGTACTTACATTTGTTTTCATAAATTGCTTTCCAAAATCTAGGACACTATAATCACGACTAACATTGTTATGCTAGACAATCAGGTTGTTAAATTTAGATATATTACTCAGGATTGAAATCACCAATTTTACATAATGCCTGAATTTACTTGAGCATCCCTGATTTGGTTGTGCTATTATTGTGAGATTATCAATGTGGAATTGTGATCCCCGGCCTGTCATCCCCAGATGTGGTGGATAAGAGCAGCGGCCTCTAATCTGGAGAGCTGGATTTGATTCCCCACTCCTCCACATCCAGCCAGCTGTGTGACTTTGGGTTAATCACAGTCCTGTTACAGCTGTTCTCACAGAGCAGTTCTATCAGAGCTCTCTCAGCCCCACCTATCTTGCAGGATATGTGTCACGGAGAGAGGAAGGAAAGGTGATTGTAAGCCATTTTCAGACTCCTTTGGGTAGTGAAAAACAAGGTATAAAGAACAACTACTTAAAATGATCAGACCTTAGACAGAATTTTCATACCAAGGTGGGGAACAAAATAAAATAGAATTCAGTGGCACCTTAAAAACTCGACATATCCAGCATAAGCTTTTTTATGAATCAGAGTTTACTTCAGACATTATTTCACTCTAGAATGGATCCATAAAATCGGTTAAACCCTGCCAGCATTTTCACTTCATTTCAACTAATTTCACTCAATCTCACCTAATCTTCCAAGTTAGGGAAAGGGAGTATGAGTAGTACAAGCTTATCAAACAGCATCCATGAGAAAATAGGTGTCTGGACAGCGCTCCTGGGTCTCCAGGCCGGAAGATTGGATATCCTCCCCTGCCCAAAGCAAAGGGGGAGCCCAGTTCCCCTCACCCACAGAGGGAGGACCTCAACCACCACAGCAACACCTGTGTGGGTGGGGGAGCTGCCAAAACACCATGCTGCACCCCAAACAACCTGCCCCCAAACAGAAGTTTCCTCTCACCTGCTGGGCAAGCATGGAGGTATGGGGCAACTCAGTGGGGAGGGACCAAGCCGGCAGACAACTGCCCCACTTACCAGCAGCCTGTTGGGACTGATGAGGTCCCAAGAGGATGCCACGGAGTGGGATAACTGTGGGGTTCCCTGCCACTCATGGCTGACTAGTTGGTCGGTGCAGAGGACAGCAATGGGCCCCCAAGATGCTGAGCTGAGGAAGTGCAGCTGATATGACCTAGGATTAGGTTAATTGGAAGGAGGAGCAAGGCAGACCAGGGAGTATAAAGGGGAGGGAGAGGCAAGCACAACGGATGTGTGTTAAGATCAGTGGAGACAGAACAGAGAGCAAGAAGGAGAAAGAGCAAGGAAGGAAGGAAGGAAGGACGGACGGACGGACAGACAGTGGAGGCTGCAGACAGTGGTGAGGAAGAGGACTTCAGAGGAGTCATCTCATAGGACAGCATCATTGAACAGAAGGACCCTCCCTCCCTGTTTTTGCCTTCTGTGCCTTTATTATCGTCCAAAATTAAGCTTGGAGACCCCCAGACTCCTTCTGCAGCATCCCAGCTGAGGGATGTGAGCTCCAGCAGGCACTCCTCAAGCCTCACAATAAATATTCATTGTTTTCATTGAAACTTGAGTTTCACAGGTCTTAGTCCAAGATGCAAGACACTATATCAGGGTTTCTCAACCAGGGTGTCATGAAACCCTGGGATTTCATGATGCCTCTGGAAGGGTTTCCTGAATGGATGGCAATTAATTCTTTTAATATATTTTTAAATTTTGTTAAACATTTATCAGGTGATATGACCATATATGATTGACTCATCCACCCCTCACAAAATGGCCAGTGACGGGCCCAAAGAGGTGGAAAGGACCCTGGATGGGACTATACACAGCTATGCTTCCCAGACATATTCTGCACAATCATGTCATTTCAGGGGTTTCTCAAAGCCTGAGGAATGTTTCAGGGGTTTCTCAACAGTAAAAAGCTTGCTCTTTATGGAATTCTAACGTAAAATCCCCACTAGGGCAGCTAAATAGGAAGAGTCCATATAGACACAACTGCAGATGCAAACCTGCACACACTCTGCCACACTCTTGTACAGGTGATGATGCCAAATGACCAGAACATTCCTCTGCAAGCCAATTGATTCCTGGTTGGGGAAACAAAACAGAGAACATTATTCTCCACTCCACATATCTGGCAGACTAACCCTAGTGACTTCTCTTTTCAGGAATTCAAAGGTTTCAATTAATATCAAGACCAAAGACTGAAGAATACCTGGCAGGACCAGGGGCTCACCTCTGACATCTCATCTCTCTTTCAGTCCAGGGCAAGAAGAGTAGAGTGGTTATCTCTTGAGGGTGGAGCTATCTCAAGAACTTGTATGCCTGAGATGTGATTGTATGTCTAGTGGTCCCTTGTGACAACTTTGTTCTGAGAGCTTGGGCTCTGGGGATGGGGAATGTGAACAGTTCTACCACCTTAATAGGCACTGCTAATTGACAGTATGTGGGGCTCCCAGAAAGAATGGCCATATGAAGTCACTGATGACCACTGAGCTCAGTTCAAATATTGCACAAAACCAGAGTCTATTTAAACTTGCTGAATTTATTGTCTGAATATGGGCCACTCCACCAAATGCAGTCCATCAAACTAGGGCAGAGTCTGCACTTACTTTGTTTATTCCATTGTCAATCATGTTGAATTCAGATCGCTTTGAACTTGAGTCTTCCTCTCCCCCCCCCTCCCCATTGAAACCGGAAAGTGTTCTGCACGTGGTTAGGGAAGCTCAGAAGAGGGGGGGGGGGGAGGAGGCAAATGGAGACTCTTTCTCTGTTTTCTTGAAGGGAGGATAGGATCCAAGAAGTCAGAGGAGGGGGAAAAAAATCTTTTCTTTTCTTTCTAAAGTTGCTTATCCCTGAAGTTTTAGTGATGAAGGAAAGAAATCAAACCAACCAGAATTCACAGGATTGCGATGGAAGAATGCTGATTTCACAGATTAACCATAGTTCAAATAAACCATACTTTTGTGCCATACCTGAAAGCATGCAAAGTTTTACCAAGGTACTAGTGTGTCAACAAGTCTCTGAGACAGGAGTGCAGATTACTTGACCCTATTAGGGGCTATTTGAGGCTGTGCCATAGGCACTACCACATCCATTTTCTCTAATTTAGCAGGTGTTCTACAATTGGACACTTCAGCAATATTAACTTTAGCCACAATTTGTACAGCTTATGCCAGAAACATTTGGTTGAGAAAGGCTGTTGCTGATGTAATTATGCTAGACAGCCAGAATGGGGTAAGTTGTTTTTGTTTTTGTTTACATTTCCTTTGTGTTGTTTAGTCATTTTGTTTGTTGTTTCATCATTCTATTCATTCAGATCCTATCATTGGAAGTGATAGCATGTTATGTTCCATTAGCACAAGTTTCAGCTCTGAGGCTATTTGGATTGTGGCATGCAAAACTGGGTTTTGCGGGCAACCCCTCCCAATAATTTCCACAATTTAATGTCTCACGATTTTGTAACCACTTATTTATGCCAGCTGGTTTTATTAATTAGCCCGATGATTTGGACCCAAAATTTATCATACATCCTTTTCTCCCTTTATGATAGAGATTTTTTAAAATTATCCTCCCATTTTCCTTTTATGAGAGATATTTTGTGTTTTATTCCTCTTAGCAGTCTTCTTGGAAAGAGAAGTTGCTAACATCCTGTAGCCAAGTCTTCCTCCTTCATAGGCCTTGCATGTAAGGATAGGAAGGTGGGGGAAATATGCATCAGTTTTCAGTCTGTTGTATTCATATAGATGCATGTTTCAGTTTCTCATGACACATCATTATTCCATACTTGAGAGTGTGCATGAGGGCTATTTCAGCTGATATTGTGTCAATTCAAACTGTGTGACTTTGGATCCATGGTGCTTCATTCTCATATGCATGATATGGCAAGCATTAACTGATGGACACACATGAGAACCACATTTAATGGTAACAGGGTTGGTGGGAGGGATCTACCTGATTGGCTACATACTGAAACCACAAACTTGGCTTGCCAGATTAGAAGTCTGCACTCCCAACCACTACACCAAGCTGGCTCCCTAACCATACACCAAACTGAATCATTCCCAACTAATTTGCTTAGTGTGGCTTATGGCTGTGATTATTTTGTTTGTTTCTGTTTTTATTTTTTCTAGATAAGATTTCTCACGTCCACTGTGACTTGGAAGCCAAGCCAAGTATAAGGGGCTTTTTGCACGGCTTCAAAATCGCACAATGGTTGCCAATTGGAAACGCTATTGATTTGCCATAACGCACGACGTCGTAGACAATCTGCAACACTCCTGAAACCGATCAGCAAAAAGCGCTTCGTTGTAGCGCTTTCAGGGGAATCCCAAAAAGTGGATTCACCCTCCGGAAAGCGCTACACTCTTGCAAACAATCTGCAACACTAGCGATAAAGACCTGTGCGTTAACATTGTTGCGGTTTCTTCAAAGTCCCTCCTCCTGAGCCTGTCCTCCAAACTTCCGGCGAAGCGATTGCCATTTTTTTTTCTCCGAGCAAGCGGGGATAAACGCACCAGCGAGCCTCTTTCTGTTTAGAGGCTTCCCTGGCTTCAGTCCTTCACCTTTAGTCACTAAGCACAAACCACATAAAAGCCCGTTTGCTGAAATAAAGTCCCTTTATTTTTTACACATTAATTCAGCCGAAAATCGGGCCCGTGAGAGGGGGAGGGATTTTTTTTTATCACTCGAGGCAGCGTGGCAACGATCATACGATCAAACGACAGCTCACATTAGGCAGCTGGATGGGTCTCTCCGTTGCAACGAATCTACACAGATTCGTTACAATGGGTCTGTTTTTTTTAAAAAAAACCTTTCTTAAAGGGAAAGGGGCTGTTTGGGAGCATGCTAACGGCTGCCCATTGGCTGCTTGACGGCCAGGGGCGGGACGAGCTTGGAAATAGCGCTTCCTTTTCTGCTGAGACCGGAAGCTGCGGGAAACGCTACAAAACGCAACTGGATTCCACTACAAAGGCAGGTATGCATAATGACGAATTCCACTATTTTAAATGGCGATTTTTCGTTCAGTGACCAATTTGCAACAAAGATCCCGGTGCGAAAAGCCCCTAAATCTTGTGCTGAAGACACTGGTTGCACCTACTTGCCAGAATTGTATAGTTCCTGATTCATCTGTATGATTGCTGTTGACAGTGTGCTTGAAAAGGTACCTCCCTGTTAACGTGACCCATCATAGACGGTCAAGTAGGTGCATGAGAACTAAGAACTCCTCTGCCAAATATGATAAATGTCTTTGTTTGAAGATGATGTTTTTTTCACAGCTTAAGATGACTGTAATGAGACACTTTTAAAAGAAAACCTCTTTGAATAAGAGAGAGATGGGGTAAGGTGACTAGTAGCAATTGAAGGATGATTTGTACTATCTAAGATGTAGATAAAGATCAGTAGCCAAGCTAGTTGGCCTGTAGCAGCAGAAAACAACAAGAGTTCCATAGCACCTTAAAGACTAACAAAATTTGTGGTAGGGTATGAGCTTTTCTCAGTTCTTCAGATACAGCTAAAAGAAGCAGTGACTCACAAAAGCTGCCACACATTTTATTCGTTTGAAGAAAAACCAGGGTACTACTGGACTTTTGCTCTCTCTCTTTTTTTTTTTTACTGCTAATATGTATTTGATTTTGCTGGGGACCAATGATTAATGATGGAAGAATTCAGAACGCAGACAAAAGGATAAATCAATAAACACTATTACCTTATTGTCTTGTGATTCCAGACTTACATCTAAACATGCACTTAATAATGAAAAGACCACTGATTTTCACAGTAGGAAACTAGAACTGCAATACTTTAGTATTTAATAATACAGCCATAATTGGCTCTAACATTATTAAATGACATTTTTCACTGAAATTTTTCTTGCAGTTTATTTCAAATCAATATAAAATAGTGTCATTAATAAAATCTGATAAAGCAAATCTGCACTTCAGACATTTGAGTGTTGAATTCAGACTAGCTTTGTGGATAGAAAAACACAAAGCAATAGATTCATAGATACTTCTGCTTGGACAAAGGAAATATAACTTTCTTGTACTTGCTGCATGAGATGAAAGCCACACATTAGGTCCCAAATGACTCCTACAGTCATTAAGAGAAAGGTTATGTTAGGTGGTAAAGGAGGCGGCAGAAAATGAAGAGGAGATATGAAAATCAGTTCCATAGGAGGTTCTTAGTATGTAACCCAAAATGTTGCCCTTGTTTTTTTGTTTAGCTCCTCTTTCCCATGAATTGAAAGCTTTAGTACTTTGGGATGAGAATCTAATGTTGTATTTAATTTTATACGCTCTTCAGTCACTCACTCACAGTGGAAATACAGGCTCTTCCATGCCTTCTTATTACTTCTGGGCAAATGTTTATACCTCATACAAAGATTTTTCTCTACTTGAGAAAGCCACGGAGATGTAGTTGTCAGAGCTATGGCCTTGGTAGATTGACAGCTTTAAAAATCATATTTCTTTGGGGAGAAGCAGATAAAAAATTAAATCAAAACTGTATTAAACTCATAGGAAAAGGTAGAAAAAAATTAGATCAAAATTGTATCATGTAAATATGAAGGGGGAAAGATGGCATGTTAAAATCAGTCCTGGTGGATAGCCATGCTGGTCTCAAGTAGTAGAACAAAGTTTGATTCCAATGACACCTTTAAGATCAACAAAATTTTATTCAGGGAATGAGGTATTTGCAGTTTAGTGATTTCCATTTCATTGTCTGAAGAAGTGTGTATGCACGCAAAAGCTCATGCTCTGAATAAAAGTTTGTTGGTCTTTAAAGGTGTCACTGGACTCAAATTTTGTTCTAAAACCAATCCTGTTCATGTAGTTCTACTTCATTCAGAAACATGGTAATTTAATATCAGACATTCACTAAACAAGTCAGTTAACCCAGATTCATTGAGTTGCTTTATTAGCAACTGGTATACTTTCTTCTTCTCAAATGATGGCATGATCACAGCAGTATTGAACTTCACACATTTTTACTTCAGGAACTTCCAGCCCATCATGTTGTATACTATTTTCCCATCGTACGCAATTAGAATCATAGAATCATAGATTCAGAGTTGGAAAGGGCCATACAGGCCATCTAGTCCAACCCCCTGCTCAATGCAGTATTAGTCCAAAGCATCCTAAAGCATCCAAGAAAAGTGTGTATCCAGCCTTTGCTTGAAGACTGCCAGTGAGGGGGAGCTCACCACCTCCTTAGGCAGCCTATTCCACTGCTGAACTACTCTGACTGTGAAAATTCTTTTCCTGATATCTAGCCTATATTGTTGTACTTGTACTTTAAACCCATTACTGTGTGTCCTTTCCACTGCAGCCAATGGGAACAGCATCCTGCCCTCCTCCAAATGACAACCTTTCAAATACTTAAAGAGGGTTATCATGTCCCCTCTCAACCTCCTTTTCTCCAGGCTGAACATTTGTCTGAGATTCTGAGATTCAAATCCCAAATAATAATAAAGTGACCTTGGATCCGTCAAGTTCTTTCAGCCTAAATGACTAACTGGGATGATGACAGTAGGAGGGCAGGATTTTAAAAGTTTACTAGAGAAATACATGCTATGGACTACCTTGGAATGACAGCACTGAGATTTTAAAAATAAAACTCTTTTCCCATACAGTGCAGAAATGCTATATATGAGATTAATCTTTATGTTCCAGCAAATACTTTGGAACACTAGCATTCTGTTAAACCTGAACTAAGTTGCAGCCATTTAAACGTCAGTTAATTAATTAACATACCTCCACCAACCACTAGCTGAATGGCTATGTCTTGCTGTCAGAACATATATTCAGGTCCATTCCGCATGAGTTAAAAGTAGCAGAAGTCTTACAAATGGTAAACGCTACAA
This sequence comes from Paroedura picta, assembly GCF_049243985.1. Lineage (NCBI taxonomy): Eukaryota > Metazoa > Chordata > Lepidosauria > Squamata > Gekkonidae > Paroedura > Paroedura picta. The sequence goes on along the minus strand of NC_135373.1, from coordinate 60,233,012 downwards.
ATTTGACCTTCCGCATGACATCGCGCACTCCTGCAACACTAGCGCAAAAGTCGCTTCGTTGTAGCGATTTCCGGGGAATCCAGAAAAGTGGAGTCACCCTCAGAAAATCGCTACACTCCTGCCAACAACCTGCAACACTTGTGAAAAGTCCCTCCCCCTGGCTCTCTCCTCTGAACTTCCAGTGAAGCGATCGCCATTTTTTTTCCCTCGGAGCGAGCGGGGAAAGCAACGGACCAGCGAGGCTTGATTCACCCAGTGAGGCTTCTCCGGCTACAGTCCCTCCACAGAAGTGCTTTAAAACTCCCCTAAGTCCCCAAGCATAACCCAGCCCCCTGTGGTAACGATGACTCACCAGCTCACACGCCAGCTAGATGGGTCTCTACATTAGGAAGAATCAAGGCATATTCATTGAAACGTGTGTGTGTTTTTTTAAAAAACCTGTGCTTAAAGGGAAAGGGGCTTTTTGGGAGCATGATAACAACCATTGGCTGTTTGTTTGATTGATGGCCAGGGGCAGGAACAAGCACAGAAAAAAATTGCTTCCTTTCTAGCGATTCCTGCGAGACCGGAAAACTGTGGGGAATGAATGAAACGCTACTGGATTCCACTACAAATGCAGGTATGCGGAACACCGAGATTCCACTATTTAAAATACCATTATTGCTTTGTGAAAGCAATTGGCAACATTGGTCCTTGTGCAGAATGGGCCTCAAAATCATATAGCATTAGTAACCTGGAGATGCCACAAAAAAAATCATAACCTTCTATTGTAGGCTTACCAACCTGCAGGGAGCACTTGGAGATCTCCTGCTATTACAACTGATTCCCAGACTACAGAGCTCAGTTTCCCTAGAGAAAATAGCTGCATCAGAGGGCCAGTTCAGGTCCTGCCCCTCCCCTCCCCTCCCTAAATCCCACCCTCCTCAGGCTACACCCTCAATATATCCAGGAATTTCCCAGCCTAGAGCTGGCACCACTATTCCAGTGACTAAAATTATGTTCAGTTCAGGATTCCTATGAGATGGTCACTCACTTATAAAAATGTCTTATTATACCTTGTCTTCTCAGGTCTGATGTAAAGAGTATTTTTGGCCAATTCTACATCAACGGTGCTGCTCTGTGCCAGTGCATTGCTGCAGAGCACCATGCTCTGCCATTTTGTGTGTGCCCATGAGGGACACATTTCAGTGGCTCACTGGGCAGGGAGGCTGCAGGAATATGTGATTGCATGAAAACACAATCCCAGCTTCCGGCAAAAAACCAAAAAATGTCCCCCTGACTTCCTGCCACCCGCTGGGGGCTGCTGCTAGCAGCAGCTGCACAGTGCCATGCTGAGGGGAGAGCCCCAGCCATGCCAGCCACTGGAGAGGACCAAAGGTGAGCTGGTGGCAAAGTGGAAGGTCAGCCTCCGAGGAGGAGCCGCGGACCGGTACTGACTGATCCACAGACCAGTACCGGGGGGTTGGGGACCACTGCTGCAAAGCACCTTGAAGCTGACTGAGGTATTTTTTGTCTCCTCCTGGCCTCTACACGGGCATCCACTAGGCTAGGCTCCATTGGCCCCCACAGTGAAAACGGGAACATGAATTCTTCCACATTCCCTTCACCCAGGGCAATTGAGGGCCTGATCCGCAACAGGCCCAGGAGGCAGCCAGCCTGGTGCAACATCATGTGGAAGTGGGGATTAGCCCCGCTTCCATATAAGCACCCTCTCAGCTTTTTCCAGCCATGCGGAATCAGCCTGAGACAAACAACTGCATATTTCACATGACTTCCATTTTTCTGTGATGAGGAATAATCTTTAATTATTTTTTTCTTTCACTCATGCACCATGAATAGACAACATGTTCATTCCAGCACTGTGATGTAGAATCAGGAATAACAAGGGTTTTGGTAATGGGAGCACTAACAACTCATGTTTTAGATGCAGAGTGCTGTAATCCAAAAGCATTTACCTAGCCCCTAATTTGCCAATAGGGTTCCAAATGCCTTTTCAAAATGTAAGCCCTGGTATTCTGAGTTTTGCAGTTGCAGCACATCAGAAACCATTGCATTTTACATCTATGCTTGGTTTAAAAAAATGAAATTACTATCATTATTACAAGTAAATATAGATTGTCCTTATTTGGACTCTGCACAGTACCCAGCCCATCAATGGGCCCTTGGAGAAAATTAGCATTTCTACTTAGTTCTATACCATTCATTTGACAAACTAAATCTATGTAAGTCTTGCAGCAAACTTGGTATCCATTTCAGAGTTTTCCTTAGAGCATTCAAAGTCATTGAACAATTCTTGAATTGGTGATAGACTAGCATTTGTTTAAAAAACAAAAGGGATCCAGTACACATAAAGTGACTTTACACTGATTTATCATTGATTGGTCTTTGTGGGTCTCTCTTTTGACCAATCAGGCTGCAAACTTCAGCATGAACCTGGTTGCCTAGCGAATTAATTTGCTTGACTTGTGTGAGGCAAACTCCTAACCTCAGTGGTTGCAACTGAAGTTCACGCTGAATAGCTTTGACGCTGCACAATGGCTGACTAGTCTGCGAGGCCAAGTCATGGCACATTCAGGTCATCCAGCAGGGTTAAGAGAATTTCTTTAATTTTATCTAATTTCGCCAAGAAATCCAAGAGCCCTCTTTTAAGGAATTTTGAATCAGTTTCTAATCAGATTTGAAGAAAGGAGGGGCAGGAAGGGAAGGCCTGCAAACGGTCAGAATGTTACTCTGTTGGTGCAAAGGCATGCAATATCTACCCAAACCTTCCTACCCTTATGATGGGGCACTACCATGTGGTTTGTAACATAAAACAACTGCCAGAGCTAAAGTTATAAAAAGGTGCACTGATTTATCTTCAGAGAGAAATGAAAGGGAAATCCCTCTTTTAAAAGAGATTTCAGGGGGGAAGTCATTATCCCTCCCCATAACAATGTTATCTTGCAATTTGAGTTCTTACCATCTAAATTCCTTTTCATAGTCACCATATCCATTATTAGATCTGCACCATTTCTATAATTAGGCAATATTCTTGGTGTCATTGTATAATAACACAAGTCTACTGATAGAAAAATAGAAGGAAGGCAGGAACAGACACTGAATGCACACAGAAACACTTGAATAGTAAGTCTCAATTAGAGCTAAAGGTTTTTTTTTAACATTTCTTTTTTTTAAATGTGCCTTTTGGTGGACAATACAAAGTGATAGTAGCTCCTAAAATGAAAGCACTGTAATTGGTGACAAAATTGCATTCTTTCTCTGCTTCTGAAAACATATATCTAAATCACACGCACGCAACTATTGCAGCAAGCACTTGACAGTCAGTGCTTGCTTCTCAACACAGGCAAGAAAACAATGTAATCCCATTGGGTAGATCCACACCAAGTTCTTTCATGAGAAGCAACACAGACCAAAATTCTCTGTAACATGCTACAATGGAAGGCTCAGGAACACCATGTTGTTTAGATTTGCCCACATACTTTAATACTTCCTGCCCCCAAATTACTGTTTTATATGGTAAAATTGTTTCTTTTGACACTTTAGTTTTCTGTATTTTTTCTATACACATTACTAGCAGAGCACCTAAATGCTAGAAGTACATATGCTCTATTTTTAATGTGACTAGAAGATGTTTGTGTTTTGTCACATTTCAGAATAAAACTTGCAGTGAGAGAACAGCTTCAGTGTATTTCTGCGTGAATAGCTTATTTGAAAAAGCTGTTCAAATCCACCCTCTGGAGAACTGATGCTGCTCGTCTCAAGAGAGAGGCACAGCCTGCTAGAAGATTTTCATCCAATTGGCCGATCATGACCAAAGCCACTTCTGATAATTGTTGGAAAGGCTCAGAGGGGATCATTATTGATGCTGTATATGATAAACGACTGGAGGAGTAGCAGAGGTTCAGACTAACTGCATTTTCCATGTGACTGGTATAGTGTGTCAGCTCACTCATCATAATTATGCAACCAAGAAAGCATCTAATTAATAGATAGCCCCATTTATCCTTTATTTTCTGCAATTATAGGTGAAAATTGCCCATTATAGACTCAGTAAATAATTTGAATTTACAGCCATTAGATGAAGGAAAAGATATTATTAATAATAACTACTTTACAGCACTCTACAGAGCTTCCAATGATCTGGGTGGTGATGCAGAGTGCCTGGTCATAGGGTCTCTTCTGTGTTATAAAAAAAAAAGTTCTGAGGATTGGATTCTCACATATGATCTATGTGGAAACATTTTGACTGGGGAGTGGAGATGCAAATGGCTGGGTATCTCCCCCTTTCTCCCTCCTTGAGTCACCAATGGAGCCCCCCCCCCTTTCTGCTTTCCTTCTATAGCATTTAGAAAATGCAGTCAGTTTTCCAGCAAGCTTCATCAGAACTCTATGCCCACAGCTAAGGATGCCAAGTTCCAGATAGGACCTGGGGTTGCCTTGGAATTACAGCTCATCTCCAACTTACAACGTTGATGCTTTGGAGGGTGGACTCTATAGCATTGTACAGCACTGAGGTCCCTGTTCTCCCCAGGCTCCACCTCTGAATCCATAGGAGTCCCTCTCCTAAAGTCTGCTCTTCCCCACTCCAGTCTCCAAGAACTTCCCAACCAAGGCCCCCCTAATCTCCAGGGGAACACTCCCTCTCTCAATCGGATTTTGAGTAAGCAAGCTTAAATGTCATGATGGGGGGGGGGGACAGACATAGTCTGATATTGGGGTTCAGTTCTCTCCTCATGAAGCCAGGGGGGGTTAAAGACTCAGTCCATTGAGTGGCACAAGCCAAATCATGCTCTCCATTCATGCCTGTCAGCTAGACAAATTCAGGGATGGCTGGAAGAGTCTCTGTGACCCACCTCCCTCATCCCTCAAGCCCAGCCAAGGAGTCACCATCACCTCTGCCACTTTGCTGTGTTGAGAGGCTGCTCATTGCAACCTTCTGCCCCCCCCTGCTGTCCCTTGCAACCTTCCTGCCTCAGCAAGAACAAACTCCACCTCCCAAGCTCTGCACTTAACTCAGCAGCTAAAGCACTGCAGACACAATCCACATGGTCAAGCCAGTTGACATGGCAAAGGGCAGAAAGTATGGCAAGCAGGACGCCTGCAGGGGAGGAGGTGAAACATGTTGTGTGTTTGGGAGAGGGGCAGGAAATGATGCCTTGAGCAAAGTGGTCTGTGGCCTAAAATGACATGAATCTGCGCCCATTTTGATGTCTGAGCCCCCTCTACATACACACACACACACACACACAATCACATCCCCATATAATTGATGATAACTCTGATGGCAGAGGGGCAGGCAATTGGAGAGGGGGATGAGTGAGACAGGTGGGCTTCTCCCCCCCCTCCACAAGCTGTTTTCAGCATCACAATGTATGTGGGTGGTAGATCTTTATCCTCCAGCAGGGCCTTGGCCCTGATGGAGCCAGCCAGGTCAGACGAGGAGGTGGGCAGGAAGCCTGCACTGACAGAATTAGATAAAGAGACAACTAAGCCAAGAAAAATGCACCCCTTTCATTACTGCCCCTATATTCTAACTCTAACTCTTTATCCTCTTCTACTTCTGCTTCATTTGTGTCACACTTCTATTCACTTTCTTTGGCTTCTTTCTTAGTTTGGCTTTTTCATGTTCGTTCCCCCCCCCCACCTCCAAAGTGTTTTATTCACTGTTTTTTCATCTCTCCCTCTCTTTTGCCCACAAATGCTAACTTAACTCACACTTTTACTGATCCTAACACAACCTTCACATTTTTAAACTTTCACCAATCAAGCACCTGGCTTACCAACCTGATCTATCACAGAGAAGTCAAGCAGAAACTAATCATCTTTCCCTTCCAACCTCTTTTATCTGAGGTGTTCCCTGAATTGTTCTGATTACTTATAACTTTATCATTTGGCATCATAAAAACCTTTATTTTGTCACAGTGCCATCCTAACTGAAGATTAAATAGAGGAAAAGAGAACCAACATGCAGTGTGCAGACTGCCTTGGAAGAAGAACTGGAGACACATTGGCCCATTATGCACGGCCGCCGAAACGGCGATTTCGGGTCACATGGAAAACGCGGAGGGGGAAGACGCGACGCATACTGGTTATGTAAGGGGCGGGGCGCGATGGCGGCAAAACCCAGAGTAACCGATTATGCACGGGGCGATCCGGGCACCGCTTCTGGTTGCGCCACGGTCACCCGGAAGCTGCGCTTTCTTCCGCGTTTCACTGACGCGGCTTTTTCGGCGGCAAGCACCGAATCTGCGGCTGGTTGCAGCCAGCTCCATGCATTATTGGTGATTTTAGTCGCCGCCATTCCAACCCGAATGTGCGTTATTCCCCCCGTGCATAATGGGTCATTGGGGTGCCAGTAAGTAAATATTATCAGAGGCAAAGGGTTAGCCTCAAACTAAACCTGTGAAGTAGACAAGCCTGGCCATAATGTCTGGCCAGCTTCATAGTGGAGCAGAAATTTGACAAAGATTGTACTAAAACAGCCCCTGAGGGCTGGACCAGAACCAGCTTCCTTGGGAGGTGGTGGGTTCTCCTTCTTTGGAAGTTTTAAAACAGAGGCTAGATAGCCATCTGACAGAAATGCTGATCCTGTAGACCTCGGCAGATTATGAGTGAGTAAGCAGAACGGGTTGTGTCAGTGTTTGGCTCTTGTTTTTTTGCATGCTTGGGGAAATGTTGATTGCCACTTTGGAGTCAGGTGGAGGTGAATTTCCTCCAGGCCAGGCTGGGATTCTGGTTTGGAGGGGACATCATCTGGGAAATGGATTGTTGTCATTGTGGAATTTCCTGCATTGTGCAGAGGTTTGGACTAACCCTGGAGATCCTTTCCAACTTCATGATTCTATAATTCTATGATTAGCTGTCTCATGGGCAGGCTGAGAAGTTCCTATCAATGAGGTTCTTGCAATCCTTCCAGCTGGGGGCAATGATGGAACCAGTTTGTCCACTGAACAAAGGAGAGCAAGCTTATATCTGCATTAGCAAGGCAACAGCTCACACTGATTCCCTGCCTTCTCTGCAGCCTCACTGCTTAATGCTGGAAGAGAGATTCTCTATGCTGGCAACAAATTCAATAATCATAACTATAAACAGTCATGGAATAACTGTGGGTAAAGATTACATGGGAAAAAGGGGGAAACAGTCCTACCTGCCACCCCACACAAATCACCACATATCTGGAGCTCATGAACACACACATGAAGCTGCCTTGCACTGAATGAGGCCATTGGTCCATCCATCAGTATTATTATTAAGTTTGTATATTTCCCCTCCCCATATGGGCTGGGGGTAGTTCACAACAGTAAAACCACATACACAATTAAATATTGCAATAATAAAAACTAGTAAAATACAAGACTAAAGTACAGTTTAAAAACCCCAGTTAACATTTCAAAACTAGTTTCTATTCAGAATGTCAGCAGCTCTCCAAGGTCTCAAACAAAAGCCTTCCACATATTTACCTGGAGATGTTGAGGATTGAACCTGGGACCTTTTGCATACCAAGCCATGGTCCTTCCTCAACAAGACTTTGGGCTTTGGAATGCTGTCTAATAAAATGTCTCTTAGCCGTAGGTAGAGAATCAGCTGTGCACAATGTCATCCAGTTGGAAAAGTGGCATTCCACAGCAAGAGACAAAGAATTTGTCATTTCATAAATCATTCCTGCCTTGAGAGCAGAAATGCTTTTTAAAGGGGTGCTTGAGCAACAGCCTGAAGCACATAAGAAATTTAGTACCCAAGGAGAGCTAACCTATGCAGTTCTACATAGAATCCTGCTCAGGTCTATTCAAAGGGGCTTACTCCTCTTACAGTTTCTAGTACAGGATGAGGCACAGCAGCAGGCCAAGAAAAGGTAGAGCAACTTGGGGTTTTGAAGACTGAGATCTCAGTGGGCACTCTCCTTTAATCTGATACCAACTTCACTTCCAGCTCTGAAAGTCCTGTATCATTGCAAACTGTCCTCCATCTAATTAGAACTACATAAAGCACTTTATAAGCTAAACTGCACCTGTGTTTGTCAAATGGATGAAAGGAAATCCATACCGCTCTGCCTGTTTCATTAGCTGGCCAGCTATCAGCCTGGTTTCCAAAACTGCTCATCCCACACTCTTTAGAAAGCTTTGTTTGAGTGGATGCATGAACAGATGGAAAAGATGAAGTGTGATGACAGCTGCCTTCCATTTCTAATAAACTCGCTATAATGTATTTGCAAATGCGGCACAACAAATGCATAACTTCTACTATCGGTTTCCATTTCAGTTACATTTGTTTCATAGTTTAAGGAGAAGTATACACAAGCCAAATGAGAAGCTATGCAGGAAAGTAGTAAGTCTGTCTCCAGTGAAGCAGCTGTTGGGGTTAGGGGCAAGCCAGCTGGTGTCAGGGTTGAGCCTCATTGCAAGTGGGGAGGGAGAGGGTGGGGGCTTTCCAGTGGCTGCCAGAGAGATGAATACCAGTTAACTTTTCAAGTTAGATGGACTCTAGTGCTTGGTGCAAGTTCCACCTCAGTTAGGGACATGAATTTGGAGATTATTTAACCAGTGCCCCAACTGTTCCCTATCTTATGGCAGTTATTATAATTCATCAATTTTCAAAATAATAACAATCACAGTATTAGATAACCTCCAGAATTGTACCCTGTCTTTCTGGCTCAGAGTTTTAAGTCAGAGAGAAGAAGGAGAAAAGGACTTATCAGACATGTAGATGGCAATGGCATTCTCCAGCTAACAGGCTTACATTAAGATCTTGATACTAAGCAAGACTGCAAGGATAGCCCTGCCTTTCTGAATCAGAGACCAGTGTTGGCTTTAATCTGATCCTGTATAAGCAACAGGTCTTATCTGCTTGATGGTCTTTTTTTTCTTTTTTTCTTCTCTCTCACCTAGGTACCTTTAAACATTGAGCTTGCTATGTGTCAAGTTGTGGGTCACATCTCTGTAGAGCTGGGGTATGTCCCAAAGACTTGTTTGCAAGTTTAGCTTCCAGCAGCAGACAGAACAATACCTTGGGTGGTTCACAATCAGGGGATTGTGATAGCCATCTGCTATTGTCTGTCATCAGTATTTTATACTCATGTGGCCTCTGAAGGTTTAGTTTCTCACTGTGTTAGTTTATCTTACTGTGAAGAACCATTAGCCACCTGTTGCCTCCATCTGTGGATAGCTAAACACACAGATCAGGGATACGTGGAGGCTAATCAGATGTTTCATCTAACTTGGGGGACTCCCCAGCTTTCAGAAAAAAACTGACTTAAAATAAATAATGGAGGTTTAAACTTCCCAGGGGACCCAGCACTGGCAGTGCAGCAAGCTGAGAGGTGTGCTTTGCCTGCTGGCAGTGCAGCAGTCCAAGAGCCCAGCTTCACCCAGCGGTAGAGGCATGGCAACCTGAGAGCCACAATGGGCTTGGTGCCAGCAGCACTGCAACCTGAGAGCTGTGCTGGGCCCAGCAGAAGTATGACATGATGGAATGGGAGCCATAGCAAATGGAGGTGTTTGATTCCTCCTCCCGCAACTTCAACCCCACACACATACACTCACACCAAGCCAGTGACCACAGAAGATGTCCATAATGGTGAACATACTGGTGTCAGAATTTAGGGTGGAGGCAAGAGAAAGTAGTACTCAAAGTCCTGCCATGGAAAACATTTCTTATGAAAATATCATCATCACTGAAAATTAGAAGGCAGAGAAGAATGACAGAGCTAAGGTTCAATAATGTTAACCTGTCATTCAAATACACAATAAGTTTAAAGTAACACTGTATGATAAATTCCAGAAATGGAGTGGAAAGATAAGATGTTGAATAATGCACAAAATTCTGCTGTTAGAAAATGTGCCAATATATTGAAATAAAATATGTTGTTTTCTGCCATAGTCAGAATTCAAATGAAATACATTTTGGAAAATCACTCCAGGGTATGTGTCTTAATGGGGAGCCACTAATTATTAATAAAGTAGATTTATAGTGTTCAACCGCTAGGCGAACAAATTAATTTTGAATGAAAGTGAAAAACTATTATTGTCATTCTGGGAAAGGTGCAGGACATTCTCTTGTACACTCTGTGAGGATCTTTAGTTTTGATTTACACCACTGCAATTTAAATAAGAAATAATGCCTTGCCAAATTGTATGAATGATGAGAATACTCTCCTGATGCCTATGAAATAAACTACTTGTGAGCTTAACATTTAAAGGTGCCCCATTGTGGGAACTGCCTACATTCACCTCCTTCTCATGTGCCACTCTCCAGCTTTAATAAGGTTGCCAAACATTCACCGAGCTGTTTGGACACAACCAAATTAATTTTTATGTGTCTATTTGATTCGTCTCATTGCTTTCTTCTAACTTCACTTCCACCATCACTTCCATCTGTTACAAAACACATAGTTAAAAAAACAAAAAACAAATTCCAATTGAGATTTTAGGGTGTGATCTACTGCTACTCTTTGTGTCTATGATGTCTGCCTGCGAACCTAACTAGTCCTGTGAAAAATTGTTGAATTCAGACAGATACATGCTGCCCACTGTGTTATGTATTCCATACTAAGCATTTAAAAGATGAATCTGTCTGGGATATGCAAGCAATTCTGTCCTTGAAAAGCAAGACATTTTAGGGACCAGACCATGTTTCTGGAGGATACATGGCTCTTCTCAAGAAACCATGATCTTCATTTTGTCTACACAAGTGCAAAAGCAGTGTCAAGATGCAATTCACTCATTACTTATTACCAAGTCACAACCTGGATTGGTAGTGCAGGAATCTATGTACAGGTTCACCATAGTCCTTGGGATATATTGCAATAGCAACCAGCAAGGTAATCTGATCAGGAGCTTGCCTGACATGTAAAGAGGAGTTTGCCTGGCAATGATGTTGATGATAAAGTTCTAAGCATCCTTGGTCAACATACTTCACTGGATTAAATAGTCTCATTGAATTACAGTCTCATTGATTTATGCCCTTCAGTCTCAACAATTCATGAAGCATACCTAACAAGGGAACAGTTTATTGGGGACACATTATCCAGCTATTATTATTAATAATGATAATTTTTATTGATATCCTGCCCTTCCAGTGCTCAGGCAGGTGACAGCATTAAAACAGATACAAAGGTCAACATTTAAAACATTCTAACTACAGCAATTCATGTTCCCAGCTAAGTCCCAGATGGGGAAGGTTTGGCTAGAGCTGATCTTCCATCTCTTCTCCATTCTCTTCTAACATGAGAGGACATGTCCTCTCCTGCAGTGGAGAGGACACGCAGTAATGGGTTTAAACTTCAAGTACAACGATATAGGCTAGATATCAGGAAAAAGTTTTTCACAGTCAGAGTAGTTCAGCAGTGGAATAGGCTGCCTAAGGAGGTGGTGAGCTCCCCCTCACTGGAAGTCTTCAAGCAAAAGTTGGATACACACTTTTCTTGGATGCTTTAGGATGCTTAGGGCTAGTCCTGCGTTGAGCAGGGGGTTGGACTAGATGGCCTGTATGGCCCCTTCCAACTCTATGATTCCATGATTCTATGATTCTATGAGGTCAACTTCCATTGTGGATGTTATTTTAGGCCTCGACCGTAGGCCCAGTGGAATAGCCCTGTGGAACTGATCTAGGTCCTGTCAGTCCCTGATCTCTCCTGGGAGCTCATTCCACCAGGCTGTGGCCAGGGCCAAGAAGGCCATGGTCATGGTTGAGGGCACCATCCCTTCTTTCAGGCCAGGGACCTGAGCAGATGCTGCTAGGAAGATCTCAGTGCTTTTGGAGTATTATAAGGAAAAAGGCGGTCCCACAGGTACACAGTTCACAGACTCTTTAGGGTTTGAAAGGTTAGAGCCAGCACCTTGAACCTTAAAATCTAGTCCAAAGTCCCCTCCCCCCCCCTTTTTCAGGTATCTAAACTTGGACCTGGTCAAAGGGATGAGCCATTTGCTGGAGATGGGGAAAAGGAATGGTAATCATCTTACTGTGGTGGGCCAGAATCTACTATCTGATGATATTTGAGACCTTAACTTGGCCTGTCCATCCCTCCAAACTGTGTTTTCCATAATCTATAAAGTGTTTTGAGTTTACTAATAGAATAGTGGAAGATCTAGTGGTACTAATGGATGTCTCTATTGCAAAGTTAGAATGCATTTATGTGCCCTCCTTCATATGTTATTGTTGTGATTCTTTTAATTGCACTCAGTTATGTTGCTGGTGTTCCTGATTTGTTTTCTTTCTTTTTTTATTTAGACTTTTATTCCCTGCTTTTCTCTCAAATAGATTCTCAAAAAGGATTACAACACCATTTACCCAACTCCATTTTATTTTCATAACAACACTCCTGTAAGATAAGTTATGCTGAGGTAAGTTGAGAGGTCCGTCACCCAGCAAGCTTCCATATCAGAGTGGGGATCCAAATCTAGATCTGTTAGAATTTAGCCCTGCATGCATACTCTTATACCATATTGGCAATGACAAAGGTGCTAATTTTGCTGGGGAAATATTGCATGAAGACCAGCTGGGGTTTTTTGTATCCCTAGCTCAAAGCTTCTTTCAACCGCCTACTTTTTCTCTGCCCACAACAGACACCCTGTAAGGTAGGTGGAGCTGGGAGAGCTTTGAGAGAACTGTGACTGATCCAAAGTCACCTAGCTGGCTGCACATGGAGAAGTGGAGAATCAAAACTGATAGCTCCGATTACAGGCTGCCATTCTTAACCAACGTACCAAGTTGGCTCTCACCAAACTGAAGTAACAGTGCTGTGAAAATGAAGACAAATGGCAGGAGAAGGAGGAAATTAGATCAAAATGGATTTTCAAGCAGGGATCAGGAGAAGTCAATATTTCATGGACTCCCTATATTAATATAGTCCTTATTTCAAAGAGACACTTTTTAAACAAGAGAGTATCATCTTGTGCTGTAATAATAAAATGGCTTTGGCAAAGAAAACTGACACCCTCTGGAATATTTCCATAATCAAGTCTCTTTCCATTAATGCTAACCATCCTAGTACTATAAAAAGGCCACTTCCCTGGGGCTAAATAACTGGGAACAATTTGCGGCGATGATGCCATTAAACAACAATATTCAAGCACAAAATCTGGATAAATCCCCCCCCCCCAAAAAAAAACAATTCAGGGAAGTATTGTCAAGCAACCAGAATCTAGCCATGCAGTAGGTTTTCTCCACTGCACTTTAGGGCACAGCCATAAATTTTCTTTGATGGCTGCAGACCTACATCAGGAAAGTGTCAGATGGCACAATTCTCTACAGTGTTTTAATTTGGGCCAGAAATATGTCTTGTTAACACTTGAAGGGAAAATGTGTCAGAGAAAGCAGAAATGATATTTTCCAGATAGACTTTCATCAGCACAAAAGCACAGTAAGGACGCCTTGCTTAGAATGATTTAGTGAAGAGGAAATATAAGCACTTTATCAATGAGTTCTGATAGTCTCCCTCCTCTACTGCTACTCACAATCTAATCCTTCAGGCATCTTATCTTCTGTCTTCAAAGCCACCCATTGATTTCAAGATAGCCCTTGTTAGTATCTGGAGGGGCTTGATGGTAAGATTTACTTGTGACCTCAGGAACACATGCCCATCTACCACTTGATGTTGCCAGCAGCTCATTTCTGTGACTGCCATCTGTACAAGGATTGAAAAAATGTAAGAAAAGTGTTACTGGAAGTGAACTGTGTTGTGCAGACTGCAAAAGCAGCTAGAAGGTTGGATTAGAGTCATTTGTTATGCCAATAACGGCTTTTCATAGTGGTTCCAAAATACAATATCTATTCTGTAGAATAGGGATTCTCAACCAGGGGTCTGCAGACCCTGGGGGTCCTCAGGGGCACCAAAGGGGTCCTGCAGACTTTCCACTCTAACTTTAATGAACTTGATTACAAGTTAGGGAACTGGCCACCTCCACCAGGAGGGCTCAGTGAGTAGGCTGTAAGTGTAAAAATCAAAGGGGGGGGGTTGAGTCAATTGTGGAGTGATATGGGGGAGATCTGGGCTGTATTCTTAGCTCATGCCCTTCTTTGGCCTACATGAGGTGGCTGTAGTAGCACTAAAGGCAGGGAGAGGAAGCAAAAAGGCAGGTGAAGGGTTATGTCACTTCCAGGGATATGGCTGGGAGGTGCTACAAGCTGACATCTCTTCTGGGAGTCCTTGAAGCCTGAAAAAAATATTTGAGCGGCTCCTCCATGGTCAAAAGGTTGGAAAAGCCTGATGTAGAAGGATGGTTTGAGTTAAAAATTGAAATCATGAGACTGGCATGTCTGACAGTCAGCACAAGAATAGTAAGGTTCCAAATGATGAAGTAACAAAAACAAGTTGATATAGGGTTAAAATTCCTCACTAAAAGAGAGAGCATTCATGCCCACTTTGATAACTGTTTTAGAGCGTTGGCAAAAATACAAAATTTGAAGGGGAATGTTCCTGTCATGACTTTCATCTTGGTCCATGATTGTCCTTAAAAAGCCTTTTCTTCCTAAGCCTGAAACTGGAATTTAGCAGCAGCTGCCACTAACAAGACAATCCCTGTCCCCCGTTTTGTACCTTCCTCGTGGATCTATTGTGCCCCAGATGTTCAGCCATGAGATGAAAGAAAGAAAAACAGACATCTGTGGGCTGTATCTCCTCTTCCCTTCATTGTATCTGTCAGGTGGAAAGTTCTCTCTAACTGGCAAGTCAAAGTAGCCTATGAAGAACAAGAGGTATGATTGATAAGCAGCCAACTCATACCCAAAGATCTTGTGTAAAAATGAATCTTTAATAACTAAACACAGCTCCTAGAAAGTACAGAATTGTAGACAATCAACAACCTTGCAGAATCCGCAAGGAAGAAGAGCTGGTGTCATGGCCCCGCTGCCACCTCCCGTCTCCCAGGAGTTGCCACAGCAACCAGGGCCTGCGACTGAGCCAGCTCTGGCAGAAGGGAGAGTGGCCTCTGAATATGCAGCAGGGGAAAGCAGCACAAGTCAGCCAGGCTCTTCCCAAGAGGTATCTTTGGTGCAGCCGCAGATGCATTCTAGCCCTGACAGCTCGCCTGAACGACACAGACAAAGCTGGATGGTGGTGTTTGCTGAACACCGAAGGAGCCAGAGACTGCAGGCACGCTGTCAAAGTAGATGGGGCCCAGCTGGGATAGCTCCTGGGGAGGATGAGTCATCCCCCAGGTGCAGCCAATTAGCTGGGCTGCTTTTAGGTGAGACAGCAGCAGTTCTTCGTCATGGGTACAATCTATGCAGAAACCCTCCTGTCCAGTTTAGATTCCTTGGTCTATGAACTTCTGACTTCCATCGGCTCCCCTAACTCCTGGCAAATGGCTTTTGACTTTGCACCTGGTAATTGGACTGGCTTTGTGAATATATGTTGATCTGGACTCTGACCTTGGCTTTCCCTCGACTACTCTTTGCCTCTCCCATAACTCTACTTGCTTTGATTCCTAATGACTTGGACTTCGCTTTGGTTAGACTCTGGCTAGGCTCTTCAGCCCAGGCACCTTCCTGCACAGCTGCCCCTGGGTGTAACCAGCTAGGGCAGCATACCTGTTTTTTTTTTTAATATATTCTGCTTTTCAGTGTACAAACACCTTTCCCCTCCTCTCTGTGCAGCAGACACTGTGTGAGGTAAGTGGGGCTGTGAGAGTTCTAAGAGAATTGTGAGTAGGCCAAGGTCACCCAGAGGGATGCGTGTGGAGGAGAGAGGAATCAAATGCAGTTCTCCAGGTTAGAGGCTGCCACTCTTGACCATGCTGTCTCCTAAAAATAAGAAAAGATGTTTCACTAGTTAATTCTATACAAGCAACCTGCTCCTTCGTCTGATGCCGTTGGACTGATTGTCCCTTGGCATTTTGTTTTTGAAATACTGATTTTCTCAACCTGGCAGCTTGTCTGTGCTTCCTTCCAGCAGAGAGCTGAAACCTGAGAATAACACAGGAGGCAAAGGAAGCAGCTGGCATCCCTCCATTGCCCAGAGGAGATGGAGAATGCGAAGTGGTTGAGGATGGAGCAACTTTCCAGTCGTAGGGCCTTTCAGAGAGGCCAACATCTCTTCCACCCAGCAAGAAAAGAAAATAGATAAGCCCCACAATTGGCCCTCATTGGAAGAATGATCTCTCCCTATTGGTGGCACACCCTGGGGAGGGCCAGTCATGTAGGGAATCAGTTGTCTGTATCCATTTTAAACTAAATGGCTATTATTGGCAGTGTGCAATTTAACTTATTGGCCCTCATTGGCCAATTGCTCTCTCCCTATTGGCAACACAGCCCCCAGGGAAGGCTAATCAGGTATGGAGTTAGTTGGCTGCACACAAGTTCAACTTGTTTAGTGATGATAGTCAGTATTGTGCATTCAAAATAGTAGCAGATCCCTAGGCTCAGGTAGAGGTATTTTATGATACCTGCTACCTAATTCTTTAACTGAAGTAGTCTGGGGTTGGACCTGGGGCCTTCTGCAAAAAAGTCAGATGCTCCACTATTGAGCCACTGCCCTTCCACTAATCAGAATTTAGGGAAGCATGCCTAACTTTTTCGTTCTAACTCAGCTCTGTATCAACCACCTCAAAAGTCTGGATAAAGGAGGATAAGGTGCTGGATGAAGCAGTCGATGCGAGCTTAAATGGTTTCCGGGGGATGGTAGAGGACAGGAAGGCCTGGAGGATCATTGTCCATGGTGTCGTGATGGGTCAGACACAACTTTGCAACTAACAACAACAAGGTGCTGATCAGAGAAATGGATATTGATCCATCATGGCTCCATTGACAGCTTTGACAAATTACCAAAATTGATCACCACATACTTGTCTCAATCAAAAGCTTGATGAAGGGGGTGAGGGGCATGGCTGTGTGAGTGCCCTTTAAGCATCAGCCCTTAAACTGTGTCTTGCAGTGAAATAGATTTAAGTGGGAATTGATTGGCTGTTTTGACAAAGGATTATCATTGGCTGCATTTGGTTGTAACACGTCTTCTGATGTAACAGAATTAATTTTTGCTATATATTCCTTGTCATGTAAGAAGATCATAGTCTGATGAAAGGTGCTTGCACTCGAAAGCTCACACCTTGAATAAATCTTTGTTTGTCTTAAAAGTGCTACTGGACTCTGATTTTATTGTTGCACTGAAATAGTGGGCTCTTAACAGAACAGCATGCATTGTTTCAATACTTGTGCATGTCAGAATGGGGAAAAAAAAAAACGTGAGCTTTAATTCTCAAAAGCTTATACCATGGTTATATTGTTATTTGTTAAGATGCTAGTGGAGTCAGGTTTGATTTTTTTTTACACCAAAAAATTAATTTTTGTAGAATACTCAGAAGTATTGCCACGTTTAGTTAATATAGTCCCTATTATCTTTGGCACATTTCCCTTTAATTGCATTATAAAAAACAAGGGCAACCACATAGAAAAGAAATTTCTTTTATCCTACACACCTTTATACTTGGTGGAAGTCAAAGTCTATTTCTTTTATATGCTCAAAGACAAAAGCCTTCTATCCAAGGAACAGTCACCATAAAGAAGTGGTGGGGATCAAAGTACTAACTTATCTTGGTCCAAATTTTGTTGTTATAACCATAAAGTAATAAAAGAAGTCTTTGACTAAAGATGACAGTTTGAAGAAACATACAGTTCTTTGAAGCATTATGTTAAATGTGTCAAAATTAGTTAAGGTAATCCATTCATGTATCATTACAAAGTTTTAAAATTAACTTATATGAGAAAGTAAGGCAGGTAGACAGACAGACAGAAATGGTTGAATCAGATTTAGAAAATATATATGACTGTTTTTCAATGCCTTCAAATCAACAGAACTATCACTTCAATTTCAGTATCTCTCTATTAATTTCTCATCAGAAAAGATATCACTTAGCAGTAAAGCTCTTAGTAAGAAAAAGAAGGATTCTGGATGCAGTCATCCCCATCTATCTCAGTCTGAAAAGATCACCATCCCTTTAAGATGGAACTGAAATACCACTGGACAGCCAGTGCAGTCTAGTGCAATATATCTAATTTGCACCCATCACATAGATTATGGGAAACTTGCCCTGGGCCTGGAATGACTGTCCCTGGCCTCAGATAAAATACTCTGGGCCTGGAATGACCACACCCAGAGTAAATGACAGCCCAAGGGACTGGAGTCCATGTTCCATGGCTGACAGTCAAGCCCCAGAACAATTTATATGGCTCCACGTGCTATCCTTCTTCTCTGTAGGCTTTCCCCTTCCTGAGCATAGAGTCCTGTTCCAGGTGGCATAATGGAGGGAAAGGGAGTGGTTCTGGTGAGGGAGGACTCTCACGCATAGCATTTTCAAAGAACAAAAAGACTCAGTTCGCCCACCCCACAAAGTGAGGGAGACCAACTGTTTTCAGCAGGCTGTCTCTGAAGATGATTGGCTGGGAAAGCTCTGATGGGAAGGGAAGCACAAGTACATGTTGCTTAGCTGGCATCCACCAAAATTATTACAGTATTTGCTGGCGTATAACACTACTTTTCCCCCCTGAAAAACATGCCTCCAAGTGGGGGGGGGGGTCGTCCTATACGCCGGGTGCACTTCAGTTGGGATCAACATAGCTGCCCATAGTGGCCCATAGTACTGTAATGTAATGTAACAAACTCTATATTTTGAATGGAAATGTTGGGGGGTCGTCTTATATGCCCAGCCATCGTATACTCCGGCAAATACAGTATTTTTAAAAAAAGATTTGTTTCAAAGAGGATAATTCTGTTTCCCTAAGAAATCTGGATTTCTAACATTTCATAAACTCACAGTAATAACTTAAACCAGTCATTTCTGTGTATGTCTTCTGCTTGGCACCTTTACTTTGGAGTACTTAAATCCAGAAACTGGGTCCATGGGCAGAAGTGAAGATATGATTAAAGGATGGGAGTATTGGTTGAGATCTAGAAGATATTTATGATTGAGAATCATAACTTCTAAACTGACTAAATGAAGTAAAATTATTTATATATTCTTAAAAGTTATTTTAAGTATACATAACCTTCTATGGTGTTTGAAATAATAGTCAATGATGTGTGTCCTTTTAAAGAGGGACACTTAGCTATTGTTAGATCATTATAAAATCCTATAAATACTGGGAAATATATTAATTGAAAGCTTCTTCTCAAAGGGGTCTCCTTGCCAGTGACCTGCTTAGTTTTGCGGTAGGAAAGCTTTATGGACTCATGTAATTGTTCTTCTTTAATTATCTGTGTAACAGTGATGGATGGATGGTACAATGCTTCATTGATTTAATCTATATAAAGAATGTCATAACTATTTTAATAAACGCAGGCTTAGAGTAAAAGCAGTGATCTCTAATACTATTTACTTGTGTACTATTAACCAGAATGAAATATGACATTACTGAGGTGTACCTTTGGCTAGGAATTAAATGATCTGATATAAAAAAGCTAACTAGATACCTAGGATTCCTTAAGTGCGCACCTGCACAGGAATCAGGCTTGACCAGAGTAATCCAGAACGAGCAGTCAGGACTTACCCTGCCTGTGTTTTGCCGGCGCAGGGAAGCCTGCAGCACGAGGGCGCTGGGTGGCTCAGGACTGAATGTCCGGGAAGCCTGGAGCGTGCCTCAGGAGTGGCGCGTGCACCGCTCATTGCAGGGAGGCAGTTAGCCTCCTCCCCGTCCCTGCCTTATTTGGGAGGCGGGGCGGAGGCTCGCGCTGCTTTCCTCTCAGCGCCAACCGGGCTGGTTGATTGTTTTTTTTTTTTTTTTTAAAAGGGAGAGACGATATTGTTTTGAATTGGGTTGCTAATTTTGGTTTATTTACTGCTTATTGAATGTTTAACTTTGTCACAACTGGCGGGAGTTGTGGCATAGGGAGATCCCTTTGTGAGCAGGACAAGCCTGAGTGCTGCCCTGCTCTTGAGAGGGGGCCTCCGTAAGAGGCTGTGAGGAAGCGGTGTCATTTGGTTCTCCTCTCATGGAGTGGAAGCCAAATGGCCGAACCGCATTTCCGGGTGGCAGGGCGATCTGTCAGGGGTTCACGCCTCGCCGGGTCCTTGGGTGCCATCTCCCGATACCCAGCAGGACATTGGGGGCTCAAGAATTGTGGCCTAGAGCCAGGTAAATATTCTTGGGTTTTTCTGCTGGAGATGGTTTGGCTGCCTAGCGACTAGGGTTGCGAGATGGCGGGATTCTTCCCCATGCTGCTCAACGCTTACGTCTAATAAAAGTTGTGGCCTTTTTACGCCAAAAAGGTGAGTCGTGTGGTTTATGAGTCCACATCATTCGTGGTGTGGATGGTATTCCCCTGCAAGGCAAAATTCAGTTCATCATTCTACTCAAAATAAAAAGCAGTTCTAATATTTTTATTACAATTTTATCTTCCTATAGTCCAGAATTTCAGAGAACCTGCTAACCATCTAGTGATAGCAGAATAAAACTTCTTCTAACCATAGGAAACATCCTACACTCTCTACCTCTCCTGCTTTCCAGGAATGTCCTTAAATTACATCTTCCAAGAGTGCTCCTATCTGAGTACTTTGCAGTTTATTATCTTCAAATTATCTCCTTATATTGTATTATTCTGCATGATCCACTAAAAAATAAGATAGTGATAAAACACTAATATGCTTTCAGATATCACACAGATCTGGGTTTGGGGGAAAATGAGTGAAATATACCCACTGGGTATTGGTCAGAGTTAATTAAATGCCAATTCCATTGTAAAACATTCTCTGGATCATTCCAGGTTTAAAGCTTTTTTGAGATCTCAGAGCAATGTTCAAAGGAATATTGTATATGTTGAAGCACAGTTCTGTTCATCTCATTCCAGAGTCAATGCCTCCTTATTGCTTGGGTGTATGAGAAGAAACAGAGCAGAATCCACCCGCTACACATCCTGCAGCTTCCTCATTTTTTATTAGCTCGTTTTATTAAGAGCTAATTAAAGTATTAGGGAAGATACATTGGCCAAAACAGAGGCACACAGTCAGGCACACACGGGGGTCAGTGCTTTTCCGCAAACTTTTCTTTGACTACCATTTTAGCAATGTTTAGGGTGAAGGGTTGATGGGGTATGTAAAAATTTTGATCATTTGCGTGTTTAAAGAGGAACCGTGTCCTTGTTGTTTCAACTTCCTCCACCCTTTGGAATACATTAATGAACACTGGATTGTTTAATTCTTTGATCCATTCTTCTAAACCACTGAATATTCCTCCTCCAAAACTTTGTAAAGCAAATAGTCCTGGGAGAAACCATTTACAGGCCGATTCCACAGGAGCAGAAAAGGCCAAGAGGGCAGTCATATCAAAGCGGGGCTAATCCCCACTTGCATATGATGCAGCCTCTGGGCAGGCGCCCTCCTGAGCTTGCTGCAGATTGGGCCCTCAGTTGTCTCAGGCTAATGGAACATGGGAGAATCCGCATTCCCTTAGCTGCTGCAGGGGCCAACTGGCTCCTCCCTGCCCTACAGTGGCCTCAAGGGGGCAAAAAAATTCCCCAGTCAGCTTTGTGATGCTTTGCTATACCACAGGGCAGACCAGGGTATTTTTTTTTAATTTTGCAGGAAGGTGGGATTGTGTTCCATGCATTCCTACCTTCCTGCAAAATAAACCATACATACTGACCCCCCCCCCATGCAGTGGAACCATTCTGCCATTGCTGAGTTTCCTGGGGGGACATATTTTAGTGCTGTTCCCCATGGGGACAAAGAACACTGTGAAACATTCAGCTCCACAGCAATGCACTGCCAGCAGCCCGGTGTAGCCGCTGCCATGCAAAATGGGCCACAGACTCAAATCTGATAGCTGAACACACTTTAGATAAGGACAACATGTTCCAAAAAAACTGATTTTAAGGGGGTGCTATTATTCATGTAATTCCCTGTCAGATATCTAGCTCTATACAAGTAAAGAACAGCAGCAGACATTTCTGATATCGCCTTATTTATGCATTAAGTAGTGCTTTGATTTTTGCAGAAGGGTGAACACCAGCTGGAAGTTAAATGTTCTATCTGGGAATAATGTAATGACAGAATTTTTGGAATGTCCACCACATTTGATCTGGGTGCTGAGATACCCAGAGGCCTCTGCAAATGCTTTCACTGGCACAAATTAAATCAAGTATGTCTAGTCTTGGCAAATGCCCTGAATTGCCCCCTTTGTACATAATGCATTAGTGTTATGTGTACAATATACACAGGGTTCCTTTGCTAAGGATTAATAAAGCACAAGAAATGATTCCAAATCCCTTCCAATAGGATTCTACAATGCAGCCAGAAGATATTTTTTTGTTTGTTTGAATTTATAAGCCACCCCTCAGGAGCCTGTCATCTCAGGGTGGCTTATGACATTGTGAAAAATACACTGTATTAAAACCAATAAAACATATAAATAGCTAAAGTTACTAAATTATTATGGGGTGATGATGCTGTGGTTCTGTGCTAATGCATTTGCTTTTCATGAAGAAGGTCTGAGATTCAATCCCAGGCATTTCTAGCTAAAAACATTCAGTGACAGGCAATGTGGGAAAAAAACCCCACTTGAGACAGGGGAAAACGTCAGTAGATGTCACTGATGTTGAAAGACCTGTTTGATTCAGTATAGGGCAGCTTCTTGTATTTGGTTTCATCATCAAACTCCCCCCCCCCCAGATCTCACTCACTGCTATTAGTTCAGTAAGCAGGTCAATAAACTGCAGGTAGCACAGAAGAACTTGGGGCAGTTTCTCTCTTTCATCATAGGGTTATTTTTGTGAGGGAGTTGGAAGCTGCTTTGGGTCCCCAATAGTGAGCAAAGTGGGGTATACATATCCAAATATAAATAAATGACAAATCACAGGGGAAAAGATCAAGTCCCTGGTTTCATACAGTCTGCCACTGGGTATTCCTTTGCTTCTGTGTGCCACTGTACCAACACAAGTGCTTAGAAAGAAGTTAAATGCTGTTTTCCTGCAACCAGGCAACAACTTATTGAAAGAACTAATAAGGCACTCAGATGCTAAAGAGACAGAGGAGCCATGCATCACAAATTCCCACTAGAATTTCCAGGCTTTTATAACTGCTTTCATTTTACAGTATATTAATGAGATATCACTGATCCAATTCAATATTGCATTCTTAATTACATTAGAAATACAGTTTTCAGATTTTTAATTATACAAATTATCCAAGGCATATTAAATGCATATCTCCCACATAAGAACGATGTTCCACAGCCTATTGACTTATAATCAGTGTTGCTTCCTTGTTTAACATTCTGTTTCTTTATTAGGTTAAAATATCATGCAAATTTGATTTGTTTCCCACTAAACCAATGTCCTTGGTACATTGGACTTAATCAGAACTGAAATAGCATCACTGAATAATGTGTTGAAAGCTTCCTAGGGTTTGTCTAGTTTTTCTTGACAATTTTGTTTTCTTTTTTTTATTTTAAATTCTGGGGGCCTTTTAAATTCTGGGGCCTTTAGCCCCCTTTCCTTCTCATTAGTATTGCACATTCTAGGAACTACAATTCCCAAAATGCATTGGATGAGGAAGTACAAAAAGTTGAAAGTGAACTGAGCAGAGCTTACCTGTCTCTAGCTACAGCTTGGATTGAGGTGGGACCAGAATATGAATGAGACCCTAGACCTTTACCCCCAAGTCCAGCAATGATGGAACCACTGATTGTATGACAGGCTGGTTAACATTGCCTCCCTGAGTGGTCTTTGTATCACACTGCCCGAAAGCAATAAAATCTTTAGAATATGCATTAGGAAGAGACTGCTAGACAGTTCTGCATTGTGATTATTCTGTTTCTAGTTAAACTGAGTGCAGTTCCAATCACAGCTATTAGCCCCAGTAGTGTGTCTTACCCACAGTGCCCAACTAGAGTTGTCAGGTGTCACTGCACCTGAGGAGAGGGGCCACAACTGAATTTATGTGAACCCAGAAGAGGGTTGCCGACTGCAATGCTTACTGTAATGAAGTTGTCCAAGCACTCTCTAAAGTTTTGTCAGGAATCAGGCACAGGTTAGTGAGTAGAGTCTGTGATAAGGAACTTTCAAGGTCCAGGCAGAGTAAGGATCCAAAAGACTTTATTGAACAGAAACACTACAGCAGCTAACATGGGCCAAGACTCATTGAGCAATCATCTTGGCAGAGACAAAGGGACATTAAACATTGGGGTGTACTTATAGGGAGGACCAAGCATGCGAGGGGGGATGAGGATTTGAAATGGCGGGAAAGGTACATTTGCAAAAGTAACAAAGACTCCCAGGTGTCAGATGGCCCAGTGTTTGATCTAAACTAACAGTCTGTTGAGACTCCAGTGAGACAAGCAAGGTCACTAAAAGCGGAATAGATAAGGAAGCCCTGCTGAGGGCAGCTTTGGTATGTAAAGGCAGACAGGAACCAACTCAAGGATTTATGGCTTTATTACACCTGGCCTGGAGGAGTCCAGGAGAATGCAGTCAGAGGAGGGGGCATGAATTGGGGTTCATGGCAAATTTAATAGAAAATTTTAATTCCTTTATGACAGTAAAACAGCCAATGCAAACAAAAACCTGTCTCTACACATGTGCACACTAAATAGTTAACTTATGCCCACTACTAACATAATTCAATCAACTATGGCAACTCAAATAGCCTAATACACAATACCTCATCCCTTCTAACTAACATAATCCTGCAAAAATTCAAGCAGATTCCATTCTGTTGTGGATGACCCTGTTTCTTAAATGGTATTATTGACATCTCCCCCTCCAACAATGTTTCTGACATTTCTTATTCCATTCCATGGTCTTCTTGATCTGGAACACCTGATGTTTTCTCTTGCTCCTCAGATGGGGCCAATGACTGTTGGTGGATCTGACGGCAGGTTCCTGAGCTGATCCAAGTGTCAGTGACACATCTAACCCTCTTCTCTGTACTCTGTATGACAATGGCCCTGTTGCTTGTACAATAACAGCTGGGATCTAGCTTGGACCTACCCCATAATTCCTCATATAAACTGGATCATTTTGAGCAGAAACAATGGGGGCCTTTGAACTTGTCCCTGCTGTGCTGAATACTCCTCCACCAAATCAGGATGCATCCAGTCCAACAGGGTAGTCAGTCTTCTAGTCATAAGAAGTTTGACAGGACTTCTATCAGTAGCAACACATCATGCAATGTGCTGAGTCAACAAGAAATTTGCCAAGTGGTGATGGCAGTTGCCCTCGATGATGTGTCCCAATGCCTCCTTTGTTGCCCACATCTTCCATTCTACTTGTCTATTAATTGATTGATGAAATGGAGCTGACATGATGTGACATATAAGGCCATTTGCTAAAAATAAAATGAATTTTTTGGATGAAAACTGCACACCATTATCTTGAACAATAGCACCTAGCAGCCCATGTATCACAAATAATTTGTGTAACACCCTGAGGAATGTGTGAGATGTCATAGTTGAAACTGGCACAACCTCCAGCCATTTAGAATATGAGTCAACTACATTTAGAACACTCTGACCTTGCAATATCAATATGTGGCAAGGACCACAGCATCTTTGTTGACTCCCACTGTACTGGGGCATATGGTGGTACAGGCCATAATGCTTGATATTCCTTGCACTTTGTGACCCACTCTTCCACCTCACTGTTCATCCTAGGCTACCATACATAGCTCCATGTCAATGCCATCATCTGCACTATACTAGGATGCCCCACATGGAATTCCTCTAATGCGTGGTTTCACAAAACAGCAGGTGTCTCCACTCTACGCACAAATTACTCATGTTGCCTGAATGCAAATTGTGAAAATGAATGTAAAAATGAATGGTAAAAGGTCAAAAGTCCCAAGAAGGTCTAAAGTTCATGTTTTGACCATGGGGTTGGGGCATCATGAACAGTCTTTATTTTATCTGGATTTGGATTAATTCCATCAGCATCAATAGGATATCCTAAAAATTCAGTTTGAGGGACTCTGAAAACACATTTATCCATTTTGACCCTCAGTCCTACATTTGCAAAACATTGCAGTACTCTCCATAATCGTGCTACCAACTCAGTCTCAAACACATCAACATTGAGGACATCATCAAATCATAGTATAATCCAAGGCAAATCTTTCAGGATGTCTTCCATCAAGCTATGGAAAATGCCAGAAGCCAAACAAACCCCAAACTGGAGATGTTTTAATTTAAATGTCCCCCGACAAGTCACAATTGTTTGGTTCTTTACCATGGCATCATCCCCCAGCAGCTGTTGATATGCCTGTGCAAAGTCTAATTTTGCAAAAATCTTGCCTCCTGCTAATCCTGTCAATAGCTGACTCACCACAGGCACTGGGTAAAAATGATGTTGCAGGGCCTTATTGATTGCACATTTATAATCAGCACAAATCCGTACTTCCCCATTTACCTTCATTTGGAGTCTCCCATCTAGCATGCAAGACAAGCTCCAGTATTCCTTGCTCTAATTCTGCATCAATCTTGGGTCACAGTGTAAATGTGAGATTTTAAATGGATCAATGATACTGTTTGGTCTAAGGTCAACACCACTGGTGGACAGTTATACTGCCCCAATTCTTTCGCAGAAACAACTTTGAATTAGTCATAGACTGAGCCAAATAACGACTCATTTACTAGATGTATTCCTGAAACCACAGTTCTTAATTTGTCAAACCAATCCAACCCCAACAAGATAAGGATGATTCCCTTTCATCATCAGCAAACATAAAGGTCAACTGAACATGCAATATTGTACCCTAACTTCACACATCCCTTGAATCAAGGTTGTTTTAGTACCACTGCTCACTTGTCCCCTTTAGCAGCCTCTTGCACCCTCTCTCACACCAACTGCTCACTGGCCTGGTAAGAGCCCTGAATGAGCTGATTGGGTCTTATTTTTGACACCCCTACCTAGCCTTTTCCAAGTACTTGTAAAATGGAACAAATGGACAGCACATCTTTGCCAGATGGCTCAGGTTCTTGAATCATTTCCCTCTCAGTGCTCTAGCAAGCTTTTTTTTTCCTTTTTACTATTTATTTAGTAAATGTTTATGCCATCTTTCCAGAATCTTCTTAAAATGCCTCACAATTAAAATAGTAAAACACCAACAAATAAATAAAAATAAGCCAAGCCAATAAAAACATCAAAAACAAGCCAAGCCAACTAAAAGGTGTCAATGAAAATGCCAGGGCATGAAAGCAGCATTTAACACACACTCACACCAAGCAGTATGGTTTCCAGGTCTGGTAACCAGCAGAAGGGCTTACTGTTGAAAGGTGATCACTAGGCTCATTGTACTGACTTCACTTCTATCATGACCATGCCAGGGGTGATGCTCTAACATTTTTCTCAAATGCTAGTTTAATGAAGGAAAGTAGGATACAAAATGTTTTAATTAATCTTTACACCTTTATTGGAATTATACAAAGAAGGTCTTGATGACAAGACATATAACAGCAGACATACATTAGATGAATTTTCAATTAATAACATAACTGCTCTGTTGAATAAACTGAACACTCTGTAAAAATCTAGCTACCGTCTT
Organism: Paroedura picta; assembly: GCF_049243985.1. Classification (NCBI taxonomy): domain Eukaryota; kingdom Metazoa; phylum Chordata; class Lepidosauria; order Squamata; family Gekkonidae; genus Paroedura; species Paroedura picta. The sequence continues at coordinate 60,205,554 of NC_135373.1, read as the reverse complement.
GATTCTCTCAGGCATTGTGTCAACAAATAGACAATAGAGTCTTATTGAATAAGAAGGATTGGTGCCCTCATCTAGAAGGCACCCAAAAACAATCAATACAAATGTTTTCTCTTTCTGGACATGCATAATTCCCTTTTTTATTCCATTATATTTTAATTTTAGTGATATCTATCTGTTGATTTTATCAAACTGAAAAGCTTGTTTTGTTTCATTTGGATCAGCCTTAATAAAAAGTATTGCAAGAATTTTACTTATTTTTCTTAATGAAAAATAATATTGCATTGTTTGCTTGCAATGTAACTTACTAAAATGAATACAATTATAGCTTTTAAACTGACTGCTCTAGACCTCAATTAAGAGATCTGTCTGCTCTGATGGATCAGTTTTATATTTCTTATCTTGGAGATTTTACTGTTCTGTCACTTATATGATATCTTATTGCCCTATCTCATTTTCAGGACCAAAGTAGGCAAGTACCTTCTTGGAACAGGAACAATGAAAACAAAGAAATCCTCTTTTAGATTTCTATGGACCCTATAGATACACCCCTTTCATTTGGCCCCTCCCATTTGACTCTAGTTTTTCTTCTTTGACCACTCCATTTTCCATTTCAATTTGTTCACTCAGAAAGAAGAAAATATGCCCTCGTTGATTTTATTTGAGGTACTGCTCAAAACATTTGACATCATATATGTAAATACAATACAGCCATTGTTGTAGAGGAGACTTCTCTTATTTCTGAATGTGAGGAGGCCAATCTTCTACAGCCTTTCAAAATGCTTAAGCAACTGCACAATCTCAACATTCTGAAAATATTCATTTGAAATCAGTCAACAGAAAGGAAGGAATTTACTTTTATTTATTTATTTATTTATTTATTTATTTGTTTATTTATTTATTTATTTATTTATTTATTTATTTAGATTTATATACCGCCCTCCCCGAAGGCTCAGGGAAGAGGAAGAGGGAGAAAGGAAGTAGCAGTAGCATAAGAAGATAAGGAGGAGAAGAAGGAGGGTATTCCTAAGGTGAGTCACTGGGGATATAGTGAATACAAAAACATTTTGTTTATTTGCCTTTTTTAACTGCTGGTTGCATTGGGGGCTTTTATTGGCTACCACCCCCTTAAATGCTGGGATGACCATGAACCAACTAAAAGAAGTGGTCAGAGACAGGGGCGCATAGAGAAGACTTTCCTATAGAATCACCGAGTGTCAGACACAACTGAACGGATGATATCATCATTGGCTACCAAGATTGCTACGTATATTTATTGCCTGTATGCACTCATTTTACAAAAATGTATACCAAGAGAAAGCATCTCTAATGTATCAGCTAGTTGTGGTAACTGCAGCAAAAAAAATTTGACAGTATCTAGTCCAACATGTAGCATTCCAAGATATTTGAGGCAGAGCTTTCAAGGTCACAATTTTGTTGCATCAGGAAAAAAATGTGATGGACTATTACAAAAAATAATCATTTGCCTCACAAGGGCTTTCTACAATATGCATCAATACAAAATTCTAGTTGTGGGGAGAGCAAGGTACAAAAACGCCTGAGGACTTTTTTTCTAGAACAATGGCTTCTATTCTTTGGTACTATTATCAAGTATTGGTCACAAATATTAACCCTCAACTATTCATATTTTTTCTTTCAGTCTGTCCAACACGATGCTTTCAAGACCTTTTCCTATGGTATCCATGACATGCAAATATTCAAAAAAATTCTCTAACAGGTGCTGTTCCCTAATTTAGTCTCATAAGACTCATATAAGCAGAAATTATTCAAGTTTTTGAATTCTTCAGAGCTGTTCATCCAGTTTGATGTTAAAAGGGAGGGGAGGCCCTTTAAGATGAATATATTTAAGCTAAATTCTAAAATCTATAGAATGTCAAGAGAATGCTGAACTGTGTAAAATGGGCACAAGGTGTATCTCATGGGTATCCTTCCATACTAAAAACTTGCACTGATTTACTGTTATCATTTAATCATTTTTATGATTTTAAATGTGTCATTGTATATAAAAATGGTATGAACCAACCCAAGATACCATTTGCAATAGGGGCAGTCTAGAATGAATGAATGAATGAATGAATGAATGAATGAATGAATGAATGAATGAATGAATGAATGAATGAATGAATGAATGAATGAAAATCACAAAGGTTCCAGCTACCATACATAACTTCCAGGTTTACCCAGAAGTGACATAATGACATTGCTTAAAAAAATATCTCTGGCTACCACTTGGAGTGGTTGCAGGCAGAGACAGCTGCCAGTGGTGGACCTTCCACCATTGTAGAGAAGAAGAAGAATCAGTTTTTATACCCCACTTTTTACTCCCCAAAGGACTCCCAAAGCAACTTACAAGAACCTTTCCCTTCTTCTCCCCATAATAAATACCTTGTGAGGTAGGTGGGGCTGAGAGAGCTCTAACAGAACAGCTGTATAAGAACAGCTCTAAGAGAAATGTCATTAGCCCAAAGCCATCCAACTGGCTGCATGTGGAAAAGTCGGGAATCAAACCCGGTTCTCCAGATTACAGTCTGCCGCTTTTAACCGCTGCACTACACAGGAAGCCTGGCAGTTTATTAAAACCTATTGTATGGCTTGTGGTTTGGGGTTTTGCTAAATATCTGCATGGCAACCCACTAGAGATAATAGCAGAGTTTGGAAATTTGACAGTATCCTGTGGTAATGTGAGATTGCAGGAGAGAGCATAACTATGCGCATCAGCATATTTTGCATTCCAATACCAAGTCCTATTTCACTTTCCAAGTGAAATATGTTTCCCCAGGCTAAAAGAGAGAGCAAAGTGTGGCATTGCCTACAGGCCCTAACTTGCTCTGAGCGTTTCTTTGTGAACAAGGTAGACTTAGGAAGAGCTTACCTCAGGCAATGCTGAAGGGATGCATGATAATGGGTTAATAATTAGTAATTTATGTAAGATTTATATCTGGCTGCTTCTTCTCAAGACGGCTCTTAAATTCTCACACAGGGGGCAGCAAGGCCCACCTATTTTGTGGGACAAAAGGTTGTACATTTTTAACTCCTTCATTAAGACTGCACAGGTGGGGATAGGCACACACCCAGGAGGCTACACTCGAACAATTAATTTGATTTACTGTTCTATTAATTTTGTATTTAATGGGTTGCTTCACACTAATTGATCTTGTTTTCGGCAAGACACATACCATTTTCCTTTGTAATTAATAGGAATTGCTCTAACGATTTTATAAATCTTTTCATCCTTTAAACGACTTTCAGAGCTTGACTGATCATCTCAGACTCCCAGCATGCCTTGGGAGGCAGACCACCCTCCCCCACTCCCACATACTGTTCACCGCTGAGCTCTTTTGATTTTAACCATGTCAAAAGGACAGCCTAACTGTCAGCCTTTAGTGTGGACAGAAATGGGATTTCTGTTCTTAATACAACGACTGTCAGCCAGAACTCCTTCACCTTATCACAGAGCTTAATGCACAAGTGTGAGAAGTTTAATTAGACCAGTGAAAAAGGTTTGCAACTCCTGCTGTGCATCACCACAGTTGACCAAATAAGTGGCTTCTATGGAGATGTAACTGTTGGGGTACAATGGCATATGAGCATTATTATTAATGTAAATAGTATTCACAGGGAATGTTTTCTTCATCTGACCTCTAAGGGGAGTTGTAGTGCATTCTGTCTACTGTTGAAAGATGTTGCTCTTGCTCCCTCCCTTTTGTTTTGCTTTCCACGTGACACATCATGGGAGGAGTCTGGGCACCCCTCAGCACATTATGTGCAGGCTATGGTAAATGTGGTTGGCAGAAGATATTGGCCAATTTTGGAGTCAAGGTGCAGCTGCCCCCAAAAGGCATTCATGCTTAGGCTGCCTAGTGCAGCTCACCCTTAAAATATGTTAACATGTTTTAATGAATTATGGCATAGATCATTATACCCATGCTGTTGTCCTGGACATGGGCATTTTGGTGAGCCCAGGGATTGATATGACATAGGAAATAACATTCCCAGAGTCAACAAGATCACATTTATTGGAAAGCAATACAGCAAAAAGAATGATTCACACAGTGAAATGTTGACGTGCTAATATTTTAGGACAACATTTGACATTTCAGTGTACAAGAAATTTTTAAAAGAAGCATATAGTTAATTACATGCACAATGCGCTGCATAATGAACTGGAAAGTTCAATTCTTTATAGTTGCCCTTTCGCTACCTGATAATCATATTTTCTGGCAATGCATTTTCTAGTTCTCATTTCCTCATATTCCATCCTAAATCATATTAATCTCTCTCTCTCTCTCTCTCTCTCTCTCTCTCTCTCTCTCTCTCTCTCTCTCTCTCTCTCAACAGCAGATGTTATTAATTATTCAGTTGTAAAATTTTGACAGAACCTTTACAATATTCTACCAGATCTGACTGTGTTTGTGGTAGTGTAATTTCACTGCATTTTTATTAGGCAAAACTTGTTAAAGATGCAGTGAGCAAAAGAGATTCAGGCTTTGTGAGAGCTTCTGAGGGTTTATTTAAACTTTCATCTTTCAGGGAGCCTTATTTCTTGTGATTCCTTTTTGTGTGTGTGTGTGTGTGGGAAACAGATCTCACCTTTCAAACACCCCTGAACCTCAAGATCGTACAAACAGATTGTATTCATAGCAATAGAAAGACTATGAGCTTGGGTACAAGCTCACTTCAGAAAGTTTCACCCCAGTTTTAAAACTCCTATAACCACATTGTATGTGAAATAATGAACTGCTACTTCTATATGCCTGTACTGTAGATCTACCTTGGGACCTAATTAGTATATTACCTTTTTTTTTTTGCGGTCAATGAAGTACATCTTAGAAAGTTACAACTCTCTGAAGAATTTGCTAAGTAAAAGTAAGAGCTTAATGCTTTCCCTTTCATTTTCCCCACCTCCATTCTTGTCAGCCACAATCGGGCTAAATGCAAATTGGTGTTTTAGATCCCCAGTCTATGCAATAAAAATAGCCTCGTACAAAACATGCATATGCAGACTGGTAATGTGAAGTGAGTTAAACCAAGGGCAGAGCTCAAAATACTCACTGGTTTTTATGAACATTTTTCACCGTCATCAAAAGCACAACTTCCTTTGGTGATTTCTTGAGAATGTTTGCCTGTTCAAAAAAGCATTGGCCCACCTTTTCAGGAGACTGACTTTGCCCCACATGTAGCAATGTGATCTTTAGGGATTTCATCTTCCCATATTTTTCTGATGTCTCTGTGCAAAGCAATTGGTGTGCATGACACAGTTCACATATCCTATTCTATTTTCATGCAAATACCTTTCCCTCCCAGCCTTTTGTGCCTGATCTATTTCATCTCTGTTTGACTCCTTCTCTGATTTTGCTTTCATTTTTCTTTTTGTTTCCTTTTTTTTTCATTGAAAGATAAATAGAACAGCGGTGGGCTCAAGAAAAAAATTGACAAGCTATAGTCTCAAAGCCCTTTCTATGAGAAACATTAGTTTCCTCACACTCTGGTGATTTTTACAGCCCTTATTAAGAGAACCGAGAATTCAGTCTATTTGATTTATAATTGGAAATCATAAACTATAACATTCACCTGCTGTTCTTATGCATAAAAAAATGACACAAAAAAATTCCATCTCTCACTGTCATAACTGGAGTAAACTACTGCCCGGATACTTCTTGTTCTTCTCTCGCAGAATGCAACAGAAGGCCACAGAGGAGTTCAAAGGTAGGCAAAATAGAGAAGGATAATGTTGTTGCATCTAATTAAAAGGTTTTGTATACCAAGGATTCTGGGATTCCTGATTTTAGGTACATCAATACCACTACCTAGGTTGCCAATTCCAGTTAAGAAATTCTTGGATTTTTAAGGTAGAGTGTTGAAGGGAAGGTTTTGTGGAGGGGAATGACCTCATCTTTAACCACTCCTGTGGAGCAGATAAAATAAAGGAGTAAGGGCTAAAGGGGAGGAGATAGGGCAGGCTCTGTTCGGGATAAAAACTCGGAGGGACCAATCAGGAGCCGTGGAGGGCCCAATCAGGGAGCCTTCTGTTGGGCCCTAGGGCAGGCTCGCCTGCCCTGGGCCTGGCAGAAGGCCGCAAAGCCTGCCGCCGCCGTCCCGAGCCTTCTGCTGGGCCCTGGGGCATGTTTCACCCCCAAGGATGTTTCACAAATATATAGAGGAACCATGGATAAGGATAATATAACTGATTAGAATGTTTTAAGTATATGTGTTTTTAACAACTCTTATATTTAATTTGTTATGTCATATGGGTGCATACAATGAACTACTTGGCTGTCTATTCAGGACTTTGACCATTCCGCATGAGGCAAATACATGTGGCCAACGGAAAGCACCTGACTAAATTCAAAGTATCCTCACCCTATCAATTAGATTTTTATTAATAAATTTGCCCCAGATCACAGGACAGGCAACATAAATAATTGTGGTGTTTTTGCCTGTTTCTTTGTGTATGTATGTATTACACAGTTTGATTTCCTAACTTTACAAGCTCACGGTGTAATAGGGGAATTGTCATAAATTTGATGTTTAACACATTTGCTATATTTTCCCCTTTCTGAACATTTTCTTCCTCCCAAGACACTTGATGTTAGACGTAAATTACATTCATATTATTGGATCCTATGTGTTTGTTTGTGTGCCTGGGTGTGTGAGTGTGTGTGTGAGAGAGAGAGAGACACAGAGAGAGGTCCTACAGCCAGTTGCTACTTTTACAAGAAGAGTGGAAGGAAGGTTTGCCTTTATACTCAGACTTTCAAGAATGAGTTCAGTTTGAGCTGAAAAGTAGGGTCATTTACCCATATATGTGTCTAGAACATACAAGTTTCATCAACTACACATGGTAATACCAGTTATTAGTCTGCCAGTTATATTGGTTATACCAGTTATAGAGACACTGTAATTTCTTTGCTTTAGAATACTGAATCTAAGGTGCGCTGGCTGATACTGGGCTCATCTCTCTGCATCTTTTGGCAATGGTAAATTAGAACACCATCTTTTAAATTGTAATATGCAATTTCTGGAAGTTTTGGAGTAGAGTATGGAAAGGGCAGGGTTTGGGGAGCAGAAGGACTTCAGCAGGACAAGATGTCATAGTATCCACTTTCTGAAACTGCTATTTTCTACAGGAGTACTGCTGATCTCGATAATATGGAGATTAGTTGAATTTTGGGAAATCTGGAGGCCTCTTCTGGAGGCTAGCCAACTAGACATGTGAGATTTTATTTGATTCAGCTGAAAAGTACCCGAATCAGTTTTGATTCAGGCATGAATTTGCTGAATCCTGTCTGAAATGCAGTTTCCAGTACATTTAAAAGGCCAAATCAAGCTTCCTGGGCTCAGGGGTGTGTGTGTGTGTGTAAGTTTGAGGTAGAGGCACCAAACTTGTAGCATGGCTGCCTCCCCTCAAAAGAACCCCCCTGTTGCAAAAATATTAGACTAGGGTGTCCAGTTCTATAGGCACCCAAAATGCGTGCCCCCATCTGACCTCCATGATTTAAGAACAGTCCAGATAATCTGGTTTTTCTCATCATAGCAAATAATGGAGATCAGATGGAGGTATCCACTTTGGATGCTCCTAAAATTGAACCCCTAGTCCAATCTTTTTGCAACTTGGGGGTCCTTTGGAGGGAGGCTCCTGTAGCTATGCAAGCTATGGTGCCTCTACCTCCAAGTGCCACCCGCCCCCGAGCCTAGAAAAGACAGAAAGAGGGAAATCCTCATAGACTTGAATGGCACTATTGATTTCAAAGTTGCTGAATCAATTTGACTGTATCTGAATTGATTTATCCAAATTAAAACTACATTATAGGTAATTGGGACCAAATTGATTCAGATCAAATCAATTTGGACCAAATCAAAAACAGTCTGAATCTTATTCTCCTTGTACATGCCTACTAGCAACTCTAACAGGAAATATTATTATTAATAATTATTCAACTTGTATACCACCTGTCTCTACGAGTGGGTTTGGGGTGGTTCACAATAGTAAGATAAAACAATAAAACAGTTAAAATAGCATAAAAATACTAATAATAGAAATACCTATATTAGTGACATTCTAAGGCTAAGTATGAACTTCTTAAATCATGAGTGAAACAAATTAAATACAGATAGACCACTGATTGCATATGCTAAAATCAGATTGTGGTATATGTCCTTGACATTTTCAGAAATATTCACATGCACTGGCTCAGTAATTCTTACAAAGCTATAAGGTAAACCAATATTATTACCACAGAACACGAGTTTGAAAAAACATTAACAAATTTTGCTGTGCTAGTTTTAGAATTAACCAGAATGTACTAATATTCCAGAGTGTATCAGTCATCAACTGGAGCTAACCTTCTGACAAAGTTCACTGTGAAACAGTAAACTGTTCCAATCTAAGGTACCACACAGGAAACAGCCTGGTGGTGATGCCCACGTGCAACCATTCTGCCAATGTCCAGACCCTCCCTTTAACTATGTGCTTTTTAAATTTTGGATATGGTAGTAAACAAATGACTGAATGCAGTGGTAATCATGGCAAAGATTACTTCTATATTTGTTTGGACACATCTGAATATTTCAGAAATCCACACTCCAGTTGTTGTGCCCAGCAAGCATGATATGAGCCAAATCAACATGACTATTCTATATCTGGTATTTGAATTCTCTAGACCCATAGATGCCAAAGGGGATGGCCTGGAAACACAAAATCTAAAAAATAAATCAATAATAAATAAAATCTTAGGGGCCTGGATCATACGGTGAAAATTAGGAATTATGCATTGGATGATGTTGGCAGCAGCAAGATGCATGTTGTGTATGTTTTTCTGCTTGTGAGGATGAGGTCTAGAGGGAATCTGTTGAAACTTCAAGTAGCTTTCAATGCGCTGATATCCTTTCTCTGACGTATGTACCAGTAGCCCTCTTCATTCAACTACGCTTGTCTATTTTTTTTAAATTAGAAGACAAGCCTTTTTTGTTTTTTTGTTTTTTTACAGTTCTGATATATTATTAAGCCTCTTCCTGAGCTGCATTAGCATTTGGCTGGATATTGTGCTATTGTTGTGATATAGCCATCATTCACCTCCTTGTCCACAAGGGGAAATCCAGTTCTGAACCACTGCTACAGCTCGTGATAGAGCAATATCTAACTATGGAGAGGCAGCCCTACTGATTCATTCAAAAATGTTGTCGACCAATTAGCCTGCATGACTGCATCTAAGGGAAGGGCGGTATATAAATCTAAATAAATAAATACATACATACATACATACATACATACATACATACATACATACTGCCAGGACTGCCAAGCTAAATACAGGGAACTCACTTCAACTGGTATGGCTTCCACTACAGTGTTCCTATACGTTTTACTTATGCTGAGAAACCATCCAAATGCATTATGAATCTCCAGCAAAGCAATGCCATTCCTATGCATTTCTAATGCACAGTTGAGGGTGAACAGGATGTTTGTTTGTCTGTTTGAGATTCACTCCTGCTAGGTATAGCAATAGTTGCAACTCCTAGCTGCCGTGGATTGGAAAGAATGACCACTCAAACCTGTTGCTGCTGCAGGAAACAATGTAATGGGCCATAATAGAAGCACATTGCTTCTGATGTTGTGTGGAGAACGCCTCCATTTTTTTCATGTTGTATATTGCTTTAGAAACTTGCCACTTAGTTCTAAGCAGAGCTACACCTTTTAGCAAAGTGGTCTCAACCTTGTCTCTTCAACCAGAGGGAAGGGGTGAGAGCCCCCTTTTATGGGCAACCCTATTGTGCAAGCCTAACCTTTAGTCTAGCAAATGTATATATGGAGCTTATCCATGAGCACAGGGGCCATAAACAACAAAGAACAACTTAATTATAAACATTATTAAACCAAATATAAAAATTCACATCCTTACATCAAATCACAGTGATAGGTCTGCATCCTTCTGGCAACAGCAAACAATGGAATTCTTCTGGAGAGAATCCATAACACAACTTTGTTTCTCCCCAGTGTTACCATGGGACTGCAAGATTCAACACAGACATTATATTTATTTGACAATTCTAGGATGCTGTTCCAAATAATGTGGGCTCTTCCCATGAGGTCTGTTTCTTCTTGCATAACTAGAGTTGCATATGGGGATGTCAGCCTATAAGTTTCATGAACACACTATTTCAGTTGCACAATCTCAACATCTGACATGGATTCACTATTCTGGCAATGATGCTGCCATCACATTTATCCCCAGCCAGACTAATGACATTTGATAGAATTATTACCTTTACAACTGACACTGGTATTCAAAATGGTTTAAAAAGTGATATAAATGGCATAAAACAGTGTAAAATGCTGTCAGAAATCAAATTGGGAGCACCGCCAGCAAAAGTGGGTGAAACAGAGGCTCAGAATGACAATATGCACAGCCAAAAAGAAATGAAGGTCATCTTTGGGCATCCTTATAAGCACTGTGAGGGAAGTTTTCCTATCCCTAACATAATAGCGGAACAAGACCAGTCAATTCTTTCAAACCCATCTGAATTTGTTTTGTAACAATCTGTGAAATATTTCTCAGAACCAGGTGTTACGCATCTCGACATCTAATCTGCATCCTGCTCTGTACTGACTGTTAGCAAACAAGGTAATACAGAGTCTTTAGGAGAAATAATAGCTCCCCAATCCCAGAGTGACAGCCTAGCTCATTATCCACATTTTACTTGGTGCAATTTCTACTGATCATCTGAGTAATTAATAAACATAATTTTGTCAGTGCATTCAGTTGCTATGGAAACGGCAGTATCATTTTCAGATCTCAGGAGGACTTGGAACCAATCTGCTGTATGTTTGACCTGACTTTGTCACCTTTAACAGTTTTCAAGGCAGTAAGTGAAGTTTCTCTTCACCAGCACTCTTCACTTCTATAAATCTGCATCGTGATTATTCCTATAGAGCATTACCAGACTACACTCTGAGACCTTATTAATTACATTCCCCTAAGAGACATTGTTTTTTAGCTTTCCTAAATTATGTAAAAAAATACATTCTGCTTCAGAATATGAAACGATATTTGCTTTTATTTTGGTGAAGGTAAAATACTTTAGAGCACAGGAAGTTTATGTTTTAAAATGGGGACAGTAATATCCTTTAAGTCAACAGGCACATGAGCGTGCCTAAACATTTACCTGAGTGTATCATCCTAAACTCCTCTATGATTCATTGTGTTGCTAGAATACTTTCTTTACAACACCCCAGCTTAACTATTTAATTACTGAAACGGGGTAGTTTTGGATCTCTGTAAGTGCCTGAAAACTTACACTATGATCTCATTCTAGACTATTATTAAATGGACCATCTGATCACAGGTTTTTGGTAACTATATGCAACTCTTCCTGTATACATTTACTTTAAAGTAAGTCCAGCATAAAGAAAATTTAGTGTAAACTTGCACAATGTCTTTCAGCTTTAAAGTGTTTATGAGAAATATAATTATTTTTTAAAAAAATGATGCTGACAGTTGGGGCATTATTAAAGATGAATTATCTCTTATCCTTCTCTCTTCCATTGATCTGATTCATTTTCCTGACTGAAGAAAGGGCTGGCTTTTCTGCTGCCATGAACTTTATAGAATAATGGATGATCTTTCCATCTTGCCATCTGTTGATAAGAGCAAATCAAATGCACTGATCACATTTCCCTGTTGTAGTTTTCAAAAGATGCCACTCCAATTTTTCCTTTTTGTACACAGTGAACTTGGATTTATGCAGCGGCCTGTCTTGGAGAGCAATTAATAGAGAATATAATAAAGTTCCTCCTCCTCAATTTCCCTATTTGCTTTGTTATTTTCTTGGCCAGAGAAAGGCTTGCCTCTTCTGCCCTCATGATCTTTGATAGAATAATAGATGATCTTTCCATCTTATTGTTTTGTTTGTTTAAACAGGAACAGACAAGAAGAGTGTGCCCGATTAGGCATCTCCCCAATTGCCTTAAAATGTCATTACATCTCTTGCTCTTGTCATGAGGGGTTGGAAAATATTAAAGGAAACATGTATAGAAGGTCTCATATTAGTCTACACTAATTATTGTCAGAAATTGGAAAGGCTGTTTTCAACTTTTCAGAAATAATTGCTGGAGATATAAGTGTCAAGTCCCCCCCCCCCCCCCCCAGAACTCATCATATTGAAGAATTTCAGCTAAAGGAACTTAGGTTTAATAAAAATGGGGAATCTTTGATATCAGTAAACCTTATGAAACCCAAACTGACAAGTCACCCATTGCCTGATTGGAAGGGCTTCACAAACCATCAGTTCTCCACCTCTAAGTTCCTGCTGGTTTCCAAAGTTTGCTGGGTGGAAGAGGAGCCAGCCTCAGAGCATGCCCTGCTGCCAGCAAGTTGCCGTGGCCTCCTAGCATCTTTCTACTCAGAGAATATAGGGGGAGCAGGGACAACTTCTGCATGGCTTCTGGAGGGGAGGTTGCAGGAGGCCCAGAAACAGCCCCCCTGCTGTCCCTCTGGGACCCAGGGTGCCAGCAGAAAATTGGAGGTGGAGAACTGATGCCTTGTTAAGCCCTTCCTGGCTGAGGGCTACCTCCTGATTGGGTCTAAACTATCTGGGTGGGCCATACCTGGATAAGAGCCAATCAGGTAGTGGGTGACTTGTCAGTTTGGGTTTTATAAGATTTACTGATGATATGATTCCCAAAAACATAATTTTTTAAAGCAAATGACCTAATTCTGAGTAGGCATAAACCAGAAAAAATGTGATTTGGTTCAGTTTGTGGTGTGCACTGTTCACAATAGGGTTGTGCATGGTGGAGTACAAATCGTCCGTTCCAGGCCAATGTAGCCAGCACTGCACTGCGGGGGGGAGGGGAGGTGCGGGCACCGATGCATAACTTGGCACTTGCATACAGGCGAGGAGCTGAGTTACACACCAGTGCCCACACCTCTTCCCCCCCCCCCCCATGGTGCAGCACTGGCTATGTCGGCCTGGAACAACCGATTCAGACACCGTCACAGACAACCCTAGTTCCAAAATTATGAACCATCATGAACTTTAAGCTGCCAAACTAACCAGATTGGTTCATGATGCAGCAGACCAACTCCTCCTCTCTGGCATGCTAGAGACACTAATCTCGTAGGGAATCTCTAGATTACTCTCCTTGACTGTTTATGCACTGGGCACTTCACTGCCCCAGCTCTTATACAGGAGCACAAATTGGGGGCAGATGAGGTGCACTGAGCCAAATGCTCCTTCATGTGGGTGCAGGAAGAGGTGGGGCAATCTGCCACGACTAAAACTCCAGCCTGCAGCCCAGTATGAAACCTCCAGTGCGTAAACGGTCCTTGTGAGCCCTCCAAGTTTGGTCAGGATTGGATTTATGAGGTTCATGTTAAGCCCCCCCCCCCCCCTGAAGGTGTCCCAGGAAACTGCTTTCTGGGAAAATGGCAAGTATTGGTTTTGTCAAGTGCTGACAAAACTCACAACAAAACTTCTATGGAAAGAAAGCTTTAATGGAAGTTAAAGAAGTTAGCTCTAGTTACTATAACGTTAGAAGTCAAATCTGCCCAACACAAGAACAACAAGCACTTATCAATACAATTCTCCTGCCCCAAACTTGAGTGTTCCCATGGGAGAGGGTGCTCCCTCTCCCAGGTGCCATCCCAGGCTTCCTGCCAGAGGTGCTGAAATTCACCCGGCCTTGGTCAAGCCGGCACCGCAAGCTAGCTGATAAGCCCTTTGCAGGATCCTTGTAACAATGTTTCACAGTGAGGGGGAAAATATGCAGTGTGAACAGGCAGGGATCAAAGCAGGCAAATCAAAGGAGACAACTACAAGGCATGGTTACATGGGAACAGTGAAAGTACATGGGTCACAAGGACAAAGCAAAATATGCAATAGGCAAGATGGAGTCACACAGGTTCATTAGACAGAAATCATGGCAGAGAACAGGGGCTGATCCTGACAGGTTCAGGAGTATGTAGTCCTGATCCTGTGCAAGCTAGAGACATCCCATCCTCTACATGCCCTTCAAGTTCCATTCCTTTTCCCCCAATTACTTTGATATTTGGTAACTATTTAGATTGAGTAGACACAGTCTGCCTGGAAATTTAAATTCACAAATCTCCATAAACTGCTTGAAAGTTCATGGAAAGCTTGTACCAGTTGACCTGGCTTGAACTTCAGTTCATGAACCACATACCAGCCAAAATTTATCACAAACTTTGTGAGCTAGTTCATACCTAGCTCTGATTCTGAAGTTAGGGATGTAGCAGCCTGGGAGACTGCCTGCTCACCCACTGCAATAAACCTCTGATACTCTCTTCCCAGGGAGACTTTTTTTGTTTTGTTTTGTTTGGCATGCCCTCATTCTAATCAATGTTTTTTAAAAAAAGTTTTGTATGCATTTTCAACCTTAAACAATTGTCTTAAAGGCATATGTTTTGGAGCATTGTTGATTATAGTCCCACTGCATACCACATTGGTCAGACCCCACCTGGAGTACTGTGTGCAGCTCTGAAGGCAGAGGAGCGTGACAAGAATGCAGACCAAGCCCTATGAAGAAAGGCTGAGGGACTTGGGAACTTTCAGCCTGGAGAAGAAGAGGTTGAGAGGGAACTTGATTGCTGTCTTTAAGTATTTGAAAGGTTGTCACTTAGAGGAGGGCAGGGAAAAGTTCCTGCTGGCAACAGAGGATAGAACCCACAGACATGGCTATAACTACATTTGGAACAATATCAGCTAGATATCAGAAAAAATGTTTACTGTCAGAATAGTTCAGTAGTGGAATCAACTGTCTAAGGAGGTGGTGAGCTCCCCTTCACTGACAGTCTTCTAATGGCGGCTGTACCAATATTTATCCTGGGTGTTTTAGGCGGATCCTTCATTGAGCAGGGGGTTAGACTAGATGGCCTTATGGTCCCTTCCAGCTCTAGGATTCTATATAACTAATGGTTTTATAACATAAAATTATCTTGTAGGTTTTAAATTTCTAGCTGCCTTGTGAATTTTGGGTAGAAATAATAATTTGGATTTCCTCCACCTTGGTGAAGCAGGAGTTTCTTCAGAAGAGTTCAGGAGGCAACTGCCTCCATCATAGAAAGATGCTTGGCTTTGAACCCCCTCAACATTTTATACCCCCATGACAACCATCTTCTGCTTGACCATGTCCATGTCCCACCATAACAGCCCACAATCATGCCCACAATCATGCCCATTAAAATCCAAACATCCACACCAGGGGTAGTCAAACTGCGGCCCTCCAGATGTCCATGGACTACAATTCCCAGGAGCCCCTGCCAGCATTCGCTGGCAGGGGCTCCTGGGAAATGTAGTCCATGGACATCTGGAGGGCCGCAGTTTGACTACCCCCGATCCACACAATGTAAACAAAATTGGATCTAACAAGAAAAGGAAAAGTGTACAGCTGTTATTCTGGCTGCTGTTCAATGAAAGGAAGTTCCTTTTTTTACCCTACCCTCAAAAGAATAATTGGTCATTGATGGAGTTTTAAGTAACAATTGACCAGGGTGGGTGATGAAAGACTCACTTTTATGTATCCGATGCTGTCAGTAAGATAGCAACCCCCCAAAAGAGGTGCTGTTCAATAATGACAGTGCTTTAATAGTGGTTCATACAGAAACTGCCCTATTTTGTTTAGAACATTTATACCCCACTTCTCTCTCTGGGAATCAAAGTTACTGTCAATGAATACCAAATCATAATGCAAATTGTTTTTTGTGATATATTAATATTTTGAAATTCTTCAGAAATTTCTGCTAATATTCAGTGTATATTGTTTGTTTCAATTGAACTTCAAGCGTGGCTTTGGGATGGAGGCAACTTTGGTTGCTGTGATGGATGATCTCTGCCACCAGATGGACCAGGGAAAGCTTATGTTTGTTAGATTTGTTTTATATGTTTTGCTTTTGTGGATCTCTCTATTTTGTTAACATAAGAGAAAAGCATGCGGGAAATTATTCTTCATTGGTTCTTTGTTTCTTTTGCCATTTCATGCAGAAGGTTCGGCTTGAAATACCAAATCAGATCCATGGGAACTGTTTCGTTTTTCATTAAAAAATTAAATTCTTTTACATCTGTTATACCTAGCTCTGTGTTTTGTTGTCTAAGCCACCTGAAGCAACTGTCTCCTGAATGCTTTGATATGAGAACCAGATGAAGCTGGGTCCAGAGAAGAAGGAGTTGTTGTTGGTTGCTCATGCTGATGTCTTATGCATTGTCACACCCAGACAGGGTTTCTTTTGTTTGTTATCAACTGTATGCATTGATTAGGGATTGTTTTGAATCTGTCCTTGTGGTTAAAAAGAGCAAAGATTTTGAGGTCAGTGCTGCAGCCAAGAGTGTAGATTACCATCTGTATCTTGGCTGATTCTCTTAGGACTGCCCATATAATCATGCTGATTACCTTAATGGTAATTTAGCAGTTTCAGTTCGTACATATACCTATGGTTTATTTGGTATCTGTTCAACATAATATATTTCTGGTAAGGTCTTGGAGCATGTCTCATGGCTTAAGAGCCACTCAGCACTGAACAACCACTCATGGTGGCTGTCCCACCCTTAAGTGCCTCCTCCTCCAACTGGCTTGCTTGTCTGTCCATCAGCCAGCCAATCACCTTCCATCCACCACCCTTGATCACCCCCTCCTCCTTCCCTCCAAGGTTCAGAGGCTGCAGATCCCTGCTGAATGAGAGCTGCCCCTGCGGGTGAGTTCCCAGGGGCCTCCACCCTGCAGCTTTTCCAGCTTGGGGGGAGGGAGAGGCCATCCACAGAGTTCTTCCACACCCCAATCTAGCAGCCATTGTATTCCTGAATGCAATGGGCTTGGCCCCTAGTTAGACATATAATGGCATATGCACCATTTCATTTATCCTGTCTCATTACAAACCATGACCTCAGCATGTATATCATTACATTTGCACACTGAGGTTAAGTACAGTGTAGGTGAACATTTGTACAAACTTGGCTGAATCCCAGGTATGCATGGAAATCTCCCCACAAAAAGAGAAAGAAAATGTGGGGAAATTTTAATTGCGGGTAGAAAAAACAAAATTTCGCAATGCTATCTCACAGGATCTTGACTTCCGTTTTGAGAAAACCAGCCAGGTGGATATAGTGTTACTGAAGCGATGTGATTTAACTGATGAGTGGGAGACCTAGAGAGTGGGTGCCCAGCCAATGAAGGAACGATGTTGGTATTTACACACACAAGTCTTCTAGGTCTCTCACTTATGTTTTACTTTTAAAATATTTTCATTAGTTACCTGTTTGTTTCTGGGTTCAGTTTAATATCCTGCAGATATTATCAAGCATGTGGGGAAGACCCATGTGAAGAAACCTATGGGAAGAGCCATTCATAATGATTCTGGTTTCATGGATGAATCTACATTTCTTTACACAACCTTATCCCATGACAGTACATTCAAAAATAGCAGTATTCGGAAATCCGTTCATGCAATGAACCAAAACTTATATTATCAAGAAACTTTGCCTGTTTAGCTAGTAATCCCTTTATTCATAAGGCAGTGTGGGAACTAATTTCTCTCCTTTATAATTAGAAGTGGCTCTTCTTAATAACCCATTTTATTAATTTCATTTGATTGTTCTAACAATGGGATTTCTCACATACTCCCACCATCCAGTTAAATAAATAATGCAAAAGCAGATAAAAATTAAGTAAAGAAAAAAAGTAGAAAGAAAATTATAAGGATGTCAGCAGGATGCGAAATGAAAGTGTTTGGGGTCAGGTCACTGCCGGTAGGGAGTCATAGCCAATGATATGGCTAACACGGCAGGAACACTCTAGTGTTGTCTTGTGCTGCACTTAATGAAGGAGTCGAGCTGTGTGATTTAGTGGAAGAGAAGACAGAGGATTCACAAATACAAAAGTCCTCCTCAGAGTTTTTCTCCCCCACTTTTTGCATCTAAGGGGAAGTTCTATATAGCTTTGTAGATCAATTAAGGTGAAATTCTTTGTGTTTTGTCCTTTGCAATGACGCTCTGCAGCTGAGCAGGAAAGGGGGCAAAAAAGTAGGTCAAGGATTATTATATACTCATAAATAATAAGAAAAGCCAATGATTTCCCTTGGATGAACAGGAAGGATCTAACGTTGACACTAGTATCTATTAAGATGATTGTCCAACTTATCAATTCCGTCATAGCAGCAAGACAATCATGACTGAATTCCATTAATCAAAGATTCTTCTTATATGTCATCTGTGAAGCTCCTCTTGCCTCTGGTCCACTCCTTGTCCCTCTGTCACTACTGCTCCGGCACACTAGATCTTAGTCAGGAGAGGAAGCTGCCAGCTTCGTATAGTGGTATAGTGGATAAGTCCAGCGGCTTCTGATCTAGAGAGCCAGGTTCAATTCCCCAGTTCTCCACATACAACCAACTGGGAAACTTTAACAGTCCTGTTAAAAGCTGTTCTCATAGATCAGTCTGTTGTGGGGAGAGGAAGGGAAGGCATTTATAAGCTGCTTTGAGACTTCTTGAGGTAGTGTAAAGCAGGGAATAAAAACCAACTCTTCTTCTACTGACCTCTACTACCCAGCACTCTGAGCAGGATCAGATACTACCCATTTGGCCAACTTCTGGGCAATCTTAAATAATCACTATGATACCACACTGCTGCCTTGTACTTGAGAGGTCAGCCCCAGCCTCAACCGTAGACCTGGTGGAAGAGCTCCATTTTGCAGGCCTTGCGTAACACTGAAAGCTTTTCTTAGAACAGATAAAAGGAAGTACTTCTTCACCCAAAGAGTAATTAACATGTTGAATTCACTGCTACAAGAAGTGGTAGAAACTATAAGCATAGACAGCTTCACGGGGGAATTGGATAAACAGATGAAGCAGAGGTCCATGAGTGATTATTAGCTATATGGTATAGATTACTGGGGCAGGGATGCTCTGTGTTATTGGTGCTTGTGGGTGCAACAGTGGAAGGGCTACTGGAGTTCGGCCCCACAGGTGGCCCTTTTGATGGTGTTGGACTGGATGAGAGATTGACCTGATCCAACATGGCTTCTCTTCTTAAACAGCTGCAAATATACTATAGCAAATCTGAAACTTTGGTTTTCTCTAAAAGTAGCAACAAGGCTCTTTCCAAATGGATTATAGTAAACACTGAACAAGTCAGAAATTTCTGCTACTATTTCTTCTTCAAACCTCTCCTGGTCGCACCAGTGTAAGTTTGCTTTGAATAAGATTAAGCTTGCTTCTGAAGCAATATTTTTCTCCTTCTTTAGAGGAGGAGGAATTCAGGTGTTCAACTCCAAAATAATATCTCAGTTACTTTATAGTGTTGCTATCTGGATTATGGTGATCTCTGAATTTTTTTATCATCTCATTTGTCAGTTCATACATAGGATAATGGAAGTCCCTTGTCACATCACAGATGTATCCTTCAGAGGTGAACTCAGCCCAAAGTAACTGGAACTCAGATCACAGCTCAGCACTTTTAAGCTAAGACTAAGGATCATTTTTGCCTCAGAAACTGGGGGTCTGCTGTTTTTCTTAAACAATATTCTTACCATTTTCAATGGATGAAGACCGTAGATACTAGATTAAGGCAACCAGGGTTTCTAACTGAGGATATCTTCTTGTTAGGTAAGGCGAAGTCCCTTTTGCGTGTCCAGCCTTTACCTTCCAGAGCTTGGTAATAGCAACATGGTGATTTGCTCTCGCAGAGTCTGTTATTCTGCCTCAGACTCTGTGATTATACATGAAACACCTAACAGCCCACCACCATGTTAGGGCTTTTTTTCTTTTCTTTTCTTGAATACTTTAATGCTATGCCCTTGGAAGTATTACAAGGAAGATTCCATTCTATTACATATTCACATCATCTCTGCTCTTGTGGTCTCACAAAATATTGTAACGTTTTACAGTTCTTAGATACAACTAGCTCTCACTGTTTTAAATGCTATCTATAACTAATAAAGTTCAAGGTGCCCTACTTGTTGCTAGACAGTGACCTGAGCCCAACCTACTCAGTTGCCAAATTTCTGTCTAGCATATTTTCCTTTCATAAATAATATACTATTCTTTTTAGTCATTGCTCAAGATCTTTCAATCATAGGAGTTCTGAAAAAGAAGTACCCTCTCATGCCTCTTAATTAACTGACCTTAACATTCAGTGGCCCATAGGAGAACTGATCTACTGCACTGGGGCAAAAGCAGTTTTCAAGGCAGAAAGAACTCAAACCAGAACATCACAGCCATTACACACAGTTGCAAAGCTCTTTGGTTTCTGGTAAAGGCAGACTGCAGCAAGATAAGGACATCAAAAGCTTGGCTTTGTGAATGATCACAGTTATACATAAATTTGATGCTTCAAGCTGATTTTCAAAGCCCAGAAGAATATTAATTTAAAAAAAAAGAAAACAAGATGAGCATGTTGTCAAGTCAAAACCAACTCACAGAAAACCCATCCATGAGGAATTCCAGAGAGGGAATGAACAGAGGCAATTTGCCATTGCCTTTCTCCATGGAGCAACCCCAGTCTTCCCATCCAAGCATAAACTGTGGCTAACCCTGCATGCTTGGATTAAACTGGATTACCTAGGCTGCCAATATTTTTTTAAATTGAATTAAACAAGTCATAATGGATACGTGTGCAAAGAAAGGTCAAAGTCCCCCACTCAACTTTTCAATTAGAATATTTGCAGACTTTAAACAGGTATTATCTAATGGAAAGATAACTCTTGGAGAGGCCAATCTGTTCATTCCATGCATGTGATTCTACTTTTGTTTCTGATGAGTATGCAGTATAGTCTGGGTACAGGAGCCCTGAGGTGTTTTGTTGCTTCATAATTCAGTATGAGACACCTTGAGGAGAAGCCTCAGGCTGAGTGCAGGCAGAAAGTAGGAAATGAATGCCAAGCTGGCACTTTGGAAGAAGTCAGCTATACTACCTTCGAACAAAGCAGTTTCATGTCCTGTTTGCTGTGCATAGGACTACAGGCTTATACCCTATGGTTTCTAAACTATGGCCCCATAGGAATGAAAGCTGATGCCTCTTGAAAAATTACTCACCATGTTGATGGTTGATAGGATCCTGGATCTGAGTTGTAATACATCTTTGCTGTAGACTCTGATGTTTCCTCCTCCACCAGCTGTCTCCTGAGACCGGTGTACTTACAATTTAGGCAAATTGTCCATTTTCCCTGCATCTGCCAAATGACTCTTCTATTGCTTCAGGCGTCTGTTTGAAAGGTGCTGAAAGAACGCTGCTAAGAAAGTAGAGAATTATCCCATTAGTTACAAGGTCATCTCTGTTTTCTCAGATAATTGGAATGGTGCCGAAGCTCTTGGGACATTACAAGCAGCCAGGACATAAATGGGCTCGGTTTACAGCTGAAAAGGTACGCTTTTGTTTAAAACTTGGTATCTTCATTGAGCCCAAATTTTATCATAGGACATTGTTATTTCATTCACAAAACATTTTATATTACTGAATACCTAAATATAAAATGACAGTGGAAGGCGGACATAAACTTTACCTCATAAAATACGACTACTCTTTGGTCTGGGAGACGAGAGATACTGAAGTAACACTACTACATAGACTAGATTTTTAATGCTGTCTCAGCATATCCTAACATTTGCAAACTTTATTCAATTTAAGAATATTCGTCACCTCAGGTTTTCTTCACCCATTAGTGTAATCTGTCACCTTTAATCATAGGTGTGCCTTTTTCTGTCTTGTTCTCAGATTACTTCAAGGAGCTTAGCATGTTCCCAAGAACTATAAATAACTTTTGGAATCAGTTTCTGTAGTATCCCTCTCTATAACATGCCTTGCAGGACTGCTTTCTCCCCTATGCCCCTCAGAGGAGCCTATGCCCCAGCACGCAAAATCTGCTCGAGATCCCCTGCCCCAGAGAAGTGAAACTGACCTCAACCAGAGCCACGGCCTTTTCTGCCCTGACACCAGCCTGTTGGAACATTCTTCCAAGTGAGACCAGGGCCCGGCAAGACCTAAAGCAGTTCTGCAGGGCTTGCAAGACAGAGTTGTTCTGCTAGACCAGCCTTTCTCAGCTTTTGACCATTGAGAACTCCTGAAGCATTTTTCAGACTTCAATAAATCCAGAAATAGCCCTATTGTGCAGAATATGGTTGGGAAGTATAGCTGTGTATATGCCCACCCTAAGTCCCTCTCCTTCCCAACCCCTCATGGCCCATCATTGGGCATTTTAGGAGGGAGAGCAGGTCAACATAACCATATTGGGCATATCACCTGATAAATATTTAACAAATTTTAAAAAACATATAAAAATTAATTCCATCCATTCAGGAAACCCTTCCAGGGCTATCAAGAAACTCCAGGGTTTCATGAAACCCTGGTAGAGAAACCATGCACTAGACCCATGGCCTTCCTATGCACACGTAGAAATAACATAGATAGCACAGAGTTACATTGGCATAGCACTTTATTCCTACCCCCCCCCCCCCAGAAAGTGCCTGGATTTTAAAATAACCCTATATTAAAATAGACTGGTTTTAATAATTTTAACTGTTTTAACTGAATGTATTCGTATGTTGTAAGCCCCCCACGAACCCTCAGGGAAGAGTGAAATAGAATAACAAAGCCTCTACTCTGAAAGCTTACTTTGCAGAGCAGGGGGTAGATTTGGCGTGCATGATGGAAACCTGGAAACAAAGTATGGTGCAACAGTCACCCTCAATGAACTAACCCCTACTGGGTTTTCTGTCCACCATCAGTCATGGACTGAGGGGTGGGGAGGAGGAATGGGAATCCTGATCTATAATAAGATCTCTTTCAGGGCTGTCCCTGCTCTGACAATGTGTTGGCCTTGGGTGGGGCATAACTGAGAGCATGTCCATCTGGCTGGTGTACTGTGCATGCATGCACCTCCAGATGCTCTGCCCGCCCTGATAGGGGCAGCCACCGCCTGGACTATACTGCACCCTAGACTATTAATTCTGAGGGATTTTAGCATCCATGCAGAATTGCCATCCTCTGGCAATGGGGGGGATCCAGTGTCAGCCATGGCAACACTAGAGCTCTCACAATTTGTTGTTGGCCCCACCCATCAGGCAGGTCATACCCTCAACCTCATTTTCAGTGCAGGGTTGAGCGTGGATCCAGTCACAGCTACTGCCATGCCATGTCAGGCCATTGTACCCTGAAGATCCGGCTTAGGTTGCCACCTCCCCCTCAATTGGGCACTGAGCAGATTTCAACTCGCCTGTGGAGACTTATGGATCCAATTGGATTCATTAATGCTCTGTGAGACCTAATCATAGAATCATAGAATCATAGAGTTGGAAGGGGCCATACAGGCCATCTAGTCCAACCCCCTGCTCAACGCAGGATTAGCCCTAAGCATCCTAAAGCATCCAAGAAAAGTGTGTATCCAATCTTTGCTTGAAGACTGCCAGTGAGGGGGAGCCCACCACCTCCTTAGGCAGCCTATTCCACTGCTGAACTACTCTGACTGTGAAAGATTTTTTCCTGATATCTAGCCTATATCGTTGTACTTGTAGTTTAAACCCATTACTGCGTGTCCTCTCCTGTGCAGCCAACAGAAACAGCATCCTGCCCTCCTCCAAGTGACAACCTTACAAATACTTAAAGAGGGCTATCATGTCCCCTCTCAACCTCCTTTTCTCCAGGCTGAACATTCCCAAGTCCCTCAACCTATCTTCATAGGGCTTGGTCCCTTGGCCCCAGATCATCTTCGTCACTCTCCTCTATACCCTTTCAATTTTATCTACATCCTTCTTGAAGTGAGGCCTCCAGAACTGCACACAGTACTCCAAGTGTGGTCTGACCAGTGCCGTATACAATGGGACTATGACATCTTGTGATTTTGATGTGATGCCTCTGTTGATACAGCTCAAAATGGCATTTGCCTTTTTTACCACTGCATCACACTGCCTGCTCATGTTTAGTTTACAATCCACAAGTACCCCAAGGTCTCGTTCACACACAGTGTTACCTAGAAGCGTATCCCCCATCCAGTAGGCATGTTTTTCATTTTTCTGACCCAGATGCAGAACTTTACACTTATCTTTATTAAATTGCATCTTGTTCTCATTTGCCCATTTTTCCATTGTGTTCAGATCTCGTTGAACTCTGTTTCTATCTTCCAGAGTATTTGCCAGTCCTCCCAATTTGGTGTCATCTGCAATCTTGATGAGTAGTCCCTCCACCCCCTCATCTAGATCATTAATAAATATGTTAAAAAGTACCGGGCCGAGCCCCGAGCCCTGAGGTACCCCACTACTCACCTCTTTCCAGTCTGAAGAAACACCATTGACAACAACTCTTTGAGTGCGGTTCCCTAACCAATTCTCTATCCACTTAACTATCTGAAAATCCAGATTGAAGTCCTTCAACTTATCCATCAGTACATCCTCCTAATGCCTCCTGGCGCTTCTCTAGATGAACTAGTCACTGACTGGCATGACAGAATATTGGCTGCCATCAAGGAGATAGCTCCCAGATGTCCTCTCCATCCCCATCTCAAGCTGGCCCCTGGTATACCTAAGTGCTCCGCAGGAAGAAGCGGGAACTGAGATGATTAAAGCAAGTTTGGAGGAAGACTAGCAATGAAGAATCAAGAACATCTTATAGAATGCAGTTAAGAGCCTACAAGATGGCAAAGTCAGTGAAATGCAACTTTTACTCACCATGCATCGCATCCGCGTACTCACGCCCAGCACAATTATTCAAGGTAGTCCAGTCCCTCACCATCCTCAATGAAGGACACCAAAACAATAGTCAATTAGACACTAGCTGTGAGGCATTTGCGAGCCACTTCACAGACAAAAATCTTGACTGTCTGCCATGACATCCCTCCAACTTTGGACACAGAAAGCAAACTACAGCCCCTTTGGCCATCTTTGGAGAGAACTCTGAGTTATTTCAGATGACTTTCACTAACCAAAGTGGACAGGATGCTAGCAGCAATGAAGCCAACCACTTGCTCACTAGACCCATGTCCATCATGGTTCCTAAAAACAACAGATATAATAGTGACCCCCTCTGGGAAATAACCAATCTCTCACTTTTAACAGGAGAATTCCCGGAAGGACTAAAAGAGGCAGTGGTATGTCTATTGCTCAAAAAACTGTCCTTGGATCCACAGGAGCCAAACAACTGCCACCCTGTCTTGCATTAGTGTTTCTGGGGAAGTTGGTTGAAAACGCTGCTGTGGACCAAATACAAGCATTCCTGGAGGAAACTTTAACCCTTAACCCATTTCAGTTGGTTTCTAGCCTGGCCATGGGCTAGAGACAACACTAGTTGCCCTAATGGACGACCTTTGCCACCAGCTGGGTCGAGGCGGGTCAGCACTGCTTGTACTATTAGACCTGTCAACAGTGTTTGACGCAGTCAATCATGAGCTCTTAGCTCACTGCCTCACTGATGCCAGGATACAGGGGACAGCCCTCAAATGGCTGACTTCCTTCCTCTGGGGTCACAGACAGAGGGTAGCAATAGGAAAGAGAGTATCTAATTACCACCAGATCACATGTGGTAATCCACAAAGAGCAGTCCTCTCTCCTATTTAAAACCTTCATGTGCCATCTTGCTAAGCTGGTGCGGAGGTTTGGGCTGGGTTGCCATCAATATGCAGATAATACCCAGCTCTTCCTCCTGATGGATGACCACCCAGACTCTCCCCCAGAAATATTAGCCAGCTGCCTGGAACCAGTGACAAAATGGCTCAAGCAGAGTTTGAAGCTCAACCCTGGAAAGACAGAGGTCCTATGGCTGAATAGGAAGGGACCATGTGAGGAAACGTGTCTGCCCACCCTGGACATTATGCAGCTCTCAGTGACTCACTCTGCCAAACGACTAGTGCCCTATTTGGCCCCAAAACATGTAGCCACAGTGATCCATGCGACAGTCACTTCTAGACTGGACTTCTGCAACTCACTCTACTCAGTCCTACCCTAAACTTTGATCTGGAAACCACAACTGGTTCAGGATGCTATGGCCAGAATTTTCACTAATACACCATGGAGATTCCACATCCAGCCTGTACTCCAATAACTCAGCTGGCTCCCAACTGAATTCTACATTAGGCTTAAGGTTTTGGTACTTACCTTCCAGGCCATATGCTGTCTGGGCCCAGTGTACCTGAGAGACCGTCTCTCTGCCTGCACCACCCAAAAATCCCTATGCTCCACTACCTTCAAATGGCAGGTGATCCCTGACCTCAAAGAGGCACGTTGGACCTCAACAAGGGCCAGAACCTTCTGTGTACTGGCCCCCACCTGGTAGAATGAGCTCATTGAAGAGATCAGGGCCCTGCACAAACTCCCACAATTTTGCAGGGCCTGCAAAAGGGAGCTCTTCCACCGGGCATTTGCTTGAGGCTGACCAACCCAACAACATCCACATCCCCCCCCCAGACACCCCCTTCCATGACTGAATATGACCTACCTCTAAAGTTACTGTTCTTGTTGAAATATTGTTCTAGTTTATATGTTATGATTGTTATATTTGTTATGATTGTTATATTTCTTATGATGTTCTATGTAATTACCCTATAACATTTTATGTAAACCACCCAGAACTGTAGGGAAAGGTGGAATAATAAAATAAATAAATACTATGGCCTCATCTATAACCCACTGGACATTGTACTATAGTTGTACAATTTACAACTAGATTTTCCTGTGTGGACAAGACAATCCAGGATATGAATGCATGCTACAGAGTAATGATAAACACACCGCAATATCTAAGAATATGCAGATGCATCCTATCCATGAGTAACTTCCAACATGATCCATTTCTTATACTGAGAGTACATCTTGGTATAAAACTATGTACAGATAATTGCATGTATTTATTGCTTTGTATGCATATGCAGTGCAGAGTGAGGACACTGGTGGTAAATCATGGCTCCTGCTGCTTCTCAGTACATATGCACAGAGGGAAACAGATCAGACTTGATAATATTTACATAGTTTTCCTCATTTGCCTACACAGGAGTGTTTCTTTATATTCACTTGCAGGGTGCATCAGTTGTGCCTGAGGCAACTTGCTGAGAACCCAGCAGGGTTAGCAAGTGGTACTGTTCATTTTCCTAGGTCCTAAATGGTTGGCAACAGGTTAGCATTCTTAGCAGAAATATAATATACAGAGGAGTGTGTGGACATTGTGCCTTTAGTTGAGTTTTGTTTCCTTACCTGATGTGGCATTATTTTTGAGATTTCTAAAATATCCAGATTCTAAGAACATCAATAGTAAGTTTTGCAAATCTAGGGCTTGAGGTAGAGAGTACAAGTATGCTACACTAGTTTTTTATGTAATAAAAACAGGCC
The DNA here is from genome assembly GCF_049243985.1 of Paroedura picta. Taxonomy (NCBI): domain Eukaryota; kingdom Metazoa; phylum Chordata; class Lepidosauria; order Squamata; family Gekkonidae; genus Paroedura; species Paroedura picta. The sequence goes on along the minus strand of NC_135373.1, from coordinate 60,178,225 downwards.
ACAGCTTTTATTGATTACAGACACTGAGCATGGGGGTGGATCTGGGGATCAAGTAACCTGCCTGCTGCTTGAACTATGTCCCACAGCCTGCCTGCTGAGGAAAACCAGGGAATAACAATATTTGATGGTATCATAAGGACAGCTGCCACTTGACACCTGGGGTAAGCCTTCAACCAGCCCCCAAGCTAGGTATACCATGTGGTGTCTTAAACCCCCAAGACCCCATAAGGGTATCCGCAAAATGAGGGAGGTGGATGCAAAGGCCTGACTACCCACAAAAGAATGTGCCCTGATGGACAAATCAACCCAAGCTGTGACAAAATTACATATACACAATTATAACAAGGGAGAAAGGGTGCAGATGGGGAAAAACTGCATTGCACTTGTAAGGATCATATCAGAGCCTGCCAAAAATCCAGTGCATCTACTAGAACTGGACCCTTGCTGATGTGAAGCCAGCAAGCATTGTATGGTAACTTATAAGTCTTTGCTGGCTGCCCGGTCAGGGTGGGAAAACCTCTTGCACCCTCATTGCAATCCTGCCCTTTTCAGTGAGTCATGGCTACATTTTCAGTCTCTGGGCTTGAGAAAGAAAGTAACAAAACATAGAACATTGGGGGGGGTGTAGAATGAAAACAGGCCATGGCTTTTATTGATTAAGACAAACAGTACTGGTGTAGCATGGGGGCTGAGCGACCTGCCTGCTGCTCGATGCTTGTCCTACAACTTCCCTGCTGGGCAAAACCCAGAAAATGACAAAATTTGTTGACAACACAAGGACAGCTGCCACTGAGTAGTATCATTTAGAATCATAGAATAATAGAGTTGGAAGCGGCCTCGTGGGTCATCTAGTCCAACCCTATGCACTAGACAGGACACTCACATCCCTAACGCTCATCTACTGTAACCTGCCACCCCCTTAAGCCTTCACAGAATCAGCGTCTCCATCAGATGGTTATCTAGCCTCTGTTTAAAAATTTCCAAAGATGGAGAACCCACCACCTCCCTAGGAAGCCTGTTGGACTGAGAAACCGCTCTAACTGTCAGGAACTTCTTCCGGACGTTTAGATGGAATTTCTTTTGAATTAATTTCATCACATTCATTCTGGGCTGTCCCTCTGGGGCAAGAGAGAACAATTCTGCTCCCTCCTCCATATGGCATCCTTTTAAATATGAAAATGGTTATCAGATCCCCTCTCAATAGTCTCCTCTTTAGGCTAAACAGACAAAGCTCCCGCAACCTTTCTTCATATATCTTGGTCTCCAAACCCTTCACCATCTTTGCTGCCCTCCTCTGAACACGTTCTAGTTAGTCAACATCCCTCTTCAATTGGGATGACCAAAACTTAACACAGTACTCCAAGTGAGGCCAAACCAGAGCTGAGTAAAGCGGTACCATCACCTCTCGTGATCTGGACACGATACTCCATTTGATACAGCCCAAAATCTCATTTGTCTTTTAGCCACTGAGTCTCACTGCTGACTCATGTTCTATGTATGATCTACTAAGACTCCTAGACCCTTTTCGCACATGCTACTGCCAAGACAAGTCTCCCCCATCTTATATTGTGTGCCAGTTGGCCAAGGTAAAGGATGCTTTAAATGGAGAGGGTTTGTACGAAGGCCAGCATTTTTCAGGTAACAGCCAAATTATGTCACAGAGCAACTTATCAGACAGGTCTGTAAACATGGTAGGGGTTGCATCTTTTTTTTTGCAACAGTTCCCTGCCCTCTGCAGAGCCAGATGTCCTTTATAGCCCCTCTATCTGGGGTGACCTGGTGATCAGTTTGCATGGGGATGGGATGGACTTTTCCTGTGTCATTTCACAGCTATATTTTGGCCTATCTTCGGCCTTGGGAGCCATATAGGACAAAATTAATCATTTTGTATCAGGGCAGCCAGTCAGGCCTTTCCAGGGGGGCATCCCCTCTACAAATCATGGGCTTGGGACATTGGCGGTCTCATGCATGTTGGCTACATGCACCCCATACCAGTGTCTAACCTACAAATTGTTCTAGGAATGGAGTTCCCACCAAACTTTACCCATGCTACTGGTGATGATGGAGGACCATGTTTGGTGTCCTGGGGAAGCTGTTGCACCATTGGTCAGGCTGGATGCTCACCATGATATCTCAGGTAGCATCACTATTGTGCGGTATGGGCACTGGGAGAAGAGATGGCCAGTGCTCTTGGACACCAGTCACAAGTGGGTTTATCAGGCTGGAGCCCTGGCCAACTTCATTGTATACCAGAGGATGAATTATCTGTCCATGACCAAGAGGCAGTACCTGGCAATGCTGATCCAAAAGAAACTGGAACTTTTGCCGCTAAGGCTTCCTGAGGCACAGTTAATCTGGTCTGGCCTGGTTTATCAGCAAGCGAATCTGGGTGCTATGTTCTGGAGCAAAGTCAATGTGACAGTGAGGAAGTTTTACAGGCAGTTGCCTGGCCAATTGAAGGCTGGGACAGGCTGATTGCTGATCATTTTGACATTGACTGGAATATCAAGGCACTCTCTGAGGTGGACAGGGGAAATGGCTTCTGGGACACAAGGGCCACCTTGAGGGAAAGGTAGTGGGTGTTGGCAGGAACAAAGTCATGGAGGCCTCATTCTGGTAGTGATTTCAGCATGGGATGAAGCCTGTTTTGGGAGGAGTTTGGTTGGGGGCATCGAACTCCCCATGGACTTGAATCCCCTCCTGCAAGTCAAAAGTGACATAGACTCACCAGAGCCCGTCCCTTGACATGGCAGAGGGGTGGGCTCAGGGGAGACATCCACCTGGAGCTGCTGGGGCAGCTGGGAAAGTGGCCACAGCGCAAGTCATGCCACATGCAAGTGGAACCTGGGGGTGGGCTCACAACACCCTGATAAATGGTGCCACATGTGTGAACCCAGCTCCTTTATCCCACAGCAGCCAAGTGGAGCAGCTTTCCACCCACCCACGCACCCTGTTATATATTCATTGTATTGATATGTTTTTTTTTTTAAGTCATGTTTGCTTGGGCTGGCAGGCTTTCTTTTATGTATCTATCACAGTTGTGCGTGGTGGTATCATCATAGGATGGAGACTATTTTGGGGGGAGTTCAGTCGGAGGAACTGAACTCCCCATGGTCAGGTGCCTCCATAAGAGAAGGCTGTGAGCAGTGTCGACCTTGCTGGGGAAGGCAAATGGACTCACAGGGCCAGGTGGCCTGGGGTGTGTCTAGGTGGGTATACCTCCCTTGGATGGGACCCAGTGGCAAAGGGACCCATGTTTCCAGAGGTGGCTCCCAGGGTGCCACTGTGGTCAGGTTTATTGTGGTCAGTTGATCACATATGCAAGCCTCCTTTCCTATGTCAGGTCAACATTCTAATATGCCAATAAAGCTGTGCCCTTGTTTTAAGCCAACCAAAATCCCATCCTGTAAGTCAACCGGGGGCAACCCTGCATGGCCACCATGCAGAATGGGTCTGTGAACAACTTATAGTAATTATTCAACAATGATATTGGTCAGTAACTTCTTACCAAACTAGGGTCCTGTCCCTCATTGGGTATTAACATTATATTAGCCTCTTTTCATGTCTCTGGCATCTTTCCATTCTGCTGCATAAAGTCCATTGTACTTTGTAATGGTTGTAAAAGTTCATCTTCAAAACATTTGTAATACAATCCTGTCAAACCATCTGGTCCTGGCACTTTTCCTGGTTTAATTTTCTTTATAGATTCCAACTCCTTCCTTATTGTTATAGGACCATTCATAATTTGTCTTTGTTCTTCTGTAAACTTAAGTAAATTTTATCTTTAAAGATATTCTTCTATTTTTACCAATGGTACATCATGACTATTATGCAAATTAGAATAATATTTACAAAATGCTTTTTAAATGGACCTGCTAACCATGAAAACTGTTATGTATGTGGAATCAATACTGCTGCTATAGCCTCACGGGACAATGAAGGATTGTAACTTAGCCAACCAGAGGTTCTTATTACAAGAACTTATCGACCAATGAATTTCTCCCATTTAGGACCAATCAGATTCTTTGGCAGGCTAGCCAAACTGTATATAAGTCCGTGTTGTTCCTATGTTCACTGTTGTGTTTGACGTTGGTATTGATTGAATAAAGAGCTGTTGTTTTCAAAGAATTTGGAGTCTGTCATTACCAAACTCACAGACTTATTAAAAACCTTGTTGTTTTCTTGTATATTCATTGTTGTTGTTTTTCTCTTTCCTTTCTAAATTTATATGCCAACCATTTTCCTGGTTTGTTTGCATGTTCAAAATGTCTTTGCTTTACACAATTCTGAGGACGAGTGCTTGCACCTGAAAGCTCACACCTCGAATAAATCTTTGTTGACCTTAAAGGTGCTACTGGACTCTGATTTTATTACACAATTCAATTTTACTTTCATTTGTCTTACAGTTAACATGGAAAGTTGTAGTAAAAGTTTTATTCCACAACAGATATTAACATTTTTAGGTGATTTTCTTAAATCCTCCACTTTCTCTTAATCTTATCTAAAACCTATTGCAATTTTTCTTGTCTCTTTTTTACAGTTCAGCATTGTTCTATAAAATGCCCTCTCATAAAAGCTTTACTTCTGTCCCAAATTATTCTCATATCAGTATCTATATTTAAATTAATGTCAAACAACTCAATTTTTACAGTGTTCTTCGACAGCTTCTTTTTGTAACATATTTTTATTTAATCTCCATCTGAATATTTCCTTTTAATAACCAAATTTATTGGAGGATTATGGTCTGAGACTTTAGTAAAATATCTGCTCTAGCAACCGTACAAATTGAATTTCTAGAAATCCAGAATTTATCTTTTCTTTAATCTATGTCTTTCTTTTTTTAAAATGTGACTTATTTCAAGGTACCATTCATCTTTTTGGGTGGGAGTTGGGATTGGATTGTTGACACAGGGTAGTGGGTGCAACAACAAAATGGCTGCCCCAGGTAGCAAAGTCACAGCACCCTGATTTCAGTTGAAATCAGCAAGTAAATTGGTGAAGTCAGCCTTGAAGGGGTGTCGTTAAGCTGTTTAAGCAACTGAGCTGTACTTGTTTGTATCCTAGTGGCATAAAGTGGTCACTGGTGAGGATGTAGCAGAAAACCCCAAGCACATACTCTGAGAATTTCTTTGTTTAAGGTGGGCTCCTGTCCACTTCCTCTTTCTTCAGAAAGAGAAGCTATGGGTGCTTAATTGAAGCAAGCATGGAACCACCTTTAGGCTCAGCTCTCTCCATCTGCTGATTTGTGGGCATATAGTCTGCTAGCAGCCCAGCCATAGTGGCTTGCAATGTGTTTCTTTGTAACTACCTTTTCAGTCAGTCAGTCAGTAACCTTTTATTGGCATAAAATATGTATAAGACATATAAAAATAGGGTTTAAAATTTCAACAAAATAATAAAATAGACCATGGAGTTACATAACCAAACAGATTAAATAAACTATAAAATATAAAATACAAGGTAGGCAGCATATTATAAAAGCATCTTTTAACTACCTTTTAAGCTTTTGTACTTTGCTTCAGTAAAGAGACCAAAACAGATTAATAGAACATATATTTATAAATGATCTTTCCTAGTAATGATTTATCTCCTTTAGACTCCAAAGTGCTGTGAGTCTAGATCTGTGCCTCATCCACAAAGGTAACTAATAACTACATACTTTCAAATACTGTTACTCTGCAGCTCTATTTCTCTAGAGGAACTCAAGACCAAGTCAAGTCCAAAAGTCTAACAATAACTCCAATAGTAATTCTTCAAAATCTCAGGCAGAAACTCGGTTTAAAGGATGCCTTTAAATGGATATATTGTTTTAAAATATTTTCCTGTGTACATACACGTAAGATGCGGAAGCTAAATTGGGTCAGTACAAGATGTGGAGGGGAATCTGTGTGCATGAGAAAGTGTTTGCCCCATTTGCCCCCTCTCACTACCACTGAAGCCATGCCCTTCCTCTTTCTATCCCTGACTTGAGTCACAGATAGAGCAGTGTGTGTTAGAGTGTGAGCATTTCTGTCTCCATCATCCCTTATTTGCTTGTTTATTATATTTATATAATGCCCTCCCCAGAGGCTCTGGGCAGTTTACATAAAACATAGGAAACAATACCAGAAACAATCCATAACATATAGATTACAATAACAATCCTATTGATTAGCAGGGCAGCAGTTTGCCAATGAAGATGTGACTCGCTTTGGCATTAACATGGCCACAGCCATTTATTATATGTCTCCCCCAGGAGGGTTGGCCCAGCACAGAAAGGATCCTGACCCCCTCAGGCGCCCGAGGGTCCAAGGATGCCTTGAGGCCCACTCTATCCCAGCCGGGAGAGCAGGCCCTCTGCATCCAGATTCCCTCACCGGGAAGCAACCATGTTGGGGCCCACCAGGCGTCCACCTCACTTTGGAACCCCTAGGTTGCTTGGCTCTGAGCCCTTGGCCTCCCAGTAGGGTTGGTTTTGATCGTGTAATTGCCAGTCTTGTTAAGGAGACCCCCTACCTCCCAGGGATCCCAGTGCGCAAACTGGAATCCCTGCCAACAGGCACCAACCGTGCCTAAACCACAGCTGTGACAATAAAACTGAATCATAGTAAGACAATAACAAAACATGAACACTGAAAGGGAGGGAAGCTGTTCAGGCTGCGGCTGTGAAGTGAGATAAGGCGAAAGCATGTGGCACCTATATAGGCACCTGTGCCCCACCTCCCATGCACACAGTGGGGCCGCGCATGCTCCAGTGGCTCCCGCTCGCCGCCATCCTCTTCAGCCGCCTCCCGCTACATCAATGGCGGCTGCAGTGAGTCCCAGCCCCTTATTCACACTGATGATTGTAACAATGGTAACAGTGCAAACAGGTCGAAGAGCAGAACTCACTGACGGATTTCTGGGAGGGAGGGAGCAGGGGCCCTGCAGATGTTGTTGATTACACTGGTCTCAACCAAATGCCTGGTGGAAGAGCTCCCTTTTACAAGTCCTTACACACACACACACACACAAAGAGAGAAAGAAAGCCAGCTAATTGCCTGTAGCTTGGTTAGTGGTTGCTGGCCAATGCATGGAACTAGTAGTCAAGCACATAGGTGAAATGTTTTCTCATAGGCTGCAAACTTTAGAAAAGGAATTGATCTTAATTTAATAAAATTTATTCACTACGCCAGTTTGGTGTAGTGGTTATGTATGAATTTCTAGAGCCATTCCGCACTGGGATCCATGTTGCAAATTGTTTGCGGAACGAAAAATCGCCATTTTAAATAGTGGAATTCGTCGTTATGCATACCTGCCTTTGTAGTGGAATCCAGTTGCGTTTCTATCGTTTCCCACAGGGTTCTGGTCTCGGCAAAAATTGCTAGTCAGGAAGCACTATTGCTGAGCTGTGTCCCGCCCCGGCTGTCAAGCAGCCAATGGGCGGCCGTTATCATGCTCCCAAACAGCCCCTTTCCCTTTAAGGAAGGTTTTTTTAAAAAAAAAAACCTGTTGCAACGAATCTGCGTTGATTCGTTGCAACAGAGAGACCCATCCAGCTAGCAGGTGGTATTTGAGCTGCCATTTCATCATTGCCATGGTCCTCCCGAGTGAAAAAAAAAATCCCCCCCCCCTCACGGGCATGATTTTCGGCTGAAAATAGTGTGAAAAATAAAGGGAAAATAAACCAGCAAACGGGCCTCTGTGTTGCTTGTGCTTGGTGACTTTAAACAGAGGGACTGCAGCCGGAGAAGCCTCGCTGGGTAAACGAAGGCTTGCCGGTGCGTTGATCTCCGCTCACTCGGAGAAAAAAAAATGGCGATCGCTTCGCCGGAAGATCAGAGGAGAGAACCAGGGGGAGGGACTTTGCAGAAACCGCAACAATGGTAATGCACAGAACTTTCCTGCTAGTGTTGCAGACTGGTTGCAGGAGTGTAGCGCTTTCCAGAGGGTGAATCCACTTTTTGGGATTTCCCTGAAAGCGCTACAACGAAGCGCTTTTTGCGGATCGGTTTCAGGAGTGTTGCAGATTGTCAACGACGTTGTGCATAACGGCAAAACTGTAGCGATTTCAATTAGTAACCATTGTGCTATTTTGGACAAATGCGGAACGGCCCCTAATCTGGCATGCCAGGTTCGATTCTGCACTCCCCCACATGCAGACAGCTGGGTGACCTTGGGCTCCACGTGGCACTGATAAGACTGTTCTGACTGAGCAGTAATATCAGGGCTCTCTCAGCCTCACCCACCTCACAGTCTGTTGTGGGGAGAGGAAAGGGAATGCTTTAGGATGCTTAGGGCTGATCCTGCGTTGAGCAGGGAGTTGGACTGTATAGCTCCTTCCAACTCTATGATTCTATGATTCTAAGGTGACTGTAAACTGCTTTGAGCCTCCTTCGGGCAGAGAAAAGCAGCATATAAGAACCAATTCTTCTTCTAAAATACACTCTTTGTTCAGTAGAGCACAAGGCATTAGAATACCCTATCAAAACACTACAGAGCATTCGGATGAAGAAAAAGGATGTCACACTGTTGAGGTTAACTAGGTTATACAATCACTAGTGTTACTTTGGCATTCCCTTCCCTAGAATGAGTCTGATTGAGACCGAGTCTGATTGAGACAGATTTCACTCCATTTGTACTCTGTTTTCAGTCCTTGGCTTGTATGTTGCTGACAGCGCATTTAGCTATTCTCATCCTAGCTAGGAGGGTATATTGTAACCTATCATGAAACTGAGAATGAATCCCCATGTATTTCTTTCCTCCACTTTCCACAATTGAGATTTAAACTTTCCCCCCCTCTGTGTTCTATTCCAATGTGATAACTCAAAATTACAACTTCTGTACGGCATCAAGGGTTTTGTTCATGCAATAACCACCCACAACACAATACAAACAGAAGTATATTAATAAATGTAGACTTTGTGGGTGTGCGTTTTTGAAAGCTGCATTATTAATCTGTGTATAATTTCATCTAGTGCAGGGGTAGTCAACCTGTGGTCCTCCAGATGTTCATGGACAACAAATGCTGGCAGGGGCTCATGGGAACTGTAATCCATGAACATTTGGAGGACCACAGGTTGACTACCCCTGATCTAGTGCATCTCTCGATCTACATACACCCATGTTTCTACCTCTTAAAATGACATGGAGTTCTGGTGGAATGGAGTATGGGGAAAGAATGTAGTGCTTTAATTCTTGGAACCATGTTTAGTTGGGGTTATGCTATGAGAGCTGGAGGGGGAGAAAGGTGTGTGGAGGGAATCCAGGAGACCTAGTTCACAGCAGCCTCACAACCCAGAAGAACTGCTGACACTGGTTGCCTCTTCAAGGGTCAGGTTTCCTTTCCCAATCAACAGGGGGAGAGACAGCAGAACACACACAAACACAAAATGGAAAATCACAGTCAGATATGTGGCCTAAAAGGTGGACACTGCTTTGTTGTTTCTATATTATGTTGTAACACCAACATTTTCAAAGGTTTTAAAAAATTGCGGGATGTAGAGAAACAATGGTGGGGAGGGAAGTCAGAAGGAAGGAAAGGTGGGTGCTAGGTGGGGTTAATATTGATCAGTGAACACACGACTGGAGGCTTGGATGGAAGAGGAAGACAGATTTGAATTCCAAATTATCTTCCGGTGGTGGGGGGGGGAGGGTTGGTGATTCAGAAAATGTGGGGAAAGGGAGCATTCAGATTGATGCCACTGGAGCCAGAATTTTTGATGGTATTTTAAAAAAAATTCAGATCTTTACTCTACTGTGGGAAAGGTTTCTGTGAAGATCCTTGTGTTGTGGTAGGAGCTGCCACCAAAACAACACTTAAAAAAATGTTTGTACAGCCGATCAGCTCTCTCATGATCACTAGGAAGCCCTGCTTGGCAAAAGTCCCATCTGGCTCCCCCTGCTTTCCAAAAACATTTGGCAAGTACCAGAGAATGTGTCTGCAGGCACCGTAGTGCCCATGGGTGCTCTGCTAGAGACCTGTGCCACAAAGTCTGCTACTGAAATCAAAGCCTCTCTAGTACTAGCTTGCTTGCCCCCTACTTGCATCTCCACACCTACCTAGTGCCAGCAAAGACTGATGTTATGTGCCCATGTATGATTGAAAAAATACTACAGTTTTCTGCCTTGAACTTCAGTTGCAAACTGGGTCACAACAAGTAGTTAGATCGGTGGGGAGGAAGACTACACCCCCTTTCAGAAGCAATATTTTCTATTACTAGAGAAATACAGATGCATTGTGGGCAATACAGGGCAATAACACTGCAAGCCAGGGGGGGAGGGGGAATAAACAGTATCTGTACAACTGCTAATGAAATCAATCTGGCAGTATTCCTGTTAGGCATGGAATGAATTAGCACCAAGCCAATGTGATATACTTTACTGCGTTGGCTGTTAGCTGCAGCCACACATTTATCTCTTAGGTGAGGACAATCTACACCTCTTTGACTGAATGGTTTTTAGTATCACACTCACACAATTCTTGATGGGTGTGACTTACTGATTCTCCCTCTCTGTCCTGTTAGCAGGACTGAAGGTTTTATGTAGCTCGCTGCCCTCTGGTCAATAGAAATCCCCAGCTGTTATCCATCCTTGTACCCTATTGATAGACTCCTTTGGAAAGTACAATCTTTTGATGAAACAGTGCTGCGCCATCCTTGAATGGGGGACCCCACCACCAAGGAACACTCGTGGAAAGCTCCTGGTCACATTACAGCAACCAAATAGCAAAGCGCTCTAACTTTCCCAGCTGATTTTATTTGTAAGCAGCATTTGAAGCTTATCACCCCATAGCACTGCTCAACTTAAAATGGGAGCTGCTACTGCCAATGCTACTGCCAATAGGTTTTCAAAGCCTGGAACAGATGAAGGTCTCTATAAATTTAACATTTTGTTGCAGTGCCTTCCTCTTCTTCTTCTTTTTATAAAGGAAGCAATGAGAAGCTACCCTGCTGGCCTAGTACTGCGACTTCAAATTGATTATTTCTTCTTTAATGCACTGCCTGATATTCATGCTTATTGCAAGCCATATATCTGAAACAGCATGTTTTTTTAAAGCTAGTCAGCATGTCTGGAGAGCTCTGAAACAATCACTCCTCATTTTGAAGATCTAGGATAAGCCAGTGGGGGAGGCTCAGCATCTGACTTTTAATCCATGCAAACAACCCTCCTCCCCTTTGCAATAAAAGAATATCAAAATTCATAATTCTTCACACAGAAACCAGAGTGAGAGAGAGAAACAAATGCAGCGAGGAAAAAAATTAATCCTCTTAGGAGATATTATTTTTGACGAGGGGGGGACTTCAAATCTCATTTGCCTTTAATTGTAGGAGAAATACCATCTCACATTGACTGTCCTCCCATCCAGTTTGTACACGCTGCAATTATCATTCACTGTTTTCCCTTGTTCAGGAAAAGGAACTGTTGCATTGCAAAAACAGGACAGCAACGAGGCTACTTATGGGAGGGTTATTTCTCAAAGAGATGGAAACAGACAAGAAGTCAGGAAATCATTTTCTCCTGTTGCAATGCAAAACAGAGCTCATGCAGTAGGGTCTGGGTGATTGATAGTCAATGAATCGCAGCTACTGGTTTCTCTTTTGCATACGTGGCTGGATGTGAAATCATCCTCACAGGGCTGGACTCCTTCAAGGGAGACATTGAGCTGTTAAGGCAACATCAAATGTTAGATGTTAGCCAGAGAAAGACAGGAACAAGAACTGATTTTGGTGTCTTTGATCACATTTGGTCCTTCCTAGCAATTGCTGTCTTCCATGTACAACACTGACATACAAGCCCTGACACTAGGAATTGATAGATCTCCGAAAGGTAGACACCATTACATCCCATTGAGAGTTGCCACTGACTGACGGTTATATGCAACAGCTGTTCAGGAAGGGTATGAGATGACCTTTAAAACATTCTTTCCCTGTGGGAGAGTTGATTGAAAAGCACAGCAGTTAAGCAGTCTAAAGCCACTGAAGAATTGTTGAACAGCCTATTTGCCAGAGTGTCCTTCCAATGATTTCCACAAAGGAATACCCATTTAAGTTATGGGAGAATTATACTGCCACCATTCTTAATAAACCACTCATGGAATTTGTCAAAATGCAGAACTGACAAATGTTGCACCTAAAAATTAATCCCAGCCCCCTAAAGTTTCCTCTTAAAAACAGGATTTTGTTAATGATGTCAAATTATTTCAAAAGCCCTATTTGGTATTGAAGGAGTTCATGATATGTTTAACTGTATATGCTCCAAAATCATAGAATTTAAAACTCAAAGCTGTTTTCCAGTCTACATATTTTAAGTTGTTCCCATGCCTAAAAAAATGGAACAGAGGAAAGCTATACCAGAGGGAAGGTGTAGATGGTAGGAGAATCCAAACAATTACTGTTGTGGACTATAGCCAATGCAAGAATTGAGGTAATCCCAGAGATCTTTCCTCTGGGAATTAGTCTTAATAGAGTTTTGGCTGGTGAGAGTACATTGGGGAGGGGAGTGTTTTTTCAACTATTGCCCCTTGTCTCTGGAAATTCCTCCCAAAGGAATTGGGAATAGCTACATCCATAAAAGTTGTGACTTGGGGGCAGATCAACTGCTTTGTATGCAGAAGGTCCCAGGTTCAATCCCTAGAATGATCAGATAGTAGCTACAGAGAAGGCTCTGAGATCCTGGTAAGCCACAGCTAGTCAGAGGAGACAGTACTGATCTTGAAAGATAAGTGGTTTGATTCAGCATAAGGTAGGTTCATATATCTGTACAGAAGACTTGTACATGGATTTGAATACACACACATACACATACAGAGAGAGAGAGAGAGAGAGAGAGAGAGAGAGAGAGAAAGAGAAAGAGAGAGAGCATGATTCTTTGCAGCACAGTGTACAAAAAGTAGTCATTATCCTCAAGGAATACATAATCTAAATTTCATCTGGGTGGTATACAAGTAAAAAAAAAAGGTGAAAGACAGACAGATATAGAGATAGCAGTAGATGAATATGAACAAGTTAGACATTGCAGGGATGTTACTGCAAATTTCCCCAACATATATTTCACCTGAATATCAAGATTTCCCATCCATCTAACCTAGTCCTTTACCTTCAAGGCCAGATTTCTGAAAGATTTTATTTCTATACACATCAATAGATCTTGCACACAGACATTTTTAAATAAACGTGATTTCTAGATATTCAGATGCTAGCTTGGATTTTATCTGTCCTACATGTATGGATTGCTGCAGCAACACTGAAAGACTTCTATAAAGACTTCTGGAACACTGTAGGCAGGGGAGGAGCCAGGCCTGGAGAGCCTGACTCTTTACCTTCCACATGGGCCTGTCCTGAGATAGGCCCCATTGACACCTGTAGTAGCAAAAGGGAATGTGGAGATATTTGTATTCCCTTAGTGTGGGGCAACAGAGGGCCTAATTAGGGCCAAACCCATGCCAGGGCTGGGCTGGCACTGACATCTTCTGGAAGCAGGCATTAGCCTTACAAAAAGATGAGCACTGGCCCAGCCTTTAGTCATCATGCAGAAATTGTCTCTGTCATGGAAACTCATGGGATGAATTTGTGCCAATTACACATTCTCAGCTTATTTTACCTCACAAGATTGATGTGAGGATAAAATATAAGACAAAAAACATGCAACCCCCTTTTTTAATTTGTAATTTTTATTAGATTTATTAGACTTTGTGTACCCATTGGGATGAAAGGGTGGTACAAATGTAGTAAATAAATAGAATAATAAACAACAAAATTGGCACATGCAGGAGTCCCAGTTTGGGAACTTTACATGTTGACAAGAATGTCTTAAATTGATATACATGAAGGAGATGTGTTGCAGCAACTTCCACACTGAAGTATTTCCATTCTTCTATAACTCAGCATTTGAAGAGTGGGGAAATTGCCTGGATGCCTTGCCAAAGTATGGAAGATTTCCTCTCCTCCAAAGTCAGTCCATGAGAGAGGTCCAGAAGATAAGGCAACATGCTGACTTGCAGTTCTCCAAAACATCTAGTGTAAAAAAGGGGGCAAATGAAATAGTTCAGATCATTAGGGTAAATTTTATGGAGAAAATTAAGATTTATGGAAAGAGAGGATATTTTGCATCTTATACATTTTTTTTTCTTTGAGGATAGATCAGGTCTGAGTGCATGAGTATATTTCTCAGTGCATGAGTATATTTCTCAGTAAAATGTATAGTAACAGCAATCTGGAAAAGTATGGACCACCTTTAGTGTTTTATGGAGATTAATAGTGATCAAACTGTATTTGCCAAGTGGTATTTATTTTATACACTGATACATGACTACAAATTGTTTCATCATCATTTTTCCCTAGAGCACTTAACATGCACTGGGCACTTTACAATAGATTAAAAACCAACAAGAAGAATCCTAGAACACTACCTGCTGGCAGGTTTATAATCCAGAAGAGAAAAGGTATGTGGTAGTCCTGGCATTTAACAAATCAATCTTTTAGGAAGCACCCCCCCACATCTAGTAATTTATCCCTCCCCCATATATCCTGGCATCTCAAAAACAATGTTATTGCTGTGAAGAGACTTTGTCAAATTCATTGGTTCAACTAAAGAAAGCATGCACTTATTGCTTAATCACCAAGCTGAAATTAATTTGGACATTCTTTCAAAAACAAATGCTCATTAAAAATTGAAGAGCAGCTAGAGCTGTTCAACAATGAATTCATCATTGAATGGTATGAAGATATCTTGGCACTATTCTTATGCCAATTCCTCACCTGAAGTACTAATCAATTTCATTGCTCACTTCACCAGTGTTTGTTATATGTTGTACTCTAAGTAATATGGACAGAAGAAATACTCCATGATGTTCTTGTTGAGGAGTTCATGAAATATGGAGTAGACCGTGTTACCGTTAAGTGAATTAAGGCCTAGTTGGTAGAGAGTATCCAAAAGGTGATAATTTGTTTTTCCTGGAAGGAGGAGAAAAGTGTGTGTGTGTGTGTGTGGGGGGGCTTTAGTGTTCTATTTTGTCCCGACGCTGATTAACATTTCTATAAATGACTTCAAAGAGTTTACATTGTACTCAGCAGGTTTTTGAATGATGCCAAATTGGATGGAGTAGTTAACATTGGGAGGACAGAAGTAGAACACAGCTGGACATGGGTAGGATGGAGGATTGGGCCCAAGCAAATAAATCATAGGTTAATAGAGACAAGTGCAAAATACTCCACCTAGGTTGCAAAAATAAGTTATATAAATACTGGATTAGTTAAACTTGTCTGGGTAGTACCTGCCATGTAAAGGATTTGAGCATTTTAGTGGAGCAAAAGTTTAATATGAGCTAACAGTGTGATGCAACAGTTAAAAATGCTAATGCTATTTTAAACTGCATGAGTAGAACAATAGTATCATGGTCATATGTGGTACTAGTATCAATGCACACTACTTTGTTTAAAATATATATGAGGTAATATCTTCAGTTTGGGGCACCACAGTTTAGGAAGGATGTCACTGATCTGGAAAGAGGGTAATGTGGGTCAATGGAGGTGGTGAGGGGTTTGCAGACCATGTCTGATGAGGAGAGTTGAACTAGCTGGGAAACTCTATGTTGGAGAAAATACCCTTGAGACATAATATGATTGCCACTTTCCAGCTTCTAAAGGAATGCCATTTGGAGGATGTGGTAGACATGTTTTCAATCATGTTTTATGACAGAATTTGGTTTATTGGACATAAACTACAGTAAAGAAGCCTTCATCTAAATTTGAGGAAGAACTTTCTGGTGGTGAGATGTGTTCTACACTGAAACAGTTCCTCATGAGATGGTGGATTCATCACCATGTAGGGGGTTTAAAGTATCAATTGGATACATACTTGTTAAGGATATTACTTTCAGCCTCGGAGTAACATTAAGCAAAATAAGAACATGCTTAGGGCATCAAGAGAAGGGGGCACCTCAGAGGGTTTTTTGTTTGTTTGTGGCTGGTATTACTTAATGTTATTTAATGCTAAATAAAAATGAGTTTTTAAATCTCTCGTTTCGCTTTCAGCACTTATTTTGTCTTTAAAAAGGTAAAGGTATCCCCTGTGCAAGCACTGAGTCATGTCTGACACTTGGGGTGATGCCCTCCAGCTTTTTCATGGCAGACTTAATACAGGGTAGCCTTGCCATTCCCTTCCCCAGTCATTACCATTTACCCCCCAGCAAGCTGGGCAGTCATTTTACCGACCTTGGAAGGATGGAAGGCTGAGTCAACCTTGAGCCAGCTGCTGGGATCGAACTCCCAACCTCATGGACAGACAGCTTCAGACAGCATTTCTGCTGCTTACCACTCTGCACCACAAGAGGCTCTTGTTAATTAAGCCATGGTAACACCAATGGATACCATTGTTGGGCCATGTTTAGGGCATCAGTTGGCCTTAATGTGGCCCTGATAACAGCTGTAGTTCCTATGTTGGCAGGGTTATGGTCTTGATGACCCTGGTGGTCCCTTCCACCTCTGAGATTCAATAGATCTTCTGAAACCTGCTCTAGCCGATGGTAAAATAGCTGGATTATGAGGTTGTCTTTTCTTCAGAAAGTGTTCCCATGCTTTTAATGGCAATTCAACACAACAGAATATAACTGATGAAGATTTCCCCCCTGATTTTTTAAAAACAGTATCTGACCTAAAACACTATCCTAACATAATGGATCTCTTCCCTGTTACTTTTCCTGATATATAATCCACTATTACCCATTAGGTAGATTTGTCTGTTCTCAATCATAGCCTAGTGGAATAAACATCAAACAACATCACCTATGTAATGAGGCAGTGGGAGATAATGCATGAATATGAAACAGAAGTTTGCACAAATAAAAAACTTTTGATATCCATGCGGTGCAAAAGAAGTTATTCAAATTCTGTTTTGATTAAAAGGGATTTTGCACTCACAGAATAAATCAGTTTATTTGATTTGGTTTGCTTTGTTTCCGTCATTACTCTTTGTGGGTATAATTTTTAGTATAATTTATAACCCTGCAATCTTCTCCAAAACAATGCTGACTCTACTGGATTTCATGTTGTAATATTGTTGTTCCAAAGTAGTATTATTACAAGTAGTATTATTATATGTGCACAAGTTTGATAGGTAATATTCTGAGACATTGGTAGAAACTGAAATCACTAGAAAGGGAAGGTAGGATGCCAGAGATGCTGCATGGAATCCAGAAAACCAAGGATATTGCCAGCCTAAGAGGTCTTTAAGAAATCCCCCCCATACTGCATCAAACCACCCTGTTTTCTAGAACAATCTATTTTTGAAATGAATGGAAGAGTCAAAAAGCTGAATGGTATGGAACAGGGTACCCTTTAAACAACAGGTCAGAAATTTCACTAGGTGGGCTATACCTAATCACTTTGGTGTGCCTAAGAGAGTTCAGCATTTTTACAGTCCTAGTTATTATCACAGACACATGCTCCTTAGCTCCTTTCATATTTGTGTGTCACAATCATGGGAGTTGAACATCTGTTGGGATGTCTGGGCTGCATGTGAACAGCTTAAAATTATTAGGCAGGGAACTGACACATCTGTGTAAGCACAGAAAATGTCATGATCCCCACTGCTGCAGAATGACTCCTTTAGCACCTTGCAGTGTTTTGTCATCTGCAATTTGTGGGGTTAGCTATATGCCAATCCCTGCAAATGCACAATTCAGTCTTTGTGGTGCAGTGTCATGCCTCAGGCAGGTTTTGCTCCCTTCATCCGCTTTGTGTTTGCATTATTTCACATTCTGTAATGCTAGTCCTACTACGCTGTTGATCGGAGGTTAATAACATTCTTGGTATACAAATATGTATATACACAAACACACACACACACTAGTGTTCAAGTCCGCTGCATGCTAAAATGCAGCAGGTGCTACCAGCATGCGGGGTGGGGGGTGGGAGGCAGGCCACTGGCACTTCCAAAGAGTAATGTGGGGCAGTGCGCATCAGCCTCGGAGCTGGTGGGCCTGCTACATCCTGGGAATTGGCATTGGTGGCAGCGGCCCCTCTCAGGAGGCTGTGCAGCTGCCACCTCCTAAGTGCCATCACAGCACCTCTTCCTCTTAGCAGCATTGGGCAGCATGCCGGGCTCAGCGCCATTGGCTCCTCCTCATTGCCGGCTGCGGTGCCGCATGCCAGGGCTGTGCACCCAGCTGGCTCATCAATGGGGGGTGTGGCCTCCCCTTAGGTGGTGCTGGCATAGTTGGCTCCTCCTGGCTGCCATGGCCAGCCGCTGTGGTCCGCTGTGGTCCGCTGTGGTCCACTGGATGGCTGGGTGGAGTGGCGGAAGGTGGCAGAGACAATGGCCATGGCAGCCAGGCGCGTCTGTGAGGAGAGCGGTGAGTGGCTGGCCACAGAGGGTGGTAGGTGCAGGGGCAGGCCCAATCAGGGTGTGGCCAGCTTTGTTTTGCTGGCCTCACCCTGATTGGGTTGGATTTGAGTCCGGACAGTCACCAGGGGCCAGACACGCTCCACCCCCCAGCCAGTTTGGTAAATATTAAGGGGAGCCCTGTGGATTCTATACACACACACACACAAAGAGTCAGACTTATCTTGTAGGTTATATTGTTTTGGTTCTATATACTATATTCTGTACTAAAGAAAGGAAATGCAACAGAAAGGGAAACCAGAATAACTTCAATGGAGATGTAACGTCCAGGTTTTTAACACGCCATGGAAGCCTAGGTTCCTCTCAGTTTTTCACCTTCATGAAGAATGGGCAAACCAAAACTGAAAGCTAGAATAGATGTGTCCCTTGCCATGCTTTAGGTGGGTAGTCCTCCCTTTAAAAATGTGCTACATCCACTCTTAACAATATTTCCTTATTTCTCAAAAGGAGGCACAGATGCTGGCCATTTAGAATCATTGTGAAACCATCTTGAATATACTTGGATTAGATATTCGAAAGCCCTGGGTCTTGGCATTGGGGAAGAAGAAGTGGGCACCAGGAACACAGCCGTGGGTAGGGCTATGTGGTCCACAGGCACCATATTGGAGGGTCCTGGTACTGACCAAGTACTATGAAGCACTGTAGTGTCTACACCAGTAGTTCCTCCTTCAGCTTAGCTCTAGGATTTTCTCTTCTTACTTCGGAGCAATCTCCTTCCTCCCCTGTGTCCTAATCCACCACTATCCCAATTGATTTTCCATTCTATGTTCTTGGGTAGATAATGATAAAGAAACTGTGTTGTCAAAACTGACAAAAGGTAATGAAGAATAGTTAGTTTCTTTATGCCACAGAGCAGGAAGCAATGTCGAAATGCTTTGCTTGAAGAATGCAGAGGAGCACAATACAGGCTGGTAGCTTAGTGCAACCATTGCTTGATGTGAACAACTCAGCTATTTTTATCCCTCCAGATTACTGCTCAGCCACAGATGACTGCAGCAGCCATAAATGATCAAAACCCATCTACCATGCACAGTGAGAAGGCTGTTAGGGAGGATACCAAACAGATTACTGTCAGTCAAGCACTGCATATAATTGCCTGCTCAAGTCTTTGCACCAACAAATGCTTTGGCTCCAGATTTTGGCAAAAAAGCTGAATTGGGGCCCTGAAAAAGAAGGAGTTGGATCCTACTGTCTTGGTGTTTTGTGCCTTATTTTTAAGGGAAAAAATGAAATACTGAGTGCTCCATTAATAGAACTCTGAAAATCAATTGCAGTTGAGTTCAAAAATATACAAAATGGTCGTAACTTACACTGGAAAGGAGATGAGAAGTCATAAAATAGCCTATTAATAGAGTCCCTTCCCTAATTACTGTAGTATGTTCTCATTCCAAGGTGTGGGTAAAAATGTCAAACTTTGTTTTAAATAAGGCTGAAGAATAAACTACAAGCTTCATAGAAGAGATCAGGTTTGAGCTGAAGACAAAGATGTGGCAGCCTTCTAGGGGGGAAGCGATACGGCAGCTAAAGATTTTGGAGGTTTTTGCTTCTAGACATGAGGCATTCTTGGGGCTATGGGCTGCTAATGAGTCAATGAATCTATTCATATTTATGCCTTGGGATCTCTGCTCACTTTTATTATTGTTTTGCAGGAAGTGCAAGGGACTAAATTTCAAAAATTTACAGACAGCATATTTATGGCATATGTCAGTGAGCAAGCATCAGGAAACATCAGTTTTATAGGGGAATTAAATGAGGTTGTTATTGTCAAATTTATTGTTTAATTCGTGAAAGCTCAGAAGACCTCCAAAGGTTAGACCACCAAGTCATAAAGAAAGAAAATCACAATCATTGTCTGAATAAGCAGTATAAGATGCCCATAAAAGAACAGATGACAAGGAGTGATAGGAAAGTCCTGTCTGGGAACCTAAGATTAGTAAATCATTTTTGCCACCCATTGTAAATTTCCTAAAACCATACTGGATAAGTATGCTCTCAAATCATGGTTTTAAAAGCAGAATATGTGTATAAGCTCAGAATGATTCCTTTTATGTGTGCATGCATTGTAAAGTTGCAGCTGACTTATGATTACCCCAGGAAGGGGTTTTCAAGGAGCAGAGAGGGTATACCAGGGTCTCACCCTGAACAGCCTTTCTTGATAGTCTTCCATCCATGTACTGCTTAGCTTCCAGGATCTGATGAAACTGGGTTATATCATGCCATTTTTCTTCCCATGGTTTGTTGTTGTTGTTGTTGTTGTTGTTGTTATTCAATTTATATTCCGCCACTCCCCAGCAGGTTCACGGCAGGTAACAACAGTCTTAAGACCCATTAAAAACTCCCATTAAAAGACTCTAAAATCACACCACATGGCAGGCAAAAACAACCCACTCCCACCCCTACATTCAAAGGCGATGAGAATGGAGCACAATTGATGTCCACTATGGGCCCCTATAGGCCCCGGGGGGGGGCAATAGATCTCCTCCACCGACCCCAGCCTCAACCATAGACCCGGTGGAAGAACTCCGTTTTGCGGGCCCTGCGGGATTTGACAACGTACTCTGTGCATCTTTCATAGGGACAAATTTTAAAGGATGCATGCAAAAATGTTTTATGGTTGTTTTAAACCTTGTTTTCAATCACTAGGAAAAGGTGGTATAGGAAAAAATGTTGATTTATTTAAAATCAGAGAATGAAAAGAGAGCAGAAAAGGGGGCATAATGAGACATCATAGGGGGTTTGGTTATTAGAGAAGGAAAGGGCAGTGGATATTCAAGATGAAGAAAGAAGTTTCTCTCATGCCAGGCAATTTTAAAAACTTTATTCTGCAAAGATTAAGCTTTTGCTCTCCTGAATTCAAAGTATAAAGTATTTTCTTGCCTGCTAATGACAGTACGTGTTTATCTCCCATTTTATTTATCTGTAACCATTCTAAAGATGAGACAAGAGCTATTGCTCTTTTGGCAGCATGCTCTCTGAACTAATTAAAGGATCTCAGAAAGCAGTCCTCTGATTTTCTAGCAGAAGTTCCTTTTGTTTTAAGAGGCCACCGTGAGAGATGGTTAATATAAATCCATTGTAAAAATCCATTGTTATTTAGCTTTGCAGCTGAGGACAACAGGTCAAACAGTGCAGATAGATAAGCCTTCCACATATGCAAAGAAACAACTGAAGTTTCAGCTTTGGAAATATTTAATGTCCTGTCCTGAGCTGCTCTATTTGTGAGGTGTGGAAATAAGAAACAGAAGAAAATGGCAAACAAAAAAATAAAAGGATAACAGAATAATTAAATACTAGAGATGTGCAGTCTGAAATTTACTAATCAAGTTCTGACTTTAACTATATCTCTTTGTAAATATTCCAGATGTTTCATATTTGACATTTGAAAATAATCAGCTAACTTTTGTCTTCAAAGTAATTTCTGTACTTTGCTATCTGGTTTCAGTTTGCTATGCAGTGGGAAGGGCAATCCTGAGAGATAGTGATGTAGAAGATATGTATCTGATGTCACCCTACTGTTACAGTTAGTATATTTTCCAACCAAAAAGGATTGCCCCAACTGGCATGTTTGAGCACAATATGTCCAACTTATCTCCAGTAAACATGTTGAGTCTCTGAGAGGGTTGATTTTACCCGGGCAGACAAACAGGACAGATTGTGGAGGGCAAAGTTAGTAACTCCACCTGATTATGTATTTGGAGGCCCTGTTTCAGGTGCCTCCATATTTTGAGATTAGGCAGAAGGCAACCCAGGAAAGATTCTATCCTTTTCTGGGCCCATCTTCTGCCAATGGGTGAAGACTTTGTTTCACTTGGTTTTCCTTCAGTGAGCCCTCTTTCCTGACCAACATTTGAATTGTGTTTTTCATGTTCTGTGCATATTTAATTGTTTTAATAATGTGTGTGTGGAAAGGGATGATTTTATGATTTTGAACTGTGATTTTATCATTTATGCTGTGATCAGTTAGCTCACTTGGTGGCCCTTGTGAGGGCAAAAAGGTCACGTATAAATTTTGTAGAATAATAAAAAAAATGGTTTGACCTTTATGACTGACAGTTTTTAATATATTTGTGCATATTTATCTACGTTTGTTTTAATAATGTGGGTGTAGGGAGGGCTGCTTCTTTGATTTTAAAATGTGATTTTATCATGTATACTGTGATGAGTTAGCCCCCTTGGTAGCCCTTAAGAGGGCAAAAAGGCAGTGTATAAATTATTGTAAAATAAAAAAATGGCTTGACCTCTATGATGGACAGCTGCTCACCTGAAGGTTGAAGAAGGAATTGGGGGCCTGTGGTTACCCTTTCTCTACAATGGGTAGTTAGTTCACTTGCCCTGATCAGAAGTGCAACAAAGACATTGCAAGTATACACTGCCAGACAGGCAGGTTTCGTAACTAGCTCTAATTCTGACATTAAAGAATGCAACTCATTTAAAATAACAAAATGATTGAATATTACATCCCCTCCTCCCCTCCCCTTGCCTCATTAGCGGCTTCCTTAATAACAGATTTGGGCAATGTACATACAGAAGCAAATTTCTGTCTGTTTATGCCTGATTGGATACGAAAATATTTTATTTGTATCATGAATATGTTTCATTCCTCTAATTCAGCTGCTGGATCTCTGTTCCAGAACTTGCAGAAACTCAGAGCTTATCAGCTAAGGGAAACAAGGCACTCAATTTGTTTCTTCATCGGACTAAAGGCTTATCATTCCTGCTTTTGTAAAAAGAACTTTGCATGTATACAGTTAGAGATTGTAGGCTTCAAGTATTTCCCTGTTTGTTTTCTAAAACGTCCTGATTCTAGGGATGAGAAAGTTCAAATTTTAAGCCTATGCCTACATTGAAGATGATAGCATTGATGTAATATGCCATTATTGCTGTACATGATTGTTTCTGGGGAAAAATGTTTTTAAAAGATACAAAGAGTTCATTGATGGATTCCAATTTTTGAAATTGTTTACAGCCCCTGTACGGTGCTGCTTCCTCACCTCTTTCTTCTTCATAATATGATTTCAAGCAAGAAGGCATCATATATGAATGCATTACAGCAACCCATAACCAATTCAGTGACCCTGTCATGTTGATCTACTGACACTCTCACATTGTCCTCATGCCAAAGAGGAAAGATGAGGAGCTTCTCCAGCAGCAAAAACAACCAATCTGCTATACCCTATCATTATGTTCAGATTTTACTTTAGTTGCACAACTGACTTCAGTAGAGTAAGAACATGAATATGCAACCATGCACATTCAAACAGAGCAATGAAGTGAAACACTCACCCCCGCAGATTTACAGGAATGCAGGACTTGGGGTGGGCAACATGGGCATCTCTGGTCATAGTGACCAGAACTCCCCCCTGCCCTAAGGAATTCTACAACTGACCCAGGAGAGCAGATAAATACAAATTATCCAGGAGGCACAAATGGGCACAACTCCATGACCAATGAGGCTGTGCCTAAAGGCAGTGGGAACTGTTTGCATGGATGGCCAACTGTTTGCATGGATGTCCCTGAGGATACTAGGCTTGGCATTAAGCCAGCTCAGTTAGGTGGGGCAAATTGCCCTAAAGGAGAAGGAACCCAACAGAAATTCATGGTTGGTCATAGCAAAGGTCACATACGACAAGCAGCCTTCCCTTCCCTTTACTTCCAGTGGGTGGCTAATCCCACAGGATGCAGGGACAGGTGAGGAGGTGGGCATAACCAATAGTGTCTCCTTCATAAAGACCAAGGACTCAGGCCAAATAGGATTGGTTTCAGCTTTCCTGGTGCCTAACTGGTTAGAAAGGAAAGCAGTGGGGAAAGAGGAAGAACAACAGTAATCTGAAAAAATAGAAATCTAAAAGCCTTCATCACAAAGTAATGAGGCCTGCCAAGGAGTATTGAGGCCCTACCAATCCCAATGCCTCTACAGAGACTTACCCTGGGATAGAAAGCTTCCATATTGTAGACCCTAATGTGGACACCAGTCATCTCCTTGTTATTTGTGCTAATGATGTGAGAAAAGGCTGTATAAGATATAGTGCCAGCCATATGAGACAGGGGCTAAACTTATTTTCCTCCTCTGTGACAGGTATTTAGTACAGAGTTTATTAGTGGTACAGGCCAAAGGGAAAGGACAAAGAGTGGGCTTTTAACCCATGGCTTTAGCATGGTTCCAGCAGATCCAGGACCAGCCCATGAATTGGAGTTGAATGCATTGATTTGCTTGTTGTTTCAATTTGTTTTCATAAGCCACAAATGGGCACATAAGCATGATATGATAAAATATTTCAGACCCACATCTTATTTGTATTCTAATATGTTAATAGTTTACTTTCCTTGACTTTAGGAAGTAAAGTTGCCTTGGCAGTATGGATATCCCAACCTCTCTTATTTGTAAAGACATGTGACAAATGGTTAAGAGGAGAGGAATATTGCTTTCAGTGGTACTCCCATTTATCTCAGCACTATATTTAATGTTTTGAACGAGTCACAGCTTAAAGACAAATTATAAGAGCTTACCTACTTTCTGAACTCCAATACTGAGCATTGTTTGTGATATGAACCAACAATCCCTTTTCCAACAGATGAAAGAAAACACAAGGGTTTTAATCTTTATATAGTAATATCCAATCATTTGAAATTGTTGAGTGTCTGAATAAGTAAATAAGATTCTCTCCAAGAATAATTCCAAATGGAACAACGTTTTCTCAAATGAGAGGTGGATGGGATTTTTTTTTTAATTACAAAAATTGATTACTCATTTTTCATTAGTCTCTATTCTTTTCAACATGCCTTTCAACAGAGAACAATAATGAAGGCACAATTAATTAGAAATGAGGAAGGGTAGAAATCCATCTTTGTGAAAAAGGTATGCTGGACAATAGATCTAATGCAACATTCAGCCATTGAACCAGGATTCTCAAAAAGTTAGGGCAAGAGGTTAACTCTCCCACCTTCTGCGTATCGGCAGACCTTTTGGCTGTTTTCATAGCACAATGGAGACAGAAAAACAACCAGATGAATTCCTCTGACAACCGATGAATTGTTTGGTCCCAATGAACAAAACCATGGCTCTCTCAAAAGCCATAGAACAAAGCTGAGCTTAGCCCCTGTTATTTTCTTGTGCGGGAACTGTCCATGGTCCTAATTCATTTGCAGGGTTTCAAGAGGCTGTTAATATCCATTAGTATAGAGGTGCCTGAATCAACTGCTTTGTTTCTTTCAACCCAAAGCCTGTATATTGTTTGTAAGATAAATTCAAGTTATCTGATTTGTTCCACAGCTCCAAAATGAGTGTTTCGTGGTGGCAGAATTTCAATTTGATGCCACAAATGGAGCCAGTCCCTTTCAAATGGTGCTATTTGAACTGAGCTGAAGTTCAAACTTCCTGTTTGCCCTCACTGCTTTGCTAATGCATTTTAGCTTTAATATATTTTAAGTTACTAGTTCTAGCTACTGTCAACCACTAAAATAATTTTTATAAATGTACACTTGTATATTTTCAACCAAATTTAATTCCTCAACCTTCCATTTTCACTTCTGCCTACTTCTCTCTATTTGAAATCTTCCTTCAGCATTCCTTACAACTGAATGCTTAAACAGAGCATGCAAAATCAAAAGGAATTTGGGCATCTGGGTAATCTCTTACCTTCCCCTTCCACAGCAACCCTTGCAGAACACTCTTCACCCCCAAAAAAATCAAATAAGGATTGGGGACTTGAACAAAATATCATGTGAAGACTATAAGGGAAGAATGATGTAAGGAAAGGAAATACCAACTCCTACATAAATAAAGCATATCTCTGAGTCTGAGCCTGACTCTGTTAGCACAAAAAGTGTGTCTCCTGACCATCAGCAGGTATTCAGAATTGCTGGGGGAAGGGGAAGAAAATCTTTGTGTTTGGACATAGTATGGTCCAACCTGATGAACATTTGCTATTCCCTCGTGTGCCTAAACATAATTTATACCTCCATATGGTAAGCGGCAGAAATGCTGCCTGAAGCTGTCTTTCTATGAGGTTGGGAGTTCAATCCCAACAGCTGGCTGAGGGTTGACTCAGCCTTCCATCCTTCTGAGGTCGGTAAAATGAGTACCCAGCTTGCTGGGGGGTAAATGGTACTGACTGGGGAGGGCACTGGCAAACCACCCCATATTGGGTCTGCCATGAAAACACTGGAGGGCGTCACCCCAAGGGTCAGACATGACTCAGTGCTTACACAGGGGATACCTTTACCTTTTATATACAACTCACAATATTCCATCTTGATGATTCCTGCCATTTTAAAAGATACACACCGCTCTGCTAGTGGGGCATAAAATGGTTCTTTTTTATACTCATGCTCTAAACACCTTGATAAAGTTAGGAAAGCTCTCCTCAGAGAATCCCCCCCCCGCACTGATTTACTCCAAGAAATAAATATACAGTGAAAGAGCATTTTTGTTTGTTTCCAAAAGGGAACAAAATAGCTTGCCTTCCTAACAATGTGGTTTGGCTGGAGGCAAAGAGAGACTTTAATAAATGGCAGTTTCATAAGCGTGTCTCTGCTAACTCACTTATGCTTCAGTCAAAAGCTTAACATAGAAGTGGATCCAGTCAGATATTGTTAAGCATGTGAAAAACCGTAAGAATGAAATGTGTATGTGTGCATGTGCATACACATGTGTGTGTGTGAGAGAGGATACACTGTATAAAGTATATTGTTTTTGCTGACGATGCTCTACATTCAACTGAACTCAGATCTACCTTTTTTTGTAGTACTTCAGCCACCTATAATGATGTCTTAGGATGTTGACAGGAATCCTGTTCTCTGTAAATAAAGGTATCGTCCATTAAATATATTTATTCTGAAGTTTCCTTTCAAAGAAATTGTCACTGCAAAAGTGACTCTATATATCTTGATCTTAAGATAATTTGATGTATTTGTTTTAAACTATCATGCAACAGACTTTGTGTCTCCTGAGCTTACTTTCATTCTGGTCTGTTCCTCACTACAATTATCACCAGATCACAAGCTCACAAGTGTTTGTGTTGTCAAACACTTTTCTGACCACCATCTCCTACACCTATGACTCCTCAATTGTAAGAAGCCTTCAGAAATATCTAAATTATGAAGAGCTGAGAGGAGAGTCTCCTGCGGTCCTTCAAGGAAAGAGTGGGAATTGCTGCTCGCCCTTTATTTATAAGGATTAGACATCTCTAAATAATGTTGCCAGGTTTGCCTTTAACTGCATTTCAGAAATAACCACAGTCTAGTCTCCAGAACGCAGCTCAAAATTTTGGCTTAATTAGCTATTATTCATTAAAGATTCATTTACTATTTTTGAAACTTATCACCACTTCTGCCATGTACAGACGGAATGCTGTGCATGCATTTCCTAGCACGTACAAGATATTATCTATAGAAGAAGAAAAGGTTTTTATATCCCCCCTTTTCTCTACCTGAAGAAATCTCAAAGGGGCTTACAGTTACATTCACTTCCTCACACCACAACAGGTACCATGTGAGGTAGGAGGGCCTGAGAGAGTTCTGAGAGAACTGTGACTCGCTCAAGATCACCCTGCTGGCTTTATGTGGAGGAGAGGGGAATCATACCCAGTTCTCAAAATTATCTCTATATCAGAATTCAAATAGAAGCAGATCCAGGCAATATTATCTACCCATTATTTTCAATTTCTTCATAATATAACAGTAGTTATGTATATATGTTTATTCCTCAAATCTAGCATATGAAAGAATCTGTTATAAAATCTGTATAGATACAATGTCCAGTGGTGTAATGTTCAAGGCCATGCAGGAAAGCATTCTTGTGCATGGGAACTGTTTGTTTCTTTCATTGTTGTTATTAATTTTTTAAGGGGCTGTATCATTGTTGGGTGATTTTGTATGGGTTTGTTTTGTATAGTTTCTTTTGTTATTGACATATCTTTTCTTAAGTATATTTTGTTATTATTTCCTATTGATTTAAATGGAAGATTTCCATTTCCCTGCAGTCTGCACTTCCATGGACAAAGCTCAGAAGAACTGTAGCAATCCCAAGGACATAAACAGTCCTCAATTACAAACTGATAGAATAAAGGGGAGCTGCTTTTTGAGACATAGAAAGGCACTCATTTTTAACATTAAATCCATGGGGCAATTTATAGGAAAGATTCCAAACACACACTAACATAGACAACAACATTCAGTGACTGGCACAGCAGTCACTTATCTTGAAGGACAGTAGCATGAGGAAGAAGCAGACTAACAAAGCAAGGTTATTTGGTGGCACAAGGAAGTAATCTGGGCAAGCAAACAACATCAGGAAGACCTTGAGGTAGATTTGCCTCAACTAAGGATAAGGTTTGGAGATCAGCAGGCAAGCAGAGACGTGCAGGCTGAAATGAGACATTTGGCACAGCAGGCTAGGAACCAGAAGGAGACCAGAAGGCAAAGTCTTATCTGATACTTTCTGGATTGGAGTGCCTGATACATGTATGCAATGCTAGCGGTTAGTTATAGCTTTCTGTCAATCAAGAAAGTTCCGAGCTGCTCTCTCCCCCCCCCCTCCTCAATGAACACAACTTTTGCCATTATGAGCAAAGTACTGCCTTATAGAAATGAAACTAGTAGAGTCAGAGCGAAGCAAGACACAAATGACAAAATAAGAAAACAAACCACAGGAAATACATGAGGGTACTTATAGGCTGTTTAGATGGAGAATTTTTTTCATTTTGCTATTTATTGTGATAATTACAAAACACCCTATTTTCATAATTAGTGTAATTAACAAATATGAAAGAAATGCACAAATCTATAGGAAAGCTGGTTCTTTGGTTCTGTCACAGCACCAATGTGTCTGCAGTGAATTGTGACTACCCTCTAATAATTTCTTTGATTCCTTGTTCAAAGATCTGTTTTTTAATATGCTTTAAGTGTTTTTGCAGATTTCTAGGGATAATAAATAATATATATTTTTAATTTTTATCCTGCCCTTCCATCTTGCTCAGGGCAGATAACAACATTAAAACAACATACAGAGTAAAAAATTAAAACCTATACAGAATTATTAATGCCCCCAGCTAAAACCCCCAGTCAGGGGGTGATTGGCAAGGAGCTGATCTTCCAGCTCTCCTCCTCCTTCAGTGGTGAGGCCAAGTTTTATTGGCGAATGTTATTTTGGGTCTCACCCATAAGCCTGGTGGAATAGCTCAGTCTCTCAGGCCCTGAAAAACTGATTTAAGTCCCACAGGGCCCTTATATCTCCTTGGAGAGCATTCTACCAGTCTGGGGCTAGGTCCAAAAATGCCCTGACCCTGGTGGAGGTGAATTTCATATCCTTTAGGCTAGAGACCTTGAGCAGACGTTGCTCTGAAGACCTTAATCATTCATTCCAGATCCAAATCTGATTTTGCTTGCCTGTATCCTAACAGATGTCCAAAAATCAGGCGGAGTGTCCATCTTATAGCAACGTGTCAATGGGATACTCACATACAGGGTCTACTTGTGTGTCACACTTACATTTCACAGATTTTTTGCACAGTGAAATTATGGATATAAATAGACAAGAGCAAGCTGGATTTATGAATGAGTGGTTTACAATAGAATTGCATAGTTCTTTATCATTTAGCATAGAAATATATGTCTGTTCCTAAGGATTGCTTGTATGTTGCTTTTATGGATTTGCAACTGACTTTTGACTAATTTCCACATAGTCTCCTGTGGTAAAAATTAGCTGTGGACCTTGAGTTGCTCTGATTTGCTACCTATATGAACCCACCACAGCACAAGTCTGATGTCGTTTTGAAGGACATCTATAATATATTTTCCCTCTACAAAAAGGGGTTCTTCCAAGCTAAGGTAACATCACAGATGCTCTATAATGCCTTTTTAGGTTCACCAAAGTCCCTCTTCATTCCTATCAGGTACAATCTAAATTCCTTAGAACCTCATTATAGCTCCCAAAATGCATATCTAATTAATGGATTAGACTAGAGATGGGATTCATAAACATTGAAGCCAAAATTGTCTTTGCTTCCATTTCTCTCTGGCTAAAGGTACATTGGGCTCTTCCAAGGTTATTACCCCTAACCCTTTGCGACAATTATAAATCAGCTACAGAGAAGGAAATCAAAAGATTTGGCTTCTCCCCTCAGGTTCTGATTATTAAGGCAAAAGATCAGGCCAAAACAGCAATTAAGCAAAGGAAAGAAGACTCTGAGGACTAAATAGATCTTGTTCATATTCCTAAATACTTTGCTCCACACAATGACAGATGTGTACAAGTGCCAGTGGAGTATCTTTCTTTATTAGAAGCCAAATATCTTAGGAGGGTCTTCTTGTTAGCAAGTGGATCAGCTTGCCCTTTGGGTTTTTGGAGAGTTGTTATATGAAAGTGCCACGAGCAGAAAGACTTTGTCTCCTGCAAATATGATCAGGTAAACCCTCTATATAGCCACCAGGCTAATTTCCCCCCTACCTGAAAATATTCCCAGTTGTACAGATGAAGAAAAAATTAAACCCCTCTTGTGGAAAGGTAAAGCCTCAGCTATTACACAAGTTGTCAGATATTGTGCCTGAGTATGCAGTGTTCGAAATACTCTGTTAAGGGTCTAAAAAAGGTGATGGAGAGAATATGTAATAAAATTTTAAAATGTCAACTTTTAATTGTGCAAATACATTGTCAATTATCTTGTATACCTATTCATAACCCATTATGCACAGTGGCTGCCACTGTGCCATTGCCCCACCATCCCCCATGTACGCAAGGGGGCAGTGCTCCCCCAGCACATGCCGGCTGCCCCACATGCATTTGCAAGGTCAGAAGCCCCGAGAGCACTTTGAAGCAGCGGCAGCAGCAGTGGTGGGGATTGGGGGCATGAGGCCCCCACTGCATGATGGTGGGGATCAGCATGCTGCTCTCCCACCATGTTGGGGATGTGGGACACCTCTGTCAGCTCTGTGGAGCCAGGGAGCCAGCAGAAACAAGAGGCGTCACTGCAGGGATGCCATAGGTTGGGGGAGGAGCTGGGCCAAAATCCCAGCTCTTCTGATTATGCACAGAGCTAGCCTGACCTAGCCCTCGCCTGCACCCTTGGGAGACCCAGGCCTCCATTAGAATCTGCATTTTGTTAACACAGGTCTTCCAAAGGCCTGGGTTGGGCCAGGCCTCAGATGGCAGCAACATCATGCATAATCGGGGATTTTCCCCAAAGCCCCATTGCCGCCATCATGGGCATTCCTGCCTGTGCATAATTGGTCCTTGTTGTTCTTAGGTGAGAAGTCGTGTCCGATCCATCGTGACCCCATGGAGAATGATCTTCCAGGCCTGTCATCCCCTTCTTTATTATTCGATTTATTTCCCGCCACTCCCTACAGGCTCGTGGCAGGTAACAATAGTCTTAAAATCCCCCATTAAACTCCCGTTAAAAGACTATAAAAATACCCAACACAGCGGAAAATACCACTCTCCCCTACCCGAACAAGGGCATTGGGGATGGAGGGTGATGATGACTACTTCAAACCCCCCAGGGGGGCAAGGTTCTTCCTCGCCAATCCCAGCCTCAACCATAGACCTGGCGGAAGAGCTCTGTTTTACAGGCCCTGCGGAATGCTGGCAGCTCCCACAGGGCCCGCAGCTCACCTGGGAGCTCATTCCACCAGATGGGGGCCAGG
Source organism: Paroedura picta (assembly GCF_049243985.1). Taxonomy (NCBI): domain Eukaryota; kingdom Metazoa; phylum Chordata; class Lepidosauria; order Squamata; family Gekkonidae; genus Paroedura; species Paroedura picta. Next base: position 60,146,224 of record NC_135373.1, on the reverse strand, counting down.
ACAGAGAAAGCCCTGGCCCTGGTTGAGGCTAGACGTGCTTCTCTGGGACTGGGAACGATCAGTAGGTTTTCTCCTGCAGACTGTAGAGCCCTGTGGGGCACATAGGGCAACAGGCGGTCCCTCAGGTATGTGGGTCCCAACCCGCATAAAGTCTTAAAGGTTAAAACCAAAACCTTGAACCGGATCTGGACAGCAATTGGCAACCAGTGCAGCTGCCTCAGCACCGGCTAGATGTGGGCCCTCCACGGTGTGCCAGTGAGGATCCTAGCAGCTGCATTTTGCACTAGCTGAAGTTTCCGGATCAAGGACAAGGGCAGGCCTGCATAGAGCGAGTTACAGAAATCTAATCTGGAGGTGACTGGCGCATGGATCACTGTGGCCAGGTGGTCAGGTGGCCAGGTGGTTCTTCTTTTGCCCTCAATCATTCCCAGTATTAGGCTCTTCTTCAGGGAATCGAATCGGTCCTTGTTAGACAATGTTAAAATTGTTAAACTTATTTTCTGCTGTTCATTCTTGTTGTTGTTGTTAGGTGTGAAGTCATGTCCGACCCATTGCGACCCCATGGACAATGATCCTCCAGGCCTTCCTGTCCTCTACCATTCCCCGGAGTCCATTTAAGTTTGCACCTACTGCTTCAGTGACTCCATGCAGCCACCTCATTCTCTGTCGTCCCCTTCTTCTTTTGCCTTCGATCGCTCCCAGCATTAGGCTCTTCTCCAGGGAGTCCTTTCTTCTCATGACGTGACCAAAGTATTTGAGTTTCATCTTCAGGATCTGGCCTTCTAAGGAGCAGTCAGGGCTGATCTCTAGGACTGACCAGTTTGTTCGCCTTGCAGTCCAAGGGACTCACAAGAGTCTTCTCCAGCACCAGAGTTCAAAAGCCTCAATTCTTTGACGCTCAGCCTTCCTTATGGTCCAACTTTCACAGCCATACATTGCAACTGGGAATACCATAGCCTTGACTAGACGCACTTTTGTTGGCAGGGTGATGTCTCTGCTTTTTAGGATGCTGTCTGGATTTGCCATAGCTTTCCTCCCCAGGAGCAAGCGTCTTTTAATTTCTTTGCTGCAGTCCCCATCTGCAGTGATCTTGGAGACCAGGAAAATAAAATCTGTCACTATCTCCATTTCTTCCCCATTCATTCCTAGCATACAGCGAAATGTGTGTATTTTATCATATTGTGAAATATTTTGAACCTGTATTTGTTAACAAATTTCATTAGGCTGAAGTGCTGTATTGAATAAACTAAACGAAATAAAGAAGAAGAAAAGTTGGTTCTTATATGCCGCTTTTTTCTACCCAAAGGAGTCTCAAAGTGGCTTCCAATCACCTTCCCTTTCCTCTTCCCACCACAGACAAATTTATATGGGTAGTCATGTTGGTATGAAGTAGCAGGACAAATTTTGAGTCCACTGGAACCTTTAAGACCAACAAAGTTTTATTGAAGATATAAGCTTTTGTGTGCATACATATTTCCTCAGATACAATGTCATGGAATAACGTATAGGCAAAGTGTGAGAGTAAATTTACACACAGCATAATGAAAATAGTTAACAAATTCCAGAGATAAATAGGGAAAAAACAACAATTTGTATTTGTTTGTATTCACTTGAAATTGAACTGCATGGGAAACATTTTGTGTACAATAAAGATGTCCACATAATAAGCAAATATATTGCTAATAGCAGTTAGCTGAGACCTTGCCCTTATGAACCCTTCATCTCCTCTCAAGCATAGAAGCATCTGGAGGCATCATCTTCTCTGAAGTGGAACATTGGTCTGTCTCCTCTGTTCACAGACAAGAGAAAAGCATATCAATATACCATTCAAAACTGCATTGTGTTGTACTAGCCATAGTTACATTCTAATCTGGCAAGCTGGATTTGATTCCGCGCTCCTCCACATGCAACCAGCGAGCATTAGGCTCACCACAGCACTGATAAAGCTGTTCTGACCGAGCAGTAATCTCAGCCTCACCTACCTCACTGGGTGTCTGTTGTGGGGAGAGGAAAGGGAAGGTGATTGTAAGCCACTTTGAGACTACTTCTGCTAATGTGGCATATAAGAACCTCTTCTTCTTCGTCGTCTTCTTTTTCTTCGTCTCCGTCGTCTTCGTCTTCGTCTTCTACTAAGGATGGGCAATATTTTCTTGCTGCAGTGACAGTATTTAATTCTCCAGTTTGGGTAGAGCCTTGTCAAGAAACTCTGACAAAATCCACTGACAAAAAATTTCATAGTCTTATGGAGTTTCTAAACCTGCAGCAAGGACTGTTTTGAGATCAGAACTGAAGCAGAATGTATGGGTTAAGTGTAATTTTTATTCTGGTTAAATGATAATCTGTGTTTGTTTTGAACAATTTTATTGTTATCTGATATTGTGATGGCCTGTGGCCTAGTGCAATAAAGTTTGACTATTGAAATCAGAACTTGGTGTTCATTCCCTTGAAACTTGAGCTTGGGCAACTGTCCTTAGAATGGAGTTGAAGATCCTATTCTCTTCAGAAAAGACAGATTGCCTTTTATTGTTAAGAAAAGACTCTTATGTAAGTTCTTGAAAATATCTGATAGAAACTATGTTATGTTGGGAATTCAAATTCTAGAATTAGAGTTAATGGACTTAGGGAGAGCAAGAAAGGTAATTTTGTATCCAGATGTGTAGAAAACAGTGAAAAACTCCAACGGTGTAGAAAATACTCCGAATGTAGTATTTGCTTTCCTTTTGATATCCTTATGCATAGAAAATTTAAACTGTGCAGCTTGGAGAAATATGTGAAGAAATGAAAGCAAATGGGGAAGAAAACATCCTAAGCTTCGAGATGCCTGCTTGTGCTGCAAAATTATCATCCCCATCTAAATTCAGTGTGATTTCAGTATACTGTATTTGTGTAAGGTTAATACACTGTTTTCATAACAAAGACAACAGAAAGGTTTGTTGTGTACATTAAGATAGGTTTGCATTTATTTTGATTTCCTTTACTTTTTCCTTGGTAATAACCAAACTCCAGTTGAAATTACAAAGGGAAATCCACTTGAAACCTAGATTTAAAAACTTTAAAACATCTGTTTCATCAAGACAAAACACAGAAAATGATTGTTTTTACAAGCATCTTCATTTAAGTACCTTATGCTTCCATGGCTGTTCTCTGTTAACTGTGTTAGCTGATTCCAAAATCTCTCTTTCCAAACTTACAGGTTCCATGTATGACAATATGCAATTAACATTACTAGAATTGCATTCCTACTAAGAATTATGCTTACATTGTCTCAACACTTGGATCTATGCACCCAAATTTAAATATATATATATACATGTGTAGCATTGCAGAATGGAATCATACAGTTTTCAGAGAATATTCTTACAATACAAGTGATGTGATAAAATAAACATGCTAATTATCTAAAAATACCATCCAAATCCAGGAAAGCCACTTAAAAAAAAATCTATGTTAGTAGTTTTTGTACCTGGTTTATAGTCAGCTCATTTTATTTGCTAATATCATTAGGATATATCTTTGGAGGTATTTCTGTGAGAAACACATTCTGACCCAACCAATCAGTATTCTAAGGATCGTACCATTCACATAAAGAATCTCCTCCCAACATTCAGGAATTCTAAAAATAATTAAAATTCTGACTCATGGACCAAGCTAGGAGGGGGAAAATACTCTGAATAATCAAGTTCTCAGTGTAGGGGTGTAGGATTGCCAAGGAAGTTTTCTTGCTCCCACATGGCTCAAGTCATAAAAATTAGTGCCTTCTAGCACAATGTGAAGTCAGAAAATAAGTGTACCCTGTCTTTGTGAACATATTCCACTGTTCAGTTTGAGCCCAAATTCTTGCACAAAGAATATTGTTAGCCTCATCCAACAATTAGTCACTTTTAATTACTTCTTTTCACAACTGGGAAAGTGCCTGCCATTAATCACTAACTTTACATTTTTATTGCCCCAGAACAACAATACAACCCAGAGAACTGATTTGCTTTTCTAGCAAAGAATGATCATACTGCATATTTGGATGCTGTTTACTAATTTGCTACTAATATGCTTTCTCCTTATATCTGTACCCTTATGACCCCTGTTCCATTGTCTGAGGGAATGTGCATGCCCACGAAAGTGCACACATTGAATAAATCTTTGTTGGTCTTAAAGGTGTCATTGGACTCAAATTTAATTAACGAGTTAATTACTCCAGGCATCAAAACAGTAAAGAAATTACTCCATTTAAGGGAAGGTAAAAGGCCAGAGACAGAGAGAAAAAAATGCTATAACTAGCAATGTTTGAAGGTCCAAGGTGAAGTCCAGGCACCAAGACAAAGAACACTATCCAAAAGGAAAAGAGGAAAGACCATGTGTTGTCATGTTGAGAAGGAAAGACCAAACAGCTTCACAAACAAAGGGAGTCAGGAACTAACAAACACAAATACCTCAAGGCAGATTTTTTATCCCAGTTATAGGAGCCAGTCACAAAGCATTAAAACAAAGTTATCTTTTCTTTCCAGGCAGACAACCGAAACAATAGATAACCAAGCAAGTGGGGCAGCAAAGAGCAAAGCAGGGATCCAAGTGAATCAGGCAGCTACAGACATTGTCTATATCAGTGGTTCTCAACCTTCCTAATGCTGCAACCCTTTAATACAGTTACTCATGTTGTGGTGACCCCCAACCATAAAATTATGCAAGTGTTCTTTCACAGAAATTAAACTGAAACTGACCAATACCATGAAGATCCATTGTTCATGACTGTATATAAAAAAAATTTCACCCTGCGGTTTCTCAGTTCAGTTCTGCCTCTTGTCCCACTGAACTGCGCTGCCACCTGAAGCACCTGTGCTGGGAGACTGTGCTGAGTTGGAGGCACTGCAGGAGTGGCTGCCGGCCGAGTGCAGGCACCTGCAGGAGGAGCAGCAACAGTGGCAGCACCCCCACCCCCTGGCCAAGCTGCTCACCGTTCTGCAACCCCTGTGAAAGTTTCGTTCAACCCAAATAGTGGTCTATATTAGAATCATAGAATCATAGAATCATAGAGTTGGAAGGGGCCATACAGGCCATCTAGTCCAACCCCCTGCTCAACACAGGATTAGCCCTAAGCATCCTAAAGCATCCAAGAAAAGTGTGTATCCAACCTTAGCTTGAAGACTTCCAGTGAGGGGGAGCTCACCACCTCCTTAGGCAGCCTATTCCACTGCTGAACTACTCTGACTGTGAAAAACTTTTTCCTGATATCTAGCCTATATCGTTGTACTTGAAGTTTAAACCCATTACTGCGTGTCCTCTCCTCTGCTGCCAACAGAAACAGCATCTTGCCCTCCTCCAAGTGACAACCTTTCAAATACTTAAAGAGGGCTATCATGTCCCCTCTCAACCTCCTTTTCTCCAGGCTGAACATTCCCAAGTCCCTCAACCTATCTTCATAGGGCTTGGTCCCTTGGCCCCAGATCATTTTCGTCGCTCTCCTCTGTACCCTTTCAATTTTATCTACGTCCTTCTTGAAGTGAGGCCTCCAGAACTGCACACAGTACTCCAAGTGTGGTCTGACCAGTGCCGTATAAAATGGGACTATGACATCTTGTGATTTTGATGTGATGCCTCTGTTGATACAGCCCAAAATGGCATTTGCCTTTTTTACCGCTGCATCACACTGCCTGCTCATGTTTAGTTTACAATCCACAAGTACCCCAAGGTCTCGTTCACACACAGTGTTACCTAGAAGCGTATCCCCCATCCAGTAGGCATGCTTTTCATTTTTCTGACCCAGATGCAGAACTTTACACTTATCTTTATTAAATTGCATCTTGTTCTCATTTGCCCATTTTTCCATTGTGTTCAGATCTCGTTGAACTCTGTCTCTATCTTCCGGAGTATTTGCCAGTCCTCCCAATTTGGTGTCATCTGCAAACTTGATGAGTAGTCCCTCCACCCCCTCATCTAGATCATTCATAAATATGTTAAAAAGTACCGGGCCAAGCACCGAGCCCTGAGGTACCCCGCTACTCACCTCTCTCCAGTCTGATGAAACACCATTGACAACAACTCTTTGAGTGCGGTTCTCTAACCAATTCCCTATCCACCTGACTATCTGAAAATCCAGATTGCAGTCCTTCAATTTATCCATCAGAACATCATGGGGAACCTTGTCAAAAGCTTTACTAAAATCCAAGTAAATGACATCAACCGAATTTCCCCGATCCAGCAAACCTGTTACTTGGTCAAAAAAGGAAACCAGGTTGGTCTGGCAGGACCTGTTGGAGACAAATCCATGCTGACTTCCTTGGATCACCAAATTGTCCTCCAGATGTTTGCAGATCGCTCCCTTTAATATCTGCTCCATTATCTTCCCCACAACAGAGGTCAGACTCACTGGTCTGTAGTTTCCTGGGTCATCCTTCCTCCCTTTTTTGAAGATCGGAATAACATTTGCTCTCTTCCAGTCCTCCGGGACATCTCCAGTCCTTAAAGAGGTTCCGAAGATGATGGACAAGGGCTGTGCAAGTTCCCTGGAAAGTTCTTTGAGTACTCTCGGGTGCATTTCATCCGGACCAGGGGATTTGAACTCATCCAGTGCAGCTAAATGCCTCTCGACAACCTCTCTATCCATGTTAACCTGCCACCCTGTCCTTTGGCTATGGCCATCTCTAGATGTGCCTAAACACTTTGACCTGTGGGAAAAAACAGATGTAAAATAGGCACTAAGCCTTTCTGCTTTCTCTGCATCTTCCGTTAGAGTTTGTCCATCCGCACCCAACAGTGGGCCTATTGCCTCCTTTACTTTACGTTTGCTCCTCACATAACTGAAAAATCTTTTCTTGTTACAATGGGCTTCCCTGGCCAATCTTAGCTCACTCTCAGCTTTGGCCTTTCTGATGATTGATCTACAGTGCCTAGTAACCTGTAGGTACTCTTCTTTAGAGCTGTGTCCTTCCCTCCATTTCCTGAACATTTTCCTTTTCTTTCTTAGTTCCTCTTGAAGTTCTCTGTTCATCCAAATAGGCTTCTTAGAGCTCCTGCAGTGTTTTCGTCTTTCTGGGATAGTCATTGATTGAGCATGCAATAGCTCTTGTTTGAATAGCGCCCACCCTTCACATGCTCCCTTCCCTTCCAGCATTCTCGTCCATGGTATGACACTCATCATGTCTCTGAGTTTACTGAAGTTTGCCCTACGAAAATCCAACATCCGCGTCTGGCTACAAGCTTCCTTGGCTCCCCAGTTTGTTTTCCAGCACACATCTGGGAAATTGAAGTCACCCATGATGACAAGGTCCTGCCACTTGGATATTTTCTCAAGCTGCTCACAAAGTGCAGCGTCCACATCCTCTCGTTGGTCAGGCGGTTGGTAGCAGACACCAACCACCACACTGTTTGTTTTCCCCTCGCTTATGTTAACCCAGATGCTTTCCACTTTAGATATGCTCTCCTCCACTAGAATTTCCTGACAGGTAAGCCCTTTCCTCACATACAGTGCCACTCCTCCACCTCTTCGATCTATTCTGTTTTTTCTGAACAGTTCATATCCATCCACCATTACATTCCATCATGAGAATCATTCCACCAAGTTTCTGTGATGCCTACTAGATTATACCTTTCCATCAGCATGAGAAGTTCCAGCTCTTCCTTTTTATTGCCCATGCTTCGGGCGTTAGTATAAAGACATCTGAATCCTTTTACTTTTGGTTCCCTATGAGCTGGCCTTGCCAGTTGGGCTGCCTCCGATCGTTTTCCTTCCATACACTCCCTATGTTGATCGTCTCCTTCCCCTAGTGGCTTTAGTTTAAAGCTCTCCTGATGAATCTCCCCAGGTTCCCGCCAAACACATTCTTCCCCAGTTTCGATAAGTGCAGTCCATCAGGTGCTAGTAGGCTTTCCTCAAGAAAGCCTATCCCATGGTCCCAGAAACCAAATCTCTCCTGCCGGCACCAACTACGCAGCCAGTGATTCACCTCCATTATCTTCCTCTCCCGACGCATTCCTCTTCCCTTGACAGGCAAGATTGAAGAGAATACCACTTGTGCCCCCATTTGCTTGAGCTTCCTCCCCAGATCTTGATAGTCTTTTTTAATAGGAGTGATGGTATTCAGGGACATGTCATTCGTTCCCACATGGACCATCACAAATGGGTAGCGATCCGTAGATTTGAGGAGTTTGGGCAGCCGTTCTGAAACATCTTTAATTTTCGCCCCTGGCAAGCAACACACCTCTCGGGTTAGGGGGTCGGGCCCAGCCACGTGGCGATCCATTCCTCTTAGCAGGGAGTCTCCAATTACCAGTACTCTCCTTTTTTTCTTCTTCTCAACTCCATTTCCTTCTGTCCCCGTGGCCTCTTCCCTTTGTCTTGGACTTTGTTTTGGGATGTCTTCCCTCGTTGACCCTTGCACCTCCTCTGCAAGGGCCTGAAATCTATTCTGGAGCTCCAAAGGCCCTGAGAACTGTCTCGCTCTTCGCCGTTGAGTCTTTTTCCGAACTGTCTGCAGAGGCTCCCTATTGTGGTCAATCTCCTTATGCTCTTCAGGACTAGTTGTATTGTCTTTATTCCGAGTTGCAGGGCTCTGGTCTATGAACTCCTCCCCTTCCTTACTTTGGGTCAGAGTAATAATTCTGTTTTCTAATCCCCTAATCTTTTCCTCCAAAAGTCTTACCAGCTTACACTTGGGGCAGCTGTAGTCCATCTTGTCTTCTGGGAGGAAGGCAATCATGTCACACTCCTTGCAGATGATGGGATGAGTGTCCTGGAGTTCCATTGTAATGTCTAGGCAGTGCAAGTACTAGGGAAATATAATCTACTGATATAATCTACTGATTCTAATTGCTCAGCCAAGAACCCCAGGCCAAGAGCCACAGGCCAAGAGCCCTTTGTCTCTCGCCCTTCGGCTCGCACCAAAGGCTTGTACCCTTTTTAAGCCTCCCAACAATTACCCAGCAATCACCTCGCCCAGGCAGCACAATAGCCTCACCTGGTCAGCAGCAACTCTCCCCAGTAGCTCTCTCCACGTACTCTCAGTTGTCTGAGAGTTGTGGTGAGTTGTTCCAACTAAAGAGCCTGGTCAGAGTCATCAACTTTGTAAGGGCTATTTTGCATCCAGTTGGCTCCTTGTTAACAATCCCTGTTTGTCTAGAAACTGTCACCTCTGTTTCCATCCATCTGTAGCAGTAGTGCTGCAGAGCAATTGAGATCAGACCAGGAGTGCCCTCTGCAGCTGATATCATCCTGTGCCAATATTTTCTGATTGCAAGTCACCTTGGAAGTACAGAGAAAAGACACCTGGGTGCCTTTGTTGATCATGAGTTCATGGCACCGGGCATCCTTTGTAAATCTTATGTAGCCAATCTGCTACTTAAATAGAAAATGAAGAGTTTGGCATGCAGAAGGTCCCTAGTTCAATCTCCTGAAATTCCAGTAAGGATTAGATCATAGGGAAGAGAAAGACCTCTGATTGAGATCCTGGAGATCAAGTATGAATCTGGGGAGATAATACTGACCTTGATAGACTCAGTATAAGGCAACTTCCTAAAATTCTCAGTTTCTCCAATTTGACTGGAATTGTGAATAAACATATTGGCTTGTGTGTCTGGTTTCTGATTCACATCTGCATACAATGGAATGGTATATGTATCTGAAAAGAATCTAGCAGTAATACAATGCCAACTGTTAGGAAATATTTATGTAGAATTGCACCATCCAATTGATTTTTTTTTCTTTATCCATTCTTTCATTCAAAGCTACAGTGTAGTTAAAGGGGGGAAATGGTTTTAGCACTTAACTTGACATAGACAACACAAACATGTTATAGGACTGGGGTGGTCTATCCCCAGCAAACTATTTTCATTTCTTTGTACTATGGAGTTTCTGCAGGCTAGGAAGATTATGTGAATGTTTGCAGGACTGGACATTTATTAGCTAACTGAGCAGTAAAGTCAAGATAACAGAATCAGAAAAGCAGAAAATTAAATGCTTCCAAGATACCTCATTGAAAGTTCTTCTGTAGGAAATTACTTACTGTTGAAAATTAGTGCCGAAATTTCAGAACCCTATTATGAAACTAGTTTTTTTTAAATAAAATTCCTTTCTGACTGGCTATGTAAAATTGAAAATATTGCAATAAACCCAGAGGAAGAGATGCTGATTGAACACTTCCCATGCCAAATGTACAAAGGTATATTCTACGAATAAAATCAACTAGACCTGTGCAGATTAATCTGGTCCTCTGCCATAGAATCTGAGGCCTTTTTCAACCAGTTCTGTTTGAATCCTGCACTTGTAATCTGGCCACCAGAAAGATTCAACATTGTAATAATATTTAACATGTATATATTAAGTATATTTCAAGCATTCTAGATGCTTCATATTAATTCTCTCTTTAGCCTCTCTGAAGTTATCAGTCCTCATGCAGAAAATAGAGGGTTGAGACTCTAGATATTAGTTTGCCAAATGTAGAAATGACTTAGCTTAGGTGGGAAGAGAGGTGGTTAATCTTTCTTCCTCCAACCCTTCACTATCCCTGCCTGATAACTCTCTCTGGATGTTTACCCCAGCGAGTATCCTAAATAAAAACAACCCAAAACATTGGAGGAACTAGAAAAAGCTTATGGGCTTGACATTCCTATGGCATAGGGGACTGTATGCTAAAATGATGTGTAGGGTTACGGATGCTGTCTGACACTATGTTAGACCTGAGACATCTACACTGGACACACCTTGGGACACAAGCAATATATTCATCCCTCTAAACACCTTCATGTTTATATCTGTAAGAACGTTATCATTCATGGTTTTTTCAGGATCTCCTTTGTGGCAAGACGACCTAGACCCGAAACCTGTGGGGAACGAAAATACCGCAAGTGAAAGTGGAAAATTCCGCAAAAATCGCTGTGGTGCGGAACGGCTAATTTTCGCTACTTTAAGTAGCGATTTTGGAAATGGCAAAAATATGGCCACTTTTAAGTTTGTGTGGAATAGACCTGAAAGTTTGGGTTTGCAGAAAATCTCCTTGTCTATGGCTAAAAACAATGTCACTTGGGGAATGGGAAAGAAATTATCAAAGAACACTGGAATATTTAGGTCTACTGTTAGCTTTAACATATTTGCTAACCAGTCCTACCATATCCACTGCTGCTTCTACTTCTATGCCCTCTCCCACCAGACAATGACTGTTGGGGCAGGACTTTCTCATTCAGATCACATAGCTGACTGGCTATCCTGTTCTGTGTTCCTTGCAACCATGGCTTATGGAATGGAGTACATTTAAACCAATGGGAAATAATAACAAAATAGACTTATGAAAATGAAACAGCAATAACAAAAGAAACAGTAATGATATAAAACACTGAAACATTTCAATAAAGATTGTTCCCTTTTGCACATTTTATGCAAAAATGAAAGGAATGAAAACTTCCATGCACTATTCTAATGTTTACCTTCCTTTCAAGGCAGCCTACCATAAAAACATTCCCACACAGTACTTGCCAAATATACCACTCTTGTAACGGTTTAACAGTTGGTGTCTAAGGTTGTGTGTGTCTAGCTGCAGTGGGCTAACTGTCCCTCTCCTCTGAGTTACTGCCTGCCATCTCAGAGACCAAAGAAGAAATGATACACCCCTCCATTATGCCTGGCCCCAGACCTTGCTGAAAACCCAGCCTCCTTCAATTGTCTTTTTAATTCAACTTTATTTTACTGAAAAGTTGATCGCCCCCTGAATGTAAGACAAATTCCTTTAAAAGAGTTACATGCAAAAGTTGTTTTTATTAATATACTAAATGACTGAAACTTGTATGTTAATTTAAGATGCCCCCCTCTTGTTGTATTGATGCCACGCAGAGAAGTATACTGTGTATTTATTTCTATGTGCGTCAATACATATGGATGTCTAAATTATGTTTATTCACCTATGTTTCATTTCAAGGTTACCTGATTATTTACAATTATTTCCATTGACATTGAAGAAAGAGTTACCAATATCTACAAATTACATCTGGCTGGGAAATTAAAAATGGGGGAAGGGTCTTCATAATTTGAAATAAAAAGTGCTATGCATATTTTAACACTAATTATGGGGGGGGGGGGGTACCAAGACTATCACATTTTGAAATGTGGCAAGAATATCACCTTTTGTGAAATATAAAGTGAACATTTTCCCCTTATAGTTTGATAAAATGCCACTAAATTAGAAATTGAATCAAAGTCTCTATAATGACTAACTAGGTAAGGCATTTGGAGATCTTTGATTCAAAAATTAGCAAGGCTTTCTTTTTTCCCTTTTAGGGATTTATTTATTTATTTTTGTATGGCATAGTTACACACAGGAAACATACAGTAATATAAAACATGTAACCAAGTAAATCCAATGGGTATGCAGACCAATTACAGTAACCGCCTAAATACTAATATCTATTATTATTATTATTATTATTATTATTATTATTATTATTATTATTATTATTAGATTTATTTCCCGCCTCTCCCGATAGGCTCGAGGCGGGTCACAACAACTAATCCCATTAAAATTCCCATTAAAATATCAATCTACTAACTAACATGGCAGCTAAAAATCCCATCCCTCCCCCAATTATTAAGAGGTGAAGAGGAAAGGATAGGGGAGTAGCGTACACTCCAACTCCTAGGGGGGGAGCGATGTCCCTGATTTGCTGACCCCAGCCTCAACCATAGACCTGGTGGAAGAGCTCCGTTTTACAGGCCCTGCGGAAAGCTGACAAATCCCGCAGGGCCCGCAGATCACCCGGGAGCTCATTCCACCAGGTAGGGGCCAGGACTGAAAAAGCCCTGGCCCTGGTCGAGGCTAGGCGCGCTTCCTTCGGCCCGGGAATGACCAACAGGTTCTCACCCACAGAGCGTAAGGCCCTGCGGGGGACATAGAGCGGTAGGCGGTCCCTCAGGTATGCGGGTCCCAACCCGCGTATGGCCTTGAAGGTTAAAACCAAAACCTTGAACCGGATCCGGGCAGCAATTGGCAGCCAATGCAGCTGCCTCAGCACCGGCTGGATGTGGGCACTCCAAGATGTTCCAGTGAGGACCCTGGCAGCTGCATTTTGTACCAGCTGTAGTTTCTGGATCAGGGACAAGGGTAGGCCTGCGTAGAGCGAGTTACAGAAATCTATTCTGGAGGTGACTGTCGCATGGATCACTGTGGCCAAGTGGTCAGAGGACAGGTAGGGCACTAGTAGCCGGGCCTGGCAAAGGTAGAAGGTAGAAAAATAAAATCTAATTGTGCAATCAACTTAATGACAACTAGGGAGAGTTCAAAGAGCTCCAGCTCATCACCCTGGAAATCATGACACTCACATTCCTGGGATAGATAGAAAATAGTTTTATGAAGTCTGCCACAATTGCATTTGGGTCCTCGTATTTTAACCCATTTAAACAACAGGTCTGCACAGCTTTACATGGCAAATCGAATACTGCAAGCCTCTAGTTGGTGTTTATCAGTTATGGATATCAGGTGCCACTGATTGCATCCATGTTCCATTCATTACCTAGATCTCCTCTCTTGCCCTCCCATTTTTATGTAGTGGGTATTCTCCCACCTGGAAGGCCTTTTCAGCTCTTACCACTCCTGTCTGGAACCAGCCAGGGTGGATGGCTTGTCTTTCCTGAAGATCAACCTCCCCCTTTTGGGCCACCCACTCTGGACCTAGAGATGTTAAGATCTAGACCTAATATCTAAGAATATCACAGACCTGCCATTGCTTATAATACCTGTCACATACCACAACCCACATAATTCAGAAAGAGCTATCAATCTGTCTAATTTCTCTATGTCCAGATTGGGGAAGGTTTCCCATATTTGGTCTCAGGTCATTTTTTTTTTTTGCTGTGATAGTCTGTGTTCTGTCTGTCAGTATACCACAAACCAGAAAATGAACTGTATTTTCCCCGTTCATGTCCATCCCTAAACAAGATACATTGAAAAAGACAATAATGATAGGAAAAGTTAAGGCATGAAAAGAAAAGCCAATATGAGATGTGTTTAACTCAATAAAGAAAGCCATGGTTTTCATCTTGTTAGACCTGAGAAAGGCTGTTAATGATAGCACATTTTGGAGATCATTAATTAATAAGGTCACTGACTTGAAGACATAGAACGTGTAACACATGCAATATTTTGCCTTTGTCAGGTCTGTACGACTTAGCATGTATACTGTTGATCTTGGGGTAAAGGCCAAGTATTCATCTTTACATATACAAATCAATTATAATGTAAATCAGCCATTTACATAAACAAGTTAAACCTAAGTATGGTGGTCTTGACCTGGATAGCTCAGTCCCACCATATCTTGGAAGCTAAGCAGGATCAGCCCTAGATAGTATTTGAATGGGAGACCCCAAGGTCATGATCCAAAGGCAGGCAATAGTAAACCAATGTCTCCTGCCTTGAAAACCCTATAGGATTACCATAAATTGGCTGCAACTTGATGGCACTTTAAACCATCACCATGGTTGTCTTTTGTCTTTATCTGAAAGAAGTGCTGAGATAAATGCCAATCCCTATTCCAGTAGCTTTTTGAGTAGCTCTTGGAGATACAAGTATAAATATGACCCCTTCTGCCATTTCTGTCCTGTTCCAGTATCAAAAGAGCTAGAAGCAAGACCTTTGATCTTTAAATAGTCTCCATCAGCACATTTTGCATGCCAACCCCCTAGCAAACTACTATAGTAAGGCCACTTAACACCTCATTGCACAGCACGGAGTTGAGGACTAATTACAGAAATGATCCATGTCATCAGCATGAGCCATGTCCAAGTAGCTTCAGAAATAAGGGACAACCTGCCATAGAAACCTGACCCTTCATTACATTAGATGGATTAAACACTCCAACATTGCTTGTGAGAATTGGGCATGCTTTCCAGCATCAAGAACAGGAAGGTTTCAGTTCACAAAAGCTTCAGGGGATACCATCAAGTGCTTCAGTCAGTCAGTCAGCCATTGCCCCTTGTGTTATGTAACATCCATTTTAGAAATGGTGACATCTGCTACTAATGCAGCATATGTTGCACTGAGAATACTTGAAGAGAGATTATATTAGCACCATAATGTTTACTGATTAGCAGCAATACATTATGCCTCCTCTCCTGTCATGCTCCAACTAGGCAGTCTAATTAGCACTTGCTAAAATATTACCATAGGCATGGTGGAATTCTTACATGTTGGCCAGTAGAGGATTCTCAGTTGACGCTGTTCCTGGAATACAGAGCAATGGGGCACAACATGAACTCCAACTGAAACACAGAGGTGGCCCATCAACATGCTTTTAGTTTGGAAGGAGGGACATGATGACTGGTTGATACCACAGTTAGACAACTCACCAATGCAGGCTGTCATCTTCTGACTTCTCCTAACTGCCACAGGTTTTGTAATGAGACATGATCTCAAAATCCATTTAAGCTTTGAGATATTACATGTTCAGACACTGAACCAAAAATAAGACCGGGAAACTATTTCACGCACTTCCAAAAGTTGATATACATAATTTTGTTTTAAAAGTAAAACGTTCATAAAAATCACTTGTAAATTTATTCAACAACAAAGAAATGCTTAATGCACAATAAAATCAGCATCATAAAACATCATCTCCTGCTGAAATTATTCCTTCAGTTTATGCATTGGACAGATGGAAAACTCATAAGAAGAAGAGTTTTATACCCCAGTTTTCACTGTCTGAAGGAATCTCAAAGTCATTTACAAACATTTTCCCTCCCTCTCTTTACAACTGGCATGTGAGGTAGGTGAAGTTGAGAAAGCTCTGAGAGAAACTGCTCTGTGAGAACAGTGATAAGTCCAAGGCCACCCATTTGGCTTCATGTGGAGGAGCAGCGTATCAAACCCGACTTGCCAGATTAGGGGCCACTGCTTTAAACCACTATACCAAGAAACAGGATAAAATGAAAGAAGCCTTACATGTGTATGTCTGCGCCTATGTTCATCTGCCTGTCACTTGCATGTGAGCCACTACAAAGTGGATGAGATGATGTGATGTTATGACATGCTCAGTAGCATTCTGTCTACTCTGCCTGAATACATTGATAATAGATCAGTGATAAACAGCAACTTCCTGAGATAATTTAAATCTTAATTTGGCTGGAATGTTCTAAGTTAGGAACAACTGTGTACTCTTAGCAGGATGTTAAGAACATAATGGGAAAGGCTGACGTCTGCAGAGGAAAAAAGAGGCTGAGAAAGGGTCATGTGCATAAGAAGTGAGGAAATTGAAACTAAATTAGGCTGGGAGACCTTATACAGAGCCTCAGAACTGAAAAGATTAAGCACTACTAGCAGAAATGGGGACAGGGTTTAGAATCGGAAGATGGAACAGAAAGTAAAGTTGGCTTGCAGCCCAAAAGGGTAGGTAAGAGATTGAATTTCACATAGTGAACATTTGACACAACTCTTTGTGGCAGGTGAATGTGTTTGGCTCCATCAAAAGACACATTAATGCTGCTCAACCAGCAAAGGCATTGCCTCATCAGCCCAGCCCAGCCACTGAAATTAGTGCGAGGTGCTTCTAACAATCAGCCAACCTTGGCTAGCAGCATTTAGGATAAATCCACTCTAGTTACAGAAGTGGCCCTAGTCAATATGCAACCAGGGAAGCTGCTCTGGGCCCTATTCTTGGGGGGGGGGGGCAACAATCCATTGCTCTACTTCCAAAGTTAGGGGAAAAAGAAGAACAGTATCCCACTGACGCTCACTTCATTTGGGTTCAGGCAGCTAGCTTACATTGGATGTTCATTCCTTCCTTTTCTAGGACTCAGGCAGCTAGCTACTAGTTGTGTCTCCCACATTCCTCAAACAGGGCAAAGGCTGCCCCTTGTTTGGCCCCAGTGGGAGACTGGCTCTGTTGGTGGGGGAGGGTAAAGGGGTTGTTAGTGCTTATTGAGACCCTTGCTGCCCTTTTGTCCAAGGCCCCAGTATCATTAAGACTGCCCTTGCCTGAGTTCAAATTTAGTCAGAATTTGTCTTCACCTGCATATAAAACAGTGTCTAGGGGTGGTAAGCTTCATCCCTGATGTAGCTCTTAGTCAATTTTGCTCAGCCAACAAAAGCATTCCCTCTCCAGCCAGTCTAGCCACTCAAGAGACCCTGCTTAGTGTCCTGGTTAAGACCAGTGGCCTCTAAATGGCAATATCCCACTCCTCCGTATGCAGCCAGCTGGATGACCTTGGGCCAGTCAGAACTCCCTTGGCCCCACAGGGTGTCTATTCTGGGGAGAGGAAAGGTAGGCAATTGCAAGCCACTTTGAGACTCCTTTGGGTAGTAAAAACTGGGGTACAAAAAAACAGCTTTTTTTCAAGCAATGGTGGATTGGCCTTGGAGCAGCCCTCTTCTCCCGTCCTCAGATGGTTTAAGATAATTGCTAATGGGCCCTACTAACAAAAGCAACACAAGCTATTCTTAGCCAACTAATCATGGCCAAGTCATTTGAATGCCAGGCTATGAAATGACCATAACTCACCCAGATAATGTGAGGCAGGTTTTTAAAAGGCCCCCTTCCATGTTAATTTACAGGAAATTGAAAAAAAAATCCTGCTCTTCCTCAAATAGTGACTGGATAATCCCTCATAGGGAAGGGACATCCAAGCCTAATTGGCTGGGAAATTCATTACTTCCAAGGATTACTTAGATAATAGGTCATTCATTCAGGAAATATTTCTTTGTCTATAATTAGGGTTTAATTGAATTTCTTTATACGTGATGATTATTTACCTTACCTGTTAAGGAAGGAAATGCCAATGACAAGAAAGCAATCCTGTAACAGACAGGAAAAATACAAACAGGATTTAATAGTCTCATAATATAAAAATCCAAATAAATAAATAAGCTTCTACACAGAGACTGTTTCTGCACTAGCCATATCCTTCGGATTTGTATTTTTCAAGGGCCAGCCTTTTTGTCCATTTCAGCACTAAAATTTTTTCATCAGCTACAATCCTGAACTGCCCCATCACTTGCCCACAGCAAAGGAAGCCCCAGAAAGCCAGATTTCATCTATTCAAGCAGGTTCTAATAGAGTCTAATTTGGGGCTTCCCAGTGTAGAAATATGTGCAAGGAGATTTTTCCCCATGCCCACCATTTTGAGTAATTTGGGCATGCCCTTTTCCTCGTTACTGTCTTCCCTCCCCCCATCCTTCCTCAATTCAAAAAAATCTGCCTTTTTTTTAAAGGGGGGGTATTGCAATACAACTATTTCTAAGTTAAAAGAAAAGCAGTCTTGCACAGCAGTGTTATAATGTTATAACATTATAATGTTAAACCTAGGAGGAAGGGGAAGGTGATCAAGGGTGCAGATTAGTGGGATTAAGAGGCACAACAAAAAACAAATGTGCAAGCAGGCAACATTTTGCAAAAAACATATTTTTTGAAAAGGAGAAGGGAGCAAAATATGATGGGAGGTTGCCTCCATTGAACTCATCGTGGAAAGTATGCCATAGATTTCAACCTGGGGAATAAAGGGAAATCCTTATAGGAAATCCAAAACAAGGCTAAACCAAGGAATGTCTCCTAATGCAGAAAGGGGGTGGGGAGAGAGAGAGAGAGTCAGATATATTTTCAAATAGCTTTGAAATATCTTAAGATTAAGAAAATTTTGTAAGATTACTGCTTTTATATATATGTTGTTTCAATAAGCCAATATTAAAAAACAGTTGCTAATTAATCATTTAATTTGATATAATTATGCCTGGTATGGCATTGTTGAGCATTCTCCTTAATGTGTGTGTGTATAGGCTATTTGAAACATTTGTCCGTTCTTAATACTGAAAGAAAGCTGGAGTCTTATTGATGAAACCTCTGGGTCTTAAGGGCTACACTTGCTTTGTCCATATGTTTCATTAAAATCACGTGTCTTATATGTATATGCACGTCTACTCTGCACATTCAGCTTCCACTCTTCACATTCTCAGAGATGAGATCTCTGTTCCTGGGAGAGGGGCTATTTCCCTTCATGAAAACTCTGAGAGGTGGGTCTGGATGAGACAGAAATGGACCAGCTCAAAGGTACTCCATCTTCTTTAACTTAATTCAGGACCTGATCTCTTAGTTTCCATTCTGCTCACAGAGTTGAAACAACATCACAGTCCAAAGAAGACTGATGAAAATGAAAGCTGAAGAGATGGCCAACCAAAGCGTGACTAAAGTTGAAATAACACAACAGAAATCATTACATTCACACTACTATTATGCCTACTTGAGTATGTTAGCAGGGTTAGAGTACATGCTATTTTATTAGCAGACTGCATGCTGTTATGCCGCCTCATAATTATAGCTTTCAAGCTGCTTTATGATGAGTGGCATACTGTTGAATTTCCCTTACCAACCCTCCATTCTTAAGTCATACATAGAACAGATACAGAATAACCCACAGCAAATTGAAAGAATTCAGCCTCTGAAGTGTCTGACTCTTTTATTTCCAACCAGTTGAGATCAAAGTCATCAAATATTTTCAGAGCATACAGAGGTTCCCCATACAGATGCTTCTTACAAGGTCAGTTTCATTCCACTAATAGAGAGAAATCTGTGGGTTTAGAACATTGGCGGGGAAAGAACTTTTGATGCAGCAGCAAATGGACTGGTGTTCCTCCAAAACTGCCTGTATATGAAATGACTCCTACTCTGGAAGAGCCATTTATTTCCATAATTGTAACCTGCAGGGTTGACTTCTGTCAGTACTTGGATGGAAGACCACCAAGAATGACTGAGGTTGCTATATGGAAGAAAATGGCAAGCCACCTCTGCTCATCCCTCACCTGAAATGCCCGATGAGTGAGATTACCAAGAGTCAGTTGTTTGAGCAGCATGTTCTTCTTCCTTCTGCCCAAGACTGGAGATCCAAAGTAGCTTATGAAGCATATTAAACAAACAAATAGAAAACAAAAAACACAGCTAATCACCTCTTGGACTGGAGTCTCAGGCTACAAGTCATGGACTAGTGGAGACATGATCGCTCTCTTTAAATCAGGCTTTCTCAACCAGGATTTCATGAAACCCTGGGGTTTCTTGACAACCCTGGAAGTAAATCAATAAGTGGGAGTAAATCAATATTTCTATATTTTTAAATTTCCTAAATATTTATCATGATATGACCATATATAGTCATGTCAACCTTCCTCCCCTCCCAAAATGACCAATGATGGGCCTGGAGGGGGTGGGAAGGGGACGGGACCCAAGTGGGTGTGTACACAGCTATGCTTCCCGACCATATTTTGCATGATTGCACAACTACTGGGGTTTCTTGAAGCCTGATAAATGTTTCAGGGGGTTCTCAATGGTAAAAAAAAAGTTGAGAAAGGCTGGTTTAAATATTTGAAAGGTTGTCCATTTAGAGAAGGCCAGGGAGTTGTTCCTGTTGGCAGCAGAGAGGACTTGCAGGAATGGGTTTCAAATACAGGTAGAAAAGTACCAACTGGATTTACAGGAAAATAATTTTACAATGAGAGTAGTTCAGCAGTGGAATCGGCTGCTTAGGGAGATAATGAGCAGCAGCTTTAGGGTAATCCTGCATTGAGCAGCGGTTTGGACTGGATGGTCTGTATAGCCCCTTCCAACTCTTTGATTCAAGGGTTGACAAATTCTAGGTGAGACCTGGAAGTTCCTAGAATTATGACATCATCAAACTATACTGATCAAATCTCCTGGAAGAAACAGCAGTTTCAGAAGATGGGCTCATTTGCATCATATCGCAACTGAGCTCACACCCTCACCAGGCAACATTCCAAAATCTACAGGAATTTTGCAAGTCACACTTGACACCACCAGTCAAGGACCAATGTATCTTTGGCTCTTCTTCAGTTCACACCAAAAGTTTGCACTGCAAGATAGGAGGAACTGAAGCTCAGCCTAGAGTTTTTTCAGCAGCATTAAAGAAGTTCCCCCATGCTCTTCCCATGATAGAGAGAAGTCAGTCCCTCCCCACAACACACAGGAATGAATACATGAATTAAACAGGTTGTCACAAGGCTATATGATCTTGTTAAATATAATTAGTAACCTATTACCTACCCTCCTGCCCCCCTGACCAGCAGCTTTTACAATTTTTCTTGCCAATGTGGTTTCACCTCACTTATTGCCTATCAGCAACCTGTGCCAAGAGGTACCAAGTCCCACCCACTTCATTTCACACTGCAGCTAGGGTTCTCTGCAGTATTAAGGCAGCCCTCTTTCTAAAACCCATAACAGCCAATACACAGAGGTGGTGGCGGGACCTCACCACCACCTCCGCTACTGCCTCTGCTGCTGCAGCTACCCCTGCACTACTGGATTCTGAGGCAGCAGTACAGGCTGCAGTACTGGAGGCTGTAGTGGTGCTGGCAGTTCCGAAGATGGCAGCTGTGAGGCAACCAGCTAGGGTGGAGGAGGCTGCACTGGCAGCACAGGAGGGCTGCCCCATGCAGGTTGCACAACATAGCGGGTGGCTGCAAGGTAAGTGAATGAACTGGCCAGGTGAGTAAACAAATGCCTTAAGCATCCCATTGCCACTGCAGCCTCTGTTGCTGCAGCCTCTGCCACTACCACCACTGTCTCAGCATCTGGTGGCGTGGGTGGAGCCCCTGCCTTGGTGTTCAGGGGCATGGCTGCTGTCCCAGCCACAGCTGGTGTGGTCACATCCTTCTCCTTCATCTGTCTTCCTGCCTCTTTCCAGCCACTGCCTTGGCCTCAGCCAGCCCCATCAGCTAAGGCAGCAGCCACACCACTCATCTATACCTGTTTCCATCCCAGGAGGCAAGGCAGCTGTGTTCCACATCAACAATTATTTCTACCCACCCACTTACAGTCTGCCTAAGTTTGCTGGATCAGCATTTCTGTCAGATGGCTGTCTAACATCTGCTTAAATACTTACAAAGAAGGAGAACTCCCCACCTCCCGTGGAATCCTGTTCCACTGAGGAACCACTCTGACTATCAGGAATGTATGTTAAGCCAAAAAATGTTTTGGATTAATTTGTTCTGGTCCAACCCTGTAAGGCAACAGAAAACAACTCTGCTCCATTCTCCATGTGACAGCTCTTCAAGTACTTGAAGATGGCTATCATATCGCCTCTTAGTTGTCTTCTCTCCAGGCTAAACATACCAAGCTCCCTCAACCTTTCCTCATACAGCTTGGTCTCTAAACCCCTTACCATTGCTGTTGCCCTCCTCTGGACTCACTCCAGCTAGTCTACATCTTTCTTTAATTGTGGTGCCCAAAACTGAACAAAGTACTCTAAGTGAGGTCTAACCAAAGCAAAGTGGTACCATCACCTCATGTAATCTGGACACATTATGTTCTTGTAACAAATAATTTATTATCCATTGAGGAATTAAATTGGCAATGAATGCCGTGATGGCCACTAGCTGAAAGATTTAAAGGCAGAAGAAGAAGAGTTGTCTCTTATAGGCCACTTTTCTCTACCAGAAGGAGTCTCAAAGTGGTTTACAATTGCCTTCCCTTTCCTCTCCCCACATGTCTCTTGGCTGAAAAACCCTACGGGGTCACCATAAATCAGCTGTGACTTGATAGCAAAAAAGGTGCAGGTGTTAAAAAGTTATTCACCCCAGGCACCAAATATACTAGGTATGCTACTGTTTGGCAATCATTGCTTGTGTCTGTCATTATAATCTTAATCACTCAGAACTTCCCCTTGTATTTCTGAGTCTGGGCCTCATGTATTGAAAATTGTCATTCAATAAGAGATATCATGTTTCTGAAGACTGTAATTCATTTGAGAAGGCAGGGGACAGATAATGGATGAATCTGGAGTTCAGAATGGAAATGTGGTCTTCCCTGCAGCTTATTGCTTAAAAATGCCCACTTCTTTTCATCACTAGATAATGGCAGCCTAATATTTTACAATGTCTACATTCTTCATATCTCTGACAAAAATCTCTGTGATTTACAGTGTCAACCCATCCCACAACATCTCTAGGGGCTTATTATGATAAACTGTTTTCCTCCATGGAGAAATGGGAAATATTGAGTTGGAATGAATTCTGCAGAAAAGATTGGTGAATAACACAGAATATGAGGCTTCTACCTACCTTTTTACAGATCTTTCTTGTAAACATTTGTACGGATGTTCTACATAGGCCAGTCCTAAATGACAGTACTTTAATATTCTACAATTCCCACTTCTCTTTTTCAACCTGAATTGAAAGCTTGTTAATATATAATACCAACTATTCTCCAGTTCCCAATAAGTTTGAGAACATAAGAATAGCCTTCTCCATCACACCAGCTAGACAGAATTTCCTTTCCAGCAGTGGCCATGCAGATAATCTTGGGAAATTCACAATGGGAACATGATGAGCTGTTGCTTCTTTTTAGCATATGTTATTCACTGAACATGTCGTACTTATCATGGCTAATAAAGACTAATCTGCAATTAATGTAACAAATCCTCATTAAAGCCTCCTAAGATGGTGTCCAAAGCTCCATTTTGTAGCAATGAATTCCATAATTAAGCATGCTGAGAACTTCACAATAACATTCTCACCATTTAGTTACTTACTTGGTTACTTACTTACCATATGGCATATATGTAATATAGCCTGGAGATTTCTGGCTGTCAAGGAAGAGACATTCAGAGGTGGTTTGTCATTGCCTGTCCCCACATCATGAACCTGATATTTCTTGGAGCTCACCCTTCCAAGTGCTAGACAGGACCATTCTGGCTGAGCTTCCAAGATCTGATGGGATCAGGCTTGCCTGGGTTATCCAGGTCAGGTATATGCTTAGAGCACCTACAATTACTTGCAACACAAACTCCTGATAGGATTGCTTCAGTGTTTGATGGCAGAGTCCACAAGCACAAAACTATGCTTAGCAGCCTTAGATCACTTGGTTATTATAGCCTGTGGCTGCTTTTGCCCTGCCTGAAATCTAAATCACCCCATTTACCTGACAACAGCCTACTTTCAAACAGTATTGATGGACCCCAGATTCTAGAGTTATGAGAAAGCTGTAAAATGTTTGCTTTTGCTGTTGTTAGTCCATCTCCACCATATCAATGAATCCAATAGACACATGCAGAAATTCTAACCTGAAAGTATATCTCTTTACCCTGGTCCTCTGGATGCTATGTAGATTGCGTCATCTAGATCACTATAGAGCCAATGTGGTGCAGGAGCCTGAGTGGACACAGATTTTTAACTAAATTTCTTATTCTGTGTAGCCAAGAAGCTCATTGTCAGTGTCATCCCAGGCAGAGTTACACTCTTCTAAGTCCATTGAAGTCAATGGGTTTAGAAGAATATAAGTGCTTAGGAAGGCACTGACTATGACTGACCTTGAGTTAGTCGTCAGCTCTCTGCTTCTGAATGGAGTCTTGCGGTGATCACATGGAGTGGAAAGGAGGGAAAGAAAGCTAAAGAGAGAAAGTTGGGAAGGACAGGTTATATAACAAACAATTCATATGCCAAGTTCTTTGTGCCACAGATAACTCTATTTTTTTTCTTTAGTAGAAAGTTCTTAGATGGTAATGTTTGGATTAGACTGTAGGTCTTACAAGAACTGATGCTCAAACAGCACACATCTGGTGGTCAGTCACAAATAAGGAACTGATTTTTGATGGTGTGCTCAGCTGTCTGTTATCCTACTCATGGCTGTTCAGCAGGTTGTTTTATCAGTACACTGCCATAAGCTTTTCTCACGTAGCCTGACTGAATTCCTCCCCCAACTTTCTGTGCCACTGTGCCAGTCAGCAGGGAATTGTTTAAATCAGTCATAAATAAATTGTGTGTTGTTGCACTGTTTTTGACTGTGTTCATCTAAGTAGTTCTTGTCAACATTAATGGTGGCTGCTTGGTCTGGATAGAGAAGCATTTTCACATATGGCGGCTTTTAACAACAGGATGCAAACCTGTTCAATATCCAGCTTATTTCATGATAACTAAACAGATTGGGTGCCATACTCACATGTGATCATCACAGCCAACTGTGGTGAAATTCACAATTTTCCTAATTACAAGTGCACACGGTTGCCCTTTATATTTATGAAATTATGGATAGTGCATGACTATCAGCCCATCACCAAACTCCTGACAAGCTTTGTTGTGTATAGTTTTTAAAAAATGTTTTCTGAAGGCTGCCATTCTACATCAAAGCAAAATGTAGATGGATTTGCTCCTTATATATCAGAATCTTCTGACTAGAACAGATGTCCCATTTTGTAGTGCAATACACATTATAGGGTAATGAAAGTAATAAGATTTAAGTTTGTTTAAGGCTACAACAAAGTAGCAGTCAAGAGAGGCCTTTTGCAGTTTTATGACAAATATTACTTTGTCATCAGCTGCATTGAACAAGGATATTGTCAGATTCTACAAATCGAGCAGGGTTAGGAGAGCAGTACCTGAAGAAAGTTACCTCAGAGAAAGCCCAAGAAAGTGGTGAGAATGTCAGAATCTTGCTAATGAGCAGCAGGAGGTACTTTTCTCTTGGCACTAATATTGAACATAATGTTGTAGGGCACCATGTTGCCACTTTGGGGATGAGATATTAAATTGAGGTCTCCAGCGATGTGCTCATTAAATCCAATGTATTCCCCAGCATTTTTTCAAAGGAATATTCAGGCTAGAATCCAGTTTGGAGAACTAAAGTTCCAACACAGCTGGAAAAGAGGGCATGCAAGAGAAAAATGATACACTGATATATATCAGGACTGAAGTTCTCTCCCTGCTCATTCTCTAATTTACAGGTCAGTTTTTCATATGTTCAGCACATTTGTGACACTAACTTCCCCTGAACTGCTTAGTGTGGGCCTGAGATGAAGAAGACAATTAGCTCTTTTTTTCTAGTGCGTGGTGAGGTCAAGATAAGGTTACACTCAATCCTGCTTTCTATGGGCTGGCTCTCAGCCTCTGGATTTTAGACAGCCCAAAACTTGATTCCTGGGTTGGACACAACAGACAGTGAGGAATTATTCTCAGCGTCAAGATGGAAGGGGAGAAAAAAGGGAGAGAAAAAAGACATTGGAGACATAATAGTAACTGCAATGATTTCGGTGCAAGAAGAGACAGAGAGAATCAGGGATGAAGGGAAAGGAGAGAAGGATAAAACTTATTCTATTCTAATATATATATCAAAAGTGGGGGCAGATCTGTGGATTCCTAAATCTGACCATTAGGCTCACACTGGAAGTAAGGAGATTTTTCTCCAAACTTGAGGTAACTCCCAGGTTTGAAAAAAAAAATTAAAATGCATGAGGTTTTAAAATCCCCCTAATATTAAAACATTCTCTGAGCATGTTCAGAGTCCTTATCAAAAGTGGACCCTCCTACGGCTGCCATCCATGTCTGCTGGGGCACTACCACTAATGCCGCAGCTCAAGAAGGCCCTGCCAACTGCCCTGCTGCAAACATGGAGACTCTAGAGCAGGGATCCTCAACCTGTGGTCCTCCAGATGTTCATGGACTACAATTCCCATGAGCCTCTGCCAGAAAATGCTGGCAGGGACTCATGGGAATTGTAGTCCATGAACATCTGGAGGACCACAGGTTGAGGATCCCTGCTCTAGAGGATCCTGCTGGTTGCTCAGGGCCATGCTGCTGCCACTGTAGAGGGAGAGGAAGTGAACAGGTGGTTGGGAGAGTCCCTGCTGCTGGGGGGTGGGGGTGGGCAGAGAAGAAAAAACAGTGTACAGTGACTACAGAGGAGTGGGGGAAAGAAGCTACTTTTCATCCTATCTCTTTAACTGCTGACTCTGCTGCCCTTTGTCTCCTGGCTCCTAATGGGTCAGACTTCAAGGAGAAGTAGCACTGGAGGTGCTTATGTGTGTGTGAGGGGGAGAAGATACTTCCCCCCAGGCTCCTGGGCTGGTTCTCCCTGCAGGTTGGCAATGTTGAAAGAGCAACTGAGCCAGCAGCTATGGAACCAGGGATGCGAATGAACCTTTTCTCATACTCACACTCCTTTGCAGGGACAAGTTCAGCTTTTAAAACTCCCCTTTCTCTTTCTAATCAGTAAGGTCCCCACTTGTCTTATATTCTAATATATAATATATTCTTATATTGTAATAGAGGTCTGGATATCTTTGAATACTTAAATATGGTAACTGGAGATGTAAACAGAAAAAAACAGATCTTTCTACAAACCCCAAAAGGACCCTTGGTTTGCAGAAAAATATGAAATCTGAGGGAAAAAACACATTGGGGAATTTTAAAAATCCAAAAATGATAAAAGCTTGTAGTTTTAATCAATGGATTTCCCCGGTGGATGTTGCTAGGCAACCAAAGCATTCCAAGGCTTGTTCTGTCAGACCGAATCCACACAAGGAATTTGCCCCCTGGACAGCCTACCATTGCTTGTGGATATTAGTGCTGCTTCCACATGATGTCAGCAGCAACCCATGGCTGTGTAGGGGCTGGTGCAAATTTTAGGCAGATTTGCTTCAAGATGACAAAAATTGCAAAATCACAATTTGCCACTTCTTGCTGCACTGCAATCCAGTGCACAAACAGAGGCAAGCCTGTGTGGAGGGAGAAATGTGCAATAGTCTCAGTAGCATTTTGCCTGCCCTCACACCTGCCATCGCCTCTCCATTTCCAGATCAAGATTGTTTTTTTTTAATGGCATGGTCCACAATTTAGGGTTGTGTGCGGTGGCATCCATATCATCCTTCCAGGCCGATGCAGCCAGTGCCGCACCGCAGAGGGGAGAGAGGCACAGGTACCAGGGCATAACTCGGCACACACTCGCAGGTGCCTGTGTGTGTGCGCCGAGTTACAAACCAGTGCCCGCGCCTCCCCTTCCTCCCCCTGCTGTGCGGCGCTGGCTGTGTCGGCCTGAAACGACTGATTTGGATGCCGCTGTGCACAAACCTAGTCCACAGTTTGGTGTAGTAGTTAGGAGAGCCAGCTTGGTGTAGTGGTTAGGAGTGCAGACTTCTAATCTGGCATGCCGGGTTCGATTCTGCACTCCCCCACATGCAACCAGCTGGGTGACCTTGGGCTCGCCACGGCACTGATAAAACTGTTCTGACCGAGCAGTAATATCAGGGCTCTCTCGGCCTCACCTACCCCACAGGGTGTCTGTTGTGGGGAGAGGAATGGGAAGGCGACTGTAAGCCGCTTTGAGCCTCCTTCTGGTAGAGAAAAGCAGTATATAGGAACCAACTCTTCTTCTTCTCCTTCTTCTGCATTGCTGCAGGACCCCAAAGCTATATGCCCTCAATTAAAATAAAATGTCTTCCTCATTGTGCTTGGTAATTTTGGGATCAGGCACCCAAAACAAATTCCTGTGTGTTTTCTGGTGGTGGAGTAATAACAGGGAAAGAGGGGGGGGGCACAGAATGAAGCAGCCCTCTCCCTGGCATCCTTGCTCTATGTTTTAAATCTTTACTGTGAATACACAATCATTGGGGTCTAGTTACCATGGCCAGGCTATCACAAATGTACTCAAAATAGAGGCCATTATAAAAACCCCAAAAAGAGATCTGTGGGAATGTTTCATTGTTGTCACACAATTCCATCGCAACACGGTAATGTAAGTTTAAAAAAAAAACAGTTTTGGTGTTGTGACATTTCTCCATAGCAATGCAGAAAAATTAAATTAAAAATTAAATTTAAAAAATTAATTTCAGGGCTCAGGGGGGGAGGGAAGTTTAAAAACCCAAAACAACAGCTTTGAAGGGACTGCTGGCTTGACTTGATTGAAAGGTGGGGAGGGGGAGAGAAGTTTCGGTTGTTCTCTCTTATGGCTTAATGGCCACCTCACTGGGAGACTAAAATCCGTGACGCAGGTGGTGGGAAAATCTGAGAAGGGACAGCTTCCAATCACATGTTTGCAAGCAGGAGGCGGAGTGCATTTCATGCCTCTGTGAAATCAGTCTCTGTAAAAGGCAGGGGGAGGGGGCAAGACCCTTTGCAGGCCTATTTTGGCTCTTGCGGGTGGACTCAACAGGGCCAAGACTGAAAAAGGATCCAGCTCCAACAAGTCTGGAAATTCCTGGAGAGTCTGTGATAGAGTCTGAAGACTGCAAAGTCTGGGGAAGGGCAAGGCCTCAGCCAGGTATTCTTTCATATAGTCCACTCTCCAAATCAGTCATTCTCTCTAGTGGAGACAAATCTCTGCATCTGAAGTTCAGTAGTAATTCTGGGAGATCTCTAGGACCCCTCCTGAAATTAGCAACCTCTGGGTGATTATACCACTTCATTTGCTTACTTCAACTAGGCTTGCTGCTATTCAACAGGAGACACCATATGAAATTATATAATGCGGTGGGGCTTGAAATACACAAGTCCCAGCTTGCTGTGGAAGCTGACTGGGTGATTTTAGAAAAGCCACATACTTTCAGACCAATCTACCTCATAGAGTCATTGTACGGACAAAAAGGAAGAGAAGAGAACAATGTAAGCTGTCTTGGTGCCCACTGTGGAGAAATACCATAGGCTGCAGAGAGGGAGGAGTGTGAAAGTTGAAGACAAAGGGGCAGATAAAGGTAGGCTGGCTGTTGGGTGGGAAGGAGATAAGTTTGCCAAGTCCAGGTTGGAAAATACCTGGAGATCTGAAGTGTATAATGCCAAAACAGCCATTTCCTCCAAGGTGAATTAGTGTTGCCAACCTTTTGGTGAGGGCTGGGGAGCACCCAAAATTACAACTACTTTCCAAATGACAGATCACTTCACCTAGAGAAAATCACTCCTTTCAAGAAAACCACATGGCATTAGACTCTACCGATGTTGCTTCCCTCCCCAAACCTCACCCTCTACCACACAAAGCAGTCTAC
The DNA here is from genome assembly GCF_049243985.1 of Paroedura picta. Taxonomy (NCBI): domain Eukaryota; kingdom Metazoa; phylum Chordata; class Lepidosauria; order Squamata; family Gekkonidae; genus Paroedura; species Paroedura picta. The sequence continues at coordinate 60,116,517 of NC_135373.1, read as the reverse complement.
TCCCAAATCATTAAAAATTCCCCAACATGAAGATGGCAACCCTAAGAGGTAACTAATTTATCTAGCTGGGAGCTCCATTGTGATTCCTGGACAGCTGCCATTACTGCTGATGTGGGAAGGAGGAAGCAAGTAGGTGATTTGGAGAGTGATGAGGGCAGAAAGACAGAGTGATGGGATGGGAGGGCATGCTATACCCTTTCTTTTGTGCAAGTGTCTTCTTTGGTAAAGCCTCCTCAGAGCAGATCTGCCTTGACTTATTTTGTTTTATCATATGTTAAATGCATCATCCCCACTTAAGGGACTCTTCTGAATTTTGATTAATAAGTATGATTGAGCTACAATTGTCAAAACAAATGAACAATGTATATTTAAAGATGAGTCACCCAGTACTTCGTTCAATCGCTAGGTTGTGAAACCCATTCTCAAGGACTTTCCTCTTAATGTGAATCAATCAGTATCTGATGTGCACATGACTTGATCATCATTTCGTACTGCCATCAGTGTTACTAAGTAGATTAATTTTAACCCATCTGTTCCCGAGTGCCCAGGATGGTTATCATTATATGTATAATGTCAAAAATATGTAGCAGTTTTCTACCAATTACATAACAATTGCCCTACCAAATTCACAATGTATGTCACCAATCATGACCAAGGCAGCACATTCTGCCATTTTTTTTCCTGCTGGAACAAAAGAGTTACCCAGTTATCAGATCAGGCAGGGATTAATGGATTCCCTAATTCATACTGGGAGCCAAGGAATGAGTATTACTGTAGTGTTCCAATACTCATGTTCACTCTCTGCATCCATACTCTGTTCCAGTTCAAAAAGCCATCCCTCCTTGTTGGTAGCCAAATCAGTAGGTGTAGATACTAGCATAACCTCCAAGAAGATCTCCACACATCCCATTTTATCTATATCTAACATCCCATCTGCACTTTTTCCTCTACAAATCCCATTTTATCTATATCTAACATCCCATCTGCACTTTTTCCTCTACAAATCCCATTTTTGGTTTAGAGGCACTATACAGCAGAAGGCTTTCTGGCACACCAGTATCTTTCACAATCTTCATGGATGACATGTTTGTTTGTTTTGTTAAGTCATTTGCCTGGGTATCCAAGTGGATATTAAACATAGATGCTTTAAATATATTAACTGATACCTGGTGTTGATCTGTTTATGTCCTGTTGGGCACGATCAGTTTCTCATGGACACATACCAAAAATATACAGTATGGGCTAATGTCATAAGAAACTAGATTACTGAAAATATAAGGTCACTATATGTTGTCTTAAAATTGAAAATCCATCTAAAAAAATAACTTTAAAACATCCTCTTGCTTGTCTTAAACCAATAATCTTAGTGATAAGAACTTGCTCAAATGGGAGGGAAACACCTTTCTCTAAAACAACACCCCCATCCTCTGAAAAAAAAGCAAGCTCCATAATTGGTTAGTAGACAAGATTTATTCCTCATCATTCCATGTTCTGTACAGAACAGTATTAACACCTTACCATCATCTTCCGGCTTAGAGAGTTACACTAACAAGCATCCCACAACCTCCAGCTGGTTCTCACCTTAGTACTCCAGGGATGACGAATGTGAAACAGTGTGCCCCCTCACCTTCTTTCTAAGAAGGAAGCTGACATGAAAGACAATTTGAGGTAGGAAAAAAAAACAGCATTTTGGCTAAAGATGGGGGGGGGGGAGGAACCAGCAATTCATTTCCATGAGTGTCAGACACACAGCATGTCTCACCATTTCTAACAACACAATAAAGAATGCCAATCTGTGGTCACTGTTTCTCAGTCTTTATGAAAATGTACACTCTTCCAAACTTGGGAGAGCACTCATGGTCTCTGAGACTAAAAAAAGAATATTAGATATACCTACCTGGCTGCTATTCCCCCATTCTACCCCTTCCCCCACCATTGATTCAACTTTCTACAAATACACATAGAAGGAATATTTCTTGCTGCACATTTTATCTTCCTATATTTAAGGACAAGCTATTGGTACTAGTACCACAAAGTAACAACATGATATAAATAGGAGATACCTTTTGATTGGCTGCCAATGGTTCCCCAAGAGGAAATACTTCCCCCATGTCTTATTTAAAATTTGGACTGACCCTAAACAGCACCTCAGCCATATGTGAAATTCTTTTAAAAGCAGCAGACCTGAGGAAGCAGTGAGATGATGAAGCCTTGTCATCTTTATGGTGTCATCTGTTTCCCCTAGTCATATAAATAAAAGCTTTGATGTGAGGGGAGAGGCTTTCAGTACTCACCTTACTATCTTTACAAGAAATTTACTTAGATGGGTGACTCAGTCATAGATCATTAGCAGCTCACCTAGCATTTTCCTGAATCTCTAGGCTGAGGAAACTAGATTAGCAAAAACTACAGACTTGCATGGCGGCTTGTGCACCAGGGGCCTGATCCGTCCCATTGGGTAGAATGTAGAGGATGGGGACACCCTCTTTTGAATGTGGACCCCGTGGTCCAATCATTGTGAAATTTGGAGGGGGATCATGGAAGAGCCTCCTGGAGGTACCCTGAAAGTTTGGAGGCTATAACTGGAACTCCCCCCAGGCCTCAGTAAACGCAGGAATGCCCGACTTCCAATTAAAGTCAATGGCGCCATTGTCTTTAATTGGTACCAAAGCCAAATTGGTCCAGATCGGTCCCCTGGTTCACAAGCCTACCTGAAAATTACAAACTTGTTCATAGTTTGTGAACTAGCTGAATATGAAACCATGAAGCAAAAAACTCTGAATCCTACACACCCATAGGCCAGTTACATCAATGCTTATACAACTGTTCATGCCCTCTGTAGGGTTGCTAAGATTGCAGATGGGGCCAGGAGTGTCTACAGATCAGATCAGTGTAAGAATATGGCTGCTTCAGAGGGTGGTGCCTATGATATATATATTTCAGAGGTTCCTTTCAAAATCCCACCCTGTCAGGCTCCAACCCCCAATATCCAGAACTTCTTTCAAAAGCAATTGGTAACTCTATCCCTCTCACTGTCTCATTTGCCCTAAAACTGGAGACTGAATTAACAGGTGCAAATGAGCAATTCCCAATTACATTATATAGCACTTCCCAGACCGTCAAAAGAAATAACCTCCATGGGTGTAAAGTAAGTGGAGCGATAAATACATAGTTCTGCACATTTTATACAAACTCAGTTATACAGATGATGACTGGTTGGAAATTTTTGCCATTCTGTTCTGGCAGCTGGAGATCTGGACTCTCGGCATGACAGGGAGTAGCATTGCATTTGCTTTCAGCAGTTGACAGGCATAGCAGGCAGCCTGATCTGATTAATACCTTAATAAAAGGGCTTGCGCCAGCTAGTGCCAACATATTCTCAACTTGGGGAGGATGCTGAGACATTTAGAAGCCATTTTACCTCTTGAAAAAGAAGCTTAATATAAAAAATATAGACAATAGGGGCAAAACAAGCTTGTCCCACCACTGTGTTACCATATGTGATGCAACAGGCTTGTAGCTACTAAGGCATTTTCCAGATTGCCCTAAAATTCCATTTTCATTCCCATCTTATCAAGGGGGAGGGGGTCCCTTGTGTACAGACAACCTTGTTAACATCTCCATGCCATCCTGGATTTTCCTATCCCCGCCCTCCCATCTCCTAAACTAGTGTTCCCATGATTTTATTCCAGTGTGGGATGAATTCACAAGATAGCCTTTTACTTGAAATATGAACAGTTTCTTTCCATCTTGTGGATTGCTGCCCAAACCTGTTCAGAAAATGTGCATGCCAGTGTTTCAATGTTTCAGTGTTGAAGGGTGCCTGCAGGGAAAAAAATGTTCAGTCCCATGTGGAGGCCTTTCCCTGGCAGCCAAACATTGCCTTCTTCACCATTCCTTCATTCATAATCAAGAGCACACTCTAGTAAGTCCCTAGGTGCCATTTTCAAATGCCTTCTGCAGTCATGCAGTTATCCTGAAAACATGCAGTTGAAGGAAACAAGCTATTGAAAACTGTGCACTAATGTAAGTCATGGGGGGGAGCCAATATTCAACATGAGAAGGGCAACATGAGAAGGGCAACCAAAAAGAGGTAAGTCATGTATACCAGGTATGACTCTAGGGTGTGGTGTGATGGGCATGGAATGTACCGTGAGCTATTGAAGTGCTGCAATGCTTCAGTGCGTGTGCAAAACCAAACAAACGAAAAAACAGCAACCAGAAAACCAGTTCACAGTGTCAGTATGAACAGATGAAACACTGACAGAGAAAAAAGGGAAGAAAACATATGAGTCTGTACTGATCGCACCAATAGTGCACTCAATGGACCCACCACAATACCAACAGAAACCTTGAATATGGCTGCTGTCTGGGAAATGTCCAGTTTGACTACTGCCTGTGTGCCTAATGGAACCAGTGTTTCACTGATCTTAATCTTACCACCTAAGATCCAGCATGGGGTAGAGGTTAGATAGTCAGACAAGGATCTGGGAGGCTTAGTTTGGAATCCCCACTCTGCCATGGGAGCTAACTGTGTGACTTGCAGCCACTCACACTCTCTCAGCCTAACTGCCCAGAGCAGTAGGGAAGGGTGGTATAGAAATATAAATAAACAAACAAACAAATAAATAAATGCAGACAAATAACAGAAATAGATACATAAGTTTGCTTTCCAGTTTTTTCCCCTCTCGGAGTCTCATTTAAACCATAGATTTGATGAGAGAATCAATACTAGCATATATTTCATTCCCCCCGCTTTTTTTAACAAGCCCTGTCTTTGAAAGTTAAACATCCTAGCAAATTGCTCCAACTCTCTTAAAAGGTTAAGTGCTGCTCTGAAATCTGTAGTTTTTTCCTTGTTAGGCAAAGTTGTCATCCATTTTCAGAAGAAGTCTACAAGGAGGGAGATGGGTTTGAATTCAGCAATACATTACAATTATAGCTTTGCTGCTGTAGCTGTGATAACAGTTTTGAACCAAACATCCATCATCCTATTTATAAAGGTGTTCCATTTGCCACTATGACACTGCTTACATGTAGAAACTTACTACATTTAGCTTGCTTTTGAAGCACTGCCGTATTACTTTATTGATTTTTTTTAATCCACCAAACATGCACAACAGAAATTATCTTTGCACACCATTACAGCTTATTAGAGAGCTCGGGATAAATTCAGATATTTTAGCTTTAAAATCCTTTACTGCCTTGGCCCCCAGTACATGGGAGATTGCCTTCTCTTCTATTTTATACCATCCCATTTATTAAGATCTGCCACTGATAATCATTTATCAGGAGAGGAAGTTGGGAATCACCTGCTATGGCGGCTGGATACAATCTGGATTGATTTGATTTCATCATTTCTTTGCAGGTGAGCTTTGTCTATGAGCTGATGACCAATGGCCCAAATGCTCCTGTCCCTCATCTCCCAGCTTGTAACTTCCCATAGTCAAAGGAGGGAGGGAGAAAGGATCAGCCTTCCAGCCATGTACAGTTTTGCTGAGAGTGTCCCTCACTACATAGACTTTGACTGCATGCCTCTTTCAGTGTTTGATGCAAGGCTCAACAGCTTTGCATGTAGGGTTGGGCACAAACTGGGAAAACACCGTTCAGTTTGTAGCATGTGTAGTTCACCATCAAAAACTTTATAACACTGCATGAATAAGTTCAATTCATGGAGTTCATGATGGGTTAGAATCCCCCCCCCCAGGAATGCTACAAAAAGCAACCTCTTTGAAGTTCTCTGACTTGTCTCTACCTGCATTCCAATGTTGGTGAGGATTGACTTTATGGGGTCCAAGTTACAGCCTTCCAAAGAAGGTGCCCCCATATTTCATTATTTCCAATGGACTGAAGTCAAACCAGGGAATTTCCCAGTAGAAACTGAAGGTGGGGGAATTTTTGCAAGCTCAGCAGAAATAGTGCAATGTACCCAGCAGAACCAGTGCCACTGTGACACTGCAAACCCAATAGTCTAACCCAGAAAAGAATTTTTTTTGGGGGGGGGGATGTCAGATAAAAGTGTATAGAATGAATCCCCTCATATGCTATATACACCAGGCATACAGGGAAACTCACCCAGCTACCTGATCCTCTACAGCAGGGGTAGTCAAACTGCGGCCCTCCAGATGTCCATGCACTACAATTCCCAGAAGCCCCTGCCAGCGAATGCTGGCAGGGGCTTCTGGGAATTGTAGTCCATGGACATCTGGAGGGCCTCAGTTTGACTACCCCTGCTCTACAGTCTCTCCAAGTTGCCCCGCACCCCAGCTTCAGTTGCAAGAGTATATGGAACAGCTCAGGAACAAGCCAGTGACATCAAACTCACAGGGAAACTTCACCTGGGCAGACACCCCTAGACCAGGTACTGGAAGCAAGGTAAGAATCTCTCCAACACTCACAACTCCCCCAAATCTCCAAAGGTATTTTCTGAAGGACAGAAAGACAGATATTCTCAGAGATTTGACAGGTGCTCTCCAAAGTTATACCATGACAGCTTGCTGGACACCCCAGCCACATAGACCAGTGGATATTGGAGTTTTCCATTTCAAGTAATTAGTGATGCAGCAACATAAAGGCAGACATGACAAGAGACTAGTGACAGGGGCTCCCCAAAGTAACCTAAGCAGGTCCCCACTGCTGCTGACTTCACAGTTCAACACTGGAAATAAGGAGTGAGGCTTCACCCTAGTTGGGCCCTTTGAGGCAGAGGTTCCATGCTGTGTTTCCAACCTCCTCCTTTTCCTCCTCCCCCCCTTCCAATTCTTCCACTAGTTGATTCCTCTGGCCCATAGTTTCCAAATTTCTTTATAGAGCTCACACTTCCATTGCATGATCCCTACATTCTGGAGAGTAATACTGCCTTTTATCTAGGAATCACACATATAGGTATAGCCTGCACTCTCCTTCCTTACAGAGAGGATGCAACTTGATGGGGATGCCCAACCACAATCCCTCTATTAAGGCCCTGACCCACAGGAGAACAAGCATCCCCTTGGGGACTGGCTGCAGTGTGGAGTGTGCAGTGTGGCTACAGGGACATGATTTGCCCTAACTGGCCATACGGACACAGAACATGTCAGTGGTGCCCTGGAAGGGTTTGAAGACACATGTCATTTGGGAGAGGGTTAGCCAGCCATTAGAGCTGATGTTGATCTCCTTTTCCCCATGCAGGATGTTCATGAAGGAGATGAAATCCTATACCACACTCTACTGCTCCACCAACATGAGAAAATGTTCATTGCTAGTTTGCTTTTAAGAAGTTCCCTGCCTTTCTTGGTGACTATGAACAGCCCAGGGAAAAGAGCCTGCAGAGCTGAGCTGCTTGCATATAGAGAGGTTTCTGATCCCATAGAGCAGAATAGAATGTCTCTTTTTGGTAGCCAGCTGTGCCTGTTAAGCTTTGGATGCCTCCTATTGGTGTTTCCAAAATTGGAGAATTCCAGTCACCCTGTTGCCTTGGAGTTATGTAAACAGTTCAATTGAGCAGAGGCAGTCTGTCTAGAAAATATATCCTCAAACAGCACCAAAATCTGTCAAATTACAAAGCACTAGAGAAGAATGTGACTACTATCTTTGCAGCTCAGCACATATAACAACAATTTTGAATGTATTACCAAAGAAAGTAATAGAGAATTTCATAAGGTAAGTAAGGACCTGAAAGCCTTTTAAGAATGTCTTTCTCTAAGGATATTTAACTTCAATATGGACTGTGAATGGAATTTTTGTAGAGTAAGTGGTCAGTCTGTTATTGGATTTAGATTATTCTCCTGTGTCCTAACTGTGTTGTTTTCCCTATTGCCCCTGTTTTCTAAGCTTTCTTGACCAAACTGGAAAGAAGGAAGTGTGAATATTTTAACAAAATAAAATTCCTTCTAAGAAAAGCATTATATAGCATAAAATCAGCATCAATTTAATCGTGAGAAATTACTCAAAAATTAGGAATGGAGATAATGTATGTAGGAGATGTAATACAATGCTCGTGCAAGGTCTCTATTCATTAAAGCTAAAACAGATTATCAGAACCTCCTGAGGTCATACATTACAAAAGAATAAAACTCTTGTTCTTTTATCCACAGGCCTTAAACCAGAGCTAAGTTGCTTGACCTTGATGCCCAGGGAAAGAAGAAAAATGCATGATCAAGTAGGAAAAGAATGTCTGGAGCAGATGGGAGGACAAGAGGGCTCTTAACAAAGGTGAAACATACAAGAAACATTGAAATTATGGTCAATGCAAAGGTCAAGAAAAATGAGAAATAAAACAAACTTACAAAGATGACCTTCTGTGGGTGGCAAACCACAGACAAATTAATAGTGCAATTATTTCAGCAATTCATCTAACTGGCAGACCCTCAAAGCAAGCACTGTAAAACCACAGACTGAAGGGAAGGCCAAGAAACTACCATAGGTTCTTTCCACAGACTTTACAATATTTCCTCACAAATTCATTTGTAGGTCAACAGGGATGAGTCAGAGTCCAGGATGGGCACAAACTGGCTCACAAACTAAAGTTTGTAGACAATTTTGGCCAATTCATGTTCACAAAATGAACTTCATGGCAGGTCAACCAACATGAATTTTCCATAACTTTTCCAGTAGTTTTTGACAGCTCATGACAATGTGTAAATGGATACATTTCCAGACAGTCTCTTCTGGATCAAAATGTTTACCAAATTTCAACACAACTGGGGTGTGTGGAATTCTCCAGCCTTGGAAACACAATCCAAAGCTTCAATGTCCTCCAAAGCTTCAAAGTCTCTGTTCAATGCCAATAACGGAATTCCCATTCTGCTTTATGGGATCAGAATGCTATACATACCCTCAGTTTAGCTCCACACCTTCTCCTCTGTTGGGTGCTGGCAGTTAGACAGAGCAACAGAGAACTTGTTAAGAACAGAAGACATTTATTTAATCCTGATTGTGAGCACCTCTCCCCTGGTGGACTTCAGGGCTCTGAGTCACCCTGTCTTTCTGCTCACACTGAGCAGAGAAGCTTAGCTACTGGGGGCATCAACTGAGGGCCCCATTTTATACCCTCCTACCCCTCTTGATTGTGAATACTTCTCCCCTATTAGAATTTGGCTGTTAGGTGGACTCAGGGTTCCAAACTATCCTATCTCTCTGTTCATACCAAACAGAGGGGCTTAGCTACTGGGTGTCTTGGCTGAGGACATACATTTATATTCTCCCACCTCCTGATTGTAAGCACCTCTGTTTACCATGAGGGTGAAAGCAGGTACAAAGGATGCTCATTGTGGGGGGAAGACATCCTTCACTCCCTGCATACCACAGGCCCCCATCCCTGGGTACCAAACGTATCTTGCTAGCCCACTGGAGCCCTTCCCTAGCAGAAAATACCCCTCACCCAACACTTACCTCATAACACAACACCTATCCCATGAAAGAACATTTATTTTTTATTTATTTTTTATAATTTTATAATTTATTATTATATAAAGCATTTACAGAAAAGTAAAAGAGAAAAAAAGCGACCAGCTGATATGGTTTGCCATCCTCTTTTAACATACATATTCAATTCCCATCACATATTAATCCTAATCTAGACGTTTTTACCATATTTCTTAGCGAAATGATTGTTTATACATATGAGAGTGTAATCTGTTATAAGAATATATTCTATTATTATCTTAAGTGATATAAAGTCGGTCCCCTTCATATATTGGCCCTGACCTAAGAGTTGCTACTGCTGTCTTGTTAATACATATGAAGTATAGTTTGCTGTCCTCTTTTAGCATACATATTAGCATACATATTCAGTTCCCATCACATATTGATCCTGATCTAGAAATTATTACTATCTTTCTTAGCAGAGTAATTGTTGATACATATGAGAGTATAATCTATTATAAGAATATATTCTATTATTGTCTTAGGTAATATAAAATCAGTTCCCTTCATATATTGGCCCTGACCTAAAAGTTACTGCTGCTGTCTTTCCCACAGGAAACCAGGAGAATGCTCCACTGTTCATCACATCCTTCAGGTGGTCGCAGAAAATGAAATTGTATTTTTTTTCCATAGTTTCGCCTGATGATTCCTATATAGAGTATTTCTGGTGGCCCTTCTGTCAGGGGCAAAGAAGTCTCTTGCTTGATTCTTGCTTGCAGTCACCTTTAAGTAGGCTCTGTATACTTTGTCAATCTGGATCTCTTCCTCTGGTCGCACAGAGATATCTCCTGCGTGCTGTTGCCTTTGAATAGACTCTATTTATTTTGTTAATCCAAATCACTTCCTGCTCTAAATAGACTTCCAGGTTTTCGGTGCTTTCCTTCCTTAAATCTGTTTTCCCAAGTTCTTCCAAGGTGCTTTTGATTTTTACGTCCCTAGCTCTCTCCCCCTCCTGTTGATTAACTTCCAGACATTGAATTCTCGTTTGAAGTATTGCTGGCTGAGCTGTGTTCTCATCAGCTGCCTTTTCCAAACCGTCGGCTCTGTCCAAAAGCCCTTTCCTGGTCTTTTGGATTTCCTTTTCCACCTTGTTGACTGCTTTCAGTATCTTTGAGTTCCCTTCGCATAACAAATGGAAAAGCCGTGCCTTAGTTAATTTTTCCATAGTTCTAGGCAGTCACAAATTATAAACAGAAAGTCTCGTGAGGTCTCGCGGGAGCTCGAAGGATCCAAAATTATCAGTTTGTCGATCTCCTTATAAAGTCAGCGTCCCCCACTGAACTCTCTCCAACAAATCTTTAAAGTCTCTCTTTTCTTTAAGCTCTTTCTTTGTTTGATTAATGAGAGTTTTCAGCTGGGAGCCTCCCACTCAACGAAAGGATTCACTTGTAAATTGGTTGAGGAGGGGGGGAAGAGCTTGTGGGGAAAAAAAGGAAAAACCAGAACACTCACGGTCTTTACTGTTGCAGACTTCGGCTCCTGTCAGTCTGGTAAAAGATGATCTGGGAAGAATGTAGGGTCAGCTGATCGTTTCAGGCTTAGAAAGTTATTTACGACAAGGGCGCCATCGTGACCTTGAGCACATGCCGGGGCGATCCGGAGAACTCAGTCTCCACGGATCTGTAGGACCCTCAGGATGCCGTTCCCGGTTCCTGGGGCGACCGGTGAGCAAGATTTGCGTATCTGCTCAGGTCTGCCAGGTGCGGTTGCTCCTGACCCTCAGCATGGCTTAAGAGCCGGGCAGAAGCCTAGCTAGTACGGCGCCATCTTCAGTCGTTCTCCTGAAAGAACATTTATAACGTAGTACCTACCTCATGGAAAAAGATCCACCTCAGCAAGTTCTACCTCAACAAACATCTGCCTTTACAAGCATGTCCCTGTTTGACTATTCTGTTCCACTGAATCTGTACAATTCGCCATAGGTGATCTCTTATTTGTAAAATGTGTTCTGCTGTCTAGGAGTGGGCTGTGACCAGAGGATCTATGTGTTTTGATCTGATGGGGCCTGGGAGCATTTTGGGTTCTGGTGCTTGCCAAGGGTATCTGCAAAGCTTCTGTGAGGTTACTTTGAGGAGCTCCTGTTGAAACTTTGGGGATATCTACCTTTCTGAGTTTCCAATCCTCTCTTTGGAGACTTGAGGGTTGCCCTGCCAGCTCAAAATGTGTTTCCACTCCTTTGCTACTGTAACAGGCTGCACTTTAAAATGTTATATACCCTGTATAAATAGGTAATGGGCTGTGAAGTGTTAATTTCTTACTGAGCCAGAGTGTCTTGAGTAGCTGGCTGCTCCAAGAAATTTGATTAGTTAGCATCAGTTGAACATAGAAAGACTTGAGAACTAAATACTGAGGAGAGTTCAACCTAAGTCTATCTCTGATGATGAAGAGTTGGGTGCTGACAGAGTCTGAATTCAGCCCTTACTGAGAAGAGACTAGTACTGATGAGCCTGTGTCTAGCCCTGCTGGAGAAGAGTTTAGTACTGATAGGATTTGCGTTTAGCTTTGACTGAAAACAGATGGAGAACTGGGGAGGTCATCAAGAGGACTCCAATTCAGACCACAAAAAGGATAGATCTTTGCTCTTTTGAAATCCAAAGAATTAGTAAATTTTGAGGAAAGTACTAGTAGGATTAGTGAAGCAGCTGAGGTACTGGGCAGAAAATCCCTGCCTTCTGGAAACCAAAAGAGCCAAATATGCTCAAGAAAGTATATTGATAATACTTTTATCATAAAAAACAAGTTAATAGTATAAAAGAGACCCAAAAGAAGAAGAAAAAAGAACCATACAATGGAATACACATATAAAAAAATCATTATACATTCCTGGATGTATGGAATATAAAATACTTCTCCCCACCATTCTCCATCATAATTTTCAAAACATTCTGTGTAAAATAACATAATCCTTATTTCAAACATTTTAAATTTCAAATTTCTCAACTAATTTCCCAACCATGTCATTAATTTCATAACATTCCATATTACATATTTTGTCATTTCCACATACTAGCAATATATTTCAGTATATCCAAGTCCAAAAGAAATTTTACTATATATGTCACAATGAAAAACAAAGGATAATTTGGTTCAAAATCCACTTCCATAGACGGTTATATTCAAAACCTATTCTCATTCTTCTTCTGCATTGTAATATACATTACAGTACATTTATATACAGTTGTTTTAAAACAGTTTCTCATTTAAAGTTTGTCTCTTTTTTGCATAGTAACTATTTAATATCTCCCCAAATTTTGAAATTGTTCTGTGTCTCTAATAGGTTTTGCCATTACTGCATACTCGGCAAGTTTATTTTCCCATTCTTCTAGGCTCATACAGAAGCTTTGCTGCACAGATTATTCTAGCTGCTGTCACCATACATTCCAATGTCTCTTCACATTTATCATCAGATATTTAATAGGATTGGCGCCTATTGCACTTCTATACTCTTTATAATGTCTTTTTGTTGTGTTGTCTATATCATGTTAAATTTATATCCTAAAGGGAATCTAAATTCTTCAATATGTACTATTACATAATGTATTGATTTTTATGGATCCAAAATTGTAAAAACCACATTATCTATACAACTTTTTATTTTATATTCTCCACTTTTATTCTTTTAATTCTAGTATCCTGTGTAATATTTGTTGTTAAAGTTTCTATTGCTACAATAAATAATAAAGATGACAATTGATAGCTCAAACATGTTTCTTTTTTGATTGAAATTGTTTCATTTAATTTTTCATTTATTAAAATCTTTACTTGTTGGTTTGATGATATAGTTAATATCCTGTTCCAGAACTCCAAATCACAGTCCATATTCTGAAGTACATTCAGTAGAAAATTAGATTATCAAACATTCATTTTTGCATCCCAAAATAAAAATGCTGGGTTTTTTTTCTTATTCACAAATTCAATTATAAATTCTATATTATCTTTCCAGCTCCTCCTTGGTACAAAGCCTGTTTGATCAGCATGTATTAAATTTTATATGCATTTTTAAAAATCTTTCTGCCATTATTGTGGTGAAGATTTTACATTCTACATTCAATAAATAGAAAGGTCTATGCAACCGTTGCATCACTGTGTTCTTTGTAATCACTGTATTAACATTATATAACCCTCCTGCCACATCAGAGATGCAGCCTTTCCTTCTTTTATCACATTCATAACTTTTTTTGCCATGCTATCATTAAAACTTAGGGATGGTATAGCCACGTACTCCACCACTGCATGTGGATTTTTTATTATCTATTGGCCCCCAAAGGTTTTTTTAACATCCTAATATCTCCCTGTTTCAGCACGACTGGGCTCATAAAACTGAAGCATTCATAACCTTGAAAAAATGATTGGGTCAACCAATGATTTTGTTAATAAACTGGAAGATAAAATTACTGGATTGAAACAGACAATGGGAACTTTTAAGTAATCTTAACTGATATAGTTATAAATGCTGACAGAACTTGAGGCTATCAGACAGATGCAAGGGAGAACTATCTAAAAGCCTATTCCCATTCAATTTCCTTTTTTGATTAATATTAGAATATATTTAAATATGTTCCCACTGCTGTAAACCTGCTTTGGAGACTGCTGCACAAACAATGGTTAGCAATGAGGCTGCTAAGGTAGCATCCCACAATATGTTGCTGTCATCAAAGCCTGATACGATCTAGGAATTCAACTAGTTCTGAAGGTTGCTGAAGAGTTGCTAAGATAATGCATGATGGGACTGTTTTTTTGCCAGTTCATGAAATGTCTATGCAGCAGCAAGGGGGTATAGCCAGTGTTACACAGCCAGACTAGGATATTAGAGACTCAGATTAATATCCTTATTCTTTCATGAAGGTCACTGGATGTCCCTTGGGCAGTCACTCCACCCCAGACATACCTATCTTACTTGACTATTGTAAGGGTAAAATGGGGAACAGAGAACCAGAAATGCTGTTCTCCTTAGAGGAATATTTATTTTTTATTTATTGCCACTTTCCTCCAACAGCAGTTAAGCACAATGACTTCTCCTCCTTCACTTTTATCCGCACAACCACCACATTGTGAGAGAGGTTAAAGTGAGTGATCTTGATGGACCCAGAGTGACCCATGAACTTGTTAGGAGGCTACATTCTGGTATTGATTGAAGCTTGACCTGGATGGTCTTGTCTTGTTCCAGTGCTGGCCTGGCTGATAGCTTCAGCAGGATCTGAGAAACAAAGTTTACCCTCAGCTTTGTGGTAAACGTTGACAAAAGGCTGAGCCAGATCTGAGTCTGTACTGTGCCTTCCCTACACCCCTAATGGCAGTGGTCAGAACTGCATTACAAACATTTAATGCATTCTGTGGGCCCTTCAGGGGCCCTCCAGCTGATTTGGGTCCCCCAAATTTTATTCTCAGGGATCAGAGGATCCTACCCATTACTGTTGTTGATTTCTGAAAATTATATGCATAACTGTTTTGTAGAGGGTATTGATGACTTGGGGCATGGAAGGCAATCTCAAAGGAACATTCTTGCTCTCTCCATAATATAATTTTTAAAATATGTGCATCAGGCATGATGGCTTGGTGAACTTCATAAAATAAATACAATCATATGATGAGACTTACATATTTATTGGTCTACAAACTGACCCAGGGATGGTTCTCTGGCCAATCCACCCAAGCAATAAAGGGAATCCGTTCTGGTCCACATCAGTAAAGAGGCAGTGTGTAAGCACTTAGAGGGTAATGTGGAGCTTAACAAATGTCAGCATGGATTTCTCAGGGATAAGTTCTGCCTGACTAGTCTTATTTCTTTTATTGATAGAGTGACTAGTTTAGTAGATGCAGGACATGCAGTGGATATAGTACGTCTTAATTTTAGTAAAGCCTTTTGTAATGTCCCCCATGATATTCTTGTGAGAAAGTTAGTAAAAAACAGGGGTGGACAAAACCAGAGTCAAATGGATTTTTAATTGGCTGGCTGATAGTATGATGGCCCATCCCTGGCTGGGCTGGAGTTTCAAGCTATCTCCTGGGGAGGCCAGAGCTTGGCCTTGTTCTGGCTTTGAAGCTGGCAGAGTTCCCAGCTGTGCTTGTTATCAGTTCTTGCCAAAGGCCTACAACAATGTGAAGGAATGCTATGCACAGAGTTCAGGCAGCCATTTACCAGTCAAAGCAGAGACAAGGCAGGTCAGCACATAGTCCAAAGTCAAATGAGAGGTGGCAAGGCAGCATAATCAAATCAGTCCAGGAGTCAAGGGCAGGCTGTAGTCAACAAAGTTGAGGGTAGTCTGGGTCAAGAACAGGCAGGTGGTCAGGCAAGACAGGAGTCTGGTGCACAGATTTGGGCTGGGCAGCAGGATCACTCAGTGCACCCAACCTGAGCATAAAGTGCCTCAGCCTCAAATAGGCATGGCCAGAGCATGTGCACAGCACTTGAAAGGACTCACAGGGAAGACTAGGTCTTTAAGTCCTGATCCTGAAAAGACTCAGGTGTGTCCTCTACCCCTTGAGGGTGGCAAGCAATCAGCCAGGCCCCTTTCCAACTGAGTCTTAGATCTGGTCTAAGAGGTTCACCACTCTCCTGTTTCTTCCTCCTGTCCAAGGCTTCTCAGCAGGTGCTTAGCTGAGGATCCTTTTCTTCCACCTCTGCCTCACCACCAGCCTCCACAGGCTGACTCCTGACAGACAGATAGATCAATGGTTCATCTTCATCTTGGAGGGAGGTTATCAATAGAGTACCACATGGTTCTATGTTGGGAGCGGTATTATTTAACCTTTTCATTAATTATTTGGATGAGGCTATCATATGAGGTACATTGATCAGTTCTGCAGATGACACTAATTTGGGTGGGGTGGCTAATACCCCAGAAGAAAGGAGATCTGGATATACTGGAAAATTGGGCCATAGTCAACAAAATAAATTTTAATTAAAGTATTCATTAAAGTATTACATTTGGGTAATAAAAATGTGATGCATAAATACAAGACGGGGAAAGGGACTTCGACCTGGTGGAAAATAGGTTGAATATGAGCCAATAGTGCAATATGGCAGCTAAGAAGACTAATTCAATATTAGACTGTATTTCTGGGAGCATAGAATCTAGAGCAAGAGAAGTTATAGCACCACTCTATTCTGCATTGGTTAGACCTCATTTGGAATAGTGCATCCAGTGCTGGGTGCCACAGTTCAATATGTTTATACTGACAAATTGGAATGTGTTCAGAGAAGGGCGACTAGGATGGTTGAGCAGTTAGAATCTGTGATTTACAAGGAGAGGTTGAGAGGGTTGGATATGAATAGCTTGGAAAAAAGGAAGGCAAAGAGTGATATGATAGACAACGTGTTGAAGAGAGGGCCAACTTGGTTACTTCAGCTTTAGAGACAAGGATTAGGAGCAGAGGATTCAAATTACAGGAAAGGAGGTTCCACTTAAATATTAGAAATCATTTGCTGATGCAGAGGGCTGTTTGTAGATGGAATATGCTGCCTTGGATGGTGGTAGAGTCTCCTTCATTGGAACACTTTCAGAGGAA
The DNA here is from genome assembly GCF_049243985.1 of Paroedura picta. Lineage (NCBI taxonomy): Eukaryota > Metazoa > Chordata > Lepidosauria > Squamata > Gekkonidae > Paroedura > Paroedura picta. The sequence goes on along the minus strand of NC_135373.1, from coordinate 60,099,603 downwards.
ATTGGATGAGCACCTTTCAAGTGATTTTTAAGTCCCTGCGAAGGTGGGGGGGGGGGGCTGGCTTGGATAAGTCTTTGTGATTCTGATATAGCTTATTTGGTCAATATAATACTTTGAAATTTCACCTTGTGTATCCTCCCCAAATGAAAACACCAATTGCTTCCGATCAAGATGCCATGTGTGCACTTCACATGGACCCTACTTGCTCCCTTGGGTGATTATTTGGGAGCTGCAAAGTATCTGAACTGGGACAGATTCTCCTAAGCAAAGTATCATAGCATTTTGAACATGCAGGGGATTCCTATTATTGTGAAGCAGGATGTTCTCATCTCCTTGGTGATCCTGAAAGGGGAGTACCTTCCTTTTGAATCATAAAAGCTAGAGATGAGAAGCCGTTTGAAAAGAGCTTTTGTTTGGAGGCAGCACGAAGCATTTTATCTTCAGTGCTTGGCTGGCAAGTCTTACACAATTATGTTAGAGTTGATTTGCCATTATCAGGAGTCAGAATGACCTTGCTATTTTAGTTTGACAATGCTAATGATTCTAGATCTTCCCTTTTAGCACACTGCATAAATCCTAGATATTTAGCTCTAAATGGAAATGTGTTAAAGTGGTCTTAGAATAATAAGCAATTGTGAGTGTTTAATTCTGCAATATCTTTCTAGTCACTATACAGCTGAGTGGCACAGATAAACACATTTTCTGGGTGATAGAAGAAATCTCTTTTTTCTTCGCATCAATGAAGGTCCCTGTACAAAGACAAAATATGAGCTCTAGGGTCTATTTCTACCAGCTACATGCACATCATGACATGAGACCCTCTTGTTTCTCCTTTCTTGTAGCAGCCAATCTTCTGGAGGGAAAATGTAAACTATATCCACAAACCTTCACTTTGTCTTGATTCACTGGTACTCTGTAAAAAGGTAAAGGTAAAGGTATCCCCTGTGCAAGCACCGGGTCATGTCTGACCCTTGGGGTGACGCCCTCCAGCGTTTTCATGGCAGACTCAATACGGGGTGGTTTGCCAGTGCCTTCCCCAGTCATGACCGTTTACCCCCCAGCAAGCTGGGTACTCATTTTACCGACCTCGGAAGGATGGAAGGCTGAGTCAACCTTGAGCCGGCTGCTGGGATCGAACTCCCAGCCTCATGGGCAGAGCTTTCAGACTGCTGCCTTACCACTCTGAGCCACAAGAGGCTCTTACGGTACTCTGTAGTACAATGCAAACTTATTAGAATGTTTATCGCTGGCCAAAATTCAGATCTCAATAATCAGCATGACTGATATCTATTGTTATCATAATTTGTTTCCTAGTGTCATTTAACTGTAGATATTGTTGAAATGGCCTTTGAGCACAGATGGTCAATAACCAGCCAATGAACCTTGCACTCAACTCTCCAGTTGTGATCAGGGAGCTGGTCAATCACCAAGCACATCAGATGTGTCTAAATGAACTTGGAAGTATCTGCTTGCCATTTGCTATAGTATAATTCTTGTATTTTCCACCACCCTACCACTCTTGTTGTTGTCTCCAATTGTCATAAGAAAAAAAAAACATTTCAGATACTTTTTGGTTGAGACTTACTACTAAGATATCTGTGTCTATCATAAACCTAGCTAACCTTGTGATCAGTTCTTGTGATCCCTTCATGATACATTTTTCTGACTATGTAGATACATAAAGGCAAGTAACATGCCTGCTAATTAAAGGATGCATGTATCCAGATGTGCAAGCTCAAAAGTGGGATGAATGGTGAATCACTTTAATGATCTGGTCACAACTCTAGGAGATAAATACCTTGTCTCTGGTAATGAGGAATAGTTGGTTTGCAGGTTGTACAGGTACAAAAAGTGGCCACAAACTGCAACACAAATATATTACTTATTACCAGGACATGGCCTGTCAATGTAGCACAAGCAGTTACAACTCAGGTACAAAGATGGTCAAGTCCAGTGCTCAAGATGAATTGCCATGTTGTCAAGACAATCTGATAAGGAGCTTGTCTTGCATATAAGCAAAGGATTTTGATCAAGGTACATTTGCCTGGTGCTGGTGTTGAAGTTCTTGGATACTTTCCTTTGAGTGAATTTACAATTGAAGATAGCAGGGTAAGAATTCCTACTTTTTCTGCTAGGGTACACCCAATTGCATAATTCACCTGGATTTATTTGTAATTATGGTACTGTCCCGAGACTGTTCTGGGAGGTTCCACTTCCTTGCTGCACTCAGAATCCCTCTAGAGTTCCTTTTTTTTATCTCTTACTAGTAAAACCAGACCAAAAAAAACCTCACTCCAGAGCCCATCTCCGCTATTTATCTGTCAATTCATCTCCTTACATCCAGGTATAGTGCGGCTTCCTGGGTATCCAAAAGCTATAAATAATTCTGCATGTATCTATTTTTAAATTTGCATCTGACCTATCAAGAGAAATGTGTATCAAAACACATTCTGAGTGCAAAGATCTTTTCTATCACCCATGAACAAAAAATCTTAAAGAAACTGAAATATATAAAATATTTCATAATAGTCCATTTTAAATGTGTTAGTAACATCCCATTTATAAACCATTTTGGGCCTACAAAGCCTTTTCCAATTTGTATTGTAAAATGCGTTATTTCAGTAAATCTTACTGTATCATTATTACTCCTATTTTAGAGGTGAAGAAACTATTTATTTTGATGTAATTGTACAACTCACTGGCTCCGAACTGCACCCAAGGTATCTGTGGGTCATGCAAACTGTTTAAAAATGAGCCAACAAGAATACAATCTGCCCTAAACCCCCTAGTGAGTCCAGAGCTGAGCAGATCTCCCAGTTTTAAATTTAGCTCTAGCCATTAAATTACAGTAGTGGAGTGAAAGTTCCCTAGACTTGGCATTTTGCAGCTATATTGTCTAGTCATTTGGCATTCATTCACCTTCAAATACTGTGGGAAACATTCTTTGGCTTACAGTTGATCTCCAGTGCAATGACACTTAATTTGCTTGTGGCACTGGAAGTTCTGCATACTAAGAAGAAGCAGATTTATTCAAGAGTGAGAGATAGTGGTGTAAAATTGTAGAGGAAAACATGCCTTTCTGCTGTGCTGTCCCACCCTGCTTTTGTCTACTGACCAAGACTAGGGGAAAGGCGTGGAAATATGTTGTTGTACCTATATGCCTTCCTCTGTGGTATTCTTGTAGTCAATTGTTGATAGCTTTTCTTGTTAGGAGATTCATACTGAATGGCATTTACTAGAGGCTTTCTAAAGGCACCAATTGGAATAGGATGTTCAAAGGATGTTAAGAGCAGCTGTTTTCAAAGTAAACAGATCAGGGCTATTCATCTTTCATTCTTAGTGCTTCTACTCCCCCCACCCCATGAAAGAAACTAGATAGATAGATAGATAGATAGATAGATAGATAGATAGATAGATAGATAGATAGATAGATAGATAGATAGATAGATAGATAGATAGATAGATAGATAGATAGATAGATAGATAGATAGATAGATAGATAGATAGATAGATAGATAGATGTGTGTGTGTGTGTGTGTGTATGTGTGTGTGCGCACACCCAGTAATCTGGAGGCAAATACTCAGTGAATATTTCTTTTTACAGAGGAAAAAGCAACATTTATGTCTGAATCAACTTGGAGGTTGTAGCGACTCCCTGCCGATTCTTTAATAGAGAGGGGATCTGAATTCACTCTTCATGAATAAAAGAACATAATGGGATAAGCATTTGCTTTCTGCAAAAAGAGAACAAGAAAAGAAAGACAGGAGAGGAGGGGAAGGGAACAGGAATTTAAAAGACAGTATGTTACAGTTTCATCAAAAGTTCAAGGATATCTGAGTAGGTATGCAAAAGTATGTGAGTATATAGGTTAAAAGCCATTTTGTGCCTTCATCCCACAATGCAGAGACAAAACACCAATCATATGGGTTAAGCTAGGTTGTATATAATCACAGAATCATAGAGTTGGAAGGGGCCATACAGGCCATCTAGTCCAACCCCCTGCTTAACACAGGATCAGCCTAAAGCATCCAGTATAAGTATCTGTTTGAAGACTGTCAGTGAGTGGGAGCTCACCACCTCCTTAGGCAATCAATTTCACTGCTGAACTACTCTGTGAATTTCTTTTTCCTGATATCAATCTGGTATCACTCTACATGTAGTTTAAACCAATTACTGCGAATTCTATCCTTTGCTGCCAACAGGAACTTTTACCTACCCTCCTCTAAGTGACAACTTTTCTATTACTTAAAGACAGCAATCATATCCTTTCTCAACTTCCCCTTCTCCAGGCTGAAGATTCCCAAGTCCCTCAGCTTATCATCATAGGGCTTGATTCCCAGGCTCCGTATCATCCTCGTTGCTCTCCTCTGAACCCTCTCAATTTTGTTCATGTCCTATTTGAATTGAGGCCTCCAGAACTGCACACAGTACTCCAGGGCTGAATCCGCATGGAGCATTTATTCCAATCCCAGGTTGATTCAATCCCTGCTGTCTACACTGAATCCGATTTCCATTTTGATTTTGGGGGATTTATATATTTCATCTGCAACAAGCATGATTGATCTGGAGTAACCGTACCTCCCCCCCTCCCTGATATCCTGGAGTGGATATAGCCCTTGATATTTGAAAAATCAGCATGAGTAAGCGTGCAGCTGTCTGCTTTCCCAAAAATAACTTGCTACCAAGCCTCCAATGCTGTAGAAAAGTCCTGACTGGCCAGGGCATCAATTCCTGGTTCCCAGGTTGCAAGGCTTCCCCTTTAAGGGAAAGCCTAACTTCTCTCAGCAGAAGCTCCAGAAGCCCTAACTTCTCTCAGCAGAGATTTTCCTCTTGAATTTATTCCCCCTCCTCTGCTGTCTCCAATCCTCCCCCCCCCCACTTCAAGAAAAGAAAGAAAGAGCTTCCTGCTGCACTTGGCTTGATAACGATAACGACAACGACAACGACAACGACAACGACAACGACAACGACAACAACAACAACAACAACAACAATAATAACAACAACAATAACAATAACATATTGGATCTATCGCTTCAAAATAGCGCCCATCCAGCAGTATCTCTCAACCAGGAGCCACCCTTGTTTCAAACTAGGCCAGTCTTACTGCCAGCCTTACTGATTTTAGCCTGCACTTCCAAACTATGACAGGAGTTTCTCAATTAGTCTACATGCCATTCAGACACCTAAGGCATTGCTGCTTGACACCAATGGTATCCCCCTTCCCAAACCCTTATCCTGAGAGGGTACAGGGAGAAAGCTTTGTATACCCCCAGGGCAGTGGTGGTGGTGGTGGGAGCCAGCAAACAGCTCTTCTCATGGGAAAGATGCTTGCCAGCTTGTGAAATCAATTCCCCAAGTACCCTGAAAGTGTGCAGAAATAAGGCACTGTGCACCCTCCAAAGGTGGGGGAGAGGAGAGCTGGTAAGGAGCTGTCCACATGGGAAAGATTCTTGAAGGCTCCAGTGCCCTGTCAGGCAGCAGGGAGAAGGCTAGCATCCATTGCATTCTGGGATACAACGGGCTTCACTGCTAGTAAATAAATAAAAATAAATAAGAACATGGAGCAGGCAAAAACATCAAGAGTTCCCCATGGCAATTTGAAGCCTATACTCAAATTCTAGGTATACCAGCTAATCTCAACTTTTTTGTTTAATAAGGAAGGTGAATGGATGGATGGGCTAGCAATGTTTATGGACTTTGAATGGTTCACAAATGGGCCTGCAAAAAGTGTGAAAGTGCTCCTTTTAGTCTTTGTGCTGCTGCTTGGAGGGCTTGGTGGAAATGAACAATGCTAGTAAAAGTTTTCTTCCCAGCATTCAAACATTTTGTGTCTGTTGAGACTTTGGATTGCAGAGAGCATGTTGGGTATAGCTTTCCATCAAAAGGAATTGTTGCACAACCTGAGCTACTGATGTCAATGGTCATAGGATATGAGCCACACTGGTGGATATATCAATACCCCTGAAACAGAAATCACCATGACCATATAGATCACCATGATCATCTAGATTCCTTCTAGGGCCTACCTTATACCATCCAGAGCCAACCAAACACTATGTGGAAAACAAATCACATTTTGCATGAATCTATGGGTTTCTTGGTAACCACCCCTTGGGATATTGCCACCTAATCTTCCCCTCTCTTCAGATTTTGGAAGAATACCTTTTCCTTGCTGCAGTTCATGTCCACAAATCAACCTGGCATTTGATTTATAAAGCAAAACATGCAAATTGCTTTAATGGATAATAGCCCATATCAAGCATACTATGGTAGTTATACTAACTAGAGAATGGCTGTTGTGCATCAACTTTAAAGAGCCCACCAAATTAGAAAAGTATTAATTTTCTTTTCTAGGTGTCATGATAACAAGCACAGAGACAGGTTTACATAATAAGGTAATACTAGGTTTATGCCTTTGCATAAACCAATTTAATCTTCCAGCCAAACTCTACTTGATCTACACCAATTAACCAAAATATCTGTGACCATTATATAAATACAAGCATTAAGGGGTCCTGGGAGGAGTTTGGTGTGACCGTTTACTGGCCAATCAGGTCACCTGTATGCCCTTGATTAGCCGTCTGCCCAGTGGTTGCCTGATCAAATTACAGCTCCTGCCCCTAACCATCTCCTATGGTGAGTGATCTGCCAGGGTTGCATCGGGGCCCTTTGGCTTGGACTGTTGTAGTCTATTCTCCTCTCTCAGGCTTTCCTACCTCAGTTCTGCAAGCTCAAACCAGGTCTGAGGGGCCATTAGGAATCCAAAGCTGCTCTAACAAATATTCCCTGTACTTTTCCTGATAAAATATGGACTTTTCATAATCCCTACCCTCTTTACTTCTGGCCCTTCATGCCCCCTTGAACTTGCTGGGGTCTAATTTTTTCATGAAGGTATGCCCAATACGGAGCTACCCAAAGAAGTGGGCTATACAGAACAAAAATGGTCCATCCTCAACATGCTCCTAAGAAGCTTGAAGGGGCCTTTAAAACCCTGGAAGCTGGTCTCAGTGGGGCTCCCTGCAACAGATGGTGACCAGAATGCAGGGAAAGGAGAGTGAGCCAGTCAGAGGAAGACCTCGCTAAGGCCCAGCTTCCTCGTGCTGTGGGAATTCGGAGAAGAAACCCCTCCAGTTGGGGGTGACTTGAAGATTCTTTGCCAAATATTTCAAGGTTGGACCTAATTCGGCAGGACGAAACAGATGGAGGAGGTAGAAGAGCGGTGCTAGCATTGGTCTCTGAGAGCCATTGTGGGGTAGCAGTGAAATAAAAGCAGCCTCTAAACTGGAGAGCTTTCTCAGCCCCACCTACCTCATAGGGTGTCTGTTGTGGGGAGAGGAAGGGTAGGTAATCTTAAGCCATTCTGAGAGTCCTTTGGGTAGTAAAAAGCAGGGTACAAAAAAACCTAAAAACTTAAGTACCCTGTACCAATTTACTTCCTAATTTGGCTCACATTCTGCTTGCCTGATGTGTGCAGCAAACCAATTTACTGATGGGCAGTTTGGCAGTTTGTAAGCAGCTTCACCTTTTGGACGGGCTAGTTTTTCAATCTACTCAAACAGAACAGAACTTTGCAAGCAGGGGCATTTTGAATGTGTGTGTTTTTGCAAAGCCTGATGGGAGCCATTTTTCCTTCACCTCATTCCAAGCTGGTCCACAGTGAATTGTTTAAATATTGATCCAGCTATTAGTACCAGTGATAAATGAATCCTAAAGAGAATTAGCAACCACAGCCACTGAATTCCAACAGAGGTGAGATGAGGAAATCTAGAGCTCAGCTCACATCTGATCATGATGCTCGAAAGCAGCATGTTTGCCTGCTGAACATATTTGACATGTGGTTCTCAGCATCACTAGGTAAAGGTAAAGGTATCCCCTGTGCAAGCACCGAGTCATATCTGACCTTTGGAGTGATGCCCTCCAGTGTTTTCTTGGCAGACTCAATACGGGGTGGTTTGCCAGTGCCTTCCCCAGTCATGACCGTTTACCCCCCAGCAAGCTGGGTACTCATTTTACCGACCTCGGAAGGATGGAAGGCTGAGTCAACCTTGAGCTGGCTGCTGGGATCGAACTCCCAGCCTCATGGGCAAAGCTTTCAGACGGCTGCCTTACCACTCTGCACCACAAGAGGCTCTTTCTCAGCATCACTACATTGGGTTTAATACAACCAGCTCACATTTGCCTATGGTCTCTCTAGAAAGTGGGCATATGACTTGGTACTAAACTTGGCTCGCTAGTGAGCAGGTATGGCCCATTGAAGAAGAAGAGGAGGAGGAGGAGGAGGAGGAGTTGGTTCTTATATGCCACTTTTCTCTATTAGAAGGAATCTCAAAGCAGCTTACAATCGCCTTCTGTTTCCTCTTAAAAGACTGCTCAGAAGTCCAGCAGCACTCTTCTCTATATTGACTTGCAGGCATTCTTGGGGTGGAAGAAAACTATTGTACATGCAAAACAGGCCATAGCTTTATTAACAGTTAACTCTTTGGGTTTGTTGGTCAGCAAGGCGTGAGGAAGCCTGTACCCAAATCCTTAGACCCTCAATACCGCACAACCCTAGCGGCGCCGTGGAGTCCCGTTCCAGTATCCTGCTGAGCCCATGGGTCCCCTGCTGCAGAGTATCATTATTATGGTGAATGTCTGGGGTGCCTCAGGAGGCATGGACCTCCCTCAACCCACCCCAGGTCACCCAGTTCAGTGAGCCCTTTGGGCTGTCCCAGCCGGGATAACTCTACTCAGGCTGATGCCTCCTTCCAGAGGCCACTTAACTTTGGAAGTCCGTTGCCCTGCTCAGACTTCCCATCCCCTAAACAGCCTCCATCCCCTTGCTACCCCTGCCAGCTGTGACAAGATAATACAGGAGTGCAAAAACCAAATAGTTAACAATAATATTGCAACTTTGTCAAAATGATATAATTGGGCTGGAGTGGGAATCGCTTTGCTTGGCTGCCATAGGAGAAAAAGGCTGAACTTGGAGCACGTTGCACCTTTTAAGGCACAGCGAGCCCACCCCTCCCTCTGACATGGTGTGCCAGAGGGTGCTTTCCCTGCCCTCTGCATTCCAGCTGAGTACTTTCCAGCCCGGCCTGCCCGCCGCCACATCAGTGGTGGAGATTAGGTAAGTCTCAGCTGTATTTATGGCAGCAGCTTGCTACACCGTGACTGTGCCCATAAAGCTACAGGTGATTTCTGTGAGGCTCAGCAATCACAAGTGCACCTGGATTTGTAGACTTCCGTTTATTACTGTAATCCTATTTCCTCTGAACAAACCACTCTGAATGATTTTCAATGGACTTTGTTTGTTCGTTCAGCTTTGCTTCCATTGTATGGCATGGATATTACTAGCAAATTGCTTTGCTTTGAAGCATTTTTTCTTTCTTTAAAAACCTCCACTGACTCACAGAATCATTTTTAACATAGTGCACTTACCAAAGGTGAGCTTTTTCTCCTAGTTGCACACTGTCTACAACAAAACCCCTTTCCCCTTATGGCTGAAAAGACAGTAAAAAAACAACAACCCAGAGCTGTCATTTGTTGACAGCCTATATGAAGAAAGTATCATTACTTGGCATTACCACTGACTTTGTTTTACTAGAGGGCAATTTTAAAAGACTACATTAAGCAAACATTTATTATTTTGTAAATTATACATTATCAGTAAAAAAAACTGCCTATATTTGATAAATGTTTCTCAAAGAACAAGCTCAGGGGACAATGATAGAATCTTAACATGTAATATCTCAGGTTCAAATCCTGGCAAATCCAAATAAAGGAATGTAGGCAGCATGTATTCTCTGCAACTCTAAACATACAATACTGTCTAAGTGGGCAAAGGATTTTACTTGGTACAAGAAAATATTTTTGTTGACAGTAATAAATTCATTTTCTGTCAAACACTCAGTATTATACTGAAGATTTGAGAACAGCTGGCATGCATTTTTGTTTTATACGTTTTTTATTCAAAGAACAGGAAAAGTTCAAACTTTGAGAAGAAAAAGAAGAGTTGGTTCTTATATGCCACTTTTCTCTCCCCAAAGGAGTTTCATAGCTTAAACTTAAACTTAAACTGAAGCCACAAGGGGAAGGAGACGTTCAACATAGGGAGTGTAAGGAAGGAGACCGATCGGGGGCAGCCCAACCGGCAAGGCCAGCTCATAGGGAACCAAAAGTAAAAGGATTCAGATGTCTTTATACTAACGCCCGAAGCATGGGCAATAAAAAGGAAGAGCTGGAACTTCTCATGCTGATGGAAAGGTATGATCTAGTAGGCATCACAGAAACTTGGTGGAATGATTCTCATGACTGGAATATAATAGTGGATGGATATGAACTGTTCAGAAAAAAAAGAATACATCAAAGAGGTGGAGGAGTGGCACTGTATGTGAGTAAAGGGCTTACCTGTCAGGAAATTCTAGTGAAGGAGAGTATATCTACAGTGGAAAGCATCTGGGTGAAAATAAGCGAGGGGAAAACAAACAGTGTGGTGGTTGGTGTCTGCTACCGACAGCCTGACCAACAAGAGGATGCGGATGCTGCACTTTGTGAGCAGCTTGAGAAAATATCCAAGTGGCAGGACTTTGTCATCATGGGCGACTTCAATTTCCCAGATGTGTGCTGGGAAACAAGCTCTGCGAAGCGTCCTCAGTCATGCAACTTTTTGACCTGCCTGGCTGACAATTTCATTTATCAAATGGTAGATGAACCCACAAGAGGTTCAGCCATACTGGACTTAATACTGACCAACAGGCAAGAGTTGGTGGATGAGGTGAAGGAGGTGGGGACCCTAGGGGGAAGTGACCATGTCCTCATAGAATTCCTTTTGAGATGGGGAGGCAAGGAAGCTTGTAGCCAGACGCGGATGTTGGATTTTTGTAGGGCAAACTTTAATAAACTCAGAGACATGGTGAGTGTCATACCATGGACGAGAATGCTGGAAGGGAAGGGAGCATGTGAAGGGTGGGTGCTATTCAAACAAGAGCTATTGCATGCTCAATCAATGACTATCCCAGAAAGACGAAAACACTGCAGGAGCTCTAAGAAGCCTATTTGGATGAACAGAGAACTTCAAGAGGAACTAAGAAAGAAAAGGAAAATGTTCAGGAAATGGAGGAAAGGACAGAGCTCTAAAGAAGAGTACCTACAGGTTACTAGGCACTGTAGATCAATCATCAGAAAGGCCAAAGCTGAGAGTGAGCTGAGATTGGCCAGGGAAGTCCATTGTAACAAGAAAAGATTTTTCAGTTATGTGAGGAGCAAAAGTAAAGTAAAGGAGGCAATAGGCCCACTGCTGGGTGCAGATGGACAAACTAACGGAAGATGCAGAGAAAGCTGAAAGGCTTAGCACCTATTTTATATCTGTTTTTTCCCCACAGGTCAAAGGGTTTAGGCACATCTAGAGATGGCAGTAGCCAAAGGATAGTGTCTGGGTGGCAGGTTGACATGGATAGAGAGGTTGTCGAGAGGCATTTAGCCGCACTGGATGAGTTCAAATCTCCTGGGCCAGATGAAATGCACCTGAGAGTGCTCAAAGAACTTTCCGGAGAACTTGCAGAACCCTTGTCCATCATCTTCGGGACCTCTTTAAGGATTGGAGATATCCCGGAGGACTGGAAGAGAGCAAATGTTATTCCGATCTTCAAAAAAGTGAGGAAGGATGACCTGGGAAACTACAGACCAGTGAGTCTGATCTCTATTGTGGGGAAGATAATGGAGCAGATATTAAAGGGAGTACAGAGGAGAGCGACGAAGATGATCTGGGGCAAAGAGACCAAGCCCTATGAAGATAGGTTGAGGGACTTGGGAATATTCAGCCTGGAGAAAAGGAGGTTGAGAGGGGACATGATAACCCTCTCTTTAAGTATTTGAAAGGTTGTCACTTGGAGGAGGGCAGGATGCTGTTTCCGTTGGCTGCAGAGGAGAGGACACGCAGTAATGGGTTTAAACTACAAGTACAACGATATAGGCTAGATATCAGGAAAAAAAATTTCACAGTCAGAGTAGTTCAGTGGAATAGGCTGCCTAAGGAGGTAGTGAACTCCCCTTCACTGGCAGTCTTCAAGCAAAGGTTGGATACACACTTTTCTTGGATGCTATAGGATGCTTAGGGCTAATCCTGCGTTGAGCAGGGGGTTGGACTAGATGGCCTGTATGGCCCCTTCCAACTCTACGATTCTGTGATTCTATGATTCTATGATAGCGGCTTACATTCACTTTCCCTTTCCTCTCCCCACAACAGACACCTTGTGAGGTAGGTGAGGCTGAGAGATCCCTGATCTTACTGCTTGCTCCCCAACCTTTTTATCACCAGGGACTGGTCAATGCTTGACAATTTTACTGAGGCCAGGGGGGTAGTCTTGTGCCGAGGGACATTGCCCCCACCTGAGCCCCTGCTCCACTTGCTTTCTCACTGCCTACTGGGGGGGCACTGCCAGCAGCTGCTGTGCAGTGCCCCGCTGAGGGTGAGCCCCAGCTATGGCAGCCGCTGGAGAGCGCCAAAGGTGACCGGTGGCAGAGTGACAGGGCAGCCCACGAGACAGCAGCCGGGGAGGAGGATGAGGAGGAGCCACGGCCTGGTACTGACTGATCCACAGCCCGATACTGGTCCTTAGACTGGGGGTTGGGGACCACTGTCCTACACCACCAGAAACATCTGCCATTCATAAAAAGAATGGTTGCATAGCAAAAAGTTAACTCTACAACATTTGAACTTTTCTTCAATATGCCCTTGTGCCTTCTTATTTTTTGCAAACTAGCAGAAAGGGATCAGATTAAGTATTATTATCTCCTTAATATTTATTCAAATTTGTTATAACATGGCCAATTACAAGCTGCCTAAGGGGTTTCAATAAATGCTTCATCAACCTCTCTGAAGCTGGTCCAATTAAACATGAATGAGTCAAAAACTGGACTTGTTATTTTGCTAGTATCTATAGCTTCCCAGTGGGTTTGCGAGAGGAAAGCAATGAGCAGACAGTATGTGGTAGTCTTAATAGCAGCAAGACAAGTAAACAAACAAACAAGCTGAGCAAAGAACCAAGCCAGTCATTTTTTATATTTTGGCATTCAGCTCGGCTCTCTCTTCCAGAACTGTAAAAATGGTGTGAGGATGTGGGGGTGGGGGAGCTGGTGGACTTTTATGAGTAAGATGCAAATAAGAAACCCAACTAGAACTAGGCAAGGAGATCCTCAAAGGACTTAATAAAGCAAAACAAATACAACCCCCCTTGTAGATTGGATGTACTCTTTTTTTAACCTTCAGTTAGCAAAATAATAATAATAAAGTCCTCCCAGCCTCAGAATTTGGGTCTAAATATTTATGTATTTATTTTCAGAATTTTAGCTTACCCTTCCTCAAGGGCTCAGGGTGGGTTACAAAAATTTAGAAATGCAGTCCAACATTTAAAATCTCAGCATTAAATAAATTATACAATAAGATTATAAAATACAATAAAAACCAAAATAAATATATAACTAACTACACAATTTGCCCTCTTCTGCCTCCTGTCTAGGGAGAGCAAAGGGACAGTGCATGTCAACTCCTATGGAGTTGGCTTGATGGAGTCTGGATCTGAATCAGACAGGGAAGCCTTCTTAAATCAGATGTTTCCTAGGCCTCAATCATAGGCCTGAGAGAACAGCTCTGAGAAACTGTTTAAGCTCCCGCAGGGCCCTGATTTCATCAGGCAAAATGTTCTACCAGACTGAGGCCAGGGTCAAAAGATCACTGGCCCAAGTTGAAAGCCAGTTTGAATTCTTTGGGGCTGTATATCCTGAGCAAATTCTGATCATTGGATCTAAGTGATCTTTGGAGGACAACTACTAGGGAGAGGCAGTCCTACAGATACAAAGTTCCCAGACCATTTAGGTCTCTAAAAGTTAAAAACAAGACCTTGAACTTGATTGTCTTTATTCAGGAGCCAGTGCGGTTGGAAGAGCACTGATGAAATGTGTATACTCCATTGGGTCCCCATAAGAACTCATGCTGCTGTGTTCTGAACTGTTGAAGTTTCTGGAACAATTTCAAGGGCAGTCCTGCATAAAGTGAGTTACAGTACTCTAGCTTTGGGGGTGACCAGTGCTTGGATCACAGTGCCTAGGTCAGGTGCCAGCAGGTAATTTGATAACTGTCATAACTGGTCAAAGTTGTAGACATTGGTGCATGTGACATTGGTGACCTGGGTCTCCATAGACAACATGGCATCCAGGATCAGACTCATGACAATCACTGAAGTTGTTAGTTGAACTACATCAAGAGCTGGGCATTTCACAGTCTTACCTAGGGCATGCTGACCCAGCCAGAGATCATCTATCTTATGAGGATTTAACATCAGCCAACTCTGCTTGAACCAGTCCACCATGGCCTCCAGACACCTAGGGGATGGAACAGATGGCTGTCCATAAACAGATACAGCTGTCATCATCATATTGATGATACCCCAGCCCAAACTTTCAGATTAGCTGGGCAAGACGATAAATATAGATGTTAAATAACACTGAAGGCAGAATAGCTGCTTACGGAACTTAAGTTTTCAAAACATACCGCTTGGTGGATCTCTCCCCTACTATAACCCTGTGTCCTGACCTTGAAGAAAAAATTGCAGTCATTTAAAGGCATGAGCTTAAATACCCATGTTAAATCTAGGCAGTGGGCTAATTGATCATGATTGATAGTGATGAATGCTACCATTAAGTACAACAAAAGTAGCATCAACTCATCGAGATGCAGCTGTTTCTAAAGGCCATTTGTGAGTGCCACCAGAGATGTTTCCACCCCTTAGGCCAGGCTGGAAGTTGGATTGGAATGGATCAAGGGTCAATGTTGCTTCCAGGAAACTATGTAGCTGATCTGCAACTGCATGCTCAACCATCTTACCTAGAAATGGAAGATGCTAGATTGGGTTGGATTGAATGGATTCTGCATGGTTATTTTCAAAAGCAGCCTAACCACAGCCTTCTCAAGTCTCTCCCGGAAGGTCCATAGAGTTAAAGGTAAAGGTAAAGGTATCCCCTGTGCAAGCACCGAGTCATGTCTGACCCTTGGGGTGACGCCCTCCAGCGTTTTCATGGCAGACTCAATACGGGGTGGTTTGCCAGTGCCTTCCCCAGTCATTACCGTTTAAACCCCAGCAAGCTGGGTACTCATTTTACCGACCTCAGAAGGATGGAAGGCTGAGTCAACCTTGAGCCAGCTGCTGGGATTGAACTCCCAACCTCATGGGCAAAGCTTTCAGGCGGCTGCCTTACCACTCTGCGCCACAAGAGGCTCTCCATAGAGTTAGGGGCAGATTAATAATTTCCTGGAATGGGACCTGGATCTCCTCACTACCAACCTTCATTAGCCATGAGGGACATGGGTCAAAGGGACATGCAGGTCAAACAGCTGTCAGAGTCCTACTCACATTGCCTATGGAAAGTGAACTCAAGCAGTCCAAAATGGAACCTTCCCTTACTGTATCAAAATCAGCAGATGTCATGGGGAGTGCCAGGATTTTCTCTACAAAAAGCCTGCTAAAGCCTCGTAGCTGATGTCCAATGATACAATTTTGGGCAATCCTGTAGCTAAACACATCAAGGATCAAATTATTTGGTATAATCATGCTGGGCACAAGCTAGTGGAGGCAACAGAGGTCATGAAGTAATCCCTTTTCATGGTCTTTAATGTCATCTCATAAGCCTTCATAAATATCTTATGTTCTTAAAATTTTCTCTTGAGTTTTCCACCAAACTTGCTCCCAGCATCTCATTTCTTGTTTCCATTCATGCAGCTCTAAGGTATATCATAAAGATGGCTTAAAGTGGGAATAAAAAGGGTGTTTGGAGGGCAATGTCATCAATGGCCTTAGGTAGAAAGCAGTCACAATCCTCCACAAGTGCATCTACCGAGTCACAAAGAATATTGACTCAGGCCTTCAGGACAAAGTGGGCCAACCATGGTACTCTTGTAGATTGTACTGGACCAATATTTATCCCCATCCCAAAGATCAAATCCAGAGTCTGGTCTACTTGATGTGTGGGACCAGTAACAAATTGGGAGTGTCCTAGTTTTGCAGTGACAGACAACAGGCCATATGCCTGCATGGAGTCAGTTTTGTCAGCATGGACACTGAAGTTACAAAGGATTATCAGCCTAGGGAGCTGCAAGGTCCACCTGGTCATCCATTCCAGAAGGTTTGGCAGTGCATCTGCTGGTGCATTAGGCACTCAAATTAAGATCATAATGCAGTAAGTTACAGAGCCTATTTCAGATGCTTCAGTTTGGTGAACCAACTCTGCACAATGGAAGAACAGGCTACCTTGATCCTCCAGGTATGCATAATCATCATTGTGTGCTGCATTTGCTAGTGTTAGTATGCACAATGGAAAACTGATTTTTTTTCAGGGTACATATTCACATATGCCAAATGGGTAAAGGCATTATCCTAGCCAGCTTGGTGTAGTGGTTAAGAGCTGTGGCTTCTAAGCTGTGTTTGATTCACCGCTCCTCCACATGCAGCCAGATGAGTGACCTTGGGCTTGTCACAGTCCTGTTAGAGCTGTTCTCACAGAGCAGTTTCACTCAGAGCTCTCTCAGCCTCACCTCCCTCTCAAGGAGACCATTGTGGGGAGAATAGGGGAAGGTGATTGTAAGCCACTTTGAGACTCCTTTGGGAAGTAAAAAGTGGGGTAGAAGAACAAACCCTCCTATCTGTAAAAATGGCAACTGTACATATTGAGAAGATTCTGGGTAGCATATGCTCCTGTGTCATGTGATTCATACACCTGAACTGAACATCTGTAATGGCCTACTAGTGTGCTGAAATTAAGTGCTACAATTAATGTCTACTACATAATACTGTGATGTATAAAGTAAGCAAATGAATCCATATGTTTTGCATTCATCTATTGCTTTAAAAGCTTGCCTGGATGCTGCAGGGATGAATTATCCCTTTAACAGAATTCTGAATTATTTCAGAGAAGATACGTACTGTTGGACAATATTGATTTTTTTAAAAGTTAATTTCAAGCATAGACAGGATTTGGAAAAGATGATAGTAGTGGTGAACAATATTTCCAGGGGCACCAAATACATTGACCCTGAAAAATTACAACTTCATCACACACCATGATGAAAGATAAGTCAGGACTTTTGGATTCACATCTTTATTCTTGGGAATATCTTTCACATTTTATTTTTCTGGGTATTCTCATATTTAGTTTGTTGATGCTTTCTTTTGATGAATGTTTTCACTACATGAACAACACCTTAATTGTCTTTTTTAAAAGTAATGCATCATCCTTCTTGTTACTGATGCAAGATAAATGCCATATGTTGTTTATCTAAAGATGAAGTAAACTCTCCAAAAATATTAACTTTCTTAGATATAAAGGTAAAGGTATCCCCTGTGCAAGCACCGAGTCATGTCTGACCCTTGGGGTGACGCCCTCTAGCGTTTTCATGGCAGACTCAATACAGGGTGGTTTGTTATTCCCTTCCCCAATCATAACCATTTACCCCCCAGCAAGCTGGGTACTCATTTTACCAACCTCACAAGGATGGAAGGCTGAATCAACCTTGAGCCAGCTGCTGGGATTGAACTCCCAGCCTCATGGTCAGAGTTTCAGACAGTATGTCAGCTGCCTTACCACCCTGCGCCACAAGAGGCTCTTTCTTAGATATATGTACTTATTTTTCGCTAACCATCTGATCGAGTTCTATAAACCTTGAAGTGGAATTCTGAGGAAAGTTGCACCCCTCTAAGTCCATTGAGACCAAAGGATTTAGAAGGGTGCAATGCTGCTTAGAGTGGCATTTATACAATTTAGCTTTGCATTCAATTAATCATGGAAATACCACGGAATTGTACAAGGGGGAGCAGAGTTGAAGGCTAGCAGTCTTTTCCTAACTGTTGCATATTTCCTTGTGTTAATGATTCCTCCATTCTCTTGTCCCCAATTATTCAACAAATTTTGTTCACAAAAATCTTAATAGCCTTTGGCATGGGACCACATTTTATACTGCCTTAATTGAAGATCTTGCCCTGATCATTTGCTGTGCAATACATATGCATTTGATGTAAAATGTAAGTAACTAGAACAGTTATTAACTACAGAACAAATGCAAATGGATTACTTAATGTACTTCTGTAGTGCATGTATTTTGAGCCAAAGAGATGACCTTTGGATATTATGAAGACGTGTGGAAAAGCCATTTACTGGAATGTTTTAAAGGGGGGGGGGGGTTGAATTATAGGCGTTTCCTAAAAATTGGGGGGAAATATAGTGGAGCGAGAGGGTTGGTATAAATGTTTATTTTACTTTTTAAATATATAGGCTATATAGGTTATTTGGCAATCTGAAGGTGATATGTACATTATTCAAGCCTTCTTGGCTTCCTTTCAGTGGGTATCATAGAACAGAAACCAGGACATCCTTTTTTAAAGGGCAGTGCTACCAAATGGCAACTGTCAGGTCATGGACAAAACAAGAGACTGAAGTGAGATGTGTGGATCTGGACCAAGCCATCATTACTCACTAGCGATAGGCACAAAGAGGCTCACAAATTAAAGTTCATGATGAATATTGGGCAGTTCATGGTTTGTGAATTAGAGTTCATGGTAGATCAATGGACACAAACTTTCCAGCAGTTTGTGGTGGTACATGAACAGATATATTTGCAGACAAACTATCTCCATGCATACCAAAGTTTTGTCAAACTTCATAGCACCAAGCAATTTCAAGTACATTTTTTGGGGGGAGGAAGATTCTTCAGCCTTGGAAATACCAGTAGATGCCCTGTGCGTTTGGTATGTGTAGCTTGCACTTTTGAACCAGTGCCTGACATTTTCCCCAAAAGCACTTTTCTTGGAGACAACAGGAGCTTCCTAAGTTCAATTTGCACATAACTTGAGGAGTGTGTGGAGGAACAGCAGAGTATTTTTACTGAGGGCAAAAGAAGAAGGGGACGACAGAGAATGAGGTGGCTGGATGGAGTGACTGAAGCAGTCAGTGCAAACTTAAATGGACTCCGGGGAATGGTAGAGGACAGGAAGCCTGGAGGATCATTGTCCATGGGGTCACAAAGGGTCGGACACGACTTTGTACCTAACAACAACAACTACTATAACACAGACCTTTCCTACTCAAAGCAAGTCTAGTATGTTCAGTTTTTAAATTTATATTTATTTAATTATTATTTAATTTCTATCCCTCCATTCCTGTAAACTGGCTCATGGCAGATAACAATAATAACAGCCCCACAGTAAAATGCCCATAAAAACCCCATCCCTGCTCACAGAAGAGACATCACACCTTGGGCGGTTAATAGGGAGTCATATAGATCATATTCGCTGAAGGGGGAGGCCCAGATCTTAACAGCCCTGGCCTCAGCCAAAGACCTGGCCAAAGAGCTCCATCTTACAGGCTCTGGTGCTTATTCCCTGGTAAATGGGCATAGGGTTGAATGTCAGATTCCTTTACCATTCGGTGTGTTTGAAAAAGAACCTCCCTGCCTCACTAGGAAGTTTTTTTCAAGGTTATCCTCCTCACCGATATCCTAGTTTTATTTATAGACAGGGGATTCTGTGGATGTGAATTCATTTGATCTTCTGCCTGCCTACCAAACTGGTACATTCCCAACCACCTATGCTGTGCCAAAGACTATAGATCTTATTTTATCAAGCAGAAAACATAAGAGAGTATTGTTTTATAAATGATTAAAGAGTAGATCTGCTTTTGGCAATGACAGACAAAATAGATGCATATACTAGCCATGTAATAGGTAATAATTCTATGAAATGTGAGTTTATGGAAACAATTTTATTCTCATTGGATTGCAATGGAATAATGTGCTCATTTTGCTTGTTAAAAGAGATTTTAAAACCTGACAGATGCTTGCATGCCAGAAAAACACAATCTCCGAATTTGCTCTGCTGGAGAAATATAGATAGCAAAGGTGCAGCTAGAAAGGCGAAAGATTAATTCTTTCCCTGAAATAACGACAAGATTATGCTGTTTGCTGTCCTTGCAATGCACTTCTAGAATTCTTCATTTAGGCTACCTTATTACTGGTGACAAATGTAGCTGGTATTCTGCATGCGGAAACAAAAGCAGCAACCATTTGTCAGTGAAATCTATGTTATAATTTGTTTCATGCTGTCCGCAGATGTCTGAGACAAGCTGAAATATCTGTGTCCTTGAACAGATGCAAGCCAGAGTGTCTGTTTTCAAAACTGTAGTTTCATGGATGTAGATCTGAGTTGTGAGACATGACGCATTTTACTCTACAGTAGCCATGTTAAAGCCACTATTGTCTTCAGATTGCCACATACTGGCAGTTCCCCAGTTTAGGGCAGCCTGCTTGGCATCTACCATGCTTTTTCTACAGTAGCTTGAACTCTAGAGCCAGCTTGGTTTAGTGGTTAAGAGTGGCAGCTTCTAATCTGGCAACCTGCCAACAAAAGTGCGTGAATTTCAATACTTTCTCTGTATAGTCTAATATAGTAGCTATTGGTGTTGTCCAGTATTTGTGTGCCTTCAAATAGGATTCTATGTCCAAATTGGTTTAGAGCCATGGTCCCCAACCACCTGGCCGCGGCCCTGGCAAATGGCTGCAGCTCCCTCTCCCCGCCCTCCCCCAGTAAGAAACTTCCCAAGCTGCAAGCAAATTGGCCACAAAAGCGGCCGATTAGCTTGTGGCCCGGCAAGCTTCTTTTTGTGGGGGGGGGAGGGAAGCAGGGTCGTGCATGCACGTTTGAGCCATGCATGGCCGAAAACATGCATGCACAGCACATCCACACATGCATGCATGCGCGGAAGTGCAGTGCATGCTCGTTTTTGGCTGTGCATGGTGCATGCGCGGCTCCGCGGCCAGGCGATTGCCCTCCCCGCTGCCGCCGGTCCGCAGCCTGTAAAAGATTGCAGACCTCTGATTTAGAGGATGTTCTGTTGACTGGCTAAGTTAGCTAAACAATTCCCGTCACTACACTCAGTGGCAAGGCTCTTAAGTAAACCTTCTCTGTCCAAAACTATGCCAACAAAGGGAAGGTACACTCTTCCTACACCAATATAGATCTGAGTCCCATTGTGATGAATGGGAAATCTGATATTGGCAAGCAGCATTTGTGTTTCCAAGGCTGGAAAACAGTACCCCCATCATTGTCTAATATTTTCTTGCTAGAGTTTCTGAGTGAATTTCATTTTCCAAACTGAGCTGAGCCCAAAATTTTGGAAATTTCCTTGGAGACCACATGCATGCTGAATGTGACCTCCCTAGCCCCAATCCAGACAGAATTCAGCACAATTTTTTTATTTGTTATTTAGATTAGTTTTTATTAGCCATCGCTCCCAGCTCATTGCTGTTTACATTCAATTTTAAAAACCCAAACAGAACACAGTACAAATACAATAAAGTACTAGCAGCAAGATCCCCTTTACATCCCTCCCATCCATACCCAGCAACAACCACTACCACCACCCCAGCCACTACCCCAAAGGGGCACTCCTGCCCAGATGTCCTGCACAAAAGGCCTGTGCAGAGAGGGATCTGATTTTCCTGGACTCAACTGAATGCCTGGCAGAAGAGCTCCAGCTTGCAAGCCCTGAGGAACTGTGATAGCTCTGTCAGGGCCCTTAGCTCTTCTGGGAGCTCATTCCACCAGGTTGGGACCAGGCCTGAAAAGGCCCTGACCCTGACTGAGCCAGGCATACCTCTCGGGGATCAGGAACAACCAACAGATTCAGACCCACAGAGCAGAGTGTTCTGTGGGGAATATAAGGATACAAGCAGTCCCTCAGATAAGCTGGGCCCAGGCTGAGGATGGCTTTAAAGGTAAGAACCAAAACCTTAATCCTGATCCAGAAGCGAACTCGTAACTAGTGCAGCTGCCTCAGCACAGGCTGGATATGGGCCCTCCAGGATGACTTGTGAGGCTCCTAGCAGCCACATTTTGACCAGTTGCAATTTCCGGGTCAGAGATAAGGGCGGGCCCACATATAGTGAGTTACAGAAGTCTAATGTGGAAGTGACAGTTGCATGAATCACAGCAACCAAGTGGTCTGGGGTCAGGTAAGGTGCTAGTAGCTGTGCTTGGTGTAGATGATAAAATGCCACTTGGGCTACTCTTGTGACCTGAACCTCCCTAGAAAGGGAGGCATCAAAGATCACCCCTAAGTTCCTAGCGGTAGGTACAGCCATAAGCTGCATCCCATCCTGTGTGGGTAATTGTGCTTTCTGGGTCTGCCCCCTTCTATCCAGCCACAGGACCTCCATCTTTGAGGGGTTGAGTTTTAGGCAACTCTACCTGAGCCATCCAGAAACCACTTCCAAACATCTAGCGAATGTTTACAGAGAGAAGCCCAGCCATCCATCTACCAGGAGATAGAGCTGGGTGTCATCTCCATACTGGTGACAGCCCAGCCTGAAACTCCGGACCAGCTGTTCCAGAGGGAGCATGTAGATGTTAAATAATGTAAGGGAGAGTATCACCCTCTGTGACACCACAAAGGGGTGTGATAAGTCCTTTCCCACTGCTACCCTCTGTGTCTGGTTCTGGAGAAAGGAGACTAGCCACTGTAAGGCCACCCCCTTAATCCCTGTCCCAGTGAGGCAGTGAGTTAAAAATTCATGACTGACCACATCAAATGTAGCCAACAGATCTAAAAGCATCAGGATAGCTGAACCACCCTAATCCAGCTGGCGCTGGAGATCATCCATCAATTTTTGGCTCATCGTGCAGTTTGTGCACATCCCCCATTCTTACTATCAGCAATTTTCCAAGGCCTCTGGAAGAAATCATCCTAGCATTGCAACTAGGATCCTTGAACTAGAGATGCCATATTCTGAACTGGAGACCTTATACATCCAAATCTACTGCTGAGTTATGGCCTCCCCTCAAATGGCTTCAAATTGTCATGTGAAAGAGCCTTTGGTGAAAGAGTAAAAATGGGTAAATTGGGTACTGTAACAAATGCCCAAAATAAGACCTGAACAGAAAAAAGTGAGGATTTACAATATACTGTAACAATTTAATCCAGTTTCCCAATTCATACTTCAACAAGCATAAAGATTTATTTTTTCCTTCAGGCAAAGTCTGACTTTGTCTTGGCCACATCTGAAGCAAAAATGTCTTGAATCTATAAATCTGAATCTTTATCACAACAGAAACAGGTCCTTTTTTCATCTCAAAGGCTGACAGATGATGTAACCCCTCAGGTCCCATTAAGTCAACCTCAGTTATTAGAGTTCCTCATTATAAGAATTCACCACATCATGTTACTTTGACCACTGGAACAGATGGAGATCTAAGCAGTGACATACAAACATTCTAACTGGGAAAATGTAAGCCCAAAATGCCTTGACTTGGAATGGTCAGGTCTCATCAGATCCTGGAAACTAAGTAGGGTAGTCTCTGGTTTGGACTTGGGTGAGAGACTACCAAGGAAATCCAGAGTTAGAATGCATTGACTGGAAATGGCAAACCACCTCTAGCCTTGAAAAGGCTACAGGGTCACAATAATTTGCTACAACTTGAGGACACTTTCCACCAGCACCGACTTGGAAAAAAAGACAATTTTGGGGGCCTCTAGATTGGGACAGATGGGTTGGGACAGATGTTTATGAGAGCCCATGGTAGGCTGAAGAATCAAGAATAGTTTGATGGAACACAAAGCCTTACAGATGTTTCCAAAACAGAGTAGAAAGATTTCTTCCTTTGCCTTTCTCTGTTTAGCTGCAAAGCAATTGTTCTCTCTTAACATTACATGCATTCTATCCTGTCCTTCTACCAAGGAGCATAGAGAAGCAGATATCATTCTCTCATTGTTATCTGTAAGGTAGATTAGGCTGAGAGAAATGAGCAGCTCATGGTTACCCAATGAATTTCATGACTGAATGGGGACTTGAACCTGGCTCTTCCAAAGCTTAGTTTGATATTGTCACCACTATATCAAATCAACTTTGCCATAGAGGTTCATCTTCCAAAGAAACCTTTTTTTTCCAGAGGAATTGTTCTCTACAGTTTTGAGGTCAGTTGTAATTTCAGAAGATCTCCAAGCCCTTCCTGGAAGCTGGCAACCCTAGTTTACCTGCTCTTTTTAAGTACAGATGCCAGGGTTTGAACCTGGGATTTTCTACATGTCAAGCTCTGCAGGCAGCCCCGTCAGCTCTCTTCTGAAGCAGGGCCTCTGGTCTAGTTAGCAAGGCTTTGGGAGTGCTGATGAGTGTCGACAACCTGGGGCTAGCACACTGGCTTGTACTTAGTTGACCAGCTGGGAAGTAATCAGGCTCAAGTCTCCTGCTGCCGGAAGCTGAGTTCCTGTTGCTGCACTGACATTTGGCCAGAACCCCATCAACAATTATTGTTCTCACTGCTTCATATTTCAGCAATGGTTAGCTACCAGTTGCATGCAACCAGTCAAATATCTTGCTTCTTTTGTGCCATCTTGGCCCAAGCCTTCTGCCATTGCAACTTCAGCAGAATAGGAACATCCCCGGGTGGCTAATTCAGTGCAGTGAAGGCCTCATGACTATTTCAGGGGGTGGTGACAAGACCCTCATGTAGTTCAGGTGGAATGGCCACTAGTGCTGCTGAACCATTGTCAGTAAGTGCCTCAGCCATGTTACATTTTCTCTGGTTCAGCTGGTCTTCCTTGGCTGGTGGCTTTGGCCCCTCAGTCTCTTCCTTTGAGAACTCGTGAGTTGCTGAACTGGATATAAGGAGCCATGACACCATCACAGAATCATAACCCCTCCCTCTATGATGAAAGTGGGTCAGAAGATGAACAAAAATGAAATTAGGATAAATAACAACTAATGGAGGAAAAAACAGTGAGTCCTAACATTTTTGATATAGTGACTCACAAGTCCAAATTGACTTGACATGCTCGCCCTTTTAACAGCAAAATAAAAAAAACCAAGAAAACTATAAAGGCTTAAAACTCACTTTTACAGTTTTATAGTTTGCAAACACTAATTTGAAGACTAAATAAAATAACTGACATTCATAAAAGGTTATAGTACAATACATGTTAAGAACAGTCAGTTTCTGGCAAGTGAGTCCAGTTGGGTACTAGAAATTAATGTCCTTATAGTGTCATTGGACTCCCTACAATAAACTAACATAGTTAACCTTCTTGCATTATATTCGATAAAAACCACAATGGACACTTTTTTCTTCTATGGTATATTTGAATGTAGACAACAGTCTGAGTGTTCTATTGGATAACCATATTAATGATCCACAGGGAGCAGGGTCAATCTCTTCCAATCAACCAGTTCTGTGATTACAGTGATGATGACATTAGTTGCCAGAGAACTACTGAACATTTCAAAGATGGTGGGGGTAGAAATCCCACATTAATCCCTCCTACTTAGAAATGGTACCAGACAACAAGGGGTCCCTAGTGGGGGGAAATAAAGCCACAAATCAGCATTTATTAAATGTGCTGGGAAACACTTTGGACAGAGCTCAGCAGAGGAATTAGCCTTGCTATTGTGGTATAGATATGACTGAGCATAGCCCCACTAGGTTTTATGGGCCAAAATTAAGTATCAGCAGGAAAGTGTCTAAGCTGGCAACACAGGATAGGACCTAATGGTTTAAATTTTATGTAGAATGGTACCAGCTAGATATCAGGGTGGGGGTGGGGATTCACAGTCAGAGTAGTTCAGCAGTGGAATAGGCGGCCTAAAGAGATGGTGAGCTCCCCCTTACCAGTGCTCTTTAAGCAGCAGCTGGACAAATATTTATCATGGATGCTTTAGGCTGATCTTGCATTGAGCAGGGGGTTGGACTAGATGGCCTACATGGACCCTTCCAACTCTATGATTCTATGATATTCTATAATGCTGCATTCCACCTTCTGCTATGAACACACAAACTCATAAAGCTGCCTTCTACTGAATCAGACGTATGGTCCATCAAATTCAGTATGGTCTATTCAGGCTAGCAATGGCTTTCCAGAGTCCCAGTTATTTCACATTACTTACTGGCACATCTTTTAACTGGAGATGGCAGTGATGGGATTGGATTGGATCTGGCTCCTTCCGCATGCCAAGTTGATGCTCTATGACTGAATAACAACCCCTCCTAAGCCACCAAGGGTATCTGAAAGATACAGTAAGAAACTGAAGTTACTTTCAATCCTGGTGTCAGTTTTATATGCAACTCACTCCTATCTTCTGAGCTACAGCATTAAAAACTCAAAACACATAAGACTGTGGCACATTATCCCTACTACTCTCAATTGACACAGTCTGAAGGACAATATTTCTCTCCATGCATTCAAAATATCACTAAATGTTGATAGGTGCTTTCCATTACTAAGGAAGTTGTCCATGGATGATGTATTGATTAATATAAGAGCTGCTTGTTACTATGGAGGCTATGGGAAATGTTGTCACAGATGTTGCATTCATGTTCTTTAAACATTAGCATAACATTTAGGTTACTGCTGAGAATTAAACAGATGCTGACTTCAAGTCATTTGGAGAGGGAGCATACGCATTTTTAATATAATTAAATAATGGTATTCAGTGGTGATCAGTGATACACCTGAAGCCATTGCTGATCCATAGGGTCAGACTACCTTGGAAAAATTGCCTTCTTTATTTTGATGTCACTCAATTAAAATAAATTTGAAGCTAGGCATCTTTGTACAGTCATCCTTCATGCTAGCTATACCCCTGCAATGTCAGTGAACTCCAAAGCCGTGTAGGTGACACTGTTCATCTAACTTCCCCACCTGATATATAGGCCTGGGCACATCATGACCAAGTGCAAAAGACCCTGCTGATTCCTGCTGTCTACGTGGATCTCATGCAGCAGAGCTATCATCTTCTGCATCCTTTCTTTTGGTAAAAATAGCTGGATTGACAGTATGTAAGTCTAATAGCGATCGAAAAGAGAAACCTTTTATGGCAGCTTTCAGATGTCTGTAAGATTACCTTGCAGATAGTTCATATTCAAACAATGGTTAGCTACCAGTTAATCAAAGCAAGCTGACTGTCTTTCTGCCAACAGAGAATCTGAACTGTCCAACAACCTGGAAGAGAAATGAGAGGGAGATGGTAAGGATGAAGAGAAATGAGGAAATAATTGAATGGTTTTCTTTTTTTTTAAGTTATTGCTCACTTGTTTCACAAAGTATTTCTTCAATTCCTGTTCTACCTTGAGTGTTGCTGCCAGAGATCGTGAACATTTGAAAATACATATCAGGAAGTATGCTAAAGCTGAGTATATGCTGGTTGCCTCTTTTGAAAAGTTGACCTGACTTTACTAGTCCCTGGAATATTATCTATCATTACATACTCTTTTTTAAAAGTTGGCAGGATACACTTTGGACAAACGAGTGCAGTGCTTCCCCTTTCCTCCTCTCTTTCTGAGAGTTCGCCATAGTTTGGGACACAAAGGAAACTTTTGACTCATATGGACTTTGCTTGCTTCCTTTTTTGAAGCCAGTCAGCGGTTGTTAAGGCCAGAGATTTGACTGCCTTATCTCTTACTTCACAAGCATCAGGCTGCCAAGCTGCTGAAAGAATTATTGAACTTATTTTCCAGTCATGTCCTAAAGCCTCTAGAAATTCCAGAGAACTTTTTTGGGAGGGTTCAGGATAAGTTTTTGTATTCAGCCCAGTGACATCTTATTCTTCTGACAGCCATTTTCTATATTAGAAGTCTAAAAATACTAAGATGTGATGGTTAAATTCACATTGTATTTCCTTACCATCAAGCCTATACTTTGCTTCTCTCCAAGCCCAAAATAGAATCATTTAATAATATTACTACCATGAGGAATTTTTTCTCAGTGACAATACTATGTAAATATTCACTTTTATCACAAGGTACCTGAAGTTCTCATATCCTTGTTTGAACTCATCTTGACATTAAATAAATAAGATGTGATTTATTCACTGCTACTGTTCCTCCAAACAAATATTGTACAAGTTATGTTCTGCAGTCATGACAGTGAGATGAATCCTGAAAATAATATATGTTCAAATAATTTAGGCACTCGGTAGAAATGAAAGCCAAATATTGTTAGACTCATGTCTCCTGAACCTTTTACTCAGGACATTCATTCAGTGCAAAGGAGGAGTCTCAATGAGGGAAGGGCCAATGAGTTTTTAATATGTTTTGTTAGTTTTGTTAGTGAAATCTGTAGTGAAATTGTTTTAATATGTTTTGTTAGTTTTGTTAGTGAAATCTGTAGTGAAATTGTTTTATATACAATCAATTATATACAATCAATTACACTTCCGATTGAAGTTACTGTCCTGAATTATTGCCAAATGACCCACAGTCTGCACCCTTAACTTAATCCCGACAAGGCATGAAGAAGGATAAATGACTAAGTGGCTTGTGAAAAGTTGTATTGGATTATCCTTACAAAGGGCTGTATATGGATCTCGTCAGTAGTAAGAGCCATATGTTTCTGAATCAGTTGTATTATGGTTTCAAAGTTACAGAGAGTTAATAAACTAGAATGCTTTAAAACAGCCTTTGGTTTCTCCATATGACTGCTTTGCAGGTACCTTCAATTTTAAAGCTTTTGGGAGATGGTTGTTTTCATTCTGTTGTTTTTAGAATTGTATCTCTTGTACTGTTGTTATTGTGGTGACCTATCTTGACTCCCAGAAAGGTAAGTTTGTAAATGTTTTAAAGAAGCTAATTACATTAAAAAGAACATCATTATGACCGGTAGTATGAAGCCAGGTAGAAATGTCAGCAAACTTATACAGCATTAAGAAATTGAATCATAAATACATAAATACAATATTGTTTTCATATTAAAATTGCCTTTTGAGAGGTTTTTATACTGTTTTAAAGAAAAAGGGCATGATTTGTGATTACATGCGTAATTAACCATGGACAAGTCTAACCAGATTTGTTCATAATCATACTTCCTGTTTTCTAACTGGTTTATATGGGTCCATTGACTGACATCAATACACAGGAAATTCTAAACCATGATTAATTATGGGGGGGAAATGATTGAATTTATCAGGAATAAGTTGAAGGCATCTATGACAACCCAACCCACCTCCCTGCCAAAGAGGCAAGATTTTTCCTATTTTTGTCTCCCTTTCTGACCACATAGCCCTTTTGGACTATTTTCTTCCTTTCTGAAGAACAATGGCTATCCCACTTTGTTACAGTATGATATTTTGCTGCTGGCTCAAGCCTGGAACCTGAAGAAAGGGACAAGTCAACTCCTTTAATTTAAAACACCGAAATGGCATTTGTGGTTTTTTTAAAGTTCAAAAATAACAAAATATTTTATTCAGCATAGAAGGAAAATGTCAGGTGAAATCGGGTAAAATTTCTGAGGTAAATCAATATAGGCCCAGATTACAGTTCATGTTTCAATCAACTGATAGTTTCTTAAGCTTTTCACAATGACTTTGATTCTTTAAGATGAGATGCTTTTGTTTCAGGTCCATTCCGCACAACTTCAATGTTGTAAAAGGCTTGCAAATTGTAAACGCTACTAATTTGCAGTTCCACAAAACATTGTGCACAATCTGTCACACACCTGAAACAGTCCCGCAAAAAGTGATTCGTTGTAGCGCTTAAAGGGAAATCCAGAAAAGTGGATTCACCCTCAGAAAAGCACTACATTCTTGCAAACAATCTGCAACAATCTGCAACAAAAAAGACCTGTGCATTCCCATTGTTGTGGTTCCAGCAAAGTCCCTCCCCCTGGCTCTCTCCTCCGAACTTCCAGCGAAGCAATCGCCATTTTTTTTTCTCGGAGCAAGCAGAAAGCAATGAACCGGTGAGCCTTCATTCACCCAGCGAGGCTTCTCCGGCTACAGTCCCTCCACAGAAGTGCTTTAAAGCTCCCCTAAGTCACCAAGCACAACACAGCCCCGTTTGCAAGTTCCCTTTATTTTCGGTCGAAAATTGCACTTGTGCACGGGGGGGGGGGATTTTTCTTTTCACTCGGGGGGAGCGTTGCAACGATGAATTGCCAGCTAACATGCCAGCTGCCAGCTATATGGGTCTCTCCATTGCAACGAATTAACGCATATTCGTTGCAACGTGTGTGTGTGTTTTTAACTTTTCTTAAAGGGAAAGGGGCTTTCCCGGAGCATGATAACAACCACCCATTGGCTGTTCATTTGACTGATGGCCAGGGGCGGGACAAAGCACAGGAAAAATCGCTTTCGGGCTAGGAAACGAATGAAACACTACTTGGATTCCACTAAAAAAGCAGGTATGCGTAGCGCTGGGATTGCACTTTTTAAAATAGCATTTCCGCTTTGTGTGACCAATTGGCAACATTGATCCTTGTGCAGAATCAGCCTCAGTTTTCCCAAACACTTCCGTATATTTTCTTGAGTGTATTTGGCTCTTTTGGTTTCCAGTATTAAAACTCTTCCAAGTCAGAGCTGAATTCAAAATCCCTTTCCTCAGCATTCAACTGTCAAGTCTTTCTCTGCTCAACTGATGCTAATCATTCAAATTCAAATAATTCCTTGGAGCAGCCTGTTACTCAAGGCTCTCTGGGTCTGTAAGAAGAATAGTTAGTTTTTCTTTTCTTTTCTCTACCAGAAGGCATCTCAAAGCAATTTACAATCACCTTCCCTTCCTTTCCCCACAACAAACACTCTGTGAGGAGGTGAGGTTGAGACTATATCTGCACAGAGGTGGACAACATACGCCACCTTCTGCTTGCAAATGTGTGATAGTAAATAGTGCTTTCCCATGCTTCCTGATGGGAGACCCCTCCCACATTATCCCACCATCTCACTGAGGCTTTTCTCTTCCCAACGAGGCAGAGAAAAAGCAGGAAGCATGGACAACCCGCAGGTTCCTCCCCCACGCTCCTTGGGTTATCAACGCAAGTCACCAATCTCTTTGCAGTACTTGTTTTGGGGATTCAAACTTACATCCCCTTCCCCTGTGAAAAACACTTCCGCACCGCTACAAGGATATGCTACAACAGTAAAACAGTATTTTTTTTTAATTACACTTCCACATTGCTATGGATTCATGCCACAACAATAAAACTTTTCCTCAGATCTCTTTTGGGGATTCTTTGTATAATGTTGGTCTCTTTTTATATTTGGGTAGATTTCTGATAGGTTGGCCATGGTAACTGGACCCCAATGATTGTGTGTTCACAATAAAGATTTACAAATAAAGAGCACAGACACCAGACACCTTCATCACATGTCCCCCTTCCCCATTCATATCCCACCACCAGAAAACACAAACAGGAATGTGGGTTGCTGCCTGATCCCAATATTACTGTGCACACTGAAGATAACATTTTATTTGAACTGAGGGCATGTTGCTTTGTGATCCTGTAGCAATGTGGGCTGCACCATTTTTTAAAATTCCATCCAAAAATGGGGAGGCAAGAGCAGGTGTGAGGGCAGGCAAAATACTGCAGAGACTGTCTTCCAGAAAGGCTAGCCCCTATTTGCTTCTCATTGTGCACCGTGACAAAAAAGGGGGGAGCAGATCTTACCACTTTTCCCCATTGCGCTGCAAACAAAATGAAAACTCACACCATCCACAGGAGAGCTACGGGTTGCTGCTGATGTCATGTGGAAGCAATACTAAGACCGTTTACGCACTGGAGGTTTCATGCTGGGCTACAGGCTGGAGTTTTAGTTGTGGCAGGTTGCCCCACCTTTTCCTGCACCCACATGGGGAAGCATTTGACCTGGTGCACCTCAATCACCCCCAATCTGTGCTCCGGCATCAGAGGTGGGGCAGTGAAGTTCCCAGTGCATAAATGGTCTAAAACCTGCGAGTCTGGGCAGGGGCAAAGTCTTTGTGCAGAAATGGTATGAGAAAGGACTGATATTACTGCTCTGTGAGAGCAGAACTATCAGGGCTGTGAGGAGCCCTAGGTCACCCAGTTGGCTGCAGGAATCAAGTCCCTTGCCACTTTTAAAGCTACTGCACCTAACCACTACACCAAGGTGGCTCTCTTCTCAATTAACCCCTCACAGTCCATCACCTGTTTGTATAGTCCATTATAGTACCTTTCTTCCATCCCAACCTCTATCACTTCCTCCTTCTCAACAATATATTTTCATTGCATCCCAGAATGGAAGGTTGTGGTGTTTGCAGATTGAAAGCCAGATTTATGAATCTTAGATTTGACCATGGTTTCTGGTTCTGCCTTGGATGTGAGAAAAAAGAATAGGACTTTTCTTCCTCCACAGACTGCCCCCTATGTAGACCATGCCTTAGATCTTCTTTTTCACAGCTACCCATCTCCTAAACACCATTCATTTCTGGCTGTTCTCTTACTTTCCATTACTGTATGCATTCTTTCTACTTGCCTGCACTTCCTCCTAAGAGTCCTTTTCTTTTCATTCCCTCCTCCCTTTGGCCTATTATGCATGGCCGCTGAAACGGTGGCATGGAGAACGAGGAGGAGGAAGAAGTGAAGCAAACCGATTATGCACGGGATGGAACACAACGGCAGCAAAACCCAGAGTATCCGATTATGCAATGGGCTACTCCGGAGCTACTTCTGGTTGCGCCCTGGTCCCAGGAAGCTCCACTTTGGCCTATTATGCACGGCCGCTGAAATGGTGGCATGGAGAACAAGGAGGAGGAAGAAGCGAAGCAAACCGATTATGCACGGGATGGAACACAACGGTGGCAAAACCCAGAGTATCCGATTATGCACGCCGATACTCCCGAGTCGCTTCTGGTTTTGCCCTGGTCCCAGGAAGCTCCACTTTCTTCTGCATCTCGCTAATGTGGCTTTTTCGGCGGCATACGTTGACTCTGCACCCGGTTGCCGCCTGCAGCGTGCATAATTGGTGATTTTAGCCGCCGCCATTCCACCCCGAATGCAGACTTTCCACTCCGTGCATAATGGGCCTTTCTTCCGCATCTCGCTAATGAGGCTTTTTCGGCGGCATAAGTTGACTCTGCACCCGGTTGCCGCCTGCAGCGTGCATAATTGGTGATTTTAGCCGCCGCCATTCCACCCCGAATGCAGACTTTCCACTCCGTGCATAATGGGCCTTCCTGAGTCCAGGTGACTATACCTTTCACCTTTACCTTTTGTTTGCTTTATTGGGAACATTCCAGTTTCTTGGGCAGAGTTTAAATACATGAGAGAATAACTAAGCCCCAGGCTGCTTAAAAGAATTAAATATTTTTATTAGGAAAAGAAACAAGTTTGTAGAGAGAAAGAAAAGAGTCCTAACTGTTCTGTTCATTCATCCCATCTGTTCTGGAGGCAATCAGGGAGGTAGTGTGCTCAAAGAAGCAGGAAGTCTCCAAATGACCCAATCAGTACACTAGAGGAGAGTATAACTAAGCCCCAGGCTGCTTAAAAGAATTAAATATTTTTATTAGAAAAAGAAACAAGTTTGTAGAGAGAAAGAAAAGAGTCCTAACTGTTCTGTTCATTCATCCCATCTGTTCTGGAGGCAATCAGGGAGGTAGTGTGCTCAAAGAAGCAGGAAGTCTCCAAATGACCCAATCAGTACACTAGAGGAGAGTATTTGAAAAATTCCATGTAGTTCCTAACCAGACTAGGCTAAATACACATTTCCTCTGATGCCCCTAGTCAGATACTCTTCATATTCTGTTCTGTCATGCATACTATAGATTTTGCACATTTCAACAGAATTTTCTAGGCTTCTCACCTACAAATAATTTGCATACCTGGGGAAAATAAATGAGTTCTACACATGCAAGGCTGCCCTGTAAAGTTCACTGAGACATCCAAGAAAAATATAGGCTTTTGAGGAGCACAGAGACCTTCTGGTTATAGGGTTGCTAAGTCCAGGTTAGCAAATAGTGGGGGATTTTGAAGATGGAGCCTGAGGAGGGCAGGGTTTGGGGCGGAGAGGGACTTCAGTGGAGTATAATGCCATAGAATCCATCTTCCAAACTGTCCATTCTCTCCATGGAGATTAATTCTAATAATGGTAGATGTCCAGCTACTATCTGGAGGTAGACGACCCTGTCAGGACATTTTCACAGAAATGTCTAAGGCCTGCTCACACCCATGGTCATTGCCAGCAAACTGACAACTACCTCCACTTAGTGATGCAAAAGCCAAGAAACAGATTCCCTTTATGCTGGAAGTAAAGTTGCCAACTTCCCTGTGAAGCCTGAAGATTTCCCAGAATTACCACTGACTTCCAAATGGCAGAGCTAAGTTCCTGTGTCAAAAAGGGCTGCTTTGGAGGGTAGACTCTGTGGAATTCTACTCAGCTAAGCTCTTTCTCTTTCCCAATCACTATCCTTCCCAGGTTCCAGTCCTCAAATATCCAGCTATTTCCCAACCCAGAGCTGGCACACCTAGCTGGAAGAGGTTTCTCTATAAGAAGGTTCACAGGATCTTACTATAAGGTCATTAGGAACAATAAATGACTAAGAGGTCTCTAAATTTCCTCCTCCTGCCTCTGTACCTGGATGGCCCTGACTAGCCAATCTCATCAGATCTCAGAAGCTAAGCAGGGTCAGACCTGGTTAGTATTTGGTTGGGAGACCACCAAGGAAATCCAAGGTTGCCATGCAAAGGTAGGCAATGGTAAGCCACTTCTGTTTGACATCTGCCTTGACAACCTTACAGACTCGCCATTAGTAAGCTGCAGTTTGACAGTCCTTTCCACCACCACATCTGAGGAAGTGGCAGAAATGGGGAGAAGGATGTCATAACAGCCTGCAAGCCTCGAGACAATACCATGCATCTACCATGCATTGTAAGAGCATGCAAAGGCCCAGAGATTATTGGAACCTTTCCGGTTCATTTCAATCTCCACTGCTTTCACATGAAGTCTGAAATAAAAATGAAAGGCCAGCTCATCCATACATCCGACACTGGGTAACAGCTAATGGTATCTGTCTATGATATGTTTAACCTACACGTGCTGTAAAGTAATCAGGGTGCAGTTTACAACAAACTCTCCCTTTCCCCAATCACCCAAGCTTTATTGCAGTGTTGGTATTTGAACCAGGTCCTTTAGATAGTAGCTCAACCACCTACTTACTGGCTCTCACCACTGATTTACCATTAAACAGTGTTGCCCATTCCATCATACACATATGATGTCAGATGGATGTGAGGGTGATCTGGCTGTGACATCTGTCACCCCATTGACCACCAGGGTTGATTCAACTGATCTAGCATGGTGTCAAACCGGGATGGACAGTTAAATAGTATGGGGGGGAAATCACCTGGATTTTTTCTATTTTCTGTGCCCTTCTGAGGCAGTTTGTTCAGAGCATCTTGCCTAAGATGTAGTTCCATGGAATAGTTAATAAATGAATTGCTCACATCCTCTGTAACAAAATGCATACATATTCTAAGCTTTGATGTACAATCCCAGTACTTGAGGCTACATTTCCATGCTTCAGAGTACAGGGGTGAGACCCTTGCATTAAATAAGAAGCCCACTCAGATAGCAATTGACGCAGTTCAGCTAGTTGTATTGTATGGATAAAGCTCTTAGGATAATAATGCATTGTACGTGTATTTGCTTTTCCATAATCTTCCTGAATCAATTTATTTTTCTTTCTCTTCATTATTCACTATCATTATAGTTTGCATTACCATGAAAAACATCAAATCCATAAGCATCCAATATGATAGCTGCTATGAGAAAGAATGCCAAGAAGGGGGGGGGGGGAAACAATACCTATTACAGCACAGATCTATTTGATTTACTGGCAGGCCAAGGGGGTGAAGGGTGGGGGTAGGAAATAGCATTGTTCCTCCTCTATGATGCTTATTTCACATTGTTCAGCGATTAGCTCAGCTCCATAAGGCATGCTGGTGAAAACACAACTATCAGTGTTCATAGTCCTGTCACTAACAACCGTTCTTACACACATAATTATGCACTGCCTAAAGATCTCTAATTTGGAATGTTCAATGTCCCTCCAGAGGAAAGGGATCTACTGCCCATGGTTCCTGTTTCTTGCCACTGCTCCTCCACTGATTGAGAGAAAATAATTTTTAAAAATAGCAACAGAATGACATCACTTCCAGGAAAAAACATGGAACAGATGACAGCTCTCTCTAGGAATTGCTGGAAACTCTATAGACTTATCATTGAGTTTCTGGCACTTTCTACAGAGGTGTGATATCACTTCAAGGTTTTCCCTCTAAGTGATGTCACACTGTCACTGACAATGCCTCCCTCTAATGTCCTTTGGGCTCTTACCATTTCCTAGGCCTTTCCTGGCACCTAACGTATACTGGTAACCCTAATACATGCTGCCTGTCACATGTGAGCAAGGAGCCGATCCATACTGTTTGTGTCTTTTTGAATGATTACACTGTGATTAGGTAGCTTTCTCAAAACAATCCCCAACAGCTATAGTGTTAGTAGCAGTGGTGGCTAGAGTACTATAAATTGCTCTACATTGGGCTGCCCTTGAACACACCCTGGAAAATACAGCGTTAAATTGAGTATAGGGGTATCAACATCATGAATTTTTGAACAAAAAGAAAATCTGGTGTTAGTTTCTATTGGCTTTAATTTGTAATGAATTAACTGTCACATATAATCCAATCTTGAGTCACAATATATATTTAATAGGTTCTGTTTAGAATGCTTGGAACCATTTAAATTCGGCCACTGCTGGTTTCCTGTGGAGGAGCACCATGCCCTACCGCTTTTCATGCACTGACAGAAGATTTCCCTTGCCAGACACGATCTGTCCTGGTTTTTGGTGTGTAGACATGCCAGCTGCAGTGGGAAGGTTCTGCCTCATTTCTCTGTGGCAGTGGGGGGGGGGGGTTACTTCCACAATGGTGGGATTGTGTGACAATGCAATCCCACCTATGTGGAAGGTAAAAAACTTGCACAGTTCAGATACCTGGCACCACAAAGCCAATGGGGCCAACAATGGTGGCCATGGCAAAAAAGAGAACACACACAAAAATCAGTGTTCCCTTGCCATGGTCTATCAGAGGCTCTAAAGCAGGCCAGGGCTGGGAAGAGGCTGGGCTGGGCATTTCATCCCCTGAATTCTGTTCACCACAAAAAGCCATGGCCAGAAGAAAGCATTTCAGCCATTTCATGTCCTGCTTTTTGATCACCGTCAAAAGCCACAGTGAACAGAAAACCAAAATGGAACCATTTGAACTCTGCTTTCTGCTTCTCACTGATTTGTGCAGCTGGCAGGGGAAAGGTGGTTTAAATCCCTGCTTTCTGCTTCCTGCTGTTTTTCATGGCCTGCACGTAGCAGCGGTCTAAACTTGAAATTCTTCATGAACTGATACAAACCAGTTCAGTTCACAAAAAGGCCTATTAGTTCATGGTTCAGATCTTAGTTCACCCATTCCTACTGTGAACAGGATGAGAGTAGAACCAATTAGTATTCAAACATCTGTCATTTGGGGTGGATATTTGAAATGTTGATTGAATCGTGAAGTGGGTGAGGTACTCACCCAATCTCTGCATCATAAGCAGAAGCTCACATGTCTCAGTCCTGGTCTCAATTCAATGTGCTGGCTTTGCATGAGTTTTTATGCTCTTAGATTTTGCTTCATCTTGATTGTCGTTTTACTTTATGTTTTTGAGTTGTTTATTATTATTTGAACCATTTTGAATATGTTTGTGGAGAGCTGGAGTATAATTTTTTAAAAATAATTAAAGATTCATAAAATATTTTCATTAGGACACTCTGGCTTTGCAGTTGGTGTTCAGATATGTGAAAACTCATGTGCGGTCACTGTATGAATGAACCCCATGGCAGTGATAATGCTATCAGAGATGATCAAACCCACATGCAAAAATATATCCATCCACTGCCTTTTGACCTATCATCTTTTCAAATTACTACAAAGCACCCAAACTGTTTTCCAGGGCAGCTTTTGAGCCATCACATTCAACCAATCAGAGATGGTTATCCATGCTATTCCTAATGTTCTTCCAAATTGTACACATATGCAGGGCAGGAGACCATGGAAGAAAGTAAATTAAGGAGCTCGTTTGGTCTCTCTTACTGACTTCTGT
Source organism: Paroedura picta (assembly GCF_049243985.1). Taxonomy (NCBI): domain Eukaryota; kingdom Metazoa; phylum Chordata; class Lepidosauria; order Squamata; family Gekkonidae; genus Paroedura; species Paroedura picta. The sequence goes on along the minus strand of NC_135373.1, from coordinate 60,061,672 downwards.
AATACATTTTTCAGTCAGATACTCTGGACTCTCCATAAACATTCATCTTCAAGCAAAGACCAAAGCTGGAAATTTTTGTCCTCCCAGGTGTAAACTTCAGGAAGATTTAAGAGCAACCTCATTGCCAAGGCATCCCTAAACTGCTTATTACAGGAAGCTGGGGTTGAATGACAGAGGGTGATAGATCACTCTATTACTGCCCCGTGACTTCCCATTCATTTCCTCTGATGCCTCCGGTGTTGGCCACTGTCAGAAGAAGAATACTGGACTCAACAGACCATTGAGCTGACCCAGAATGGCAGTTCTTTGGTTATCTTCTTAATCGATGTGACACACAGAGCTAAACTGCACATTTAGTGGAGTTTAATGCCAACATTGCCATTACCTTCAATGAAACGAGCTTCTCACTCCAGGAATTAACTGCAGTCTTCACTGCAGTTTTCTATGCAGCTCTGCTGTAATGGTAAGGGCCAGAAACTGAAGGAATCATCAAGCAGTCACCAAACCCCAAAGCTGTTGTGGAATAGGGAGGGGAAAGAGAGGAAACTAAAACTCTCTACAATAATTATGTCAGAATCTTGCTCCTAGTTACTCTTCACATGTCTTAATATTTTGCAAAATGGAAGGTGATATTGGTTGACAAAGCTGGAGAAAACTCCTTGAAAGCACAGAGAGAAAATCATAGCAATAGTAAGCAGGGCTGAGAAAAGCCACTCACATCCTCGAACTAGATTTTCAAGAGCCTCTTCACAATTAACCAAAATGCAACTGGGGCATGATCCCATTAAACAATCCCATATAACTGTATATTGCACAAAGGTAGTATAGCCACATGGCAGGACCAAGTCTATGTATCTTCCTATGCGGGAAAGGCAACACCAGCCTCAATCATATGGCTGTGTCAAAAACAGGCAGCTTTTTTGTATCAAAAATACATGATCAAGCCATGGAAGCACAGATAATAAGTGGCAATATTTCCAATTGTGTGTTAGTCTATGACTTGCATGCCACATCTTAAGAATTCTGTTTGCCCTCAGGATAACTTGGCTTGACCCAAGCTTGTCAAAATTTGGGAGATAGAAGGGCTGGTCCCAGTTAGTACTTGGATGGGAAACCAGCAAGAAAGACTGGGGTTGCTACATGGAGGAAAGCAATGGAAAGCAATGGAAAACCACCTGTATCCATGCCTTGCCTAGAATGCCCCATGAGACTTGACGGCATGTTATTTTTATCTTCTTACCTTATAATGTTGTGCAGTGCTAAAACACATCTGATTTATTCCATTTTAGAATGTATATTCTGCCTTCTAATTTTATATCCCAGTGGGACCCTCACAAACCATTATCATGGTCATAAACTTAACACAGCCCGCGGCGCCACGGGCACCGCGGACTAAATAAAGCCGTAAGGGCTTAGGGGGAGGAGTTAGGGTGGGCTCTGTCCGGGATGAGGAAGGGTGCCGATTGGCCTCTTCCTCCGGACAGACAATTGGCCCGGCCAATTCCCGCCCTGCTGACAAGGGAGCAACTGCGAGCCGCGCGGAGCGCGGCTCACAGTTGCTCCCTTGCCGGTGGCCTGATGCGGCGAGAGGCGCAAAGCACCTCTCGCCGCGTCAGGCCGCCGGCCAAGGGAAAGAACAAACCACCAAGGAGTCGCCGCCAAGACACCGCCGGAAAGAAGAGACCGCCGGAAAGAAGAAAGAAGAAAGAAGAAAGAAGAAAGAAGAAAGAAGAAAGAAGAAAGAAGAAAGAAGAAAGAAGAAAGAAGAAAGAAGAAAGAAGAAAGAAGAACGCGGCTGCCGGGGGCTCCCTGCCTGGCACCCTCAGGCTGCCGGCCTAGGGAGCCCCCAGCAGAAACCGCCAAGGAGCTGCTGCCAAGAAACCGCCGCCAAGAAGAACCCGCCAAGGAGCCGCCGCCACCGCAGGCCACAGCACCAGGACAGCCACAGCCGGCCACAGCACCGCCGCTGAGACAAGGACGCCGTGCTGCCGCTGCCTGCCCTCGCAAAAGGCCTCCTTTTTCGGGTACGCCACCTTCCCTCACCCTACCCTGGCCTGTCCCTCGCTCTGCCCCCGCCTGCTAGCGCCTATTGTATTTCTTATACAATGGGCTTTTTTACTAGTTAAAAATAAAAAAGCAGCACAATATAAAGGACGTAGGAAGTAAAACCATATGAGAAACTCCCACCCATTTGGCTGCTAGGGTTCCCTCTAGTGCCTACCCCTAGAATGTGGGAAGACACCAAATAGGTGGCAGGGAGGAGCTACTGTCATCTGACTCCTCTTCCTCCTTGGCTGTTACAGAGGGCTCCCAGCCTGCCTCCTCTGGCTCCTGCTCCGAGCTCTACACCACTGATCTTGCTGCGGCCTGCTACTCCATCTGCTCTCCACCTCACCTACCTTTCTTGCTCTCACCTTCACTCCAGCTCCACAACTCTGCTACTTCAGCTAGTCTACCCTCCTCTCCTTCCCATGCATCTGATCTCCTTCCATTATACCCCTGTGCTCCAAGCAGTCCTCTTTGGCCACTCCTCCTACAAGCTGTTAAGAATCCCCCTCCGCTCACTCAGTGTCTTCCTCCTCTGACCTGCCCCTCCAGATGTCTGCCAGCCTCTGAGCCTGATAGTGGATCCAGGCATGTCCCAGAAGGCTGGTAGGCTATGGGGTGGGGCTATGCCGGTCCATCTTACCACTTGTTTTGACAATGGGCAGAGGCCTTGTGAATTCTGTAGGCCTGCAGCACGGCATGCCCCAGCAGCCTGCTCTGGTAAGTGGGGCAGTCAGGGCAGCTGTGCACTCATTCTGCTGCATGAAAGTTGGTGGGGTCAGAGAAGTTGTGGGCTTGCAGCACAGCATGTCCTGACTGTCTGCATCTTCAGCTGGGGCCTTGTGTGAACACAGTGACTCCATCCCTGCTGAGTTTGGGGCCAACTTGAGCTGGGGAAGCTGTGGGCTCACAGCACAGCACATCCCTGCCATTTGGTATCTTTGGCCCATCCAGGGCCTGGTGGGGATGTGGGGACACAGTCCCTGGTGAGTCTGGGGCCTACCTGAGCAGGAGTGGGGGGACTGAGCAAGGAGGACAACCTCTCCAAGTTGGTGCCCAGGAGTGTCCGGACAAATTAATAGTCTTAAAGATACTTTAAATGAAGCATCTCCCTAAGTAGAGTAGACTTGACGGACAGGAAATGTGTAAAGTGACTGAGTGGCTCCTATAGTCACTGAGAAAGTACATTGTCAAGAGATATAGATATTTCCTGTAGGCAACCAGCCTCTTCAGAGTGGAAAGAGTCCATCTCTTGAAATGGAACTCAGACAACTGGCTGTATGGTGTGCATAATGGTTTGATTTGTTGGTTACAGCTATAGGAACATTGGGAGATCAGGATGGTCACCTCTCTCTCGTGAGAGTTTGGTCATTGGAAATTATCCTTTTGCAGTGGAAGTCTTTGCCTCTGTTCCTGCCTCCTCCATTTGGGGATTCCTATAAACGGTCTTGGGGGTATAGCCAAAGAGTGGTATATCCAGATTGGTGTCTGGCTGCTGGACCTCACCACCAGGTGGCAAGGTGACCACTCAGCAGCTGGTGCCCAGTTGATTTCCAGGTTTTCCATGCCACAGTTTCCCCCAGCAGACTGGCTGGGGAATTTGGGTTCATTTGGCAGCAGGTGGGTCACTCATGCTGAATCCATCCCTGTGCTATACCAATCCTCCTACTGTTGCATTCAGTGAGGCCATGGCCACTTCTTTCCAAATCTGGCTTATGTCTTCTTGCTGCTTTGTCCACTATTGCCTTGACTTTCCCCTGGAGCTGTAATCCATTTTATGTCACTAAGCCTTGTTAACAGTGTGTCAAAATACTGCACCACTACCAAAAACTAACCATGACATTTGGGAAGTTGCCATCCATTTTTACCCTCTGGTGTATCAGTGTTCCTTGTATAACAAAGGAATGATGACAGCCATCACTCACCTATAGTTTCACAGTCCTATTACATCACTGTCATCACCACTGCTCTGCAAAATACATTTTTGTAAAGGTTGCTGCTTTGTGGTGGGAGAGAAAATTTAAAAACCTACTTTTGAGCCTTCCAGGTATTGCTGTGTCTTAAACCTATTGTCCCTTATCTGCATCTCATTGGAGATAATTATTTTACTTGAAAGGGTTTCTTCACAGCATGATCCAAACCAATCAGAAATCCTCCAGTTAACTGGATGATACTACAGTGTGATATAGTCAATCAGAATGGTCTTTCTTGGAACAGGAGAGTTAATGCACCCCTGTTGCTCAGGCAACCACCCTGGTCCTCTGTGTTTTGTCATCTGGGCAGTTCCATTGCCAATCATGGCAGGTTTTCCCCTGATCTCATGTCTGGTATAATTACACAGGATAAGCTTAGGTACTATGTGAATAGGTATATTTAGCATTTGATTCTTTTGTCATGATGTTGGATTATTTGCTCATTCATAAATACCACTAAAATATGTTTATGTGGCTTATACACTAAAGCTTACACACTATGGCAAGCAACTTTTCCAAAACTTTATAAACTACATTTGATTATCTCCCAACATGATTCCAATAAAAAGAAACAAGAATTATGATTCTGGGGATTCGACTTAAGATGGTGCCGTAACAGCTGGGCTTCTGTCCGGCTCTTAAGCCATGCTGAGGGTCAGGAGCAACCGCACCTGGCAGTCCTGAGCAGATACGCAAATCTCGCTCGCCGGTCGCCCCAGGAACCGGGAACGACATCCTGAGGGTCCTACAGATCCGTGGAGAGGGAGGGAGACTAAGATCTCCGGATCGCCGCGGCATGTGCTCAAGGTCATGATGGCGCCCTTGTCGTAAATAACTTTCTAAGCCTGAAACGACCAGCTGAACCTAAATTCTTCCCAGATCATCTTTTACCAGACTGACAGGAGCCGAAGTCTACAACAGTAAAGACTGTAAGTTTTCTGGCTTTTCCTTTTCTTTCCCCACAAGCTCTTCCCCCCCCTCTCCTCAACCAATTTACAAGTGAATTCTTTCGTCGAGTGAGAGGCTCCCAGCTAATTATACCCACTATCCAAACAAAGAGAGAGCTTAAGAAAAGAGAGACTTTAAAGTTTTGTTGGAGAGAATTCAGTGGGGGTAGCTGACTTGATACGGAGATCGACAAACTGATAATTTTGGATCGCTCGTGCTCCTGCGAGACCTCACGAGACTTTCTGTTTATAGTTTGTGACTGCCTAGAACTATGGAAAAATTAACTAAGGCACAGCTTTTCCATTTGTTATGCGAAGGGAACTCAAAGATACTGAAAGCAGTCAACAAGGTGGAAAAGGAAATCCAAAAGACCAGGAAAGGGCTTTGGGACAGAGCCGACGGTTTGGAAAAGGCAGCTGATGAGAACACAGCTCAGCCAGCAATACTTCAAATGAGAATTCAATGTCTGGAAGTTAATCAACAGGAGGGGGAGAGAGCTAGGGACGTAAAAATCCAAAGCACCTTGGAAGAACTTGGGAAAACAGATTTAAGGAAGGAAAGCACCGGAAACCTGGAAGTCTATTTAGAGCAGAAAGTGAATTGGATCAACAAAATAAAAAGAGTCTATTCAAAGGCGACAGCATGCAGGAAGCTATCAGGAGATATCTCTGTGCGACCAGAGGAAGAGATCCAGATTGATAAAGTATACAGAGCCTACTTAAAGGCGACTGCAAGCAAGAATCAAGCAAGAGACTTCTTTGGCCCTGACAGAAGGACAACTAGAAATACTCTACTATGGAAAAAAACACAATTTCATTTTCTGCGACCACCTGAAGGATGTGATGAACAGTGGAGCATTCTCCTGGTTTCCTGTGGGGAAGACAGCAGCAGTAACTTTTAGGACAGGACCAATATATGAAGGGAACTGACTTTATATCATCTAAGACAATAATAGAATATATTCTTATAATAGATTATACTCTCATATGTATCAACAATTACTCTGCTAAGAAAGATGGTAATAACTTCTAGATCAGGATCAATATGTGATGGGAACTGAATATGTATGCCAATATGTATGCCAAAAGAGGATGGCAAGCTATACTTCATATGTACTAACAAGACAGCAGCAGTAACTCTTAGGTCAGGGCCAATTTATGAAGGGGACCGACCTTATATCACTTAAGATAATAATAGAATATATTCTTATAACAGATCATACTCTCATATGTATTAACAATCATTTTGCTAAGAAAGATGGTAATAACTTCTAGATTAGGATTAATATGTGATGGGAACTGAATATGTATGTTAAAAGAGGATGGCAAACCATATCAGCTGGTCGCTTTTTTCTCTTTACTTTTCTGTAAATGCTTCATATAATAATAAATAATAAAATTATAGAAAAAAAAGATTTATGATTCTATCTCATTTTTCTTTAAATTAAAACACATTTTATTTCTTTCTCTGAAGATGCACTTCTACTGGCTTTTGGAACTGTGGGTGGATTTCACTATGTCCATCTGGAAGACTGCTCCCCTACCCTCCCTGCCTGAATAGTGCCAAATTATCTAGTTACCCCTTGAGGCAAAGCGGGAATTGGAGAGGTTTCCTTCAAATCCAAATGGTTTGGCAAGTTAACCTTTTTTGCTTACTCCAAATTGGGTTTCTGTAAGGACTGCAACTCATCTGGTTCTATAATGCTCCTTTTCCTTAGTAGAACAGCAATAAGGAAATGGAGGTGATGACATGAGTCAGTTCCAGGATGCCATTTTCAAGGATGTTTCAAAATAGGAAGTGACATCAAAACACTCTAGCAATTTTCAAATCTCTATCATAAAAGCTACAGAGGTCTCACCACCCCCCCCCCCATGTTCCTAGGGATTTCCAACATAGGCTACTGAGAAGTAGACCTAGTCCAGAGACTGAAATAGGCTCTAGCTAAAGGTCACGGGAACAGCAGAGGTTACTAGGATATTGGAAGGGCTAACTGACAAGCACCTATAAGTCTCCCGCTTCTCCACATGTAGCAAGTTGGGTGACCTTGGGCTCATCACAGCCTTGATAGTGCTGTTCTGCCTGAGCAGTCCTGTCAAAGCTCTCTCTTAACCTCACCTACCTCACAGGGTGTCTGCTGTGTGAAAAGGAAAGGAAGATGTTTGTAAGCTGCTTTGAGACTCCTTTGGGTAATGAAAAGCAGGGTTTAATACCCAACTCCTCCTCTTCATCCTCCTCCTCCTCCTCAGCTTCTTCTAATGTTGGAAAGAGATTTTCCATGTCAGTTTCATAAACTTGTACAACTCCAAGGGTGCTCCAAGGGTGCTGTACCAGCATCTCTTCAACCTTTAGTTGAATGAATGGCACATTGAGGAAAGTAATGAGCACAGTTATACAGGACAAAAGGGGTAATGCTGGCACTAATTTTGAGTTCAGAGCAATTGTGGAATTGTCCAAATGCCGATAGTTATAATAGGCACACTGTCACAAGTAAATCTCACAAAATTAGATGTGCTCTCAGTGATGCATCAGTCATTAATAAACCGAATTTAATCTACAGTTTGATTCCTTCTGTTTTCACTCCAAGGCAGGATTATTAGAGTTGGGGTAGGTGCCTGGGGAATAAGGAGGTTGGTGGTAGCTCAACAGGGATATGATGCCATACAGTCAGCCTGCCCAAGCTGCCGCTTCCCTCAAGGCAACTGATCTCTGTAGTCAAGAGATCAGCTGTAATTCCAGAAGAACTCTATGCTTCACCCTGAGGTTGAAAATTGAATTCCAGGGTGCAAGGACAAAGATGAAATATAATTATTTCTTTTAAAAAGCATGCAATGTCCGCAGTGGTTTGTTGGTCTTTTCTGGCAGGCTGTAGGGGTTTGATCCATCTGTTTTCCTGATCTTTCAGTTCCAAGATAAATGTTTGGTTGATATCTGGAAAATGTGTGAACAGGATGGTAGAAATGGTTATCACCAAACTCCAGATACATTGTCATTGAGCCACCCTTTATGCAAATATATATGAAGTGCCTTTGTTATTTAAATATATATATATATATCAATTTCATCTGGATTTGAGCAAAGCACTTCAAAGAAAAATGTTCCTACTCTATCATTTGAAAACAGCCATCATCCTTCAGGAGGAAAAAATTACTTCCCTTCCAGAAGAGTTGAACTGTTTTGTTGAAGTCTCGTTATGACATCAGTCACTCATTTTTTTGTTGACATCATTGTTCGTGAATGCAGAAAGCTTTACAGCAAGTCTCCTCATAGGACCTTTAATAATGTAGACATCGACCATTTCTTTTGTGTTCCTTTCAGAAGTTTTGATTGATTGTTGTTGTCATTTTGGCACATGTCTGCAATGACACCAGTCCTTGATCAGCTGTTATTTGATGAAGCATTAGTTTCAATTTCAGACACATTGACAGGGAGTTTCACAGTTCCTCCAATAGTCTCTCCACTATGTACATAAGTACTTGCAGATGATACAGGAAGAACATGGACACATATTGTGAAAAGTTCTCTGGAATATGAGGAATCTTTGGGGAAACGGTCTTGAATGTTCCTTGCCATCAGCAGGTGCCAGATTGAAAGGCAATTGATAATATATTACATGATTTGTGTTTCAATGTTTATTTGATTCTGCCATTGTATCTTGTGTTGTAATTCAGTAATCTTCTCATATTTCTGTAGCTGTTCACCTAACAGCAGCCCTTTATAAGTAGTCAGTTTGAATTACATTGTGGAAAGATATGTAAGTTTAGTATCAACAACTTCATATGTGGTCAGAAGATTCATTATTTAAACACATAGCTCTGTGAGTATGACTCTTCTTCCAAATGGATCATATATTATTATGTATTACATTTATAGCCCACCTTCCTCCTAAAACTCAAAGTGGGTTACATAAAAATATACAATTCCATAAAATCTCATAAACCCCCCTAATCAGTAACTCCCCTAACTCCCAAACTACCAAGGTGGCCTATCTCCATCAGTCATCTAACAAGGGGTGCTCTAGAGGTTGTATAGCATAGCCTGAGGGTGGCCTATTGCTCTTACTGACCTGGCCTCAACCATAGACCTGGTGGAAGAGCTCCATTTTGCAGGCCCTGCAGAAGTTTGTCAGCTCCACACCAAAATAGCCAATGGTAAGGTTCTTACAACTGCCCCTTATTTCTTGCCTAAAATGTTGAAGGTATGCATTTTAACCCTGACTAAAGCAAGCAAACTAAATACCAATGCCAAACCATGACTAACACACCAGTAATAGGGATAGGGTGATTTAAGTGATGATGTGCCACCACAAGCATAGAAGGAATACAAAGAGCTCAGAATTGAAAATTAAAAGTAATATGTGTTACAAGGAGAACTGATACAAAATATCCAGATGAGGGATTACCAAAGCTGAGTGAGCAATTCCAAGCACCAAAAAGGATGGGTCAGCCAATCCACTCAGGTGGAGAACAAAGGTAGGAATGTCAGAGCGGGAGTAGAAAAGAAGTGAAATTACAGCTGCTGACTAAGGGCTCCAATATCAGTCAGAAGATCCAAATATCACAGCAGAAAATAAATCCAAAAAGGGAGAAAATAGAGCCATGTACCAGACAAGAACTCTCCAAGTTGCAAAACATGGGTAGTCTTATAGGAGGCAAAAGGCATGCTTTGAAGTAGGATTCTATTCTCAGTTAATGGGGGGGGAGAGGATGAAGGCTTGGCAACTGTGAGGGCAGATATGGAGACAGGTAGAGTCTCAAATAGCTCTAGAAGGAGGCGGCACATTCATATCTAGATAAAAATGAGAAGTGAATAAGAAATCAGTGGCCCAAATAGGATCCTGGAAACTGGGAAAGTAAGTTGAGTGTGGGAATAGCAATTGAATCTATTGTGCAAGAGGTATATTGATGAGATTTTGGAGCCTTTGAGAAATGATCTGCAATTCTGCATGACATTTCTGCATGAGGTCTATCTCTTCCAGGCATTCAGAGGCTGCACATTCATTCCAAACCAACATAATTGAGTCAAGTATAGTTCTACTTTCTCATTTCAACCCCTGTCTTTTGTCTGTACTAGGGCACAAAACAGGAGTTCATGGTGAATATGCAGTAACAATATTGCAGGGCAAATAGTTCAGACTGTGGACAAACACAAACAATGATAGAAGAAATTCAATCAATCATATATGTGGCTCTTTAATCCCTTTGCTTCAGAAGTCAATACAGTGAATAAAATGACTTCTGGAAAGCCAGTTTAATTGACATTTCATCAGCATAGAACATTTACATTAGACAATATAGAAGAAGAAGAAGAAGAAGAAGAAGAAGAAGAAGAAGAAGAAGAAGAAGAGTTGGTTCTTATATGCCGCTTTTCTCTTCCCAAAGGTGGCTCAAAGTGGCTTACAGTCACCCTCTCTTTCCTCTCCCCACAACAGACACCCTGTGGGGTGGGTGAAGCTGAGAGAGCCCTGATATTACTGCTTGGTCAGAACAGTTTTATCAGTGCTGTGGTGAGCCCAAGGTCACCCAGCTGGCTGCATGTGGGCAAGTGCGGAATCAAACCCGCCTTGCCAGATTAGAAGTCCACACTCCAAACCACTACACCAAACAAAAGACCATACATTCATAAAACTAGGTGTATTTTGTTATGTTATTGTTATTATTTTTACTTCCTTTAATAGTCAATATTGGAGGAATGCCGGTCTCAAGCACCACAATGGAGCGCCTCCACTCTATCTTGAAGTCTTACTTTCCCTTTCGCTAGAAGAAACCATTCAATTAGTCATAAGATGCAATTACATAGCCATGTGTTCTCCCCCCCAAAAATATGACACTTCTTACTTTAAAGAAAGAAGCCAATTTTATACCAATACTCAGATTTAGGACACTGAAATCTATTGCAGAAGACAATTCACAGAAATTCAAACAAAATGTGAGCCCCTTCAGTTTTTTTCCCACTTATACTTTTTTGACCAGTTCTCTAATCAACTGCTTAGGAAACACAATGAGGAGGGAACCAAAATACCACAAGAGCTTGGCTCAGTTCCAACCATCAGGAAGGTTGGAAATGCCTGGCACCCCCAACTGGGCCATCACCAGCATGTGTCTAAGAGAGAATTTTGCTTGGGCCAACAAAAAGTATATTAAAAACTGGCCTTTCCTATCTCCATAACTCCGTCTTGGCAACTTCATATGGTTGAAGTTAGACAATCTAGTTTGAAGCTTCTGCCACCTCAAAGATATACATGGATTCTATTAGTACAAAGCCTGAGGCCTAACAATATCTTCCTAAAATGATCATTCTCTTGTGAGTGAATGGTTACCCACACAGATTTAATTAACAGCAGCAGTAGAGTATTCGCTGCCATAGCACTGTGTGGTAAATTACTAATCAGAACTGTAGGCATACCAGAGAGAACTGAGAGCAGAGGAAATGATGAGAGTGCTTTTATACAATGTGCAACAAGAGCAAGCTGCTTTAACATTTTTTGTGTAATAAATTCAGAAATAGGCTGGGGCTGTAAAACTCAGCAGGCTAGCAACTAAATACTCACTATTACATTATGCCAGCTGAATATGTGAACAAATAGCCTTTGTAATTACTTCATCAGCTATTGCAGGGCCAGAATTAGAGAATATGTTTTAGTTGGTTCAGAAAACAGGTGCAGCAATACAACTTGCTATTACTGTATTTAAAGGCCTCAGTTCTCTAGGTAGGCCAGTGGTTACTATCATTGCACCAATTCTGCCCTAGTTGCGGACTTGGTCAGTGATTTTTGTTGGCCTTGTTCTTCCATGCTGGTACATGAACTACATGTCCAGAGATGCTCCCCAACTCAAAACTTACACTACTGTCACTGCTGATAGAGAGCCTGGCAGCATCCTAGATCAGGGGTAGTCAACCTGTGGTCCTCCAGATGTCCATGGACTACAATTCCCACAAGCTCATGGGAATTGTAGTCCATGGACATCTGGAGGACCACAGGTTGACTACCCCTGTCCTAGATGACAACACAAGGCCCTTATCTGGTAAGCCAACTCTGGGCACAGAAGGAGGCACCAACTGGGGCCCAACACTGAAATGGATTAGAGAAGACAGCTGCCTCCACAGTCTCAACAGAAGCCAGGGTGGGTCTGGAGTAGCCTGCAGAATGGCAAGCCAAGACAGAATCCAGGATGGGGCCAAAGAATCTTGTACCAGGGCAAGTAAGCCAAACAACTTGGCCTGGGCTTGAAAGGGCCAGGGAAAAGCAGGGGTGGGAGACTTAGGGCTGGCAGTCTATCCCTCCCAAACCTTGGCATAAGCAATATGCCAGGAGGGTGGGCCCTTTAGGAAGAGGAAACATCCAGCAATCCAGTAGGAGGGACAGAGGAGAAGCAAACCATTGTCTTCCTTCACAGAGAGAGCAGGTATGCCAGGAAAGGTGTGGGGCTCTTTGGACTTTTAAAGTCAGGTTCCTGGGAAAGGCCAAAGAGGAGTAGAGGGCACAGCTCTGATGTGGCAAGAGCTACGGTCCAGAGGAAAACAGAAGGAATATGGTGGTGCAGCCATCTTTCCCCATTCTGAGGCCTGAAGAGACCAGTCTAAGACAGACAGCAAGACAACAGAACACAAGTCAGTGGAGCTGGAGAAGCAGCAGCCATGCTGTACACTAAGAGGCATCCAGATTCATCTCTTTTGCCCAATGTTTAGTTAATGTAGCTCAGCACCATGAGAAATGTTTCCTGGCACATTCCCACTGAGAAATGAGTGATGGGCTGCTACAGAAATGATCCTTCATCATCAAATTGTGCCTTAGGTTGCTTACCAATTTGCCCTACCTATAATTAACAAGCTGCCCCTTTCCTTTTTTCTCTAGTTATAGCCTAAACACACTACAAACCACGCCAGTTTAGGGTCCACATGGATTCTACATAAATCTGGTAAAAATGATCCTCCAGCAGACCAATTACCAGCCTGCCCCCCCCCCCCATTACAAATAAAAGTGTTCTGACTGAGCAGTGATATCAGGGCTGTCTCAACCTCATCCACCTCACAGGGTGTCTGTTGTGGGGAGAGGAAAGGGAAGGCGACTGTAAGCTGCTTTGAGCCTCCTTCAGGTAGAGAAAAGTGGCATATAAGAACCAACTTTTCTTCTTCTAGTTAAGATTGGTGGCTTCTAATCTGGTCAGATGGGTTTGATTTCCCGCTCCTCCACATGCAACCAGCTGGGTGACCTTGGGCTTATCCCAGCCTTGATCGTGTTGTTCTAACTGAGCAGACCTGTCAGAGTTCTCTCAGCCACACCTACCTCACAAGGTATCTGTTGTGAGAAGAGGAAGGGAGGAAGATTTTAAGCCACTTGGAGAATCAGTGAAAAGTGGAGTATAAAAATCAACTCTTGGGTCCATTCCGCACGACTTCAATGTTGCAAAAGTCTTCCAAATTGTAAACGCTACTAATTTGCAGTTATGCACGACATCACACACAATCTGCCACACTCCTGAAACCAATCCGCAAAAAGTGATTCGTTGTAGCGCTTAAAGGGGAATCCAGAAAAGTGGATTCACCCTCTGAAAAGCGCTACACTCTTGCAAACAATCTGCAACACTAGCGAAAAAGACTAGCATTCCCATTGTTGCGGTTCCAGCCAAGTCCCTCCCCCTGGCTCTCCAAATTTTTGGCGAAGCGATCGCCATTTTTTTTTCTTGGAGCGAGCAGAAAGCAACGAACCGGCGAGCCTTCATTCAGCCAGTGAGGCTTCTCCGGCTACAGTCCCTCCACAGAGCTGCTTTAAAGCTCCCCTCAAGTCATCAAGCACAACACAGCCCCGTTTGCAAGTTCCCTTTATTTTCGGCCGAAAATTGCGCCTGTGCACGGGAGGGGGGGGGGTTCAATTGGGGGAGTGTGGTAATGATCAATCGGCAGCTCACATGCCAGCTGCCAGCTAGATGGGTCTCTACGTTAGGAGGAATCAAGGAATCAAGGCATATTCACTGCAACGTGTTTTTCTTTTTTTTAAAAAAACTGTGCTTAAAGGGAAAAGGGCTTTTCGGGAGCATGATAACATCCGCCCATTTGCTGCTCATTTGACTGACGGCCAGGGGCGGGACAAAACACAGAAAAAATCGCTTCCTTTTTTGGCAAGACTGGAAACCTGTGGGAAACTATTGAAACGCTACTGGATTCCACTACAAAGGCAGGTATGCATAACAGCGAATAGCACTTTTAAAAATAGCGTTTCAGCTTGCAGGAACCAATTGGCAACATTGGTCCTTGTGCGGAATGGGCCTTGTTCTTACACTGGTTAAATATTTTCTTGGTGGCCTATATATAACCTGATGGATACATTAACTGGTTAATCTTTTACACCATTTTTAGAGTGAGTATTTAAATGGAAAAATGTTGAATTAATTTGACTCTTCAGTGTTTTATATATTTATGCTCTGTTTGTATTTTAATCCTGAGTTTTCATTAACAACTTTTAATGTTTTATGTTTTTATTAAGTTTTATTCTGCAAGTCACCACAGGCAGTTTCCCTGAGCAGACAGTTTTTCTTCTTCTAAATACAAACTTGAGATAGGATTCTGAATATCAATCATATATTAATAAGTAATATAAAAATAAAAATCTCATCAGAAGGTTGAGCTGATATAAATCAGAACAGGTCAAAACAGAATGAATTTTAGCTTGTCTGTTATTTTGGCAGATATATTTGTGTTGTGTGCATGTTCAATATAAGTGTAGGAGCCAAAACTGTACTGGAAGGGGTCTACTCTACACTGGAGGCTCACTACCACATCACTCAGCTTAGTGGTGGTGGAGACTGGTGCTAGCAATGGCCACCATGCAACAGGCCTGGCCCTGTACAACTTAGCAAGATCTTTCCAGGAAGAGGATTCCATGGAGAGGGAAGGAGGGAAATCCAAAGATAGAGGTTGTAGAGATTAATCTCTTTGGAGGAACGGATATCACATATTGGATGTTGGCTTAGGCATACTGTCGACCAGACATACCCAAAGTGGTTCTTTTGGATGCCATGGTAACTGCCAACATATTTTCTGGTGTTCTCCAGGTGTTTTTAGGAAATGGGTGGGGCCAGGTAGAGTGTTCACTCAGCAAGGGGATTTGATTGACTATATATATATTTTTAAAGATCTACACTGTGTTATTGATGTTGAAGTGTAACAATCATTTTGGGCTGGCTTCACCTTTTGTAGCAGCCATTTTGTTGCAGCACCCACCATGCCATGCCTGGATTCCAAATGTGACTGCAGGCTCAAAAAGAGTAGGAACCCCCACTTGAAACAATACTGCATCACAAGGGCATTTCTCTTATGAAAGATAGCCATATGCATTTTCCATTAAACAATTTTGTGGTGATTCCCTGTGATCACCTTGATAAGGAGAAGGACGGGACTTACATGGGCCGCCCTTTGACGCGGCGGCGGTGGCAGAAGGAGAGCGACGTCCTGCAGGCTCGGCAGGGGCCTCAGCGGCCCGTGTCACGTGCCGGGGGGGGCGCACACGGCCATTTAAGGCGGCACGCGGGGTTTCCCGGCCTCTTTGCGCCACAGCTGTTTGGCAGACAGCCAATGGGTTGTTCAATCTCCTGCGCGGCTTTTGAAACATTTAGTTCATTCTTGGAGTGGGCAGTGAGAGCCAAGGGGCAATTTAAGGAAATTGTCCACTATTTGGACGATTTCCTAATTGCGGATCCTGGAGGCACAGAAATGTGCCTTGACAGGTTACACCTTTTCCAACATGTTATGGGGGAATTGGGAGTTCCCTTGGCGAGTGAGAAGACCGAGGGTCCTGCATCGAGACTTACCTTTTTGGGTATTGAGATAAACACGATAACGGGCACTTCGAGGTTGCCGGAGGACAAACTGACTGTTCTCCGGGGCCTATTATCAAACTTGTTAGCAAAAAGAAAGTGTACCTTGTGGGAAATTCAGGTAGTTTTGGGACATCTGAATTTCGCATGCAAGGCCGTGGCACCCGGTCGGGCATTCTGTGCGTGTTTGGCTCACGCAACCCGGGGTGTTCAGAAACCAGCACATCATATACATTTGACAAGTGGCATGAAGGCGGATTTGCAGGTCTGGGAAACCTTCCTCAAGACGTTTAATGGGGTCGCCATTTGGCAGACCCCATGGGAATTGCAGGACACACTTCAGGTTCACTCTGATGCCGTGGATAATAGTGGCTTTGGAGTATTTTTAAATAATTGTTGGTGTGCTGAGCGGTGGCCTTTGGAGTGGTCAGCCACGGTCCGTCGCGACCTGACATTTTAAGAATTTTTTCCAATCCTTGTAGCCATTATGGTATGGGGGGAACTATTTTCTAACAAAAGAGTAGTTTTTGGTCAGACAACCAGGCTGTGGTGCGGATATTGAATAGACAGACATCCAGGTCTTCAAGAGTTATGCGGCTGGTGAGGCACATGGTTCTGACCTGTTTGTCTCGCAACATATCATTTTCTGCTCGACACGTGGCGGGAGTGCATAACGAGATAGCCGATGCCCTCTCTCAATTTCAGGAGGAAAGGTTTTATCGGCTCGCTCCCTTCACGAATCCAGAACCAGAAGTGTGCCCAGAAGAGCTTTGGCGGCTTGGAGTCGAATAGTCATCGATGGGGTCTTATCGTCCCTGGCACCATCGACTCGCCGAGCTTATGAGAGGGCTGCCTTGGGGTTTATGGAATTTTCCAGGCATGCTGGGAAGCATTCAGCTTGGCCAATGGATGAGGAGATGGCATTAAGCTATTTTGCTTTTCTCAAGATGCAGGGGCTTTCCTGCAAAACGTTAAGGGTCACACTGTCAGGCCTGTCATTTTACAGCAAGGCCTTAGGTTCCTGGGATCCAGGAAACTCATTTTTGGCTTGGTGGGCCATTAAGGGTTGGGAGCGGCAAACTCCTCCTGTGGCAGACGCCAGGAGCCGATTTCATCAGAACTTTTGGAATCCATGACGAAACAGCTGCCAAGTGTTTGCTTTTCAAAATATGAGGTTATTTTATTTAAAACAGCTTTCAGCCTGGCTTTTCACGGGGCCTTCAGGGCTAGCGAGCTGATTGAGTCATCATGTACCTCATGTAGATCCCGGGCTCTGGCAGTTACCGACATTGAGATTGGAAGCAATTGGGTGTCGTGTAATTTGCGAAAATCAAACTCTGATCAGCTGGGCAGGGGCTCCGTAGTCACAATACCGGCGGTTGACGGTTAAGGAGTTTGTCCACTCGGGTGCATCACCCGCTACATACAGGTTTGCCCCAGATTACCGGGCCCGTTGTTTATTCACAAGGACGGGAGGTGCTTGTCCCGTTTTCAGTTTATCGCAGTAATGCGAACGTGCATCGGGCGATTGGGTTTGCAGCCCTTATCATATGGGTCTCATTCGTTTTGAATTGGGGCTGCTACAGAGGCCTTTGCTTTGGGTAAATCTCCTCAACAGATTAAGCAATTGGGGAGGTGGAAATCTGAAACTTACAAGAGTTACATTTGTCCCATGCTATGCAATTAATGTCTTGTCTTCGCAGGTCTACCTCCTACAAGGGCATCAGTGATAATCGTGGGGCACAGCATCCCCTTTTGGGCCAGCCAATACGCATCACATTCAGGATGGGGTGACCAACTTGGTTTGGAGGAAGCCTGCACTATAAGATGGTCTGGACACCATGGTTTACGCTGGCCTGCATTACTTGAAATTGTATCAGTTGAAGTTTTCCGTTATAAGGTACCCGCTTTTCTAGTGATTCAGTTGGGTGAAAATGATTTGCCGTTTATTTCCGGGTGACAGCTTAGCGTGAACATCACCGCAGATCTGACCCTCTTGCATCAACAACTTCCTAAAACTCGATTACTGTGGTCAGACATGTTGGACCGTTTGACATGGTATGCGGCATCTCGGCCAGAAAAGGTTAACTGGGCAAAGCAGAAGGCAAATAAAGTTGCTTGCAAGATTGTTTTAGAGTTGGGTGGGGCGGTTATCCCGCACCCGGATATTACTTTTCATTTACCGTTTCTATATCGTAAGGACGGGGTACACCTCTCAGATTGGGGGTGCGACCTGTGGCTTGGGGATATTAGGAATGGGTTGTAAGAGTGCTTGTTTCATGAGGGTTGGCGGGAACGGGGCATATGAGCGCCCGTTCGGTGGCGTTTTTTGACCAGGAAGGAGCCTGTTTTGTAGGGAGTCCCATTTGCGTATGGGGCTCCCTAGAAAAAGGGGTCTCCTTAACGAGGCTGGCCATGATAAGGGTGCGACCTACCCGGCTGGCAGGTCAGGGGCCTGTGGCCAGGTGACTGAGGTAGCCAGTAGAGGTGGACGCCTGCTGGTCCTCAACAAGCCGCCTCCTAGGTAAGTGTTTCGTGTCGCGGTGTGACTTGCCCTCTTGGCTGGGAGCGGGACAGGGCCCCGAGCGACACAAAGTATGACATTCAAGCAGCCGGACGGCTGGGGGCATTTTCAGGCTCACTTACCTGGTCTTTGGGTGCCAACCCTCTGTTGAAGGGGGGGGGGCAAAATAAAGGCTGCAGCCATTTCAACGCCAGCAGTAGTCGCCTCTTACTGGTAACTCGCCGCTTGCTAGTCAATTAGAACATTTCCATTATAGTCTGAGGAAAGGAAACTTTCAGGATTTTAAACCATCTGAAAATGTGAGCACTGTCTAGCCATCTGGTTCTATGGCTCCTCCTTTCAAAGTACTAACTGCTACAACTTCATTTTGGAAGCTTGCAGTGATTTACAGGACATGTCCTCGAGAGCACCAAGGGAATTTTCTTTTTTAAATCCGTTAGGTCTCCCTACACAAGTTAGCATCTTCAACAAACTCTTTATGGCAAGCACTCACAGTGGAATTAACCCCACAACCTATGATGTAGTAAATTGTCTCATTTTGACTAAGCTCCAGACAAGGAATTCAGCATCCCAGATGTAAACACACTTTGTTTTGGGAAAGCACATCTCAAATAAATTGTGCAGTCATCATTGAACAGGCTCTAAATCCAAGCCTTCATGTCAATAATGTCAGCTATCATGATCACCCTTGATGGTGCCTGTTTTAAGAGTGTTTGCATTCAGAGGAACACAAGGGCTAAAGCTGTAAATGGAGACATTACAGGCAGGCAGTTTCATCAGCTTTCCTTTCTCTACAAGCAACCCATCATTTTCAAAGTATGATTTAGTCTTAAGTGCATCCAGCGTTTTAGTGTAAACAAAAAATTATTGCTTTGTGGGTAAAGTGAATCATTTGGAATACTAGCATTTCTTTGATGTAGCACTTGTTAAACACAAGAATTTACCCCCCAAAAAATCACATAGTTATTCCTATAAAGCTAAAATGTCAACTTCTCCCTAAATCATTTATCCATAAAAGCAGGTGTTTCATCAACTAATCCTTGTACAAGTCCACTCAGATCTTTGGGTTCAGAAAGGAATCATGTAAACTAAGACAGGCTGCAACAAAATCATCCTGTGATGAGTTCAAAGCAGAGCTTTCAAAATACAATCTTGAAGTTGATGCTAAGCAGATCAATAGATTATTGCTAAGATCCCCTCAGGGCTCAAGGAGTTCATGTTTTGAAAACCTTTCAAGAGAAGAGATTGAAAGCCTATATAATGAGGGAAAAATAATTTAAAGGGCTTACAGAGTCTCATCTTCATTAGCCTGGAACATCTAGAGGTGTGCAAAAATGGTATTTGGGGGAGTTTTAAGTAAACTGAACTTTTGAAAATAGGTATTTTATGATATTCCCACATCTCAATACCAGTATGGTATTTAGATTCAGGATTTTTCAGAAAACCTAATTTTTTTTACTCATTATACTCCATTATAGTCAATGGTCCCTGGAGAAGAGCCTAATGCTGGGAGCGATTGAGGGCAAAAGAAGAAGGGGACGACAGAGAATGAGGTGGCTGGATGGAGTCACTAAAGCAGTTGGTGCAAACTTAAATGGACTCCGGGGAATGGTAGAGGACAGGAAGGCCTGGAGGATCTTTGTCCATGGGGTCATGATGGGTTGGACACAACTTCGCACTTAACAACAACAACAACATAGTCAATGGTCTCCATACAATGTAAAAGGGAATTAATATGGGCAATCCTGGGAAACTGTTTTTTAAGTAAAGGCATCGAATTTACAGCATAGCTGCTCATGCCTCTCCTTATCCCCCTGTTACTGCACCATAAGACTGGCACTACAGGCTCCTTTATCAAGCTGCCTTGGATACACATTCTGGTCTATGCAAGGGCAAACCAGACCGCCATCACAAGGCACCCTGGGAGAACCAGGAGCCACGTTTGGCCCAACTGACTCAGCTCCTGAAATATGCCTTTCTAACACAGAAACTGAGTGTCACACACACATCTTTGTCAAGACAGAGCATCCACCCTTTCTGGCATTTTCCCCCTCCCAAACATTGTATGGCTAAACAGTGGCCAACAGACTTCTTTTCCAGTCTCATCCTGAAACTAAAATCCTTTATTTACCCCGAACCCCATTTCCTGTCCCAATATTAAGCCAGGTTGCCAAGCCTTTACTCACACTCATCAGCCAGACATTAGAAAATAGCCAGTTTCCTTGCCCCTCTCGCTTAGCTATTCCCTACTGCCATGTGTTTATTAACACACATTTCGGGTAACACTCCCTCCAGTTACAAAAACATTTGACCAGAGGGTCCAATTCCATAGGCCTCCAAAAAAGTGACTCATCCTCCATTTATTTTAATACAGGGGGAAACGTGTTAAAGGGGTTGTAATACCTTTAAGTGCCTTCTGCAAGCTGTGAGTTCACTCTGAAGGTGTTTAAATTCATAGTCCGTTTAAAAACCTTTTCCAAGCGATGAATGGATTTTTAAAGAGACTGTGACCCTTTAACTTCAGCTGTTAGGCAGTCCTGAATATTTGTGGGATTTGGGGGGCTCAGCTATTTTGAATAGCCAAAAAAATACCCAAATATATATTTTGACTAATAGAATAGCAAAACAAAATGAAACAAAAAATCCCAATAAGACATTTTCTGGCTATTTTTTCCTGCTCAGTTATAGCGTAATGCTCAACCATACTTGGAACTATCATGTTCTTAGCATAAAACAAGGGACAGCAAATCTGGAGGGACCATTTAGATCAGGAAAATGTTGAGTTGGTAAATAGTCTGTCCACTTTCGTTTGCTGCTGCCTTGTTGTGGCACCTTACAACTACTGTTAGTTTCGGTTCTTTGGAGTTTTTGTGGGTTTTTTTACAAATATTTTAGAATGCACAGATCTATTGCCATCTCATCTAGCTGCAACTCAGAAAAAGATAAAACTTTATGTCTAAAAATATATTTGAATTCTGGAAATTCTCCTGCAGCTTTCTTGTTACAGCTCTTTAAAAAACAAATCAGGCATGAATTGTCATATAGAAGGTACAATAAACAAAAGGAAAGAAGGTGACTTGAACAATCTTTCTAAAATAAATGGAGGTAAAAGGCAATTTACAAATCTATGTTGATATTTTAATAGCAGATGGAGTGAAGGTGTTTCCCTATGCCTTGAGTAATTGTTATGTGGAGACTGGTTTGGTACTATATCAACATTGCAAATTCATGAAAGGAGGTTTTCATTGATTTGGGGAAATAGTGAAATGGGCTTGAATTACCTTGGCATGCCAACCCCCACCCCAATGATAGACATGCAGATTTGTCCTTGGAGAAAGCAATGAGATGGTATGTACATACAAATTGTAATCAAACTTCTGATAAACAACCGTGGATTGAATCCTAACTACCATGGTGGAAGGCACAGATCATTGGTACCTAAGGTTGCCAACTACCAGGTGGAGCCTGGACCTTTC
This sequence comes from Paroedura picta, assembly GCF_049243985.1. NCBI lineage: Eukaryota > Metazoa > Chordata > Lepidosauria > Squamata > Gekkonidae > Paroedura > Paroedura picta. The sequence goes on along the minus strand of NC_135373.1, from coordinate 60,039,894 downwards.
CTGCAAATACAACTGATCTCCATATTACAGAGATTAGTTCCCCTCGAGGAATGACAGGTTCTCTATGGTATTGCATCATCATAGAGCTTCCTCCCCTTTCTGAACTCAACTTCCCTCAGAGGCCACCTCCAAATATGGAGGAATGTCCCATACTGAAGATGGAAACCCAATTGCCAACAGTCTCTCTCCCCAGCAATCCCTTCCAGTCTCCAGAAACTAGCTTTCAGGGGTTGTGGGATTTGCTTGTATATAGCTCAATAAGCTACAAGATGTGGAAAGAAAAAGCAAAATTGCCTACCTGCTTCTTATTTACTTAGACACTTATGCTCCGGGGTCCCAAAGCAGCTTACTTTCTTATGTCATTGTCTATCTTATCTTCATAGCAACACTGTGAGCCTAAGAGAAAAGGAGCAGCTGAAGGTTATCCAGCAAGGTCATTCAGGAATTCATACCTGGTTTCCAAGATCCGAGTATTCACAGAGACTGACAAGAGAACATGTTTTTCTTTCAGGTTGCTAAAACAAACCTGAGCTCTTCATGAGAAGAAGAAGGATGGTCCAAAAATCAGAGTGAATTCTGACACTGGCAAAAGGGATTGCAGAACAATGCAGCATTTGTGTCAATCTACAGCAGAAAAAAAGTTCATGACCAGAACAGACTATATATGGGCTGCACAGCTCATTTCTCACAGGATATGCAAGGGTGTTCTGGGAGAAAGCAAAGAATCCTTATTTTCTCTGAGTGGGTCTAGTATTTTGCAATGAATGAACAGGGCTCAACTGGGAAACATAGAAGGAGGACAACTGGAAAAGTCTGAAGAGTTTCAATCTTGATTCAAAGAAAATTACCATGCCAAAAGCACACCACTCTGTAGAAAGCAGTACAGAGAAGGTGGAGGGGGGAGCTTTCACAGGCCATTGGGCATGCAGAGCTTTAGACGCTTTATTTTATAGATTGCTGAAATAACACTGCAGCAGCACAATATGCAAAGGGAAGTGGAACTCTGAGGGTCATTGAGCATTTTGAATTTCCCCACCGCATTACAATGACTGAAATCACGCTGGAGGAAGAAAAATAAAAAAAAAACCCTTGGTGCTGATTCTCTGTGAAAAACTCCCGTTGCTCATTGGCCCAGAAAATATTTTTCTTACCTGTGGTGGTTTAATAACCACTGGCAGAGCATTAAAGCACGACATAAAGTACTGTCTGGTTAAAAGAATTAAACCGACCAGCTCTAAAAACACTTCTTGCGTGCAGTTCCTGGCATGCTGCTTCTGAATGGATAATTCTCTCTTTACATCGACAAATAGAAAAAGAAGCCATGAGGAAGAAAATAAACAATATTCATGAAATTCAACAGTGTGTCTCAGAAAACTAAATTTAAAAGCACAAGAATTGTTTTGGTAGATATGACCAAGGAGGAGTGAGTACAGAATCCTAAAGGTAGTAGTTTACAGACAGAGCATGGTGACCTTCCCCCAAGCATCTTGGTACTCTGATGTGTACTTCCCCAGAATATGGAGGTTTTGTTAAGGTTAACAGCTATTGATGGAGTTTTATTCCATGAATCTTGCTATTCCTTTTAAAAAGCTAAATATTTTGTGATATTAAAGTCCACTGTCAATCAATTTTGTTGGCTGAATGTGAGTTTATGAAATTGGGAGGGGAACAAAAAAGTCTCTGACTTGTTTTACGTGTTGTGACATCAATTATATTTTTGGTTGAGTGCCCTTTCCTGCTTGTGCTTAATCATATCTCTGTGTGTTTCTTTACAATGTTCCTTTGTTGGTGTTTTAGTAGGCAAGCAAGCATGCTGAGTTAACAACCTGTCCGCAATGAAAGCAAATACTCCAAAAGCATAAGAAGAAGCATAGGAAATATTCACTTCATGTGAAGTGGCATTTCACAAATGGAATGCTATCATTCACATTTCATGACCAAATTGCCCTTTTATTCTATTCTTTGGTAGAGTGCTGACTTCTGGATATAGCTATTGCCACAGACATGGCATGGCAGCTCTAATTGTACATCCCCATTGATAGCATGCAAGGCATTATGATCTCTCACTCTCCGTTTTTATGTTGATTGCTAAGACTGGTGCCCCAACTCTTTATTACAGAGAATGCCTGAGACAGGTTTCTTCATCAGAAAACAAAAAGCAAAATACATACATATATGGGGGGGGGGCTATGGCTCCGTGGACAGCATTTCATTTGCATGCAAAAGGCTCAGGCTCTTCTTTTTAAAAAGTTACCTAACATCACAGCATGGTGTAGGGTTAAGAGCGCTGGCGTCTAATCTGGAGAACTGGGTTTAATTCCCCACTCCTCCACCTGCAGCCAGCCAGGTGACCTTGGGCTGGTCCCAGTTCTCTTAGGGCTGTTCTCATACAGTCATTCTATTAGAGCTCTCTCAATCCCACCTACCTCATAGGGTGTCTGTTGTGGGAAGAGGAAGGGGAAGGCATTTGTAAGCTGCTTTGGCACTCTTCCGGGTAGTGAAAAATGGGGTATAAAAAACCCGATCTCTTCTTCAGCTCTCTCTCTCACTTGTGATAATAAAGTCCATTGGCAGCCCTGAACCAGCTGCCAATCAGTTTCATTAGCTGTCTGTGAGAGATTAGGAGATTAGGAGGGGTATAAAACAGTCTCTGATTGGTTTTACATTATATTTTTGAATGAGAGCTCTTTCCTGTTTGTGCTTCATATCGCCGTGCTTTTAAAATATTACATATATAGATGGGGTTCAGTCCCAGCTAAAATAATCAAGTGATGTGAAAATCTGTATCTGAGAGCCCAGAGATCTGCTGCCCAACACTGGACAAAACTGGTAGACAACACTGATCTTTGTGAATTCGAGTAAGATTCAGTAAGACAGCATCATGTGTCCTTGTATCTACAGCTTAAGCAAAACAACAACAACCAACAATTGACACGAACACTACTTTTAAAACTCAGAGATTAAAAGATAAAGACTGATTAGATAAAAGTTGTGGAAGATCAAGCATGAAAGAATTGAATGAAATCTGGCAGCACAGAATGCCACATTCTGTGGGGACATAACTAAAAAAGCCCATCTCATGTTGCCATTGACCTCACTTCCTCATGCAAGTGTGCTGAACTAGGTACCAGAGATTGAACTCTAACACCAGTGTCAATAGCACAGTTGTGTAGACAGGACCTAATGTTACAAACAGCTTTGAAGCACAGCTTGTATCATCAGCAAAAGGAGATCAAGCGAATTGCTAGGGATGGATATGAACCAGGTCGTGAACTAAAGTTCGTCATGAATTTTGCCTGGTCCATGGTTTGCAAAGAGATGTTCATGAACGGAAGATTCACCACAAACTTCCATGAATTTTGATGTGGTGCATATCAATTCATGGTAGTTCATGAAAAAGCAGAAAGCAGGGTTTAAAATGGCTTGGAGCGATTTAAATCCTTGCTTTCTGCTTCCTACAAGCAGCCTGCATTTGGCTTCATCCATACCAAAAAGATATGTTATCAGTATTTATTGGCTATTCTTTCAGCCAGATATAGAAGGTATTTTTGACTATCAAGCATAGTCAGTCCCAGATAATTCTGAAAAAAAATTATCCAGAAAACAGGATAAAAAGGTAAAGGTATCCCCTGTGCAAGCACCGAGTCATGTCTGACCCTTGGGGTGACGCCCTCCAGCGTTTTCTTGGCAGACTCAATACGGGGTGGTTTGCCAGTGCCTTCCCCAGTCATGACCGTTTACCCCCCAGCAAGCTGGGTACTCATTTTACCGACCTCGGAAGGATGGAAGGCTGAGTCAACCTTGAGCCGGCTGCTGGGATTGAACTCCCAGCCTCATGAGCAAAGTTTTCAGACTGCTGCCTTACCACTCTGCGCCACAAGAGGCTCAGAAAACAGGATAGCCACAGTTAAATGGCATTCAAAGAGAATGTACTCCATGTGAATTTGCAGCTTCATGAAGGCATTTAAAAGGACTGTAGCATCTTTAAACACCTTTGATTCCATTATAGCCTATGGGGACCAATAGTCAATGATACCCATAGCCTATAATGGGGAATCTATATGAGAGTTTTTTTTGGGGGGGGCCTGGGGGGGTATAGTCCCAGATAATTCTGAAAAAAAATCTGATTACCTAGAAAACAGGATAGTTACAGTTAAATAGCATTTGAAGAGAGTGCACTCCCTTTAAATGCCATTCCATGTGACCTTGCAGCTTCATGAATACATTTAAAATGATTGTAACACCTTTAAACACCTTTGGTTCCATTATAGCCTATGGGGACCAATAGTCAATGATACCCATAGCCTATAATGGGGAATCTACATGGGAGTTTGTGGGGGACCTGGAGGGGTATTATTTGAGGTAGAGGCACCATATTTTCACCTCTGCTCACAAGGCATCCCAATGTTCAACAAGATCGGAACAGTAGGTCCAATCCTACAGGCCCCCCCCCAAGGTGACCCAAGCAATTTAAACCCCTACTTTCTGCTCCCTGCACTCAGTAGTTTGGCTTAAATGATTTAGAGCCATTTAAACATTAAGCTCAGAATCACTTAAACCTCTGCTTTCTGCTTCCTGACGTGTTTGGCCGGGAGCAGAAATCAGGGGGTGAAATGGCTCATGAACCAATATGAACCATTCGGTTTGTGAACTGGCCTATCAGTTAATGGTTCATCCATGAACCATGAACTGAACTACAAACTTTCTGTTCATACCCATCCCTACAAAGAGCCATGGTTTTATCTGATGTACTTTTGTTTGGAAATTCTTTGTTCTCTGAATACCTTCCATCCACAGTACAGGATTTTTACTGGCCTCTGAGAGGGCTGCCTTCATCAGCACTTTTTGTACAGATGAATGAGCACAGAGAGGGGTGAGCACAGCATGAGAGTTCTTTACTAAAAATGTGAGTCACAGAAGGAACCGCATGAGGAAGCAGATGAATTGGGAGGCATATTTTAAATATGGTGAACAGAATCCTGCAGCTGGTTGCTGATAGAGAATCCTTGGATACCAAACACTTCACTGAGCTTTATAATCCTGCTCCATCAATAAGTATGTTCCTGTGGCACATTTGAGTGCTTGGTGATTCTTATATTTTTTAACAACATCAGAGGTACATTGACAGTGCTGTGCTCTAGAGGAAATTACCATGCCTTCCCAAACCATGCCCCCTTAAATATTGAGCAATATAATTCTTGTTCTAGGAATAGAAAAGCTAGCTTCTGCAAATGAGAAAATCACACAGCCTTCCTAAATAGATACACAGAGTGGGCCCATGAACCTTTGAACTGCTCTGGTGGGCCATGGCATCTGGAGGAAGCACAACCAAGGCCAAGTGGCTCTGCCAGTCCCTTGATTCAGATCTATGAGCAGTACTAATATTTGATGCCAATTCACCACTTACCTCCTCATACATTGCCAGAGGTTGGCAGCAGTGCAGAAGGAGGCAATGGATAAAGTTGATATATATTGTGCCATCACTGGCTGGTTATGAGCTGAGTGGTCCTTGCAATGCCAGGTTGTAGCTCCACAGGGGTCCTTTAGCTTAGCTTGCCCAAAGCCAGTTTAACTTCCTAGTCCTCCCCTACATGAGCACATGAATGTATTAAAGAAGGCCATAGAATATGTGTGGTACTGGTACATCAGTTATTCTGATCACACTTGAACTGAATGTGAATTAAAACTCCCAAAATTAATAGAAACAATGCCTGTAGCTTTAATAATGTCTACTGAGCTCTCAGTCACCATTTTAAAGGTTGCTAGGCAACCACAACAATATTAATGTGCCCTCCAAGCCTTGATTTCTATAAAACAAATCCATGAGTGTAGGAGCAAGGCTGGGCTTGGAGGCCATCACAAAACTCAACAGATTTTTTCCTATGAAGAGTCTGTCAGGAGAAGGGAATGATGGAAAACTGAATACAAGAGAGCAGATCAATCAGATTGGCTGGTGATTGTCAAGAAGAAGAAGAACCAGTAAAAGGGGAAAGGCACTGGCAGCAAAGGGAAAGATGAAATAATAAGAGATGAGATGCAGGGGGGGAAAAAGAAATGTCCCACATAAATCTTTGTGGAACTTCGCTTGTTCTACATCTGATTTCTGGAAAGTATCCATTAAGACTAATGAAAATAGGCACTATGAGAAAATTACTGAAAATCCAGCTTCCTGCGCTTCACAAAAGAATGCTATGGAGGATTCTCCAACTACAAGCAGTTCTTTTTCATGGTATTGGCGGTATAATAGGAATGGGGATATCAGTGGCTTAGTCCACATATGGCTTTTTAGATCCTGGTCATGGTGTTCATTATTCCCACAGCACACTGATGTCCTCAGTTCAATTTCTTAGAAAAAGGCACAGTAGATTTACAAAATGTCAGTAATAGTCTTCCATCACCAACGTGCTTAAGTCTGAATCTATGCACAAATGTAGTTTTAGACAGTGCCTCATACAGATTTTAAACTGATGTATTTGCTGCTGCTGCTGCAAGAATTACTGTCCCTTCAGACATTGGCATTTGGATACTCCTGTGGCACAATACTTTTTTAAAGAAAAGGAAGCCTCTACATTCTAAATATCCAGCAGTTAGGCATTTCAGTTCATCTATACAAAAGCTCTGGTATATGCTAAGCTCCAGCATTTTGCATTTATTTGTGGCAATACGAGCTAACATGCAAAATTACTATAATCATGAGTTCAATGTTAATCAATACCGACAACTAAAGCTATGATGAATGTGCGAGAGACTACAGAGAGAAGATGGTGCTTTTAAATTAACTGTATAAGCAGCAAAATTGCTCCTAAAAACATCTCCTGCTAAATTTATTCAATGTCCTTTCAATAGCAGCCCAAACAAAATAAACAGGGCTGAACCTATTGGAGTTTTGTATTTGCTGCCCAGTAAAACCTTATAGCTTCTAGCTCTTTATACAACTAAGATTTATAGTATCTATTCTCACTGTGCAGAGTCCCCAGATAATGTTAATAGATGGCTATTTTGCCAATAAATCCCTCAGGAAGGCAAGAGAAATATCTATTTCAGATGACTTGTTCAGAACTAAATCCACATCCCAAATGGTATATAGTACTTAGGCTTAAGAGACTCGGCTTTATGGATGCAAAGACATTTTTCTCAATTCCTAGCTGAAGGAAGCAGCAAGAAGAAAGCAGCATCGGCGGCTTCCTGATATCTAATGCTCTTGGCATTAAAGGGCTAAAGTTCTAATTTTCTTCAAAGGAATGGCACTGCTTTGTGCAAAGCAAAAGATAAAGTTTCAGAAGAACTCTGCCACCATTTCTCCAGGGGAGGGGAAAGGTTGCAGAAGTCATGTAGAAAGCCCCGATAAGAATTCCAGTAATAAACACTATTGTGTTAAAACCCTATATATCCTAGGGTTGCTGAGAATTTTGACATGAACTAAATTGCCAAGCAAACAATTTAACCCTTCCATTGCACACGAGTGGGGCTCCTGATTGAATCGCCTCAATGTAGCTCTTCAGTGTCCGGCTTTGACACTGTTCCAATCAATTTTGCAGCTGTGCTACCAGAGCTATAGTGTTGGAGCTTGGTCAACTTTTTCATGCCCATCCTTGAAGTTGTGAATGTGGGCTCAAGACATTGCATTGCAGCAAACCCTCAAAGCCTATCCCTTTGAGTAGTTTCAACATTTTTAAAAAACCCAACTTCCATGAATGTGGAGAAAGAAAGAAACAACTCCCTCAAGGCCAGGTGAGAATGTGCATGCATGAATTGGACTACATCTGGACAGCTCAGGGTCTATTGCAAAGAAGACATTAAACAGTCATGGCAAAGTACACAGAGACACTGAATGTGAAATATTTTCCCTCTTTTAGTAAATGTACCTGTTCAGTTAGAGGTGGTGGAAGTTACCACCAAATGTGGTTGTGAATAGGTGGGGGGGCACCTGCAAGAAAACTGACCATGTTTCAGAGGCCTTTCCATAACTCCCATGATGGTTTCACACAAGGAAGAAGTAAGATGAACGTGCAAGTAATTGAACATTCCTGCTCAGTTTGGAAGACATAAACATTGACAGACAGAAATGGATGGATTGGAGTTAGGAGTTACCTTCATCATCAGATTTAATAATAGTGCAACTGTAAGCAGAATTACACCCTTCTAAACCCACTGAAACCAGGGTTCTTAGAAAAGCAACACTGTTCAGGATTGCACTATTAGTCTGTTTTACCAGCAGGACTAGTATGTGCTATGCTGGTCAAGCAGAGAGATAACTGCCTTTCACTACTGTTTCCCAATGTACATGAGGCAAAGATGAAGAGAAAGCCAGAACAGATTTTGTAGACCTAGTTATTACAGCTTCTCTCTACATATGGTTCATTTTGTGTGCCCCCTATTGCTTCATTAGTGAGCCTTCCAGACAGATGGCTTTTGCAAAAGCAGCTGGCTTAGAATTTGGTTTTTTTTTAATAGTCTGCGGTAGCCAAATTCATGGTGGATAGAAAAATCAGTGGGTATTAACTAAGACAAATCCAAGCATATTGTCTCAAGCTCATGTTATTCTAAACATCACAGACCAAGGCAAGACCTTGAAAATTATTCTATGTAACTTCAATTCCCAATATAAAACAGTATTCTAGACTGGATCTGAATGCAGTGGAGTTGATACAGCTATCCTCCAAGAAATCTTCTTCCAACTTATGTGGTGCTTCTATTGGAAGAGAGTAATTTAAATTGAAGGTAGTCTCCTTAGACTAGAGGAAGGCTTCAATTTTTGTTCAGTGAACTGAACCATAAAGCAAAATTCAAATTGTGCCCTGTTCGTGGTTCTTGAAGTCAAGTATGTAGCAAGTATGAACTTTCCATAAACTTTGACATTGTTCGTGTAACTTCAGGCCAGTTTGTAGATGGATACATTCCCAGACATACTGGCTCTGCTCAATCAAATTATTCACAAAATATCAAAGCAACCATTGGAAGGGCATTTAGAGGTTCTGAGGCAGATTCCCTACAAGTCTATGTTTCTAGCTTGCACAGGATCTCTTGTATATTCTCCGGGACCTTGGTCTAGTGACAGACACAGGTTCTGGAGTGGAATGGAAGCTAGAGACACCAAGCTAGAGACACCAAACTTGCCAAGAATCTCCATATAACTCTTCCGTACCTGTCTTCTTCCAGGTTTGGTGAGGATTGGATTCATGGGGTTTGAGTTTGCCCCCCCCCCAGAAGGTGCCTCCATGAAAGTGCTTTCCTGGGGGCACCTTCTTTGGGCAGACATAATTCAGACTCCATAAATCCAATTCTCATCAAACTTAGAGTGCAGGTACAGGAGAGTCACTAATGGTTTGTAAGTGGATCACATTATGAAACATTTTCCTGTTTCATGCTCATCCATAGTAGTAGGATAGGGGAAGGATCCCATTAGCATCTCCCACATTCTTCTGTCTGGATAAATCTAGCCCTGATGTGATAAAAAGTTTGGGAATCTGTGATGACATATCGAAACTGATGTTATCTGAAGGTTTTCATCTGGAATTTGTAGATTAAGGTGGGCCCTGTTCACTATTTGTTTAAGTCAGTCACTAGCAAAGAGTGCAAAAAGAAACTGAGCAAAAAGAGCAAAAAGAAACTGAGAGGCTACAGTCTTTAACAAGAATCTGTTCATATACAAAAGACCCAGGAGCAATGTAGAACGATGTGATCATATAATAAAAGGAAGAAGAAGAAGAGGTGGTGTCAGCATCGTACATACATGGGGATCAGCCCACTGTCATGCAGGTGTCTGTCTGCTCTTCCCTGCCTGTGCATAATAGGTCTGAGAGAGCTCTGACTTGACTGCTTTGTTAGAGCAGCACTACCAGGGCTATTATGAGCCCAAGGTCACCCAGCTGGCTGCATGTGTAGGAGTGGGGAATCAAATCTTGCTCACCGGATTAGAAACTGCCATTCTTAACCACTGCATCATGCTGGCTGGAAGCATTTGGGCCTATCTTCTTCTGCCTAATTTATATTATAGCAATACCTGGTTACTGCCTGAAACGCAGTATAACTTTCTAAATTGCAGTATCTCAAAACTGCTGTAGACTTTAACTATTTTTGAAATACAGTAAGGTAAAACATAGAATATTGGATGATTGGATAGCAACATAAAACTATTCATACAAAAACAGGCTAATATATTTTAATTAGTTTGATTTATAGATTGACTAATTTAAATTGATAGAAATGATATTTAAGGCTTTGAGGAACTTCACTTAGTGCATTAAAACAATATTAAAGAAGGTGCTTTCTTCTAGCACTATACTGTAGCTTACATTTATTAAAATGTTTGATAGTTACGTTATAAATAATTCCCTCCTTAAATATCTCAGTATAAGAACCTATATTTGATTTTGGAAATATTAGCATTACTTTACATGGAAATCTTTGGCAAAGTGGTTAAAAGACAGATGGCTAATCAACTGAAAGTCTAGATATTAATTAATATTAGTAGTAAGGTACCTAAAATATGCATTCTACAACAGAAAAATAGGGCACTAATCCTACCCAGAGGTATATATTATCACAGTCATGGTTAAAAGGCAACAGGAAATAGGTGAGAAATCTTTTACAAATGATTACAAAAAAGACCAGAGCTTATTTTGCAAATTATTTCAAATCTAGGGGGGAGGGGGAGATGGCATTTCATGAAAGAACAGCATTATATGATTATATGCAGGCCTGATAATGCATCAGTTAATGAGGACAGAACACATAAAGGGTCTTTATAAACAAAGAAAGGAGGTAATTTCATTGGAGACCACCTTTATAATAAGTTATTTGACCTGCTCTTGTTAAAAGTTGTGACATAAATTATTAACACCACAGGAGAGTGAGCTAATGGGCTCCATCTGGGAAAATCATGGTTGAATTCCAAACCAACTAGTGGGGGGGGGAGCAGGGAAGCCAGATAAATTAACTGCCAGTGATTGGAACTGAAGAAAGCAAAAATATAATTTAGGGGATACTGACAGATATATTCTGTTCCCAAATATTTTACAAGAGGAAGCATAAAATCCCAAGCCTGGTTACACAGAGCAAAAACTCTGAACTTGGTTTCAATAATTTTGGTTTTAATAACAGTTGTTTTATACATTTTGTCACTGCGCTTCTTCTTTTGAGTCCTTCTTAGTTAATATCTCCACTGCACTTCCTAGTTTGATTAAAGCATTGTTTGGCGGTTTGCGTGTGGGCAGCATTAATAATAATAAGCCACTCTTGGATGCTGCAAGGATGCCATGAGGAAATGCATTAGACTGAGCACATCCCGCACCTTGTCACTAATGATTTATTTTCACCACCCGGTGTCTGAGATCACTACCCCAGTGAAGGTTGCATACCGTGAAAGAAATCGGATTGCATTTGCTTGGATTCCTCTGCTGGCAAGGAAAGCGAGAGGACAGCCTCCAGGAAGGTGACAGTCACATATGCTTCCCTAGAGGTGAGAAGATTCAGAAAATGGTTGGTCATAACAATGACATCATCCTCACAAATGTGTTTGGAAATCATACTTACCCTGCTCATAATGCCTATTTTTCTCTCCAGTTGATCTTCCATACTATTGGTAATGTGGCTTCAGTTTAAAATAAGCTATATTTCAAGTTTGCACATTTGTGTATAGGTGGTCAGTGGCATTTATTATTCGACTAGACAGCTGCCTGGTAGTTGCTAGTCACAAATGCATAGAATTGACCAGAAAAGTCTCATGTCTCAAGGTCAAGGGTGGGGCACGGATTATTTGAATGAGATGAAATTCGAATCTGACTCACTTTTGCATCTGGGCAGTCAGAAGCATTTGTTGTTTATATTAAATAGCCAGCTGTAGCTGTTGCCAACACATGCACAGAACATGTCTCAACAAAATTACTTTTGTTGCAGTTGTGGATGCGTCAATTAACATAGATAAGATTGAAGACCAGCCAACGGGAAAGAGAGTTAATGTGCATGCTTACATTTTATGTCTTCCCCGACATCTTCTAGTTTTTAGGGAAACAACTTTCCAGGGTGAGACTCTTTCACATCACTGTGATTGATGCAATGGTAGGCAGAAGCATCCATTTCAACAGTTACATATTGGGTACACCACTGGCAGGCATCTTCAAGAAATACAAACAGCTTTTCTATCCTGCCTGCTGCAGTCACAGTTCGTAAGACAGCCTTGCTGGATCAGATCAAAAGTCTAGCTAGTTCTGCATACAAAATCTGGCCACACTGGTATAGGACCTGATTACATCTAGATTAGATCACTACACTATTTTCTATGTGGGGCTGTCCTTGAGAAATGTCTGATACAGGATGCTGCAGCCAAGATATTGATTTTAGTGTGGCCATATCACTTCAGTCCCAGATCATCTATACTGGCTCCCAATTTGTTTCTGGCACAATTCAAAGTGCTGGGGCCATTCCGCACAACTTAAATGTAGCAGAAGTCTTACCTTTGGGAAACGCTACTAATTCAACATTCTGCATGACATCACACACAATCTGCAACACTCCCGCAAAAATCACTTTATTGTAGCGCTTTTTGGGGAATCGGGAAAAGTGGATTCCCCCTGAAAAAAACGCTACACTTCTGAGCACAAGCTGCAACACATCAGCGAAAGACATGTGCGTTCTCAATGTAGCGGTAGAAAGAATGTCCCTCCCCCGCTCTTGCCAGAGAAGCTTCCGGAGAAGCAATCGCCATTTTTTCCCCTTAGACCGGGGAAAGCAATGAACGAACGAGGCTTCTCCAGCTAAAGTCCGTCCACAGAAGTGCTTAAGAGTAAAACAACGCTCCCTACTGCAAGTGTCTTTAAGGTTCCCAAGCACAATACAGCCCCCTGCTCGACACTGGCCATAATTTCAGCCACAAATCGTGCCCATGGGGGGGGGATATTTTTTTACTTGAAGAGCATGTAAATGATTAAGTGCCAGCTCCTACGCCAGCAAAAAAAGTATTTCCAAAATGATTGAACACAGATTCGTTGCAACTGGTGTGTTTGCATTTTTAAAAAACAGTTCTTAAAGGGAAAGGGGTTTTTCAGGAGCATGAACACAACAGCCCATTGGCTGTTCCATTTGATTGACAGCCAGGGGCGGGAAGAAGTGCAGAAAAATCTCGCTTCCTTTGTTGCGATTCCAGCAAGACCGGAAACCTGTGGGGAATGAATACAACACTACTGGGACTTCAATATTCCACTAAAATTAAAGGTATGCGGAATGACAAAATTCCACTATTTAATATGGCGTTTCTGCATTCTGAAAATATTTGGCAACATTGGTCCTTGTGCGGAAAGCCCCCTGGTCTTGACCTTCAAAGTCCTACATGGTTAAGGAACAATGTATCCGAATGACCACCTAATCCTTATGATCCTGCCTTATCACTACAGTTATTCTGCTTACCTTTTAAAAATTGTTTGTAGGCTATGATTTTGGGAGGGGGACTGATTCTAATGGTTTAAAAGGGTAATTTTACATTGTCTGATATAAATTGTTAGCTGCCTCAGTGTCCCTTGTATTAGCAGAAAGATGGGATACGAGTTTCATAAATAAATAATAAAATCCCTAGAGATTTGGATTGGAATCTGGGCAGGAGAAGTATGTGATGATGCCCCTGAAGCTTGGAAATTTCAGAGTGAGCTCCATGGTGGTTCGGTGGGATAAAATATACAATGTAATAGAGGAAGAAATACATAGACACAGTTTCTTTTAAAAACTAATTTAAATGAACACTTCAAAACACGAAGAGAAGAAAATTGGAGTTGTCATAAGCCCAAGTTTGATCTTTGATATCTTTGTGGTACTATCAAAAGATTCTAAGGAAAAAATCTGACAAAAGTGCTCCTCCCTAGCTCATTCAGATAGCCCTGCTGCTACTGTGGATGCCACCTCTTATACACATGATCATGGACACCATCAAAGAACTTCAAAAGACTGTCTAGGCAGGGCTTCATTTTGCAGAAGCCATGATTCCTCCCCAAGTGCTCAGTGTCAGGGTGGAGGGTGTGACCTCTGCCGTCCTACGAAAGGAGACCAGACTAACTTGACTCTTCTACAGAACACCCTGCCTTCCAAGGGGGAGACTCATTGCCTGCCAGAAACACTGCATTATTCTGTATTGCAGGCACTACACATTTCCTACAAGTGAACCACTTATGAAGCCCAGGAAGCAATTGCAAAGTGGTGATAGAGTCTGTTTCAAATCTCAATTGCTGGCAATGAAAAGCAAGTGATTTATAGTGAACGCGCAAATGGGCTGTCACAAGGTGCAGTTTTTATCAAGGACAATGACACCGGTTTTGCATTTAGTGAACCATGAAGACCCTTATCTTCTCATCTTTATGCTTTTCTTCTTCTTTGAAATATATTTTTTACTCTTCTTTTTAGCTTATTTCAGCTATTTCATTTTTGAAATCTACCTTTTTTATAAGAAAAAATTGTTGAAAAAATTAAACCCACTGTACATCTCTTATCAAATAAGAACATTGTTGTGTACAAAGTATCTATGGATTCCCTTATCCCATCAAAATAGTCCAGTTTGCCTGCTTCACAATCCATCTCCCAAGTGTACATAATCCTAAATTAGATTAATATTTACCCTGAAGGAGTCATAATTTCAAGAGAGAAAGCCAGATGATTACTTGGAAATTAGATAACAAAGTAATGCTTATCCCTGGGGTGCACCCAAATGCAGAGAATGATCTAGCTGAAGGCAGCAAACTCTGTCAACACTTTGTCTGAATTATCCTGTCAACAAGAAAAAAAATACTTTTCCTAACTTAAGATAACTTTATCAAATTGTTCTGAACTGCTGAGAATAAGGCAAAAGATTTGGGACTTTATTTCCAACAAGAAGGTTGAGAACTTGGATGTGATTGTAATCACTAGATGAACTTGCTGTGATGGAAGCAGCTGCTTATATCATATTTGAACCCCCAACTGGATCATCTCAGCTTTGTTAAATATTTAAATCCAACATTATGTCACGCAGCTTTATGCCTGTCCAACAGCTTCCTGCACAACTTGCTTCAAACACCAAAGAGTCGAGGCAGCTTGAGTCTCAGAAAATAATCTGCCTTTTTTTTAATGGGGGGGGGGTTAGAGCCCTTGACAGAGAGATCCAGAAGAAAATGATCCTGTTCAGAGAAGACCCGCTCTGTCAATAATGAATAGAAGGACTGACAAAAGTTTTTCCTGAGTGATCCCTTGCTATTAAATGTGGTGTTTTCCTCCCGTTGGTCATAGGTGTGGGAGATGGTAATAGCTGAGGTATAGCTCATGTTTCTATGTTGTCCCAAAGGCTTACAAGTTATTGCAACTAGAGGAACAAGTTAGTGTGTATTTTGTATTCCTGTGCAATCCCAGCTGCTTGCAATTTTCTGACCTGGAGGGAGTTCCTGCTCTTACCATGTAGTCTCCTGGAAGGCAAGACTTTTCAAAATGTAGAGTACACATACTAGGTATAGTTTTATCTATTTGGGAGGGTCTTGAAAATAAAACAAAACATTATTTATATAACACCAACGATTGGGGTTTGGTCAGGGATACAATTAGAGTTAGGAGTTAAGGTTAGAGGTTAGGCAGGGTATTAGGGATAGATTACCATGAGAAACTACCAATATCAAATATAAGTTCACTGAACAGGTATAAGCAGATGTAAGGCAGTAAAGATGAAAGGAGTGAGTAAGGAGTGAGTAAGTAATTTACTTGAATAGATTTTTAAAAATGAGAACTGTGTGGGTGAGGCACATTCATAGACATGTGAATATAAACATGAGTATGCATTCCAATGTGCATGAGTACACTGCTTTTATATACCACTTGTACCTCAATGGGAAGGGTATAAAGGCGCTCACACATGCCTGACCTTTACATATTTTAAGGGGAATCCAACACAAGTTAAGAAATACATAGACATTCCTGCTGAAACCTATAAGATCTCATTGGTGCTTCATCCGGGGATGAATGCCTGCAGAAGCAAGAAGAGGAGATGATGTGCCTCATGGCCTCAAAGTAATTATATGAGAGTTAAGAACATATTAGGGCAGCCTAGCAGTTCAGCATTTCCTCATGATACAGGTTAGGGTTGGGATTGGGGTTAGGGTTAGAGCCAGGTTTAGATTTGTGTTAAAATTAGGGTTGGAGTTGAGGTAATAGCTAGTGTTGCAGTTGGGGATTGGTGAGGAGTTAGAGATTGGAGTTAGGGTATGAGGTTAGAGTTGGGGTTAGGGTTAGTGGTTGGGGTTAGCATTGGGATGGATTAGGGTAAAGCATTAAAGATTGCGTTTTGGGTTAAGTTTAGGGTTGGGGTTAGGGGTTAGCCATTTTCTTTTCCTAGTCCTCTCAGTGACAATACATTGAAAACAGGGACAGAAAATGCCACATCCAGGGACACTTAAATCCATCCCATTCAGCTACGTTTTGACTGGAAGAAGCCAAAATAGACATGGGCTGAGCCTGTCAAAGAGCTTCCCTTCAATCTACTATGCTTGCATGACAGTGTTCTGAACCAAATATGTTCCTGTGTTATTTATTGCTCTCTGAATGATCCTATTACCTCCTTAAAAGCAATTAAAATGTGGGGAAGGCTGTGTTTAAAGTGTATAGATCACAGCAAATTGTCTAGAACCGAGTTTATGGTACACAACATGTCATCACCTCATGAAGAGCACTGGGGACTCAAGCTGGACTCGATCCACCTCATAATGCTGACAGTTGAACATGAGGAATGTGAAGAGAAGCATTTAACAAAGCTAGAGCATTATGAGGGCAAGGTTCTTCATACCACAGCCTCACAATACAGTTCTCCAACCAAACTATTAGAAACTTTTTTCCCTTAAGAAAATTATGCATGCCTGCCACCCTATTCCATATTTCACACACACATCATTTTTAGGCACCGAAATATTGCTCAGATTATGCCAGACTGCCATATCAGACACATTGGGCTCCCTTTTTAGTGCTCATCACACTACTTTCTAGTCATAGAGGAAAGGAGAAAAATGTTAAAAAGACAGAGTAAGTTGGAAATATTTATTTAGTGTATCATTTCCAATACACTTTAATACCTGAGTCTGTTGACTGCATGTCACCATAAATTACACAACTCATGAATCTCATAAAAGCCTTTATTATCACTGGATACATCTATAACAAGAACCGAGAGGGCTGTTATTTTTGAAGTGATATTTTACAAGGTCTCTTGCAACCTTAAAAATTAAGCATGTACTTCTGATTAGGTCACAGGCCAGATGCTGCTGAACAATTCAAAATACCTACTTTAGCTGTTGTATACAGGCTCAAAGATATTTTGACTTTTTACAGAGGAGGGGCAGAGAATCTATTTTGCATGCAAAAGGCCCCAGCTTCAGAACCTATGATCTCCACTTATGATCAGGAAGTATGTGAAAGACCAATGCATGAGACCCTGGAGAGTCACTGCCAGTCTGAGTAGACAATCCTGGCCTTGATAGGTCAATGGTCTGTTTCTGTATAATGTAGCTTTATATGTTTGTGTAATGCTAGAAAGCTGCAGCGAGTTTATAGCAACTCCTCTAGTGCTTTCAAGGCAAGAAACATATAGAGGTAATTTCCCAATGCAAGCTTCAGGGTAGCAACCCAGACTCCCTCAGTAGTCTCTCTTCCAAATCCTAACCAGGGCCAACACTGCTTAGCTTTTGAATTCTGATGAATCCAGGTTACGGCATGTGTTCCTATACATATATGCTAAGAACGGAGATATGTAAGACATTCCCATAATAATACAAAATGAAAAGAATTGTGTGTGCTGAGAATTAAATTTTGCACAGACCCAAATGCAATTTTATTTAACAATTGGACCAAGGCAGCAGTTTGTCTGCTTCACCTCATTCCTGAACAACAGGCACTTTAACAGATCAGAGAAGAAAAAACAAGGCAGAGGAAATAAGCAGCCTACTATAGTGTACATCTAGGATTGGATACCTATTACCAGGAAAGCTATTGTCTATGAGCTATGTGAATTAAGAACCAAAGAAAATGACTAAAGACGAGTCTGTTCTTCAGAGTAGTCTTTTAGGTCTAACCAAATATGCTAGGGATTCCATTTCATAGTGTAGCACTAGAATCATGTGGTTATTACAAATAATCCCAAATGTAACCGTAAAATGGCTCAAAAGATAACAGTAAATAATTTTCAGAAATGACATCCTTTCCCATTATTAACAAATATTTCCTTTAAAAAAATAATCTCATTTTGCTGCAAAAACTTGTTTTTATCTAGTTTTATCTAACACACTGGATTTTTAAAGTACACTCACAAGAAGCATTTGATACAATGTATTAAGACATGTATACCTCACCTTTCCCAGACAGCTTACAGTTCCATTTTAAAACAGTGTACAATACAATAAAAATCATAATCCCCCTCACAAACACAAGAACATTCCTGCAGCCCTAGAAAATAAAATAGCCTTGTAGTGCCCTCTTATAATGTCTCAGGATAGCACCTCCCTCTAGAGATGAGCACAAACCTTCTCACAAATGAAAGCTTGTCACGAATATTAGTTGATTTGTGGTTTGTGAAGCAATGTTCATGGAAGGTATGAAAGTTGGTGGAACTGGGGTGCCCTATCCACCAACCTGTCATACAGTAACTTTGGGAGCCCATTAGAAGGTTCTTGTCATGTCTGTTTGTTGTTGAATCACTAATTACTTGAAATGGAAACTTCTGATTTCTACTGGTTGGGTGGGGCTGGGATGCCCACTAAGCTTTGGGGAGCTTGTGTCAAAACTCTGGGGATGTCTGCCTTTCTGTCCCTCAGAACTTGCTTTCAGAGACTTGGTGGGGCCTGCAAGCAAAGGGTGATGTTTTGCCTTGCTACCAGTGTCTGGTTGGTAAGGGGCTGCCCAGATGGTTTCCCTATGACCGTTTATGCACTGGAGGTTTCATTGTGGGCTGAAGGCTGGAGTTTTAGTCATGGCAGGTTGCTCCACCTCTTCCTGCACCTACACTGGGAAGCATTTGGCCCAGTGCCCCTCATCTGCCCCCAATCTGTGATCCTGCACAGGAGCTAGGGCAGTGAAGTTCCCAGTGCATAAACGGTCTATGACTTTGGAGTCACTGGCTTGATCCTGAGTTATCCCATAGACTCCTGTAACTTCAGCTGCCTCTTCCTATTAATGTCCAGCATACATCATGACTTTAGCCACTTGGAAAATAGGGAATGCTGAAAGGTGAAAATGCTATATAATTTCATGTTCAGAAGCTTTGTTGTCATTGGCAGCCATTCAGCCAAGTCCGAATCTTGGGGATCCCATGGCACAGCCACCACCACAATCTGCAATCCTGCACCACCTCCCTCAGCTATGCAGTGTTCTGGCCAGTGTCCATCCCAATTACATCCAACCACCATGCTCTTTGTCAGCCTTGTTTCCTTTTTCCACTGACCAATCCTAGCATAATTGCTTTCTCAAATGAGTTGGATTGCATGATATGGCTAAAGTAAGTGAGCTGGAGTTTCGTGATTTTGCCTACCAGTGATATATCAGACTATATGTGTTGTAGTATTTCCTTGTTTGTGACTTTTGCTGTCTATGGAACCTGCAGAAGCCTTCTCCCACACCAAAGTTCAAATGAATTGATTTTTCTTTTGTTCAATTTTTTCAGCATTCATCCTAATACAGTATTGTGCAGATGTTATCCAATAAGATTTTAAGTGGCTACTTTAGGCTGTTTTTATAGTGATAGTTTATTATTTTAATTGTAATCTAGCTCAAGCAGGACTCTGAAGAGGCAGCATAGAAATATTCCAAATAAATATATGGTTTTTGTTTATTTGACTGTACCCAACTGATGTGAAATGGGCCAAGTGGGTACTCTCATTTATTTACTTATTTAAAGTTTTATAATGGTCAGAGTGACTTGTAATAAAGCCAGATTGCAACAACACCTATACATCAAATCTAATATATAACAGTTACTTTTTACTAGAAATACAGCTGTTTTTTTCAAATGCAGATTTGGAACCGTTTACAAAGGGCTCACTCAACAAGAATAGTTGTATATGGGTTGATAAACAGTGGAATAGACTGCTCCCTACTGAATTAACTCTAAGAGTTCATCCTTACAAAAGCATACCTCACAGTGTCAAGCACCACTAGAAGTGGTTACACGAAGGAGGGTTAGCTTGTGGGTTCATACAGAAAGAGGTTATTCTTCAGGTATGTGTCCCTCCTTACATCTTGGACTCCAAGCAACTGACAAAACTTCAAAACATTACAAACACATAAAGACAATATAAAAGTAAAATGAAATACGAAGTTTAAAAACTGAACAACTGATCTACCATAACAATATACCCACCACCAACTGCCCTCTGAAATGAAGAAGTTTTGTACCTTTTGTAATTAAGCCCCCCTCCTCACTCACTCAGGTAATTACTAGAATATTCAGTTGAGCCCAGAATAATTCAGTCAGTGTAGCAGTTTAACATGGGCCTGGGGTAAGACTAATGCCTTGTTCAAGACAACAGGTGGCACAATATGTTTCATACCAATGGAAGGTTCTGGGTCATCTTCTAGGAACACATGTGCCGTGTTACAGTAATGCTGTCTACTGATAACTGAACCATGGTTCAGTGTAGCCAGGTCAGCTGAGCTGAGAAATGAAGGCAATCTAAATATATATATATATATATATATATATATATATATATATATGTAGTGACAGCAAAGTACTATTACTCTTTCCAACATGCTGATCCACTACCAAAGAAGACTTTTTGCTTGATTAGCCAAAAAAAAAGCCATGTGGTCACGGCTGACTTATGGTAACCCTATAGAGTTTTCAAGGCAAGGAACATAGAGGTGGTTTGTCCTTGCCTGTTTCTGCCACATGACCTTTCATTTTCTTGGTCTCCCATTCAAATACTAGTGTGGGTGCGTGTTTGGCGGAGGGGGGGAAGCGGCAGTTCCCAGGGGTGGGAAGGGCTGCCATTGCCACCAGGGAAAGGAGGTTTCCATGGCTGCAGCAGCGTGGGGGCATTCTCCTCCCCGGCAGCCACCCCTGTCTTTGAGTGACTGACCTTCTGGAGGGTGGAGCGGCGAGGATGGCTGCTGGGAGGAGTGCAGAGTCTGCAGGACGTTGTTCGGGAGATGGGCCAAGTGGCCAATAGGGAGGCCCGCTCCTATTGGCCACTTGGCCCTGAAGTGCCACTCGGAGGAGCAAATCAGGAGCCACTTTGCAGCTCTTGATTCGCTCCTCCGAGTTTTTATCCAGGACAGCGCCCGCCCACTCTCCTCCCACTTAGCCCTTACCCTTTTATTTAATACCGTGGAGCGGTTTAAAGATATGTTAAATGAAACATGTTGTGATTGGTACTAACCTTTATAAAAATGTGGAATATAGGCCCCTCTTGATCTTGAGGCCCTAGGCTGAAGCCTAGTTAGCATATAGGAAAATCCAGCCCTGATCCTAAAGCATCCAAAAAAAGTGTGTGTCCAACCTTTGCTTGAAGACTGCCAATGACCACCTCCTTAGGCAGCCTATTCCACTGCTGAACTATATGCAAGTATATACGGTAACTGAATTCCACCAATTCTGATGGAAGAAATATCAGTTTTGTATGAGAATCATGAGTTAATTAAAAACACAGCTGGAGAAGGCTTACCTATTGCTAAAGGAGAGAACTTTCTGAGCAATTGGCTAGTGACCTATCAGGATCCAACATCCTGCCTCTGCATATAAAGGGTGGAGTGACATCAGGTATTATTAGGATTCTGATTTGCAGGTCAAGAAATAGACATGTTACATGTTAGGAAGCTGGAGTATCTAGAACTAGTTCAACCAATGTTTTCCTATTTAAAGTACAGAATATTTAAAATTGCTCATAAAACTCCTTACCATCATAATATTTATGATCAGTGAAAACAGCTTTTGATAAGTTTCCCTAAACTTTAAGGACAAGTGATTGCCAATGAGCAAATAAAAATGATTTAGGCCTATAAACGCTCTGTGACACCAAAATATGTAGTAGACCCTGGTTCCCTTGCCTAACTTCCTCTTCACAAAATCTTGAATCTACATTCCAATCTTTTCTTCCATGACCAGGTCAACAATAGCCAGGAAATTATATTACCTAAAGATTTTAACTTGTCTTGTACCCTCTATAGATATAGCCAATGTTTTTTTCTTTTGCACCCTGAACTTTCAGAAAAGAATGATTACAGAGGGAATAAATTGTTGTTGATATATTCATTTCAATTTCAAGGTTTATGCTAGCTGGTTCAGTTTTAACAATCACGTAAATCAATAAGGAAACTTTTCAGTGTCAAGAAGAGATAGTTTCCTAGAATTCATGGTAAAGGTTTATTGTGCCTGGTATTTAGAAAACAAAGAACAACCTATGATAACAGATGACCAAGATCCATGACATATGCATTTAAGGTCTACAGAGGCCAATACAAAGGATTTGGGATCAGGAAATATGTGTATGTAAGAATAAATATTCATTGTTCTTATCCATTTATCTGACATGGTTTAGTGCCCCTGAAGTTCCAACTCCCCGCTACCATTTCAGGGGGCTTAAATTTTTTCCTAATAAAGCTCTTGACATTCCAAAGGCCAATTTCACACCGAATGTGAACTTCACATTTGAGAATATTGATGCAACAGCAACAGCAGCTGTGGCAGCTGTTGGATTGAGAGCATGGCCATGGGCCAAGTGCTCCAAACTATATTCCTTTCTCTACAATGGCACAACCTTCTTAATAGACTTTCACTCACTCCTCACCAAATTCATTAACACTTTTGTACAGAGATATGAAACATTGGAATAGGGTGGGATGAAATAAATTACATTTTAGAAAAGTGAAAAAGGCAGAAATCCTCTAATGCATGAGGATCCATCACAGAACTATGGCCCTGGAGTTGAGTTCAGTCCTACAAATGAGTAATTGAAGGATTAATTTATTGCTACATCTTCTATTCTACATACAGCATCTCTACATCAGAAAAAAAATTAACCAATATGTCTTTCTGAACAATAGAAACTTTCCATGTAGTTCTCATTCATAGATTGCTGATGCACTGAAGGAGGTAGCCACAGATGATCAGCAACACTCATCAGTTCAAAGGGATAAAATATTAACTGGAACTCTGAGAAAGACTCAAGCTTCCTCCAGCAGTAGACACAGCTTGACCAACCCAGCAGTGAAAGTCAAATAACAGCAGCAAAAACCATGTTGCATACTAGAGGAAGAATGAGCACTGTTTTTCTTTCTCAGCATGTAAAACCATCAACCTCAGATGTTATTCCACAAAGCAGCAAGAAGATGGTTAGCAAACAAGGGTCTGGTAGAAAAGAACAACAGGACTGAGGAACGGTGACGCACACCCAAGCTGAGAGACTCATGGCAACCATGTTCGGCTGGTGACCATTTGGGAGCCATTTGGGAGCCAAGCCTCTGCTGTTTTGACCACACTCAAGCTCCACAACGAGCAGCTCCAAAGCAGTATAATTGCTGTGGTGGTGGCATTTTACTTCCTTCTGTTTTATGCCTACTTTTGTATCCCAGTGATAGGTGGGATGAACTTTCTCCCAGGGGTTATTATAAGGTCTGATAATTACATGGCGCTGGTGAGAATGAGTGAACAAGTGTGTCTGTGTGTACGAGAGAGAGATCGGGCATCTATAAGGATGGGCATGGACTATGAAAATGAGGTTTATCTTGGTTTGTGGCCGAACCACAGACTGAACCAAACAGGGAGGTTTGTTTGCAAACTGAATCAGTTTGTGGTGTATAGCCTGTCCATCCCTATACATCTCCCATTGATTGAGCTGTGGCCCGTGTGAAGTGCTATAGATCCAGTTAAATTGACAGTCATTACCACTGTCCATCACCAAGGAAAATTCTCACAGCTTGTCCCAAAGGGTCTGGTCAACCATGAGTGACAGGTATATCACTTCATCGTCAGATGCCTCAGGATAAATTTCCAGTCTACCTTAAATTATAGATATCTGAACCTCAGTAATCCTGCCAAACCTTAGTTAGGGCTGATCCTAGGAACTGGTAAACACTATTTAAATTCCCTACCCAGTCAGAACAATGTGAAGTAGGCAAAACAAAGATGATTTGGCAAAAAACCACCCTCAAGCATTTCTATTCAGCCTCATAATGGAAAACTAATCCTTTGTGATAAAAAGAGGGGGGGATATTAGAGAGTGTATCAGTTGTAATAGTCTTCCCTAGTCAGAGTTCTATTTTCTTGGCTGTCTACATGAGACAATCTGTCTTCTTGGCATCACCCAGGGTATTGTTGTATTCTCAGTTTTCAAAGGTGGATGACCACAAAGTCAGGTTTTTAACTCCAGCTAAGGAAATTCCTGGAGGTTTGGGAGAAGGGCCTAGGGAAGACAGAGTTTGTAGATGGGAGGGAGCTTAATAGGGATCTGATACCATAGAATCTACTCTCCAGCACAGGCATCTCTTCCAATGAAACTGTTTTCTGGTCTAGAGATCAGCTGTTATTCTGAGTAAATTCCAGGTTCTGTCTTGAAGCTGAAAAGCCCTGCCACAAGCCATGATTAGTAGCAGCATTGCAAAGAAAAAATCTACCAATTCCTTTTTACCCAATTCTTCTCTGAAATCTTGCAATCTTTTCCTGCTTTCAGGGGCTTACAGCCTGATTTGTATCAATTCCATCTGGGTCAAAAGCGGCAAAATAGGGGTAAGAATGGAATTTCAGAATTTCTCTCTGCAGATGCTCAGAGGCAGGCCTTGTCTGCCCAAGCCTTCTTTTATTCCTGCTAGTGGACCACTCTATGATATGTAATATCAAGAAAAAGCCCTGAAAGCACTGAAGTTACAAAAGGGCACACAGAGCACCACTGGTGTGGTATAGTGAACACCACAAAGCAAAGCCAAAAGGAATTCCACTTTTGAAAGAACAAGAAACCAGCATAAGAGAAATCAATGTCTGTATCTTTAAAAAGTGGATTTGGGAGAAAAGAAATCTCTGAATATCAATGCTAACGGTAGACTGTTCTCAGTTTGGTGTGCCCCAAGCTGTGCAGGCCTGTTTGAACTCTAAGAAGTAGCCTAAAATGCTGCACTCTGAAAAATAAAATGATGGTGAATTTTTAAGCTATAACAGCTTTTCAGAAAGTCAACCCATTAAATTTGTTTTATGAGAGAGAAGAGGAAATTATGTTGCTTCCAAAAGAGGAAGTATAGCATAAAAATGCCATTATCAATTAATTTTGATTTCTGGCTTTTCCTCCTCTGTTATATACAGGCCTGTCATTACCACCAGCAACAGGGGGGGAAACAAATTCCATCTCAGTAAAACACAGATCTAAAGAGCAAAGAACAATCCTAGTGAGTTTCCATGTACACCTTTGCCTGAAATATCAAGGGAAGTTAGAAAGCAACAGGACACTTTCCATGGGGAAAAGTTGTAGCCCATGTTTTGCATGTTGGAGGAATCTTAAAACGTATTAAATATTTAAGATTTAATCATCTTTGATTATTAGAAAGTCAACCAATTTTGATGGTTAGAGAAGAAACCCTCAGGATATACATGTGTGATATTGCCAGTCTACACAATACTTTGTATGTGATCAGTTTTTATCCCACCACATAGAGATAGGTGTGCTTCACCTTTCTGTTCTCAGTAAGCTAAGAACCAAGGCTATCATACACATACTGCAAAGAGTGAAAGGATCAGGAAATCTAAACTCTCCCACATACAGACGTATGCGCATACTTGCTGTTATATCCTATACTAACTGGGAACTGTATTAGATCTCTGGGACCTACGGATCTGAGGGACTGCCTCGCCTAATATGTTCCCTGGAGAGCACTTAGGTCATCTAGTGCAAAATTATTAGTAGATCTTGGCCTCAAAGACATCCACCTGGCTTGAACTCACTGAAATAAGCTGCCACCTGAGTAGGGCCCTGACAGAGTTTTACATTTCTTCAGGGCTTGCAAGGTGACACTCTTCCACCAGGCTTATGTTGAGGTCAGGGCAATCTACTAAAAGGGCTTCCTTCTGATCCTTGACATTCTTCCTCACTCTTCTCACATCTATGCCGTTGAGGTACCTGCCTATCCAAGAGGTGGGGAAGAAAAGATGTGTGGGGAAATAACTAGATAGTTAATATTGGTTGCCAGAGAATCGGTTATTATAATGAATGCAAATGATAGTAATAAAGTATATACTTATGTATTTTTTAACATGTACACTGCCTCAAGCTCTATTTCCACCTATAAGAGAGAGGTGGTTTACATATAGTAATAGTAATAGTAATAGTAATAGTAATAGTAATAGTAATAGTAATAGTAATAGTAATAGTAATAGTCTCTTGTGGCACAGAGTGGTAAGGCAGAGAAATGCTGTCTGAAGCTGTCTGCCCATGAGGCTGGGATTTCAATCCCAGCAGCTGGCTCAAGGTTGATTCAGCCTTCCATCCTTCCGAGGTCGGTAAAATGAGTACCCAGCTTGCTGGGGGGTAAACGGTAATAACTGGGAAAGGCAGTGGCAAACCACCCCATATTGAGTCTGCCATGAAAATGTTAGAGGGAGTCACCCCAAGGGTCAGACGTGACCCGGTGCTTGCACAGGGGATACCTTTACCTTTAATAGTAATAGTAATAGTAATAAATAGTAATAAAATATGCATGGAAGCAGAGTTCTGAGTTCATAGAAACACATGTGCCTATTGATGTTACATGCACAGAGAGCTGATCATTAACAAAAAAACTGTTAAGATGCATCCACATGAATTTATATTTATCCTTCCATGATTAGACAATTCTCACAGCTGCTACCCATTTCCCATAGCCACCTCCAATAGTTGAAAGGCACCAATAAAGCTAATGAAAACAAACTGTGTGAAAATTTTGAGCAGCAACTGATTACTTAGTCTGTGTGCCTTCAACCCAAAAATGTAGCCAATCTTGCAACAAATTCTTATGATCACTTCATAAATTTTGCTTATTGAGCATGTGCAACAAAAATTCAACATATCCAATGTTGGTCATTTACAAGATGAAGCTGACTGTGCAAACGAAAGGAAAATAGAAGGCACAGTATTCCATGCTAGACAAGTAGATCATTTTGATAGCCCATGTATAACCCCAGGAATATGTGCTGCTTCTCAACTAATCTTATCTTACCTTATCCATGGTTCCTCTTAATACTTGTGAAACTGGCTGATGGGTGGAGCGAGTCCGGGGAGTCTGAGCTGAAATAGGGCCAAATCAAGGTGCGGCCAGCGAACCTGGACACACCCTGATTGGGCCAGCCCCTGTGGCTCATGCCCTCCCTCACCAGCCACTCACTGCCACATCACCCTGAACACACACCCGCCTGTCTGCCAGGGCCAGAGCCTCACCACTACTCCGCCGCTCCACCCACCAGCCTGCTGCCTCAGAGCACACCTGCCGCCTGTATCACCAAGAACGAGCTGCCTGCCCAAGCATCACTTTATACACGGCTGTGCTGCTGTCAATGAGCTGCCCCCACCGCCCACTGACAAGCAGGGGCTGGCGGTGGCAGCGAGCCCACCTGAATGCTCCCACGAGGGAGCCACACTGTGCACTGAGCACACTGAGGATGGAGAGCTAGAGGCGGCAACTCTGCTGCTGTAGCAGGCATGTCCATGAGGTAACACTGCGGATTCATGGAGCTGACTGAAAAACAGGAGGAAGAGTCAGCCTTGGACCTGCCCACTCAGCAGCTGCGCTGCCTGCAGACATCCCCACTGCCACCCCAGCCCACGCACAGGAGGCCGAGCCATGGAGCATGATGCGACCCCACCCCACCACCTTTGCACTTCAGAGCCCTCCAAGGTGCCAACAGGCATCTCGCTGCCTCCAGCAGCCTGCCTCCCACCCCACCCGCTTCCTGCCACTAGTGCCTGCTGCATTTAGACTGCAGCGGGCTTGAAAACTAGTTAATATTTACTAGAGTTTGTTACTTGTTACATAATTCCAAGGCCTGACTTGGTCTTGTTGCACAAACAGCTATTGTGCAGGTGCAAATATGGTCAATATTTGCCCAGGATGAGTTCTGACAAAAAAAATTGAGATGATTCAGTCAACAATTTACCTCACATTTAAATGAGGAAGTTTGATTAAGGGGAGAACATCTGATGGTCATATTCATATCAAAGTTCTCTACATGCCTGCAGGCTGGTAGGTACAGTTTCATGGCTCACTCCAGTCTATAAAAATGCTGTACATTCCAAAGAATTACAGTTACATGCAATCCAAAACACACTGACTTGGAAAAAGTCCCCACTGAACTCAATGAGTCTCACTTCCAAGTTAATATGCATAGGACAGAACTGTAAATCCCATAGATTAGAATCAAATGTGCTTCCTAAGGAGTGTATTTAGAATTGGAGCGTGAGGATTTATTTCAATATACTATTAAAGAAATATCAACTCATTTCCTGGTTACTTGCTGTTCACCTGCTGACAGTGCTAAGTAGAGGCAGATGCATGCTGGTGTGATCAGATATTAGAAGCTACTGGCCTCAGTTCATCAAATGAGCACAAGTGGCAAATGATACAATTAAGTCCTCATTGTCTGAAAATAGAAAGCCATCCACAGACCATGTTTTTTAAATAGTGAAGCCTCCCATTATGGAACTAGACTCAGATGTACCCTAAAACTGAAGGACAATTAGGAAGACTCTTTCAGTTGATGGGAGGCCAATCAGATTTCCTTCAGTTTTCACGTTTATGCTCCACTCTCCTGCCAAGGAGCTCAGGTTGGTTTAGGTGTATGGTGTTCACATGGCAATCCCATTTTCCCCCTCACAACAACCCTGTGAGATAGGCTAGGCTGTGAAAGAGTGACTGCCCCAAAGAATGGGTGTGTCTGATGGCTTTAGGGAGGATGTACTCATGTCCAGCATTCTAACTATACCACTCTACAGCACAGATTTCCACCTGCATTGTGTTCATTTCAGTTGGTTTCAGTGATAAATATGATTTAATGACTTACATCATCTACACATAAAATATTAAGAACTCACTGAAAAAAACCTATAAAGCAATTTACAACTTGGTAAGCTTTGATATTCTAACTAGCAAGCTGTATCTTGGTTTATAGCTCTAATGTTCTGCATTACAGCTCAAAGAAACCAAATTGTGGAGATAGCCATTTCTAAAGCATAGAATGAGGTCTGTGAGAAAGTATTGAGGTGAAGCCTACCCCTATGCTACCATTCTGCCGAGCAAAGCTTGAATTCTTTGTCCATCTTAAGGAGACTTCCTACAACTTGTGACCCTTTCTTTGAATGAAGAACCTCTTAAACTGTGGGAAGCCTTCTTAGGCTTGAGGAGGGCTTGGATTGACCACAATATCTGGTAAATAGGTATGTAGAATGAATCCAGATTTTTTCCACTCCTCCCTCAATATCTAGTGCAATATGTCCTGACTTGAGATTGTGAGCTTGTATTGATAATGGGTGATTCCTCAGTAGTTGTACCTGGAAAGGGAATACCTTTTGTACTGAATACATGTGGTTTACCATGATTAACACTCCATTGTCAAATTAGGAATGCTATATGAAATTCTCCTCATATGAATGTAGTCTGCAATTTAGGAGTTCTAAATTATCTGAGTTTGTTTCTGAAAGGGAGATAGCATATTAAACACTATTCATTGTAATGGCTTTGTTTGGGGGGGAGTGTGTGGTGTGTTTTAACTAGCATTTAGAATCGTTTGCAACATTATCCCTTCTATGTTACCTACATACCCATACACATTGATAAAATATGTCAGAAAGCAAGCAATGTGGTTGTATAACAAGATGGTTTGTGTGTATTTATTTATTATTTATTTTAAAATCTATATACTGCTACGCTCCATTTGAATTCATAGCAGTTCACAATAAAAACAGTAAAAACCAGCAACCCCCTAAAACCACTTAAAAACCTTAACATTAAAATTAACCATAGATACAGCAAGATGGAAATACAACAGTACTCATCCCCCCCTCATCCCCTGTCCAAATAGTGGTCAAGAGTGGTCAAGCTCTTTTTCTCATTGGGAGCGAAGGTCCCTACCTCCAACTATATGCCTGGTGGAAGAGCTCCATCTTACAGGCCCTGCAGAAAGCTGACAAATCTGACAGGGCCTGTAGCTCTTCCGGGAGCTCATTCCACCAGGCTGGG
This sequence comes from Paroedura picta, assembly GCF_049243985.1. Lineage (NCBI taxonomy): Eukaryota > Metazoa > Chordata > Lepidosauria > Squamata > Gekkonidae > Paroedura > Paroedura picta. Next base: position 60,009,720 of record NC_135373.1, on the reverse strand, counting down.
GCCAGGGCTGAAAAAGCCCTGGCCCTGGTCGAGGCCAGGCGGATATCCCAGGGGCCCAGGACCACCAGCAAAGAACCCTGTGGAGGGCATAAGGAGGCAGACAGTCCTGCAGATAGGTAGAGCCCAAGCCGCATATGGCCTTAGAGGTACCTTGAACTTGATCTGGAAACAGACTGGTAACCAATGGAGATGACAAAGTACTAGCTGAATGTGGTCCCTATAAGGTGTCCTAGTGAGGACCCTTGCAGCCACATTTTGTACCAGCTGTAACTCCCAGATCAAAGACAAGGGTAGGCCTGTGTAGAATGAGTTACAGAAGTCTAACATGGAAGTGACTGTTGCATGGATCACTATGGCCAAGTGTTCAGAGGACAAGTAGGGCATGAGTAGCCATGCTTGGCACAGATGGAAAAACGGCATCTGGGCTACCTTAGTGACCTGAGCCTCTATTGAAAGGGTGGCATCAAAGGTAACTCCCAAATTCCTGGCAGTGGGTGTGGGTGTTAATTGCACCCCATCTAGGCATGGGAGGCATGATTCCTGATCCTGCACTCATCTACCCAGCCACAGGACCTCTATCTTGGAGGGGTTGAGTTTCAGGCGGCTCTGCCTGAGCCATCCAGCCACTGCTTCCAAACAACTGGCAAATGTATCTGGGGTGGAGTCCGGATGGCCATCCATGAGGAGATTGATACATTGGCATAACCCTGAATCTATGTATCAATAAAGCATCCTGACACAGTCACCCTCACAATCACTTTCAACTTGCTTGTTTTGCAGGGTTGTTTTTCCTGCCCTCATAACAGCAAGCAAGGTAGCTTACAAATTTAAAAACATAATAGAATCACATCTTAAAAACCCACACATTCATTCACCCAAAACTGTTGGCTATTTGGTTTGCTTAGGTAGAGATGTGTTATACACAGGGGAGAGGAGAAGGAAGAATGTATTTCTGACCACAAAAATCAGATTATTTCACAGTCCCTAGGCCCATTTATGCACTGGGAACTTCACTGCCCCAGCTCCTGTGCAGGAGCACAAATCAGGGGCAGATGAGGCACACCAGGCCAAATGCTCCCCCATGTGGGTGCAGGAAGAGGTGGGGCAATCTGCCATAACTAAAACTCCACCCTGCAGCCTGGCATGAAACCTCCAGTGCATAAACGGTCTAGGAGACAGTCAGATCAAGGTATTTCGTTGCTCCATATGGATATTCATATTGCCTCTTTGCAGTTCTCCTGTTGGCTGGATCCAGAATGTGGTGCCTATCACTTTACTAATCAACAAATGGAGCATCAGTCTCCCCATCCAAAAACCTCACTCTGCACTGAAACAAGTGTTTTACCGATTTCATGGAAACCACCACTTCCTTTAAAGGTGTAAACCAGGGGTAGTCAAACTGCGGCCCTCCAGATGTCCATGGACTACAATTCCCAGGAGCCCCTGCCAGCATTTGGGGCTCCTGGGAATTGTAGTCCATGGACATCTGGAGGGCCGCAGTTTGACTACCCCTGGTGTAAAGGGACACATAATTTAACATTACTTTAAAAGAGGATGAATCAGAGCAACTATAAAAGTTAAAGCAGATGTCTACATGAGCTACAACAGGCTGTATGGGCTACAACCTTCTGGCACATGGGGGCCTCATTAACATGCCCAGTGACTAAAGAGGGCCACATCTTAAACCAAAATTTAACGAAATTATTAACCTATTGAGGGTGATAGCAGCAGACAAGCAGGTTGGAGGGCCACACAGAAAGAGGTCAGGGGACACATGTAGCCCACAGGCCTCATGTTGGGGATCCCTGGTCTTTAATAAACAGTAAAACATGAAGTATCTGCACTGCAGGCCAGAAGTCCCAGATTCAATCCCTGGTATCATCATTTAAAAGAATCAGAGAGGAACTCTACATGAGACTCTGGAGAACCCCTGCCAGCCAGTGTAGGGAATGCTGACTTTGATAGACCAAGGGTCACTGTAAAATAGTTTCATGAGCTCAAATGTTTTTTTTTATAAGAAGAAGTGTCCTATGACCAGGAAAACGTGTCTTACTGCTTGACTAGAACAGAAGGTCCTAGGTTCAGTCCCTGGCATTTTCAGTGAAAAGGATAAGGTAGTAGGTGTTGTGAAAGACCTCGTTCAAAGACCTTGGAGAGTCAAACAATACTGACTTTCATTGACCCATGCCCCAATTCAGGATAAGGCATGTTCATGAGATTGTGAGTACTATTTGACTTTCAGTTTTCCTTTCAGTGAATTCAAGCTGCCGTTACACTACAATTTAACTATGATGCTAAGCATTCATCTTTTAAAAAAAAATTAATGAACCTTTTTGTCCTACTCCTTCATGATTTAATTTTACAATTAAGATGGACAAATTCTTCATTTTTTCCTGGTAGAATTGCCTTGAATCAATTTAATTAGAACCCAAATTGTAGCAAGCAGTGTTGACCTCCTGTCTCATGTCCATTTGCTGACAACATTTAATGGTAGGAATGGTAGGGAGAATTTTCTGAATTCTTGCATGCCCTCTTGCAACCCCTTTTCTAAGACATTCTATTCCACAACCATCTTCCTAAAAGAGTCAGCTGTCTCTCTGTCCCATTAGCGGACAGCTTTCCAAAAAAGAGTAAGGAGACACCATTCCAAAATTACTTCTAAAATATCAGAACTAGACAAAGATCTCCAAGAGTATGACCTGCTAATGATACATCCTCTTGGGCTGAATGTTACAGCCTTCTGCTTGGAACCAGCCAATTTGATCCAAGAGCTAATTGTATTGACATTAGGCAGCTTTAACAAGTCTAAAGTATCGATAAATCATTTCTTTAGCAGTTCTAGTTATAACACTCTATTGTTAATGTACTGTACTTGGATTGACAAATAGGCCGAAGAAATTGTTCATTTCCTGTAAGGTCTCTCACTTTCTCAAGCCTCACTTCCCATAGCTGCAAAGGAGGCTTTCAAAATGGAGAGTGTGAGGAGCACCTCAGTGCATTACTCAAATTACTTTAGCTTAATGGCTCTCGTCAGAGATATTTCATGCCTGTGAAAACCACCAAGCACCAATTATCCATTCCCTTTGAAAATCTCCCTCAATGAAAGTATTTTATACATTTTTACACATAAAACCTAACAAAGTTATACAACGCACTACAATCAAATACAAATGCCATCCATATCATGGCATCTTATTTCTTAAACAAAAACTTAGTACTTGGTTAATAACTATGGTAATCATTTGGGATGACAATGTGATGGCTGCACACTTTTATGCCTATATCACATATTTCAAATGAACAGTAATTTCCCTAATTAGCTACCACAGGAACTAATTACAATAATTCACAGGTCTGAAGTGAGAAGACTGTTGCTAGCATTTTGCATGGGTGAAAGACAAATTTTATGACAAAACCAAATTTTATTGTTTAAATTTTATGGCAGAAACTTTTTTCCCCTGATGTATCACAGATCAGTTTTAAACTCTAAACGAATGGCCCCAAATCAGGACCCTCATGTAGGTCACAGACCTACTGACTTTCAAGCCCTCATAGAGCTGCCATTTGGGAAAGATCTGCTGCTGTTGTGACAGACCACCTGCTTCTGTTGGCATGCATACTAACATGTACCCTCCAGTGCATTTAAAAAAAAAAAAACCACAGATATTACCTTGCTTAGAGGTTCACCCAAAAAAACAAGCCATGCAAATTAAACTGCTGCGATTTTTCATTATCTAGGAGATAGACGCTCAATACCATTAGAGTATATAATTAATAATTGTAGGCTAACACGTTCTTTTCAAAACATTTTGTTAATTGGATCACATGCAAAGATTACCACATGTCTGACACTTCAATAAACATCACCAGGAACTTTTCTTTGGCACAGGCATGAATGGTTCAGAGAAGTCATGGGAAGGGTTCTTGAGCCAGATGAAAGCACTACCACTAGAAGAACATATCTGCATGGCCCTTCCCCCTGTGGGTAGCTGGGCTAATGGGTGGTGTCCTTCTCAATCTTGGGACCAGTTTTAACACCAAAGTGGCAGCATATGACATCATAGTCACATGATACCACAGCTGCATGACAGAGAACAGGAGCAAGTATCTCTGAACTTGCCTGTGTTACAAAGGTATCCTCACCAATGTTAAATGACCCATCTTTTTAAATGATCATCCAGAAATCAATGAAAAATAAGCACCTGCCAAGATTCTTGTGACCCAGCTAAGGGTTCTAATCCTTGAGATAATAGACTACTCAGCTACCTTAAGTCCTGAGTCAATTTCAGCAATAGAATCTTGACAGGCATGAAGTCCAGGATAACGTCTTGTAACATGTAAAGGAAATCAAGAGAGAACATCTGAGCATATACTCAGTGTCTTCCTCTTGCTGCAAAAAACTACAGCCAGACATAGTTGAATAGAGGGGTGCTGAAAATGTCACATATTAAGCTGTTAATACCTTTTGTTCAAAAACAGCAATCAGATGAAAGCTGATCACTTGGTCTGTTGAGTTCATGCCAATCCAGCTTGTCTCCCCAAAACTGTCCTTGTGCAAAGTCATTGCCAATTCAAACTGATTGGTGGCCATTACTACTATGGAGCATCAAAATAAAACAAGGAGAGTTGATTGACACATAGTTTATTGAGGAATGATTTATTAGATTTCTAAGGGACCCAGTTACCTGCTTAAATAATTGCCTGATGAACAAAAAGGTTACACAGCAAGGCTAGGGGGTATTCAGCCATAAGATAATGGCTTTGCATGAAAAGCCAGTTATACTGTACTGCATGGTGAGTAAGAAATACAGTGAATCAATCTACCAAACATCCACAAACAGATCAATGAACTAGTGAACCAAAGGTTGAAAAATAAGATCTCTGTGCATAACTGGCAACTAGGTCATCAGATGAACTTGCAAGTGTCCATGCATCCTTATTGGATATTGTGCTGTAGCAATAATTCATAACTAGAGTGCCTTCTACATATCAGGAAAATCCAGTTGCAGATGGCTATAGTGCAACAATGGCACCAAATCCAATAGTATGTGGATGAATCCCAGTCTGTAGTTCTAGAATATGAGCTTCAAGAAACAGCTGTGCCTCTTTCATTATAAAAATAAATTTCCTAAGCAGCCGAATCCTATATTTGAACAGTTATTGAGGACTAACTCATTTATTACGACATGGGCATTCATAGGACAGAAACTATTTCTCAGTGGTATAATGTTTGAGAAAGTCTCCTTATGCTGATATGGAAGCATATTAGTGGTTTCCCACAAACATCAGTAACGCTTAAATTTACTCTACTGGCCGTATTTGCAGGTCCAGTTTGGCACATCCTTTTCCATAAAAGATGCCTATATTCAGACATCCTATTTACATGTTATCTTTAACACATTTAAACCAAGCAGTCATTAACAGCCCTTGACTTTTTCTTCAAAACTTTGAATACCATTTTACAAGAGAGCATCCCATGGAAAAAGTAGTTTTTCCCCCTCTTGAAAGTTTTTCCTAAAAGTCATCTATACTTTTAATATTAATAAGTTCTTTATCCCTGATCCATTATTATCATAGCCATCTGTTTAGACCACTAGAGAGAGCAGACACTTCCCAAACATATTGATTCAACCTCTACGTCTGTGCAGTGGCTACTTTTCCCTGTTCCAGGATTATTAAAATTCTACACATTATGAGCAGCTGCAGCATTGGGGGTAAACCTTGGCTGAGAAAGCAGAATGTTCATTTTCTTATTATACCTATAAACATGTTTTTGTAAATCTATGTATGAAGAAAGAGAAGAGAATGAAATTAAAAAGTAGAATTCAGTGTCAGAGAATATAGTGATGGTCACAGGCATAGGCAGCTTTAGAAGGAGATTGGACAGATTCAGGGAAGATGCATCTATCATGGGCCATGATATTTTAAAGGGAACCTCCACATGCAGAAGCTAGTGCCAGGAGACAGCATCAAGAGAAAGTCTCAGGTGTGTTCTATTGTTGGCCCCCCAGAGTAACTGATAGGCCACTGTGAGAAACACGATGCTGGACTAGATGGACCACTGGTCTGATCTAGCAGGCCTCTTCTTGTGTTCTTATGACAGACAATCTATACCCTGTACTCACTAGTCAGTGATGGGTTTCCCATCATAAACTTCCAAATACTTTTAAAGTTATTTGCATGGTTTGTGGTGGTTCATAGATGTTGCAGAAAGTGAGGGTTTAAGGGGATCCTGAGTCCCTTTAAATCCCAGCCTCTCTGCCCCAAAAACTGCTGAGTACTCCGCCACTCATCTGTTTTGGCTGTTTTCTGCAGTCGTTTTAAGCTTTTAAAAGGACTGTAGAAAACAACATGAAAAATAGCTGTTTTTTGCACTGTTCTGCAAACCCTTTAAAAGTTAAGGAACTGCACAAAACAGCTCAAAAGGCTGTTTTTCTCACAGTTTTGCAGACCCTTTAAAGTAACTGCACAAGACAGCCCAAAGAGCCCAATTTGTGCCCATCCCTATACGTTATCCACTTGAAAACCTATTTATATGAAGCACAAGCCTGGTGGGATACAAAGAATGACAGGAAAAGTCAAGCTCATTCTAACCCCCCCCCCGCCCCATTAGTGATTTTGTCCCTTCCCTTGTCTTCATTACAGCTCAGCAACCTACTGAGTCCAGGAATCAACTGGGTAGGGAAGGTCCATGACTGGGTTATTCATACAGCAATCCACTATGGAATGATTATGTTTGTTACAATAATAACACCATTAAGGCTAGCTATATAATTCTAAAGAAAACAGAACTTGGTGGAAACAATCAAATATGTTACACTGAGTCATCATCATCATATACTATCTAATATTCAGTGTTTTCAGCTGAGTAAAACAGAAGTATAATGGCACCTTGTCACAGGAGAAAGGGGGAAATACTTTCTTTCCTTTCTGGGAAACTCCTGTAGACCAAGAATGCCCTGGAAAACCCACTAGTCACCTGCCACCACCTCTCAGGAACTCCTGAGAACATCTAGACAGACCCACTGAGAAGACACACTTCCAACACAGTACTAGAACAAATATTAAAGTAATAATATAGCCTAAAAATAAATACCTTCAAGTGGGTAACCATGTTGATCTGAAGCAGCAGAACAGATTGAATAAAATGTTGTTGGTCTTAAAGGTGCCACTGGGACTCTAAATTTGTTCTCCTAAAATACTTTCTACCCAGCTAGGTAGTATCTTTGTAGTCTAGCACATAGGGAATAGATTAAGAGAAATATCCTAGAGAAATAAATTGTAGTAAAGGCAAAACATGTACTTATCATAAAAGAGAGGGGGAGGAGGAAAAGGTTAGTTGAGTGCAAAGGCTGGTAGAAAGGGGGCAAATACATAATGCAGGGAAAGATACACAGCAACAACAGCACAGAGATGTTCAAATGAAAAGCAATATGGTCAAACAAGCTAAACACACATTCCCTAGACTGTAGCAGGCGCCTGCTTGTGCAGAGTTCCTTGCACTAGTTGAAGGAGTCTTAACACTTACACAACCTCCTGTGGACACAGTTTCCACTAAGGGGTGAAAGATTTTGGGTTTCCAAACATATTAAATGGAATCGGGCTTGAGACAGACTCTTCTACGAATGACAAAATGATTTCTCCAATCCCATGCAAATCCCCATCTGTGATGTCAAGAGCTACTGTTGCCATTCAGAGCCAATATAGTACCACCTCCATCAAGCATCTGGTAGTATAGCTCTGTACTTCCATGACAAATGGGAAGCCTGGTCCAAACTGGATCGTCCTTTGTCCCAAAGGAATTAAATCTACCAGGACAGTCCAGTGTGGAATGGAAGTGAATGGTTCACTTCCTGGGAGGAGGGAGTCCTAGATCCCAGATTCTCTAGGTGGCACTCTTGGGCCTTAGTCACACACCTCACAAAATGTATTTCAATGTGAGCTTTCGTAAGTCATCCTGCACTTCTTCAGATACATATAAATGCATTGGATATATGGAGGCATGTGTATATATGCAGATATGTACATATGAAGAGACCGATAACTAATAAAATCTCATACTGAAATTAGCATTGTTTATCTTTTCAGTGCCACGGGATTTTGGGGGTTTTTTTCCTACAATAAACTAACATGGATACTCCCCTAAAATTATCAACTGAATGGACAGTCACTTTGTAGAATTTTAAACTCCAGTAAGACAGGTCAATTTCCTCAAGGCTACAACCCAATATTGACTGTGATAAAGACAGGGGGAGGGAAGGGAGAATGAGTGACAAGCAATGAATATGAACAAGTGCAGCTATTAATACTGAAACACAGTTATAATGAAAAAAAGTGTTCAGTGCAAAGGTGGGTTTGAAGATGTTAAAAGAAAGAGGTACCACACATGTGGTAGGAAGTTCTACACATAAAGGGGAAGAAAGAGAGAAAAGGCAGAGTTGATTTAAGAAAAAAAGAAATTTCATGGCAACTAAGTGTGGTGGAGTTAGAGGAAAAAGGCCATTGGCGGGGGAATAAACAAAATGAAAGGAGAAATTAATGGTGGCATACAGCTATGAAGAACTTAAATAATAAGAATCTAGAATTTGTAATCTGTCCCTCTATTATCCCATGCTTCTTCTAAAGAGTTCACAACATAACATATCATTCCCCTTTCTTCATTTTAATTTCATATCACTCTGTGAGGTACATTTAGCTCAGATGATGTGATTGTCCCAAGGTCACCCAGTGAACTTCATGCCACTGTGAAGCTAAGAAGAAGAAGAAGAAGAAGAAGAAGAAGAAGAAGAAGAAGAAGAAGAAGAAGAAGAAGAAGAAGAAGAAGAAGAAGAAGAAGAAGAAGAAGAAGAGTTGGTCCTTATATGCCGCTTTTCTCAACCTGAAGCAGCTTACAATCGCCTTCCCTTTCCCCTCTTCACAACAGACACCCTGTGAGGTGAGTGAGGCTGAGAGAGCCCTGATATTACTGCTCGGCCAGAACAGCTTTATCAGTGCTGTGGCAAGCCCAAGGTCACCCAGCTGGATGCATGTGGGGGAGTACGGAATCAAACCCAGCTCGCCAGATTAGAAGAGCCACACCAAGCTGGGCTCTTCCAGATCCAAGTCTAACTCACTGGGTGCAAAAAGGTATAGAAAAGCAATGCCTTGGATAATTCTTCTGCACATTTTCCCCATTTCAAATATCTGAATATAATTTGATCACCAGTGTGTGCATGTGTGTCTATTCATCCCAGGATATAGTTGACAGATGTATTTATTTGGCTTTGCCAGCAATGTAAAGAGTTGTGTTTTGTTGGGAGAGGTGGGTTGGTTTTGTTTTTTACAGGCACTGGAATTCGTAATAGCTGTCAAAAATTCTTCAGCTTCAGTTTACTAACTAAAGTTTTATCTTTGCTGGCTTCTGAAACCTTGGTCACCCTCAAGTGCCCTCCTCCTACTTCTCTGAAACCACAGATGCTACTTAATCAGGCCTAGCAGAAGGTATACAGATGCCAGTATAGCTAGGGATCTGTGGCTTTGCAGACATAATCCTGAGAACATATTCCGTCCACTCTAGCTTCCTATCACAAGTGATTATGGATGCACTAAGCCTTTGACCTGCATGGAATGAAGGATATGTGGCAGATGCTAACATCTGTCCTCTGAAAAACTGTCATAGGTTATTAGTTGGTAATAACTTTTCTCAGCCTGAAGGATACTATCTGTTCTTTGGTTTCTGTTTTTTTTTTTAATGTGGCTTTTAAAGATGGCAGTGGAGCAAAATGAGCTGCTGGACTGAGAGGGGCAAAGCTGTTCCAGGTAAAGACTTATTTCTGCTGCTACCTCCCCAACACCCTACAATCAACATTCAAATGTTTGCAGAGAAACAGTCCAGGGCCTAGTCATGATGTGTAGAAGTTGCTGATGCATACAACAGGTATTATTTTATGTCAGACATGGCTGCTGGCTTCCAGACAAGTATGTGGTGTAACTCCTTCTTACTTCATGGAGAGGGGAACGTTTTCCTACTAATTGCATATTGTATTTGAGTCCCAGCTCTGTGCCCCAGGTGAAGAATTGCAGGCCAAGAGCTAGTGTTTAAATACTGAATTGAGGCCTACCTGGAAGAGGAAGTGAAGGGTGCAGAGTAAACGACAGCTCATGGGCAGATCAAAGAAAAGAAAAGCTATCAATTGTGACCCTTCAGCATTGGAGTTAGACAGGACTTTTCCTTCTTCTGGAATGAGGCATGTTTAAATGCTGAATCCAGGCCTATCTCACAGGTTTGATGTGAAGATAAAATGGAGGAAACGAGAGTGATGTAAGCTGCTTTGGGCCACTGGTCCATGCCAGAATTTCTCCATGGCTAACCCTTTTTGTTTGCTTAGTTTTGTTGCCTCTTGTACCTGCCACACAACCAAGATAAAGGGAAGGAATGAGCTAAAATTGTCTTCCTCTTCTTGCTCTTTCTCAACCACCTCAGCTTTAACTCAGCCACTCACTTTGCTCTACCACCATCCTTAAATGTCTCATTCCAAGTCAGAAACCAAGCCCAGAATGCTGTTGTGGTTGCTACCTACAAACACTGAGGGCATTGCTTTGACTTGCAGGAGGGCATTATGTGCTAGAATAAGATAAGGTGACTAGATTTTAAGATTGGTAAAGAGGGACCACTGACCAAGGTATTGCCAACCTCCAGGCACAGCCTAGAGTTCTGGAATCACCACTCAAGCCTGCACAGCTTGGAGACCAAGAAAGGGGGGGGGGGGGTTCTTGATTTAAAATGTGGTCTATATTTAGAGATGGATGCCTAATTCTCATTTGGTCTGAATTTTCAATGGGCAGGGACAGGGACAAGGTGATTCTAAAAACTAGGTCCCCTTGAAATTGTTTTTGCATGGGTTATCCAAAAGTGTCAGTTAACACACCTAAAGCAAAACACATTTTAATTTTGAAAACACAGTCTGATGTATAAAACACTTCTACTGTTTTCATTCCATGAATATTCCCTGATTTCCTTGGCATTACTTTGGAAACTGTAATAAAAGGAGTGCCTCTTTTAAAATCTCTCCCTCTCCCAAAGGAGGGCTATGTGCCTGTCTGCTGCCTAGGCAAGGAAAAACAGCTTGCTGTTATGTGAAAGGGACACAGTGGGGGAGATTAAGATCTCTATCAGAGCTTGTGGCTGCGGCGATTAGAGTGCATTAGGGCTCCCTCAGTGTTGACAAACACTGCCCCAATTAGGAACCTGGGACTTTCTACAAGCGACCTCCCGCTTTCCCCAGGGGCTGCGAGAGCTGCGTGGAGAAGGGCAAAGGGGAGATCGGTGAAGGGGTTGCAGCCCGCTAAGAGCTCGGCTAGGATGGTGCCCAGTCTGGGAGAGCCGTGGGGCGTGCCTTCCCAGTGCCTCTCCTTCTCCGGGATCAAGTTTTTGCACCTGCCAAGTGAATCAAGCTGCTGGAAGGGAACAAAATTCTTTTGTGATGCTTCTAGCCTGAGCAGGAGCTCTTTCTTTTGCTGCCATTGTTGTTTCTCCTCCTAATGAGTTCCTTTCTGAGCCCTTTGAATAACTCGACAGCTCCTTACAGCCACGGTCGCAGTGGCGTTGCCCATGCAGGGCAAAATAAAACAAGTAAGGGGACAGGCTTCAATCCTTTGCTTGCATCCACTAATTCTTCTCAATATTGAAAGGGGAGGGGGGTCCCCAGATTCCTCTGTGGGATCCCTAAAATCTGCCCCACCACCAACTCAGCCAGGAAACTCACATGGCCGCTTTATGTTTTCTTTCTTGCTTTCCCCAGAGAGGGTCAGCATTTCCGGTTTGCATGCTTCCCTCCCACTCTAGGAATTGAGAACCCATGGTCCAGTTAACCACTGAAGAGTTGAGGGCCAGGTGCCAGTTTCTTGGGTCCTTGCTTCTGGCTCATGCTCTGCCCGCCTTTAGGTGCTTTGTGTGGTCCCTATGCAGAAAACTCTCTAAGGAAGGAGGTCTAATGGGAACATCAGGGCAGAGCAGGAGTCACGCAGCTCCTGGAAGACTGACCCAATGGGGGGCAGGCAGTGAGCTTCCAGATTCGCGGGCGGGCGGGTGGGATTTTCGGGGAACGCAGCGGGACGCAGGGCCAGTCCTGGAAACTCGGGACAGTCCTGCGATATCCGGGACACCTAGTCTCCTTAGAATAAGATGCAACACCAATGTTGGGATAAACAAGGCCACAGCTTTATTACCTCCCCACGGGAGGGTTGGCACAGCATGGGAGAGAGAGCCTGACCTAGCAGTCAGCAGACTGCACCAACAAACCATGGAGTCCAGAGGTGCCCTGGGGATCCGCACTGTTCCCAGCAGATCCCCTTGCCTACTGAAGTCCGCCACCAAGGAAAGTGACCTATGCGGGGAAGCCACCAGGCACCAACCTGCTTTGACTGCCCCCAGGCCACCTGGCAAATGAGCCCCTGGACTCCCAGCTGGGTAAGCCACGCTGGTATATGTGTCGCCTTGTAGTGAGGCCCCAACCCCCAGGGAGTCCGATTGCTGGAGATTTAGGAGTGAAGCCTTGAGAGGATGTTGTTTAAGGTGGGGAGGGACTTCAATGGTGTCTAAGGCCATAGAGTCCATCTTCCACAGCACTCATTTTCCCCAGGGGAACTGATGTTTGTGATTAAGAGACCAGTTGTAACTCTGGGTGATCTCCACCTCCCCATCTGGATGTCAGCAACTCTCGTTCCTGAGGAGGAAATGGCTACTTTAAAGGGTGGAGTCTAGTGCATTATACACATCTGAGGTCCTTCCTCTCATCAAACTTCACTCTTCAAACCTCCAGGAATTTCCTAACCTGGTGTTGGCAACCCTGTCTCCCTCCCACCCAACAACAACCTCCCTTTATCTGCCCCTCTAAGTAACCCCTCTCCCAGCAGCCTCTACCTTGGAAGCCTGTAGCTCAATTGTGTGGTGCTGACCACTAGGCCAGGGCCATTTGTGTGGTAGCAAGCACTTAAGGATTGGGAAGTCACCTCACCTGTATTTCCCTCCCCACACTATTTCCTGGCAAGCCCCATATTCTCTCCCCCTTACCCTGCCTCATTCTCTTTTTCTCAGCCATTGACCAACCTACCTTTTATCTGCCTTCCATCTTCAACTATATGTATTAGTTATTTACTTCATTCATATTCCACCTTTCTCCGCAGTGGGGACCAAGACAACTTTCACTGCTCTCCACAACCCTGTGAGGTAGGTTAGTCTGAATATATGCAACTGGTCCCAAATCACCAAAGTGAATTTCTATAGCAGGATGAGGATTTAAACCTGTGTCTCCCTGACCCTACTATAAAACTCTAACTGCTACACCACACTGGCTTTCACAGCATGAATGCTGTTGAACTGTAGCAAGTAACCAAATCTAGTGGAGTCATGGAAGTCAGGTGGCATCAAGTCACTCAGAGGCTGCTTCCAGCCCTAGGTTTGCCAGCCTCCAGGTAGGACCTGATAATCTCTCAGAGTTGCCACTAAATTCCCCTGAAGAAAATAATTGCTCTGGAGAGTAGACTATATGGCATAATATTCAGCTAAGGATTTTCCCCTCCCCAAATCCTGACCTACTCAGCCTGTATCACACAATCTCTCGACCTTTCCCAACCCAGAGTTGGCAGCCCGAGTTAGGCAGTCCTGGCCCCAATTGGTCTTCCCTCAAAGGCCAAAATAGGCCAGCAGAGTCTTTATTTTAGGATTATGATAGCAGAAAGAATTTTTCTTCTTTATGATCAGGTAATAGTTTAAATCTTTTTCTTAGACTGGAAAATGGATCCCAGATGTCTAAAATATACATTTATTCTGACCAGCAGTTCCACACCTGGTTTAATCTGGGGATACTTCCGGAAATATGAGAACAGCTAAGAGGTAATACAACAAAATGTGGACAATGACAAAATGGCTAAAAGGGCACAGTCCAGTCACAAAGTGTTATACAGCTCCATACAAAGCATGATTCTGTGGTGGAGGCAGCTATTTTCAGTTGGGTGCACCCTGCACATATAAAGGTGATACCTTTATATTAGATTAGCAGCTGGGCTTTTCTGAGATAGCACCTCTTCCAACAAAGTGGAAGAAAGCCAGAACAGGTTCTTTCCTTTGGAGAAGAAGCAAGTGGGTGCCATGGGCCCTCAGGCACCATTTTGAAGATCACTGAGATAGGGGACATTGCAAAAAGGATTTCTAACACAGAGTTTTAAGCCTGTCAAGAATATACACTTAACAAGATTCTTCGAAGGAGGACATGACAGATAAATTGGTATTAAACTGTTGCAGAATAGATACACTCTATGTCTTCAAGATTCTTCTCAAATAATTCTTCCTTTTGTTAGAGTAGCACAACCAAGTTCTCTGTCCTGTGGTAATGAAGTAAAATTTAAAAGCAGTGGCTAAGGCAAAATAATTGTTAGTAAAAACCCATTTGGAGATTGGCATTGTGTGTCTGTGGCATTACCAGCTGTCAAATAAGGATGACTCTGAATAAATCTTTCCTAACAAAGGTTTAGTATAAAGCATTGGGAAACAAAGTGTGTGCATCAAAGCTAACTAAGATTAATGTTAACATCTCCCTCTGTGAATGATTGAAATGGTCTCTTTTATCCCATTTAAGGTTACTGTCACTGAGGATTAGTTGTCTTTAGCCTCAGTTTCCCTCGATGAAGATTTACATTGAACATGATCATATTTTAGTATTATTGTCACACATGGAAAACGCTCTGATATAAAGAGTAATTTCATCTTGCTATCATAAGAAGCAGCAGGCAGCAGGAGGAATATGGTTCTTTTTGTTTAAGAAATGAAATGAATGCTGCAAAATGGGACATGAAAGCAAAATTATCTTTTTTTCTGATTGAATGCACTTGTTCTTGCAAATTGTATACACGAGATGGAGGTTAACTGAGTCAGGAGGAGCTGCGGATAACACAACACAAGTCTTCCTGAAAGACGTGCTACTGAGAAGTGCCTAGATCTGTAGCACTGCTAATATGCTTCACTTTTTATGATTTGGGGAAATGATCAAAGAAAACTGGTAAGCACCATTGTGAATAATTAAATCATTCTTAAGATGAGCAAAAGAAATGGTGCCAGAAATTAGGCTAAAAAAAACGCAACCATTTCAAAACCAGTTTAGCAATTCATTAGCCCTCTTTAGTCTAGTATACTAACAAGCCTAACAGAGCTGCCCTGTATTTTAGAGGTATAGAATGATTAAGGGTTTTTTTATTATTGTTTGTTTTTAAATATGCCTATATCATCCTGTCCTAACTTACCATTTTTCAGAAAGTTTGATTAATTTATGAATGGCCTTCTGGAAAATTTAACTAGGCCTGTTGGATCCAAGCTTGTCAGGACATTTGCGCTAAGCAAAGTTGACTACAAACCAAAGTTGCTATGTGGAGGAAGGCAACCACCATCACTCATCTCTTGCCTTGAAGACTCCATAGTCGGTGTCCTTGAGGCAGCTGTAAATTGAAGGTACCTTCTTCTTTTTCTAGAAAGAGAGTCAAAGGCTATTCACTCATCTCCTCCTGAAAAGAATCTGTATAACATGTAGGACAAAGGAATTTGTAAACTTGTTCTTCTACATTTTGCTAACCCAAATAGAAATAGGCAAGCAGTACTTGTAATTCCATATCTAATTTATTTCAATTCCAGTCCAATTAGCATCTAGAATATACCAATTGAACATCTCAGGATTTACAAAAGAAGTAACATACCTTACTAACATAAAGTAACATACCTTCTTACTTTATGACGCCGACAACCCTCTTTAGTTGCATTCTGACTCAGAATCTACAAGTGTGCATAGATCTTGTGCATAACTATTTTAGCACTAGTATCCAAAGGTTTATTACATCTGGAGTTCAGTGAAGCCTACTTATATGGATAAGAGCATCAATGGATACTAACCATAGTAACAAAAGAGAACCTGAAGTCGCTTCACTGAAATCCATGCACAGGATCAGGCTGCAAAAGCATGTGCCTCATGTGTCATCATTATTCTAGCCTTTATTCAAGGAATTCAGGGTTTATGATTTTCCACTTCTCCATCATACCCTTGTTAAGCAATCTTGTGGGAGGTGTTAGGATTAGGCAGAAAGAGAAAGTGACTGGTCCCAGGAGAGCTTAAAACAGAAAGAATTGCATCATCATTGAACTCTATTGTGGTTTGACTTGTTAATCTATGACTGATCTTGTATTCTCATTGAAAGGCTTGCAAGTTAGTTTATTAAAAAACAAAAACAAAAATACTGGTTAATGCTAAACCAGAACTTGCCTGATACAGGGCGGATAACCTTGTTTCTTCTACCTTCTATGAATGTTAATGTTCTGCTTTTTACATGCAATTATTAGAATGAAATGGGCACTGTTTAAAACAATTGCTCTTTTTAATTGATAAGTTTTTAAATATTTGTTCAATTGTACTCTTGATTTTTAATACATTTTTGTGTTTGGGAATGAAAACATTTGTATGATACATGTTCTTTTATGAGAAGTCAGCTCTTACAACTGTGTATTATATATTGCGGATTTACCAAAATGAGTTTTGTGAGAAAAATGTAAGGAACCTTTTCACTTGTATGAAAAAATATCTTCCCTCACTTCCATCACCAGTTGTTTTGCCTCTCAAAAACTGCTGTGCAGAGCTACAAACCACTCAAGATATTGCTCAGTTTGTAGGGGAGGGGAAGGAACAAGCAATGCAATTATACAGGAGGATATACATGGCTGGGGAAGAAATGACATTACAAGCAGATGACATCACTATCATAGGAATGGAATAAACTCTACTGTTTTAAATAGTGTTTCTTTTTAATTGGTTCCTTTTTCATCTTTGTTCAAGTGGAGAAGAAATGACATTACAAGCAGGATGGGTTTGTTCACACTGCAGGCTTGAGGCTCAAGCTTTGTCAAAATAAGCACTGGCGCATGCTCAGACTGCAGGAATATCCAAATGTTCCCTGGATGGTCCAAGCCAGGAAAAGTGATACGGCCGTAATTCTTATTTATATAAAGCATTTGTGTTCAACAAGAAAATTCATACAGGACTTTCCTTTGCTCACTATCAAGGCATACTTGGATAGAACAAGAACGGGAGAAAGGTGAAGAGAACAAAGCCATGTCCCATCTCCCAGGCCAATGGTCACATCTTTCATAGATAATGATAATTGCTTTATTTTGATTTAAAAGTTAAAGCAAGATGTAGATGAAGGCTGCATCTCTGCCGCTGAAATGAATATTTTAGTGGGAGTTCTTTTTTTATTTAACACGTTGCCAATTAAAATTCCCATTAGAACACTCAGCTCGCTGCAGTCATTAATTATGAAATTGATCTGGAAAACTAAAAGACCTCCTGTATAAATGTGTCACCTTACAAAAGAAAAAAAAGTGTCAAAGAAATATCTAATTTTTAATTGTATTACTACGGAACTCCCTTGAAGGCTTAGATAACGTGGCTGACTCGAGCTTTAGTCAGAAGTGGCATGCCTTAATGAATGTGGCAACCAACAAAAAAGCCAGAAATGTCTCATCTGGGTAGTCTTCTCTCTGGCCACAGATGAGAGAGGGAAGAAGTCAGCTTTTCTGTCTGTCTGTTTTGCCAGTGCTGATTCCTGCCCCAGAGTAATTTATATATACAAATTCAAATGTGCATCTCTGGAGCAGTGCTTATCTGGCAACAGCCATTTCTGGTCAGGTCTTCCAGGGTGTTTATGTGACCCATAGATGGATTGCGGATGTCTCTGTGTTAGTGACCTGAATCCACCAGACAGATAATGACTGCTAGGGACAATTACCAATTAGAAGAGTTATACCAATCTGGCCACCAAAGAGGATTGTACTGATTGGGCCTATATCCCCTCCAGAATATAGCATCAGAACATTGCTGTATTGGTTTGGGGGCATAGCTTTAATGTGAAGCCTTATCAGTGCAGTGATGTCTCCCTGTTTGTTATTCTGCTCCTGCTAGGCACAGGAGCAAATACTTTGCTTGCGTATGGTAGCATACTAGCAGCCAGTGCTTTAGACTGGGGAGGCCAAAACGAAGGAGTGGAGTGGCAAAGCCAGGATCCAGTATGGACATAAGCTGCTGTGTGGTTCCCTTGCCATCTGGTGGTGAGAGCCAGTGCACAGCCCCAAGCCTCCACCTGCAATACCCTTTAAAGAGTCCCCAAAACAGGGGAGGTAGGCATACATGCACAGGCTCACCCCAATGGATCCATCCTAACGCCCAAACTGCCAGTCATAGTTGCAAAAAGTGAGGAGGAAACAAATGACAAAAATCAACTGAATGCAACCCCATAAGAACCGCAACTGGATCCTGTGGCGTTTCTTCATCCTGTTGTACTTTAGCTTCATTAATCTTGCTTTTCATATTATTGTTTCCATCTTTTTGCTTAAGAAGTTAAAAACCATTTGCATTCACTTTATCATGTGCAGAGATCCTAAAATCTCTTCCGGTTTTTGACTATTTTGTAATAGTTTAAGATAGTTTCAAAGTGTACTCTCACTTCTTCCTATTTCTTTGATAAGTTATCTTCAAAAATCCTAAATTTGCTTTCAAGCAACTGGCAGATACTCTCCAAAGTTATTGAGGGATAATCCGTTACTACTTGTTCTGGAGACTGAGAAGATATTTCCTTGGCACTAATGATCTTACTTCTGCTTATATACCTCCATTCTCTAATCCCTGAAATTTAGCATCAATGGATACTATTCTTAGCATCCAATAGGTTAAATGTTTCTCTGAGACTATGCCCAGGGTGTTATTTCACTAAAGCAAATGGACTGCAGAAAAAGTAGGTAGGCACATCTCCTTTTGGCTCGGAACTAAGCTCCTAGCCTCTTCCTATATTTCTGTACTGGTGTTCCAAGAGGGCTGGGAACAGGAAATTGGCTTTCACCTGATGGATCAGAGCTAGGAAGTGTAGGTGATTCTATACCAGCTCCACTCTGTATGTCCTGGCAGGCCTGTACCTCCTCTTCCTCTTGGTAGACTTCTTGCTGCCTCTGGGTGGGCTCCACTGGGCCCTTCCTCTTCTGAGGAGGCCTCACCATCACTGTGTCTTGGCTGACCCACAACACCTTTAAACTTTGGCAAATGTATGTCCAATTCAGATAATTAAATAGAAAATGTTGAAGTGAGAGGAACTGGGAGATGAACTAGATTAAGTCTCGGGAATTAATATTATTAAACAAAAATAATTCAATTTAAATGAGAAGAACAAGGGAAGCGCAAATATGAACTGATGACCTCAAGTAGTCTTAGCCGTACAGATTGGGTAATTCTGGAGAAAAAAAGGAGCCTATGAGCCAAGAATATTGTTTGCTTATCCTTATCCATTGTTGTTCCTCTATATATTTATAAAACAGCCTAGGGGGTGGGACGTGTCCGGCTGTCCAAGTTGGAATAGGGCCAATCAGAGTGCAGCCAGCTTTGCCCTGATTGGCCCTGCCCCTGCAGTTCCCGCCTTACGTCCCTGTACTCTAGCCTCTTTGCTCTCAGACACCTCAGTGCCTGGAGCCAGCAGCAGGTAAGGGGAGAGGCCCTGGGCAAAGGGTCATGGTGAAGGGCCTGCTATTGAGGGCTTCTTGGCCTGCTAGGCTGGGCCTGCTGACTGCTCGTTAAGGACTGCTGACTAGCTGACTGCTAAGGAGATCTGTCCCGCCCCTGCTAACAAACTGGCCAGCCCCCGCCCCACTTGATATGACTATGAGCTGCTGCCCAAGGCCACCTTAAGTTGCCAGTTCTTAAGAACGGGCTTTGAAGCTAGTAAGGTAAAGGTAAAGGTAAAGGTATCCCCTGTGCAAGCACCGAGTCATGTCTGACCCTTGGGGTGACGCCCTCTAGCGTTTTCATGGCAGACTCAATACGGGGTGGTTTGCCAGTGCCTTCCCCAGTCATGACCGTTTACCCCCCAGCAAGCTGGGTACTCTTGTGGCGCAGAGTGGTAAGGCAGCCATCTGAAAGCTTTGCCCATAAGGCTGGGAGTTCAATCCCAGCAGCCGGCTCAAGGTTGACTCAGCCTTCCATCCTTGAAGCTAGTACTAGTTATAATACCAACAAAATAAGGTTATCTATTAGTCATCTTAAATATACTGAACACATTAATGCTAAGACATCAAGAACATGTTTAGAAAATGGGGGCAGGGGATGAGAACGACTGAAGATGGCGCTGTACTAGCCTGGTTTGTGCTGGGCTCTTGAGCCATGCTGAGGGTCAGGAGCAAATGCACCTGCCAGACCTGAGCAGATACGCAAATCTTGCTCGCCGGTCACCCCAGGAACCGGGAACGGCATCCTGAGGGTCCTAGAGATCCATGGAGACTGAGTTCTCCGGATCGCCGTGGCATGTGCTCAAGGTCATGATGGCGCCCTTGTCGTAAATAACTTTTTAAGCCTGAAACGACCAGCTGACCCTGCATTCTTCCCAGATCATCTTTTATCAGACTGACAGGAGCCGGAGTCTGCAACAGTAAAGACTGTGAGTTTTCAGTTTTTTCTTTTTTCCCCACAAGCTCTCCTCCCCTGCTCTTAGGTCAAGGCCAATATATGAAGGGGACTGACTTTATATCACCTAAAATAATAATAGAATATATTCTTATAACAGATTATACTCTCATATGTATTAACAATTATTTCGCTAAGAAAGATGGTAATAACTTCTAGATTAGGATTAATATGTGATGGGAACTGAATATGTATGTTAAAAGAGGATGGCAAACCATACTTTCATATGTATCAATAAGTATTTGGTTAGTTGATTGTTCTTTTTTCTTTATAATTTAAGCGATGGAAATTGAGCACGTACGTTTCAAGATAAGAATGGATTGTGTTTTTATATAGATTAATGATTACTCTGTTGGCCGGCTGTTTCCTTTTTCTTTTTTTTCTCTTTCTCCCCATTTTTTTTTTTGTAAACTTAAGAAAGACAGCAGTAACTTAGGCTAGGACTAACTAGCAATGGGAACTGATTATATATTGCTTGAGATAATATTAGAATATACTATGTATGGTATACATGTATAGACTGTGTACTAATAATTATTTATTAGCTTGTCGCTTTCTTTTTCTCTCTTTACCTTTCTGTAAATGCCTTACATAACAACAAAAATAAAATCTCAGAAATGTGATGTTTTTAAATTATGATGACTATGTTTTTAGTATGTTGAATTAGTGCACTTTATGTAATAAATATTTGAAAATTAAAAAAAAATGGGGGCAGGGGAGAAAGGGGTGAAGAATAGCTGATTAAAGTTCCAGGAACTGTTTCTGAAAGTAATTGGTTTACTAGACAGTCTGTTGAGGTTTTCCAAAAACTTATAAAGACACGTTATCTCTGAGGCTGCTGCTCCAAGGCAATTGGCTCACTTATTCTTATTTTTATTATTCTTATTTAAATTTATTACTCGCTCCCCCCGAAGGCTTGAGGCAAGTTACAGCACAGAATAAAACCCCAATAACCCCCCTAAAACAGCGTAAAAACTACAGTCAGAACCCCCAATTGGGGATAATATATGGAGGTAAAACATATCCCATACTAATAATCATCCCCAAAACCATTCCAGAGGGGAGGGTGAACATAGGATGCTGTTGATATTTGTTACTGCCACTCTTATAGGGGGGCCTTCATCTTCCTTGCTGCCTGGCCTCAGCCAAAGACCTGGCAGAAGAGCTCTATTTTGCAGACAAACAACCACGATGACAATTATAGCAATTTCATGTCATTTCTGTCAAATGGCAGTATGAAAAGAGGTTGTCCTGTTGTGTAAAACCCAAGTGCAATGAATAATCCCAAGAGGTGTAGCCACTGATCTGTTTACCATAGAGGTGCCCTGGCAACAGGAGCCAGGGGTATTGAAAGCCCCACCACCAAGGCTGCCATTTCAGACTGCTGCCTTCTACCCTCTCAGTCCCCATTTGGGTTGAGGGGAAGAGAAAGCCCAGCTGACAGAGCCGTGTGATGCTCCCACCCAGCACCTCTGCATCTTACCAGCAAACCAGTTCAAAGAGGTATTGTCTCAGGCCAAGGGCTTGTGCTCAGCTCCCCTCTCTTTTGATCTGCTAAAGACTTTGGCACTGCTTGGGGAAGGGGATTCTCTCCTTTTCTGCATCTGGTAGGCATAGACCGGATGGAGTTTAGGATCAGGCACAGAAAACAAGTGGAGATCATTTAAAAACAAAAAGAAGTTTAATACATTTATTGAAAGCACATAATGCAAAGGTAGACACAAGTTTTTAAACCTAAACAATTTTTTTAAAGTGGGGATAATTTCATATCCCTAATCCCTGACATGTACTTGGCATGTAATTTCCTATAATGATAATAAATCAGGGACTAATTCTAATTCTTCAAGTAGCAATCAAGTAGGCTAATACGTTACCATGGTTGATTCTTCAGAAATCATCCCTTGCTTTATCAGGCCCCGTACTCATGGCTGCTCACTTGTGCTACTATGGGCTCCTTCCTCCTTCCTTCCTCAAATGGCAATTTCGTCAACAGGCTGTAACGCTTTACCCTATGCCTTTCCCCACCACCTGGCACTTGTCTGTTGAAACATTCACTCTCATCTTGGGCTCCTGAGGAACCTTGGGCTCGGAGTTCCCCATGGTCTTCTTCTGGACAAGGTCATTTGCATTTTCACGGTATGGAATAGCCCTGCCCTAGAGAGGTGATTCCTACCCACTTGCTCTTTTTTCCAACTGCCAAACTGGTTCTTGAGCTGCAGTGAAAAAGAGCAATCTATACCTGTTATCTGCAGCCATGCTGACAGTTTTGCACAGAGAAGAAAAGAAAGAAATAGCTCCTATTCTCCCCATGCTAAGTTTCCAGCTTTGCTGGAATAGAGAGAGAAGCTTGCTTGATGGCATGCAGAGCTTACAGAGAAGCAAAAGTATCAACTGAGAACTCTAATTCCAAATTCCTCACTAGGTTCCTACAAAGCAAGAACTCAGCAAAAAGTTGGGAGGGTCAGTTTCTGTCCAGGAGTTTGGTTCATCTCTATTTGCCAAATACAGTCTGTATGGCTATTGAACATGTTCACCATGAAATTCAACGTATCCCTACCTTGGACTTGTAGGATGGCTGTGCAAGTCTAGGAACTGACGACAAGCATAAACCATGTATATTGTCTTCTCTTGGGCTACTGTCAACAGCAGTGCTGCTAGTACCACTGCTGCTCAGGCAGAAATCTGGCCTCAAGTCCCAAGGAAAATGGCCTAGTATACTACTGTTTAGTACCTGTGCCAAGGTTTACTTACTTCTGCTCTAACGGATTCAGAGAGACTAATGATCAGGTTTCTTACATTTCATTGTTGCTGTACTTGATCTTAGAAAGTGTCCAAAATAACACCAACATAATCCCGCCACAGTACATTGTAGGGGGCGGCTATTATGCTAGACAACTTCTTTCAAAGAAGCTGGTCTGCCATAACCAAATAAACAACCCAGGATCTCTGAGCATATTTTTGAAAACCACCAATTTAAGTTATTCCTTCTACAGTATCAGTATTATGGAAATGAATGAATTTTGCCAAGTTTTCATCTTCAGAAACAATGGTAATAAATGTAGGCATTGTTAATTTCAACAGTTGTAAATAACAACCATAATTAATAAGCCAGAATAGTTTTTGGTGAATTACACCAACACAGTAGGATTCATCTTGGCTCAGATCATTAACATGAATACCACACCCTATTACATTTCAGCTCTTACATATACCTATACATTTTAAAAGGTACCTAAGCTGACCTTGGGTTGGACAACAGTACACAAGACCTATTTAGATCATAAATTTTATTCATAATTATTGTTAGATTCTTTTTAGGAAGAGTGTAGTATATGATCCACACAGAAAATATTACAGGTAGCCTGAAATTAATCCTATTTCTTCAGATGTGACTCCTGGCAAGTTTAATAGAACTTTGCTAGAAACAAGAGTGCTTAGGGTAGAATGGGAACATCAGGCTGCATTCTTCAAAGCACTTTCCTCTCAGGCAATCTCATTGGGGAATAATGGTTTGAGCACTCTGGCCTAAGTGTTTTCTCCTCTCGGTCTTTGGGGGTGGGGAGGAAAGCTTCAAAAAGCTTATGAGTGTTGATGATTTTTGAAGGGGAAGAGGTAGATAGGAAGAGCTATAAGATCTGCAATTGCTTTTTAATCAGTCACCCATAGGAGTGTTGATTTGGAATTCTCTCTTCTCGTTTGATCTGTTTCATGGATTCTCTTTGAACTATACTTGCTGTTAGTTTGAAGCTGCATTTTATGATCTCCAGATCTTTACACTCAGCTCCTCAGAGGTAAGCGCAGAAAAGAGCCCTCTTTAAAGTTCCATTTAAGGCCTGACGTTGGTTCTCTTCAACTTGATAATAGCATCTCGTAATGAGAAAAAAAGGGTCATGGCTTCTCTTTTTGAAAGCAGCGATCTTCAAAAGTCAGAAGATGTCCCAACTGAGTAATGCCCTGATTGAATCCAGGTTGCATCAGTACCTCCATTTTTAAAGGGAGAGACCAAAGAAGAGAGAGAAGTAACAAGAGAAGTGCAGAGAGAGGGAGAACTGCCTTGCACTGAGTCAGGCCACCAGGCAATTAAGCTCACCTCAGCCTATTGGAGGCAGTTTTATCTCTTGTATATATTGAATATATCATCACATATATCTGCATTCAGCTCAGGCTCCTACTCACAACCCATTATTTGATGATGATCAAGCCAGCCACCTACTTAACGCAGGAGATCATCCTTAAGATGATCAAAACACATGGGTACAAGGTAGTAATTGCATTGTGAAGTGAACCTTTAACTGTCAGTGGGAGTTGTAATCAATAATTAAGCAAGGAGGGAAGATGAGCAACCCAATAAGCCAAATTGGTTTCGTGGCTGGTTGAGAATATTGATGCCTCAATTTTCAGGCTAAAAGCAAATGCGTGGTGGAAACAGAATGGCTGCAGATTTTCAACCCCCAGTTCTCAATATAATTTGTGTCTAGGACACTTTCAACAAGATCACAGGCTGTTTGAGCCAGGAGAAGGACCCCTGTCTTCATGTTTCATACTCACAGCCTTTTGTGTGAGAATCCCAGCTCATCTATAAATATTCATCGAATGAGTGGAACAAATCAAGCCTTTTGCCAACTACCCTGAACTGAGTACATCAAGAAGTTTACAAGACGATGCAGGCACATCAATTTATCGTGAATATGAGGCCTACAAGGCCATATGGAAACAGAACGTTATGGTTGGGAGATTTTAATTACTATGAATTATTTCTGGTTATAGCCTCCAAGAGCAGTCTCGGGGATCCAAACATATTAATAGGAAAATTTTAACTGTGTTTTTTCAATGAAAATTAGTAATAAACAGATTCTACAACACCTACACAGCCTTTTACATCTTACTGAAATCAAAGGAGGTTTGTCATGAAGTTTCAGATCACTGTGTTATTTATAGGCTAGCCAGCAATAGAGGTGTCTAAAAAAAACAACCTGATACTTTTCAGGTTTGGGAATACTGAACACCCCAAATATTGGCATTTCCCAATATTCCTGAATCCCAATACCAGTATGCTATTCAGATTTGAAAATAATCAGGAGAGCTGAATTTTTTGACTCCTTACTGCCCCCTGTAATGGGGAAATGTAATGGGGTTGCTGAAACGACTGCTGGCCATTTAAAACCTAGCATCTTGATATGTTCATTCATCAGCTGTTAGGTCTAAATGACTGGCATCCATTTAAACCCTCCATTTCACTTTCCCATTTTTCAAATAGAGAGAAGCAGGATAGGTGCACCTGCCTGCTGTAAGGATGAAATGGTTGCAAGCCAGTCTAGCAGTCCATTTCACTTCCCTCTGTTTGGAAGGGGAAAAGTGAAATGGATTACTGAAATGTATGCTGGCTATTTAAACTTGATGGGCAGGCAAATCAAGCAACTAGGTTAAATCCCTGGCAGACATTTTGCTCCCCATTACTTGAAAGACAGGAGTGAAATGGACAGCTGGTCAGTATAGTTGAATATCCCTGAATAAAAATCAGAAAAACTGGCTTTTTTGAGCCAGCTATACTGGTAACCAAAACAGATCAGACAATCTGTGTTTGGCGTAGAAAATTCTGAAAAATCCTAGTAAGATTTCAAAAGGTACCTGATTGCATTAACACCCAAAGCAATCCCTAATTCCATATCCTGGAGCAGACTATAATTCCATGCCTAAAGTCATTCCAAGTGTTTAGTAAAGCATCTCTGTGCATATTTCCATAATGACCCTTACAAGTTACCTTTTCATTAAATGATACTTTGCTATACTTTCCTGCCGTGCATGACAGCATGACAGAGAAATTGCAAAGGAGCTGCTTAAAGCCAGTTCAGATACATACACAGCATAACTGTGAGATTTCCCAGTGA
The DNA here is from genome assembly GCF_049243985.1 of Paroedura picta. NCBI lineage: Eukaryota > Metazoa > Chordata > Lepidosauria > Squamata > Gekkonidae > Paroedura > Paroedura picta. The sequence goes on along the minus strand of NC_135373.1, from coordinate 59,983,316 downwards.
TGGTATCACTTTGCTCTGCTCTAGTTTGGTCTCAATTGGAGTACTGTGTTCAGTTTTGGGCACCATAGTTGAAGAGGGATGTAGACAATTGGAGCACGTCCAGAGGAGGGCAACAAAGATGGTGAGGGGTTTGGAGACCAAGACGTATGAGGAAAGGTTGGGGGAGCTGTGTACTTTTAGCCTGGAGAGGACATGACTGAGATGAGATTTGATAATCATCTTTAAGTATTTAAAAGGCTGCCATGTAGAGGATGGAGCAGAGTTGTTCTCTCTTGCTCTGGAGGGACGGACCAGAACCAATGGAATTAAATTAATTCAAACAAAATTCTGTCTAAACATCTGGAAGAAGTTCCTGACAATTAGAGCTGTTTCCCTGTAGAACAGACTTCCTCGGGAGGTGGTGGGTTCTCCATCCTTGGAATTTTAAACAGAGGCTGGATAGCCATTTGATAGAGAAGCTGATTCTGTGAAGGTCCAAGAGGGTGGCAGGTTACAGTGGATGAGTGACAGGGTTGTGAGTGTCCTGCAAAGTGCAGGGGGTTGGACTAGATGACCTAGGAGTTCCCTGCCAACTCTATTATTCTATGATTCTATGTTTCTACAGGCATCATGGCATGTCATAATCAGAAATCTTATGAGATATGGAACAGACTGTCACTCAGTCTCTAGTTTTCCATTGTGAACTGTACCTCAGCACTGCTTCCCTCTATTTCCATGTATCTGGATTGCAAATGTGGACCAGAGTGTCTTCCTCAGAAGATATTTGACCCAAGGACCCTCAAGCTACATACCTACATACATATAGGATTCTCTCCCACATAGGACACTACAATTAACTATCCTACCAAGTGGTTACATAAACTTGGTAACTGGTCATCTGTATTCAGTCTATAAAGTAATGTTTGTATATATAGTAATGTGATACAGAAGCAAACTGTGGGACATACTCCTTGCAATATTCCTTACATTATGACAGGATGGCTCTTCCCACCTGTCACAGTAACAAGAGATGCATTGGGCTTGTACCCAGAATGAGTTACTCTGAATTAGGGAAGGCAGGAAACGGTTCCTGTTAGCAGCATATGGGTTTAATGGGTTTAAACTACATGTAGAATAGTACCTGCTAGATATTGGGGGGGGGGGGGGCACTGCGGAAAATCACAGAGTAGTTCAGTAGTGGAATAGGAGGAATAAGGGCCCTCACTGGCAATCCTCAAGTAGTGGCTGGGTAGATACTTGTCATGAATGATTTGGGCTGCTCCTGCATTGAGCAGGAGGTTGGACTAGATGGCCTGATGACCCCTTCCAACTCTATGATTTTAAGTGCAAAATGACCCAAGATTTATTACATTTTCCTGTCAGCACAGAAAGCAGTCACACTGCAATGGCTCCCATAATATCAACATGATGTAAGAAGATGACCTTGGGGAATCGCTTTCATTGATAATAGAAGAGAAATTGCCAAGGAGCTGCATAAAGCCAGTTCACAGATAGACACAGTAGAATTGTGAGATTTCCCAGTTCCCCAATCTCTTTTGCAGTATTGTACAATTTGCGCTACTCAACAGCAAGTGTAAAAGTGCCACATGGACCAAAAATAGTGGCTTAGCACACTTGGCACTGATGGAAGTAATTTAATCTCCACAAGATGGCTTCTGCAAGACAAGATGCCTATTTCCCAAACAAATGACATTGATGAGGTTTGACTAGGTGAAACAAGTATGAAAACAGTACAAAGCTATAGCCAGGTAATGAAGACAAAAAGAGTAGAGGAACTGGAAAAGTGTCTTCAGAGAAAAGCCACAGAGACTTGCTGGTAATCGTTTGAAACTTTAACTCTGAAAGTCTTCTGTACTAGATGTGCCATTCTACCCCCCCCCCCCCCAACAAAAAGGACAGGGAGATTGCTGGAAATTATGGAAAGTGAAAACTCATGCTAATGATGAAGAAGAACAAGAGGCAAGTGTACATTGCACATTTATTAGAAGAATGGGCCCAGGTACTCACCTGATCAAGAATAGCAAGCTTTAATTTGGTAAAAATGCAAGAGGTTTGCAGCTGTCAGACTGCAAGATGAAAGGCCAGTGATAGATTCTTCTGAAGCAGCAGCAAAGACAAAAACAAAACCATTGGGAAAAAGGGTGCCAAAAGCATTGATTTGGATGGAAACATATATCATACTATGACATTTGTCCATGAGCCACTTCAAACGTCATGTTGCAAGTTCCCAAATAGACTTGAAAATGATCAGAGAAGGCTCCACATTGAAATATTTTGAAAGCATACCTGTTTCTATCAAATCCTACTCAGAGGTGCAGTCTAGGAAATTGAATGGCTGATCATTCTCTACATAATATTTCTACACAGAGGGCCTACTTATTCATCCAGCACAATTCCCAATTTGTTATTATAAAAATATACAAACATTGGGTTGGATCCAATGATTCATCAGTAGAAGGCACTGGCAATGAATCATCTCCACTTTCGCATCTCTCCAGTAGTCTTTTTCAGCCCCAGGAAATTTGTAGAGATGGGAACAAACCAGTTCACAAGCCAACATTCAGTAAGAATTTGAGCTGGTTCAGAGCCCTCAAAATCATGTTTGAGGAATATGTCTTCCCTGAACGTTTACTGAACTTTTGTCCAGCTCTTTGGTCTACCTGTCAGCTGTTAGGTTTAAATGGCTATGAGCCGTTTCACCCATCTGTTTAACTTCCCCCCAGCTTCCATGTGGGGAGAAGGAAAACTAACCCATGGAATTACTGCCAGCCATTTAAATTTAACAGACTGGTGAGTGAGCCTATCAGCTGTTAGTGTTAAGTGGCTGTGAGCCATTTAAATTGCCCACTTTGTTCCCCCACAGTTCCAAGTGGGGGAAGCAAAACAGACCATTAATAGTGAATGGGTACACCTGCCCCGCTATTAAGCTGCAATGGCTGTGAGCAATTAAACCCAATGGCCTGGCAATCCACCTACCAGCTGTTAGGCTTAAATGGATGTGAGCCATTTAACTCATCCATTTTGCTCCCCCCATATGTCTGTTTCATTCCCCACACTTCAATCCCACTGGGAGAAGGGGGGTGCAAACTGAACAGTTTGGTTCAGGAAAATTTCAGCTTGGTTTGATTAGGAGTTTGGATCACCAAACTGGGATTTTTACATTCATGCCCATCCTTAGAAATTTGTTTCTGTGTTGGCAGGACTCACACAAATTAATCCTTCTCTCAGCAAAACTCTATTGATGTAAAAGAAAGGAGCAATTTCATCCCCTTCCCCCTTCTCACTATAGCCTCCTGACCTGTAAAGCTATTATATTCGCATGGATCTCATAGTCCTGGGAATAAACATCCCCAGAGTGGTCTCTGGGAGGGAAAGCAGGGAAATCCATAATCATTGCCCTTCACACTCTGAAAAATTTTAAACAAACCATTTGCAACATGTATTAAAGCAGAAAACAATAATGTATTAAAAAATCACTAGCCCAACGGCCTGCTTCTGAAAATGAGGGGGGGAAACATCTAAAATGTGCAAAAACTGCTCTATTGTGTCTACCCTGTGTTAGTAACACCAGTTCACTTACTTTTGTTAATGTAACTACCTACTAAACTTGTTTTATCTATGTTTAAATATCTGAGGGTGGTAGAAAGTGTTGTCAAAGCACAGCTGACTTATGGTAACCTCATCAGGTTTCAAGGCAGAGACATTCAGAGGTGTTTTGACACTGACTGCCTCTGCATAGCAACCCTCCACTTCCTTGGAGGTCTCCTTCCAAATATTCAGCAGAGCTTAGCTTCCAAGAGCTCTTGAGAACAGACCAGCCTGGGCCCCCCCAATCAGAGCATCAGAAAAAAAGAAACCCTGCTGAAATATTAAGAACTTCAGTTTAAATTTATAGATTCTTAATATTTTACCACAGTCCTTTTCTTTTTGCTATAGTCAACATAATCCTTTGAAAGATCTAGTTTTACAAAGTGGATTATTACGGAATTTGAGTGTCTATATACTAATAGTTAACACAGCCTGGCATATGGATATTTATACCTGTGGACTAGGATCAGGTAGAGCGAAGGAATTTCTTCCCATTTGGGGTTTGCCCAACACTTAAAGACAAATCTGAAATCTTAAACAAATGGTGGGGAGTTAGGAGGCCCAATCGGAGTCACCATTGCATGTGCATGCAGAGCTCACCGAGCTCTGGAGCAGCCTGGCCTAGCACAGCTTGGCCATACTCTGTTCAACTTCCCTCAGCATGGATTCTCCCAGCACAGCCAGATCAGTGTAGCTACCCCCATCACTAGCATGGCTAGCAGGCAGTGAAGCTGTGGTGATTGGAGGCTACACCCTGCCTGGACATACCAGCACTGAGAAAAGCCAGAGGAGTTGGGGGCATGTGGGGAGACTGGTATGCACGGAGGAGGCCAAACAGAGGCCACTTCTGCTAGCCTACTGGCTCAGCCTGAGTGTATGTGCGGTAGCACCTGGAGGGAAATGATGAAGGGGAGAGCTGCTGGGTTTCCAGCAAGCAGGATGCTACTGATGGAGGGGAAGAACAAAAGAGATAAAGAGAAGTAGGGGGAAGACTCTTTTTGAAAGAGTGAGGCTGAGAGATGGGAAACAAGCAAATGAAGGAGAGTTCCTTTTGAGTCCCCACCTGTCTAGTATATTTTTATCTCAACATTTCCCCAAGAAGTACAGAGTAAAACACATGGTTCTTCTGTTCTTCATTGTATCCTCATAACAGCCCTGTTCTTGGAAGAGTGATTGGCACAAATTTACCCAGCAAGCACTATGGCAGAGTGGTGATTTAAACATATGTACACCATAGTGTGGAGATTGGCTCCCAATTCACAACAGAACTACCCTCTAGTATTCACTGTTCCCATGGTTAATTATTCAGAGGCCGACAGATCTATGAAAGGCTGCAGTCATTTGAAAGACAGCACAAAGGTGGGCTATGAGAGAGCCTCTTGTGGCGCAGAGTGGTAAGCAACAGAAATGCTGTCTGAAGCGACGTCCATGAGATTGGGAGTTCGATCCCAGCAGCTGGCTCAAGGTTGACTCAGCCTTCCATCCTTCCGAGGTCGGCAAATGAGTACCCAGCTTGCTGGGGGGTAAAACAGTAATGTCTGGGGAAGGCACTGGCAAGGCCACCCTGTATTGAGTCTGCCAAGAAAAAGCTAGAGGGCGTCACCCCAAGGGTCAGACATGACTCGATGCTGGCACAGGGGATACCTTTACCTTTATAGGAAATTTTTCAAATATTTTTTTCAGAAATGCAGAAGCAGTATGTCCATTTTACACTAGAGGAAATGACATAAGAAACACAAAAAATACTAGAAATAGGATGTCTTAAATGTTGTGATGAGCTTTGAACAGCTATTGTTTCCATAGTAATAATTCAGTCCATGTTAACTTTAGAAGTCTCATTACAATCAATGAAGTTGCGAAATTTAAATAAAGTATTCTAGTACCAAGGATTCATTGAGGGGGATTCACTGAGATTGGATAAGAGTTTCTTGATGGATCTACATAATCCTCTATATGTGCTTCGATCATTTGCTTAAAAGGTCCTTTGAAGCTGTCTGCTCTGCTAAGCATATTTTCCCTCCTGCAGTGCTACCTGCACTTGGCTTATGGCACACTAAGAACGGGATTGTGCCAAACATTCGGGAAGTCTTGGGGGATAGATGAACCTGACTTGCAGAGGGTGGTTGGGATTAGATGGCTATTGGATCTCTTCCACCTCTAAGAGTCTACATGAGCCTGGTGGCATTAGATCATGGATCAGGTGCATCAGAGGAGGTGCCACTAGAGGCCTGATCAGATTGTGCTGTAGCTGCTGACAAAAGGAGAGAATGTTCTCAGCAAAGATTATGCCATTTCAGCTCTAAAACAACAAAAAACATTATTAAAGCTCTGTTAATCAGTGATTTACTCATTTAGGCCATTTATATGCCAGCTTCCAAAGACCTGCTCCAGGAAACTCATCAGCAGACACACTAGTATAAAACTATAAAACAACATACATTAGCAATATTACAAACAAGTCATTTAAAACAAGCCCTGGGCATGAAACAGCATGAGGTAATAACTGAGCAGACTAAAAATATCCATAAGATAGTCTTCCGACAGACCATAAAGCAGCTTTTCAAAGATGGAAGCCCTCAATTAAACAAAAGAAAACCCAAAAAGAGATAGTATTACACCACAAAAAGCAACTAACCTAGACAACAAGTAGTTAGGGCCCAAATGATTAGGTGTCCACAAAATATAAACAAATTATATTTACATTTATTGTGTACAGCTTATAAAATGGAAAAGTTAAAAACATCGACAAAGCCCATAGGCTAATCATTGAAATATAATATGCACCATACAATGCTAGACCTAATGTGTTTTGACCCCAAAATGGGTCCTCAGAGGTCTAATGATTACAGATATTATGCAGTAGAGAATGCAGATAGCAGCCAGTGAGATTTTTTTTTAATTCAGTTTATACATGTGTGAAAGCAAGCAAACTGAGACTGGCTGCATATAGAGTAGTGGGGAATCAAACCTGGTTCTCTAGATTGGATGCCACTGTTCTTAGCACTACACTAAGCTGACACCAGCAAGAGACCAGCAGATAGGTGCTAGATATGCCACAATGGTGGAAGACATTTCACAGGGGTGGTGCCATTTCTGAAAAAAGCTCTGTTTCTTGTTGTCACCTGTCTAATCTCTTCAGGCAGAGAGATGGTGGCTGGGTGATTTAGACAATATGGGAGGTGGTGATCCTTCAAGCCCTCTGTTCCCGTACTATTTAGGGCCTTCTAAGTTAAAGAATCAGCACTTTGAATTGTAAAATAGCCAGGCAGCTCCTACTGATCTTTCAGTACAGGGAGCCATATGAACCTTGTATCCAGCTCCCATCAATAAGCTGGCTACTGCTTTTTGGCCCAATGGAAGCGTCTGGATATTTTCCAAAGGCAGCACCATATAGACTGCATTCCCTCATAGATATTAAACATGAACAAGACCTGTTGTGCTACATTGTGCCCATGGAAAAAGGTAGAGATGCATATCTGAATATCAACGTGGAACAAAGTGCGCTTTGGCAGTACTCAAAGAGATGCACAAAATGTTTTCCTCTTGGGTTGTGTGCTACAATTCTGAGCCGTGTATCACATCTCCCAGTGCCAGGAAAGGAATCATGTACTCAACTGCCACTGAAAAACAAAGCCAGGTTACTGTATCAAAAGTGTCTTCTCCCATTGGCTCATGCAACTGCCCTCCACACCGCTTCTTGTTACCACCATACTCTTGGTGCATTAATTCTCTGAATGTTCTTCTTTGGGTGGCTGACAAAGAGCATCCACAGCCCTCCTGGAAGACAGATAGCCCTGCATCTCTTATTATTGGGCCATTAAACCGTATTGCCGTATCCTGTTATTTATTCCTCTGAAGTGCCAGGGCATGCAACTTGTCATTTCAAACGCATTGTCAAAGTGCTGCTGGATGTACTGTATTATGCAGGATATCAGTTTCGAAATAGACTTTAGCCTGTCAACGTAATCCTTCTTAGGGAACTCAACTAAAATTGCACCAACCTTAAATCAAGGTGGCTTAAGGAACTTAGGTGGCTTTAAGGCCTATGCCATGCCCTGGTTCATGTTTACTGAGCTTTTCACATACGGAAAATGTGGGATCTACTCTTCACAGATGTGCATAATCCACTCTATTGTCAACAGAGTAAAATGAGCATACAGAGTGAAATATGTTTCCTTAGTTGTTTAACATTGTTTTGATCTTTCTCAAATCTACTTCTCTTCCATCATTTAGAATATAGTTCCATTATTTAATCTATAGATATTAAGATATTAAGATATTAAGGCTCACTAGCTTCCTTATTGCTTTGGGTAGTTTCAATGCAATTATTGTTGTTTTGTTTATACTAAGGTGCTTCATCCAAGTAGCTAACAACTGTCCACACTTAGTGCCTGAGGTGCCTGATCCTATTTCTCCTGCCCTCCTCCCCTCTGAGTACATTCATGGTGGTGTATCAACCCAGGTTTCCAGATATACTCATCCTCATTCAAGAGTTTCAGGAAGATTAACAGGTTAGAAAATATATGTTTCAGGTATCCAGTAATTATGAACTTATCAGTAAAACCTATAATTGCCCTGTTTTAGCCCTTAAGGGCAACATCACTTGATATAATACATAATTAAGAAGTTTTTAAATATGAAATGTCTCTAATCCATTTGATTATACAATTATGGAACTATGAAAGTTGATTCTTGAAATGATGGATTAATAGCTCTTGTCTTCTCAAGGCCTAGAGAAGAATTGGTTTATGGACCCTTGACCTTAGGCATTCCTGCATAAAGTGCTTTGAAATGAATTGGCCATTTATTTATTTATTATATATATATTCATGTGCTACATAGTTAAAATGGAAATAATTGTGCAAAAATAGTTTTTTTTCACTAGCTGATATGGTGCCAGATCTGTTGTGGTCGGGGTTACGAGGTCTGCCCTGGCAACAGATGGGGCACAGGGGGAACCTAACAGGAGTGGGAGAGCAGCCCAAGCTATGTCACCAGTGACATGTTGATAACTTCCAGAGTGTGCTAGAAGTGACAACATTATGTTGCATTGTTATTTATTATTTATTTATTACATTTGCATACTGCCTTCCCCTAAGGCTCAAGGTGGTTCACATAGACCTTAACAGAACAATACATTAAGCCAACTGATTATAAGAAATGGAAAGTGACAGTCATAATAACAATAAACAGAGAATAACATCCTACCAGTGTACAATTCAACAGGCCCATGGAGAGTTATGCCAACACTCTGGTATTGGGGTAAAATCTCTATGTTAAAAATGGCTTATATCCTAGAGTTTTTTTCCCAGAGTGTCACTGAGACATTGTTGATCTTATGACATCACTTCCAGTGCATGCTGGAAGTCGCATTGCCCTGTCACCGGCAAAGTAACCAGGGCCTGTTCTGGTTAAGTGCCCCTGCTGGCCAGCTGATAGGCAATTGAGGTGAGGTCTTGCAGCAGGGGATCCCCTGCCTCCAGCAGAGAAATGAAGAAGATCCAATTGGCTTACAGAGAAAGGCTAGCAACAGTTGAGTTGCATCTAGGCTGACTTTTCCCCTGATTTTCTGCAGGTATTTAACCTGAGGGTGGCCACAGCCACGAGCTAAAAAGCTATTGGCCCTTGGCTCTTTGATGGGGGCTTGCAAAAATCACTTTAGTGTGCTGGGGAACAGTTGGAACATATTGGTTTGTGTATTTTCTAAGCTACTTTGGTTCCCACAGGTATCAAATCAATGTAAGCATGTTTCATTGAGGGCGAGGAACATAATTTTTCTCACCTAATACACCCACCTCTAGTGCAATTAAAATCAGACATGACACATATGTCCAATTTTCTAAATGCCTGGAGCAGATTCATATGGAACTGCCCAATTGCATCTGCTCTGACATGGATAGGCCAGGCTAGCCAGATCTCATCAGATCTTGCTAAGCTAAGAAGGGTTAGTATTTGGATCAAAGAATGCCAAGGAAGTCCAGAGTTGTGGTACAAGGGGAGGCAATGACAAGCCACCTCTGAATATATCTTGTATTCAAACTCTACTGGGTTACCATAAGCCAGCTGTGGCTTGACTGCAAAAAAGTTGCATCTGGCCTGCCCCTCAATGTATCTTAAAAACCCAGCCAATAATGTCCTCAGAAATCTGTAGCCTAAGCAGACCAATGAAGCACAACACTCAATACAATAATGAAATAAAGTATAAAATTAAGAGGGGGGGCTAGGAATTTAGAATCGCAAATCATTTAACATCAATGACAGGTATTTCATAATCTGACTACATAGCAGCCTTTATCTCAGACTGGTAAAAATAAGAAATGTCCATATGGACTTGTGCAGTTGCAAAGTTTGATTTCCAATATGTGGTTCCTAGGCATTGTCAATGTGAATACGCTCCTGAGAGCTTGTGGTTCAGAGAAAAAAACAAAGATAAGCAGTTGTTTTCTCAGCAAGCCTTTCTAGTTGTCAGCTCTTCCAATCTGAATCTCATGGGCTAAATAAGTAGACTTTGTCAGAATAGGGGGGGGAGGGGAGGGTTACAACCTCCTTAGTGATGTTGTTGGCCAATCCACATACAAAATGAGGCTAGTGAAAAAAAGAAGAGTGAGTAAAATACTAACAATGGACAAGGAACATCAAAATTAATTCTATTAGTAATAGCCTATTAGTGTGTGCATCATGAAAACAGGGTGCTAAACAGACAAAACCAGCTTCCATTCTGGAGATGACAAACTGGATTCACCCAAAGAAAGACAGTCAGAGGGAACTATCTGTTTCTTAGTACTGCCTGCTCCTGTGTCTGCGTTGTGGGCCTTTTGTAAAATGACAGCTTGTCATGCCAAAGAAATCACAGCATTTACAGGCCTAGTTTATGAAATCTGACATGCTGTTTGTCTTACATGCTGAGACTTATTTCCCTGTAACAAGCATTCAGTCATGCATTTGCAGCTTGAAATCTTACAGTCTAGGAATATTTTTTTTTTCATTTAATGAGCTATAGTTCTCAAGAGCCTCTTACTTCCAAGAAAATCTGGTTAGGGTTGGGATCTGACTAACAACTGAAGCTTTTTAATATGGAGTAATTGCTTCCTTCCGTTTCTGTTCTGAACAACATGCACACAGGTGATTTTGAAGTATTTAACAGATAAATAATGGCTATATGGTTAGGCCTTGGTAAATTAGTAAGCTAAATGGAAGCCCTTTTAATTTTTCCCCTCCCCCCTGCATATATTGAAATGACCTTTGGTTATATAAAACTGGGGACATCAGAAATATTAAATACAAAAACTGGAACATCAAATACAGTCACTATTAAACAACTATGCACAATGCCCTGTAAGTATTATTATTTTAATACTGCTCACCTTTCCCATTAGCAGAATTTAGTCTTAGCATTCCTGTCATATGGCATATGCAAAGATCAGTTCTGTTCTTGACTTTATTAGCATACAATCAACCCCCATAATGTCTGCTAAGCTTAACAATATCTGAATGTTTAATGACATTGTAGTTATTAAGTGATTTAAACCCAGGGCAATTCCACACCCGATAAATATAGTGTAATGCTTACCTTAGGTAGTCATTATATTCCAGACACTCTGCAGGATGTCGCGAACATCCAGTATCCAAGCAACATCTACCATTTTAAAGCACTAGTTGGGAAATCGCATAAAGTGGACTCCCCAACCTATGTAGCATGAGCTACAGGAGAGCAACCAGCAGGCCACCAGCCAAAGAAATGTATGCAGGTGAAGAAGTCCTATCTCCACCTCCAATGTCCCACCCTCACACTCACCTCCCACTCCCTTCTCCTGGGGATGGGAGTTTTTTTTTTTTTAAGCAAACTGCCTGGAACAACAAATAGGCATACAAGCAATAGGCATACAAGCAAAGCCAAAATTTAGTTTCCCCAAAGTTGTCATACAAAGCATGCCTCTCTAAATCCCCCCCAAAAAAAATCAGGAATTAATTTTTTTTCTTAAGTTCTGTGATTCCATAATGGATTGCATCCATAACTTATGGATGATTAGTTTATTTACTTTTAATATATCAGAACAACAACACAGTTTTGAAGAGTTTGCCTCCAAAGTACACCCCACTTGTGCAGTTTTTTAAACAAGGTGGGAACCAGGTAGGTGCTCCTGTACCACAGAAGAGACCTCATATTTAAGTCCCTGTTCTAGCTGGCTGTTCTCAGCTAAGTAACAAGGACTACCAATTTGATTTCTGCTACCAGAAAGGATGGAATTGACAAGGTTCTTTTTTATGCAATGTGAAATGGTCTACATATTATCTTCACTAACGAAAGAACAGAGTGGCTCAGAAGCAAAACATGCAGGGACTGTAGGAAGTAGTCTCCTTAGTTACCATTTTATAGGTGTAAGTTGCATGAGATGAACACTGCCTGGATAGAATGCATCATCTTAAAAAACAAAAAGTCACAAAATGGTACAGGCATGGGACAGAAGAGATGGGCCACTGGTTATCAGTGTTATCTTATACACAGAACACAGCAACAATCACACAACTGCATTCTGTGAAGCAATCTCAATAATAATGGATGCATTCAGAAAAGTCATTTGCTTGAAGTTTTTAATAACAACTTAGCATCATCATCATTTATGTATACTGAAAACTTCAACCTGATTATCATAGTCAGGCATTGCTCAAACACCTTCAGTTGCATGTAAGATTGGATCACCTTTTTGTTCCCGGATGAAATCTGTTTCAAGCATGGTACTGTGCCACGCAGCTTTGCACCTGCAGAGTACCCACTTGATCTACAGTGCCAGGTCATTTCAACTTGTGGCTGCTTCTGGCCAATCCAAGAAGCTATATAATTCAATTTATCAGGAAGCAGCAGTAGCCCAAAAATCATGGTGAGGTCATTCAATTGACAGTATCATTATAAAGCACAGAATGTCTTGCAGATTGTCACATTTTTGTACCTACACAGTATGATGCATCTTTAAAATGAACATTAGATGGATTAGGTAAAGGTAAAGGTATCCCCTGTGCAAGCACCGAGTCATGTCTGACCCTTGGGGTGACGCCCTCCAGCGTTTTCATGGCAGACTCAATACGGGGTGGTTTGCCAGTGCCTTCCCCAGTCATTACCGTTTACCCCCCAGCAAGCTGGGTACTCATTTTACCGATCTCGGAAGGATGGAAGGCTGAGTCAACCTTGAGCCGGCTGCTGGGATTGAACTCCCAGCCTCATGGGCAAAGTTGTCAGACAGCTGCCTTACCACTCTGCGCCACAAGAGGCTCATTTAGATGGATTACAATGCTGTTTTTGGCACCCGTGCAGCCAGAGGTGCACAGCCTGACACTTGATTGCAGGACCTGACCTCAAGATCAGCTGTGAACATGTGAATCAGCTGAAGGCACCAGAGACAGCTAAGTAGGAAATCTCCACTCAAGAATCTAAAACTGTTCTTTTTTACTTTCATTTATGAACTGGAGGCAGTACTGGCAGACAAATGGCAATATCTAGGAATGCAAGCTAATTATGTGAGAAGGCATTGTAGCTCTGCATGTTGATGAATCTGAACAACTGACTGAATGAACAACCAGGTCATGAGCAAAAATGGTGGGTGATGTAATTTAGCAAAGACGGTGGGATCCAACCTAGCTTTTGCACTGGAGAAAGGGGGAAGAGGGGGCTCTTTTGACCATCCCCCAAATGCTATGGTACTTTTATGGACAAAGGCAATGTGAGACAAGGCTTTAGATTTAGACAGGGCTTTAGATAGGACATGTTTAAGGGGAAAAGAAGGCTTTGTACCACCAATCAATTTTATTTTCCCCATAAGCATACAGTTGTTGGAATATTACTTGGAAGGGAGATATCCAGATCACATGCAATCAGCTGAATAAAAACTACATATTTTTGTCCAAAAATGCATTTTGCATAACAATTCCTATAGTCCAAATCCATTTAGAATGTCTGATCAACGCAGCAATCCAAGTAACATTAATATCCTGGTGATGCAGCAGAGGTCCTGAATTGCTGCCTGGCTGCTAGGGTTAATTGGCTGACAGTAAACAAATTGAAACTAATCCTGAAAAGACTGATATAATGTTGGTTGAGAAGGTGGAAATCTTGAAGGACGTTGTGCTCCCCAGTTTTGATGGAGTTTTGCTGACCCTTGCTGACTCAGGTAAGAGTTTTGGGATTATAATGGATTCAGCATTACTGCTGGAGAAACAAGTTAGCACAACTGCAAAAAAAAAATGCTTTCCTCAAACTTAGTCTAGCCCAGAAGATGGCTCCCTATCTTCATACAGACAATCTGGAGACCTGGATCCACACCATGGTAACATTGAGACTAGACTCCTTTAATGCACTGCACACTGGTCTCCCCGCCAATGCAGGCATGTTCTACTTGGTTCAGAATGCTACAGCCTGGCTGTTATTAGGATCTAGACAGATATTATTGGAAGCTAGACATATTTTGCCCATTCTGCAGCCTCTCCATCAGTTACTGGGCTAAATGTAAGGGAGTGGCCTTGGTCCCTAATATCTGTGGGACCATCTCTCCCTTTATGTTCCACCATAACACTTCACTCAACTGAACAGGGCCTTTTGAAGGTGTGAGCCTGCAATTGGATAAAATTCATGACAGCCTGTACCAATGCATTCTCTGTTGCGGCCCCTGCCTTATTTCATAGCCTGGCTGATGTAATCAAGAAAGCTCCCAGTATCTTGGTTTTCCACAAACTGCAAAACTGAATTATTCTGGAAGGCTCTTCTACACAAGTAATAGGGCTACGATTCAGAAAGACAATTGGGTAAAGGTTTAGAGACTGTGATGCAGACTATCGTGTACAGCTCAGGCAGCCTGTTTTTTGTAAATAGAATCCTATGAAATAATTTTGACATCATTCAACCAATCATGTTACTACTTTTGCTTTGCTTTATTTCTGTTTTCAGATTTCTGGTTGGTTTTGAATGTCTATAGTTCAAGATTCTATAGGATGCCCCTTCCCATCCTGTTGCGTATAGTGATTTATTGTTTGTTATCTGTCTGGGGTTCCAGTGAGAAAGATGGACTATAAATAATGTAAATTAAGAAATAATAGTAATTTCAACCAAGTTAGAGCTATCAGGAAGTGCTAATAAGACTTTTCTCTTATTAGACAGGACTCTTTATAACAGTCGCCAAGATGTCATTTACCATACAGTATCTGAATATATTTCAGAATGTTTTTTTAAATACATGAAGCCAGGATGCTACTGGAACCATTTGTCTTCATTGTAGAAGAATTCCAAAGGCAATGAAGATTGGTGATTAACAGCTCAGTGTGTGAACTGAAAAATCAGCAGTATATCACACATAGCAGAGGTGCTCCAAGACCAATGCACTGATGACCACTTCGATATCTTGACACATCTGTCCAGTCCTCTGTGCTGATGTTCAAATGTTCAGCTAATGTATCTCTTCTATTGTTTTTATCATGCCATTATTTTCCTTACCATTATTTGTAAAAGACAATCCCTAAAATGTCAAAAGAGTTCTGTATTCCCCCCACCACCACTGCCGCCACCACCTTGCTTCTTAAACAGTTGGTCTGTAGATTGCCAGAAAGGCAATTTTTGTGCCTAATGCTGATCTGAAATTCAAACTGTTTTGACTCACCTCCCTCAATGCATGACATTAAGATCATTTTATGACTGAGTGAGCATAACTTTTAGCATCAGGTTTCCAGAGACTGGTCACAGTTAGAGATGGAGATTTGATTTCTGCAAATATTTTCTATCACCTCTTTTTATAAAGGGGGAGGGGGATTTGCTATAACTGAAATAATTTTTCAATACTTCTAGAGCAAGCGTTTGCTGGCAGAAACTCATGGGAATTGTAGTCCACGGACATCTGGAGGGCCACAGTTTGACTACCCCTGTTCTAGAGGAAGGATGCAAATAACCATATGAGTAACTCTAGATTAGAGATGGGCATGAACCTGGAAAATGGAATCTTGTTGGATTTGTGGGTGGTCGGGGGTCGGGGGGGGATATCATGAACCCCCCCCCCATCGTATTCACAAACCTTTGGGTTTGCTTGAGTTTGTTAACTGTTAAGCTGTTTCCTGGAGTGATACATATGTGAAATTCACTGTATCACCTCATTGTGGACATGGTTTCTGGGTCTTGTCCAATGTCTACCCTTCTCCCCTTTGGCGACCTACAGTCCTACAGGATGGGATGGAATACCATGATGCAAGGTAATTCAGCAGTCTGTGAAACCCTATGTCTTCCACCAAAGAGAGGGGCTGACCATTCACAGTCACCATCTCCCCAATTATAGAGCCTGTGTCCTGTACCTGGGCCTCTAACTCGGCATGATCACAGTCCCCATAGAGAAAATCTCTGTCATCATCGCCTGCCTGGCAGTCCCACCCATACATACCATTGTGATCAGACTTCGCCGTTGGGAGGAACCACCCACCATTTGGGCATTCCCCAATAAGGCCCAAACAGTGCGAGCTTACTTGGGGGGTGGCAAGAGCACTACA